>NC_084469.1:46634792-48001042 GCF_027409185.1 Cynocephalus volans
TGGCTCCACTGTTACCATTACATGGCCAAGATGCTGTTCTACACCTTGACCAAGTCTTCTATGCTTTGTCTCAATGAGACTAGTTATAAAAGCTGAAGTCCAGTACCCAGAGACTGTAACAACTCTGTCGCTCTTGGTTTCTGAGCAAAACCAAGTGGTTGCCAAAGGAATGATGCAAATTCAGCAAATTCAACAGCTTTATCAGGTGCCCTCACACACGCACCTGTGTGACGGGAGATACCATTGTAACAGAGCATATGAGGGTGCAGCCTCCTCAGTTCCCCTCCTGGAGAGGTTTACAATATAACCTCTTGGAACCTTGCTGCGTCAGTCTTTGCATTTGAATAAATTAGTACCATTTCATCTGTGAAATAAGCTGTTTCTTAACAGCTTTTTTTTTTTTAATGCAGAGAACAGAGTTGAACTACAAATGCACAAAGCCATAAGGCAGTCAAATGTCCCATTTTGATTGTTATGGTTTCAAAGTGTATTAGTATTGATAGTGCCACTTGAACACTTTTCAAAATATATAAGGCTCAAGCACACCTCTTTACTGTACTGGAGATCTAAATATGACTGGGGTCAACAGGAAAATAAATTTACTTTTTGAATTATAAGCTGAACAACTTCCATTGGAACCATGCATTTCTTGATAACTGATAGAAAATAATTCTCATGTATTACTTAAAGCTTAAACTAAGTGCAATAGTACCTAGTTATTAAGATGACCAACTGTCCCAGTTTGCCTGAAACTTTCCCAGTTTTAGCACCAAAAAATCCCACATCCCAGGAAACTTCTCAGTCCTTGACAAACCAAGATGATTATTCATCCTACATATAACATCACTTATGATAGTAATATTATTTGTCATCATTATAACCAGGTGTTATACTGAGTGATTTAGATAGTTTTTAAAAATTTAATCTTCACAATAATCATACAAAGTAGGTGTTATTTTGCCCATTGTAGAGATGGGAGAATTACAGCTTGACAAATTATATAACTTGCCAAAGTTCTCATAACCAATAAGTGACTAAGATCCAAACCCAGATTATCTGACTCCATAGTTTCTTCTGTATAAAAACAAATACTGTTGCATTTTGGATTAAGGTAGGCAGGTAAAATACAGGGAACCCAGTTAAACTTGCATTTCAGATAAGCAATGACTGATTTTTTGGTGTATGTTCCAAATATTGCATGGGACATGCTGATACTAAAACATTATTTATTGTTTATCTGAAATTCAAATTTAACTGGATATCTTATATTTTTATTTGCTAAATCTGACAGCCCTAATTTGGAGCAATCACCTTTTTCCAATAAAAATAAATTTTATTGATGTTTTATGTGACCCAATGGGCCGTTGAGATCAAGGGGACCTCAAGTTTCAAATTAAAGGAATTCAATTAATTAGAGCAAAAATGCATCCACGTGTTGCTTTATTTGAGAAACCCGGTTGACCTAAAAAGCCTCTTTCAGGGATAGCTTCCTAATTGTGATATATGTGGGTGTGAAAGTGGAATGAGAATGAGGGACATTTATTCATTCATCCATTCATTCACTAGATATTGAGGGACTACTGTGTGCCAGGCCCTCTTCTAGGTGTCTGTTGTGAGGCACTCGCACAGAGGAATCCAAGACCAACGTTGGTTTTACAGCTCTTTTAATAGTTGACAGCTCTTTTTGGTGTTACAGCTCTTTTTGATGTTACAGCGCTTTATTGCTTGTAAGCAAGGAGAGCACTGGGGCGTGAAGACTCCTAGATCAGCGTCTCCTGGAACAAAGGAAACAGGCGGCCTTATATAGCCAAAATTCGCGCGCTGACTTTCGGCCCAAGTTCCCTTTCAGGTCTTCCTATGTAAATGAGGGATGCATTTACTGAACTGTTATGGGACACAGTTCATGGGTCAGCTCCGGAGCCTAATTTGCATCCAGACCTTAGGGCGGTGTGAGACTGTTGTCTGGTGCAGGAAACAGGCAAGCCAGAGTTCACGATTAAGACGGCCGAGCATAAAATTTCTAAAACATTTTCTCCAGCAGAAGGGGGCAGGTCCAGCAGTCAGAAGATGCTCAGGGTTCCCCACTACAGTATCGTGTTACAGGCGAACAAAATAAAGTCCTAGCCCTCATGGAGCTTACATTCTCTAGGGGGGAAATGGGCAATAAATAGATAAACTAGCCAATAATATGGTTTCTAGTAGTGGTAAAAGCTATGAAAGAGATTACAGGAGGGTAAGCGGACAAAGGGAGATGTTATTTGAGATAGGTACAGTCAAGGAAGGTATTGAGCTGCAGAATCCTGAATGAAGTAAGGGAGCAAAGCCATATGCATATCCGGAAGAAGAGTCTAGGCGAAGGGGGAAAGCAGGTGCAAAGGTCCAGAGATGGGCACTTGGATTTATTCTAAGTGTGATGGGAAGCCACTGAGTTGAGATCAAGCAGTAAGTGATAACATTTATGCTTCAAAGGCTCTCTCTAGATGATGTGGAAACAGGACAGACAAGCTAGGGGCCTGAATGGATCGGAAGCAGCAGACAAGGGGAACGTGCATTTGAGATACGTCCGGTCGGTGGAGCCCAGGCAGGTGTGGCACTTACAATCAGCTCAGGCGACACAAGTGCGGCTCTGAGAGTAAGGAGCAGAACTTCTGGCAATCGTCACCAGTGACTCCAACCACTCGTTCGGCGCTTCTCAACCTCGGCTGCACTTTGTGACCACCAGGGGACTTGAAAAAAAAAATCACCCTCAGAGATTCTAGGAGTGCAGCCTGAGCATGAGGGACTTTAAAATCTTTCTGGATGATTCTTCTGTGCAGCCAAGTTGAAAATGTCTGATCTAGAGAACAGCAGGGACCGTGGTGTGTGAGGTAGACGACCCGGCACAGGGACGGAAAGGGACGAGGGGAGATCAAACGAGACCTAAGAATTCACTGACAAGGCTTTGCTTTGAAAACCAAGTCCTACGGGGAAGACTTAAAGATGACCACAAACATGGGTGGCTCTGAGGGACCCTAGTGGCAGGGCAGTGCCTGCTCCTTTCCCCTGTGCTCCCAGAAGCAGAATTGGTCGTCAGTGACTCTCTCCCCATCCTGAAGCTGAGCCCCCAAGGCCAGACAGGTCACGGTGGTGACCCGACTTTCAACTGTCATCTCCCTCACCCGTGTTTGCCTAGGACAATTCTATTTCCAGGGGGCACCAAGGTCCTGGAGATGGCAGGATATGCTGGGAGGTGACCAGAGCACCGTCTCTTTTGTTCCCTTCTTGGGACGGCATCTGGCAACCATTCTCTTATGCTCTCAGGAGCAGTTCTGAAATTCCCTTTCTATTGGTGGGAAAATGCAAGCAAAAATCAAAGTAATAATCAGTGTCACTTAGTGAATTAGTGATGGAGACAGAAACAGAATCCAGACTTTCTAGCTCAGAGATCCTTGCTTTTAAGTCTAAATGGCTCTTTTTATTTTAATCCAGCTGTGTTGTGTTAATAAGGTTTGACAAGATCCAGCTCTGTATTTTGTAGAGTTAACATATTTGATGTTTACCTCAGCTATTTGTTGTCTGTTTAATAAGTTTTGTTTGTCATCCCAGATGCACATTATTTGGCAGCGTATAATCACATACAATTGTTTACGCCATTTACTGTTTGCTTTCAAGTCTTGCCAAGAAGGACTTGGTGTAAACTAGCTGTCTGCAGCAGCCACACTAAGTTGAGCCTTTAAAAGGGTCTAATTGGGCCTATATAAATAAACACAATGATATGGAAAATAACTCCATGTACATTTATTACAATGCTGGCCAGCTGGCAAATATGCAGACCTTCTCTCCTATGGAATAGGTGGGATTAAATCTCACTCAGGACAGTACAGTCCATGTAATGACCATACAGAGCTATTTAAATTTTAACTTAGAGTCTATTCAACCCCCTCCACCAGAGAGAGACACACACACACACACACTCTCACACACACATGCACACACAAGAAAAATCCTTTTAGTGGCAATAAATCTCAGTCATGTGGTTAGCAAAGCTTTGCTCTGGCTTTTATTTTCAGAGAAAATGGTCAGGGAAACAAATTCATATCTGCTCATTAGAAGGCCATTGGGCAGGCAGGTCATGATGATGGGGGATGCAGATGATTTGATCATCTTTTAAACTAATAAAGGACATCAGCAAAAATTCACCAACTGATCGTTTAGGCATCTGAAAGAAATTACATTAAAAAAAGAAAGAAAGAAAGAAACTAGAGCATAAAGGAAGTAGCATCTTTCCAAAAATGTTCAGCACAATTTCTCGTTGTGAAATAATTCAGCACTTGCCTGTTTCTAAGGGAAGTTGTGGGGGTACTGCGGTGTGGTCTTCATGTATGAAAACAATACAGTAGGAGTTTTAGGACTGGCTGAGAATTAACATCACCAACACAGTTGACCCTGAATAGCACAAGTTTCAACTGGCAGGTCCACCTACATGTGGATTTTTTTCAGTAATACAGTGCAGTACTACTGTAAATGTATTTCCTCTTCCTTATGATTTTCTTAATTAACATTTTCTTTTCTCTGGCTTACTTTATTGTAGAGTACAGTATACAATACATATAACATACAAAATATGCATCAATTGACTATGTTATGTTGTACAAGGCTTCTGGTCAACAGTAGGCTATTAGTAGGTAAGTTTTGGGAGAGTCAAAACTTACACACAGATTTTCGACTGCATGAATTTTGGTACCCCTAACCCTTTTGTTGTTCAAGGGTCATCTGTAATCACTTGGGTAAAAAGTGAATTTTACATTTATTTCTCAAAGAATGTTATTAATAGTCACTGCGCTACGTGTCATGGGCCAGAGCAGGAAACTTTCAAAGATATGGAAAGCCTAGACTTTGCTCCTGAAGAATGACTAATTTAGGATATTTTGTCTTCTTTACACATCTGTTCATTCTGATTCTTCCAGCAAAAAGTCCTCCACTCCCTACCTGAGAATAGACGCATGCTTTTTAGAACTCTTTTCTGTTTCTAGTTCTACCTTGACGCTTATTTGTGGCTAATTCTTTCTGCTTTGAATTCCATATACTTAGATATAAACCTGCCTGTTCCACAAGGCCTTGAAGGCAAAGAGCAGGTCTTGCTGATCTTCATATCCTGTGCTTAGCGAGATATGCATTCAGTAAACATCTGTGAGTCCATGAATGAATGAATGAATGAACAATATTAATATTTCCTTGAAAAATGGCAAGCTATTTTAATACCTTATTGGAATGTTTGAATTTACCTCCTCTGGAATGGTACCAAAAATGGTATTTAAACCCGTCTACATTGTTCAATTAATACCGGAAAGGTTTGTGTGGGCTGAAATCCTGTGAGATCATTTCTGCTTCATCTAGCAAATTTTATTTGAAAGGTCTTTTTTTTTTGAATTATTGTTAATTTTGAAGTGTGTGTAAGGAGGGTAGTGTAGTTATGTCTAGAAGGGGTGGTCCTTGTATGTTAGAAATACACGGAAGTATTTAGAGATGAAATTAGACAATGTCTGGAATTCGCTTCAAACAATAGATGAAATAAGGCCAGCCATGAGTTGATTGTTGTGGAAGGTGGGTGATGGACACATGGAGGTTCATTACACTATTCCCTTTACTTTGCATATGTTTTAAGTTTTCCATAACAATACTAAAAAGATTATTTACATACAGCAGACGAGAATCTGGTGCAAGACTCACATCTGAACAATAAATATAAAACCGTAGACCTAAATGTCTCCTGCTCAGGAATGCCCACAACACTGCACATTTTGAACTAAGTAAAAAGAGTAACAGAAATGCATAATTGCTCCATTTCTGACCGCTCTGTTTTTTAGCCCTCAGAAACTGTTCATTATCTTCCTGGGAGCCAACATTCATGTTCCAGAATTACGACTTGACCACTTTCTATTTTAAAGCCATTTGCTAAAACTATTTATGGCAGATTCAGAGGACTGGAACGAACAAAGAAAATAACGTACTAAGACATCAGGGTCTCACTCCAGAAATATCTTGAGATCAATATTGGGAAAAATCTCCACCTCCCACTCCCATTATGCTCCATTCTAGCAATCTGCATGAATCCTAGTATTTCTTGAGTAGAATTGCTGGATAAAATATAGGCTGCCAAGTTAAATTTGAATTTCAAAAAAACAATAATTTTTTTTAGTATAAGTATGTATCAAATATTTCATGGGATTTATTTTTATTTGCTAAATCTGGCAGCCCTATCCTTGGGGCTATGTGGTATTTATAACTCTAACAGTTAGATTAGTTGATTAATTAATTAAAAGACTATTTTCTATATTTAGTTGATTTAATTATTAGATATCATTAGTCATTAGGGACATGTGAATTAAAACCACAACACAATACCACTACACACATTAAAATGGCTAACATTTAAAAGACTGACTATACCACATGTTGGCAAAGATGTGGAGGAACTGGAACTCTTACACAGTGTTGTTGGGCATTTAAAATGATACAAACCCTTTGGAAAACAGTTTGGTAGTTCCTTAAAAAGTTAAACATATAATCCAGCCATTCCATTCCTAGGTATTTACCTAAGAGAAATAAAGTATATGTTCACACAAATACTTGTACATAAATGTTTTTATCAGCTTTACTTGAAATAGCCAAAAATGGTAAACAGCCCAAATGTTCATTAATAGGCGGATAGATAAACAATGGAATTCTAGTTTGCAATAAAAAGGAATGAACTATTGGTACACCCTACAACATGGATGAATCTCAAAATAATTATGCTGTCAAAAAAGCCAGACCAGGAGAGTGACATCACCAAGATGGCAGAACAGACAATCCCAGCATCATTCCCCCCATAGTAGATCAGCTTACAACTATTAACACACAAAAACTGCTGTTCTGTAGTCATTGGAACTTTGAAGAAGAGGTGGAGAGAACTGCCGAGGCTCTGAAGGTGTGGGAAGCTGAGGCAAGCAGGAGGACGTGCCACCCTGATCAGACTAAGCACCAGCCATTCCCCAGGCCAGTGTGGCATAGCACACAGAGGAGCTACCTGGAGATGGCCAAGCCACAGAAGTGCCCTTTGCATGAAGCTACCTGGAATCTACAGAGAAGAGGGTGGTAGGACTGCTGCTCCTAATGCACTATTTTATTACCAGGCCAGCAAAGCTGCTCACAAGCTTCCCCAGCACCTATATGGGTAAAAGTGGTCCCAGCCAACAGGAGGAAGACTTCACCCAGAGGCTGGCATGCCTTTGCAGGGGACTCATGCAAGGCCCACCCCATGAGAAATATTTGCAGTGATGGGGAAGGGGCTGATCCACCAGGGGTGCATAGGGGAAAGGCATAGTCCCCTGATCTGCCTTACAACTGGCAGGGGTGCCATATAATGCCATATAGATCCATCACACTGGTCAGTGTGATAGAACTGCAGGGGGTGCAATTTGTGGAAAAGACTCAGTCCCAAGCTAGAATTTTTGCACAACACAGTTGCATCTATGGTGACCGTACATAATCTGCAAGTGACTAAAAAACTGATAATTGAAATCCGGTCGGCACAAAAAGGTCTCCCCAGCCTGAGAAACAACAGTAAGGCAGTAATTCAGCTCAGGCACAGAGTTCAAGGTCTAGTCCCCTCAGGAAGCTTCCTCCAAATCTGGAAATTAACCAGAGGACAGTAAATTAGTTCCAGAGTAGGGCTTAAGTGATAGTAGTTGCTATTAATTCATCACAAAATGGAAAAAAATTACAGAACTGAGACAAAGTTCTGATATTGAGCATTAAAGGTCTAACACCACCAAAGAACACCTATAAAACTTGGAAGAGGTAGCCATCTCCTAAAGTGCCCAGGCATTGATGTATAGACACAAAGATCAAGAAAGAAGAGAGAAATACGACACCACCAACAGAAAACAAGAAAGCATCAGAAATAAACATAGAAGAACAGCAGACTTATGAAATGTCTGACAGAGAATTCAGAATAATCCTCTTAAAGATGTTCAGGGAGTCACAAGAAAATACAGATAGAAAATTAAATGATATTTAGAAAACACTCCAACAGAACAATAACTTGACAAAGAAATACAATTAAAAATAACCAAATAGAAATTCTATAAATAAAGAATATGTTATCTGAACTGAAAATCTCAAAAGAAAGTTTCAACAGCAGACTTGATCAAACAGAAGAGTCAGTGAGCTTGAAGACAGAACATACAAAATTATCCAATCAGAGGAGCAAAAAGAAAAAAGAATAAGAAAAAATAAAACAGAATTGCAGCAATTATGGGACTCCTGCAAGTGAAATGTCCTCCACAAAACTGGTATATCTGAAGGAGGCAAAAAAGGAAGAGACCTAGAAAGCACATTTAAGGAAATAATGGCCGAAAATTTCCCAAGTATGAAGAAACATGACAGCATCCAGGGACAGGAAGCTCAGAGGTCACCAGTCAAACTAAATCCACAGAGAAACACCCCAAAGCACATCATAATCAAATTATCAAAAGACAAAGACACAGAATACTGAAAGCAAAAGTAAAGAAACACATGACATTCAATAGAGCTCCAATAAGGCTTTCAGTAGATTTCTTAGTAGGAACCCTATAGGCTAGGACGAAATGGGACAATATCTTTAAAATGCTGAAGGAAAAAGACTGTCAACCAAGAAATCTGCATCCAGCAAAACTAATCTTTAAATATAAATGAGAGGGGTTGGGCAGTTAACTCACTTGGTTACAGCATGGTGCTGATAACACCAAGCTCAAGGATTTGGATCCTCTTAGCAGCCAACCACCAAAAAAATAACAATAATAATAATAAAATAAATGTATGTATGTATGTATGTATTTGTTTGTTTGTTTGTTGGATATTTGAGAAATAAAGTCTTTCCCAGACAGAAATAAAGTCTTTCCCAGACAAACAAAAGCTAAGGGAATTCATCAACACTAGACCTCTTTACAGTTCTAAAGGGAGCCCTGCAGGCTGAAAGAAGATGTTGCTAAAGTGTAGCAAGAAAACACATGAAGGTACAAAACTCACTAATAAAGTGTATACACAGGTATTCTCAGAATATTCCAACATTGTAAGGGTGGTGAATAAATCACTTACATCCTTACTATAAAGACTAAAGGACAATCCCAAGAAGATAACAAATTCAACAACTGCCATAAGAGATAGGCAATATTAAAAGATGTCACCTGAACAATCAAATAGTCAAAAAGTGAGGGGAATAATGTCAAAATGTAGAGCTGACTTTGATTTGTATTCCCTTTTTCTTAGTGATCAAAGCTAAATTGTTATTAGCTTAAATAATAAATATAACCATAACACTAAAACCTATAATAGACATACTAAAAATAAATAACATGGTAACCATAACACAAAACCCTATAATAGACATACTAAAAATAAATAGCAAGAAATCAAATTCTACCAAAGAAAACCACTTGATCACAAGGAAAACAGTAAGACTAGAAAAAAGGAAAAAAGCATCTGCAAAACAACCAGTTGGCAGTAACAAGTCCCTATACATTAATAATAACCATAAATATAAATGGATTAAATTTCTTAACTAAAAGACACAGAGTGGCTGAATGGATTATAAAACAAGAACCAACAATATGCTGCCTACAAGAAACTCACTTTACCTATAAGGACAAATCACTTTGATCAAAAGTGAAAGCAGAAAAAGATATTTCATGCAAGTGGCAATCAAAAAAGAGCAGGAGTACCTATACTTATATCAGATAAAATAAACTTCAAGCCAAGGAAAGTAAAAAAGGAATAAAAAGGTCATTATATAATGATAAGGGGATCAATTCAACAAGAGGTTATAGCAATTCTAAATATATATGCACCCAACTCTGTAGCACTGAGATATATAGAGCAAATACTACTGGACTTAATGGGAGGATATGATGTCAAGAGAAAGTTCTTTCTTGCAATCATTCATTGCTCCTACCTCTAAAACATCTCCATGAATTGTCCCTCTCTTTCCTTTCCTTCTTTCCTACCACCTCCTCTTGTCTCCAATGATTAGGATTTCCTAGGAGAGGTTGGATAGACTGGTTCAGAACCATTGATTTTGTGCATCTTGTCCCACAACACCTTTCTTGCTATGCCTTTATCATGACCCCAGAATATCTAGTTTATCCTCAGGTTTGCTGCAGTATAAAGTCATTCCAGAATAGTCTCCTGAGTGTGATCACAGATGATCTGGACCTTCATGGGATACTACACATTCCAAAGACTGTCTTAGAATTGGTATTTGGGGATAGTTTTAGATGACAACAGTTTCCCTTCACTTCTGGGTGCCTCAAAAGACTTGCCCTACATCCTGAGAATTCTGGTGAATTGAACTCTTCAGCTGTGTGTCACCTCAGAACCCTAGTACCTCAGCACACTAGGAATGGTGACAATGCGCTGAGAAGGTCTAAAGTTCTGTGTGTTCATACACAGAAAGAATTACACAAATATTATTCTAATTAAAACTATGGGGCTTATCTTAACAAGGCTCAGAAATCAGTGAAAATCCAAGACTGGAATAGTCAAAGTGCCTTTAATCAACTGTGAGGAAAACTCTACTTCTTTCTGGAAGTTGGCATGGCTCAAGCCAAGCCATCTGGCATTCTCTTAGGATGGCTGAAGCCACCCTCACTGTGTCTAGAAAAGCAAAGTAGGTTTGCAAACCTTACAAAGGAATCAGGTAGGATTCTATGTCATGTCATTGGACCCACACTTTTTTAAAAAAGCCACAAAAGGGCCGAGCCCGTGGCGCACTCGGGAGAGTACGGCGCTGCGAGCGCGGCAACGCTCCCGCTGCAGGTTCGGATCCTATATAGGAATGGCCGGTGCACTCACTGGCTGAGTGCCAGTCACGAAAAAGACAAAAAAAAAAAAAAAAAAAAAAAAAAGCCACAAAATGTATGCCACTTTTAAAGACTAGAGTTCATGCTCAAAATACAATTTGAGGCATAAAATCTACCCATGATAAGTTTGCCAGTATTATGGCCTTTTAAACTGGACATGTAAAATGAAATGTTGAAATTACTATGACTGTAGCTAAAGATTTGGCAAGCTTTACTTCATATCTTGATAAATCATCCAAACACTGAACAGCATTTGTGTTCAACTAAGATGGAACTAGAATTAATAGGGTAATGTCATCCAAAAGTGTATATTATTAATTCTTAAGGGCATGACATTATTTTCCCTGATGGAGACATTTAATATCCTGGAATCACAGGGAGGAGTAATATATTAAGAAATGACTGCTATTGCTCTATCATACCCCTGCACAGGGCCACCTATATGCAAAATTTCCTTCTTTCTCTGTCATTTATTCCCATTTCCCTTTTTGGATTTGTCACCTTCTATCCAAAGTAATGAGCCAAATAGGTGTCACAGTGGCTCCTTTGTACCTACTGGTATGGGGCCATGTACCCACTATATGCTCATTAAGTTGATCTGCTAAAAAGGGAATTTTTTGGAAATTCTCCAATTATTAAGAGAGGCAGTAAAATGTATTGGCTAAGAGCTGGCTTTTGTTTGGATTCCCCCAAAAGCAGACCCTGAGACAAGAATTTAGGTGCAAGTAATTTATATGGCAGTTGATCCCAGGAAGCACTAGGGGAGAGATAGGGAAGGTAGAACAGCCAATAAAGGGTAAGTTAATGATCAGGCTATCTCTGTGGGCAACTGAGCTTCCATGCTGCTATGAACCCCCTGAAAGATTTTGGGGAACATACTTCAGAATCATTTGATTGAAGGGCAAGGACGTTGGGCTCTGTTTACCAACTCCTGCCCTCACTGGCTGGGTGTCACTTCTATGAGGTTAATCTGTGCGCAGGTAAAAACACACGCTAAGGGAGAAGATCCTTATGCAGAGAAAAGATCCAGCAGCCAGAGAAGATCCTTATGCAGAGAAAAGCAAGAAGCTTGCCAGTATGTCAGGAAATTGCCTGCAGGTGACCTCCTGGGTGGGCCAAGGGGCTGTGCGCAGGACAGTAACTGCATCTGCCCCTTGACCCTGACTCTAGTCAGGCAGATCTCGGTTCAAATCCTCACTCTGAAGCTTACTAGCTGTTTGGTCTTGGACAAGTTAGTTAATCTCTCTAAGACTTGATTTCTTTATTTGGTAGAATAATAACAATAGTCCATACCCAGTGGCTGCTTTGGATCCAGGGGTGTTAGGAAGGAGAGCTTGTCTGGAAGCTGCATTTCCACAGTAAGCAAATTGCTCTTTTTGTCTTATAAGGATGTATGCTTATTTGGGGTGGCTGATGGAGATCACAGGGTTGTTAAACTTCTCGCAGTCTATCTCCATGAGGCTGCCATTGAACCTACCTTATAGAACTGCTGTATAGGGTAGTTCTTTATAATTTATAAAGATATAATACCTGTAAGGCAAGTCTAATTGCCTCACTGCCCTGCTTAAAACTCATTGCTTTCAGGAAAAAGACTAACATTTTTCACATAAGGCACAAGACCTATAAAGCCTGCCCCTCCTCTAGTGCTTACACCTCTTTCCTACTCTGCTCCTTCTCTCTTCTGTAAGCAACTTGTGTGAACCATGAATTTGTCTGCCACAGGATCTTTGCACATGCTGTTCCTCCTTGGCTCCTTAGCTTTCACTTCCACAGGCTAATCTGACCTTCCACCACTGGGATCTAAAAGAAAGTGAGCCAAAATGCTGGGTACCAATCAAGCTTTATTGAACATAAGGAATCTGCTGGGCTGCACTCAAGATGGAGAGCAGCATGAGGCATCAGGGTGGGAGAGCTTATATAGGCTGCAGGGCACCAGGGCTGGCTGATGCAATCCAGGAGGAGCATTACACTAGAGCAGAAGCTCCACCTGGCTGATGCAACCAGGGTGGAAAATTGCACCTGTGCAGAGGCCAAAAGGATTTCTATTTCACAGAAGTCAGAGGCTTCTCATAAGGAAAAAGGGGTGGGGGCTGGCAGCCATTTTGTGCTTGGCCTTGCCCAGAATGGTGCTGGTTATGTTCAAACCTATCAGGATCATCCCACTGTAGGATAAAGTATCTACTCTTCACCCTGCGTAGGCCAGCTATGCCTGCTCCCACTCTCACCCTTCATCACCCATGATCCTTCCTGGATGAGAATGTTGGATTGAGTGGGACTGAAGCCATGTTGGGACCTAAAACCACCTTGGCTGCGGCAGGGAGTTGGGGGTTAGGGGGTGGGATTTTAAAAAGGACAGTTTTTTCTTTCTCCACTCTTTCTTCCCACACACTGACTTTCTTATCTTGTTTGCTAAATAGGAAAACAAGGCTGAGAAGCTAATCAATATTTTGCAAAGCTAACAGTTCTTTCTTTGAGACTTGTAGAGTTTTGAGAAATGATCAAGGCCAAGTGACTGGAAGCTGACCTTGGGCGCTAGCCAAGTGCACCAGAGCTCAGGGAAGCAAAACCATGCAAAAGACTTTGCAGAAGAGTTGATTCTACTCCGGAGCAAATCAAAGTCTTACCGCATACTGAGATAACAGTGAAGAGGAGAACAGAAACCAGATGAGGCCTTGGCAAGACCTTGTACCTGACTCACAGACACGGACCCCATGTAGTCTCCTTCTCTCCTGCTTTTCACCTCCCACATTCCATTCCCTCAACCTCACCTTTAAAAACTCCTCAGTAAATCTAAATCTTTGAGATGGGACAGCCTATCATCTCCTTCAGCTGAATACATCTGCTTTTGTAAAACGGACTGTAGGGAAAATAAGATAATTTAGTCAGGCTCCCCCAACATTTCTTATAAACAAGTTGTGTGTGGGTGGAGTTAGTGCGCATGTGCATCAATGTATCTTTTTAGTTAATTGCTATTGTATGTTCTTCAGTTTGTGAAGCAGAGCTGGTGGCAGAGAGCTCACATCTAAAAATAGAGCATGTTTACTCTGCTGGCTGCTGCTCAATTCAGTTTTTCTTTGGACTTTGCCAGTAGCAGTTGAGTTTCTGAATTTCTCTGTGGACTGTTGGCTCATAGAGATGTGTGCGCTGAATAAAGACTATTCCTTCTTCAACCAAGGCTCCAAGGACCTTTTTGCCAGTTACCTAGCTCATAGGCTTACATGTGAAAGGTTTGTGAACGGGCTCAAGGGGTCTGTGAGCTCCAGACCCAGCCCTAGCTCTACACTGACCATTCAACTTCTGCGTCTTTTTTTCTTTCCTTCTCAAGGGGACGGGCAGCCAGACCTGAGTTTGGTAACAGTAGGAATTGATTTCCAGGTGCCTTATATTTAAAGTATCCACCACAAAAGCCATTCCAAGGATAGAAAGCAAAAATGCAGAGCATAGAGACTTCTTGGGATGGGGAAAAAGACTCCTTATTTACTCATACAGCACTAAAAACAAACCACAAGTTAATATTCTGCCGTAATTATCACATCAAAAGTTGGTTCCATAATCTTATTCTTATACATTCATTATTAATGTAAGAAAACGTTGTTTAATGCTTGAAATTCTTCTTCCATATGTATTATCATCACAAGACATTGCTACATGTCCCCTCAATGAAGAATGTCATAGTCACTGGCTGCTTTGGCCACAGCCCTTTCTGAGTACCTTTCAACCAATGAATTCACATAGTAATGTCTGCCCTTCTTTTAATTCATCCAGAAGGATATACAGAGCTGTGCTAACAGCTTCTCTGAACAAAACCCCAAAACACTGATGGAGAATGGGAGACATTATGGAGACACACACTAATGGCTTTTTCTGTCTTCAAAAGAATCTCTCAAGAGCCTCTACATTGTGACTTTGTGGCAAGCCTCCTGCTCTCAGTTGGCAATAATGAGCTATGTGATTTTTAAAAACATATAAACACTGATGATCGGAATGTTGACAAATGTTCATGTTGTCCTACATGCCACTTTATCATGGAGCTCTTTCCTCTAAAAAGTCTAAAATATAAAGAGAGAATGGTTATGATTCGCCTCAACTGATTCAGTCCTTTCAGTTCTTGAGAATAAAAAATGTTTTCCCCTCAAATTAGGTTTTAATGACTTAAAAGAGACTGACATTCTTGAGAAAGAGCATACGAATAACCCAGACTCTGCAATCTTGATGGATCTGCATGAGGTCATCAATCACACTGGTTTTCTGGCAACAATAGTAAAACAGGGCTCAGCGCAGGAACCCTCACTGGAGCTATTTTGCATAGTCATTCTTACACCAAATGCCGCCACTACATACGCCTGAGGATGTGCAGGCTTTAACTGGGGATCTCATCTGGTAATCTGCAGATTTTAGTTCAGCTTTTCTCAGGGATGCAGGAGAGGGTAGGAAGCAGCGATATGGTGGAGCTGCCAAGATTCATCATTGTCTTCCCTGCGAGCCAACATTCTCACAGTGCCATGTGATATGCCACCAATTACCCAGAAATTTCACATAATTAGCATGGGAATTTGCTTTATCTACTGGATGGGCTATTTCGCACTCTTGGCAATAAAATATCAAACTTGGGAATCACCCCTGCCCCCACTCCCTTCCAAAGAAGAGTACTCAGTAGCCAAAATTGTGTCATATGTCTATTGAAATTAAGGCTGTCGGGGCAGAAATAATTTTGTAAAGTTTATTGGGAGCCAAAAATGAGGATTGATCCAGAAACACCATTGACAGAGTCAGAGAAATGCTCCAAAGTTTATTACGTATAACAAAGGCTTTATAGACAGAAAAAGCTGAAGAAAGCAGAAACAAGACCAGAAGTGTATTGGTCATTTCAAAGTTACTTTCCTTGTAAGGAGGGGGCCGGGAGACAGAACAGTAGGAAAATAGCTGATTACTTAACATCAGATCACTTCAGGCTGTCTCTTCTGTGTGAGGATTAAAGCACAGGGAACTTCATTGTCACGCCTGTTAAAGATTTAAATGGGCTTGTTTGGGAAATTGGCTGTTATCTCTTTCTCCTGACTTCTCAGAAGGGTAGACCACAGCCTAAATGAGGTGGAACTTAGCAGGGGCGGCTCCATTTTGATTTTTTTGGAGCCTAGGACAGGAACTTAGTCCAAAACAATAGTAATTTTTATTGAACGTTTGTGACCTGCCTCCCAGCCACAGCTGACTGGATTAAGGGTGGACACTTTACTTAAAATGGTCTTAATCCGATTCCTTCTCTCAGTGATTTGGAATTGTAATAAAGAGATCTGGTATCTCTCAACAGGAGATGTACAGCTGGGTATTCTGAGATGGCCATATTTGCCCACTGGATGGCTGGAGACTCAGAGAAAGAAGAAATGCCTGAAAATAACAGAAGGGAAGCAGAAGTGAGGGTTCTGCAGGCTTCCCATGGCTCCTCAGACCTAGTCTTTAGGTCTGCATTTTTATAACAGATTCCCATTTTCAATTCACATGATACTTGAAACCAGAGTTCTAACTAATACAAGCCAGTGGTCACCATTTGTCAGAAGATAAGAGATTAGTGTTTATCAATCCTTGGATGAAAGTGTTTGTATTTTTGTTACCTGGCCTAAGTCTGACTGCCTGCCCCAAACAAAATCCCTGGCTTGGCTTGCCTAAATCTGTTACCCCAGGGCATTCAGCTCCTGGCTGAGGCTCCCCAAAATCTGTTACCAAACCCATCTGACTGCCTGCCCCCAAACAAAAACAAACAGCCCCAAAGTCCAATGTTGGTGGAAATGGAAGCCAGCTTTTATCTGGAATAGTGCTATGACCTGGTGACCTGAAGAAAGATGCTAGGCGACCCATCTCTCTGGTAAGCATAAAGGAGACTGGCCAGACGGAATCATCTCAAAGACTCAGGTTTACTGAGGGGATTTTAAACAGGGTGATGAAGGAACAGAATGTGGGAAGTGAAAAGTAGGAGGGAGGGAGATGTGAACTGAGGGGACTCTGTGCAAGGAGCCGGGTGCAAAGTCTCACCAAGACTCCATCTGGTTTCTGTTTCCATCCTTGATGTTACCTTAGGGTTCTGTTGGAGGGTGCTGTGGATTGATTATATTGTGTCCCCCAAATTTCATATATTAGAAGCTTAATCCCCTCTGTAACTGTTGAGGGTGGGAAGTCCTATTAAGGTAATTGAAAGTTGGGGCTTTGAAGAGGTGATTAGATTGCAGGACCCTGCTGTAATGAATGGATTGATAATGGTGGTCAGGGGCGTGGTTTAGAGGGATTTAAAATGAGGGTGAATGAGGAGGTTGGTCTCTGCTCTTTCTGCTCAGCTATTTTACAATGTGATACCTGCCATCACTGTCACCACCACCAAGACCCTCACTAGATGTGTTCCCTGGACTATGGACTTCCCAGCCTCTGAAACTGTAAGCAATAAATTTTATTTTCTTTATAAATTACACAGTTCCACGTATTTTGTTAAAAGCAACAGAAATGGACTAATACAGAGGGAGAGAATCAGCACAGCTTTATTGATATCATTCTGGATTTCTCAGGGTCTGGATAGGACGTGTCTCATTGCAAGTCTGCAGCTCCAGGCTGACTGCAAAACAACTTTATATTTATGTAAACAATGTCACCTTGCCCCGTAACCAAGGTTCAGAATAACGAATAACCATGGGAAAAGAGGGAACTCAGAAAAATGCATGCTAAGAAAAAGCTGTCTCTTTTAACATTTCCTATAGCCCAGGCAGTTTTAAGATCCAACATGGCTTTAGTCCTGCTCACTCCAACATTTTAAGTAGGTATTAAAATCAAAGTCCTTAAAACATTGTTGTTACTGGCAGTGATGGAATCGAAGAAGTTTAGTGACTTTTGAAAGGCCTTCAGTCAAGTTGAATCCCACAGGTTGTTAGGAGTAATATCTCTCTGGGTTGGGACAAATTGCTACTGCTTGTGAAGTCATTGGGCTTTTGGTGAGCAAATGGACCCCAATTTTACCTGTTTCTAACACTGTCACTGGCGGTCAGCACCATGTGCTTTCATCCGCACAAAACTGTCAGATAAAAGGAGTCCTCCTCCAGGGTGATTGCTTGAGTTGCTGGGACTCTGTCCCTGGTGAGGGGGCCCCACCTGAGAGAACTTTGCCAGGGTTTCCGAAGCTGTGCCACTGCGTTGGTGCTTGGGTGAAATATATTGTGCTGTGTTGGCTCAGTGTCCGGTGCAGATAGAATAAGCTTCCCCTCAGTCCTACGAATGGGGAACGTTTGTCTTTTCATGTGTCTACTTCTCCACCTCCCCAAAACAATGTGGGAACAAAAGTCATACAGGAGTCTTACCTTTCATTCACCCACTCCTTCAATAAATAGTTCTTTTTTTTTTTTTTTTTTTTCTGATGGCTGGCCAGGATGGGGATCCGAATCCTTGACTTTGGTGTTATAACACCACATTCTAAACAACTGAGCTCACCAGCCAGTCCTCAATAAATAAATAAATATATACTAAGCACTTTCAAGAGGCCAGTTGGTACCAGGTGCTGAGCACAGCTGCCCCATGTCAGTCCCAGGTTAACGAATCCACGCAATCTCTCCCATTCTGCCACCGAAAGATTATCCCAGGTCACCTCCCTCTGATCTCTTCAGCTCTCTTGGTTTCTCAGCATCCACCTCCCCTCCCCAACAGTATCCCCATCTCTTGGTTTGTCTTCTCTTGCCATCCTGGCTTTGCTATTTGGTACTCCTACAGGACACAAGTCCACAGCTCTGACCTCTGATGTAACAACCCACTTTTTTCTCTACAGTAAAAAGTTCTTTGATGTTAGGGGCATACTTTTCCATCTTTGTCTCTCCAGAGCACAGAAATGTACCCGATACCTGGCAGCACTCAGTCATGTGCTGACAGAAAAAACATGAATGTGAGTGTACGTATGACACGCATTTAATTAGCAGGAAGATATTAACACTAAGTCTCACACACCCCCATTCCCACTGAATGGGTTCCACAAAACTCATTAGTGTTAGAGAAGAAAAGAGAACAGAGACGGGGGTAGAGCGACTGGATTCTCTTTTCTGGAAGCCAGAGGTTCTGTGCCACTTGCAGCTGAGCCACTTTAGTATTTACTTTCATTGGAATCCTTTGAAAACTGTTGTTGCCTCCTTCCCAGAATAAACGAATATTTCATCACGAATGTCAGTGTTGAGCTCTTTTACTTGCCTGTAATCCTGCCAACTGGGTCAATTGTCGAGCTAGGGCTGGGTCTGGAGCTCACAGACCCCTCAAGCCCATTGTCCCGACTGGGTCACAAACCCTTCACACGCCAGGCTGGGTCCCCAGACCCCTCACACGCCAGGCTGGGTCCCCAGACCCCTCACACGCAGGTCTATGAGCTAGGTAACAGGCAAACAGGTCCTTGTAGCCATAGGTTTGAGAGCACGGCCATGCGCAGTGGACACCTGAGGCAGACCGGCCACAGTCACAGTACACGCATGCGCATTAACTCCACCCTGCACACAATTTGCTGACAAAGAACGTGCTGTACCACCCCCAACTGGACGGGCAGGCAAGGGGGTCCTGATTAAATTATCCTATTTTCCCAACAGTCAGGCACTGTCTTTATTTCTAGGAATCACCAGATACCATCCTCTCTGGCAACAATCACATGATTTCTCCTTGTGCCTCTTAGTTTTTACTTTTTAAAAGTAAAAAGCAGGCGGGCAGGTTAGCTCTGTTGGTAGAGCATGGTGCTGACAACACCAAGGTCAAGAGTTTGGATCCTCGTACCAGCCAGCAGCCAATCAAACAAAAAAACAAAAGTAAAAGGCACATCATTTTCAGTCTCAGTCCTCTTGGAAATCACTTGGTCCCTTGAGCCAGATTCTCCTCCTGTTTACTTCTGGCATCAGCCACCAGCACTCTCCACAGGGATAGGGCCTATAGTCCAAACTGCCACTATATTTTATTTATTTTCTTTTTTGGCTGGCTGGTTGGGGATCCAAACCTGTGACCTTGGTGTTATAAGGCTGTGCTCTAACCAACTGAAAAGAATTAGGAAGTTCCATTTTTCATGGGAGCCCTACTTTTTTTTTGGTGGCTGGCTGGTTCAGGGATACGAACCCTTGACCTGGGTGTTATGAGGCCAAGCTCTAACCAACTGAGCTAACTGGCCAGCCTGTAGCCCAAACTGTTATGTGGCTATGTATGAAATCTACAGTAATCTCTCCAACCCATATTGACCAAGTCAATGAGATGACTTGTAGCTCATGACTGTATACCAATCATCATATTCAACTTTCGTTTCCCACCTATCCTGCTCTAGCAGGACTTTTCTCCTAGAAACTTGCAAGTATTTCAATTCCTACATTTATATTTTGACACATTCATCCCACCTCTCTCATCAACCTACAGTGAGTTTTAGAATTTTTTTTTTTTGCCACAGCTCTCATTTTAGGAGATAATGACATGCAAACTCAAGCTAGGTTTTAATATGCTCACTCCCTTGGTGTGATGTGTGGGTAGACTATGGAGACATTAAATGGGCCAGAGCATGGAAGACAGGCTTTGGACTAATTTCTTTATTCTTAAGGAAATCCTGCTAAGAGCTTAAATGCTTATGCATTTTGTATCCAAGCGTGGTTAAAAGAGTAGAAGTATGACATTAAAAAAAAAAAAAAAAAACACCCAGAAAGTCATTTAGTGACCTTCTCTCAATGTACAGATGAGCCAAATGCAAGTTCAGAGAAATTGAGTGAGTTGCTGGGACCATGTACATAGTGACAGAGTCAGGAAGAATTTTGTTTTTCCCTTTAGTGGGTGGGGATTTAATGGACCACTCATACCCAGAAATGCTGGGGCCTATGTAACAAGCCAAGGCACAATTACATCTTCTATTGAACACAAAGATCCCTTTCTTTTCTCTGAACTTTTTACAGTTCAGCCTATGTATAGGAATGGCATACCAAAAATTGGACTAGTATTAGAACTATGCAAAAGGATACTGGAAAGATAGTTTAAATCCAGTTTACAGTAACGAAAATCATGGAGAACGGTTTGTTCAGGACACTGGAAAGAGAAAGAGGGAGCAGGAACAGAAGCGAGAAGAACAGGAGGGAGAGCAGGTGCATCAGCAGGCTGCACCCTAAGCACGGAAGACAAGGCTTAGTATGGAAAAGAGTGGAGAGGCGCATCTCCAGAAAAGTTTGTGGAATTCTTGCTCTTTTTTAAATTGGAAGCAACAACAACAAAATAATTGCAAACATCAACAACAGGAAAACCCTGCTAATGGGCTAAAACCAGAAGCAGTATTGATTATGTACTAAGAAGTCTGGGGGCAGGTGTCAGGGGCTCAGTCCACAACTGGACAATGTCCGCAGTGATTCAGGCTCACTCGTCACCCTCCCGCCTCCTCCCCATGCAGGGAGACTTCACCCCCACGCTGACAGCCTGTTCACAAGGTGGCTGCCAGTGCTCCGAACATCGTTTCCCCCACAAGGCATCTCAAGTAATAACAACGAGGAGGAAACATCTGTCCCAGAATCCCGTAGCAGCCCTCCCCTTCCACCTCACCAACCAGACCGTGTCACATGGTCACCTTTAGCTGTAAGACAAGCCCCATGAATATGGGGCAGAGGAGACTGGAAGTCCATAACTGACTTCAATTTATAACTATTCATCCATTAGGGCTGGAGAAAGGGCCTACCTCTCTGAGGTCAATGGATTTTTCTTCCACAAAATTAGGGTAATGGGAAGAAGGGATATTGGGTAGGATACAACAATTGAGGCTACAACTTGTGAAATATTTGCTTTATTAAGAAACTGAATTTAGGAGTTACTGCCTTCAGATGATGTATCTTTTAAAATCCTTTGTTTTCTGGTCTCATGGTTTGGGGTTACAGAAATGAGCCTCTACTTCCTTCAAAAGGATCTTTCTTCTTGCTATTTGTGTCCGTGTGAAATCTGCAAATGCCTTTATTGTGTATTTTTCTTTTGACTCCTAGTCCTTCAGTTAGAATTCGATTTAGTGGAAGAAACAGGCTCAAAATAAAGTAACTTGAAAGAGAAGCTTATTTCTCTTGGTTAAATTGCACAGGTAGGTAGTTCAGAGCTGATATGGTGGTTCAGCCCACAAAGTCCTCAGAGACCCAGACACCTATCTTATTGCATTCACATAAGGCTCTGAAGGTTGAATTATGATCCAAAATGGCTACTCTAGAAGTAGCCAACACGTCTGCATTCCAATCAACAGGAAGGAGGTCGGGAAAAGAATACAAACCTGTGTTCCATCTGATTTTTAAGAACAGTTGCCACAACTTGCCCATTTTACTTTTTCTTATAGCCATTAGTCAACACATAGTCACAGGGCCACAGCTAGCTGCAAGGGAGGCTGAAAAATTGTCTCTCTTCTGAGTGGCCACCTACCCAGCTAAAATGAGAATATCTATTACCTATAATTTGAGGGTTCTATTACCATGAAGAAAATACACTAGATATTGAGAGAAAGCCAGCAGCCTCTGTCATCCTCTCTTCTATTGGACTTAGTTCACATGAGCCAAGTCAAATTCTTTTGAAATTGAATCCAATGCAGTAAATCTCAGGGGGATATGAACAGATTTCACGGAGCTGGTGTATCAGAGGGAAAATTAAAATAGGGGCCAAAGGAAAACTGCACCCCTGAAGGTTCATTAATAAAAATCACTGACAAATTTAGATCAAATAAGAAAAAAAGGCATAACAAATTTTATTATTTAATGTGCTGGGGGAAAGCAAAGCATGGAAGAAATCACAAGAGAGTAATGTCCCAATTTTCCATTGAGGGTACAGAGCTTATATACCCATCTCCATAGGGAGATGGGGGTGTAGGAGTCAATAATTCTTAGGGGGACAAAAGGGGCCTGGAGAATATACAATGGCCTGGGACAAAGTATATTTGGCCCACAGAGCAAACAAAGACTGGCAAATGATTTTCTTTAAAATCCTGAATGGGACCAGAATATAAGACAATTGTCTGTGACAAAAGTTACGCCAAGTGTGTTGACAGACTCCAATCTTCCTTCATGTGATATAAGTTACAGAAAACTCAGGGAGAGGACCAGAGGTAATTGTCTTCTTCTGGGTGGGTCCAGACTTTAGGCAGATAAGAGAACCAGCTTTATCCTGTGCTTCAGAGAGTGACAGAGAATTGAGGGATTGGGGGTTGGGGGAGGTCAGACAGACCTTGAGACTGCTTCTTTATTTCAGCCTGTCAAAGCATCATATTTTGGGGGTAACAGCCCTTTACACTTCAACAATAGTCATCAATGAAAATCATATCTCAAACCAGGCTATTCATTGTCCAATTTTACCAGAATTTAGAGAAATACTTCTGCTTGTGGCATGAATAAATACTACTCATAAATATGAGTTTTACAAATAGAAAATTATCTAAGGATTTTCAGGAGTTATTGAACAAATACCGGATGTTGTCTCTTCTTACTTTGATTCTGTTAGGTATTGATTTTTTGTATATGAACATAAACATTTAAATCAAAATTATACTTACATCAATGACTTTTATCAATGAAAGTATTTTCTGGAGCAAATTTCATTATACCAGTTTAATACCACAATAAATTTTATATTACAGTTAAACTGCTTCTCATTTTTTCTGCTTTACTAAAATTATTTTCACTAGAATCAGTTCCAGTTCTTTTACATGTGAACTTCAGCACTGCGCTGTAACCAACTGAGCTAAGCAGCCAGCCCTCATTAGTTTCTGACATTATGAGCTTTCTTTGGTAGTTGATTAACCAAGACCAAATTTTTTCTGCTCAAACTTTATAGATCTAAATCTTGTCAAGAAGATTTGATTTTTTCATAATTTTCAATAAATGACAAATTTTACCATGTCTGTTTTTCTCAATTTTTCCAGTTTTCAACATTACCAATCAGCACCCATATTTCAGTCAGTTTTTATTCTATAACAAAATTGTGTCCAGTTTCAGCCACTGCTAATTTCATTTTATATTGATTATTTCTTTAAAGTCCAGTTTCTGGTCATGATGTCCTTGGCATTACAGTAGCCAGGCAGAAAAAACAAACAAACAAACAAAAACTTCCGCACATTCTATGGAACTACCTGATATGTTTGGAGGTTTTATAGAACAGAATTTATAAATGGACTAGTGACACCAGAAGAGAGGGTCTGGGAAGGCCTCAACCCACTCTGTCCTCTTTCCAGGTTCTTGACTCCACCACAGGAAAGAATTCAAGGGCAGAATCACAGGAGAAAGTCAGAACAGGTTTAATGTAGCAGATGAGAGATAACAGATTTCACAGAAAGGGTGCAGCCTAGCTCCGGAGACAGAGCAGGGCCCACACCAAGTTTTTTTTTTTTTTGTCTTTTTCGTGACCGGCACTCAGCCAGTGAGTGCACCGGCCATTCCTATATAGGATTTGAACCCGCGGCGGGAGCGTCGCCGCGCTCCCAGCGCTGCACTCTCCCGAGTGCGCCATGGGCTCGGCCCCCACACCAAGTTTAATACAAAAGTAAGAGATACACATTCACAAAGTGCAGGCTGGCTCTAGAGTGAACAGCAGCTTGTCAAAGGCAAGTTTTATACAAAAAGAAAGAAATACACACCTCAGGTGAAGTGCCCACTGCCTCTAGGAGAGTGAGCAACAGCCCCACCTTCTACTAGGATACAGCTTTTATAGTTTTGCTATCTATACATATTTGTCCTATCTAATGAATATTTGACTAAGGGGGTGGTTCCCAGCTATGTAGCCTAGTCCTGTACACATTTAGCTGGTCTCTTTTGGAGCATACTCATTGGTTAAATGCTACCACATGCACTGAACATATTCAAGAATATGTGGTGCTCTTTAGTGCCTCTAGTGGAAGGTAATTCAAAGGATAAATACCACTTTACTGAGCATGCTCAGCCATTAGGGTTATATAATCCCTCTCTAATGAGCATGGTCAGCCACTGGATTTGCATAAGTTTGCCCCCTATAGTCTCAATCTCAATGTGCTGATGCCAAAAATGGGTGCAACTGGCCACTGTAGCTTAGGACTCAGAGGTGGGGCTTGAGTCCTAGGGGAGTGGACTGAAACCCATCTCAGGGGGAAATGGGAGCCTCCTATTGCATTAGGAATAAGCTAATACAACCTTCAATCCTCTCATTTAACAAGTGAGAAAACTGAAGTGCAAAGAGATCAACTGACTTGCCTCAAGAAAGATGATGAAGTCTTTCTTCAGCAAGGGCAAGAGTGAATAAGGATGGAGGTGATGGGCAGATGTGATAAATATTGATAGGGCTTTGGGATAAGGAAGAGAGACAAGTCTGGGATGATCTTGGGTTTCTGGCTTGGGTGACAGGAAGGATATTGATGCTATTAACTGAGACAGAGAACAAATGAGTAGGTCAGGTCTGGGGGAGTGCGTAGAGGATGAGTTCAGTTTTTCAAATGCCAACTAGACATCTAAGTGGAATATGGGTATTTGAATAAAATTTTTTTTAAAGATTTGGATGGAGAGATAGACTTGGGAGATGTAAAAGGTGGTAGTTATATGAGAACAGACAAAGTCATCACCCTGGGAAATTATCCACTAAAGGGGGGAAGTTGTAGCCTTCACATCTCATCTGGCCAGAACATGTGTTTTGTTTGGTCCAAGACAAAATTTTAACAAAACTTGAATTAGTAATTAATAGATCTGCAACATAACCAGCACCATCTTAGACAAGCCCAAGGACAAAATGGCACCATCCACCTCCTCCCCTTCACTCCCCCATTCTCTTTTACAAGAAGCCTCATGGTTTTGGAGAAAATGAAACTTTCAGCATTTCCGCATGCACAGAACTGTCCATCCCCATGACCTAACTCAATCCCCACCCAGGAATTACATCACCCAGCTCTTGGTGCCAACACACCAATATAAGTTCCACCAACCCCACACCTGGTGCTGTCCCCATTTTCAGGGCAGCCCTGGGCTGCCTGCCACTTTGGGCACAGCCCAGCAGATTTTCTTCCTTTAATAAAGCTTGAACAGTACTCGGCATCTTGGCTCATTTTCTTTTAGTAATCAATGTTTAAAGTTTGGGAGATTTCATGTAAATGTCTGTATATTGATTTCTCATTAAAAATGAGGATTGATATCACTGGACTGACATTCTTGGTTGGCAAAAGTCAACTAGAGCTGAATTGGAACCATGAGCTCCCGATCTCCAGTCTCTATCTATGGGCTTCACATCTGTGTGTTAAATGCCTGGCTCCTGTAGGCTTTTGGGTTTGCAGCCTCTGATGTACCATAAGAAGATTAAAGGGGGAAAGAGTTAAGAAAATGGGAAAGAAAGAGGAGGCCTGTGATGGAAATTGAGGGGAGCTGGTCAGAGAGGTGAGAGGAGAACCCGGAGGGCTTGATAACAAAGAAGCAAAGGAATCAGAGTTGAAAGAAGAGGAGCAAATTACCCAGTCTCAGGTATTCTGTTATAGCAACACAAAACGGACTAATACAGAAAATTGGTACCAGGAGTGGGGTGTTGCTTATAACAGATAGTTGAAAATGTGGAAACAGCTTTGGAACTGGGTGTCAGGCAAAGGTTGGAGGAGTTTGGAGGACTCAGAAGAAGACAAAAAGATGATGGAAAGTTTGGAAGATTTTAGAGATTGGTTAAATGGTTGTGACCAGAATGCTGATAGAAATGTGGACAGTAAAGACCATGTGGATGATGAGGACTCAGACAGAAATGAGGAACTTATTGGGAATTGGACAAAAGATCACCCTTGCTGCACCATAGAAAGGAACTTGGCCTGCATTGTGTCCATGCCCTTGGACTTTGTGGAAGGTGGGACTTAAGAGTTGTGAGCCAGAATGTCTGGCAGAAGAAATTTCTAAGCAACAAAGCATTAAGGAGGCTGCATGGTTGCTTTTGACAGCCTACTCTGAGTTATGGTGGCAAAGGCATGATGTAAAGCCAGAATTTAAAAGAGAAGCAGAGCATAAAGATTTGGAAAATTTGCAGCCTGGCCATGCAGTAGAGAAGCAGAGAGCCAGAGAAAAATGCAAGAGATAAAGCAGATAAACTGTTTGCTAAAGACATTATCTTGGCAGTGATGCAGCCAGATGCTAATAGCCAAGACAAAGAGAAAAATGCCCCAAAGGTATTTGAGAACTCTGGAAGGGTGCCCCACCCATCACAGGCCCTGAGGCCTAGAAGGACTGAGCTGTCCCAGAGGACAGACCTGCGGCACAGCTGCCCTTGGGATCCTGTTCCCTGCATCCTAGCTGCTCTGGCTGGAGTGGCCCCAAGTGTGGTTTGTTCAGCATCCCTGAAGAGTAGAGGCCCGAAACCTCGGTGGCGTCCACGTTGTGTTAAGTCTGCAGGCTGGCAGGACACAAGAGCAGTGGAGGCATGGCAGGATCCACCCAGATTCCAGAGGACGTATAGAAAAGCTTGGAGACCCACGCAGAAACCTGCCACAGGGGCAGAGCCACCACAGAGGTCATTTACTAGAGCCTTGCCGAGGAAGAAAGTGGGGTCAGAGCACCCACAGAGAGCCCCCACCAGGGAAATGTCTAGTAGAGCCAAGGCAGCAGGGCTGCTGCCAGGACCCCAGAACTGTAAGGCTGCTGGTAAGCTGCAACGCCAACCTGGTAAAGCTACAGGCACCAGCTCAGCTCACTGGGCTGTGTCAGGCAGAGCTGTGGCAGTGAGGCTGGCTGCCTGATATTTTGGGGGCCCAGATGCCCAATTGTGCCCAAAATGCAGGATTCAGAGTCAAAGAAGATTATTTTGGAGCTTTAAGACATAATGTCTGCCCTGCCGGGTTTCGGACTTGTTTGGGGCCTGTATTTCCTTTCTTCTGGCCTATTCCTCCCTTTTGGAATGGGAATGTGAACCCAATGTCTGTTCCACCATTGTATCTTGGCAGTAGGTAAATTTCGTTTTTTTTCGGATTCACATCTGGAAGGACTTTTGCTTTTGGTCTCAGATGAGACTTTGGATTTTTAAGTTGGTGCTGGAGCAAGCTAAGACTTTTGGGACTGTTGGGATGGGATGATTGTATTTTGTATGTGACAGGGATATGAGTTTTGGGGGGCCAGGGGCGGAATGATAGAGTTTGGATGTGCTATCCCCTCCAAAACTCATGTGGAAATTTGATCCCCAATGTGGCAGTGTTGGAAATTGATTGAGGCATGGGGGCGGATCCCTCATGAATGGATTCATGCTCTCCCTGGGGGAGGGGGGATTAATAAGTGAGTTCTCACTCTATTAGTTCCTGCAAGAACTGTCTGTTTAAAAAGACCCTGGCACCTCCTCTCTCTCTCTCTTGCTTCTCTCTCTTGCTTCCTCTTGCCATGTGATCTGCTCATACCTGCTGGCTGCTGCCACTTTCCACCATGAGTAGAAGCAGCCTGAGGCCCGTGCCAGATGAAGCTGTCCCAGAATCGTAAGCCAAATAAACGTCTCTTTTTTATAAATTATCCAGTCTCAGGTATTTCTGTTATAGCAACACAAGACGGACTAGTACACCAGTGTAGGCTGTAAATCATGGCAAATGTCCCTACAATACATAAAATTGGAGAATACATAAAATTGGTTGGGCCTCGGGTGTATTAAATCTTTTTACGTATGTTAGTTCATTTAATTTGCGTAATTCTGGGGAGACTTGATTGCCTCCGGTTTTGTGGATGACCAAGACTCAAAGAGGTTGAGAAACTTGTGCAAGGTGCCACAGTTAGATGGAATCTGACGTGCACCTGCTGGCTCCAAAGCCCATGCTCTTTTTTCATTCTGCCTCTCCTGGAGTCTGCCAGGCCAGGGGTGAGGAGGCTGGCGTGGGGTGGTCTGGGTATTGGGTGTCCATTTGTAGAGTGAGGGTTCTACTTGAAACACTAGTCTTGGAGAAGGTGTATTCATTTGCTAGGGCTGCAGTAACAAAGTACCACAGCCAAGGTGACTTAAACAACAGAAATTTGTTTTCTCACAGGCCTGGAATTTAGAAGACAGAGATCAAGGTGTTGACAGGGTTGGTTTCTTCTGAGGCCTCTCTCCCTGGCTTGTCGATGACCACCTGCTCCCTGCGTCTTCACAGGGTTTTTCCTCTGGACATGTCTGTGTTCTAATTTACTTTCTTATAAGGACACCAGTCATACTGGATTAGGGCTAGTGACCCAATTAACTTAATAGACTCTTGGTAGGTCCCATCTCTAAATACAGTCTTATTCTGAGGTTCTGAGGGTTAGAACATCAACACATGCGTATGCATTGGGGGGGCACGATTTAGCCCCAATAAGAGGGTAACTAGTAAGGGAATCCCTCTGACAGGAGAATCCAAGAAGAGGGAGGTAGTGGGGCCCAAACGAGTCACCCTTCAGCACCACCGTCATAGGTCTGAAAAAAGGCCACCCACCTACCTTCACCCACCCAGACTGTCAGGGTAGTCTTCATTCTGAGCCTCGTCAAACCCAAGACAAGTGTGTCCCTCTTGGATTCTCAGCATAACCTCTCTCCTCCAGGTTAAGTTATCCGTCAATCAACAGTGTTTTTGCCTATTTCGTGCTGCGGGGGTCTGTTCAGTTGCAGCCACTAAACTGCTAGACCCACGCTGGGACATTTATGCAGGCGGTAGTGCTGTGGGCTGCATTTTGTCCCTCTTTCCCCCAATTCATATGTTGAAGCCTTAACCCCCAAGGTGACGGTGTTTGGAGATGGAGCCTTTGGAAGATGGCTCGTAGCTCATGATGGGATTTGTGCCCTTCTAGGAAGAGATGCCAGAGCGCTTGCTCGTGCCCCTCCCTGCCCTGCGAGCACACCACAGAGGGTGGCTGTCTACAGCCAGGAAGAGAGCCCTCACCAGAAGCCGACCGTGTCAGCACCTAGATCTTTCACTTCTGGACTCCAGAATGGTGAGGAAATGTGTTTCTGCTGTTTAAGCCCTGCCAGTCTGCAGTGTTTTCTCATGGCAGCTGGAGCTGATGGGGACAGGGCAGGGCAGCTGTTGTGCCCGCCCCCCCCCCAGCCTCCAGGGCTACTCCTGCCCACCTCGTCATCTCCTACCCTCCCGCCTTGTTCCTTCCCAGGTCTTTCCTGCTCAATCTGTTTCCTAGGGCTGCCCTAACAAATTACCACAAACTCGGTGGCTTAGAACAACAGAAATTTGTTTTCTCACAGTTCTGGAGACCAGGAGTCCAAAATCAAGGTGTTGGTAGGGTCACAATCTTCCTGAAGGTTCTGGGAGGACCCGTCGCTTGCCTCTTCCAGCTTATGGTGTCTCCTGGTCCCTCGGCTGAGGCAGCATTATTCCCGTCTCTGCCTCCGACCCCACACGGCTTTCTCCTTCAAGTGTTCCTCATGTCCCAAATGTCCTTCTCCTTTCTCTTGCAAGGATGCCTACTAGTCATTGGATTAGGGCCACCCTAAATCCAGGATCGTCTCATCTTGAGGTCTTAACTTGATTACATCTGCAAAGACCCTATTTCCAAACAAGGTCACATTCACCAGGATTAGGACTTGGGCCTACCCTTGGGGGGCTACTTTTCTGCCCCCTGTGGCCACACACCTCCTCCCCGCGACACCTCATCTTCCCACCTCCACATCCGGGAGCTCACCCTGCTGTCCTGTCCTTTCCCCTTCAGGCCTTGACCACAGAACCGGGGGCTGGACTGGAGCCAGGGTGCTATGCTCAGACATCCCACCTTGTCCCCACGTCAAGACCCTCAGCGCCTAAGGAGCACGACGTTTTTAGTCTCCTCATAAGATGGCAAAGAGCTGCCTTATGACGCGCCTGCTCACCGGGAAGGAAAAAGTTCACGTTACACGAGTGTGTTTAGGCAAAGAATATTTACCCAGCTGGCAACACCACAGTCTGGAGACAAGTCCCAACAGCCAGTCGTGCCCTGTTATGGATTCACTGATTTTGGGTGGCCTGGATTCCATTGTCACCTCTGATATGATCTATGCAGGCCACGTTCCAAATGCCTTTGGCTGTGTTCGGAGCCGAGGAAGAGGGCAGAGTTAAATACCTCCCGAGTCTTTATTCGTCAGCCCAGCACTTCTCTCGCCCACGGAATAAAACATTCTGCACCCAGGAGTGAGCCCAGCCCCAGCTGGTACCATTAACAACGTCCCCAGGCCTCCTGGCAGCCTCTCAGCACAGAATCCTCCAGAACACTGTGCACAGGGTCTGCAAGGACCCAGCCCCAAGATGCAAACTCCACCCAAGAGCGAAGGGGGCCACTGTTCCTGCAGGGGTCCTCGGTGGCCGGGTGCACTCCCCAGCGCCGTTTGCTGCGTGACCTTTCCCTCATGCAGCACGAGTGTAAACTGGGCGCTGTCGCTGTTTTCCTCCTGATCAAAGCCTGCGTGTTCGGTTCCTCGGACTGGAGCGGCGTCTAACAAATGCTCCGGGACCAGCAGGCCGGCCTCGTCCCCACCCACGCCAGGCTCCGGTTTGCATTGGGGGCTCCGGTCCTGCAGATCTGCTCAGGCTCTGCCCCAGGTCCCGGCGCAGGGCGCTGCCCACCCTGGACATGGGAGCCCGGGCGGGAGGCTGCCACCTCGGGGGAGCGCAGGGACCGCGCACACTTGTCCCCACTCCCCGCCAGGCTCCAGTTTGCAGTGGGGGCTTCCCGGGGGAGGGGCCGGGGGGCGGGACACCGAGGAGTCACTGAAAATCTCTAAGAGAAGCTACAGACCCCCTGCCTACCCCACACAGCAATGGGACCAGCGCTCCCTCCTGCAGAGGACCAAGGTGGGGACTGGGTTGTCACTCTAGAGAGGATGAAGGAGGGGGTCCAGGCTCAGGATCCAGCCGGGCGGACACAGCAGGATGACACTAGGCCAGGCCCTGCAGCGCTGCTGTCCCCACAGGCCTCCCCTCCCCTGACCACTCCAACCCGCAGCAGGAAATCAGAGAATTCCTCTCCGAGGAAACGGATCAGCCCCACAGACGTGACTTGCACATAATGACATTCGCAGGTTTCTCAACAAAACAGCCAGTTACCATCTGGAAGCCCCGCCACAAAATAAAGAATGAGAAACGCCTCTGGCACGCGGGGTTTGCAGCCACCTTCTCCCCCGTCACTCAGTCTTAAACACGAGTGCACTCGGAATTGGCAGATGCTCGAGGAAAGCCTTGATGAAGAAACAGCAAAAAATTAACAGAATAAAGGAACCAGAGAGGATGCAGAAAACAAGACGCCTTTTTAAAATCTGTAATTCATGTTTTTAGTGAGAAAAAAGGAGTCATTGCATCCACAAAAGCAAGATGAAGGTGTCATATAAAGAGGAACACGTAGAAACGATAGCGTGAATGTTTAACACCTCTTCATAAAAGGTGAGCGATAAAATCGAAGAAATAACATTTTTTAAATGGAGGACACATAAACAAGGGGTTAAAAAATGAGAAAAAATGTAAGAAAATCAGAATTCGTCTACCATGTTTCAGAGCTAACTTTCCTTCACTTCAAATGAAGAAAATTATCAAAGAAATAAAACAGAATTTCCCAGAATACAAGGCCAAAAGTCAGTCTCCTTACTGAAGAATCCCACTACGCACGTAGCACAAAAAACTAAACAAACAACAAGCAAAACACATCAAAGCAGATCACCTTCAAATTTCAGAACACTAGGAAAAGTGAGAAGATTCTGGTGTCTTCTAGAGGGAAAGCCAGGCACACACGAAGGAGCAATCAGGAATGAGCAAGGCCAGAAGCCCGACGAGTAAGGCCCTTCAGAACGATTTCCATAAATAAATTTTAAAAATTAAAATAAATGAATAGAATAATAAATAAATAAATAAGAAATAAAATAAATTTTTAATTTTAAAAAACACAATTACCAGCCTAGAATCTGTAGCCCCCACCTCCTCCAGACCATCAGTCGAAGTGTGACAGTAACACATTTGCAGACACTCCAGTTTTGAAATCAATAATAAATAAATAAGTTGCTACTTCTTATCCCTTTTTTTGCGGGGGGGAGGGTCTTCACCAAAACAAGGAAATACACCGAGAATGGGGAAGAAGGTGTGGGAGCCAGGAAATAGGACACCCAACACAAACAAGAGTCCAATACCGATGAATGAGACTCCCGGGTGACGGTGACAGCTCTACAGCCAGCCTGAGAAAGCACAGGTCCACACTGGAAGAGGAAAAGGAACCTGTGGGAAAAGAAGAACTGAGAATATACATACGGGTTCAAACAGAAATCTCTACACGAATCACACAGATCTCTGGATATGTTGGAACATTTTGAGAAATTCACACTCTGGCAGAGAATTTGAGGATGAATAAATGATAGGTACATTACATAATTAGGCATGGAAAAAAAGGAGGCAATTAACTCCCAGGGAGACAAAACAGTGATCATGAGATAAAATAATCATAGTACACTATGTGGCTCAGCTGTTTATACAGTCATGATACTGCAAAGACAAAATTTTGGTAACCCAAAATTAAACTGTAGAGGTAACTATATTGGGAGAACGAGGGGAGGGGGTGAGTATAAAAGGAGCCACACTTTATATTCCATAGTGAGAAGTTAATAGATGACATCCGAAACTGTAAAATCAGAACAAAGCAGTGCACGCTTATTGTTCCTGGTGTGGACATGCGCGCCAGAAGAAAGAACAGAGTCCACGTGGTTGCTGGAGGAATGGAAACGGGGTGGGCGAGGTGGGCTGAGCAAAGACTTCTTGGTTTTTGTTGTTATTGCTGTTGTTATAAAACTATTTCACTTTTAAAAGTACACTCATGTATTGATAAAAAATGAAAATTAAAATGATTGTTGGAAGTCTGTGGCTTTGACATTTAGAAAAACATCCTATTAGTATTTTTAAAAAGTACTTATTAAGAACTTGCTCATACATAGCAAGTTTTAGGCACCAGAAAAATAATTTGTACTGTATTTCTCTTTAGAAAATATGTTTTGATGTACATTATCAGTTTTGTTCAAAGAACAGTGACAGAGCTCCTACTGTGTTCCCGTCACTGCAGAGGGGCCTGGAGACACAAATGTGGATGAAGCTCCGTCTTCACTCCTGAAGACCCCCCTTGTCTGGTGGAGGTGAGCCCATGGCCAGCTGAGCTGCAGAGCAGCACCCAGCCTCGTGGGGCAGGATACAGGACACTCTGAGGCAGCCACTTTGACTTAAGTGCTCCATGTGTTTTTATGCAACACACATCACTAACGTCACCCTAATGAGACAGACTTTTTGCTGCCTGCTTTATTGATAATTTGTACACATTTTTATTCATGTGTAATGCCTATATAATCAAAGAAGTACCACAAAGTTTTTTTTTAATGTCTATTAAAGCTGACTTAGCCTCTAAAGGTGTCATCTGTCCCAAATTTTTATGATAAAGAGTTCAGTATAAATAGTACCAAATACAGAGAGAATCGTTAGACATGTGATTGCAGTCTGAAGCTGAGAATAAAGGATTCTATTATGACCTAGATATCTGTTACAACCACAGATGCTAACATGGTGTCTAATTCATTCAATCAAAACCGCAGCTCCTCTGGATTAAAAGAGAAGACAAATGGTAGTGGGTTGTCTGTAGTGTTATCTGCTCAGCATACATCCATTCTGCAATCACAGCTCCTCCTGGTTTCCTGATTTCTCAGGAAGGTTTGGGTGCAACTCTGGCCACAGCACCCTGCCACAGCGCCTTGGCACATGACCAGCCTGAGCCAAGAGGGTACCACACCCAAGTCAGGCCCATGGAATCCTGCCCTGAAATCAGAGGTGTTTTTAAGCAACGCATGGGAAGAAGCCCACTCTTTTCCCCAGCCATATGGATGTCACGGTTGTCACAGCAGAGCTGCCTCATTCACGTCAGGAAACCAGGGAGGGCCAGGAGCAGGAAATTTGAGGGATAACATTAATAATTATGGCTTATTGAGCTCTTAGCACAGGCCTGCTCTGTGCTAAAGATTTCCCATGTATTTACTTATTTAATCCTTAGAGCAGCCTTCTGACAGGTTTTAATATGATGCCTGTTTTACAGATGGAGAAACTGAGGCACAAAGACATTAAGTACTTCTCACAGCCTCACATGGCTAGTAAGTGCTGGAACCAGATTTCCAAATCCAAGCTCTCAATCAACATGCAGAGCAGAAGCAGGAGTGTGGACTTGAGCTTCTTGCCATGCAGAAAAACTCTCACTGGCTCACAAGCCCTGACTGGTTCACACATCCTAAGTCCTGGGACTCTGGAGACCACAGTTAGGGGAGAGAGGCCTTGCTGGGTGTGGCGGCATCTTTAGGGAGGGCGGCTGCTGCTGCGGTTGTTGCTGAGAGTGAGCTGGGGTGTCCTGGCCTTGGGAAGACCTTCTTTCTAGCAGTAGGCCAGAGAAGGGATGCCATCACCCTCTCTTTGCCCCCTCTTCTTGGGGCATTAAGGTAGAGGTTTCCAGCAGAAGGTTTCTGAGTGGTGGGCGCAAACTATAGTCCCTTCTGTGAGGGCAGCCTCAGAATTAGGACCAGTGGCTTCCTTGTGATAAAGTGTGAGCTGAAGGTGAGAAAACTGACATACAAATCAGATTAACTGTACTGTGACAATCTTGACATAAATTTTCCTTTCCTCTTCTCAAAGACTTTAGTAAATCCCAGTTTGTAGGTCCCAGCTCAGTTTCAGCTATGTCACTGGGTTCAGCAGAAAACCAGAGAACTTTTCGTGCATGAGTGGAGGAACAGTGACTTCCTGTGGCCAGCAGGAGGTGGCAGTATTTAATTTTTTTGTTTTATTAAAGTATCCTGTATCATTGTTTGTTGAGCTGTACAGGACTAGAAGTTTGTACAAGTGCTATGAAATCCATCCTGGCCTGCTGGGAGTAGTAGCCGGAGAATCTGGGGGAGGTATTGGGGCCCATGAGGGAATCAGGGCATTTGTATCTCTTGAACCCGCCTACCTGCAATGTTCAGGGCCCACTTTTGCACACCTGGGTGAGAAAAATTAGATGTGCTCCAACTTAACTGTGGCTCCCCAGGGCCAGGGCAGCTGAAGCCTGGGCCATCACCAGATCAGGATGGCTTCTGGGATTCCCTGCCACGTGGGACGCTGAAGTCTGAGGGGTTCCTTGTGGCCTCTGATAAGGACCAAGTAGGGGCCATACTAAAAGATTTGGGGGGGTCTCAGATAGGCCAGTGTCAAATCAGGTCCAATTTAAGGGGTGCCCCAGCATACTGAGCTCCCTAGGGAGTTATTGCTACATTTTGCTTTATTTGTTGCTGGGTTTGGAGATGAAGGAAAAACAGCAGGTACATAAAGTACAGGTGAGGAAATCTGAGAGGGAACTGAGGGCCTGAACTTCATCTGTAGCAGCCAGCACCTTGACTAATGACCACGAGAACCCCAGGAAGCTTCTGCTCACGGGCCCTGAGGTGCAAGAATAGGCTGGTGAGGACAAGGGACCCCACGCCCTGATGCTCCCCGCGCTCCCTGCACCGGGCCAGGGCAGTACCCCCTGCTCACCTCTGTCCCCGCCTCGCTGCCTGGGCCTAAGGCCTGCACAGTTGGCGCCCGCCTGTCACTGCTGACCTCATGTCCTTGATGCCTCTCACCAACTGTGCCCGCGGATCCGGCCTCGCTCGAGCTTCAGGTGCTTTGGGGCCCCTGGCTTTAAGTCTTCCAGCTGAGACATGGCACAGCAGACACAAACCATCCTGCTTTGCCCTGTCTCAACTCACGGCCCATGGAAGCCAATCTAATAAAAGCTTGTTTTGTTTTAAGCCGCGAAGTTCTGGGGTGATTTGCTCAGCAGCGAGACAGAATTAAGCCATCCAGGCGCTCCGAGACCTCCACGGGTTCACAGAAGCTTCCACAGCCTCCTCCTGGGGCTCCCGGATGGCGCAGCCCACAGGGGCCCCTGCGTCAGCAACACCTGGCCAGACTCTCCCACGTGCAAAGCCACATGACTACACCAGTCATGGGGGTGAGGCAGTAGCTACGCTAACTGCATGGCTAGGTATTTCATAACTAAAGCCAAATCGTTTCGTTATTTTAGTTACACTAAGTTTTCCATTTGTATTGTCAGGGCTAGGGTGTAGGGCCCACAGACCCTTCAAACCCATTGTACAGACTGGGTCACAGACCCCTCACGTGCCAGGCTGGGTCACCAGACCCCTCACATGCAGGTCCACGCTAGGTAAGTGGGAAAGATAATGGAAGCCACTGGCGGATGACAGGAGCTCAGTCCTCAGCAGTAGCAGTAGTGGTGGTGGCCTCTTGGGGCATCCCACGGGCACTGGCAGCAACAGCCTCCAGCAGCGACCTCCCTGTGGCCCCCCGAGGGGCATCCTGGGGGCCGGGGGCACCGTGGATCAGAGCCACTTGTCCTTTATACTTAAGTTCATGACCCAGGCAACCTGGATGCACATGGGCAATTACATTAGACAATAACCAAGAAACACCTGGGCACACGTGCATACTTACTTCAAATGCTTGGCAAGATTCTGAACATCTGAGGGGCCCTGGCCATTTTCCTATATTTTTCCCTACACACAGCAATGGTGAAACACCATGTTTATTGTTGTTTTAAGCCTCCAAGTTTTGTGGTAATTTACCAGGCAACAGTAGATAACTCATTCCCACTCTATCAAAAATCAAACCCTGCTGCTTTTAATCATCTTAGGACCCATCACCATCTAACATACAGTGTACTTTACTATTTTCTGTTTTCTCTGCTAGAATCTATGTTTTTTTTTCTTTTAAAATCTGTTTTAGTCCCTGTTCTCCATCAGTGCCTAGAAAGTAGTCTGGCGTATAATGGGCACTCAGTAAGTTTGTGCTGAATAAATCAATGGCAGTATCATTAAGGAAAAACCTACTGTCCCTTTCCCTCCCCTTTTCTCCACTTAAGAATTTATGGTCAAGGCTTTGGCAGGATTTCTTTTCCCCAACAGAGCTAGGGGAATATACATGCCTTTTTGTGCCTTTCCTGCTCCTAATATCAAAGTACACTTACATCCAACTGAGTGGCATTTATTTGTTCATTTTCTGATTGATTTCACATCTTTGGTAGGTAACTTACAGTGCTTCACCCCAGAAACTGGAAGAGCCCCCTCTCCTTTTCCATCATAAGAAAGTACCAAGTATGTCCCTGTGCTGTGTCCTAACCTCCTGCAGGTGTAAGTGGAGGGGCTAGTGGGAAACAAGACTCCTCTGGAGAAGCAGCCACTGCCCAGAAGAGCTGCCTGTTCCCCTCTGCAATGGGCCGAATGTTTGTGTCTGTGGGGAAAATAGAAGTTTAGTCAGCCCCCCCACCCCCGCCTCAGGTCTGGTTGGGTGTGGTGCAGCACATTTCTTGTAAACAATTTGTGTGGGTGGAGCTAGTGCACACGTGCACCCATGTATCTTTTTAGTTTTGTTGCTATTGTGTGTTCTGCAGTTTGTGAAGCAGAAGCTGGCCAGCAGAGAGCTTGTGTATAAAAATAGAGTGTGTTTACTTTGCTGGCAGCTGCTCAGTTTTTCTTTGGTTTGCTGGTAGCAGTCGAGTTTCTGAGTTTCTCTTTATACTGTAGCTCCTAGACGTGTGTGTGCTGAATAAAGCCTATTACTTTCTTTAACCAAGGCTCCAAGGACCTTTTTGCTGATTACCTAGCTCATAGACCTGCATGTGAAGGGTTTGTGAATGGGCTCAAGGGGTCTTGCTGTAATGCAAGACAGCACAGACCAGGCACTACAGCGGAGAGCCCCTTGGGAGGGGGAGCAAATGTGGCTGTCTTTGAGCATGTGGTGCTCTGTGGCCACTTTTCTGCTGATCAGAGCCTGTCTATTGCTAACTATGTTGCAAACTGATCGAGAGCTGAAGAAGAAAACAGAGTTGTTGGAAGCACGGATAATTATCCTGGAGGAGGACAGGCAGCGACTGGCCACTCCAGCCTCTCACACCAGGGAAGACAACAAACCCAGTGGTGAGTTGGGGAGACCATGTTTCCCCAGGCATGACCTGTTGTGCATCAGAAAATGGGACTGGGTGGACAACAAGGGGGCAATCCACAGGTGATGTAATTTACCACCTATGTCCCACATACCCAGGTTGAATTAGTTGACTTGGGGAGACAGTTTTGGCAGAAACAGGGGGAGCCCCTGGCTGCTTGGCTGTTGCAGTTATGAGACCTAGGGGTGGACAGTGTAATGTGCTCTGGTGAGGAGATGGAAAAATTGGCCTCCATCACCATGCACCCGTCCCTGAGGCAGTGGCTGCAGAATAGCCGCAGATATGCACCCGGACGAAGTAATCACTCCTTGATGGACTGGGTGAATGCAGCTGCCCAAACCATGTGGGCAAATGCTGACGCCCCCTGCCCAACTGCCCAAGATTGTTAGCAAATGGCAAATGTATGCTGAGTTAGTTCAAATAATTCAGGAGCTGGGGATGCGGCAGTCCATGTTTAATGTGAACACTCGTGGCCTGGACGATGAGAACTTTACAGGCAGCATGAGAGACATAGTGCTGCAAAATGTCCCGTCAATGTCCTTTGGGTCACTGATGGCCTTACTGGCCCCATACATTGTTCGTCCTATACATGAGGTAATGACCATGACAGCCAGCTTGGGTGAAGTAGAGGATAGCAGACAAGCAAAAGGGGTCCAAAAGGTGGCTAAGACCAAACCCCCAAGAAATGCTCGGGATTTTATCCCAAAGGGACCAAGCAAGACTAGCCTTAAGTAGATGTGGCTTGACTTACTTGTAGCAGGGGTTGATAGCAAGAAAACTGACCGGCAGCCAAATGTGGCTCTGTTTGCCTTGTGGCAGCAATTGCGCCCTGAACAGCATTTTACTAAATGTCTGGAAACAGGTAGCAATGTACGCTCAGTGGATTTAAAGGAATTTTTGGTTGCTCCTGAGGAGGTGGATGAAATGTTCAATTTCGAATAGGGAACAGGCCAAGGTACTCGTCTTTTGGGGGCAGGCAAGGACCGGAGGCCTCATGTTGAATTGGCAATACATTGCTCGAGGACAAATGTGCAGCGTGTTTTGGCATTGGTGGATACAGGTGCAGAAAGTAGCCTGATATACGGCAATCCAGATAAGTTTCCAGGGGGACAGTTTGTGTAGATGGCTATGGAGAGAGCCCCAGCTGCTGACGTAACCCAGTAGTTACATCGGCGAATGCAACATGCTGGCAGTAAAACCATGTGGATGGCGGCTCGAAGACGAGCCTTGCCTATAAAATAGGAAGATGTACTGAATGCCTGTCGTGCTTGTCCAGTATGTGTTCAAGAAGAGTCCACACACCTGGCGGGTGCCCCATACAGATGGGCAAATAACTCAAGGAAGGGTGCCCCTGACTTGATGGAAAGTGGACTTTGTCAGACCACTGCCGAGGTCAGAGAATTTCAGATACATCTTCACAGCTGTTGATACAGCTACTGGTCTTCTGTTTGTGTGGTCTTGCAAGGCCCCAGACCAGGTAAACACTGTGAGGGCACTGAATCGCCTTACTGCCATGTGTGGCCAGCCTGTAGTCACAGTGAGTGATAATGGAACTCACTTTACTGGACATGGGGTTCAGAGGTGGGCCTCCCGGTTGTCCATTCAGTGGAAATTACATGTGCCGTATCATCCCCAGGCAGTGGGAATGACTGAACGGTACAATGGTCTTTTAAAAAAGGGACTAAGGCTATCTACCCAACCTCCATCCCTGAAGGGGTGGGCATGGTGATTATGGCAGACAGAATACTAAATGAGAGACCCCACAAGGGCTGGCCCTCTCCAGTGGAAGCTCTGTTGCATAGGGCTGCAGCACCTATACAGCTGCAAGTTACTACTAAAGATGAGTTTTTGAAGCCAGGATATGGCAAGAATGGAAATATTCTCTTAGCAGCCCCAACCTGTTTGCAACAGGGACAGATAGTACAATGGGAATGGCCTTGGAGAATAAAAGCCCCCCATATATGCTGGGTAGGTCTAATAGGGCCTTGGGGAAAATGATTAGAGGAAGGCTTGCAAGTTTCACTTTGGGTGACAAGTACCTGGCCTCCTCGAGTGAAGGTGACATGGCCTGGAAGAGATAAGCACTCTATTCTAAAGGGCACATTCGCATTATCATTACGGCCAATTATGAGTTCCCCTCTACTATTACATGTGGAACCTATTGGTCCCACAGTGTTAGCAGATAAAGTATGGTATCATAAGCCAGGTAAGATACCTATTCTTGCAACCATCCTTTCTCAGGATGGCAATCTGGCATGTATCTTACCAGAAGGGAGAGAACTTCCTCTATTGGTACCAATAACCCTTCTGTCTTTTTGCCCATAGTGTTCTGGCTGCAGGCACTGCACCAGAGTCAACTGGGTACATACATACATTGACGTGATCATCTACTGAATATGCACTGAACTTCACATCAGTATGACTACAGGATTCCCATGGAAGATCACACCAATGATGACTACTAACTGGACATGTGCAGCTAAAGGACAGAACTATAGGACAAGGCTTAAGGATAAGCCTTTAGGCATATTGAAGAGACAATAGGTTACATAAATGTAAGGGTCATTACATTAAGGGAACATCGCAGAAGATTTTGATGTAGATTTTTTTGTGTAGATTGTACAGTGAGGGACCCTGAAGGGGTGGGTTGTGGGGAAAATAGAATAGTCAGGCCCCCCTGCCTCAGGTCTGGTTGGGGGTGGTGCAGCACATTTCTTGTAAACAAGTTGCGTGTGGGTGGAGTTAGTGCGCATGTGCACCCATGTATCATTTTAGTTTTATTGCTATTGTGTGTTCTGTAGTTTGTGAAGCAGGCTGGCCAGCAGAGAGCTCGTGTCTAAAAACAGACTGTGTTTACTTTGCTGGCAGCTGCTCAGTTTTTTTTGGACTTTGCCAGTAGCAGTCAAGTTTCTAAGTTTCTCTTTGTACTGCCTAGCTCCTAGACGTGTGTGTGCTGAATAAAGCCTATTACTTTCTTTAACCAAGACTCCAAGGACCTTTTTGCCAGTTACCTAGCTCATAGACCTGCATGTGAAGGGTTTATGAATGGGCTCAAGGGGTCTGTGAGCTCCAGACCCTAGCCCTACAGTGTAATTTATATGTTGAAACCTAATCGCCAAGGTGATGGCATGAGGAGCTGGGGCCTTTGGGAGGTGATTAGGTCATGAGGGTGGAATCCTCATGAATGGGATTCGTGCCCTTATGAAAGATGCCCAGAGACCCACCTTGCACCAGAGGACATGGTGCCACTGTGTGAGGCTAGAAGGTGCCATCTATGAACCAAGAAGCCACCCTCACCAGACACCAAATCCGCCAGTCCTTGATCTTGGACTTAGCTTCCAGAACTGAGAGATAAATTTCAGTTTATAAGCCACCCAGTTCATGGTATTTTGTGACAGCAGCTGGAGCGCATTAAGACACTCACCAAAATTATGATGCTCTTTTCTCTGCCTTGCTGACCTCCTCCTCCCTGTAAGAAGGGCTTGAGAGCCCAGGAAGAAGCTGGCACTTTCTGCGTTGATTCATGGCGTAAGAGCTCTAATCTGAAAGCTTCATCTCCCCCTTCCTCCTCCTCCATCATATTCACACCCGATCCTAGCCCCACCATAACCAGTTCCTTCCAGCAACAACCCCTCCTGCTTCCCGGTCATGAGCTCCGAGTGAGGGCTTTGTAGGGCCGACTTACTAAGTCCTCAGGATCTCCTGAGTCTTGGACACCATTTCTTCCCTCTTTAATAAATTTCAAACACAGACCCCAAAATGCATATTTAGAGCACATTTTTCATTCATAGAAAACATCTGAAGTATAAAAGCACAGAGAGCCAATGAGAACAGCTCGACAGGTCCCCATGATATACGAGAGGGGTGAGGAGGGTACACAGGAGCTCACCAATGTTTACTACAAAACAGCAGCAGGTGCTCCAGCACCAGGAGGGAATCCACACAGGCACCTCATTCCTGAACCTACCCGAGTCCTGGGGTGGGTCCAAAGCAGGCAGGAGGTGGCACTGGAGGCAGGCTCCTGGGCGACACCACTGTGTGTGGCTCCATCTGGGGTTGATCTAGGGTAAACAAAACAAAAAAAAAAGGGGGAAATAACCCTGCCAGAAAATAATGAAGCCAAGATGAGTGAGACCAGAGCTCAGTAATGAAAAGAAACAAGTGTGTGTCCACTGGTGGGAGATGCGGGGCCATGTTCCTGAAGGGTTCCTGATGCAGGCTCTCCAGATGTCAGACTCATGCCTTCCTCGGGAATAGAGATGCCCTCCGCTTTCTTTGACCCCTTTCATCCACCCCAGCCCCCATTTGCTTCCCACTCCCCCGAGTCTAGGGGATAAGAGGTAGCCAGATGCCATCTTAGAGAAAGAGATGAAATCTGAAAGATCCAAAATTGTCTTCTAAAGATGTCCCTGAGACCGTTTACCTGGAAGAGACTGAGATACTATTAATCAACAAACCTACAGTGGCCCTATCCCAGCTGTGGACTGCAACTGGGACATGCACGTCAAAGGAGCTCGGGTACTGGGAATGCCCCAAAGGGTGGGAGGTGGTCTAGACCAGAAGGTCAGAGAAGGATTCCCTAAGAAAGCAGTACTTGATATCTAAAGGATCGGAATTACCTAGCTTTCCAGGCAGAGATAACAGAAGGATGAAGGCCCTGTGGCAGAAGGCAGTAAGACTGGAGTAAGGGACTAGAGAAAGGTCTCATGGTCAGAGCTGAGAAAGTGAGGAAGCATCTCAGGGGAGACAAACCTGGAGAGGTGGGCAGGTGGGTAGGGGCCAGACAGTGCAGGGTCTTGGAAGCCTGGCTGAAGAGCTTTGCTTCGTCTCCATAGCAATGGGAGGTCACTGAAAAGCTTCAGGAGCTCACATTTGCTGCAGTGTAGATGACGGACTCAGTGGGGTGGAGGGGTGTCCACAGTCAATGACAGTGGACCCGTCAGGAAGCTGCTATGGCTTAACTGTTTTATCTGGCAGGGTGAGTTTAAAAAAATATATACATAAATCCACTATTTTACTTAAAATTATTCTTAACAGTTTTGTCTTCCTGTTTTGCTATTAATTCATCATGTTTTACCAAATTTCATTCTTTTGAATAAAATTACATGAAATCTGTCTAGCTACTGATATGCATTGTCAACTTTCCTATATTCAGCTAAACAAATGAATTATACAAAGCCTCAAGTATCTGTGTAAGGCTCTGAACCTCGGCCTTTTTTTTTTATAAGCTGGCAGGTCTGGGGCTCCACACCCTTGATCTTGGTGTTATAGGAACAAGTTCAAATCCAGTAAGCTACAAGTGAGCTCCGCCCCCTTAACTGCCTTAATTATCAATTATCTCTGTCTTCAACAATCTTGCAATAACAAAAAGAGCCACTGAACCATAATTTACCTCATTCATACAAAACGAAAAATAATAAAAACTAAAGTGAGTTTGAGACCAGTTGCCCCACTGATCCTGAGTTATTCTATGGTTTTCTGTGGTACTTTACAGTCTTATAGAAGAACCTCATTTTGTACCTTCCAAAGTTTTCTGTGGAATCATTCACATTAAAAAACTAATGTCTACTGCTTACAGCTGACTGAAAGCCAAACATTCTTCAAGGATTTACTGTACTTCATATGGGCTCCAAAAGAGACAAACATTCTCTAAGATATTGTAGAAACTAATGCAGCCAGAGAAAATGCTTCTACTTTTCTTTCTTTTTTTTATTTGCGGCTGGCTGATACGGGGATCCAAATCCTTTCCTTTCTTTTTTTTTCCCCCCACATATATATATATATATATATATATATATATATATATATATATTTTTTTTTTTTTTTTTTTCCAATTTGAAAGCACTTTACTTAACTAAGCAGATTGCAAAAGCAATCATGGCAGACATGTTACTTAGCTCATCCTTCTAATAAGCCTATTGATCTGGTCTTCCCTGATGCCAGCACCTCCACCTTCCACAGAATGGGTGGTCTTTTTTTCATTCCACCTTGTGGAGAAGATAGTGTGAAGGGCCACAGGAAGATATTTGCTTCTTTGAAGCTCTTTCCAACAGTATAGATCTCATGAATCAGATTCTCCATGCAGATGATGCCATATTTACCAAGAGATTGAGCAATCCAAGTGTCATCTGTCTAGGCAATTCGCTTCTTATTGATTTTGCCTTAACCACGCTTGTAGATTAGTTCATTTCCTGACTTCAGGTTTGGGTACCCCCAGGCAATACATGGTTCCACAGTCCTCAGCATGTTAGCTGATGCCTTGTTGAGCTTAGCAAGGGTGCCGCTGAAGATCTGGCGAAGGCAAAGAAGCTGCACCACCCTTTGGATCTTTGGGCTCACACCATTGATCCTCTGGTCCTGATGACAAATGCCAATTTGCGTTCTGCAGGTACACAGAAGTTGCCAGCTTTTCTTGCCATCCTAGCCATACGAATCTCAGCTCTGTACATCTGCCTATGCTCCTTGTGACAGTGCTTAGCTTTTTCATAGACAAGCTTCCTCCTCACCTTTCAAAGCATCTTTGGGGCAAACTTCTTCCTCAGGCGCTTGACCTTCAGCTCTGTGAAATTCCTTCACTTTTTCTTAAAGGTTTCTGGCACAGCAGGAACCTGCTTTTTCTTCACTTCGACACCCTCCATGGTTCCAGCCAGAGAAGAGGAACTGAATCCTTTCCTTTCAAAGTGCTACATTAGTGGACAGTGGCTGCTGCAGTGCTGAGAACGGAACTAAGGTATTAGAGGTCATGCTGAGAGAAGCTCAAGTTCTGGTTCACACAAACAGGAGAGACTGCACTGAGTTGAGGCCCAGAAAGGCCATGCCTTAGGAATAAGGATCGCACTGATGAAAGGCCATGCTGCTCTGGGATGAATCGCAAGAGAGAAATAAGCCTGTTTTAATCAAGTATAAAACCCAATATAACAAATCAGAATGATCTGCCAGTCATTTAACCACCTACCAGGAGAAAACTCAACATTCTTTAAAGGAGGACAACACGATTTACTTCTTGCATGGCCTCATACAAAATGTTCCGCATAAGACAAAAAATGACTAGATGTGTAGAAGAAAAGCAGTCACAGTGACCAGATGTTGGAATCTGGACACAAGGGGCTTTAAAACTCCTGTCATAAATATGTTCAAGGACATAGGAAAAAACCATACTGCGCAGAGATGCAAACTCAAAGCAGAACAGTGGAAACTTTGATAAAAAATGAACCACATGGAAATCCAACAAACAAAAAGGACACTATCTGAAATGAAAACTTCAGTGGATGGGCTTACCAGTAGATTCAAAACTGCAAAAGAAAAGGTCAGTGAATCTGAAGAGAGAACAACAGAAATGATTCAATATGAAGACCAGAGAGAAATAAGATATTATTTAAATAAAAAAGTTTGAGTCTCAGTGACTGGTAGGACAATATCAAGTGAAATTAGAGTCACAGAAGGAGAGGGAGAGAGAAAATGTGGGGAAAAATCAAGAAAAAATGGCTGAAAATTTCCCAATTTGGGTGAAAAACATCAACCTACAGATCCAAGGTCAGCAAACCCCAGGAGGATAAACACAAAGAAAACACCACCTGCATCACAGTTGACCAAGTGCTCACAATTACGTAATTTACCCACTGGCTAGACAACACTTTAGTCAGGCTTTTCTTGCCCACTCCGGCCCTGATCTTTGGCTTGGCCCGAAGCTTGGTCAAGCACTAAGGTGCAAAAACATCTTCCTGTAAGAATCATTCTGAGGATCAGCCAACCACAGAGAGAAGGATTTCCTGCTGAAATGCCCTGGTTTGGCACCTGCTTCACCCTGCTGCTTGCCTAAGCTTCCTGCAAGCCCCGCTTACCCCTCCCTGTAAAAGAAAAGCCTTGTTTTAATGTATTATCCACCTATTTTTAGGCCCAAAATTTAGGAGTCATTTTTGACATCTTTCTTTTCCTTATCACCCTTACCTATTCCATCTCCAACCCTGTCACATCCACCTCCTTAAATCTGTCCATTTCTCTCCATTGTTTCTTACCTGGTCATTGCAAAAGCAACTCCTCTGTGCATCCTTTCTTCCCTCCCGACAGTTCATTGTATACACAGCAGCCTGTAGGGTGATCTCATAAAACCAGATCCTGTCACCCAAGCGTTCAAAACTCTTCACTGGCTTCCCATTACACTTGGAATAAAAAATCCATGCTCCTTACAATGGCCCAGAAAGCGTCTGCGTGATCATGACTCTCCTTGCCGTATTGATCTCCTCTGTTCTCCACACAGCCTGTTTTCTCACTTTCAGGGACACCACATTCTGCCCCTTCCCATGGCTTGCACACATGGAGATCTTTCTCTCCGCTGCTTTCCGCCCAGATCCTCACAGAGCTGGCTTCTTCTCTTCTTAGGTCAATGAGCCCCTTCAGGGTCACTTCCTTGACCTCTCAAACTAAAGGGGCACCCACCTGCCTCTAGTTTCTCAGCAACTTACTCTTTTCCCTCCGCACACCTATTTCTAGGAATACATGTGTATTGGATGTTACTCAGTGTTTGCTTTCCCAAGTAGAAAGGACTCTCCCTGAGGGGAGGCACAGAGTTTGGCTTGTTCACCACTGTATCTCTAGATTCTGTAACAGAGCTTGCCTGGCAAACAACAGGACCTTAATAAACTATGGAGGAACGAATGAGTCTGTAACCAGCAGTCATGTGCAGCAGAGGCGGGGTAGCCTAGGGAATAACGCCATTTATATGTCAACAACATTTTTGTCTTAAATGCCCAAGACATTCTGCGATTAGGAATAGCTGACTAGCAGGGCAACCAAGCCAAGCCCTCGGCGCCGACCCGGCCAGCGGCAGCCCCGCGGCGTCGGCGCGTCTCCCGGCGGCCCAGCCCGCTCTCCGTGAGGGGCCGGGCCTGCGTGCGCGAAGGCGGGCCAGGCGGGCCAGGCGGGCCAGGCGCGCGTGGATGACGTCACGCGGCGCGTGCCCGCGTAGGCTGTAGTGACCCGGATCTGCGGAAGTGGAGGCCGGTGGGCAGGCGGCTGAGACAGGTAACCTGTGCGCTCCCTGCTGGGTCCCTGCCTTCCTCGCTTGTGGCGCCGGGATGGAGGCGGGGACAGCAGCAGCCCGTTTGATGGCGACGGGAAGCCCGACCCTAAAATCATCTTTGCTTGATCAGTGGGGACCCCGTTCCCTTCTCTGTTCTCCCAGACTCCTGGGGCTGAAACCCGTCCTGGGACTGGGCGGAGCGGCCTCGTCTCACCGCCTGAGCTCTCGAGGTGGCGGTGGGCTCTGACTCTCCTCTGCCCCGCGGCGTAGGCTCCTCCTCAGCCTCTGGTTGCCGCCTCCTTCCTTTCCTACCTTTAGGCCTTGCTCACCCGCCGCAGCCCCACACGGCTCACCTCCAGTCTGAAGAGACAGAACAGTTTCCTATTCTGTTCATTGCCACTTGCAGTGGAACTCATCCACCTCCCTGCCCCTCCCCCCAGAGGATCCTCGCTGACAGCACCAAGTTTTGAGTTTTGGTTTCTCTAAGGAGCATTTGTTCTCCATCGGTGTGGAGTTTTGCTCATTAACGCATGTATTTAGGGTATTGGGAGTCAATAACTGTTGACTTCAAAGCCTGTACTATTCTTGTTTTTAAAACAACTCTACTGTTAATGATCGAATTCCAGGCTTTTTACAAGAGTCACACATAATTCTATGAGTTTGTTCACTCCTCGATCCAAATGATTTGACACTTTCTAATATTATTAGTACCATATTAAGTTCTTTTATTCCTGGAACTAGAACACCTGGAAGGCTTAATTTGTGGTTTTCCTACAACATGCACACACACACACACACACACACACACACACACCCCATCCTTATCTTAAGAATGAGATAAATGGCAAATAAGATTGCTTAGTAAAACCCTTCTGTTAGGCCATGAGTAATTTTGCAGTTTAGAGTTTTACCTCTTTAGAAATGAAAACCAGGTGGCATTCAGCTCCTGGCTGAAGCTCCCCCAAATCTGTCACCGAACCCAAGTCCAGCTACCTGCCACCAAACAAAAACAATGCAAAAGTCACATGTTGGTGAAAATGGATGTCAGCTTTTATTCAGGAATACTGGTGACCTGAAGAGAGATGCTAGGCTAACCCATCTCTCTGGTAAATGTAAAGGAGAATGGCCAGACTAAATTATCTCAAAGACTCCAATTTACTGAGGGTTTTTAAAGAGGAGGTTGAGGGAATGGAATGTGGGAAGTGAAAAGCAGGAGAGAGGGTAATGTGAACTGTGGGGACTCTGCAAGGAGCCGGGAGCAAAGTCTCACCAAGACTCCATCTGGTTTCTGTTCTCATCCTTGATGTTACCTTAGGGCCCTGTTGGAGGGTAGAATCAGGGTCTGGATAGTAACTGTCTCATTGGAAGTCTGCAGCTCCAGGCTGACTGGAAAACAGTTTTGCATTTATGTAAATAATGTCATCTTGCCCGTAACCAAGGTTCAAACTATTGAAAAACTGTGTCCTTGGGCCAACCCCGTGGCTCACTCGGAAGAGTGGGCGCTGGGACCGCAGTGGCCTCCCACCCCGGGTTCGGATCCTATGTAGGGATGGCTGGTGCGCTAACTGGCTGAGCATGGTGTGGGCAACACCAAGCCAAGGGTTGCGATCCCCTTACCGGTCAGAAAAAAGGACAAAAAACAAAACAAAATAAAACAAAACAAAAAAACCTGTCCTTTTAAAATATTTTAGAGCCCATACAGTTTTAGGTCCCAATATGGCTTCAGTTTAGCTCATTCCAACAGACGGAAATTTTTTAAATGTACTGAACAGTTCCTTGCCTTCTTAAACACTAAGTATACTGAACAGATTTTAACCTTCCCTTATGCAGCTGTGAACATCATTTATTGTTCTGTGTTATAATATGGTGATCCCCTCAGAGCTATTATTATATTTGACCCCCAAACTGCTTTGCATTTTGAGTTTCCATGTACTTTTTGTGTCCATTCTTTAGTGTCACCAAGAGATAGTAAAGCACAGTGATTAAAACCAGGGACCACAAAACCAGACTTCTAGGGTTTAAATCCCAGCTCTGTCACTAGCAGCACATTGAGCCCAGACAAGGTACTTGACCTCTCTACACCTCAGTTTTGTCATTTGTAAAATGGGGATAATAAGAATACTTAGAGGACTGTTGTGAGGATAAAATGAGTTAATACGTGTAAAGAGCTTAGAACAATGCCAGCCATATAAGTGTTTGCTAATGTTATTATTCCTCTGGTTTCGGCTTTAGGTCTTTGAAAATTTCATTCTGGATCTTTGAAAATTGTTGTTCCTTGAATGATATTTAATATATGGTAATTACCAGTTTACTAGACAATTAAATTATCCTAACTGGAATTCTTCATCCTAAGCCGTTCTGGGAAAATGCTCATTTATTAAATTCACTTTCCTTGTGTCTTTGTAATACAATAGGCATTTTGCTTGGGATGTTTGGAGTGGAGACTTCAAATATTTCACTTTATTGTGTGTTTCAAAATAATGGACTTTTAATTTCTGTTTTGAATTTGGTGGCAATTTCCATGGTTTATATTATGGTCTATTAATACATGGAAACCTTCTTTACTTTTGAATGCCAGTTGGTTTACATATCCATGTGACATTGGCCACACATAAAACATATCTGCTCAGTATATTTCTCTATTCCTCTCTTCTTTCAAAGAGCTCAAAAATAGACTGTATCAACAAAGTGAAATAATCTTCCTTATGAAATTTTCAAGGTGTACCTGTTTTCAGGCATGGATTTTAAACCAAAGCCAGCTAGGATTGATATTCGCTCCTTTGGTGTCCATAGTTAGGAACCTGAGAATAACTAGTGTACCCTTTATTTTAATACCATTGAAAATATATGCTATACTTTTTAAGTGATTCTTTATATTGTGGTAAAATATACATAACAAAATTTGCTATTTTAACCATTTTCACAATGTTGTATAATCATCACCATTATCCATTTTAGAACTTTTCATCATCCCAAACACAAACTGTACTGATTAAATAGTAACTCCCCATTTCCCTCTTTCCCCTTACCCCCCCATCCTATAGTCTCTATTCTACTTTTTGTCTCTATGAATTTGCTTGTTCTAGGTACCTCATGTTGGTGGAATCAAACAATATTTGTCCTTTTGTGACTGGCTTATTTCACTTAGCATATAATGTTTTCAAGGTTCATTCATGATGTAGCATGTGTCAGAATTCCCTTCCTTTTAAAGGCCGAATAATATTCCATTGAATGGATATACCATATGCTATACTTTTGATACATATTGAATTATGCTTTTTTATACTTCTCATTTCAATATGGTATTAACTCAGTTCTTGATGATTTGGTTTGATTGTGAACTGGAGGATTGGATGGAGATATCAATGGAAACAACATTGTTTTTGAACTATGAACAAAATGCCTGGTGTACATAGTTAAGCTGGAAGCCTGAGCATGCATTGTAGTGAAATTTCTCCTCTCACCTAATACTTAATATAAGTATAGTAAGGAAAATAACAATAATGATAGCATTACCTAACATTAGAATAGTGTTTACACTATGCCAGGCATTATTCTAAGCACTTTACCTATGAAGTAGGTACTATTATTGTTTCTATCTTACAGATGAGGAAACTGAGGCACAGAAAAATTAAATGAATTATTAAGTTTTGAGGCTGGTATGTGGTGAAATTGGGATTTGAACTCAGACAGTCTGGCTCCAGAGTTCATTTATCCCTAGTCAGTATCAGCTTTGCAGTGTAAATTGTTTTGCCTGCCACACTCTTCCTCTACCCTCTCTCCTTTTATACTCTCTTTAAAATTGACAATTCTGTGCTCAGTAGGCTGTGGAAGAGCAACTGAACCCAAACTATTCAAAGAGTACTGGTGCCTCTCGACTGGGCTGATAACATTTCAGTGGAATTCAGATTGCATTTTCACAGCTTAGTCCTTATTATCCTTCTCTGAGAGGCTTGTCTTTGAAGAGCAGATCCTGAAACTTTTTATGATCTCATATTACATATGTAATATGTAATATGATCTCATATTACATATGTAATATGATCTCATATTACATATGTAATATGATCTCATATTACATATGTAATATGATCTCATATTACATATTGGTATTTGACTTTCGATATTGTACAGTTCCCACACTACTGTTCTATGGGTACAAAGAGCTTTTTGTTCATAATGTTATTGACTGTTAAAATGGTTTATGGTATACTCATTTTGCTGCTAACTCATTCTGTGTTGCTTGATTCCTGAAGAAATTATTTTGAAATAGCATTTTTATATATGTAATCAATTTTATTATAATTTTTTTCTTGGCTTTTTTTGGCTTCCATTTTATTTCTTTGATACTTGCAATTGAAAGTTGAGTTTTAGAAACTAATGGAAGTCAGGATATGCTTGATATGTTTTGGCATCAAAGGAGACACGTCAGCCTTTCTTTTGACACCAATAATATCGTGTATGTGTAGCAAGTATAATATAAATTTGGAGGTATGAACTGTCAGTAATATCTGGCAGGAATAGAATTATAGAATAATCATTAAGGGTTCAAAGCGTCCTTGGGTATATTTCTTTTACTCTTTACTGCACAGTTGGGAATCTGATGCCTGGGGTGATTAAATGATTTGCCTATATTCATATAGTATAAGAATCCATTAAAAAAAAAATCCAGTGTTCTGTGTTCTTTTGAACAATACCTCATTGTCTTTGTGTAGCATCCTTACTTATAAGGGGGGCATCTAAGTTTTTCACTCATATGTACTTAATTATTATTCTTCCAATAATATGTTCTGGATGAGAGATAATGACCTGTATTAGAGAAGTTGCAGAGAGAATGTACTGATATGACAGATCCCAGAGATCTTACATTAAATTGATTGGACTTGGAAATTGATTATTTGTGGGTGAAGTGAGAAATCTGGGATGATCTCAGAATTCTTGCTGGGGCAGCTGATTAGATGGTGGTGCTGTTCACGAGGAAAACTTGGTTAGAGCAGAGCTGGGGATATGGATTTGAAGTGACTGTAGCATGGATTGCACAGTTAAGTGAGAAAGATTGAAGCTAGAGCTGTGAGACAAACCAATATCTAAGAAGTGGGGGAAGGAAGGGCCTAAGAGGTAGGAAGATGTAAGAGGAGAGAATGGTATCACAAATGCTAAAAGAGGAGATTGTTAAGGAGGATATGGTAATTTGTGTCAATGCTCCAAAGTGAAGGGCTGAAAGAACCTACTGAACTTGATAACTAGGAAGTTATTTGCCTCCACTGTGGAGTTTTAGTGGCATAGCAGGGATGTGAACCACTAGTGAGTAGTGGACTGAAAGGGGAATGGAGTAATGGGGTCAGGGAGTTCTTTTGAGCAGTTTGGCTGTGAGGAGAGAGAGAAGTTAGCAGGAGATGTGGAATCAGTGGAGGGTTTTGTTCATTCTTGGGTTTTTTCCCCTAAGAAGAGATTAGAACATTCACTTATTTCTGAGTTGAAAGAGGATGGGAAGGAAGTTGAGGTAGAGCATTCAGGGGGCTGGATGATTGATGAAGCAAGGTCCTAGAGAAGACCAATAAGAGACAATATCCAGAGCAGAGACCACAATCAGGCTCTGTTGAGACAGGAGGGATATTTCTTCCATTCTCCTAGAGGTGATGGGGAGAAGGGTAGGGATAGTTGTAAATGAGTTTGTAGGATGAGGAAGGAATGTGTGAAAGTTGTAGTCTGATGGTAGCAAAAGTTCTTAAGTGAAGCAGGTGAATTTGCTGATATTGAGTGTGGATTTGGTAGTGTAGGGATTGAGGGAAATGGTAGAAGTTTAGAATATCACTGAGGGGAAAGGACAGGGGTTGAGGGGGTGACTAGAGAGAGGCAGGAAGGGCTGCTTGCCTGGTAATGTTGAGGGTCCCACTGAAGTTGGAATCTATGAATACGTAGAGTGAGCCATTCTTGTGATTGTGTTATTTATTTATTTAGCTTTGATGGTTTTTCTCTGGCTTTTTAAGGATTTATTTATTTATTTATTTATTGCATCTGGCTGGTTATGGGGATCCAAATCCTTGACCTTGGTGTTATAACACCACACTCTAACCAACTGAGCTAACAGGCCACCCCTTCTGTTATATATCTTATAAACAGATTAGTATCAAAGATCATTATAAATTTCCTTGAGAAAGAAGAAAAACAGCAGCCAAGGACTTTTATTTTATAACAGCATAGTGACCATTATTCAGTCTGACCTCCATTAACTTGTTAAATAATTCTATTCGAAAATTATGCTTTTTTATTTCTTGACTCAAAATGCAATTAATCTACATGCTGTTTGAGAATAAACCTCTATTTCTCATTGAGGTTATATAACAAATGGCAAAATCCCTTACTCTGGACAGAATGAGAAAGAAACATTTTTTTTTAAAAAGTAAAATTGTTTTAAAAAACAGTAAAAAGGGTAAAATAACTGCCTAAATATACACAATTTCCCCTCATTTTTGAAGGATAGCCTTGCTGGGTATAGTATTCTTAGTTGGAAGTTTTTTTCTTTCAGTACTTTGAATATATCGTCTCATTCTCATCTGGCCTGTAAGTTTTCTGCTGAGAAATCTGCTGTTAGTCTGATGGGAGTTCCCCTACAGATGACTTGACACTTTTCTCTTGCTTTTTTTAAAGATTCTCTCTTTGTCTTTAACTTTTAACAGTTTGACTGTAATGTGTCTCAGAGAAGACCTTTGTGGATTGAATTTGATTAGGGATCTTTTATCCTCTTAGATCTGAAAGTCCATATCTCTCCCAATACCTGGGAAGTTTTCTGCCATTATTTTGTTGAACAGGTTTTCAGTGCCTTTTCCTTTCTCCTCCCCTTCTGGAATACCCATATTTGGGCATTTGTATATTTAAGATTGTCTGACAGCTCTTGTAGGTTTTATTCATTTTTTAAAATTCTTTTTTCTTTTTCTTTTGTCTGCATGAGTTATTTTTAAAAACCTGTTTTCAAGGTCAGAAATTCTTTATTCTGCTTGCTCGAGCCTGTTGCTTAAACTCTAAGTTGTATTTTTTATTTCGTTGAATGAATCTTTCAGCTCTGTGAGTTCTGCAGTGTTCTTTTTAAAGGTATTTATCTCTTTGTAAAGTTCCTCTTCATATCCTGGATTTTTTTTTTCTTTCCATTTCATTGTGTCATCTATCTGAGTTTTCTTGCATCTCATTCAGTTTCCTTAAGATTGTTGCTCTGAATTCCTTTTCAGTCATTTCATAGGTTTCCTGTTGTTTGGGTTCTGGTACTGGAGAATTATTGTATTTGTTTGGGGGTGTCATTTTCTTGGTTTTTTTTTTTTTTTTTTTTGTATTTCTAGTGTCCCTATGTTGATGTCTGGGCATCTGGTTCAGCAGTTGCTTCTTCTTAATACTCAGGAGTGGCTTTTCAGGAGAGAGACTGCTTCCTGTAGATGTGTTTTATATTGACTGCTGGGTTCCAGGTAGATGTAGTAGTGTAGTCTTTGTGTTGTTACTTCAATTGTATTCAACATTGGAGTTGTCTGTGAGTGTCTCCATTGCCTAGGCACTGGGGCACTCAATAGTTCCTCGCTGAAGTGAGTGACGCTCGGTTGGGTCATTGAGGTCACGGATGAGACCTTGGGTTCTTGGGGAGAAGCACCTAGATGCCCTGTCACTCCTTGGCTCAGGTGGGTGACTGTGGGTGGACTCGCTGGCACTCCAGCTAGTGACACACAATCCAGACAGGTGCTCTGGAGTGATCTGAAGTTCTCCAGTTTCAGCTGGATGGGGATATTGGTGGTTGGTATTAGGACTTTAGGCTTTGAGGGGGATTATGGGGTGCTAAGCAGCCCCTCAGCTAGAGCGGGTGACTCAGTGGTATTCCTAGGACTCTGAGCAGAGTCCTGTGCACCCAGGGGAGGCATTGAGGTACTCTGTAGCTTCACTGTTGAAGTGGAAAGTGCTCTATGGGGTCACTGGATTTGTGTGTGGGGCCCTGTATTCTCAGGAGGGACACTGGGTTGGTCTGCAGCACCACTGTTGAAGTGGGGTACTTTGGGTGAGGTGTTAGCAGTTTTGGGTGGGATCCATTGCCCCCAAGAGGGGTGCTGGGGCCCTCTGTAGCTGTTCAGCTGTAGTGGCCACTCTGGACAAGTCTGCTGTGGTTGTGGACAGGCCTCTGTGACTCTAAAAGCATTACTGGGACACTCTGGATCTCCTCAGCTGGGGTGGGATGCCCCACACAGGGTCACTGTGGCTTTGGGTGGGCTGCTGTGTCCCCAAGAGAGAAGCTGGATCCCTCTGAAGCCTTTAGCCCTGGGTGGGCTTACTGATGCTGAAGATGTGTGTTCATGCCCAAGAGAGGTGTATGAGTCCTCTTCTACCTCTTCATGGCTGCAAGAAATGCAATGGCACTTACCAACAATGGTGGGGTTGCCAGCAGTGGCTAGATGCCCCGATTAGGCAGTTTTCTAACTCCGGAAAGTGTACATGCCTACCCCCAGTGTCCTGAGGGTGGCACCCTCACTGTGCTGGGCCACCTATTCCCAGACACAGGACATTGCATGGCTGTGGGTGTGGGCTACCTGGTGCAATGATGTGGCCATAGAGGAGTGAGACCTCTGTGGGGGCCAGAGGGATATGGTCTCAGGTGTTGGGGCTGATCTCAAATCTGCGATAGCTGCAGAAGTCTGGGGCCTGGGGGATGAGGGCAGTTTAGTGTGTGATCTTCTCTGGTTCAGTACAGTCATGTGTAACACCAAGAGTTCCCCTCACCGAGCATCTTGCCACAGAGGCCACCCCTGAGATAGGCATGTGGGTTCTCCTGACTTTAAGTACTATATGTGTGTCCCATGAACGTAGGTGGAGTCACCAGCCTCTGCACTGGACCTGATGAAGGTGCCTTCTGGGTCTACAGGGGCCATGCATTGACCCCCTCTGTCCTGAGGGTGGCGCTCTTACTGCATTGAACCATCTGTTTCCAGGGCGCAGGGTGGAAGCCAAGGGCCCAAGCCAAGGGCCAACCTAGTTCCAAGCTTGCTGTAGCAATTTGCAACCTTGGGAGTGGGGGCATGTTTCCCTCCCCAGGCCAACACAACTACTCCTGCCCACAGCGGTTCCTGACACCAAGTACACAGTCATTGGGGCAGTGCAGACTCTCCCGTGGGTTGGGTCTCTGGCCTGCTCACCTTCCCTTGGTCAGAAACTCCTTCTGAGTCCCCGCCATTCTGGAGTGGGGGATGGGGCAGTGTTGGCCGAGAAATTTTCCAGTCTCTTGGTGGCTGTCTTGATTCTCTGACTCACCAGTGTCTCTGCTACTCCCTTGATGCATTCCCTCTGCTTTCTCTCCTTCTTGTTTAAGTGTAGCTGTGCATTCTATGTATTCTCCGTCCTTATGGGAGAGATAAGCAATGTCTTCTTCTGGTTGGCCATCTTGCTCCTCTCTCCTTTTTCTAGTTTGAATAATTTTGGTGGGCTCTGGGCTACAGGGGTGATACCTAGTTGTATGGTACTTGGATCTCGGGTGATTTAGGACAGGGTGACTATTGGCTTGGTGTATGAGAGTTAGATAAGGAGGTGGTTGGAGGTGTGGACTGTGGATTGATTGGTTTGCATTTGAAAGGCATGCCCACAGGCAGGTTGTTCACTGTCTCTTGGAACTAGCTAGCCCTGGGAGGAGCAGTCCTCTCCAGGATCAGCAGTGCCCCAAGATATCAAAGCTTCATAAAATACAGAATATAAAAATATGATTTATTTATTTATTTATTTATTTATTTATTTTTTTATTTTTCGTGACCGGCACTCAGCCAGTGAGTGCACCGGCCATTCCTATATAGGATCCGAACCCGCGGCCGCTGGGAGCGTCGCCGCGCTCCCAGTGCCGCACCCTCCCGAGTGCGCCACAGGCTCGGCCCTAAAAATATGATTTATGAACACCCTTTCCAACAGAACTGTGCTTATCACAGAAATGATTCTTTTGGGAGTGACCAAGACTACTAATAGGGTTCCCGCAGACCCACGTAGGAGTGAGAAGCCACTCAGAGGCTGGTGAGTCATCGCAAGGGACTGGCACATGGCCCATGCCATGGGAAGTATTTGGAGTGCAGGGGGTGGGGAAGATGAGCCCATTGAGGAAACATTGGGAATAGCATGGACCGCTGATCTGCCCTCCAGTCAGCACAGAACCACTCAGTGTAGACTGATCAGGAGTATAGAACTGCAGAGGGTGCAGTTTGCTGAAGACTCAGGCCCAGACCAGAGTTTTCGCACAACCCAGGTATACTGGACCTCACAAAACCTGGAAGTGCTTACAAGGTCAACCATTAAAACCTGAGCTGCACAAAAAGCCTTCCCCAGGGAATCAGTAGCAAAGCAGCGATTTAGCTCAACCACAGGGCTCAAGTACTAGTTCCCACAGGAAGTTCCCCCATTTTAGAAGTAAGCAAAGGACAACAAATTAGTTCCAGTGCAGAGTTTAAGTGGTAGGAACAGCAAATAATCCAACACAGAACTGGAAGAAAAAACAAAACACTCACAGGCCAGACACAAAGTTGTGATATTAACCAGTAAAGGTCTAATACCACCAAAGAACACTTGTAAAACATGGAAGGACCAGAAGCCCCCCAAGCATCTAAGGTGGGATGGGGGGAAGGCTGAGGGCCTCAGCTATGTCCCCCTGACGTCTGTATCTGGCCCAGAAATGACCACCAGGCAGCTGCTAGAAGGGCCCCAGGCTCCCAGGCCGGGGGTGGGGAGGCGGGGGAGCAGGCTGAGGGCCTGCTCATGCCCCCTCAACATCTGCATCCAGTCCAGTGACAACTACCGAGTTGCTGCCAGAAGTGCTCTGGGCTCCTGAGCTGGAGTGGGGGTAGAGGGCACCAAGGGCCTCAGCATACCACCCCAATATCCAGTAATAAGCACCAGGCCACTGCTGGAAGCGCCTCGGGCTCCCAGGCTGGGGCAGTAGGGGGCTGCGGGCCTCTGCCATGCCACCCCAACATTTGCATCCAGCTCAGTGATGACCACCGAGCTGCTGCTAGAAGTATCCAGGGCTCCCCTGCCAGAATGATGGGGTGCCACCTGCCTCCTTTATCCTCTTCCTCCCATCCTATTCCACTCCCCTTTTCCCTCTCCCCCTCCCCCCAACTGTTCCACAACAATATCTTAAAATGTAAAAAATAATAATAATAATAATAAATAAAGTTTTTAAAAAGTGCTTAGAGCAAAGCCTGGCACTCATTAAGTATTTAATAAATGTTCACTGTTGTTAGAGCCATTGAGGAAAGTTTAACCAACTGGATAGAACTGATCTTTAAAGAGAAGAGAAAGAGGAAGTGTTCCTTTGCTAGGCAGGGGAGAGCATGGGGTGGTGACTGGAAGTGAGCCTGGAAAATTCAGGTAATAGGACGTTGGTCTGATAGGATAAGGCTGAAAAAATAGGATCGAGAAAGCTTTGAATGCTAAGGAATTTGCATTTTTTCTTTAAACCATGGAAATTCATTCTTTTTTTTTTTTTTTTTTTTTAAAGCAGGGACATGTCATTAAATTAGGACCTCACTGGGCCGAGCCCGTGGCGCACTTGGTAGAGTGCTGCGCTGGGAGCGCGGCGACGCTCCCGCCGCGGGTTCGGATCCTATATAGGACTGACCGGTGCACTTACTGGCTGAGTGCTGGTCACGAAAAAACGACAAAAAAAAAAAAAAAAAAAAAAATTAGGACCTCACTATTATCATTTTGGAGAGAGGAGAGGCTAGGATAGGTTGTATGAGTCAGGATAGAATTAATTAGTTGTAGTAAAATACAACTCCACAATCTTTGTGGCTTAAAAACAAAGGAGGTGTGTTTCTTGCTCATACTTCTTGTTCAGCAAAGCTCAACTACGGGTTTTGCTCATCATAGTAATTCAGAGTCCCAGGCTGATAGAACAGCCAACGTGTCCTATTTTGTTTACCTTAAGAGAGGGAAGAGAGTACTCTGGAGGATCATGCACCGGTGACTAAGTGCTAGCCCTGGAAGTCACACTCATACTTCCATTTACAACTCAGCCACTAGAACTAGTTATATGCCAGTAATCAATTACAAGCATTCTAAAAAGTGCATTCCTTCTATGTTTGGGGGGAGGGATTTGGAAGAAAGAACTGGAAATGTTCATAAATAGCACTAATGAATTCTTATCATGCAGGGAGACTCATTTAGAAGTTCTTTGTATTATAGTTCAAGTAGGTGGTCTGAGCTTCTGGATCAGAGTTGTTGCAGTTAGTGTGGAGAAGGGTTGGATAAAAGAATTTGAAGGAGTAGAATTTAAAAGGAGATCATTGACTGGGTAGAGTTACAAAGAAGGGAGGAGTCAAGATTGTTGCTTTGCCTCACACAGATTTATCTTCCTCTAGGTGATGGAGCTGCAAAGGATTACTCAAAGCCCATCTCTTCTGAGCAGTGAGAGACCCCGAAGGGGTTAATCTCCCAGAACCCTCAAGAGCGAGGCATTCCTTCCTTGGGAAATTAACCATGAATTGGGGTTCTGTCCCAACATTTATTTTCCAGACCAGGAAGTTACAGAAAAAGAACATAGGTGGGAGTAATAGTTTAGCAATTGAGCTGATAACAAGCAAAGTGACATTCCATAATGCAATTTGCCAAAGGTTAAGTTGATCCACCAATAAAAGCTTGATCTTAGCAAACATTCTCTTTCCATATAGCAGCTTCCTAGTATCTTTACTTATCAATCAGTAACTTGTCTGTCCTTGAGCCAGCAACCTTGCTGTGTTACAATTCTTTATCTTACAACAGAGACTTTTAGCCTGGGGAAAGTTTCCTGTCTTTTGCAAGGTTAACATTTTTATATGTACTTTTAAGAAGTTAGGCTAAACCTGAAACTACGGTGAACTAGACTCTGTGAAATATATTTGCTTTATAAATGTAAGTATACTCCACAAAGATGAGGCAAAACTTTTGAACCCAGTGGGAGGTGGTGCTACCATAACAGAAATATGGAAGTTGGTGTGTGTTGAGGGATGGTAGGACACCAGTAGGATGCCTGCCAGGCCTCTACAGCTGTGCTCCTTGATGAGTCGTCCACCAAACAGTGCCTACCCACAAAGTGTAATTGGTTTGCAATGAATTAAGTACAGAAATAGAGAGTAATCATTTAGAAATTCTTTATAGTAATTCTTTTTTTCTAAGCTTTTTTTCTTTTTTTTTTAATTGATTGCTCTGGTTACATTTATGTTGAACCTAATAATAAAAAAAATTGGAGCTTGTATTTTGTATATCTTTTTTCTTTTGTTTTATTATATTTTACAAAAGTATTATGAGACAGAGGAAAAATAACTAGCCCTTCACCCCAGATATTTTGAGAAGCATTGCTTTAGAGATAGGAGACAGCTAGCAATAAGGAGTAGAGTCCTTTCCATAGAATGATTAGTTCAGTACCTGAGATGTGAGCAAGAGACTCCAGAATGAGAAGAGGGCCCAGGACTAAGTCTTGGGGGAAACCCGGTGTTCTGGGGGCAGAGATATAAGAGGAGAGTAGACAGTGTCCCAGGGATCATCAGAGTTGATGGGAGGTTAGTAGTGTCAGGTACCACAGAGTGTCAAAGAAAATAAGGACTGAGATCAAGCTAGATTTGGCAAGAAGTAAGTCATTGTGAATGTTTAGAAGTAAACTTTTATTGAAGTGGTGTGGTTAGATGCTAGATTTCAACAGTTAGAAGAAGTCTGATTGTAAAATAGAAAAAGGTATAACCTACTGGTTGGAAAAGTTTGATAGCAAAACAGAGGCAAAAATTAAAATGGTAACTGTTGGGTCTAGCAAGATAAACCATATGTTGTTGTTATTGTTTTTTCCAATAGGAAACACTGAGCAACTTGAAAGGCTCCAGTCAGCTGAAAGGTGGGAAAGTAGATGTGGGAGGGAAAAATGAGGTGGCAGTTTTCTATGTCTGGGAGCAGGAGTGGAGAGTGGAAGACAGAGGCCCTGGGAGTGGACCTGGGGCGAACTGAAGAGAATGGTGCATGCAGCAACTTAGATAACTACCTACTCAGCAGCAAACAGGGTGACTAGAAGGGGAAACGTGGATGGGAATTTTCAAATCTCAGTGGACTCAAACAGGGGAAAATGCAATATGGGGTCTGCCTGAGAGCTAGCATTGATGCAGTGGGTAGGTCAAATTTAAGTGAGCAGGGACTTGGGAGCCCTAAGGAAAGCATCGATAAAATGGTTTGAAAATGTTGACCATGGAGTCCAGCCTGGGCTATTTAACTTCTTCCTCTAGTCCACACTCCATAAAAATAAATATTGAATGACAAAGTAATGGGGGAGGAACGGAGTGGGGTTACTTAATGTGTAATCATGGGTAAAAAAAATAGAAATGTGGTACCATATGGACTTAGGATAAATTTATTATACCTAATATTTGAAGACACAGTTATTATTCAGCTGAAATTGTCTGAAGTTATGAAAAGAATACATGTACAATGTTTTAGTTGCTCTAAACATTGTAAAATTTGAAAAAAATACCCCCAAACTCCTACCTGTCAAAATAGTTTGCTATTGGTTTCTTATTCTCACTGAGCTCTCTTTTCTTGGTGTTTGAAGGAGATGAGAGCTGGGCAGAGATGGAGTGTCTATGTGCCCACCTCTCCCTTCCCTGACCTAATTATTCTTCATTCACTGTCCTGAACCCAGCCTTTGGGTTTCCTTTGCCTTTGCTATGGTTAGTGATGGACCTCTGTTTTCCAGATGACGTTGGTGCAAGGTAGCATGTCATGGTTACTTTGTAGAATTGTTGTGCATTAGAGGCAGTGGATATAGTGGTTAAGAACAACTGTGGAGTCCAGCTGCTTGAGTTCAAATCTTGGTTATCTAGGGCACGTAGGCTCTCTGAGCATCATTTCCTCATCTGTAAACTGGGGATAATAAGAATAATAAGAATTGCAAGAGATTAGTAGAGTGCTAGATATATAGAAAGCACCCAATAAATATCAATTATTTGTTCTTATAAATAGATTATCTCTAATAGATGTTTTCGTATTTTTTGCCAGTTTTTTTTTTTTCTTTCACAAATTTACTTTTTTTTTTTTAATTGACAAATCAAGTTATGTGCCCCTGGATAATGGAGAGTTGGCTGTATATGCAAAGTTTTGTGCGTTGACCAAGATGGCATGGCTGAGAGAAGCGGAGGGAATGAAGGAATTACATGAGGACAAAGTCAGAGTCCGTGGGAGAGGTGTACCTGCACCAGGCCGTGATGTGATCAATTACTTCTTTGTTGTGTTCTATGGACATGTCTTTAACAACTTTAAAACAGAAAGGTTATTTTCTAGTTTTAAAATTTAGATATTTTATATGAAATCTTCAACTGTTGATAGTGCCTGGAAACAGATGCTCCTGTGTTCATGAAGATTCATCTCCTAAGGAGGAATCAGATGTTGCAGTTGGGCAGGTAAATAACCTTCTCAGTACCTTGATTGGTCAGCCTCCATTGGCAGGTATAACTACTTGAAAATAGAGCAGAAAAGTGAAATCTCCATTTCTCTCTAACTGTAAAGAGTTCTCCCAGGAATCGTTTTCTGACCACTCTGCTGTAATTTAGTTGAAGCAGCACTTTTTAGAAAACTGAAACATGCTCTACTTTGTAAGCAAGTAGCAATCAAAGGGATAAATTCTTTCCTCTTTGAAAATAGAGTGAAATCACTTCCAATCTGATCTTTGCAATCCAGTGCCTGCTGATAATGTGAGCAAAACACATTAGGCACTAAAGGGGAGCAGCATCTGGACTCTAAGACGTGGTCAGGAGAGCCAGAGTGGACACAAGCCGCCATCGGGGGAGCTGAAGTCCGTCGCATCACAGCACATTTAAGCAAAATTCAGGATAGTCCTATACTGATGGGAGTAAAATCAGTTTTGTTTGTGCTCACATTTTAGACCTCTCCCCACCCTTGACTGGTTATGATATATAAATCAAGCCACAGCTGACAGTGATTTGTTTTCTTTATTCAGGAAAAAGTCTTTGACTCAGGCTCCAGCTTGGCCTCATTGCATTGATCTTCATCACAAGCACTTTTTATAATTCCCACAACATTAACTCCACTTTTTTTTTTTTTTTTTTGCATATACATATCACAATAGGGTCTTTCATTACATGATCACAAATTATATGCAGTCACTCTTATATGCTTCATGAAAGCAGTAAATCTAAAGTAAAGAGAGACCATTTAAAACTTGAGACCAGAGAGCACAGTTTATCTTATTTACAGTTTGGTTTTAAGATTGGTATTTAAGTTAATATCATACCACATGTGGTAATCCTGCAGAGTGCTACATATTTTTATTTATAGTTAAGGGAATAAAGCAGAATCCCCTTTTCATTATGTTATCTTGCATTATTTACTCAGTGATAAATGTCATTGCCTCGCAGGTACAAGTTCTGCAATGAAAGGCTCTATTATAGCGTATATTTATATGGGGGAGGGAGGCAGTTAGAGTTACGTTTCCAGAGGGAATTTAACTTCTGAACACACTAGTACTTGTACAGTTAAAACACATAGCTTAATGCGTTTCTAACACCATATTATTACTTGAAGTAAAAGAAAAAAAAAAAAGAATGGATAAAGGAGAAAAGCTTAAGATGGAAGTGCTAGAAACCAAAGAAAATGACTGAAGGTGTATCCTAAACTCAAAAATGAAAATTGTACCAGAGATGATGGTGATTGTTTGATAGTTCTCTTTCTGCTGTTTAAACATGACTTCAGCCTTAAAAGTTTTTGTTTTTGTTTTTGTTTTTTAACTGTTGAAGGGCACCAGAGAACAGTTTTTACCAAATTGGGGAGATATGAAAATGAGCTGAAAGAGGTGTTCTGAGGGGCTAGAAAATTTGATAACTGCCCAAATCTTTGAGTAGAAAACTATTTCCATGCTATGTCAGTTTCTCCAAACCAATATTCATGAGAATTTCTACTGAATAACGAAGGAGGTAGATATTTTGGAGGAAGTGTTAGTTTTTTAGAATGTATTTGTTTTGAAATAAAATAAGAAATAAATAAGAGGAAATTCTAATTTTGAATAAAGTAGAAATTAGTTCAGCTTACATTCATTCAGAATTTTGGATAATTTAACCAGGATTAGGCTACCATTCTGCAAAATACAAAACTAGGGACTCCCTAACAAATTAATGATATAAGTAAGATTTTTATGGCAAATATCGCCCCGCCCATACATTCAACATTTAAAAGATAACATTCCCCTGTTTTCTGGGGCCTGCATTGTTTCTGATGAGAAGTCCGCTGCTGTTGCTGTCATTGTTTCCCTGTAGGTAATAGGTTATTTTCTTCTGGCTGCTTTCAAGATCTTCCTTTATTTTTTGGTTTTCAGAAGTTTGACAATGATGTGCCTCTATGTGGTTTCCTTTATATTTGTCCTACTTGAATAAATTCTTAAGTCTTTGTTCATATCTCTCACCAAATTTAGAAAATTTTAACTATTTTTAAAATAAATGATTTCTTTTGAAACTTTCTTAGATTTACCAAAAAGTTGCAAAGATAGTATAGGGTGCTACCACACTCACAAATTCATCCAGTTTCCCTAATGTTAAACATCTTACACAATGGTGTATTTGTAAAACTAAAAAAGTAGCATTTGTACAATTCTATTATTTACAGTTTTTCCACTAATGTCCTTCTTTTTTTAAAAGTATCTGATCTAGGATATCACATTGCATTTTATTACCATATGCCCTTGTCTCCTCAGTTCTATAACAGTTTCTTAGACTTTATTTGTTTTTTGCAGCCTTTATGCTTTTGAAGGGTACTGGTCAGGTGTTTTTTAGAGTGTCACTCAGTGCAGGTTTGTCTGATTTTTCTCATGTCCAGACTGAGATTGTGGGTTTGGGGAATATTACATTGTATCATATCAAGGAATAATTATATCAATATGACTTATCACTGGTGATATGAAACTTGATAATGTGGTTAAGTTGTATCTGCCAGATTTACTGTAAACTTAATATTTTTCCTTTTCCATTCTCTATTTTTGGAAGCAAGTCACTGAGTCCAGCCCATACTCGAGTGGGAGGAGAGTTAAGCTGTACCTCTTGGAAGAGGTAGTATCTACATCGATTATTTGGAATTCTTCTGTAAGGAAGATGTATCCCCCCACCCACCCCCATTTATTTGTCTATTCAATCTTTTTCATGTCAGGATAAATTCATAGATATTTATTTTATTCTTTGGGTTCTAATTCAATACTATCATTCTTTATTTTTTGCTCAGATTGTTCCAGCATTGGGAGGTCTTTCAGGTTGGTTCCTATGTCATTTTGAGATTCCCCTATTTTTTTTTTTAACTTGCTTACTTCCTGGGCCTATATGATACTCTAGGCTCATCTCATATTTTCTCTGCCTCAGCCCTAGAATCAGCCATTTCTGTAAGGAGGCCTAGTTTCTTTTATTGGAAAACGGTGTTTAGAAACCAAGATCTAGGTGCTGGTTGTGCTTACTACTTATTATTTTTTAAGTATTTTTTGATACGTCATTCTCTTTCACCTGTACTTCTTAGCTCCAATTATATGTATTTAAACCTTTTGATTATGTCCCAAAGATACCTGGGGCTCTGTTCATTTTTTTTCAACATTTTCATCTCTGTTCTTCAGACTGTATAATTTCTGTACAACTGTTTTTAAGTTTATTTACTTTGTCCTCTGTAATCTCTAATCTGCTATTAAAACCAGTGAGTTTTTAATTTCAGATATAGTATTCTTCAGTTCTAGAATTTCCTTTTTTTTTTTTTTTTAGTATTGTCTGCTTCTCTGTTGAGTTTTCCTTTTAGTTCATTTATTACAGCATTTATGTCTTTAATTATAACACTAACAGCTGCTTTAAAATCCTTGTCTGCTAATTCTAATATATGGGCACACTCAAATTTGTCTCCACTGATTTTTTTTTTTTTTTTTTGATTACTGGTCATATTTTCTTATTTCTTTTTACGTCTAGTAATTTTAGATTTTATCCTGGACATTGTGATTGATACACTTTATGGAAACTCTGGATTCTGTTATGTTTCTCTGAAGAATATTAATGTTTTGTATTAGTAGGCACTTGGCTAAACTCAGACTTCTAACTTTGCCTTCCCTCCAGCAGGCAGCAATCAAAATCTCAGTTTAGTTCAGTTCATTTAGCCTTAAGTGGGCTGTTTAGTCTTTCTCATATGTGCATGATTCAGGTCAATTAGAGAATAGTGCAGTGTTGATATTTAGAATATGGGGTTCTCACTCTATGGATGTAACCTTTCTTGAAGTTTTTCTTCTTTACTTTTCAGCTGCTGAGTTAGTCCTAACCTCTGTTCTCTGATTCTTCAGCCAGTAAGATTACAGATTTCCATGTGAGTTTTAGCTACTCTGCCCAGCACCAACTAGGGCTTGTCCTCAGGTGAAAAACTATAAAATAGGAAACCCAGTGCCATTCACTTCTCTAAGTGTTAACTCCCTACAGTTTCTGTCAGCTTTTTGCTCACTTTCATGTGCCATTAGTTAGATTTTTTTTTTTTTTTTTTTTTTGGTCCAGGGTTTATAAGTACTATCAGTGGGAGGATTAGTCTGATATAAGCTACTCCACTATTACCATAAGTGGTACTTCCTTTCATTTTGGGGGAGAGGGTAATATTAGTTAAATAATCAGACAAGCAAATGTAAAACCCAAACTGTGTTGTACTAGGGAGAACTATACAGTGCTGTGAGATCTAATAATAGGGGAATTTGACTTAATCAGTGAGAGCAGGAAAGTTTTCCTTGGGGACATGATGGGGAGAGGTAGAGGGTTACTAGACAGAGAGTGGAAGAGGATTACACATATTTGTTGAATGGATAATATAATACAGCTCTCTTCGCATCTTGGCTTCTTTCCTTGCACATATTCTTATTCTCTCAATCTTTAATTATCTTTCTGAGCTTCTGTGATGATGAAAGGGAATCTATAGCTATGGTGGGACTAATGGTATAAAATGAGGAGCGTCCTGCCTGAAAACTTCTAGAGCCACAGGAATTGTGGGTATGGACCATTAAGTTGTATAGTAGAGTTTGTGGGCTTCTGGTCAATGTCATCTGAATTATAAAGAAATCCCCCTTTCTCCTCAGGTATTTAGAAATGCAGTATAACAACACACACACACAGTATAACAACACACACACACACAGTATAACAACACACACACACAGTATAACAACAACACACACACACACACACAGTATAACAACACTCACACACACACACACACACACACACACACACACACACACACACACACACACACACACACACACACACGCACGGTCAAAACCAAGAAAGTTATCCTAGGTGACCAAAATGCAGAGGGAATGTAAAGCCAGTATGATGAACAGGAGCCTAACCTGAGAGGCTCCCACAGAGGAATAAGGATAGGTCTTAATATCTGGGGGATTGGGGCTCTGATCTCTGTCAAGGAAGAGGCCAGCCATGGACCCAGTAATATGTGGTGAACTGGAACTGAATTATCCACATAAAGCCAGAAGCCATGAGGGAGTGATCCTGAAGTAAACAGAGAAGGGAATTTCATTCCACTGTTCTAAAAGAGCGGTGAAGAAATTTGCTGTCTATTCAGTGCTATCTGTGGACAGAATTCTTGAGCACTCAGACTGAAGGAGTACACAGAATCTTGAGCAAGCCAAATAAAAATAAATCTTATTCATACACTATAAGTGAAACTGTAGAATACCAAAAATAAAAAATGATATGAAAACTACCAGGGAGAAAAAACAGATACATATCAAGAAATGCATACTGATAACAAACTTCTTATCAGCAAAAAGACATGCCAGTATATAGTAGAATATATACAGATAGATAGATGTCTTTCTGTCTATCTACTGAATATAGAACATGTTCAAAGTACTAAGTGAAAATGACTGTCAAAATAAAAGTCAATACTGAGGATGTAATAGACATTTTCAAATATAAAATTGTTGAAAGAGTTTACTACTCATTAACTCCTCCTGAAAGAATTACTAAAAATATACTTAAATACAAAGGAAATTGTGGTAGTCTGTATTTTCCAAAAATGGCCATAACAGTGATGGTCTGTCTGCTGTCTTCCATGCTCTTCCATAATGTGATCATTGGATCTGTGCTGGCCTTATGACTCTTCTCTTGAAACCAGTAGTATGTGGTGGAGGTGAAAACCATGTTGACTTTTGAGGTTAGGTTAGAAAAGGCTATGCAGCTTTCAGCTGGTTCTTTGGGATGCTTGCTTTGGGGGCTGCCAGCTACTATATAAGATGTTTAACTATTCTGAGACCTCCATGTTTGAGAGGCTTTGTGTAGCCAGTCTGGTCATCAGACCCTTTGGACAAGCCTATCCTCTAGCTGAGTACCACTGAGTGACAGTCAAATTCATAAGATGCAGAAGAATGGCATCAGCTGAATGTTACAGAATATAATAAAATGGTTGCTGTTTGAAGCTACAAAGTTAATTTATCATGCAGCAGTGAACAAAATTGAACCCAAAAGGGAGGTGTGGAATATATGAATCAGTGATGAGTAAGGAAGCTGGTGAATATATTTATAAATACAAATAAATGTTGACTTCTAAAAAATGTTGGACGAGGGTTGTTAAAAACGTGAGACTACGATATTAGCAACAATGATATGGAAGCTGGTATGGAGTGAGGAAGAGGGAAGACTGATGATAAAACTTTCTAATATCTTTTTATTGTTTGGAAGGTTACCAGAGATTGACTTTAAATAGGCATGTTAAAGAAGACATAGATTGTATGTTATGAATGAGTAGAGGGAAAAACAGGAATGCAGAAAAAAATTTAACAAAAAGCAGAAAAGTAAAAGCTAAGAAGCAAATAAAATCATGGTAGATAGAAAACACAAAATAAGCTGGTTGAGATCAGTACTGTTACAACTGTAATTGTGATAAATGTAGAGAAATTAATTTCAGTCATTAACAATGATAATTATGTATGTAAAAAATCCAGTCAAATGTTGCTTTAGAAAGACAGCCAAGGCAAAACAACCCACAAAAGTTAAAAATAAAAGGATTAAAAAGATGTACCAGGAATAAACAAATCAAAAGAAAAGTAGGTGTGACAATGTTAATATCAGGCAAAATGGAATTTCTAGGTGTTTCACCCAGAAAAACTTGCACATGCGCACCAGGTGGTGTGAACAAGGATGTTCATTGCAGCATTGTTTATAATAATGAAACTTTTAAAAGACCTTAATTATCTGTCAGTAGGGGAATGTATAGATAAATTGTATACTATTCATATGGGGACACTAAACAATAGTTAAAAACACTCTAGATCTACTTACATCAACATGGTAATATTTCAAAACCATTGAGTGAAAAAATAAATTGCAAAATAATATGTCAATGTGACATTTCTAAACACAAAACAATACATTTGGACTTCTAAGTTTCTAATTCTGAAATTAGTGTATCAAATTTCACAGCAATAAGCTGTGTTCCTATTGTTATATACATTTGGGTGTCTGAGGAATTGTGCCCAGAAACAGTATATTTCAGCAAGTAAACTGGCTGTCATTAAGAGCAATCGAAGTATGCTAAAGAATGAACACACCTGGAATAGCAGAAAGCTGTTATCCTCTGATCAAGTAATCTGTAGAATTAAATAGTAACTACTTAACGATGTGCTCAATGCTATAGAATAAACATATATGCAAAAATTTCTCCTTGTCCCCTAAGTTGCTTACAAGAAAAAAGATGTGGCATAAAAAGCACAATTTCAAGAAAAATGAGGCATCTGGAGGAGGATGTTTGTTAATCAACAACTTTCTACTAGATTATAGATTTTATGCAAGGCAGAATCCCTGTTCTATAAGTAACTAGGCTTCAGATGTCAATCCACAGTTATTTATTGAGAACCTACTGTGTACAGGATATTCTACTTAACACAAAAATGAATCAGAAGTCCCAAGGAGTTTATGGAGCACTGGAGGACGGAGGTAACTAGAAAACAAGGCAGGATAAGTTAAGGGCAATAAGAATGATACACATTGCTTTGTGGCTTGAAAGGAGAATGAACTTATTTTTGTGGGAGGGACTGGGAATGGCTCATTTGTAAATGTGTGCATTTAAGTTTGGGCGATTGAGAGGGGCAGAGCAGTTTCTTCTCTGTGCCATGGTTCCGTATAATATTTGATCCTCTCTCCCCGCTTTTAAGAAAAATATTGCTGTACATTAATCCTTCCGAAGCCTTTAACGGTATTGCTGAGACAATCATTTAAGCATTTAAAATACACACCACATAGCACACTTTTAGATGCGGCAATGGTTAGCCACTGGAAAACTAACCATTGGTTTTGATAAAGCGGGAACTTTTGTACGTTATGGCTTATGACAGAGAATGGAAAAATACTTCAGTGAGACAGGCTGGCATTTTAAATTGGAGCACAATAATAGCAAAAAGTGCTGAAGTCAACAGACTGCTTAGAAATATGGTTACCATTTGCTGAGAGAGGCCTTTCAAGGTGGCCACATACATGCGATTACAACCACAGTCAGTTCAGTTTTTCCCTAAATGTGGGATTGTGACCCTGATTGACGTCAGTGAGAGTTATGTACTTGCAAGGAAAGGAGATTTAGGCCATCTCTGAATCCAAGACAAGTAGGAAATAGGTGAATAAGCAACAAGTTATAATAGACTTATACATTACACATAATTTAGGTTGGAAACCATGCAAAGGTGACGTGCTCTTCTCAATCTTCTGGGTCTGGCTTGAAAATTCTTTTTTCCTCCAAGGATATTAAAATGAATTGATGACTGGTCTACACAACTTTGAGAAGATAAAAAAAAGTAGAATGTTGATATGGAAGAGAATCTTAGAGGTGACATTTGATTTATGTCTTGGACAGTACTTGGAGATGGCTGCGAAACCTGGAGAATGTGAATTCCAAGGAAAAGCATCAACAAGTGGAAAAAGTTCAGTTCCTCACAAACAAACCAGAGAAATAGGTGAACTTGGTTGGGCGAACTGTTTTACCCCTCTGGGCCTCATTGTCTTCATTTATAAAACTTAGAGAGTTGGACTGTGTGAGCCCTAAAGAATTTTCCAGCTCCAATGTTCAATAAAATAAAGACTAGCAAAAATAGGCAACAGGGCCAATTGTAGTTTTGTTTGTTTTTAAGATGGCAACCTTTAGGGTGTTTGAAATATTGGGAACAGAATGGAATCATTGAGGGGAGAAAATGATGGCAAGAGAAGTGGAAGGGGACAGTGCTGGGGGGAACACTTCTTTCCCATTTCTGATGTTACCTTCCTTGTTGGGGGGACTCGATTAATGTAGCATTGCTGATCTCCTGCTTTTTCTATCCTAATGGAGGTGGGGTGACTTAGTCTGGTAAATTTGGGAAGAAGAAACTGGACATGCTCTGGTCATCTCCTTCCTTTTGCTTTTGGGCAGCAATCCTGACCACAAGCTGTTCTCTACCCCTCCAGCCCTTAAGTCTTTTCTGGGGGAGGCCACCTCCTCTTCTGGGAGCTTTGACCTGATCCAGCCTGCCAATGATCATGTGGGCAGATATAATTTGGGGATTCAGTTTCCAGGTGCCTTTGGCTATCACAGTAAGCCATGTCCTCCAGGTTAGCCTTCATCAGTAATAATGGTGATGTTTTGGTCTCCCATTGCTATATCTGCATCTCATTTCTCAGTATGTTCAGAATTTGGATGGGAAAGAAGAATGCTATCTATTTGGCTCTCTGAAGACCCCAAAAGTTGGGATTCAGGGGGACAGAATTGGTTTTGGTGAGAAGGGAGATTATTCTTTCTGAGTGAAGAGAAGGCAGTAGTTATGAAGAACAGAGATACTTTGAGGTATGATTGAGTTTCAGAGATACAAAATCATCTCAGTAAAGTAGGGGGTCAAATAATCAGTTGAGAAGGAGTCAGCAGGGCCGGAATTGAAAAGTTGAAAGAAGAGAAGTTTTACAGCTGTCTCTGTGGAGAGCATACTAAAGAATCCATTAAAAGGAACTAAAGGATTGCCAGTCAGGGTGGCAGACATTTAAGCATTTAAAATGCTCACCACATAGCACGCTTATTTTAGACATGGCAGTGGTTAGCCACCAGAAAACTAACCATTGGTTTTCATGACAGTGGTTTTGATAACAGGCTTGAACGGGTAGGGCCCTAAGGCAGCCTCATTCTCTGCCACCAGGGACAGAAGTGGTGAAAACTGCTCTCTAAGATGTATTTTATTGTTAGGATTATGCAAAGTTTGAGTAGTTAATGAAAGGAATCTATTAGGGTTGGACAATGAATAGTTATATCTATATTGTTATAAATCTTAAACTTTTCCTTCAAGTTCGATAGTTTAGATAACCACTAAATTAACCGTTGTCTCAGTCTATTCAGGTTTTTCTTCACCTCCCCAGTGTGTGTGTGGTCAGGGTTTTGTTTTTTGTGTTCTTTAAACAAGTTTTTTTGTTTGTTTTTTAAAGCCCAATCAAGAAAATACTGCATGTTAGCAGCCCCAAAAGCCAACAAGGTGAAGTTTTTAACGTCGTCTTTTCTCGTTACATACCTATAGCCAATGGCTTTATCAAAGGTTATGATTCATTAAATGACGAGTTCAACCACTCTCAGGCAGAAAAAAAAAAATGCTCTGGCTTATCCCCTGTGCCCAGTAACTTTCTAGGACCAAGGGAAGTTACCAGCTTCTCCAAAGAGTCATCTCAGACTACTCTTTGCATCCCTGATTTCTCTCTGCTCCTGTTGCCCTTAAAGTCATCAAAAACATACAATCACATAGGGGAGGGAGTAAGAACCAGGGAAGGATTTTGGGAGGTGGCTGTACTTGAACTGGGGCATGAGGAAGGAATAGGATTTGGCAGACGGATGTGGGAGGAGAGAGCCAGGAACGCTCCAAGTAGGACACTTGGTTTAGTCCAGGAGGCAGGAGGCCTGAAGGCAGGTCATCTTCAGGGACCAGTGTCTTGAGCAGGCGCTTTGCCTAGAGGACAAGGAAGCAAAGGGAGCATAGTCTCCATGACTGGACAAACAGCCTGAAACCAGGTTGTGCAAGGCTGCAGGAGGCCATATTTTTTTAAGGTTAAGTGAAATTTTGATGAGGGAATAGTCTGTGGAGAGGTAGAAATTGAAAATTCAATACGGTTGATTACTAGAATGAGATTCTAGAAAGAAGAGAAATAGAAGAGTCTAGTAGAGAGGCAAGTAAGGTTGGAAGGGAAGCAAGGAGGAGTTAAGCAGAATAGAAAGGGAGGGCTCAATTTACATGAAAAGTCAAGCAGTGAACGCTGCTTTGTGTTGATCAAAGAATACCCCTGATATTCAGAAACACAAAAATTAGTTTAAATGTATTTACCCTGTCAGGGTTTTTATTTCTTTTCCCCTGCCATTGCTTTTTCATTTTCAGGAAAAGAACAGAAAAAGAATAGCATATGCTGAAAGAAATTAGGTATACAACAGGGACTGAAATAATGTCAAATAATTTTTCTTTTAGCTGAATTGCTATTATACAATAAGAATACATTTCGATTCAGAACTTTTATGAAGAACTTGTGCATTTTATTGCAACATCTGTTTCTGTGTTTTAATTTCTCTCCTTCCTTTTATAGGTATTTGTATGCTTTCTTTTTTTTTTTTCCAAATGAGAAGACCTTTTGTTTGCCACAAGAAGGCTATTATTCTGAATGTTAATGGGTTTTCAGCTATTAAGATGTAATGATATACCTTGAGTATTCAACTATAAATTTGAAAAATCTCCATGAACAATTTCAAAGGAATACTTAGAATGCACTCCTGGTAAATTGGCTCATTTTCCTGTAATTTACTGGAAGTGCTGATATGAGAGCAGTCCTAATGTGAAAAGTACATTAATCCCTGGAGTTACATTGTGTGCATTAAATTATTACTCTCAAAGAACAAAATGTATGAGACCATTTAGCCTTCATTCACACTTGTTACTCAGAATTACAGTAGAGAAACAATTACTTAATCACTTATCTTTTGAAGTGCAAAATTAGAAATGATAAATTTAATATCTTTTAAAACAGGAGGCATAGTGATGCTCAGTTACACTTTTGCATAACAATTGCTCTTTTTCAAAATAAGGACTGTTCTTGTTAGGAGCATGATTCTTCTGGCTTTGTGGAGGCCAATTACATTCTATTGATAATTAAAATATTTTTAGAACCCATAATGCAGCTTGCTTTCATGTCAGTCAAAAAGATTAGTCTGCCTTTTAGCCCTGAGCATCTACCACATTGGGGGATTATTTAAGAATGGTAGTAGTCAACTTGTAGGAGCAGCGGTTGCAGGAGCATTTAGAGTCTTATTTGAAATTTTGTCTAATTGTGTTTTTCTTCTTTGCCAGGGGAATTAAAGTTGTGGAAACATAATTTGTGATATCAGTTGTTTTATTGGTGAGCAGCCATTTATGATTCTGGAAGATTAAGGCAGACAGGAAGCTCCATCTGAGATTTTAACAAAGCTCTGAAACAACAAACTACACCATGGATGCAAAGCTGGACCCTTCCAGAGATGACCTGCCTCTCATGGCCAACACCAGCCACATACTTGTAAAGCACTATGTACTGGATTTCAATGTGGACTTTGAAAGTCAAGTCATTGAGGGTAACATAGTGCTTTTCTTTGAGGACAGAAACAGATTCAAGAAACAAAATAGTTCCACTGAGGAAACCTGCCAATTGGAGTCAAACGAATCCCGCAAATTTAGGACACCCGAACCCTGCATTATTCCTGTGACAGATGCAAGGACCTTCTCATCTAAAATGGGATATAGTGATTTTGCAATCTGTAGTAAGAGTGAAAAAGATACTTCTGATAAAGATGGTAACCAAGACAACCGGGAACAGGCTTCTGGGATTTCTAGCTCGAAGTACTGCTGTGACACAGGGAATCATGGGAGTGGGGATTTTTTGCTAGTGCTGGACTGCTGTGATTTATCTGTGTTAAAGGTTGAGGAGGTGGATGTTGCTGCTGTTCCAGGTATTGAAAAATTTACAAGGTCTGCCAAGTTCACGGTTGTTTCTGAGAAGCTCAGGAATCAGATTGTACATGAACTGGTGACTCTGGCTGCAGATCGTTGGAGGGAGCAGTTAGACTATTACGCTCGCTGCAGCCAGGCTCCTGGCTGTGGGGAACTCTTCTTTGACACTAACACTTGGAGCTTACAGATCAGGAAGACAGGGGCTCCGACAGCTACTGACTTTCCTCATGCCATCAGGATATGGTACAAAACCAAACCCGAGGGACGATCAGTTACATGGACTTCAGACCAGAGTGGCAGGTAGGTTATCTGAGCACTCCACAGTGCCATGCTTGTTAACCTCGTACATTGCAGGGATGCTCTCAGACAAAGGACCAGCTTTGCAGAGATTCTCCTGTTTATTCCCTGGCATTACACAGGTACCCTCAAATCCTTAGACCCACCGTGAAGCAGGTAAATTCCCAGGCATGCTGAACCCTTGATAGGATTATCTCTCTTAAGTCAGGATGAAAAGATTACTTTACTAAGCCCCTGTATTTCTGAGTTAGGAGATTGAAAGCCAAGCTTAATGACTAAATCCTGAGCCTCGCACGCTGATGAAATCTCTGCTAGCGACTTCCAGTGCTGTAGATGGGAGTGATAGGTCTCTGAGTGAATACTTTCTCAAAGTTCCTACAAAATCCCCCTGAGAGAGCAAACTATTGCAAAGTTGGGTCAATGTAAAGCCTGGCAAAGTGCTTTCGCATAAAGCCAGCTCTGCCTTGTGACTTTCTTACTGAACCTGTCTCTTGGCAGCTATGCCTCCCTGGACTTTGTAAGTTGTCATACAGTATGAACCCCCAGAACACTTGAAAGATCCGTTTCTGAGAAGTGTCACAGTCAGTCCTGCTGAGATGGCACACTGGCTTTTTTTGGCTTCCTTGTGATTCTTGGTGTTTTGTACCAAGAAAACTTCAGATTTTTAGTGCAGGGAGAAAGAATTGATAAGGCATCATTTTCCAGGGGATCCGTTCAGGCATCCATTTGTCCTTTTCTTGTTGCCCTTCCTCCAACAATTGTTCAGATTTTTAAAATTTGAGAATTTTTAAATCAAATTTTATTGATTCCTCATTTTAACTGTTTCTTTGTGCTAATGTGTAAATCAATGCAGTAATGATTGCATAGCTTGGATGGAGGGATGTTGACCTCTGTTAGCTGAGTTTGAGAGCCTTCTTTCATAGCACTGGATTCCCTTAATTGAAGCAGTGGTCTTCGGCAATTGCTTACATCTCTTCCTCATCCCACACCCCGTAAAACTTTTAGATTTTTTTTTAAAGCATCACTTTGACTTTGGGCTTTAATTATCCCATTTATTTATTTATTTTTAATCTTGCTCTGGTCTCCTGCCCTGCTCAGAATGAGTTGACTTCCTGTCTTATTTCTGCTATAGTCCGATGCAGTCTGTGGGAAATTGCAGCATTGGTGCATAGTTACATTGGTACAAAAGAATAATGATTTATTTATAGAATAAGTTGTTGGATATTCTTTGGAGGCTGTGAAGGAAAGAAACTGGTGTTCCTATTGTGTCTTCAAATTTTTTGAAGTCATTAAAGGTGAGATTTTCAATAAGGTTTCACAATATACTGTCTCTGAATATTTAACAAGGAAATTGTAGTTTTTATGCTCCCAGATGTTTCATTTTTGAATAAGAATAATGAGAAAGAAGAAACTATTGACAATGTTTGAAAGAAATATTAATGGCTTCAGACATGGCTTTCTCCTAAGTGCTCACTCCAGCAAAAGAGATTAGATTACGCACACAAGTGTTGAGTAGGGATGAGTTATGGATAAATGCTGACTTCTATAAAGAAACTAAAGTGGTCCTTGGGCACATTTTGCTACTACAAATGTTGACTTGGTGAATTTACTTTTGATGTCTACTTTTTCTGATAATTCAATGAAGTGCATGATCACAGCAGAAGTTTAAACTCTATCCTTGCAAGTTTGTGATTATATGTTAGTATTGTAATGTCATTTATACGGTCTTAGGAGGATAAGAAATGTTATCCTCCCTAGGAAGGGAACCCTAGAAAGATGTTTTCTCTCTCTCTTTTTCTTTTTTGGGGGGAATTTTAGTATAGTCAAGATAATCTTCCATGAATGACCACCAAATCTGTCTAAACTCTCCCATATGCTTAAGAGTAAATTGAAGCATGTACTGGTAACTGTTTGGATATTTTAAGGACATTAAAATGACTGAGGATCCCAGCTTGCTAGACAGAAATAATTAATTCCTTAATGATGTGAATGAATAGTAATTGTCAGAATCACAATACTTTATGAATATAATTGTGTGAAAATATAAAATTTTACAGTTTTTTGGAAAATATAATTAGGTAGAGTTTATTTCCTCCAGGGCATAGAGTCCACATTTATTAAAACTAACATAGTTGTCACATGTTTACCCTTGAATGGCAGAATACTATCAGTATACACCTGCCATAAGTTGGATGAGAAACTTTTTATTCCCATTTTATAGGTAGGAAAATTGGAAAATGTGCCTGGGAGCTCCTAGTCAAACCCATGTCTCAGTTATGAAAGGGAGTGACTTCTTGCTTTTTATCTTACCATGTCACTTATTGTATGCAAAGTTTTCAAGTATATTTTAAAAATAAATAAATTACATTAGCTTTTCATAAATTTCTATTTTTAAGCAGAGATTAGATGGAAACTTAAGAAAATCTCTAAATTGGAATTGTTCCTTTCAAGTTCCATCAGTGGCTTCTCCCCTTCCTACCTTCATCCTATCATGGTTGAAAATAAAACCTAAATCATTTTGTTTGATAACAAATAAATAAATAATCATTTATTTATTTGGGTCAGACGATCCAGGGTGGAATGCAAGATGTGACCCAACAATCTAACTATTATAAATGTATGAAACAACCTCACTGAAGGGGGTGGGGGAGAAGGGTGCTGGCCTAAGTAACTCTGGAAATGAGTGGAGTCTGTAAGACTAAAGGCAAAAGGAACTGTACATAAACACTGTAGTGCAGTTGACAAAGTTGTTTGCTACAGGGGTACAGGGGAACAGTTCTGGTACCACTATATATGCATACTGGAATCGAGCAGTTAAGTAACTGGATGGTAGATGGTGGGAGCCAGGTTTCTCACAGTTGAACGGGGGAGAGGTTACAGATTAGCAAAGGGAAGTGGCTAGAATGATCCGTGCTGTAATGGATTAGAGTTGAGGACATAACTTTGAACTCATGTTTAATATAGATACGGACAGTTGCACATAGAAATAATTTTAAATACATTTGTTTCCAAGAGTTAGGATACATACATATATTTCTTTGCTTGTCAGCCAAGGGGGTCTAGAAGCAGTGAGCACCCCTAGCTCCCAGATCGTGGTTTCTAACACTATTCTCCAATAAAAGGAACTAGGGCTCTTTAGAGAAATGGCTAGGACTGGGGCATGAAATGTGCAAGACGAGCCTGGGGCATCTTGGAGCATCAGAAAGAAATGGAGCACTCATACAGTCGTAACAGCAGCCCACAATGTTGGGGCTGTGCCCAAGGGACAAGGAACAATCTGGAAGAGTTCCTATCAGCCACAGCTGAGCAACAAAACACATAAAGTAGTTTTAGATGATAACCCGAAGTATAAAATAAATATCCATGAGTCCAAACTGATGTAGATAAATGATTGAATACATAAACAAGTGGGGAAGAATAGGCAAGTCTGTGGTGCAGAAGAGTTCCAAATGGTATTATGTACATATTCCATCCTCAAGGAGGTGTAGTGTAACTCTGCACTCCTGAAGTGTGGACTGCACAACAGTGACTCCCTTCCAAAGAGTACAGTACTTTGCACTGGAGAAATCTGACAGTACTACCTCAGCAAGATGGTCAAGGTCAGCATCAACAGCAGTACGTCGTGTTAGGTGTGAAGTGATGAAAAGGGCATCCTGGTGGTCTTTCTCCCAAGAGCCCTTAAGTCCAATCAGGTAATGAGAAGAATATCAGATAAATCCCAAGCAAGGGACATTTGACATAATATCCGATCAGTATCCCTCAAAACTATCAAAGTCAGCATAAACAAGGAAAGTCTAAGAAACTGTCACAGTCAAGAGGAGCCTAAGGGGACATGATGATTAAATGTAATGTGATGTCCTGAGACAGAGAAAGGTCATTCAGAAAAAGCTAAGGAAATCTGAAGAAAGTCTGTATTTTAGTCCGTAGTAATGTATAAATGTTGGTTCACTAGTTGTGGCAAGTATAACATACTCATGTAAGATGATAATAATAGGGAAAACTGGGTATGGGGTATATGGGAACTCTGCACTATCTTTATAATTTTAAAAATAAATCTAAAACTGTTCTAAAATAAAAAGTTTATTAAAAAAAAAAACTTCAAGTTCTGAAAGAGGTCACCATTTTTCTATCCCCCATTTGTAAGAGTCGTCCTCCACATTCACCAGTACCAGTGTTCTCTGGAGAATAATTAAAAATGCATTTGAAGCTATAAAAGAGTATTTCTTTTAAGTAATTGTCAATAATTTCTTCTTACCCATTATTCTAGTTCTAAAATGAAATATCTGGAAGTAGAAAACTGCATCTTTCTACCTTCATTTAGCCATTTTAGGGTTGTGCCAGCTCTTGAACCTAAAGGGTCTTTCTTGCATTCATCATTCAGATTCTGGATAGCAGGTGATGTTTGAAAATGACTGGTGAAAGGAACACATGTGTAACAATTGACACAGCATACTTCTTGGAAAGATGTTTACTTTAGTGTGGTATGTGGGAGGTGTGCCCTTTAAAAATACTTTGATGAGAACAAGGACAGGTGTTCTCACAAGGTTAGAAAGAAGTGGGACTTCATTTCTTTTTGATCTTCAATGTACCTAAGAAAAAAACTTTAAAAATGGAAATTTTTATTCAAATTTTGTGTTTTCTTTATTTTTCCTTGAATTTTTTGCATTCCACTGAATAAAATAGTATTTAAAACCAAAGCATTCTCTCTGGTAACTCTTTCTCTTTTCCCTTAGGGTCACTGTAATAGATGCCTTTGGAAGAAGTTTTGTCTAGGACCCCTCTCTCACGTGACTGTCTTCCTATTGATGAAAATATTGCAATAAGAAACTGAGTCTCCTTTCAGACGTGGGCATATTTAATGGGTGTGGCTTTTAGATTGATGACTGATCTACGTGTTCAGAGTTCTGGCTCTGGACACCAAATGGAAAGCTAGTAAGAGCACATTTTAGACTTTAGCAGAAAGGATACCCTAGCCATGTAAAGGGGCAGGTAGGAAAAGAGAATTATGAAGACTGGGGAGGTTGGAGGTGAGAGCTCCCTGGCCAGGTAATTAACCCCCTTGATGGGAGAGTTCAGGTGCCCAGGCACAAAATGGCAGAAAGAGCCTTCAAGAAGATGACAGAGGGATCGGGACAAAATTCTATATAATACAGAATTGGGGAGGAAAGGATGGTGATAAGGTGCTGGTTTTTGATCCATTCAATGGAAGTATCCGCCCCCCACCCCCCACTTTGTGTGCGGTGCGCTGACTCAAATGTGCCTACAACATCAATACTTGTGACTTTATAAAGTCATCATTGCCAGATTTTTTGAGGTAGGTTCAATTTCAGACACATAGTCTCATTGTTGGGCACTACACTGTTTGGGATTAGGAAAACACAATCTCTGTGCCCATAAAGTGTCCTCTGCTGTGTGATGTGTGAAGCCCTTTATAAACAAACAGGTGGACACCCTCTGTCTTCCTCCCTTTCCCCCCTTCCTGAATTTTCCTTTCTTGTTTGATAGCTTTACCATCCATCTTGTCACTTGAGTCAGAAACCTCAAAAAACTCTGTGTTAGTTATGTATGGCTGCATAACAAATTACCCCCAATTTAGCAGCTTAAAAGAACAAACATTTACGATCCCACACAGTTTCTGAGGGCCAGGAATCCTGGAGCAGCTTAGCTGAGTGGTTCAGGCCTAGGGTGTCTGACAAGGCTGCTGTCACGCTGCCTGCTGGGGCTGCAGGATCTCAAGCCTGGACTGGAGCTGGAAGGTCCTCTTCCAAACCCCTCATGTGGTTGTTGCAGGCCTCAGTTCCTCACTGGCTACTGGCTAGAGGTCTCCATTCTTCACCATGTGGGCCACTCTCTACTGTCCTCATGACATGGCAGCTGGATCCCCTGAGAGCAAATGATGGGAGGGAGAGAAAAGAACCTCTGAGATGAAAACCACAGATTTTTTAATAATCTAATCTCAGAAGTGATGTGAATGCCATCATTTCTGTCATATCCTGTTGGTCACACAGACCAACGCTGGTATAATGTGGGAGGGGACTACACAGGGGTATGAATACCAGGAAATGGGTCATTGGGGGCCAACTTGGAAGCTGGTGACCTCAGAGAGGTCTTACGTTCCTTCTCCTTCTAAATCCTTTTCACTAAGTCGTTCTGATTCTTCCTCTGCAGTATTCAAGATATGACCTCATCTCAAATCTGATTGTTTCTTCAGGGAAGAAGTGTGGAGGCTGGAGGAAGCCGTGGGGACCACATACCTAAGGGCAGAGGTGGAATGCCTAATAGCATGCTAGCATGGCCTCCAAGCCAACCATATGGGGAGAAGGAGACCAACATCCTAGCAAGCCAGTCTTTTGAGGAAGATTTGTTTCCTGTGCAGTGAAGGGAAGGACTGTAACAGCAGAGTCACCCTAGGCAAACAAGGTGCTGAGAGGCTGAGAGCACATACATTTTCAGACTTGGCCTAAGAACCGTAGGACATCAGACCACAATATGGGTCAGCCCCCACCCCATGCAGGAGGCAGAGAAAGTCTTAGGAGAGGGCTAGGCAAGGGCCTGTCACTTCCCTGTAAGCATCACAAATAGGTTTAACTCCACAAGTCTGCATAGATTGGAAGTGGCTTCCTGGAGCTCTTAAACTAAGAAAAATCGTGGGGTCCATTCTGTCTCAGTGAGAAAGAAAGCCTTGGTTCTCAGTGTGTGCCATTGTCGCAGGAGCAGGAGTTATAACTACCTGGGGCAATGGGAATACACCTCTTTCCTTCTACTCTGTGGTGTCCAAAGAATGGATTCCTTTGATCTTGTAGATCTTTTCCATCTCCGTCAACCGTGACTAATCATGGAAGGGATCTTTCTTGGTTTGGGTGGGTCTGTATTTTTTAATTGTGGCAGAACCAGTCCCAATGCCATGCCATTGGTTTTGTACACTTTCTTTGGTTACAACTCTGTACACTTTGCCTTCCCATCACAAGCCTGGTTGTTGTGACCTACAGTTCTGTTTGTATGCCAGCCCCTGTTCTTGGCCCCCACACAAGGATTCCCACAAGGGTTCCATTTGAGATGGTGGTTTCCAAGATTGGGGTGTCTGGCCGCCAGCACTGGATTTGAGACCACCAGCTTGTTTTTCCAAGCATTAATATCTCAGTGATCTCCAAACATATTTTTTTTCCCAGAATACTTTCTAAAAGGTTTGTAAGAATGTCTCAAACTTTTTTCTTTTGAAGGCATAAGGGCCTAAGGGGCAAGAGTAATATAAATTATAACTTGGCAGACTAGTATTTAAAACTTTATCCCAAAAATATTTTTCTCCTTAAAAAAAAAAAACCAACCCTTTTTACATATTTAAGTAATTCGTTTGGGAGAAATAACCCCTCAGCTATTCACATAGCCAGCCCTTGGCAGTTTCAGTTCAAAATGCTTTGAAACCAGTCAACTACAAAGCCTCAAATGTTCTCTCTCTGAAAGCTCAACTTAACCTTCACTACCATGGTGGTGAGAAAAGTGACAACTCATCGTAAAGATTCTCTCTCTTTGTTTCTTTGTCTTTCTTCTGCAGGCCATGTGTTTATACTATGGGATCTCCCATAAACAACAGGGCCCTTTTTCCATGCCAGGAGCCACCCGTTGCCATGTCAACATGGCAGGCTACAGTTCGAGCAGCTGCATCTTTTGTTGTTTTAATGAGTGGGGAAAATTCTGCCAAGCCAGCACAGCTTCGGGAAGGTACCGTACATGTGTTCTTTGCTTATTTATGTACTGCATACGTGCTGGACCCAGGAACCCAATAAGCAGTGTTTTTCTAAACTTTAAAGAGCTCCTTTATTAGTTGGGTTGGAAATGAACATACTATAAAACATCCTGCCAGAGAAAACAAGCAGGGGAAGGGGAGCAGCACTTAGGAGCCTAGGCATGGGATTTGGGGCTCTTCACACCAGAGTTATCAATTCATAGGTTACGAGTAGTTGTTTTTACCTGGTGGTTTGTGGCCATCAGTGGGTGGTCTTGGTTGAAGCTTCTCTGGGCAGGAAGTGTGTCATGGAAACAGCATGACAGCCGTGTTATCTGTGGTGCACTCATGGTATCTGTACACGGTTGTTCCTCGTGTGAGGGATAGCGCTCCTGGTATCGCCCATTGGAGGTGTCCTGGTGCAGGACCAAGTTCTGAACCAAGATGTATCAGAAAGATTGAAGGCAGGTGCTAAGGCCTCAGCCAGGTTTTATCTGTGAATTACTTGTTTATTGTGATAGCTCTTTTAGTTGAAATCCTGAGTATGTTGATACCAGGTCAAATTTTTGTCGTTATATTTCTTTGTTTAAAACATGGTGTCTCCTTCCCCATAGTTATAGGAACTTTAAAATATAAAGTTAAGTTATTTATGTTTAGTACGTATTTTCATTCCAAAATTGTTGCCATAGCATGAAGTAGTGTTTATTCTGCTTTTTTCACTTACAGTGCATCTTGAATGTTTTTCAGGTTATTAAGTTTTTTTAAAAGGTGATTTTAATGTTGGCACAATATTTTATTGTATGAATATATCAGAATTTATCTAACATTTCCATATTATTAAACATTTTGATTGCTTCCAGGTTTTTTTTCCTTTTATAAATAAAGTTGTATTAAATTCCTGAGGAGACATTTTGCATAAAATTAGAATTATTGAATCAAAAGTCTGAACATGTTTAAGGCTGTTGGTACATATCCAATATCATTTTCTAGAAAGTTGTGCTAATTTACACCCTATGAGTAGTCATAAGCGTTCCTGTTTCCTGGAACTTTGCTCATCTGATAGGCGAGAGGGCTCTTTAATTGAGGGGTTCTCTCTCAGTTACTTTGGTTATCAATGAGTGTCTCATGTCTTTATATGTTTCTTAACTATTTTCATCTTTATGTATTCATTTTCTTTGCTCACTTTTAGACTGAGGACTTAGTGAGGTTTTTGAATGTTTGTCATATTTTTAAACTTGATTGGCTCTTTAAAAAAATAAGGATATTAATCTCATCATATTTGTGAAAAGTATTTTTCCCAGTTTTTAGTATGCCTTTTAATTTTATATAATGTTTCTGATCTATAGGAGATTTAAACTTTTATGATATTGAATTTACCAGGTTTCTCTTGGAAAGTCTTTCTTTGTTCTGGGATTCACCTGTTTTGTTCTAATATTTTTATAGTTTAATTTTGGAATTTAAGTCTTTAATCTGTCTGTAGTTTATTCTCATCAGTGCTGTGAAATGAGAACTAAACATCTTTTTTTCCAAATACAAAACCAGTTGCTCCAAAATCATTTATTGAGTGCTTTCTGATTTGTTATTTCTTCTTTTTTATAAGCTGGATTTACATATGTACTAAAGTCTTCAGTGAGTATTTACTTGATTCTTAAAGTTGAAACAAAACAGGCAAATAATAATTTAAAATTTTAATTTTTAAAAATAGTTAACATTTAGGGCCGAGCCCGTGGCGCACTTGGTAGAGTGCTGCGCTGGGAGCGCGGCGACGCTCCCGCCGCGGGTTCGGATCCTATATAGGACTGACCAGTGCACTCACTGGCTGAGTGCCGGTCACGAAAAAAAACGACAAAAAAAAAAAAAAAAAATAGTTAACATTTACATGGTTCATTTACAAATGAACAAAGGATGAGACATTTGCAATAAGGTCTCCTTCTTACCCCTATTTCCCAGCCACCCAGCAACCCTCCCCTGAGGCAATCAATGCACCAATTTCCTCTGAATAACATATTTTTTCTTTTTTGTTATACTAAATCATAGCATGCTATATACACTTTTGTATTGTGCTTCCCCCCTTACAATAAATTTACTTTATAGATACTTTGTATCAGAATATAAAAAGCTTCCTCATTATTTTTCTGACGACAGTATACCATAAATAGATGTTTCACCATTTAGTGAACCAATAGCTCTGGACTTCACTCCATATCAATAAGAAATTTAATTGTATTTATCTCCATTGTCTTTCCTCACACACATTCCCCAGTTTTAACTAATAAAAGTTGGTATTTGAGACTCATTTCTATATTTTGTTTGTGTATTATGTCTTCTCTTCTAGGAATTGCTATTATTATTTTACGTTTTCAGTCAGTTTCAAATCATATTGTAGTAGGTATTTAGACTCTCCATTCTTGAGCTCTTGAGTTTAAATCATCTCTCAGTTGGGAAATGGCTTTAATTTTTTAAAGTGGATGTATGGTATATTTTCTGAGCTCCCCCATATTTAGACTGACTTTTTGTTATATTTACTTATCAACAATCCCTAGCTAGGTATAAAATTCTCAAGTCACTTATTTTCTCTCTTTAATGACTATAAATGTTTTCTCTGTCCTCTCTTATTTAGCATTTCTGAGGAGAAATCTGATATCAAATTTTTTTATTCTTTGAAAGTAGTCTAAATTTCCTGCCTAGATGCTCATAGTATTTTTTTTAAAATTTATGTAATTAAAAACTTTAGAACAGATCTAGATGTGCATGTCTTTGTTTTTAATCAACTTTATTAAAGTATAACTTACACGTTGTATTAGTCAGTGTTCTGCAGAGAGACAGAACTAATAGGATATATATAGACAGACAGTTATATGAGAGGGCATCTGTTAAGGGAATTGGCTCATGTGATTATAGAGGCTGAGAAGTCCCAAGACAGGCCATCTGCAAGCTGGAGAAGACCTGGGATGCTGAAAATGTGACTCAGTCCAAGTCCAGAAACCTCAGAACCAGCATAGCCAATAGTGTAATTCTCAGTCCAGGGGCAAAGAAAGGCCTGAGAACAAGGGGTGGGACACTGGTGTGAGTTCTGGAGTCCCAAGGCCAGAGAGCGCGGAGTTCTGATGTCCAATGCCAGGAGTAGGAGAGTAACCCAGCTCCAGGAGAGAGAGAGTTTTCTCTCCTTTGTTGTTCTATCCAGACCGCTAGCTGATTAGCTGGTGCCCACTCACATTGAGGGCAGATCTTCCCCACTCAGTCCACTGACTCACAGTACCTTCATAAATACACCCAGAAGTAATGCTTTACCAGTGCCTTAATCCAGTCAGGCTGACACCTAAAATTAATCATCACACACATAATGCATACATTTTAAATGTGTTGTTCAATGAGATCTGACAAATATATATTCCTGTGTAATTAATCACCACCACTATGATGAAATAGAACATCTCCGTTACCCCAGAAATTCCCTTGTGGTCTTGTGCTCATTCCTCACTCCAGTCAACCCCTGATCTGATTTCCATCACTGTAGGTTAGTTTTTACCTCTTCTAAAAATTTGGAAACATGGAGTTATTCAGTGCGTACACTTTTGTGTCTGGCTTCTTTTACTCAGCATAATGTTTGTGAGATTCATACATATCGTTGTGGGTGTCAGTAGCTTATTCTTTTTTTAAAAATTGATGAATAGTGGTCCACTGAATGAATAAATCACAGTTTGTTTATGCATGCACATGTTGGTGGGCATTTGGATTGGTTTTGGCCGTTACAAAAAATATGCTATGAACATTCAAGGATAAATCTTTTTGTGGACATAGGTTTTCATTTCTCTTGGGTAAATACCTAAGTATGGAATTGCTAGATCACATGATAAGTTTATGTTTAGGTTTGTGAGTATCTGCCAAATTATTTCCAAAGTGGTCGTATCATTTTATATTCCCACCAGCAATGTATGAGAGTTCTGGTTGCTGCTCATCCTTGCAGACATTTGGTATTGTCAGTTTTTCTCATTTTTGCCCTTACACTGGGTGTGAAATATTATCTCATTGTGGCTTTAATTTGCATTTCCCTGATGACTAATAATGTTGAGCACCTTTGCATGTACTCACAGCACATTCTTGTATCTTCCCTTAAAAGTATCTCTTCAAACCATTTGCCCACATCATGGATGAATCTCAAAAGCATTATGCTAGATAAAAGATGCTAGATGTAGAAGACTAGATAATGAATGATTCCATTTACATGAAATTCTAAAAAAGGCAAAACTATAGTGACAGAAAATAAACCAGTAGTTGTTAGGATCCAGGGGTTAGGGGGAGTGGATAGACAGCAAAGGTCGTACAGGAGCATTTTTTTGGAGTAATGTTCTATATAACAATTGTGGTGGTTACATGATTGTCTATATCTGCCAAAAGTCATTGAATCACACATATACTTAAAATTGGTAAATTTTCTTGTATATAAATTATACCTCAATAAAATTGACTTAAAAAAAACAAAAACAAAACCAACAAATCATTTGCCCATTTCTTAAAAACGTGGGTTTTTTGGTTTTATTTTCAGGTTAGAAGCATACTTTATATTATACTCTAGATACAAGCCTTTTGTAAGATATATGTATTACAAATATATTCTCCCAGTCTGTGTGACTTGCCTTTTCATTTTTTATTTACACTCTATACCACTGACTTTTCATAGTGACATTTTTGTTCTGGTCCATGCAGCTCCTTTATCCAGACTCTGCTGTCTTGTCTTGTTGGCAATTGTCTAGTCTTTTACTAGACTCACATAGGATCTTTCTCTGCCCTCTCTATTTGGTTCGCTGACATGCTGAATCAATTGAGTACATGAAACGCTGCAGTCTCAAACAGGTGCTGACACTTGGACTCCTCCAGCCCACTTTCTGCCTGGAGCAGTGTCCTTGTGATAACTACATCTCCCAAGATGCTGCGTGGCTCTCCCGGCCCCTGCCTCACCCAGCCCACATATGTTCCTATTCATGGCTTGGCCCTGCAGGAAATCATTGTGTTTGGCAGTGTTTCTCAAACTTGATCATTATTATTATTATTTTTTTTAAGAGAGAGAAAAATATCTCATGATTCACCAGGATTGACCTAAATTATTTTTTTTTGCCCACTTTAAAAAAAAAAATTTATTTTACTTCTCAATATACATTGTAGTTGATTTTCATGCCCCTTTACCTGTTCCTCTCCACTCCCTCCCCCCCACATCATATTAACTTAAGTTATTTATGTTAGAATTATATTTTTAAAACTATAAGCCTAAGACTGGATATAAATTCTGTATGCTTATAATACTTACCCATCTATAAAGCCAAAATGAAATCATAAATTAAACATAGACAAAACTACTGAATCAATAAAATTCAAAATAACAAATTTAATGTGAAGATGAATATTGTACTGAAATGATATTGCCACTCGCAGTGTGAATGTAGTGCTGATGGCTCCATGCAGTTTCTTTTGAGCACAAACATCTTTTCTACCATGAGCCGTGTAACCAGCTCTCCTCAACTTGTCTTCTATCTACCCCAAGACTTTGGCTTACACAGCATGCTGTGATGTCATTTCGCCTTTACTCAGCCAAAAGCATCAGCCTGATGTTCTTTTCTCACTATCTTTTGTCTACGGCCATACCACCCTGAACGCGCCCGATCTCGTTTGTCTTTTCTCACTATCTTTCAATAATTATAGCAGTCCTACCTGTCCCTATGCAACCGTACCCATGAATGCAGATGTGAACTCTGAAATCATTTAGCAGTACTCGGTTACATGTGGACGATTTCAGGGGATGGCAGACTACAGCCCACTGGCCAAATCCAGCCCACTGCCTGTTTTTGTAAATAAACTTTTATTGGATCATGGCCATTGTGGCTACTTTCATGCTATAGCAGCAGAGCTGAGTATTTGCAACAAAGGCCCACAATGCCTAAAGTATTTGTTACCTGGCCCTTAACAGAAAAAAGTTTTCTGACTCCAACCACAACTGTCTGTCTGTTGTTGTTGTCTATCTGTTTGAAGATTATCATGAAAAAATTAAAACAATAATTGACTTTAAAATTTTCATTGAAAACTTTCGTACCTCCAGGAATATATCTGTGGATGCTAACTGGGATTTGGTTATGTTCATACCACTTTCACCTTATGTGACTTTACCGATTCAGACTGAGGGAGGATTGAGCTAGACAAGGCGAAAGAACTCCGTGCCTCATACTGCAATTCCTCCTGCAGCCCACAGCTGGGCTTTATCAGAAGACAACCTGGAAAGGGTACGAAGAAAACTCTTTCCCAGAACAAAAATGGCTGTTCTGAGTATGAAATAATGTCTGCAAATGTATCTGTATTCCTTAGAGAGAAAGGGTATATGGATACAAGATGATACTATTTCCTTTCCAAGTCATGTTTTCTACATTGGTAGATTGGTCTCCTAGGACCTCCACTCCATTGTGCACAATGCCCTTTAAAAACATGAGCAGTAAAACCCAACCCAGCACGTCACAGTTTCCATCACAGTGACACATCTGCCTGATTAACACATTTGCCGGGCACCAGTGATTTCCCGAAAGAAACACAGCACCTGGGAACAGATAACAGCAGCAGAAATGACAGCAGCCCCTGGGCAGGGGATGGAAATCAGAAGACGGACTTCGGAGTCCTTGCTGCATGAGGAAAATCATTCCTCCTATTTTGACAAAGAAGGCTAATGGTTTGGGCTATAGGGTGATGACCACAGTAAGAATTTCACTAGCTGAGTAGTCATTGTTCTCCATTCAAGAAGCCTAAGTCAAGCCCGTAGTTCGGATTGACTCTGTTACCATTCACCTCCCTTAGCATGATGCTGTGTGGGCAGACAGAGCTGTTATCCTGTGTGTGATTGTCGGCCTTCATTCCCTGCCAAAGTGTAGCTGGACCACTGAGCACAGAGACCCAATGTCCAACACAGTGTATGTAATAAGTGCTCAGTGTTTACATAGTGAATAAATGTGGTCTGTGTAATCAAACAGGAGTAATATGTTCATCAAAGAAGCATTTAAAACCACTACTGATAGTAACCGAAGTGATTTCTGGAGTCATTTCTTTTAGTTATGCTGTTGATTGGAGTTTATGCCTTTTCTCCAGCCTCAGTAAAGTTTAAAAGAAAAATAATCAGTTTATTACATATTACTTTCCTCTAGTAACTTTTTTGTCTAGTTTTGTTGTATTTTTACAGTGTCTAACAGCATATTCCTACTTCCTAGAAAGATAAACTACTCAGTTCTATTTTTTGTGGGAATCCTCAAGTAAATGAACAAGACTGCCTAATTTAAGCTTCTTCCAAATGAAGGAGAAAAAGCGTATGAACAAGTGAAAGGTGTTAAAAACTACATGTGCTCTTGCATAGGATCTGATTTCTGTGCGAAAGTGAGACTGTAGACATTACTTCATTCTAGGCAAAATAACTACTCTCAGGCCTGCCCAATAGACTAGCTCTCTGACGCTCTCTTTCTGTGTGGGAAATTCCAGGAAAAAGCCAAGATTTCAGGGTCCAGACCCTCCTGTGTGCAGCTGAAAGCCAACTTTTCTTCCCTCCTGATCGCTCAAAATGAGCAATACTGTTGAGACTGCTCCCACAGTGTGCAACCAGAAATTACGTACAAGGAAGTGGTAAATTAAAAGGCATTTAGGAATGGTTATGATTAAGTGTTTTCCCCACAAAGACGGGATGCAAAGTAGAGAAAGCTCCTTGTTTCTAAAACTGGGGAAACTTTATTCTGGGCAAGTACACATACATACGTGTGTTTCAAGGGGCAGGAGTACAGAGTAAATGCATCCATCTTTTCCCATTAGAGAGCTGCTGGCGAGCCAGGACTGTGTGTTCTCCTGTGTTGTATCTCTCAGGAGGCCTCATACAGTGCCTGTAGTTTCTAAATCTTTGTCAGTTAGTTCTTTAGTTTTGTGACCTGTTGGCTAGTTTTTGCTTGTCCCCCGCAATGTTTCACTTATCATACACGGCATGTGTGGAAGTCATTATGATTCTTTTTGGACGATGATTCCAGCAGATGTGTATGTACTTGCTGCTGTGGATTTTTGCCCTGGACATGATATTCATGAATAGTCCCATGTGAGTAAAGTACTACAGTTCATCTGTGACCATCTGGAGTGGTGTGATTCGATGTTCAGTTCATGATCCATTTTGTAATGAAGTTTAAGAGGAATTAGGCCATCTGCGTCATAGGTCACAGTGGCTGGTGACACTTGGAATAACAAGTCTGGTGCAGTGTATTCCTTTAGGTATTACATTAGCCAACAAGGAAAACATCAAAGCCATACAGGGGTGCTTGTGTTCTTGATTCAGTAGGTGGCGCTCTTTTACCTAGTTCGCAAGAATGATCTTGAAGGTCATTTTTTTCTGGGGTCTCCTATGCCTGAGGTGTTACCATTTTGCAGGTAAGGAAACCTGAAGCCCTGCTGGGTGTTATCATACTTGTAAAGCAGTGGCCTGACCGGGCACATCGCCCTGGTTAGGCAAAGCTGGTACCTACCAGCTCAGGGCGTCTTACTGTCTCCTTTGTTCTGGTGCCAGTTACAACCCTTGAGCAAGAGCAGAGAGGAGCTAATGAAAGACAGTCACGCCATGGGTGTTCAGGAGGGTGGCACTAGCTCACAAAACCAGAATGTGTGGACTTGGTATCTAAAAGGTAGTAACAGAAAGCAAGCCAGAGTTTGCTGAAAGACCCAAGCGCTAGAGAAGAAGGGCCAAGAGCAGAAGAGCAGTCTCAGCAGGAGCTTTCCCTCCTTTTTATGTATATAGTGTTTTTCTTGTGCTTATGTATGTATACTATATAATTTTTAAAATATGTGATATGTACATTACATGTAGTGTGTCTGTATACACTTTATAAATACACGTATTGCTACATATACACATTATTACACACATCGTCAAGCGTCTTTAATTTGTGATACAAAGTTGTTCCAAAATAATGTTAGCATATGGAAGAGTCTGGGCAGAAAGCTCTGAAATAAGGAATTGTGGCTGGAGAAAGAAACAATCTTGAGTTAGAAAAGAAGCAGGGATTACAGAAGAATTGAGGAAAGAAATATGATATGTTAAATAAAAGCATGTATCAATTTTACCTTTCCAACTCCTTCGTGTTATTTGTCTAACCTATAGTGGAGAGGTTGAAAAATAAAATGTGTGCTTTTGATTGGAAGAATTTAAGTGCCTGTTTTAGTTTTTGGTGAAAATAGTAACTCTTTAAACACAAGAAGTTCTGTGAGATGCTTAACTTTGCAAAGATGAATGTGCTTTGCCTCTGCAGAAGCAGAGTGGCTATGTGCATGTGGTTGCGGCTGTGCCTTTGAATTCTGTGGCCTGGGTTTATCCAAGACTCTCCTAAGAATAGGACGTTGACTCTGTAAATTTTATATTTAATTTACCATTAGTAGGCATGACTAACATATAAAAATGACTACAATGTCTTGATTTTTCTTCTCTTATTTTTTTTTTCCTTTTATAGAAATGATTAGCAAAGTTTTTCACGGGTTTAAGATAAAAAGTTCTCTCTCCCCCCATGAACTGACTACTCCATTGCGTTCTTCCTTTTTCTCTCTTCACTGATAATTACTCTTCCTCCTTTGGAAGATAGAATCTTCAAAACTATTCATAGGACAGTTTTTAGAAAAGTCAGTGAAAAAAATAATTAAGGTAATTGTTTTAACACTCTCTAGTTATGATACTTATTTCCAAGACTAAAATTTAAACTGCCTCTTGTGATTTCAAAATTGACCAATTTCAAATCCTATTATACCTGCAAAAAGCACATTCAGCTTTAAGAAAAATTTTAGCCCTGTTTTGGAGATGAAAATGGCTATGTGGCTCTTGTAGCAGCTGCTATTGTTATTATAAAAACAGTATCTCATATGATACATCTGTCTTACTGGTGAGACAATTGAAATATGAGAGTTTTTTTCCCCCTAAATACATTCCAATTTGAGAAAGTTGTGTAGGGGTGTTAAGGAACTCTAATCTCTTTCTGAGGTCAGAAATCCAGCTTTGCAGAATCTGTCCAGAAGGGAGGGTGGCTGGGCGGCTGCTCAAGCCTGCACAGTTAGGGAGCGCCGTTTCCTGTGGACCCCTTCCTACCACTCCCTCTTAGTCTTGCTAATGAATCCCAGCCTGGCTGTGAAATCATGCAGTGGTGTGATGGGCCCCTTGCCTCTGCAGAGGAAAAATTTCTGGGTTAATTCAAGTACGGCGTGTTCTCTTTGTTTTGCAGCTGGTGTAGCGAGGGAGTCTAGTGCAAGTGGATTGAATCAAAGGGAAAATGAAGGCATTCACTCTCTATTTCATCGAGGATGGCTCATTTAAAGTAAACACCATTTAAATAGTCTCCAAATGGCCCATTCTATATGAAGTCATACAGGATGCCCCCTTTGGGCTGTCATTCTCCTTTAAATGGATCACTTTGTGTGTACTGCATTTTAATGCCATCCAACCTTAAACCCCAGATGTGGGCCTCGTCAGGCCACGGGTTTTGGTGCACATGTGGCAGCCATACGTTCAACACTCTTCGCCTCTGCCTCCAGAAAGTCAGCCTGAGCGACAGGGAGGCAGCTGCAAAGATGAGAGCTTGCAGATGATGACTGTGACGACAACAGTGGCCATGACAACAGCAGCAGCAGTTCATGTTTCTTGAACACTTAGTGTGTGCCAATTACTATGCCTTGTGATTTCTGTATATGTAATCTAATTTAATCCTCATATAATCCTATGAGGTAGATACCATAATTATTCCCTTATTTTACATGAGGAAATGGGTGTATAGAGAGATTAAGAAATGTGCCCAAACTGGTGAGCGTGGAGCAGAGACTGAACCCAGGCTGTCAGATTCCAGAGCTGGAACTCCACTCACACATGTACTAAAACGAAATAAACTCTCATCAATTCTCTTTGCAAGGTAGGCTTGTCCCAAACAATAGACAATCCAGAAATTATTTCTCTTTATTTTTGGAATTCATGTTCTGCTTTCTGGGGCAGTATTTCCACCTTGTTGTTTGTATTTCTTCTGGGCTGATTTGAAGATGAGGCCAGGTGCTCCCTGTGGCAGTGGGCAGTTTTCATGCAAGATTGGGTCCAGTGGAGTAATCCATGAGCAGAGAACTCAAAAGAAACTTTTCTCCCAAATGAGGATACTGGAAATGTCCTCACAGTAATGAACTAGTAAAAGCCTTCCCCAGAGCACTGGTAGCATTCTGTGATCTCATTGCTGCTTCTAGCATTCACCTCGGATCAGAACAGGAAGTCTAGGGCCTGACACTTGGGAGAAGCTTCTAAGAAGAATTTGACAAGGGTCTTTGGGAATTAGGTTCCTAGCTGGTTCCTAACTGGCTCAGCCAATTGATCTGCCCCTATTTGACTGTCACTTGGTAGCTCAGTCAACATTTTTGTTCTAAAAACTTGAGTAAAAATAGTTTATTCCAAATGAGCTCCACTAAGTAGAGGAACTTAAGGAATCTAAGAAAATAAAAAATATTGTGGGCTGTGTAGGAGGAAATCATCTTGAACATTTAAAATATGGGTTTGGGTGATACTTTCAATACATTTCTAAGTCATTTTCTCTCCATTATTTAACTTCAGGGAAGACTACGAGGGAGCAATGACAGTTCTAAAATGTTTTTGCTGGACTCGGCTCAGATTCTGTTACCACTTTTGCTGTTTCTCTCAAACTCCAGGTCATTGAAGGTGTCTGACTTTTTTATTGCTGATCTGCATTCCTTTCCCCTGCCACATCCTTCTGTGGCGTCTCGTGCCCTTCCCATGTCACCTTCTGGTGCAGGTGCTGGGACATAAGTGATTGCGCACTCTGTGTGGATTCTTGCCGACCTTGTGCAGGGCTCTAACAGATACCTCTTATTCCATCAGCAGTGTTTTTCTCTTGGAAGTAGTTTCAGTTCTTGCTGTTTCCACAAGTCTCATCTTGCCCATGTACTCGATGAATGGTACAAGAACCAGACAGGCAGCAAAAAATCAGCTAAAAAATTCAGCACAGAACATAGGGAGAAAGCCTATTATGCATAGTGTTTCATTCTTAAAGGGATTTCTTAATAGGGTAGTGCCTACTCCTTATCTCTAAATTGCCTCTTCCTTCTGAGTTATAGTTTATCATTTTAATAGTATCTCAGAAACAAAAGCGTCCTCCTTTTCTGTTAATATTACCTTGTAATTAATTGGCTGATTAATTTACTTGTTGTATATTAAAAATGCAATATTTAAAGAGTTAATCCTGTTGGGTTTATTATACTCCCTCCCCAAACAGCAGTCCTCTGTATCTCCCCCGACCTCCCCATTTCTCCTGTTTCAGGAATAACCACTTTCACCTCTTTTGGCTGATTCTCTTATATTTACCTCCATGTCGTTCAGTAAGATGCCGGATTGTTCAGGGTGGGTCTTCCCACTACAGGATTTAGCTGTCCTCGCTCCTTCCCCCACCCCCTCATACACATGCTCCCCTCCCCAGATCCTGTGTTTCCAGTGTAATTAATATCATAGCATTGGTTAAATTAATATTGTTCATTTATATTGTTATATCTATATTTGTCATTAAGAGCCAAGCCTAGTAGTCAAGCCATGATTATGTTGTTATTTCTGTACAATATGTTGGTTTTTCTTGGAGTTAATGATTGTCTTATTTTTTGTTTGTTTCTTCCCATCTGCTTGGTTTTCTATGTATTTACCCCCAAACTCTTTGAAAGCTGTTTACATCTCCTTTCAAGATGCTCAGATACATCAGGCTTTCTCTCAATTTCGTCTTCCTGGAGCAGCTGTCTCCCAGGCGGGCAGAGGTGCCCAGGTTGCCCTCCCTACAAGGCGCACACCTGGCTGCTGGGGCCGCCCTCCTCTGTCATTCTACTCTTTCCCTGTGCTTCTCTCTGGTGTTGGATCGTCTGTCTTCCTCTTTCTGGATTTACTGCCTCTTTTTGAAGCATACTTTACATACTCTAGTAACTTCCAGAGAATACGGTAAGTGGGAGGTGAATTGTTTTGAGACTCTGCATGTCTGAAAATGCTCTTATTGTATGTGACTTTTTGTTTCCTTCCACTTTCTGGAAGCTTGTAGGATCTTGTCTTTTTTTCCCAGGCTTCTAAATTTCATAATGATGTGTCTTGATGTGCGTCGATTTGTATCCAGTGTCTTGGGTATTTTATGTCCTTTCACTGTGGAAACTCATGCCCCCTTTAGTTTGGGGTAGTTTTCTTGAATTTTTTAACTGATGATTTTCTACCTTTCATTTTCTCTCTTTCTGGAGTTTCTGTTACTTGGATATTGGGCCTCCTGAAGTGTACTTCTATTTTCCGCATCTTCTTGTCTTTTTTGCTCTACTTCCTGGGAGATTTCTTCAGCTTTATATTTCATCCCATCCCTTTTATTAAGCTTTTCTTTTCTTCTACCACATTTTTAATTTTCTTTACTTATGAGTGCCCTTTTCCTAATACTATACAGTACTTATTTCATGGCTGCAATAAATTCTCTTAATTCTCAGTATTTGTATGTTTGATATTTTTTGAAGTTTTCTGCTCCTTGTGTGGTCACTGTCCAACCAGTTGCTTGTTTCTATTGATTTTGGTCTCTCAGTTTTGCATTAGAAGCTTTCTAAAGATGCCTGAAAGTCCTTGCTTAGACCCCTAGGAGTAGGGGCTGGAATGCTGATTGGAAGCTCTGAGCACACACCTAGGGCTTGCCAGCCGTGTGCTTCACTGTAGGCTGGTCATGGCAGTCCTCCCGTGTCAGTGTCCCTAGGCCTCTTTTCTTCAGTCTCCTGCCTGGAGGGTGAAAACCTGGCTGCCATCATTCTGGGAACCAAATAGGGGAGCTGGCTGGTGGTCTCAGTGTCTTCTCTGCATATGTTCGTCCAGTCCCACTCATGTGCCATCAGCCATGCCCTTCCTTCCCCACCCTGCACCCTCCTAGTCCAGAGGCCCTCTCTTTTACTCTCTCTAGAAAATAAACTCCAGTTATTCTTAGAAAGGCGTCCAGCCAGGCCTCCTTAGTGCAGCATTTTACCCTACAGCCTTTTGGGGTTTCTAGGGGATAAAATGAGGGGGGTCTCATTTTTCCCCACTGCTGACTTAGGACTCATGTCTGCTGTGTCGTTTGCCACTCTCCTATCTGCGTTCTAGCTTCCAATACTTTACAGCTTTTGTCTCCTCTTTTATTCTCCTTGTTATTGTTGATTTATGCATTAAAAAAATCCTTTCACTGTCTTTTAATGGGGTTTGAGAGGAAACAAAGGTGGCCACATGCATTCAAGCTTCCATTTTTACCTGAAAGCCTCACCATTGCTGCTTATTTATTTACTGAATCCCTAGGGGTCTGAACTTTTTTAAGGGTTCGTGATAAGTACTCCAAAATGTACTACAGAGAAAGAATGACATACCGCAACGCTTGGATTAAGAAAATTCAATTGTTCATTTCTTTTTTTTTTTTTTTTTTTAAAAAGATGACCGGTAAGGGGATCTTAACCCTTGACTTGGTGTTGTCAGCACCACGCTCAGCCAGCGAGCTAACCGGCCATCCCTATATGGGATCCGAACCCGGGGCCTTGGTGTTCTCAACACCGCACTCTCCCGAGTGAGCCACGGGCCGGCCCTTGTTTTTTTTTTTTAAAGCAAGCCCATTCAGAAGATTCGGTTCCTTACCCACAGCTTCTTTCCTCTTCTGCTGCCTCTGCCCTCCCTCCTTCCTGCTCCAGCTCTCACTGTGTTGTCCAGTTAAACTGAAGTTCTGCACGGAGCAATCACAGGAGACATCAGGTTGCAGAGAATGAGGTAGTTATGGAAAGGCAGGAAATGAGGGAGGTGGGTGTGATGTAGCCTGTCATGTCAGATCAATGTACTGTTTTCATCAAGACTTCTGCCACTGTCCCTACCCGCTTCTTACCTGCTTGGAATCAGAGCAGTGATTCTCTTTAAGGCTATACTTTTCTTCAAGCCCTGTGGAAGCTACATACATGACTTGACTGGCTCCAGCATCACTGGTTTTGATTATCTTTTTAAAGGGGAGTGTGTCTTCAACTTTCTAGTCAGCTACAAAGAGAGGGATCTCAAGAGTAGCTATTCGATTCCAGAAGCAGGATGAAACTCAAAAGCAAGTTTGAGAGAATGGCTGCCTCTGTGATGGGTTTCCAGGAGTTCTGAGCTTGCCCTCCCATATTCTTCCTTCAAATATCTTCTCTAATGACTTCCAAACTTGAATTTCACCAGAAACCGTATTATTTTTTCCTGAAGTTCTACCTTCCTGAGTTCAGAATTTGTCGAGAGAGAGATGAAGGTGCCAAGCATATGGAGATCAAAATCTAACCTCTGTTATTGACTTTTACTGCTAAAGACTTTGAAAAACGTCATGTTAGGTCTGCTGGCCAGTGTGGGTATGTTGGTATGTTAATATTTTGACCCTGAATTTGACATCTTAGCCACTCACTGACCAAAGTGGACAACCACAGGCCACTCCATGGGTGTTTAACTCTCTAAAACTTACAGCAAGAAAGAGAATAATAGCTCCTACAAAGGAGTTCGTATGGGGCCTGAAGGAAGTGTTACTCTAATGGAAGTTCCTCCCCATGGGTACACAAGATGTGGAGAAATGTGCTCCATAATATAAGGTGACATCAATTCCCCTTAAGACACACCATCAAATTATAGCAACTGCTTAGAAAAAATACTATGTTAGATCAGCTTGTATGGCACATTTAGATTTCAGAAACATCAAAATTGTTTTCCCATTTTAGAAGTGAGGTAAGTACAAGGGTTCTAAGTTATTAATCTTTTGCTAGCAGCCTTCTCTAAGGTTGGGACTAAATGGAGAGCACATCCTCCCCTGGGATGGCGAGCTCCTGCTGTAATCCCAGCCCTGCTACGTACTAGCTGGGAGTCCTTGGCTCCACTGAGCCTCTGTGCCTGTTTTTCATCTGTTCAACAGGGAGTGGGAGACCAGCTAAACTGATAAAAAAGATGGGGGTAAGACCTGAACTCTCATAGCTAATTAGTTTCAGAGTTGGGCCTAAAACTCAGGCATCTCCCTTCTCTAGTCTCATGTGTTTTCTACAAGCTCCATTTTCGATTGACTTGAATTGAATTTAGACAAAATAGTTTAGTTACAGCACAGAAGTGATCGTCTCTGTTTATTCATTCATTCGACAGATATCAGTTGAGCATCTATTTTTATGCCACATATGGTGCTATGCAGTAAGGATGAATAAGACATGTTCTTGTATCTACAGGAGTGTGCACCCTGTGTCTTTCTGTGTTTGCAGCTGTGAGTGACCACCACCACCACCACCCTTTGTTTACAGCCTCGCTTGAAGGGCTTCAAACTGATCCCTGGAAGAGACCCAAACCTCCTTGACTGCTTTGAAACCGTCATCCCTCTTTGCTTTCTCTGAGACCTGGAATAATGCCCCCTCAGTTGATGTGACCCACCTCTGAGAATTGGCTCTTACCAGCCTATCACACAAGCTCTTCAAGAGCCTCAAGAGAAGAAATGCGGAGTAAGGTCCAGAACCATACAGTGGCCTCATTATGTTTTTTGTTGTTGTTCTCTTTATAGGGCTCTTAAGCTGGTATTACTATGTAACCATGCCGATGCCAGCCTCCACCTTCACAATTGCAGTGGGATGCTGGACAGAAGTGAAGCCAGAGACGTGCTCATCAAATGATCTGGCAACAGAGGGACCCTTCCCACCTTCCGAGGCAGACTTCAGGTTTGTGTTTGGGAACTTGCTTAGAAACAAATCCTTGAGGAAGGGGCATGATGCATTTCTTCCAAGCACTGGGAATGTGAGTCATCCCTGCTGAGAAACTAAACCAAAATAGGATTAATCAAAGCAGGGAAGGCCCTACTGGGAAGGAAAGAGAATTGAGAGGCAGAAATGCGAGCAAACGCAGAAAGAGAAAAGAAAAGAAGTATAAATGAAATCTTCTGTAAAGTCAAGTGAAATATTTGTATGTGTTTGGTGATATTAAAGGGATACTCGGATTCAACACGTTCCCTTGTTCTACACCTTTTAACCTTGGTTTTCAGTGCTTCTCTGGTCTAAAATCTAACTTAATAGAAAGAGGCTTCTCATCTGATGGAGCATTTTGTAGGCCACTCTGCTGTTCTGGTTCTAATGACGCTGTTAGTGGAGCGTTGTAGGGACGGCCTCCCTCTGCAGAGCTAGTCAGCCTCTTTAGGAGCACAGGACACAGGAGCTGTTGGGTCAGTGCTTTGTAACGTCAGTAGTGATTTCTTCTTTTTTGGTACGGACCGGATAAAATCAGTTTGAAGTTTTTAAAAATTAGTGTAGGCCGTTGGGTATTCACTTGCAGCCTCCCCAGATGTTCAACTGATTTTAGCTTTCAGAGCTTAGAGGGAGAAGGGGATTGCACAAAAGAGGCACAGAATTGCACATCATGCTTCATTCCTAGGACTTTTACACCCAGCTCAAATGAATTATTTTTCCTATTTACAGAAAGTCACTAAATCAGTACCTTCTGGTGGGGAAAGACCAGAGTCATGCTACATACAGGTAGTTAGTTCATCCTTGAAAACCAACCTAGATGTACTCTCAGTGCAGATTCCTTTTGTGTTGGTTTTATTCTTCCATGCTGCTTTTACTCAATGCAGTGGCTGCAGTGGTTGGTATCTTTAGGAGACAAAGCCATTTGCTCTCTCTTCTGAGAGGCATGTCTTATTGCCTACATTTTGCTTTTTTTGGAGGAAGGGAAGTAATTTCTACTTTTTGTCTGTTTTGGACTGTCAATCCTAGATTGCTTATTAGATATCACTTAATACTCTTGAGGGAAGAAGGGAATTGTGGACAGAAGTGACTTTCGTGTGGGAACACTTCATTGCATGTGAGACCCTCTAGTGCTCTCTGCCCCTGCATTGGGATCAAAGAATAAGCTTCATTTTGCAGTTATGGGCAGCCTAAATTTCTGAGTGAGCAGGACAGGTGCCCTGGAGAGTCATTTGGATCCTCAGAGGACTAGGTATGAGCAAGAAATAAGCTTTTTGTGTGTTAAGTAGTTGAAACTCTGGGGTTGTTTGGTACTGCAGTGCATCCTAGCCCTGGCCTATCCTGAGTTGATACAGAAGCCATTGGTTGTTTGAAGTCAGGGAAAGTCTTGATTCAAATACCATCTCATTTAGCCTGAGGATAAGCCTGTGCGGTAGATTGGCTTTATTATCCTTGTTTCGTAGGTAAGGATACTGAGACTCAAACAGCAGTTTGTTCAAAGGTGCTCCAGGAACCACACTCTGACCTTCACTGACTGAGAGAACTGATATCCTGATTATCATTTTAGGGGACAAAGAACCTGAAAAATATGCAAGCTGCAAGCATGTGGTGGTGGTTGGGGGTGGGGGGTTATGGACAAATACTGAAGCACAGTAGAGCTTAGGAAGGGAGAGAGGGGTGGAGAATGTAAGTGAACCAGGAAAGAAAAATGTGAAAGAAAAGGCTCAGAAGCCTCGAGGAGCAGCAAAACCCGTGTGAGAATCACACAAGGAGAAGTGTGTGGGTAAGAGATGTTTCCAAGGAGTAGAATCGAAGAAATTCAAGAAAGAAAGCATTCAGGAGACTGGGGGGACATCTGACCTCTAGTACTGTAACAAACAGCACTTGAAACATGTAAAAGCAATCTATCAGCCCTGTGATTTATACTGAAGAAGACAGTAGAAGAATAAGATGCAGTCCTAAGACACTGCATCAGACATTCATGTCTAGAGAATGTGCACTAACACTGAGGCTGACTCAGGAATGTATTCAGTAACCAGCAACAAACAAAAAAAAGCAAAATAAGGATACAAAACTAGCTATGCAAATGCAGATTTCTTTAGAATGAGAAAATAAACTACAAAAAATTATAAATTTAAAAAAGCCGACAAACGCAACATTTAGAATAGTGACATGTAATAATAACTATAGCAACTGTCTGGCACATGTCTGTAATACTCTCCCTAATTTGTTTTGGCTGTATACTCTTTGAACACCTTGGCATGTGATCATTGTCTAATATTACTTATTAAAAGAACAGAAATATAGTGAGAAAAAAACCAAACAAACAATAGTCTGTTCGTATTCATGTATTCATACACCTGCTGAGTAATGTACCTGGATTCACATCCAGGCCAGACCCCTAGAGAGGTGATTCAGAATATTACCTGGGGACTTTTAAAAACTGTACATATTATCCATGCCTCACCTTGGAGTCTGATCCACCTTCCTACTCAGAGAGTCACTGCTGTGATTCAGCCACTGTTAAGACTGGAGTGTGTCCTGTCGGAACAGAAGACAGAAGCTGAGAGCATTGCCTTTGAGCCTGAAGTTGCTGTCCTTACTAGTTGGATGTGGTTCTGTGCGCAAAGCTACACTCTCCTTATCTGAAGACTTTGCACATGGGTTCTTCATGGTGAAGAAGCTCTCTGCTCTTGCCCTAAAGCCTCAGGGTTGGGTGATTGTTAGAGCAGCTGTGCTGTGCGGTTGAGAAACTCGTGCCTTAAGAAGGCTAGGGGAAGGAGGAAAGTTGTTGGGTGCGCAGCAACTGCTTGCTACGTGCCCCTCCTCCCTGCACAGAAGCAACTGAAATGGCTTCTCCCTTTTCTTGCACAGTTGCTGTGGAAGGAGAGGGTATGGCCCTGCCCAGTGGGGAGCCTGGGAGAGGTGCTGTCTCAAATTCCTGCTGGGCTTTAGGGGAAGGGGTAAATACTACTCCTCTCCTGTCCTCCTGAGTTCAAACCAGGTGAGGAACAGACAAGGTGATCAAGTAAAGTTTTCATTATTGACGGAAGCTGGACTGAGGATGCTTAGGTACGTGGTCTCAGTGGGCTTTCTTTTTTTTTTTTTTTTTTTTTTTTTTGTCGTTTTTTCGTGACCGGCACTCAGCCAGTGAGTGCACCGGTCAGTCCTATATAGGATCCGAACCCGCGGCGGGAGGGTCGCCGCGCTCCCAGCGCAGCACTCTACCAAGTGCGCCACGGGCTCGGCCCTCAGTGGGCTTTCTAATACTGCATTTCCAAATTCGACAAACTTGCCCACCCAGCTGGATAGCTGGTGGCCTCCACAGCACAGATGCACAGTCTGCCTAATACAGGTCAGAGAGCAGGCCCAGAAGTGCTCCCTCTGTGGGCAAGCAGATTCAAAAAGAGAAAGCCTAGGGTGGCCAAGCCAGTCAGGTGAGCTGGGGAGAGAGTTCAAGCATGCAGTGGAAGGAGGTCCCTTTAATTCCATGAAAGCATTTGGCCACAGGGAACTCTTTATGATTATGAATTATGTTCAGCCCCTCAAGGCCTTCGTTGGGGCCATATAGTTGAAGCGCAGCATGGAAACCTGGATAAAGACCAGAGGAACTCAGCAAAAATGATTGCACTGCAAAGGAGAAGAAAAGGCATTGAGGTTGTTCATTATAAAGAAGAGTGGACTTGGTGGGGGAGGAGGTCTTCTTCAGAGTTGTAAAATACATGCAAATTTGCCTTGAAAGGAAGAAAAAGCATCTCTGATTTGATGCTGGGTCTGTATGACTTTACAGAAGTACAATATTCCCTCGCCTCTGCAGAAACAAGGCTGATGTATGAAGAGAGACTCGTGGTGAGCTGTGCCAGAAGAAACCTTAGAAACCATTTAAAATTGTTTCTGTTTATTTTTAATTAAAGTGTGATTAACACATAACAAAATGCGCAGATCTGAAGTGTTTGGCTTGATGAGTTTTTGATGATTGTATGCACCTAAACCAGATAGAGAACATTCCATCATCCCAGTAAGTGCCCCCTAACCTCTTTCCAATCAGTTCCTTTCCTCCTCTTGCGGCCACTCTTGTGAGACCATGAGGAAAAAGAGGCCCGAGATACTGAGTCACTTGCCTCAGGTCGGTTAGCCAGTCTGAGAACAGCCACTGAAGCCCGTTTCCTGACCCCCATGTGGGGACCGACAAGTGGCTCCCCGATGCCGTTTCCATTCTTATTGGGAGCCTTAGCGGTCTCACTTTTCCATAGCTTGATTGCCTTAAAGTCCTGCATTTTCTTCCAGCCTTTGATTATGAAAAACGGTGCTAATTCACACAACTGGAATCGTTTTTATTACCTGAGCTAGTGCCATTTATGCCCAGAGAGAATCTAACTCATCTCTGTCCTCGAACAGGTTCCCTCTTTTGGTCTGTCTTCGGCTACCTCAACTTGGTTTCTAACCTTTGGGTTCTTGGCTGCAAGAAATAATCTTGCCCTGTGGTGCGTTTATAGAGAGGCTAATGAAATGCCTCTTTGCAAAACTGTGTTGTGATAGATGGAATTTAAACTTACTTCCCAACTTTGTCCAGAATATGCCTGCACACCTCCATTTCTCAAATCTTCTCAATTTCTTAATGTGCTCTGAAAGCTTTTTGATAGAGAATATATGAGCTTAAATTACTGTAGCACGTTATATACCTGTGTTAAATACATTAGAGAAAGGTATCATGGTGAGTAATTCAATAAATGGTCTTTTTCATTTTGTGAGACCTTTGTTTAAATCGATGCACCAGCACAGTACTTGTCATTAGGTGGACACTGAAGCCTTCAGTTAGTGTTTACCAAAAGACACCTTTTACTCGCTCTCTCCACAAAGCAAGGTTATCAATCCAAGGACTTTGACCAGGTTCAATGTTGGTAATTATATTCTTCTGTCACCTTTTCCTGGCAGTTTATAGATCCCCATGTGTTTTTCTTACCCTCAGCTGTGGTGAAACGTCATCAGAGCTGGAAGCTGTGTTCTGTGTACTGTGCTGGTGGTGGGCTAGGCTGATTTACGTAGCCCTGTACATCTCCCAGGTGCTGGCTTTGGATGGTGAAAGGCACTTCATAAATTTGGAGAGGACTTACTGTTGTAGTAGTCTGCCCATAGTGGGACAGGCCAGCATCTTAAGATTTTTCACATTCACTGTGAATCAGACAAGCACCTATAGTAATTTAAAATTAGAAGAGCTTTCCATTGTGTTTCAATAAAGGACATGTTAATAGGTTAAAAAAAAAAAAGAGTTCCCTTTGATGTAGGTTTCTTTGGATAGATAAGTTCTCTTGAGGCCTGAGTCAGGCTCTAGGAATTCTCTTTCAGCTCCACCTTCCACGAATAACTAGCAGTGGTCAGATGGTGAGGGCTGGTCTCTGATCTGTTTCCTTAAAAGGGTGACTCAGTTAAATTTGTATTGAAAGTGGAGTGAGAAAGATATATCAAAAGTGCCACTGTGTTCCTTAACCAAACCTTTTGATGGGCTTTGTAAAGAACACCTAAATTACTTTCCAGTAAAATGGTTTGTGTTCTTTTGCAAAAGTTTGAACCTATAACTGTCACTTGGTTCATTGTTCTACCTCAATCCAAATCTTTTAGTCTAGGAAGTTCAAGGTGGGATCTTTAATTTGGCTACATCGTCCTTTCCTTTCTGAGTAATGAATCATCCCTGATTTGGAGATTTTTCCTGTGATGATACTTGACACCACATTACTGAAGAAAGAAATTATTTTTATTTTGATGGGAAGTTGTTTTATTGTTTTGAGTCTTGGGATTTTTCTCCTCAGTTTGTTCTAAAATGAGATTTTACTACTTTTACTTAGCTTAGATGGAAGCTACTCAATCGATTCAAGCACATCAATAAGTATTTTGACCTATAATTTTTCACTGCTGCCCAGACACAGACAAGCCAAGAGTTCACATGAACAGTCTTTGCTGTGAGCCTGTCTGAACCAACTAAAAGTTGTCCATGTCTGCAAGAGTTCCTCTCTTCCATGGCAAGAGGAATAAATGTGATTTACTGTCACGCGCATCTGTTCATTTCATGTTGTTCCCCAGGTATGCTGATGTTTGTGGTCACATGGAATACCCCTGCCGCTTCCAGAATGCTTCTGCCACCACCCAGGAGATCATTCCTTATCGAGTCTTTGCCCCGTCTTGCCTCAGCGGCGCCTGCCAGGAGACCCTCTTGCGGCTCATCCCTCCTTGCCTCTCAGCAGCACATTCTGTCCTGGGAACACACCCGTTCTCCCGGCTGGATGTACTCATCGTCCCTGCCAACTTTCCGAGTCTGGGGATGGCCAGGTATGTTGTTCCGTTGTGGCACTTAGGGTACCTGCTTTGGAAATTCTTGGACCATTTCTTGCTTTCCTTGAGCTCTGTTACAGCTGTCATCGGATTAGGAGGTCAGGGCCACGGATGCTCATGATTGGATATTGCATTACTGCCTTGAGGGACAGTTCTCACGTGGACTCCACCATGCATGAGCCTGTTGGTGTCACAGGCTCAATTCAGACTGCCTTGAAAAGAGAAAGCTCAAGTTGTGGCTGGGATTGAGAATGTGTTGCGCCCCGGGAGCGGTGTGTTTGATCACCCTGATCAGTGGCTGTTGTCGGCTTGAGAGATGAGAGTGTAGTGCTGAGGACGCCAAAGTCGCAGTGTCAGGCGAGCCGAGCACAGGCTGCTTGCCTAATCCTGACCAGCTGTCTCATTCTTTCTCACCATTGGCCACAAAGGCAACAACTTGAGAGCCCCTATGTCAGAGAGACAGTGGATGGATCAGTGTAAATCCATCCCTGCTGCTAGAAAAACAGGTCCAAGCAGATGGCTTACTTTCTGTGGGGATGCGGGAGTCACTTGTCTTGCTACTATTTTTAATACAATGAAGGCATTATTGTTATTGGGTCTTCGTTAGTTCCTACAGAAAATTAAGACCTGCAAATTGAACCTTTCCTCTGTATATTATTTACAGCTAAAATCCATTCATTAATGCCATTATTCATTCAGTAATGGGTAGCTCTATTCCACTGAGAAAAATAGGGAATGTACTCGGGATTTTACTTGGTTATATTTCTACTTGAAAATCTTAATCATTAACAGTGAATATGCTTGAGTAAGGATGGGAAAAATAAGCTCATCAAAACATGCGACTTCAAGTTTTTCCCTATTAGTCAAGGAATTTCCTGCTGCCAATTAATTTCCATGCTTTTGAACAGCTGTCATTTGTGGTGTTTTCCCTGAAAACTGCACACATTCTTAGTAAAACCCATGAGTAGAAAAGAACTGACCAGAACATTTGCTTTTGATCTTTGCTACATACATATTCTTTTAAAAAGCTGTCTGGCTTGCTTAGTCCTTGAGGAGGTCTGAGAAAGTCATTTAGACTGATTTTTATCCTATATTTATGAAGATAATGGGAATGTAGAAACTAGGATAATTATATATATTTGGTTACGTGCTTCATATAATTGTCTTGGGTGGCTATATATAGAACTTGTCTTAACAAGGGGGCTTCTTTGGTCCCTTTGATGAGTCTGCTGGACTTAATTTAAGCAGAATTATTGGTGAAGAAAGGGTTGTTCGTTAAATGTTTCTCATTTGTACACAGTCTTGAGGGGCCATATTTATTTGAGAGTCTGTAGCACTTTATGAGAGTTGAAGTTTTTCAGGGCATGTTTGCTAACAGTTCCAAATTCTGGCCTGAGGGAACCAAAGTCAGAGTATTTTTCAGAAGTACACAGGACCTTATTTGCTATAGCCCCTTCCTGACATTAGTCTGCCAAAACCAGATTTTGTCGACCTGCAGGCCATTCTGTAAAGCTTTTCTTTTCAAGTTTGCATGCCCAAGCAGGTAGGGTGTGTGTTTGCTGCTTTTTGAGATTTTTAAAGTGATTTAAACATGCTTAACTCTGTATTTTTAAAGTAATAAGTATAAGTATCCTAAGGCCAAGTGGTACTGGGCACAAATGTCAAAAAATGTGATGGTGATAATAACTTAGCAGCAACAAGACTGCTTTTATGCTTAAATACAGGAGAACCATATATTTAAAATTTTGTGGTTGGTTGTCAAATATCTTTTTGTTGTTGTTGTTAGATTGTGTACATAAAGTCTCCCTGGGTCTAGATGTTTTCCTGGGATTAGTTACTGTTCCCTTTATTTGAGCAGTGGAAGGGTGACTGTGGTATCTTACACTGCCAGTTGGGATGGGGGAAAGGGGAACGCTCTGTTTTTCCAAACTCTGACTTAAATTGATTCCACTTGCTTGGCTTGACTCCATCAGGATCCCAACACCTTGAGCCACATGCAGCAGAGTGGGGTGTACGACTCAGTGGGCAACGGGAGCCCTGCTGCTTTATTTATGGTCAAGGCTTTGCTGGAGGTTCTGTAAAGCAAAGCTGGAACAGAAACAACAGTCATGTAGGTCAACTTCTATACCCTAAACAGAAATAGGGAAACCCCAAGTCTGGGAAGAGCCATGCAAAAAGACCTCCACACTGAAATTTGCCATTGTCCTGTTAGTTATAATATGCAGACAGATCAAAGGATTTCTTGGTAAATTAAATGGTTCTTTCCTAAGCTTGTGTTTTATAAACATGTATGCAAGATTGATTATAAATTCCATACCTGTGGACTTCTTTAGTGATTAGATCTTAACTATATAAATACTATTTTATACCATTTTAGTACTCCTTTTTGGCAAATTACATTAAACATTCCCACTTGAACTAAAATTGGTTAATTATTAACTGTGTTAAAGAGTTTTTTTAAAATATTGGGTATTATCCATAATGATTTCACTGTATTTTAAATATTACACGTCATAGTTTTTATGAGTAAGCTTAAATTCTCCTCTCTGATTCTGTTTTTGAGGCTGATTTTGATATTCAGTGAAGTGGGAAAAAAACACATTTGTACAACTTGAATGTATGATACTGACAAATCAACTTGTAAGAAGGTAATAATACATAAACAATATTTTAGAATTTGGAATACTTTTCAAACATAGCAGTAACTAGAACATTTATCGATACTGCACTTCATGGTTTTTGTCACCTTTTAATATAACAGGAGACATTACTTATTGGACCTGACCCCCTTTCCAACATCCCCCCAAATCCTTTTCTGAATCACCGTTCCTGGGGAGAGATGCTTTCATTCTATTCTGATTCTTAGAAAAAAATCACTAGTTTACCTTTAAGATGTTTTATCGACAGTTTCATTCCTATACTTTTCTCATTTGGTACACGTGAGCTTTCTGTTTTTGTTCTATTTTATTTTTGCCTCCCATGAAGACTGAACCTGCTGTATCAGGAGATGTGGAGTGCACATTTCTTGGATTGAGTACTATGATGTCTGTACAAAGATATTAATGCAATTTAAATGAATCTTTGAAGTGTAGAACAGCTCTCTTCCTGTTGGTATAATTAATATTCTGCTATTTTCATTGTGTCCTTGTATGTTCTCAGTGTCCCAGCTAGGGCCATGACTAGTACACCTAATTTTCTAGCAGTACAGAGAATACATGAAAGGAGCTCGTTGTCAGGCTTACACTCTTTGTTATAATAGCAATAATGTTAATGGAATAATATCCTGGAACCTGATTTATGACAGTTGCTTAAAAATTAACACCTCAGTCTTATCTCTGTACATGTTTGTAATAAATGCATTGCTTCACCGTTTGTCTTTCAGCAGTTCACAATTACATGTCATGGGGCATAATTAGGTTGGCAGAACTGCCTTGTTGACATCTAAATACTTTATTATTTCCCCCTATATTTGAATTTCAAGAATCTCCTGAAAATTATTTCAGAGTGGTTTTCTGTTTAGAGCGCAGAATAAAAAAAACCCGTATGCTATATAGCTCTGCTTCCCAGTTCAACTGTTCACATGTAGCTTCACCCCTGGTCCCACTGGTAAAATTGAGGGGAGATGGCAGCAGTGTGGAGGGTGATAGATGACAAATTCTGCTCTGACCTTTCTTCCATTGGTTCTATACCCGATTGTCTTGCTCATTGCTCATTGTTTGTGTATTCATTCATTCATTCATTCATTCATTCTTGCAGTACATTTCTGTCAGGCACAGATTGTGTGCCACGTAGTACTGAAGATGCTGAGCCCACAAAGGTGGACACCAGTGACAAGGCCTCTGTCCTTATGGAACGGACATTCTAGTCAGGGAGAAAAACAGGACACATGTGAACAAACAATGATGATGCATGCTCTGAAGAAAATAAAACCAAGTAAGTGACAGAGTGGGAGAATAGGTAGCATCCTTAGGGTGGGAGGGAAAGGCTTCTTTAAAGAGTGACATTTGGGATGAGATTCAAGAATGGAAAGGAGCCAGCCTAGTGACCATCTAATAGAAAAGCAACCCAGGCTGAGGAAATTCCAGTCCAAAGGTCCCAGTTTGGAAGCCATTGTAATGAGCTGGAGGAGCAGGAAGAAGGCCAGTGAGCTTTTAGATGGCTTTCCTTAGCCACCTCACTTTGAGTGCCAGGAAATGCCATGGTCCCTCAGGGCTTGGGTCATCTGAGCCACCGACATATCCATATGAGTATGAGTGAGAGAGAGCCACCAAGAAATGGCAGAGGTTGAGTTGGTGTCGATCATTCCAGGCAGTTAAGGGTTGTGGGGAGAGATCTGCAACAGAGATCAAATCTTTACTGGGTTTTCTTGGGACCATAGCGGCCATACCATCTCATGACTGGCTGGTGAGTACCTGACTGGCCTAGCAGCTGCTGTCCTGGAGCAGAATTCTCTACTGCTGGAACTGTCAGAGCACCTGGCTCCTAGACTGGCAAGTCTCCCTTTGTAGAGAAAAGAGATTTCTCAGATGACCACATTTTCTTCCCCTGGTGGCTACTGATTGATTCCTTACAAACTTTTTTGATGCAGTAGGTTACAGGGAGGGAAACTGTTTATATGTTTGCTCATCCTAGTTTTTAAGTTGTTTTTAAGACTGAACAAAAATAGGATTGATAAATAAAGAGCATAGAGAAATAATTATCAATTACGTAAGTAGCTTCAATGCACTTGACAGTGGAGAAAAACTGTAAAGCTGCCTATTACACATGGCTTATGCAATAAAAGACTTCTGAATGCTTAAACTAGTTTCTGACTATTGCACACACAATTTTCTTAAGTACCTCAATTTGCAAATAAACAGTATGCACGTACATGCCCAGGAAAGAACAAGAACGTAACCAGCTTTTCTTCCCACCTCCTCCTCCTGGGGTTGTCTAACCCTGTCTGGGGTGTTGCCCTGCTTATTCTTATCTCCCACTCCCAGCCAATGTGTAATAGAATAAGCAAAACATAACATGCTGGTACAAAGGGCCTGTTGTTTTCAGCCTTCTAATTGTGCTCCTTTCTGCTGGGGAAGGAAGCAGTCATAAATTTCTGTCATTATCTTAAGTAGCAAGGCTTCACAGCTTTGGGAATTTTTCTTTGCTTGTTCTTTGTCAGCTTCTACTTGAATTTTTGGTCCTCCAAACCAAAACCACCAAACTTTTAAACAATCCTTCCTTAAATTTCAGGGGATGTGACTCCCTGGTTTCAAGGAAGGATGCAACCGTAGTGATTCTTTCCTTCAGGAATCAGATTTTGAACCTTAAATTAGTGCACTTTTCAATTCACCATGCTGCCATCCCGTCTGCTTTCTCTCATGTGCTGAATATTTTCGGTTTGTGTGTGATGTGGGTTTTTGCTTTTGTTGTTGTTATTATTGTTTGTTACTCGCATTTTAATAACTTCTCAAGTTTTTTTCTGCTTTTTAAAAATGTTTTGAATGCACTTTTCTCTCCCGTTTTCCAGTATAACTCTTCTCTGCTTTCTCAAACAGGTGGGTGTGAGTGATAGAAAGCAGCTCACACCATTTCTTTATTTTCTCTGTAAAATTATAATCCCTTCTTTATTGGCAACGCTGCCATTGCTGCAGAGGTGACCAGAGCTAGTCGTGAGTAATGCTGAGTGTGCAGGTTGATTTGTGCCCCTTAGATGCATCCCCTTTGTTGCTTTCTTGTGTTCAATTTCTCCATTTTGTTTTCTATTTCTATTTTCCTTCTTAAGAAAATCATTTGCCTTTGTTTCCCTCCTATCTCTTAGGGAGGGGCTTTCCCCTTCTAACATGTTCTGGTTCTTTCATTTTTCTTTCCTGAAATAGTAATTGGTGTGCATAAAGTGATGTTCTTCTGGGACTCCGAAAGCACTAGACTGTGCTAATTTTGTTAATCTTGACAATACTAGTTTATAACAACTGAGGTAGGTAGTGAGAATGTGTGTGTATGCTCCATTTTTTACAGAACAGGTATAGGAGGAGATATATGATGTCCCCAAGTCATTTAGACCCAGGATGTCAGAGACACAATTTAAATGGCCTCATCCTGAGATGGCTGTCAGAGTTCGTGGGTTCAGACTTAGACAAAACCTATCTGTAACTGTCTCTGAGGCTGTATATATTTTCTGCCCAAGGAAATCATAGTGTCACTGTGATTGAAGATAATGTTGAAGATCAGTGTTTACTGTGGGCTGTTTTGAGGCAGCCATAGAATCTGGGTACCAGGCAAGTTCCTGGATCACGTGAGTCCTTTGGGGCCAGGCTCTCTCTCTTCTGTTGGAGCGACAGAGTGAATGCGGCTTTTGGCTTAGCCAGAATCTACTTGCCATCAAACAGCTGTGCTGCTTGTCAGATCCAGAAGCAGCCTTTTATCATCATTATGCCATGATTCCTCACCCTCTGGAAGATTACATGTAAGTGTTTTGTTTTCTTTGAACTGTTCTCCACACACATAGACTGACAGCCCTACCTTCAGAGGACGCTGCTGGGGCCATCCTTCAAGGGAAGTTGTCAGGCATTTGAAAGTCTTTTCTGAAGCAATCAACCCTCTACCTACATTTGTCATCTTCTCTCTCTGTTGATGTCGTCATAGGCTCCTAATCTCTTTCAGTCCTTGAGCCTGAGGTGGCCAAGTCAGCACTACTTTGCCGCCTTTCCATGCAAAGAAAAGGCTTTTTTCCACCTTCCCACTTATGTACAGAAGCATCATTACTGAGTAGAACATACACTGACTGGGTGAAAAAGAACAATGGAATTCAACACACAAAATTGCCTAAATTGGAATATTCCCAATCTTGCCGACTCTTACTCCTCAGACTACTACACAGAGTAAGCAAATACTACTGGCTTCTGGACTGTCTTTTGTATGTATGTGGGCATGGAGCTTTGTATGTAGGCTCCTTTTGGGGAGAACGCCAACTCCTGAGACTGTCCTCAAGTAAGGCACAATGCATGAACCGCTCTGCTTGGAGGGAACATAGCCTGTGTTGTGTCATGGCCAATATGCAGCTGGAGCCTATGGACATGTGAGCTGCAGAGTCCTGTTCACATAAACTGGTGAGAAATAGCCTTGTTGCTTTATTTCACCTCTAAAATGTAATTGGAAGAGTATTTCAGCTACCTTTTCTTTAAAAGAAATATTAACTTAATTCTATTAAGAGGCCATAGTGTGAGAAAACACTCCTTTAAAAAATGGATCACTTTTTAAAAAAATTAATTACTACGTGGGATTTGAGGATACAATGCAAAAACCCAGCCTGACTTAATCCCAGAGTGTGGAGCTCAGAGTAGAGCATGTTCTATTTCTTGGTTAACTAACTGTGCTGTTTACAGAGGGGACTCCTCTAAAAGTCTAGACATCGTTCCCATAGGACAGAATGCCGAATCTGCAGTCACTGAAAAACCAAATCTGCCCTTCACCTTCTCAGTCAGCTTGCTAAAAATAACCACCCACCCCTCTCACCATAAAGTGGAAACCTTGGAACTTCATTCCAAGAGAGTGTGAATGACAGTTGGGCTCCCCAGCCGATACCTGCAAGGAGGACTAGGTGCTCTGTGAGCCTGGTGGCCACCACTGGTGACCACTGGGCCTTCGTTCCCTGAAGCCACCTTGCTGAGTTGTTGGAAACTGTTTGGCAGATCCCAGTTTTTGAGTTGGTGACTTCTAAGGGGATGCCCTGAGAACCAAAGGATGGTGCTTCTCTTTGGGAATGAGTCCCTGTAGTTTCTGGCTTTTTCCACCCATGGGCAGTTTCTGCACATCTGATTGGAAGCTGGTCGTGGGAAAGGGATGGGTGGGCACAGCTAAGAACTCATTCTGTAAACACCTGTCAGTGGACAGGTGCGGTGAATGCTGGTGATGCTGTGGCCACAAGGACATACAAGACCTTTAGCCTAAATCAGGATTTTCTAAAGTAGGTGACTGGTTTTGTAGAATGTTAATCATGTGGGGGGAAAAAGTCCATGGGTTAATTAGTTTAGGAAATGAATGGATTAAACAAAGTTAAAAGGGATTCTTTACTGGAAGGTTTCTAAGAAAACCTTTAATATCCTTATTATCCTGATTTAATATCCTGGTGTGTCTGTGCCTCTTAAAGACAGAGCCAGGGTACGCAGTATTCCCCCAACTGTTGTGCCCAGGGTTCCCTCTTTACAGTGAGCATTTCATGGGATCACTGTGGACTCAAGGCAAAAACCAAAAAAACCCCATCTCCTCAAAACACACTTTGGGAAATGATTCTCTTCAGAAATATCTGGGAGTTCATGGTACGGTTGGCTATGGAATCCAGCTTTTATTCTGTCAGTGGTAGCCAAGGACCCACGTGTGGCAGGGCCTGGTCAAGGGCCTTGCTTTGTTAGTGGTGAGGAACAGTGTGAGGCCCTGCCTTTATACTTGTCTGTAACACCTCTTTGTGAGCAATTACTGCTCCGTATATTTATATTTATTAATTTATAAGTCATATACATAGAGTACGGTGTTAGTATCTGGGTGCACTATAAAACACACACAAACACAGAAAATTTAAAAATGTTAGAAAAAAATAACTATAAAAGTAAATCTGTCATTTTCTTCTTTCACCCCAATGAACTGGCTTGTGCCCTGGGACCCCTGCAACCACCTGGGCCCCAACATGGAGACCCCAATTCGGTGGATTTGGGGTGGGGTCTTGGCATCTGGAATGTTAACAGGTCCTCACAGGCGTTAGAGTGCTGTGTGTGTTGAGTGGGGAATGTAGCGGGTATCTCTGTACAGATGAGTGTCACTTGCGGGGTGTACACAGACCCCATCTCCTGCCATTGTCCCTCAGGTGCAAATGTCACACTGAGAAGGACAAAAGGACATGTAGTGAGTGGGTGAGGAGAGCTCCCTGGTGATGCTCCCTGCTGGTCTGTTGCTCAGAAGGAATCTGTGTTCCTGAGGAGCTGCCACCCAGTCATGGATGGGGACTCCCGCACAAGTCACCGGTCCTCCCTGGCCTCATTTTCTTCTCTGGAAAAGTAAGGGGTTGATTTAGAGTAGCCTGCAGAGTGTCTTAGAGCCCTAACATTCTTTGGTTTAATTAGGTTTTTTATTTGAACAGGGGTGAAGGTGATTCAATTTCGTTCAGTAATTTACCGTACACATATATTTTCTTTTTGATGTAAGAGCGAGTTAGATCATGAGGCTGGGATTTTCTTGCAGTCTGTGGGCACCTAGGCAGCAGTAGGCGTTTAAATTTTAGGCCCCCAAGCAGAAGCGTCAGAAGGGGCCTCTCTTACCCCGAGTTAATTGCAAAATAAATAGATCTCAAGGGCAGGGGCCTCTTTTTTTCATTATAACCGCCTCTGCTCTGTGTACCATCAGTGCAAAACAGCATTTTCAAACACTGCATCAGGAGCGGGTTCCATTGATGAAGACTTTCTTCCTTGAACCCAGGAATTTATCACTCAGATCCCTTCCTTTGACCCTTTAAGAGTTAGTGGCTAACTTGTCTCACCCATCTCTTGTTTTTAGCCTCCAGATATCTCCATTTGCAAGCTAATAAGTTGCACGTACACATGTTTGAACAGTTGTCAGGCTTGTCGCTGTTCAAACTGTGCTTTGGCTTAAAACAAACAACAGAGAATTAGAAGTGGGGGGATGAATGGAGACGTTGCAGTTGTGCATGCAGGTGGTGATGTTTTGACCTTGATAGTCAGTTTTAAACGACCTGTCAGGCCCTTTTGTGTGCTTCTGGGCACACCCACCTGGAAGATATTATATCCTCTAAGCTTTATGTGCCCCAGCAGGCAGGCACCAGGTCCCCGGATTTTTGTTTTTATCTGTGGAGAGTTAATGCATGCATGGCAGGACTTTACAGAGAGGGGCCCAGCTGCAAACACTGTTTTCATTTAATTCTGATTTCTCTTCTCCCTTGGCCTTCCCCTCCCTGCTCCCAGACCGCTTCCCCTTGGACTCCCACAACTCTGAATCAGCCCTCCCCGCCTCTACACCCCGCCTCCCCTTTTGGCTTCAAACCATTTGTTCCTGACTTGGATATCTCCATGCAGACCTGCAAGCAATCAGGAGATTATGGGCCCCAGAGCTCAGCAGGGTACACTGCCTGGTAGGGGGCCCAGGTCCCAGGCCCCTGCACAAGCCTGCCCCAGCCCCGGTCCTGGTTACCACCTCACATGTAGCACCCCTAGACACTGGTGGCAACTTCTCAGCTTATAGTGCTGTCCAGCCAGACCTGTCCAGGAATGATTCTGACCTTCCCTGTGTGGTCCACAGTTGCCTCTGTTGCATCTGTCTGAATTTCATCTTTTTAAACTGGAAGTCTCTCCCCTGCCCTTGGAGGCTGTATGTGCTTGTGCCAGGGAGTTGGGGTAAGGAGAATGAACAAGTGAGAGGACCCCACTGGATTCAGCTTCATGCCTACCAATGCTTGCACAGTTTCAAGTTATTTGAGGATACAGAAGATGGCCCTTTATCCAGGGAACACCCCTTCCCTTGGCTTTCATGTCCAAGGCCCCAGTCTATTGAAAGAAATCTGTACTCTGTCTATAAAGGTAGCAATGAAGAGAGGGTGCTTGTGCTCAAGACCAGATGTACATCTTCTCATTTTGTAATACTTCCTTCAAAGTTGGAAAGAAATAGGCCCAGAACTAGATATTTACCTCTCGAAGTGGTACCAGCACCAGCCATGTGTTTCACCATTCATTCTGCTCACAGGGGTGTGTGAAGGAGACAGTCCCTGCCTGGTCCCTCAGGTATCTCTCTGAGATCTGACTTAGGATCTGAGGGGAAGACCAGTGCTTGTGAACCCGTCCTCTCCACATCCTAGCATCTTTCCTAGGCCCTGGCAGTGCCTCATACTGTCTCCCTGCAAGGGATACACCCTACTTACTCTTTATACACCTCTGCTCTGGAGCACCTTCTGTATTGGAATCTTCGTACTTAACTTTCTGCATAAGTTCTTCTCTGGGGTTTCCCAGTTGGAATGAAGAGTAGAGGTGGCTGAGAGGTATGTGATGAGAGAATAACTGGACCATATTTCCTACCACTGGGAGGAGCCTGATCACAGAGAATGTAGGAAAAGCAGAAATAGGGGAGAGAAATGGCATTCACTTGTGTGCTCCTGCCTGTCTCATTGGCTTTTGAGCCTTCAAATAAGGGATCTCTTTGGTCCAAGCTGGTTGAGTTGGTTTTCTATGGTTTACACCCTGCTGTGCGTTAAATGTGTCCCCCAAAGTTTCATGATTGAAAACTTAAGTCTTCAGTGTAACACTGTTAAGAGGGTGGGAAATCCAGTTATGGTAATTGAAAGGTGCTCCGAGCCTTTTAGAGGGGGTTAGATTTTGAGACAATACCCTCATGAATGGGTTAATCCATTGATGGTTTAATGGGTGGTCATGGGTGTGATTCTGCTGGTTTTAAAAGGAGAGCAAGTGAGGAGATTAGCTCTCTCTTGTTCAGGCCACTATAGAGAGTCACCACCAAGAGCAGGGCCCTCACCATGTGTTCCCTGGAGCTTGGACTTCCCAGCTCCAAACTTTAAGAAATAAATTCTATTTCTTTAAAATTAACCCAGTTTCAGGTATTCTGTTATATGCAACATAAAATGGACTAATACACACCCACGGCCCTGACCAATTTACAAGGGCACTTTCTTTTTGCTTCTACAAATAAAAGCATCAGTTAGATCTTAGAATTGGGAAAGGGAATCAGTGGCTTTTTAGTAAAGCTGACAGTGCATGGATCCTTTCTATAGTCTTCTGGTTCCTTAATGATGCTGCCACCTGACTTTAACTCTCTACAGTTTTCAGAGTGTTCTTAGACATCTCTCCTCTCATCTGGTGCTCACAAACAAGCTCCAGGCCCCTCTGTGGTCCTGCTGTTCACGTTCCCTGCAGCTTCCTTCAGGACTAGCCCTGTTCTGCTTCTCACCATCCTGTGCTGAGACCTGGAACCCTGCTACTCAGAGAGGCCTCTGTGCCCTGCCTCTCCCGTGATTTTCCATCCCCCAGGCAAGGTAAGCTCAGCTTTCTGCTCAGCTGAGTTTATCATGCAGGGTGATGAGTCCCAGCAGGTGCTGACAGCTGGATCAGGGCCTGGGCTTCTGTAACTCTTGGCCTTTGAGGCGCAAGGCAGGTAGATCCTAATGATGGGTTGTTTGCTTGAGCTGAGCTGTAGAAACATGTAGACCCACTCACATGTTGTGAGCCAAGTAAAGGCAAGCTCCAGGTAGTCAAGCACACTTCATATCCTATACCCCGTGGGATGCAGTGTGAGATAATGGAAAGAGAGCCCTAACTTTGGAGTGAGAAAGGCCAGTGCCAGTCCCAGCTCTTCCTCAACTACTGTGAACCCTGCCCAGTTAATCGCTGGTAAACAGCCATAGACTGCTCAACTCCCAGACTCTTGTGTGTACTGGGTAAGATCGTGTGTAGATGCCTAGTACATATTAGGCCCTTAGCAAATATCAGTTCCTTGCTTAATTAGGCTTAGAGAAATGTGGCGGTTTTGAGGGTCAAAAAATACACAAGATTTGTTGCTTATTAGTGTGAATCACAAACTTTACAGTTGGTGCCAATCCAGAATACCCAGGCTTCTCTGAAATAGTAGCTCCAGGGAGAAAATAAAAGTAGGTGTGATGGATTACTGTGGTAGTACAGGTCGAGTATCCCTTATTCAAAATGATTGGGACCAGAAGTGTTTCATATTTCAGATTTTGGAATGTTTGCTGAATACATACTAGTTAAGCATTCCTAATCTGAAAATCCAAAATCCAAAGTGCTCCAAATGAGCATTCATTTCCTTTGAGCGTCATGACGGCACTCAGAAAGTTTCAGATTTTGAAGCATTTTGGATGTTCAGATTAGGGATGCTCAGCCTGTCTGACAACATGAAAGGTTTGTTACAAAGAGTTGTTGAGTACTCAGAGTTGTTTGTACCCAAATTGTACACACAGAATTTCTCAATTCACTGAAGGAGCATTTAGGGTAGCACCTACATTTTCCTTAGGTCTTCCTTCAAGGCTGTAGCTTAAAGATTAATAGTTTAAATATACGTATTACCTTTTTTTCTACAAAAAAGCAACGTAAAGACAGCAATAGAAGGAAACCACCAGACCTTTTTTTGGTTCAGGTCAAAATGTATTTCTTAGTTTCTTTTCCATGTCTAATAACAAATAAAAAGAAATCTTGTGCCTGATCTTCCAGGGACTTGGAATCCCTCCTGGATTCAGCTGTACTATGCGAGCCATGTTTGCCTGGCTTGTATCCCCCCCGGAGTTCTAGTCCCATCAGTAAGACAAAGCTCTGTGTCCTTGACTTCTTTTCCCATCAACTTTTGGGTCAGAGATCGAGCCCTGTTAGCTCCTGAAGCAGCTGTCTCTGATCTGGTCTCAGTATTATCAGAGCCATTAACTGACCTGTGTTTGAAAGGACCTCATGATGGAAACTTCCAAAAGAACGTGTGTCATTGCACCTGCCTCTTCTGAATGAAGCCAGAGAGGCTTGGAGTCAGAAGGCCAGAACCAAGCCTGCGGCCAGCAGCCGCGGCGTGTCGGAGTAACCTCTTGCACACGGCTCTTCCTTTGAATGCCAGTCCCACTCTGCCTGTCTTCACACGCCAGCTCTCCCAGAAGCATACACAGCATCTTGTAAAAAGTACCCATCTGTCTTGGTTGAGATAATCCCGTGGGCCAGTATGGGAATGTCTGAAGACACTTTTTGCAAGAGGAATTTTAACTTTGCAAAAGGATCAACCTTAAAAGGCCTTTGAATAGTATGTTTCCGTAGAGCTTTTTTTTCTATTTTTGTTCCCCACCTCTGTTATGGATTATTATCCCTCTTCACTTTTCTTAAACAAAAGGAGACAGAACACACTCCCTGTTTTACACTGAGCTTTTGTCATTTAACATTATGTCCTGGATTTCTTTTGTTATTAGGCCTTAAGGAGTTTTCTCATTCTTTTTTATTTAACTGAACAGTATTCTACTCTGTGGATGTTCTCAGCTGACTTTTCCAAATTATGGATTTTTGAGTTTTTTCTAATTTTGTTGTTGTTGTTGTTGTTGTAAACAACGCTACATTGAGCCCCTGGTGCGTTTTGAAGTGTCAGTAAATGCACAGGATTGTGTTAGTATACTGCCGTGTTGTGGGAAGTAGGGATATGCCTGCATCTATTCCTCACTGGTGCTTGATAAATACAAGTGGAAGCATTTCTGTTTTGGGAAATTTCAAAAGCAGTGGAATGTCAGCACTTTTGTGTGGTCACGAATACTTGGAGGAACCTACATGCAATAAAGCAGGGATGGAAATAAGAATAATAAGTCTATTGCCCCAGATCTCAACTTATCATTGTGATGATCTTGCTCATTTAGGTTCAAGAGCTCACTTAATAAACCAAGTGGAAGCCATAATGCCCCCTTTTCAGCAGCTTTGTAACGATGTTCTTCAGATTTCATTAATTTTAACAACTCTTGTGTTCATCCTGTTCTCCTAACTTTAGAAGTTTAAAGAGAACCTCTTTTTTTAAAAAAAAAAAAACCCGCATATTTGACATTTCAGAATAGCATTTAGAAATGCCATTTATTTTTCTGGTTAAGAGAACTAGATATTATTTTGACTATTTGGCCTATGGGTTTTATTTATTTAGTTGGTGCCCTGATGCTGAGGGAGTGGTACTAGCTGATGTGGGGACCTGCCACTGGGCTTTCAGGATAGAGCACATACTCCACAGTCTCAGAGGTGAGCAGGCAAGAGGGTGCCCAGGCCTGGGCCGAAAGGCCAGCAGCAGTCTTGCAGGATAAAGGGAAAATATTCTTTAACCACATTGCAAAAAAAATGAAAGGAAAGGCTAATGCTGTCTCTTTTTTTAAGTGGGAGGATGTTGAGAAGACAGAGACTTTTGATGGTTTTAATCTTCAGAATTGGGCAGAAGCCCAAGCGTAATCTGAATACAGAAAAAGTGGAATGAAATGCCAGAAAGGGAAGTGGAAAGTAGCGGGTTATGGAAATAACCAAATGTTTCTGAATTTCCAGGTTCCTCAAGGAATAAGTGGGTTGAGCTGGGACAGAGTTGCTGAAACATTTTTTAAAGACTTAGTTGAACATCCATATGCCACCCCCCCATAATTCTAGAGCATGTCACCCAGAACTCAACTTTAAATAGTCTGCAGAACCTAGGCTGCTACCTCATTATAGTTTCATGTTGACCAGACTAATATATCAAAGAGAGGCAAGCAATTGATGTGATTAATCTCAGCCTTAATAAGGCGTGACACTAAGGAATAGAACAGAAAATGGTTTTTACCAGTATGGCAAAAAAAAAATTTTTTTTTGGTGTATCTAAAGGGCAACTCTTTTAGTGGATATAAAATTAGCAAAAGCTGTAGGCCCCTGCCCTGTGTGTGTGCAGGTCCACCCGGGCATGCACATACACATGCACATTCAGCCTACTGGCCTCCCTTGTGGTTATTTGCTAAAGACACACACAGGATACAGTGTCCCCATGCTGGTGTGGCAGGGCAGTCATCACATAGAGGGAAGGGCTGAGGGGCCCAGAGGGTGTAGTGAGGGGAGCTGCTGGTCATTTGTGTCACATGTACCCCGACCCCCCAACCCTGTGTGGGACCCTTTGACCTCTTTAAGGATGTGATGATCTTGTTAGAAGCTGAAGCAGCAGCTGGAGGGTCATTTTCGTTGTGCTTTCAAATGGATGTGCCTGATCTGATGTGAAATAGACTTTCGCTTGTCTGGTCTCTAAGATGGAGGGAAGTGATTCTTCCTAAAAAGAAAATTTTAAGAAACTTCTTTTTATGGTTAAACTCTTGCTCCACTTGCTGCTACAACACACCTTCCTTCAGTGCCTGATTCCAACAGCAGAACATCTGATTAGGCTGAATAATGCACTTTGTTTGTTTGCTGTGTTACTAAACCTTCCAGTTTTTTCTTTTCTGGGCTAGATAATCCCAACAGCTTTGAGTTCCTTTTTTATAGCTTCTATTTGCCTCTTTGTTAGTCACCTCAGTTGCTTTCTGCTGGATCATTTCCTAGTTGTCTTCGCTTCTCAGAAGTTGAAAAGTTTGAACCACACACTGCAAGCTGGAAAGGTGTCTCCATAGCTGACTACAGGAAATGTTCATTGAGCTCTAAGTCTGTGCCTGGCATTGCGCTGAGTACCTTTCATGTGTTATCCCATTTAAGCCTTACAACCTCTACAGGGCAGAGGCCGTTATTACAGGCATTCTGTAGATGAGGAAACTGAGAAAAGAGTAGTTCTGTTTCTTACCCATCTCCTAAGTGGCACTACTGAAACCCTACCCAGTTCTCTGAACCACTCCTCCCTGGTGCCATGATTTCATTCACCTATCCCCTAATCGCATGTTTAACACTAACAACCGTACTAGGCAGCTGCCTCACTCTTCACTAAGAGATAATTACAGCTCTACTTTATTAACACATCATTCCTTACTTTAGACTGGTCTGGAAATTCATGTTATTGAACCACTTTTCCAACTTCTTTGAGTCTCATTGAATTCTAATCCAGCCCTTCAAGCAGCTATTAACCTCTTGCTTGATTCTCTGGAGGATCTAGTGAGGTCCCTTAACTGGTGGCGCCCCCCAGGGGGTGGGGTTGGGTGTCCAGTGTCCTCCAAGATGTCACCCACACAATTACCTTGTCTCTCCCTTAGGTTTCTGTGTCAGACTGAATAAAAGAAGGTGTAGAGTGAGCAACAGTGTTGGCTGCCCATGGGGCAGTGAATTTTTAGGAAGAATCTACTTTTTCAGATTTGGAGAATTCATCAGAATTTCATAATAGTTTCAGAGCTAGGGGAATCTAACTTGAATTTTGTTTCAAGTCCAGGGTTATTGTGTGGTCATTGCTGTCACTGAGAACCTGGGGCACTGCTGAGATGTCAGTTTGGGAAAGCCATGCCGTCAATGAAAATAGCACAATCCCTGGTGCAGAGATGACCCTCCAGTACCGCTTATGGAATGAGGGAAAGAATGTGGTGATGCGGATTGTAAAGACGTCTAGATTGACTTTCCCAGTGCGTGGACACCAGTTTAACCAGAGGAGGGTAACACACGAATCACCGTTACAATTACTGTCAACATTAAAATGAAAGCAAAAAACACTCTCTCACAGCATTTTTTTTAGGAGTAATTAAAAAAAAATCAATGTTTCAGAATCTCTTCTAGCCCCAGAAGGAGGATTTCAGGAGTCTTTGGTCTTTAGCTTTCCTTTCCTTCTCTCTTTTTCTGGTTCCCTGCTTGCTCGATGGCATCATGCCCCATTCCTCTTGGATACCCTGAGATATCAAGGTCAGCCGAGGATGTCTCCTGAGAATTGTTCAAGATTGTAACTGTCATCATCAGTATAGCTTGATGTATACTGTATTTACGAACTCAGAGGTATTTAGAAAACACTACCGGGAATATTTCCTAACTTTCAGGAGGAGCCAGAAAAGAGAAAACTTCTGTACTAATCATTTGTCAAGTTCAGCTCAAAACAGGATCTTGAGTACAGAATATTTTTTCTGGTTGCTGCGTAGCTCAGTTAACCACAGGACCCTGTTATTGAGAGCATTTGCAGAAGGGTGGAACCAGGAGCTCCTGGCCCAAGCAAGAAAATGTTTTGTTATTTACAGAGCAAGGGAATGAAATTCCTGAGACATGAATTTCATGTCTCTTCGAGGGAATTATGGATGCATTCCTTTACCTTGCCTGAGGAAAATAATTAAATAGAGAAAGCAGCCATTCTTTTACACTTTTTCCCCCTCATTTAGCTTTGCTCTCTAGTTTTTTGTAAACCACTCTCAAGTCTTGAAAATACAACTGCTTCCCATTTGGTGAGCTTTTTTTTTTCTTTTCCATTTGGCAACACCATTTTCCCTTGTTTTTAATGGCACCAAAATTAACGTGACTGTTTTTATTTAACAGGAACAATTTCAAGTTTTATATGACACACCCAGCCAAAGAATCTTTGATTTCACCCTGGCGTTTCCCAAGATGTTAGCATGGCTTTGAAAACAGGGCTATGTGACTGCTGTTGCAGAGATGGCAGGGGGGGCGTTGCACATTGGGGAGGGAGGAGTTAGGGAACCGAGAAGAGGGAAACCGGCCTCCCCCAAATGACTGCTTTTAAGCTTCGCTTGCCTACTGAATAACGCAGTTTACAAATGCTACTGAGTATCTTTCTGACCTTCCCATTTTTCTTTCCTGCTGACAGTGTGCTGGATGCACTGGTGGGAGAACAAACACATGCCCCGTCGCTTTGCATGTACAGGCTCCCTCCTGAACGCCAGACCCCTCCCCTGGAGAGGGAGACCTGCATTGTCAAAGGCGTCTTGAGGGAGACAGCCAGGCCCAGAATTTCTTAGCAGGTAGGATCTCAAATCCCAATTAGAGACACTCCAGGAAACACACATCTTTATTTGTTAAACAGATAGCCTTATGTGAGCCTTGGCAAAGACACTCACTTATCTTAAATACATGAAGTAAACATTACCATTCAGGGAGCGCCCTCCTTCTGTGGCTGGAACTTTGAAGCCCGGTTTTAAGGTTTTAAGTTGGAACACACAGTGTTCTTTTTTCCTTGGCTTGGGTTCTAGAGAATGTTGTTTCCTCATTTAGTAATTGGAGAGTTAATGGGGTTCTTTGTGATGCTACCATAGAAGAGAGGCTGTTTTATTCCATCCGGGACTGTAATTACAGTGGCGCCCCGTTGGAGTGGTTAGAGTTAAGGTTGCTTCAGCTTTTCCAATATAAACTCGTATTTCAGGGGTTTATAACTAGCTATAAAAATTTGCTTCTAGCTACAGACCTGGCATATTCAGTGTCAGCCTAGGAATAACCTTTACTTTTAAAAAAGTCTTTTTAAAGGGATAATTAAAAATTTAGTTTAGCTGTTTATAACTGTTGAGTTACAGGGATGCAAGGAAATAAAAATAGCTGCTGCTTTTTTTTTTTTTTAAGCAAAAACTTGTGACCCATTTGTTTAAAACATGGACAAGGTTATTAGATATTTTTTGTCTTCAAGGGAAGATACAGCAAAACTTCTGTGAAAGCTATTTTAGAAGGATATTGTTTCAGTTTTCCTCATGGCAGCAGGCAGGGTACCAGCAGATGCCCCCTTGTTCTCCCACAGCGTAAGCCTCCCATAGGACTGCTGGCAAAGCTGTTTTGTCAGTGAGCTTCAGGTTCATAGGAGCAAAACTCCTAGACAGGGAGTGCACAGCAGTCTCTCGGCAGATGGAAATATGGCCAGCTCTGTCATGAGGCATGGCTACTCTCCTGTTCCACTCAGTCCTAACCCTCTGGGCCCTACCTGTTGGGGGACACGGTGAGTAGCCCTGGTACAGAGCTATGTCAGAGACCCACTTGGGGGTCCTGGGGAGTCTTCTCCTAGCTTTTGCTTTGTGCCCCTTCTCCTGGTCCATATGCATGTGGAAGGGGAGGGGAGGGAGTTTGCCTTTCTAGGAGTCTCCAGGTCAGTGGCATTTGTCGCAGCAAGTAGCTTTAGGTGGGGCTGTTTTTGTGCAGACTGAGAGAGGGGCGTGACACAGTTAGCACAGGTGATTCAAGAGTTCTTCAAATAGAACCTTCTAAGGCTTCATGCTAGGCAGATTTACCTTCAGCCATACTTTCTCTAGCAGCTAGGGTCTTGACTGATGCCATGTGAGGATAATGATGGTGGTGGTGGAAGAAAAGAGAACGGGGAAAGGGAAGAAGTATTGGTCATGGTGATGGTGCTGACGATGTTCCCAGTGGAGGTGGTGATGACCACAGTGGTGGTGGTGGCAGTACTGACATTGGAGGTAGGAGAGGTGACAGTGGTGGCTGGTGGTGATGTCAACAGGAGGGTCTACAGACTTCTGCCTGCCCGAGCTGTCTACAGAAGCCATTGTTCATCTTTGCAGACAACAGTGGCTTGAGGAATCTGCTATTGTCCCTTTTCTATACACAGTATACCCAGTGGAGCTTACAGCCAGCTTTTGATAGGTCTTGACTGCCAGGACATGATGAATTTGGTTTGTGGAAGAGATGGGTATGTGCGCCTTTCTCAGTGGCAGTTCTCCATTTTAGAGCGAAAGAACAACCTTTTTTCTTTTCTACGGCTTCCAGTCTAGGAGAAAGGAATATGGTGACCTGAAGCTGTGGCACTCCAGAGCCATTAGTGGAGAGACAGTGGGACATATCTATTTTTCCTACCAAAATGAGGTGCTGTCATGTCCCGGGAACCATGCCCTGTGCTTTACATACACGGTGTCATAAATCCTTTTAACAACTCTGTAAAGTAGGTTTTCATTATTATCTTGGTTTACAGGTGAGGAAAGGGAGGCGTGGCTCACAGGTAGCAAAGCTAGGATTTGAAAACCTTGGTCTGGAAAACCTCAAACCCTTTACTTTTTCTGCCACTGCAGCCACAGATAGCTATTTCAGCCCTCCTGGAACATTCTAAAATGTTGCTTGTCTTAGATGAGGATATGGGACGAAATTCATGAAGAAATAGTACATATTTGGTTTTCTTCTCTAACTCGGTGTGAGGAAAGATAATGTCTTTTTTCCCTGTGTATTTCCTTACACCAGTAGATACTCAGATGATCCTTTTACAATTTGTATGGGAACTGTTAGGAGGCTCTTCCCATATGTTTTCAAGGCTAGAAATGTGGAATGATCTTTTCCTGACCTGGCTGGTCTTTGGCCAGATAGGACATTAAGCAAGCCAGAAACTAGGCCCTAACAGAAAAAAGCAAACAGAGATAAATATTTACCCTTATCCCAGTGGGATCTCTAGGTTTCCAGGATCAAAGGCCTACGTTGTGTGCGCCTGTTTGTAAGCCTTGGATGAGTACACAGAAGCAGGCGACTTGCAGTGTAGGAGAGACTCTGTGCTGCCCGGGCTCTGTAACCCTCAAACAAATTCCCTGGTGATGTGAGGGGAAAAAACCTCCCGTTTATAAAGATAAAAACATAAGTTGCACTTCCTAGATGCAGAATAAGAAAGAAGAGGAGAAACAGAAGTGGGAACAAAAAGAAAAGAAGATGAGAAGAAATGGCAAAGAAATGAAAAGGAAGAAAGAGTCAGGGAGGAGGGGGTGGCTATGGAGCCGTGCCGGGGAGTATTTTTAGGAAGCGGGAGGCAGATGCTGCGGAGGGGCTTATCTCTTCCATTCTGCGGGTCGTCTTTTCACTTTCTTGATAGTGTCCTTTGAACACAAAGGTTTTTATTTTTGATGAAGTTCACTTATGCATTTTTTTTAGTTGCTTATGCTTTTGGCGTCATGTAAGAATCCGTTGCCTAATCCAAAATCATGAAGATTTTTACCTATGTTTTCTTCTAAGAGTTTTATAGTTTTAGCTCTTACATTTAGGTCTTTTATTTTGAGTTGATTTTTGTGTATGGTATGAGGTAGGGGTCTTTTGCATGTGGATATCCACTTGCTCCACATTTTTATTCCTTAATTCACCAAATATGTATCATGTATGTATTGTGTGCCAGGCATTGTGTGGGATGCCAGGGATAAAGCAGTCAACAAAATAGTCACTGGTGTTAGAGTGTCTCAGACACTGGGGCAAAAAAAGCAATTCAAGAAGTTTAGGAAGTAAGGTAGACTTTTGAAGGAATTAGACTCTTTAGCAAAGTTTTTCAAAGTGTAATTTTATCAGAATTACCTGGACTGCTTTTTAAAAAAGCAAACAGACTAAATATATATATTTCTTACATGAGTAAAGTATGAGAAATCACTGCTTTGTATATTGGAAGTTAGCAAGGCCTGGTTATTATTTCCTCTTAGATTATTATCACATATCTGAATATTATTGATTTATTTTTTCAACATGAAAAAAGTCAGACCTTTTCTGTGGCCTTATTTTAAGATCCAAAGAAGTGAGGCCATTGTCTAACCACATGCCAGACTGCAGTTGTGGAAGTCATTCTTCCAAAAGCCTCTTGATGAAGAAAAGTTTTAGATAGGAAACATGATATATCTTTGGAAAGAGAAGTAGGAGACTATTCCCCCATTCCTAAACTGGATGCACTTCACAGAACTGGCCATGCCCATGATGCCAAGGCACTGGGCAGAGCTTCCCTGAGCAGCCGGCTGCAGCTGCTCTTTCAACCAAAATTCTTCTCTCTTATGTAAAAGCACCCACAAAACATTTTTGTGAGTCCCCCCACTCACCCTGGCCACTTGACAGATGTGGGCTGGCCTCAGGGAGAATCCATCCCCCCTCACACCTGTTTCCTTTGTTGTTCACTTCTTGGATGAAGAGAGAACAAAGTGCCTTGATTCTGGCTCTCTTTTGGCATTCGGAGCACTTGGTGGTTTGAATATTATCTGACCTCATGACTGCAGGTGACACAGGGGAGCCGCGTAAAGGAGAAACACAATGGCACATTTAGACATATCTCTGGGTTTTGCCTGCACCATCCAAGGGTTCATGTGTGTGAAAGTGCAGCGTTAGTAATGTGAATGCATGAGGTACCTCAGCTGTTAAAGATGGGGGTGGGCTCCTTCCATCGTGTGAGCTGACTGGACATGGGCTGCTTTTGTATATTCTCCAAGGGACTAAAAGGGGAAAGGCGATGACTGTTACAAATGTTGTGTTGAGTCCTAGTAAAAACATGAGTGAATTCATTTTTAACCTGAAAGTGGAGTAGACTTCTGATTTTAAAACCTAGAACCAGTAGAAGGAAAGATTGATAAATTAGATTACATGAATACGAAATACTTTTGCATGTAAAAAAAAAAAAAACAAGCAAAGCAAATGATTCATTGCGACAAAATATCTGCAATTTATACCGCAGAGAAATAATGAGCTTCTAAAAAAAACAGAAAAAAATATATACAGAGAAAAATGAACAAGAGATATGAACAAACAGTTCAAAGGAAAAGAGAGGCATATGTCTTTTAAACCTATGAAAAGAACTCTACTTTGCTCATCACGGGAGAAATACAAATTAAAACTGCACTGAGATATCATTTCTTATCTGTCAGTTTGGCAAAGATGCAAGGGCTCAGCAGCGTACTCTCTTGGTAGCGCGGGAGGGGAGGAGGTGCTCCACACTGCAGGGGGCTCACCTGCGGGAGAGGAGAGTGCAAGATAAGATGGGCCTTTGGCTGCACATTCTAAGAATTTAGTCTGATGGTACATTGGCAAAAATATGAGAATGTGCATGTACACAGTTATTTATTGGCATAGTAAAAGAACAGAAACAACCTATCAATTTGGGCTGATTTAAAGAAACCATGGTACATCCACACAATGAAGCACTATGCAGCTGTAAAAAGGAACGTGGACTATCTATAAAAGCCTATGCAGAAATCTTCAGCATATATGAGGGCACTTCAAAAAATTCGTGGAAAAATAGAATTAAAATATAATACAAATCTTTCCGTAAACTCTTTGAAGTACCCTTGTATTGTTAATTGAAAACAAGGTGGAAAAAATGTGTATACTATGTTAAATATTAAATCCTTTGGTATTTAACAAAGACAACAGAAATATAAAAGATAAATTTTTCAAAATGGTTTCCTAGAATAGAAGGAAAGGAATAGAGTGAAGGAACAGAGATAGGAGTTAGGCTTCTTCTGACTGTACCTTGTTTTGTGATTTGACTATGGAGCCCAGTAAATATTGTACAGAATTATGAAACTGGTTATTTTTAAACCAAGCCCTAAAAACTAAAAGCAGAATGAAACAAATGAACTTGACTGTGTTTGGTGGCCTGACTACAGAGTGACTATTCCAACTTACTTTACAGCACCGTGATTTGATTGTACACCCCTGGTGGTTTACTCTGGTCTATCATATCATGAGTGGGAGTGATGAAATTGTTATTTTGAGGCTATTGTCTATTGTGAGGTAAAGCAAATGAGTAATTATGTTGGGGTCTTTGAGAACCGAGATTTAAGGCTTGGGAGAAAGGAGATACAGATGTAAACTGATGAAATTAGGTAAAAACTCTGTAGTCGTGGATTTGAATAAGAAGTGTTTGGGTGAACTCATCAATGCAGTTCACTTTGAGCAAGTACTTCCTAGCTGCATTGCCTGAAAGGACAAGGAATAGTGTCCAACCTACTAGCAGTAAGTGTCCCTAGCACCCAGTCTGCAGTTTCTAAGTACCATTTCTTACTAAAAGGAACTAGGACTTCATGTAGAAATTATTGTTTTCAAATGTGGGTCAGGAAATGTACTGCTTGTACTTGGAGTTTCTTGTCATAGCAGAAAGCAAAGAAGCTGTTGATTACTAGAGCCATAGCCAAAGGACTCGGGAACCAAACTGAAGAGGTTCCCACTGGGACAATTTGAGCATCAATAAGATAATAACTGCAGTGGTATGAAATATATTAGATATGTTGAAATCTGTGAGTTCACAATAATAAAAATTAACTCATGTAATTGGCTACCTTCTAAGGGTACCAGGGAATTAACTCATTTTTTTGAAAACTGGTAAATACAGAGAATCAAGAATTTATTCTGTCTTTCCCATACACACTGCATTTCAGCATAATCAAACTGTTGAGAAGGGGAATTTCTCTTTATAGAAATATTTCAGCTAATACATTCAGAAATAATGATAGAATGAGAATATTATCTTTATTCAATTCCTACTTAATTAATGGATCTGGGCAATGATCATTTTGTGCCTTCTGATGGGGAGTACATAACACCTCTGTTGAGATATTCTTACCCCACTAAAACCAACCTGAATTTGATCAAGCCTCTAGATCTGATTACCAACTTACAGAAAATACAGAGGACAGCAAAACAAATTAAATGACACTACAGGAATACAATGAGCAAAATCCAGGCAGTCTTAAACTCTGCAAGACAACCTGGTTTCTTCAACAAATAAACTGCAGGGAAAAGAGAGATGGGGGGAGCCTAAAAGAAACTTAGAGAAATACCAGCCCATTGAAACGTATGGACCTTATTTGGATCCCAATTTGGACAAACCAATTTTAAACAAACATTTATGAGGTAAACATTTATGAGATCATAAAGGAAATTTGAACACTGACCAGTCAATGCTATTAAGGAATTATTAATTTTTAAAGGTATAATAATGGTAATTGTAGTTTTAGTTAAAAGAGTCTATATCTTTTAGAGCTACATGGTAGAATATTTATTTGAAGGAGACAAGACAAGTCATTGGATTTAAATACTTTGAATGTCAGAATGGGAAATTTATATTTGATCTGATGGACAGTGAGGAGTCATTACGGTTTCTTGAGAAAGGAAGAGGCATGATAAAAGGATAGGGAGTCTAGAAGTAGGCCCACACACTTATGGTCAATTGATTTTCAGCAGAAGTTGCCAAGTTAACCCATGGCGGGGAGGAAGGATAATATTTTCAACAAATGGTTTGAAGCAACTGTCCTTTCTGCCCATTAGTGCATTTTATTTTGTGTAAATAAGTGAGCAGAATAGATTGAATGGATGAGAGTCCAGTGAGGGGGGTGCCATCACAGGACAGAGGAGTGATTTCCTCCCTCAATAATGAATACTTTAACTCTTTACTGTGGATTGATGTGGTCAGGGTTTTGCTTTGGCTCACTGTTGTCTGACTTGTGGTAACCCCTGGTCTGTGCCTTCCTAACCTAGCATTTTCTTTCACTTTGTACATCACTCAAAACAACCAGGGTACTGGGGAGAATCTGGTGATTGATGGAAAAGGGCATGGAAAATTTTCATCCATCACATAATAGCCTCTGTTTTTTCTCCTTTAAAAGAAACCTAACTTGCTCTTATGGTCTCAAATTGGTTCCCTGCACGTCGCAGTGCTGTAAGTTAGAGGTGCAAGGGCTCTCTGAGAAATGCATTGAGGCTCCTGTGTATGTTGAAATTTTACTCTATCTCTTTCTGTTTAAACCAGACCAGAGCAAAGACCTTAACACAGAGTTTATAGGCAAGTGTTTGAACTTTTATTTCTTTTTGCTTCTGTTGAAGTGGTATCTATGTAATATTCCATAGAGTGGGTGAGTGTAGGGAGTAGAGGGCCTAGGAATTCTTTATTTATTGCTATTCCCAGTGTCTCTTCCAGATGATGGGTTCAAAGCTTCCTTTGATCAATTGATTGATGTTTCAGTGGGTTTTCTGGATTCTTCTGCCATTCTTTGTTTTTGTCTTTGTTCTGTCTCCTGCACCGTATGCTCCCCCACCAGTCAGTCAGTCCCAGAGCAGAGGATCTTGAGGTCAGAGATGTAGTGTTGCAGGACAGGGGTGTGGAGCTAGGGGTGTTTATCTTCAGGATAAACTTGACGAGATCGCCTGCATTTGGTTGATTTTTTTCCCTGCTAGTTTGTGTGTGTGTGTATACAAGCACATCTCCTTTTCCAAGGGAAATGTAATTGCCATTTAACTTAAGACATGCATAGAACTCGTATAAACATTCATAGTACAGGCTTTAGTGTGAACATTAAGTTTTATTTCTCTAGGGTAAGTATCTAGGAGAGGGATTGATGGGACACATGGTAAATGTATATTTAACTTTATAAGAAATTTCCTAACTATTTTGCAAATTGGCTTTACAATATTGCATTCCCATTAGAAATGAACAAGAGTTCCCCTTGCTGCGCATCCAGCACTTGATATTGTCAGTTTTTAAAATTTTAGTCATTCCATTAGGGATGTAGCGGTACCTCACTGTGGTTTTCCATGCATTTCCCTAATCATTACTGATATTGAATGTTTCTTCGTATGCTTATTTTCTTCCGTATAGTATCTGTTCAGATCTTTTGCTCATTATTTATTGGGTTGTTTTCTTGCTATTGAGTTTTGAAAGTTTATTATCTATTTTAGATACAAATCCTTTGTCAGATATGTGATATGTAAATATTTTCTCCTAGTCTGTAGCTTGTCTTTTCATCCCCTTCACAGTGTCTTTCAGAGAGCAAATGATTTTAATTTTGATAAGTTCAATTTATTAGTATTTTCTTTCATAGATTGTGTTTTTGGTGTCATGTGTAGGAATTCTTTGCTTAAATCTAGGTCACAAAGATCTACTATGTTTTTAAAAAAAGTTTTAGTTTTATGATTTATATTTAGATCTATGATCATTTTGAGATAAATATTTAATAAGGTGTGAGATTTAGGTCAAGGTTCATTTTTTGTCTGTGCATGCGCAGTGATGTTTTAATGTCATTTGTTGAAATATCCTTTCTTTATTGAATTGCTGTATCAATCTGCTTTCTGTCGCTTATAACTGAATACCTGAAACTGGGTAATTTATAAAGAAATGAAATTTATTTCTTATAGTTTTGTAAGCTGGGAAGTCCAAGGTCGAGGGGGCGCATCAGGTGAGGGACTTCTTCCTGATGGGGACTGTCTGCACGGTTCTGAGGCACTGTAGGGAATCACATGGTCAGAGTGTGGTAAAGTGCTCACTTGCTTTCCTTACAAAGCCATCAGTGCCACTCCCATGATAACGCATTTATTTATTCATTAACCAGTTAATCTGCGAATGGATCAATTCATCCATCAATTACCTCTTAAAGGCCCCACCTTTAAAATACCATGGTCAGATTTCCCACCCACTTAAACCATTCCAATGGGGATTAAGCTCCAACATGAGCTTGGGGGGACATTCAAACCAAAGCAATTGCCTTTACACCTTTATCAAAAATCAGTGACCATGTTTGTGTGGGCCTATTTCTGGACTTACTAATCTCTTCCACTGCTCTCTGTGTCTCCCTCTTCTCCAGTGTCACACCTGATTTGATTACTGAAGCTTTATAGTAAATCTTAAAATTGGGTAGTATGATTCCTCTAACTTTATTCTTCTTTTAAAAATTATTTTAGTTAGACTGATTCTTTTTCTTTTCATATAAATTTTAGTATTAACCTGTCTATATCTACAAAAAAAAAATGCTGGGATTTGGATTGGATTTGCATTAAATCTTGAGATAAGTTTGGAAAGATTTGACGTCTTTTTTTTTTTTTTTTAAGACCATTCCTTTTATTTTATTTATTTTTTTATTTCTTTGAATTGTACACTTTATTTTTTATTTTATTTTTTTCCAGAATGGTTTTTTAATTTATTTTTTTATTTTTAAAAATTTTTACTGAATCAAAATTGATTATACGTAGTTTTTGGGTTCAACATTGAGATATGTTAATCAAATCAATATTACTAGCATATATATTGTTACAAACCATACTTATTCTTTATGCCCCTTGTCCAATCTTCCCCCCTCCCCCCTCCCTCCCCCCTCCCCCCTCTAATTACCCTAGATTTCTTCTCTCCTTCTAAAAGAATAATGGTTACTCTGTTGATTTGTTGCCTAGATGATATGTCCAATGCTGAGAGGTGTAATTAGGTCCCCCAATATTATCGTAGAACAGATGCTGCTTCTGTCACTCTGGAATGGGCTTTGTGGAGGGAGACATCCTCTTCTTTTGTTTGGTCTCTGCTGTTGACTCGCCTTGTGTCAATGCACTCCAGTGGCTGGCAGACCATCTGTGTGGTGGTTATGGCATCTAGCCACTTTTGTGGCAGCCATGGTTGCTGTGGTGGCTGTGGTGGGCCACCCATATGGAGGTGATGCTTTTGGCACGCTCCTTGGCGCTGGTGGTGTGCCTGATTGTCATGGGGGTCCGGTCCCAGACTCCAAACTTTGGGACCCTGGGTGGGCCCCAAGGTGCTGGCACGGTGTGCCTGGTTGTGTGAGGGGGTCCAGTCCCTTGCTCCATGCCTCGGGTCCCCGGGTGGGCACTGAGGTGCTGGCGTGGTGTGCCTGGTTGAGGGGACGCGGGTCCAGTCCCCTTTTCCAAGCCTAGGGTCCCTGGGTAAGCCCCAAAGCACTGGAGCAGCGTTCTTGATTGTGGGAGGGGGGTCCAGTCCCCTTCTCCATGCCTCAGGTCCCCAGGTGGACCCAAGGCGCTGGTGGTGTGTCTGAGCCAGAACGAATTTTTTTGTCCTTTGCGTATTTCTAAAGTGGGGGAACTTCCTGTGGGGACCAGTACTTGAGCTGTGTGGTTGAGCTAAATTGCTGCTTTGCTGCTGTTCCCTAGGAAAGTCTTTTTGTGCAGCACAGGTTATAATGGTTGACTTTTTAGGTACTTCTGGCTCTCCAGGGACTCAGTACACCTGGGTTGTGTGGTAACTCTGATCTGGGCCTGAGTCTTTTCATCAAACTGCACCCCATGCAATTCTATATTACTGACCAGTCTCCTCTGAGTGGTCCTATACTGATTGGGGTGCAGCTCAGCTGTCCTTGCTGTGCTCCAGTGTTCTCCCGGTGGGCCTGTCTCCCCCTCCACCCATGCTGCAAACACTTCCCGTGGGATGGGCCATGCAACAGTCCCATGCGATGACGCAACAGTCCCATGCGATGACTCACCAGCCTCTGAGTGGCTCCATTTTTTCAGTTGTTCTGGCCCCTCGCTCCTATGTGGGCCCACGGGAATCCTATTAGTGGTCTTGCTGTCCAGGGGACCACCAAAGTCCTCTTTTCCCCTGCCGCCTCCAAGCAACTCCATTCGAAGGGCACAGCTGTGGCTTTTGCCAGCTCCTGCTCCATGTGCTCAGCAGTTTCAGCCTTAATGTGGCCGCGGCACAAAATGGTCAGAGCAGTTTTTTCTCTCTCTCATGGTGGCTTCTCCCACCTTCATGCACTCCATAGGTCTCTCTTCCTCTTCCCCTGAGCTCTAGCGGCCCCAGCTTGGCTGTTCTTGCTTTTTTATATAGTTGTAAATTGGTTGATTTCTGGGAGAGAGTGACACTGGGGACTGTCTATTCTGCCATCTTGACCGGAACTCAAGATTTGACACCTTTACTATGAATCTTTACTTTGAGTCTTCCAATTCATGGCATATGTCTCTCCATTTATTTAGGGCTTTCATTTCTTTCATCAGTGTTTTGTAGTTTACAAAATATAGATCCTATAAGTGTTTTATTAGATCAATAGCTAAGTATTTCACTTTTTCGGGGTTACTATAGCTGATATCTTTTAAAATTTTAGTTGCCAGTTTTCATAATAAGCATATAGAAATAAAATTTATTTTTATGGGTGACCTTATATCCTATGATCTTATTTCTCATTTTTTAGTTCTAGGAATCAGTGAATGGGGACAGTTTTATTTCTTCCTTTTAATCTGTATGTATGACTTTTCTTTTTCTTGCCTTATTGCATTTTTAGGACTTCCAGCATGATACTGAACAGGAGTGGTAAGAGTGGACATGCTTGCCTTGTTTCGGATAGTAAGGAAAAAGCATTCAATCTTTCGCCATTAAGTTCAGTGTTAGCTGTAGGATTTTGTAAATTTTCTTTCCAGGTTGAGGACAGTCCCTTCTATTCCTAGTTTGCCAAGAAATTTTATCGTGAATGAACGTTGAATTTTATCAGATGCTTTTTCTGTATTAATTGACATGATCATGTGATTTTTCTTCTTAGGCTGTCAATCTGTTGGATTACATTGGTTCTTTTCCAAATATCGAACCAGCTGTGTATTGACAGGATAAACCACGTTCAGTTGTGGTGTGTATTATTCTTTTCATATATTGCTGGATTCATTTTGCTAGTATTTTGTTGAGGATTTTTGCTCTGATGCTCATGAGGGATATTGTCCTTTTCTTGTACTATTTTAACTGGTTTTGATATCAGGGTAATTCTGGCCTTATAAACTGAGTTCTCTTCTGTTTCTGGAAGAGATTGTGTAGAATTGGTATTATTTATTCTTTAGATGTTTGATAGAATTCACCAGTGAAACCTGGACTTGGAGAATACCATTTCAGAAGGTTTTTAACTAAAAATTTAATTTCATTGAAGTTATTGCACTATTCATGTTATCTGTTTTATCTTGGGAGAGTTTTGGAGGTTTATAGTTTGCCCACAGTTGTTTTCTCGTGTCTAAGTTGTTGAATTTATGTTTGTAGAGTTGTTCATAGTATTCCCCATTATCCTTTTCATATCTTCTAGGTCTGTAGTGATAATTTCACTCCCGATGTTGGTAATTTGTTAGAATCAACGTTTGGTTTAATTGATTTTTTTTCTGTTGTTTTTCTGTTTATGGTTTAATAGATTTCTGCTCTTATTTTTATTATTTCCTTCCTCTGCTTGCTTTGGATTTATTTTGTTCTTTTTCTAGTTTCTTAAGGTAGAGGCTTAGCTTATTGATTTGAGACCCTTTTTCTTTTCTAATATCTGCATTTAATAGCATACGTTTTCCTTAAGAGCTTCTTTGGATGTTATCCACACATTTTAATATATTATGTTTACGTTTCTGTTCACTTTAATGTTTTCTAATTCCCACCCTCCTACACACACACTACTATTTACTTTTCAGAGTCTTCAAGTAGTTGTTCCATTCATCCTGTCAGCGTTTTAGAATTGCATTCATTGGGAGAGGGGCTGATGTAAGCTTTTGACATATGAGGACCCTACATGGACCAAGAGTTTTCCTTAGATGACTTTAAGGTACTCTTCATTTTTCTGTAGTCTGCATTATAATGAGACTATTAAGAGCTGATGGGAATTTATTATGGTAGTGGTAGTTTAGAAGATCAAAAGCTATTGATCCATTTTTATTCACCCAGACTGAATAAAATTTAAACATATTTTCAAACTATAACTGAAATGTTTATCTTATACAGAAGTAATAATACTTAAGAAGAAACAAACATAGGTGGTACAAAAATGTTAAAGACATCAAAAATTCAGTGCTTGTCTGCCCAAAACGTATTCATGTGCCAGTAAATTTGTTGCATTGTTTGGAGGTTGTGGGATGCCAAGCTGTTTCTGTCAGCAGCAGGTGGGGTCACTTCTGCTTTATTTAATGTGGCCTTTGCATGGTGCAACAAGTGTGGGGCATATTGCCAGGGAAGTGGTACCCCTCTATCCCGTGACATCAGGTCTTTCTGGAGAGGCCAGCGGCCAGGGCACTTGTATTACTTTCTCCTTGGGCTGGCTCCGAAAGCTCCAGATAGCAGCCAGACTGTAGTGGGGGCCCAAGAGCCATACCAGGGGCTGAGGTGAGCAGGCACTGAGGCAGCCATCTCTTTTAACAGCTGTCACCTTGCTCTCTCCCCCTTTTCTATCTTGCTTAGTGGCATTACCATCTATCCAGTGGCTTAAGACACAAACCTCCATGTCAGCCTGAACTCTTGCTAACCTCCCATTCACTGTATCAGTCAGTCATCAAGCAAGCACTGCTTCTTTTTCCTCCAAAGTACCCTTAAAATCAGTCCTCTCCTCTTCCTTCTGTAGGTGCTGCTTGATTAGAGCCCCTGTCATCTCAGGCTTCCTTTTGAGGAAGCCTCTCCATGGGGTCCCTTGCCTCTGGCCCTGCTCCCCTCAAATTCCTTCTCCCCACTACTATCAAAATCATCCTCCTATAATGCAAACCTGATTATCTAACCCGCCTGAAAAGCAACTAGAATTAGCTTCTTATTGCCTTAGCATGACATACAAGGCCCTTCCCTCTCCCAGTGTCTGCTGTGCTTTGCTTAACAGAAACACCGATTGCTTTTCAGTCCAGATTCCTCCATCCTCTGGGGTTTTTCCTGCCTCTGCACCTGTTCACTTCTCATTTTCTTTGCCTAGCCTGCCCTTCCTGTTTCCCCATCTGGCCCACCTGCTGCCTGGCAAGCTTCTACTTGTCCTTGAAAACCCACTTCAGGAATTTTATCCTCTGTGGTCTGCCTTCGATCACCCAGAGTGAGTCAGTTCCAGTCTGCAACCACTGTACATTCTGTGTGTTTTTGTTGTTGGCCTTTTCATACTCTCTTGTGATCGTCTGTGTTCATGTCTCTTTCTCTGAGCCTCAGTTCTCGAGGTGCTCATGGTCTACTGTCTTATTCATATGTAGGTCCTCAGTGCTGGGCACGGTGTCTGGCATATACAAGAGGCTCAACCAGAGAATGCCTGGCTCGTTTGTGATTGTCACCATGCTTCAGCCTGCTGAGTAAGCAGGGTTCCAAATGTAGAATGCCCATGAGCCTTTGAAACCAAGTTTTTTATGGATATTGCAGATAAAACTCATTCAATTTAACGTAAATTTGCTTTTTATTTCATTTAATATTACTGTAATGATTATGGCTCTTAATACACTCCATTACTGTTCAGAACGGAAATGATTTTTTTTTTATTTCTCTCATAATCCAAACTATGGTATTTGTACTTGATTTTGTGTTTTCCTCACATACACTTTCCCATCTTCTTATGTGTATCTCAGTGTTTGTTTTGTTTTGTTTTTTTCAGTTATTGCTATTTCTTTATTGGTAAGATTGGTGCTACAGAAAATAATGTCTGAATAAATCTAGATAGAGTTATTGCTTCATCTAACTATATTTGGTTTGTTTATTTTGTCCATGGAGTTCCTCAGTCGTACCTGGCATATTATTTAAATCCACAGATGTGTATTGAATAGTAACTATGTACCAGAAACTCTTGGCACTGGGAATGCAAGATAAATCCACAATCTGTGCCCTGGAAGTACTCACGGTCTTGGGCAGTAGATGGGTTTGTTTCTAGGACTGCCGTGAGGCTGGAGCTGGCAGGTGGGAGCCATCTATGGGGTAGAGTTCAGCTGAGATGGTGTGAATTGAAGCCTGTCAGGCCAGGGCACAGGTTGCCTGAGGCAGTGAGTGCCTTGTGGAAATAGAAAAGTGGCCATTTCAGGGGAAAAAATGAAGTTGTCAAAGAATTTCATCATTCATTCAACCTGTCAATTAACAAATGTTTACTGAACACCTACTATATGCCAAGTACTATTCCAGGTGCTCAGAACAAATTCCATTGCATCATGGAGCTTAAGTTCTGCTGGGGAGGCAAATAATAAACATACAAATGAATATGTCATATGTTGTCAGGTGATGAAAATGCTATGTAGAAGAATAAAGCAGGGGAAGGGAAGTGAGAGAAGGGAAACTTGCTGTTCTGTGTGTGGAGTGCTGGTGGGCTTTCTGATAATGTGGGATTCGAGCACAGACCTGGAAGAAGCAAGGCAGAAGGCCAGGTGAGGCAGAGCTGCTGAGGTAGGAAGGTACTTGGCAAGCTGGAAGAACTGCAAGAAGGCCAGGCCTCAGGTATTGATTGAACAAGGGAAAGAGTGGCAGGAAGTGAAATTGGAGAAGATGCTAAGGGCCCAGTTATGTAGGGCTTTGTAGGTCTTTTATTCTGAGTGATTTGCAGAGAGCCATTTGAAGGTTTTGTGCAGCAAGTAACATGATTTGATTTATATCTCGAAAAGATCATGGCAGATGGATACCTGATTTGGGGGACGGGGAGGGAAAGGGACAGGTAAACTAGAAGCAGGCACACGAAGTAGAAGCTAATAGAGAAGCCCACGCATGAGAGCACAGTAGCTTGGACTAGGATGCTGGCAGTGAGTGAGGTAAGAAGTGTTCAAATTTGGGTGTGAAGATTTGGGAGTGGATTGTAGGTAAAATGTGAGAGAAAGAGCAGTCAAGAACAACTTGAAGATTTGGGGCAGTGCCATTTTGTTGAGATAGAAATGGCTGGAAGGAATAAGGTTAAAGGAGATCAAAGTTGGTTTAAATTTGATGAGTTTGAAATGTCTAAGTGAGAACGTAGCTGGAGTTCAAGAGGAAGCCCATGGCTGGTGATAGAAATTTGGGGACTCTTTAGGATACAGATGGTATTAAAAGTCATGGGACTGAAGGAGCACATCACGGAAGGAGGTAGAAAGAGAAAATAAGAACTGTGAGGACTGAGCCACGGCAGTCAAGCATGTCAGCTGCTGAGAAGTGGAATAAAATATATCAGGACTGAGAAAGGGTGATGGGATTTGGTTCAGTGGAGGCCACTGGTGACCTTGAAAAGAACAATTGAGATAGAATGATTGGAAGAAAACTTAATTGCAGCGAGTTAAGGGAAGAAGGGGGGCAAGAAAGTTGAGACATCAAGTACAGGGAGTGAGTCCTACTCTAACTGCAGAGAAAGAAGGGAGTTGCTGGAGAAGGATGTGAGGTCGAGCGAGGGTGTTTTAAGGGCACAGTATGTCAGAGCACATTTGTATGCTGATGGGAATGACCTGGGCAGAGAGGCAGATGCTGATGAGAAAGGAGAGAATAGAGAAGACAGTGGATATTGCAGCGACTCTGTGTATCACAGAGTGCGAGGGATGGTGATCCAGAATAAGAGTAGAGTTGGCTTTTGATGGGTGCACAGAAGGTTCACCCACTGTCAAATAAGGGGAGGCACACCTGGACATGGGTACAGGGAGGAGGGTAGATTTGGTGGTAGAAGAGTTAAAGTTCTGTTTTGATTGCCTCTGTTTCTCTCTCTCTCTCACGCAAGCACACACACATGCACACACGCACAGGGATACCCAGAAACCACAGAGGAACCACAAAGCTCCGTATTTGCTGTCATCTGTCCCCTTTTCCAGAAAGCATCCTTTACTGTCTGCATTAGGACCTAGGCCTTTTCTCCTCAAATCCAGGGACTCCCCTGACTCTCACATTTAGGTTCCTAGTTCTCAGATCAGTTCTGAACAAACATCATGGCAGAACCAGAATAGGTGGCCATGCCTGCAGCACAGGGTACAAGGAGGAAGTGCTGGAATGTGGAGCTGGAAAGGGTGGGGGACGGATTGTAAAGAACCTGTTTGACCCACCTGAGGAGTTTGGCTCTCATTCTGGGGCAGAGGGAAGCAATGGATGGACAGTAAGTGTGGGAGGAACCTGACCTGACTTGTGATATAGCAAGAACTCCAGGGGCCTGGGGAGAAAGCCTGGGGCAGGAGGACAGGCAGGTGCTGTTGCCACAGACTGAGGGAGCTCTGTTTGCTTCTTTACGCTGTCATTTTTCGGTTAATACCTACCTTTCTGAAGTTGAATAGATTCTTATAGAAGATTGAGTAAAATGAAATTAATTCAAGAAGTAACGAAGCAGAACTATGTTAGCTGCCAGGTGAGTAGCTGATTTCTGTAATAGGTTGAATCATTAATGGAGTGGGAGACGGGGGCCTTTGTGTGAGGTGAAAGAGGAAACAGATATGAGTGGGAGAGAATGCGTGGTATGTTGGAACCAAAACAATCTCATTAGTAACTTTAAGGTCCTTAGGCCGTCTGTAGGGACATTTGACATCTTCGAACAGATGAAGAAGGTGAGCCTGAGGCATTTCAGTCACTGTTCATATCATGCAGCAAATTAATGATAGACCCATTTAAATGGTGTCCTTGAATTTCTAGTTCTTTACTTGGTCCTTAGACTGAAGCAAAGTGATTAACCTTGACTGTAAACCACTTGTAGAATTATGACGTATCACTTAGTCTTTCAGGGTCAGGCCAACTATTTCACATAATTTCTACAATTTAAAGTGGGAATTATTTGGCTACCAGCACCAGGGGAAATGTAATGCTGCAATTAGTCTTTAGGTTCCCATTTTAAGGTCCTCTGTGGCAGAGGGCATCTCAACAGCATGTATTTGCTTGATGAGTGAAACATGGAGCCTGACTCTGAGACTGCCGCGACTGCTGGCTTCCTCACTTCTGCAAGTGCCGCACCAAGTTAATAACAGCCTGGGGCACAGGGGACAGCATTGTTATGGTGTAAACACTGATCCTAAGATGTGTCCTGAGTTCAGAAATGCTGAATGGGGGGGCGGGGGGGAAGGGGAGAAAGCATGTCTTAGAACTGGAAACTGGGCAGCTCAGATTTTCATTTAACATTATGCTGTGAAAACTCTGTACCCCACAGATATGTATAATCAACTGTGTTCCAATTTTTTTAAAAATAAAAAAACCCACGTTATACTGTGTAAAAGTTTACACTTTAAAAACAAACCTATATTTTGTTTGAGGTTAGTTTTTAGAGTATTTTACTGATAAAACTGACCCCGTAGATTGTGTTTAGGATTAAATGAGATAATGCATGTAAGGCATCAATCAGTATTCATTGTAAATGATAACTATTACAGTATTTCCCTTAATATACTTTCCAGAGAGGAATAGATTGTAAAAACTTTTTGCTAGCAACAAGAAGACATGAACTTTCTAATTAAGTTATTAATATGCAGAAAAACAAATGAGCTTATTGGATGCCTAATTGAGCATGGCACTGGCTCAGTGCTAGTCAGAGATAACCTTTCTGTCCCACAGATCTGGTCCTGCCTGTTAGCTATTTTATATCTGATGGCAGACACTGTGGAGATGACCACTAATGTTTATTGAGTTGCAGTATGTGCCAGTCTGTTCTAAGCACTGTACATTTAATCCTCCCAGCAACCCCCTGAGTTGGGAACTCTTATTCTACACTGAGAGAAATAGACATATGAGGAAGGACACCTTTCTTCCTTCCCACACCTTACATCTGGGTGTGATGACTAGCCGTGGCATCTGCCACCAGCCTGAAGATGAAGCCGGTACCCAGAAGAAGGCACAGCCGAGAACATGGCGGAGAAGCAGAGCAGAGCCCTGGCACTCTATATCTGGACACTCACAGCCCTGTGCTTCTCATTATATGAGAGGATGAGTCACCTCAGTGTTTAGGCCAGTTTGAATTGGATTTTTTGTTGTTGGTAGCTGAAGGTATCCTAATTTGGAACATCCTCACAGGTTTGCCTTGGCATGCTGGTGTTCTGCAAATGGGCTACAGGTGTACCGAGATAGAGATGCCCTCAACTCTCAGGCAGCCGAGGGAGCCCAGGGGCAGCTGGAGTCCCTAGCCATGAGGAGTCTCAGTGCTTAATCAGGAAATGTGCAGATATTTTCTCTGTGTATCATGGCATTAAAAAGGGTGGGAAGCATTGTCCTAACTGATCAAAAACACATAATGCAATACGTGTGTGTCAGTAATAAAATATTTTAGAGTGTGAGCGAATGTTTCTGAGAAAACATCTTTTGTTCCTCAGTCTTTGGGCTGAATGACCCCTCCAGACCTCCTCATTCTAGTGTAATTTCCTCTGAGTAGCCTTCCTCAACTTCACAGGCCAGTACTTGCTCCCTCCTCAGTGTCCCATACAAGATTTTTAATATTTCTGTTTTAGCAACATCGCTGTGATGTAATGATAGGTTTTTCAAGTCTATCTTTGTCAGTGAATTGTAAGCTCTTGAAAGAAAGGAGGTCCTTGTTGAGAACAGCTGTCAGAAAGCTCAGAACCGAGCTCAACAGCGGTAGATAAACTATGCTAGATGTGGTCATACAAGATACTGCAACGGTTAGAGTATTGATTCTCAGTCTTGGCTGCTTCTTAACAACACTGATGCCTGGTTACCATCCCCGGAGCGGGTGGTTTAATTGCTGTGGGGTACAGCCCAGACGTTGGTCCTTTCAAAGGCCCAAGTGATTCCAACATGCAGTCGAGAACCACTGTCCAGGAGGGAACGATGACACAGACCATTTTGAGAACTGTGATAACAGTTGATCTAAAAGGTTGCATCAGTAGTTGCCACCAAGTCCAGCAAATCCGATTAAGTATCTTGTCACAGTAGCCCTGAGGGGAGGTGATGATTCTGAAACAAGAGTGGCCCCAGCAGGCATGATAATAAAGCAAGTTCTACGGGAGAGGCCTAAAGGCAGTGCCACTGTATGTCAATGATCCTCATCCCGCCTATGCATTACATCACCAGGGAAGCTTCTTAAAGATACGGGTGCTGGTACCCCACCCCAGGGATTCTGAGTAAACTGACCTGGGCTGGAGGCTAGGTAGCCGTACTTCTTACTATCTTACAGCTCTCCAGGTGATTCTAAGGAGTTGCCAAGCCTTATGAGAACAGCAGTAGGACTTGACCCTCATTCAGTGTTAGAAGCCTAGCAGAGGTTATCCCAAGCTTCCTGACTTGGATGCTGAGGAGAGGTTTGGATAGACCAGAGGGGCAGAGGGGTGGCTGGAAGCTGGGCATGGGTTAAGGAACAAGGAGTAAAAATAAAGACTTCCTCATGAAGTTCTGTTTGAGTTGACAGGAAGGTCTGAAATCATGACAACTTTTGGCTAAGTGTTACAAAGACCTAAGGCGAGCTGAAAAGCTGAAAGCAGAGTTTTTCAGTGTGGCTTGTAGACCACTAGGAATGCCCCCACCCCCAGTCTATCAGGTGATCTGCAGGTGCTTCGCCAGTTTCAGAGGAAAAATCAGTGAGTCATTTTATTCACACACATTTCACTAATTAGAAGTAATATTAATTATGATTTTTGTAGGAATCCTGTTCTTAGTGATCTTTATCTTCTCAAAGATTGTGTATGTGCTGGACAGACTGTTAATCACTTTGTACTGGATAATATTTAGTCAGCTGAGTGCAGTTCATCTCAGCCCACACATTTTTACAATATCTGCCATTATCATTGAAAATTAGTATGCCGTAAATTTTCATTGATTGTAGTTATTATATACTAGTTCAAAAAAATGGCTCAATGGCTCAGTGGTAAAGGGCAAAAGTAGAGATAGAATCAATCAGGTAAATATTAGGACTCACAAAAATGTTAGAACTGTGAATAGTGAATAGGATTCCAGTGCAAATATAGAATATGTATTTGTAGCTGCTGGGACAAATGATTCCTTTAGTAGAATGATTTAACACAAGCAGGCAAAAAAGGAGGAAAGAATAATGGTGAATATCTGAAGTTGAATTTCACTGAACCAGTGGTCCACTCAGCCCTACCTCACTACATACTATCCTTTTATCAAATAGTGCGTGAAGTCATTGAAGCTTTTCTGATGCATTGAAACACAACAGAGGTAAACCTATTCAGTTTTTACAGAACACATACAAAATTGTGCTTTTCAAAATGAGCTTGATGAATTTTACAATGATATCAGAAAAGAGGTTGAAATGACAGAGACAATATTCAGAGCTCTACTCCACACAGAGAAAACAGGGTTTAAGTCACACTACTGTTGAAAAGCTTGATAAGATTAGCTTCAGTTAACCACAGGTATAATGCTCAGAGAAAGCAGAATAGCGTACTGGCAAAATTCCTTTGTCAAATGGGGATTGCGTGTGGTACAAGTATGGAAAAGCAGTACTATCATGTGTACATGCTAACAGGTCTTTTACTTTCCATTTGGGTAGAACCGGTGATGTGCACTTTATGAATCACCTCTTGGTGGATGCCCATACTTGTAGGAGAGAGAATTGCTTGATGAGTTCTTCTTCAGTGAAAATCTGCATTGTAAGAGAAGAGGGTTCGGTTTGGTTTAGTTAATGATTTTATCATGAGCTATGAAAGGGAAAGAAAAAGGTAAGTTGGGATTTGCAGTAACAAGTAAGGAAGGACAAGGGACTTTGCCGCATGAGAACAAAGAGGTTGCACTAGAATGTGACTGACAGTGTTTTATTCTCAGAGAACAGTTGGTGGTCCACACTGTGCCTCCTGACCCTGCTTAGAGTAAAAAGAAATAGCCTCACAAAAGGTTTTGGAATGTGGTATGACTTAAAAACATACGTGACACTGATTAGTGTCTGTAAAGGCACTGTCTCTTATTTAGATGGCTTTCTCTAGTGATGTGCTATTTTTGGGCTGAGCGTTAAGATATTTAATGTTTAATGTAAGAAATTCTGTTATCTCATAGGTCTGTGAGGGCAGGGACCGTGTCTTCTTGTTTCCAGCTGTATCCCTAGTGGTTAGTGGTATCACCAGTTGCTAATAAATATTTGTTGAGTGAATGGATTTTCATTCATTAATCAGAGAAAGAACTGATGGCTTATTATAGGTTATGTTTTAAGACCACATCCAAATGCTGTAACACGCTTGCCAAATGCAACCAAAAAGTAGTTTAGGCATCTATTTGTTGCTGTCTTCCCTGATGGAGCTTTCAACACAACCTTCTAGCTCTTGAATCTAATAGGCTCGTCAGTTTATGTTTACCAAGCACTGAAAGAGGTCCTTGGTGAGAAACCAGCTCATAATTTCTAGGGCTATATTGAATCTGAGCATCCAAATTTATATGACAGAGCTGCCGAACACCTGCAGCCCTTTCTGACAATCTCTATGTGTGAGTTAGGATTTTCTAATTTAGGAGAAATAAAAAGTAAGAAAATAAACTACCTGGAGGACTGCTCAAACCATTTGTCATTATTCATACAATAAATAGTCATTCTCTCTCTCTCTCTCTCTATATATATATATGTATATATATATATAAAATGTCAGATATACTTTAGCTAAATACTAAGAAACAATATCATCCCTCTCACTATGAACCTGTTATTTAAAAATAATAATTTTAGAATATCGTGTTTTAGTTTATCATTTAAAACTTGGGAGGAATTTTGTTTTCACTTTGCCTAGGACTTGTTGGCATGTTGGTCACATGCCTATTAGGTTTCATAAATGATGACCTAGAGACAGAGAAAACATATTTGCAAGTTAGTCATATATAAACTACATTATACAGGTGTTCTTTTCTTGGGTTCTGAGGTGAGATGCAAAGAATACGTACGATTTGTCAGATGCACTTCCGTCATCAGATGTTGCCGCTGAGGAAGTGTGAGAATAAGAACCTCGGCAACAGGACTTGCTTACACAGCGTCAGCAACGGCTGCAGTTTTCAGGGTGGCTGGTGGGGCTCAGGCCTGGAAGCTGCAGAGTCCCTGTGAAAATGAACAGCTGTTTGACCAGATAGCTATCTACCACCAAGCTACCACCAAGGGGTTCAGGGGAGGCGAAGGATAGGAGGAGGAGATGAACACGATGGGGATAACGTGTGTGAATGTCACGTCCACGGTTGGTAAAAAGCAGTGTTTGGAGGAGCTTACTGCAGAATAGATTCACAGTGCTTAAGAGTTGATTTGCCTGTAAGTCATAAAAGATAGCGGGGTGGCCTGTTGGGTTGGCTCACTCGGTCAGAGCTCAGAGCGCGGTATTACAACACCAAGGTCAGGGTTCAGATCCCCGCCTGGCCAGCCGCCAGGAAGAAAAAAAGAAAAGATAGCTCGTTGTTATTTAAGCTGGTAGACATACCTCTAACGTCTGAAATAGATTCGTGGCCCAGCAGACAGTACTCGAGGAGGGTCTAACAGGACCAAGCTAGAGTCCCCGCTTTGCCACTTAGCAGCTGCTTGTCCTTGGGGAAGTAACTTAACCTTTCTCGGCCTCAATTTCTCATCTATAAAATGGGGCAGTTGAACTTAAATTTCTTTTCTGCTCTCAGCATATTGTATGTGAAGTACTTTTAAAATTTTCTCACTGCTTCCGAAAGCTGCTCTGGGCTCTCTGAGAAACGTCTTTGCTCAGGAGATTTCCCTGCATCGGAACGTCCTCACCCTCCTTCCTCGCCATCTGTGAAGACTCAGCAACTTTAAGGCACCTGGCCTAGCTCCCTCAGCCGTGTTTTCTCTTTCCCTCTCATCATCTAGAGTTTTTACTGTGCTCTCTAACAGCAGCTCTTATGATCATCATTTCTTCAACAATATTTTAACTGCTGGGAATTCACCTCATATGTGTTCATCTTAAACTGAAGAGCCATATTGACAATAGCTTTGAAAATTTCTGATTTCCTTTGGCAGGATTAATCTCCAATGACTTAATATCCCTTTGCCGTCTGGAAACTCTAAATGGAATAACAGCAAGATGGCTGCTCTGGCACGAGGGCTTTTTCCCCGTCCTCTGGGTGGGAGAACTGAGAGTACGTTAAAATGTGTTTCTTCACAGTGTGTCTCACCTCATGAATATTATTGACTTCTTATGATGTTAAAACTAGTCAATGGAAATTTATATTTCTAGGCATCTCATAAAATTATAGATTGTCTTGAAGCAGAGTGAGCTATCAGCCTGCCAAGTCTAATATGTGAGCGAGAGTCATGACCCAAAGTTAGGCTGAAAGATGAACTTGAGAGTACAGGGCTTCTAGTTTGATGTTTATCTGCTATAGGTTATTTACTGTATTGTGAAAGTTAAAACAGCAGATATCTATGGATCGGAAAACATTCTGGAAGCAATGTTAAGACATTGTTTACTTTGGTTTTCCCCTGAAGCTAAGTCCTGAGCTTTGAAGCATTTTTAAAGGATTTTTAGCCCTAGTTAGTTGTTACATTGCTTTGCTTCATAGTTTTCTGATTCCTCATTGCTAATTCTTGACCCAGGGAATGTATAGTAAAGATAATGCCAAGACTAGGGGGTGCGGGGTGCTGTGTTTGTCTGTGGCTGAACAGTGCCTGGTGCAGTACAGATGGGGGAAGCGGGGAGGAAGTAAAACCTTTCCAGATGGAAACCGTGGTGTTTTGGCAAAATAATGTTATGGATTTGGTTTCTGTATTAGTGTCCTGTGCCTGCTCTAACAAATTACCACAAACTTGGTGGCTTAAAACAATAGGAATTGATTCTTTGCAGTTCTGGAGGCCAGAAATCTGACTGAAATCAGTATGACTGGGCTGAACTCAGGGTGCCGGTGGGGCCACGCTCCCACCCAAAGCTCCAGGGGAGGATCGTGTTCCTGGCCTCTTCCAGCTTCTGGTGGCCGCTGGCATTCCTTGGCTTGTGGCTGCATCACTCCAATCTTCAAGGCTAGCATCTTTGCCATGGACTGAATCTTTCTGTCTCCCCCAAATTCGGGTGTTGAAATCCTAGCCTACCAATGTGATGGTGTTAGGAGATAGGGCCTTTGGGAGGTGATTAGGTCATGAGGGTGGAGCCCTCATGAATGGGATCAGTGCTTTATATGAAGACATGAGAGAGCTTGTTTTTTCTTTTTCTGCTGTCTACTATGTGAGTGTACAATAAGAAGATGGCCATCTGTAAACCAGAAAAAGGGCCTTCGACAAGAACCCAACCATGCTGGCACCCTGATCTTGGACTTCCAGCCTCCAGAACTGCAAGAAATAGATTTCTGTTGTTTATAGACTGCTCAGTTTATGGTACTTTGTTATGGCAGCCCAAAATGACCAAGACAGTCTTCAAATCTCTCCCTTTCTTCACATGCCCTCTCCTCTGTTTGTCAAAATCTCCTTGTGCCTCCCTCTTGACATTTATGATGACATTTAGAGTTTACCCAGATCATCCAGGATAATTTGCCTAACTTAAGATCCCTACTTAATCACATTTGCAAAAACCTCCCTTCTTTTTTTTTCTTCATTTTCCTGTATAAGGTAACATTCACAGTTCTAGAATTAGGATGTGGATATCTTTAGGGGAGCATTTTCCAGCCTATCACAGACCCTGTTTGTTCCAAATGAATCACTAAACATTGAGGCTCACCTCTTCTCTCAGCCTGTTCCATCCTGGTATAATCTGGTCAGTGTTAAGAGCGTGGGCTTTGGGGTCAGGTAACCTGTGTTGGAATCCCTTCTATGCTACTTCCTAATTCTAGGATTGGGGGCAAGTTGCTTAAGCTCTTTATGCTTTTGTTTGCTCATCTGTAGGCAGTGGACAATACGTGAGTTTTTTGTGAGCTAATTAATAAATAAATAAATTCAACAAACATTTATTTAGGACCTACTATGTTCCTGACACTAAAGTGGCTGCAATGATGAGCAAATAGATATGGTCCCTGTCCTCATGGGGCTTACAGTCTGTTCTCATGGGCTTATATTGGGGAGATGGTCATTAAACAATAATCTCAAAAACGTAGTACTAGAAACTGGTAAATGCTATTCAGGAGGAGTGCGGGGTTAAATGTGAGGCTCCCGCAGCATCTTAGGGAAGGTGTGTCTGAGGAAGTGAGGTTTAAGCTGAGGTCCAAAGGGTGCTGGTATGTGAGCCAGGCCAAGAGTAGAAAGAAGAAAATTTGGTGCAGAGGGACAGCCTGTGAGTGGAAGGAGCTTGGAACATTGGAGGAACCAAAAGAAGTGTCCATAGAACTCAGCGACCTTTGGGAAGATTGGAGTGAAGTGAGATAGATGACATCACCAGGGATGATGACCAGGCGGGGCCTTGTAGAAATCTCAGCTTCACCTTAAATGTATTGGGAAGAACAGGGGTTTAGGGTGTGGCAAGGCTGGAGATGAGGATGGGCATGACATGAAGGGTTTGTGTTTTTACGGGATTACTCTGGCTAATAGGAGTGGACTGGTGAGATCAGGGGGATGGCCATGGTCCAGGCAGGAGGCCAAAGTGGCTTGGACCAGCGTGGAGGCAGTGATGGCGGAGAAACTTGGAGAGGTGCAAGATATGCTGTGGAGAATGCAGGACTTAAGAGATTTATGTGGGGGAATGATGAGGGAGAGGGAGGTGTCAAGAATGGCTCCCAAGTGTCTGGCACAAGCAGCTAGATGGAAGAGGACTCCGTTGACTAAGGGAGGGAGGACAAGGAAATGAGATTTGAAGAAAAGATTCTGAGTTCAAGTTGGTACTTGTTAGATTTAAGAAGCCACTTAGCACAGTGCCTGGCACAGAGCATCCTATAAATAGTAGCTTCTATTTCAGTAGCTTCTAATTCTGTTTCAAAATCGTAACTGGCCTTTGAGTCAGGAAACTTTGGTTCTAGCTCTGGCATGGCTGTGTTAGATAAATAAACCTCTTAGGACGTCTGTGTCCTCATCTATAAACCAGAGGCAATCAAACTAGATGCTTTTCGTGGTCCCTTTCAGCCCTGGTATGCCAGCAATGCCATGCAGTTCCTTAGTCTTGACCACTTGGAATCTGCTCTGGCCAGTGGGATCTGCTTCAGAGAAGCTGATGGACTGAAGTCTGCATATGTGTGGCAGTTTCTGGTGGAAGCTGTCCTAGAGAGAGCTCTGGCCAAGGCAAATTGTGGCTAGTGAGGAGGCCTCATGACAAAGGCGAAGGATGTGGTTTGAGGAGAGCAGCAGCTGCTGCTGTCACCAAATAAGCATGAAATTTGCCCAGCCTCAGCAGAGATTGCAACTGAGGTTGGCTGTTTATTAATTGGCAAATTAATATGATTTGGGGGCATATGGAGAAATGGTAATGGGCAGAAAAGAAGATGAAGAGAAATGTTTTTCCTTCTTTCCTGTGCACTCGTCTGTTATTGGCCTAGAATCATTGTCGGAGGCACAGTGGGTGTCAGGGATAGATCTTCTCCAGTTTCCCTTTCTTATTTGACAAGTGAAGAAGCCAGGGTCAGCAGCGAGTCCCCTGACGGCAGAGCCAGACCAGCGCTCAGGTCTCCTCACACCTGGCCTGGGCTTCCCTGCTTCCCTGGTTGCCAGGGACCATGCCCGTACGCCATTTTAGGCCCAGTTTTGGGAAGAGTCAAGATTGGTTTCATTTCTTTTAGACCAGACCCCAGAGGTTTTATTCACTGCTCCTAACCCCCTGATATTAAGAACACTTGACGTATTTTTTTTTACACACAGGCTCTCTCATGAGTCAGTGCTTCATTACTCACTGGACCAGACTCAGCCTGGATTCCACAGCGATCCTTCCACGTGACTGACATTACCTGGCTCCTCAGGGTTCCTAACGGTGCCTCCTTCATTCTGTGAATGAAGACTGTGCGCAAGTCTTTGCTTAGACTAGACAGTGCTCTTCTTTTCCTCAAAGGTGTTTGGTTGGATTTTAAAAACTTGACAATGGCTTTGTTTAGGAGAAGCCGCTGAAAGAGAAATTGTTAGGAAAGTTTCTGCTTCATCCATCCTGTGATTGTGATTAGTTTATGAGTAACTGAATTTGCTGGCTTCTTCTTTGGAAGCAGTGACTGGTCATTTTATTGCTTTATTACTATTTCACAACATAGGAGGCTGAGCACACTACCTCTACCTAACAGTGTAATTTGAAACACCTCATCGGAGTATGTAAGTGAGACTTCAGGTGTGCCTGTTGCACAGTAAGAAGCACATTTCTCTCGAAGTCACCACTGGGGTGTCTGAATAGGATCCCTAAAGGAAGGCAGGGGCCTGGGGTATACCTCAGGGTAAGGCTCAGGGGAGTCATAAGCAATATCAGGCATGTGTTAGATGCACGGCAGGAAGGATCTGGAGCAAAGATTCATCTCCTAAATGTGGGGCGAATGGTGAGGCAAGCCATCCTGTATGGGGACTCTTCAAGGCCAAGAAAAGGAAAGGCTCTGTTTCCAGAGGCCACGCATCTGGTTGACCTCCTCCCAGCCTCCTTGAACACGCTGTGCTCATTACTGAAACTGTGGTTTCCCTGCTGCTGGTCCCCACCCTGAGGGTACCCAGCCTGTTCCCACTGCCTCTTCAGGCTCTGCCCCTCCTGTAAGGCCCAACTCAAGGGCCAACTCCTCCTTGGAGCCTTCCCCGAGAACCCCAGTCTTCATTTGTCCTTTGATTTCTGAATTCCTTCCACAATCGGAATCACACTGCACAATTTTGAACTTTGTTCTTTGTTGCTTTTGTTGTTTCCTCTGGGTGGGTGTGTTGGGGAGAGGGGATGGGTGGTTCGTGTGTGTTCTTTTTTACTGTTGAAATCATTAACTTCTTAAGGATGAGAACTCTGTCAAACTTCTTTATATTCTTCCATAACATCAGGCTTAATTCTGGGGACAAAGTATGTTCTCACAAATATTTGCCCACTCATTGGAAAAGAGTTCTCTGTGTTTTTAGAGCAGTAGATTTCAAAAGACACACATAAAGTCTGCACGGGCCTGTTTTTCAAATTATTTTTCAAAATGTAAGATTTGATTTGGTTGCATATGACAGAAAACTCAAAATAATAATGACTTAAGTAAATAGAAGTTATTTCTTTCCCCTTGTAAAAGAAGGGCAGAGGTAGAGTGGCCAGGGCAGAATGGGGCTCTGTAGCAGCAGGAACGCAGGCCTTTTCTCTCTTGCTGCTCTACCGTCCTAGCATGCGATGTTCATTCTCAAGGTCAACTTATAGTCCACAATGGCTGTTGGAGCTGCAGCAATTCTGTGCACATTCTGGGCAGCAGGAAGGAGTAAGAGAGGAAGAAGAAGGGGCAAAAGGTTTTCACCAGCTGACTTTCAAGGAGCATGCCCAGAAGCTGCTGCAGAATACTTTTGCTTGCATCTTATTAGTTCAAACCTAGCGGCACTTAGCTGAAAGGGAGGCTGGAAAATGCAGTCTTTATTCTAGGTGGCGATGTATTCAGTGGTATTCAGTGGAAACTTGGCGTGTATCAAGGAAGAAGGGGGTAAATAGCTAGACACTCGGACACATAGGCCAATCTGGATAGAGTGAGGTACACTGAAGCAACTGAGTCTTTTTAGCCTTACCTCATCAGACCATTCATGAATTCTTCAGTGACCACTTTTTAAAACATCTGCTATTTGCCTGCTGCTGTGCTAAGTGTTAGAGATAGAACAGAGATCAAGACAGGTGTGGTCTTTACTCTCAGAAAGATTACAGTTCAAGAGGAGGAGACAAACAATAAACAGGAATACAAATAAATGAACAAGATAATTATGAGATAATAGTAAGACCGTAAAGACAATAAGTCACATGGCCTTATTTGGTTTCAAAAACTATCTGTCTATTGGAATATTACTTAGATTTGCTTATTACATGAATGAGACATTCAGTTTTCATCAAAGCTATTTTGGTTTCTCTTTTGGATTGTGCCTGTAAATCTCTTATGAGCTTTTTAAGGGAAAAGTGCATTAAAAATTGCTTGGCTGGACCATTCATAAGAGGATTTATTTAGACTGGAAAATTTTAAGCTGACATTTCTAAAAAGTTTATATATGGGTATGTTTATATTAATTAAGGTTTTATTTATATAATATAAATGCACATTTTGAGGAGCCATTTATTTAAACACATAAAGACCATTAAGAAAAGTGTTGTCAGTAATAGAAGAAACTTCTAATGGTATGTGTTTAATAAAGCAGCTTAACTTATAAAATACTTTTAAAAATGTTAATGTCTTGTGCCTTTTTCCAAAGGAGGAATTTTCATTTCCCTACATCTCACACACAATGATATAATTCAGTTATTTAAATTTTATAATAGGTTGCTGTTAGAGTCAGATATGTCCTTGCAGAGGAGATCTTTTAAAAAGTGAATAAAACAAAACAAAGAGCCATTAGTGACACTTGTGTGGCTTTGACTTGAGGTATACTTTGTAGGAGTCCGTGTTGATTTCTGGAATCTTGCACTAAAATTGCTTAGGGTTAAAGAGATATTTTATGCAAACTTCATTTTATGAATCCTTCATTAACCCACATTTGAGTAATTTTCTAGTGTCCAATACAAATTTTTAGCTATTTAGATCCATGACTTATCATCTCTTAATTGTGGTGAGGACCACAATCTGGACAAGAAAGAGGAAATCCACATTGTTTGGAATATCTTTAAGTAAGAAGTTCTGGAGAAGAGTTCTGGATTTTACATGTAGAAACGTTAATCAATAGCAATAAACTGTGCACTGACGACATGTTTAAAACAAACCAGGGCTTAGGAAAAAGCAGGAAATTTGACCAAACAACTTTTCCTAGTAACAGATTTTGTGTGTCTTTGTTAAGATCATCACAGCTTGTTTTAATTCTTTTTTAACTTCCTTTCCAAAATTTGATGTTATGTTTCCTTGCAGTTTTATATACAGCTTTTATTTAATAAGCACTTTTCACTTCAAACAAACTGGGTTCCTATAACAGAGGAATTGCAAATGAAAGGAATCTATAATGAAATTGAAATGCTACATTTTAGTCCATAGGCATATTGCTGTTATAAATTGCTGATGAATGAGTCTTTTGCTAGGATAGTGCTTAAACAGCCTTCAATCCCACTCTTAATTGGTAACATTACTTGACATTTTGTAGAGTGGGAATGCCTTTTGCTTACCATTCTTAGCCTTATTCTTATATTCTTAATTTTAAACCTGACCCTTTGTTGTCACTGTAATGCAAGAAACCATTCCTATTTAATCTGGGACAGCTGCATATGTTTACAGACTAGATGCAGAGGTTCTCACAGAAATCTGACCTAAAATGGACAGATGTTGGAACTCCTATGTAAAAATCTATTCTAAACAATCTGGGCTACTGCTAGACAGGAATGCCAAACATTTCCAACCGCAAATTATACTTGATAATAACCACCTTGATAGCAGAAAGCAGCAGACCCCTGTTCCACTACATGATCCAGAGGAAGATAACAGATCTTTGGCATTTTAGCTTAGATTTGCTGTATTTACAGAAGGTTAGGACTAGTGCAAATTGCATCGTTGTGAAAGTTAGAACCTATTAATTTAGATACAAAAATTCCGTGAGCATGAAACTCTCTACTCTCTTCTCCTTCTGGACTGTGGCAGGGAATTGCCAACAGTGAAGCAGGAGTAAGCCTGAGACCAGGCAGGCCAGGCACACAAAGAGCCACGTGGCTTAAGAGAGAAGTGGACATGCACCCCTTTCATAGTATCGAAATCAACATATTCCTGAAGAATCGTTTAAATAAGCTTGCCAGTGTGTTCTATTTTGTAAAATGTGGGGCGTGCTGGTTATGAAATGGGAACTCTGAAATGTGATACATCCATCTTAACCAGCTCAGGGTTTTATTCAATTCTTCAAGCCTTAATCCTATTAACTTTCCTGCACAAAGGAAATACGGGGCTTCTCTCTGATGATTCTACCCAGGCCTCATGGCATTTGTAAACCAAATTTTTAATTTTTCAAATAAAGCTTATTATTTCATCAAAAATGTAACAAGCATCAGTGAAGCCACTTTTCGAAAAGAATATTTTAGGTTGTTTAAGAAAAGGTCTCAAAAGGGATTGATGACTTCAATAGGTTTACAGAATTTGAGGATTTTTAAAAAAGAAATTCATTTGAATATGCAAACTTTTGGTGTGAAGCACATCAAATGTATGGCTTTTAAAAACCAACTTTGGTTTTACAAATAAAACTCATTGGTTGATTAAAACTATAACTAGCATCAATGTACTCACTATTCAAACTGGATATTTTTAGACTGTTTACTTAAGGGATTTCAAAAAGAGTTTGATGGTTCATATCAGTTTATAAAATGTGAGGATTTTTAAAAGCAATTTTACTTAAATAAGTCAAAATGTTGGTGTGAACTGCATCAAACTTATTTCTGCCTCTATGCCCTTTGGACATAGATCTAATCTAGCAAAATTCCAAGATCTGATTATAATGCTGTTGGAAGCTAATCTCATTGTAGTGAACATGAGCTAATGGCACATTAGTCCGTATTATATTACATACTTTTCAATCTGCTGCCTGCAGTTTTGATTAAATTTAGTTTCTGCCGTTCAGATTTGAAGCAGCAAAGTCTTCCTATTACAAACTATCAAGTTAATAAAGCTTTTCTCTAAAATTTTGAACTATTTTATATCTCCATTACTCCCAAAGTTTTATTCAACCCTTAATGTAAAATCAGACAGGATTTGTATCCATCCCCTTTCTGCCCAGAAATACTTGCTACTTCCATGTGCAGGGCTGTCATTAGCACAGCCACTCTATGCTGCTGTGGCCTGGAATGTCTAGTCATTTCAGTTTACATAACAGTTTCACTGAGGCGTTTGCTTTGGGAGGTCATTCAATGTCAGTGTCAGCACTCCACACATGAGACTGCCTGTCCACACGATTTGCAAAGGAAAAGAAAATATTGTATCTGAGGCTTTCTCCTTACTTTCTGTAGCCCAAATTCTTTGAATATGCATTGAAAGGGTGAGAAAATTCACCCCATATTCTGAAGAATAGGTTTGTTCTTCTGTCTGATTTCCTATTCTGTCTGATTCTTTTCCTGCCTGCCTGGGAGACACCTGGCTTGTCAGCCAGGACGATTGAATGGTCCCTTCCAAACACCTCAGCCTGAAGTTAGGAATGAAATTGTGGTCAGCACCCCTTATCATCCTCCACAAAGTCCTCCTGGGTTCTGACAGGATCTGTTCTGATTCAAACATCAAGGAACGTTCTCTTGGTGAATGAACCTGGCTTCTTACACATGAGTGATCTACCCCCTGTAGCTGTGTAATTTAAGCCAGTGGCCTTTCATTTCAACCATGTCAAAGTATCAAATAAAGCTATAACATAAGACCAGCCAGGAAAATGAGAGGCTGCACAAAGCCCATGCTCCCCTGGCTGCTTTCCATTGTGACAGTTAGAACACTCTGGAGGCTCACCTATAGACAGTGGTCACCAATTTAAGGATTTCTTAATTACTAATTAAGGAAAATTCCAAAGCCACAATTAAACCCAGTGCTTGGTTAAAACAATTGACTAAAATCAATAATTCCCAATATCCATTAGCATTAATTATCCTAACATCCAGGACGCAAGGCCACTCTTTGCCCAGTAAAGCAGTTTGGAGGCCACAGGTGACTTCATCTGCTTTCTAGGCTGAGCTGCACCAGATGTGCTGCAGCTCACCAGTGTGGGGACAGCAGCAGCTGGGAGTAAGACATCTGCCAGTCACCTGATCTCAAAGACCATACGTTATGACTTTGGAGAAAATTCATTTTAAAATGCTGATTCCCCCCCCCCCCCCCCAGTTGTTACAGTTTGGTATCACGTCTCCTAGGCTTTTGAGCCATTTGAGAAATGTTTGTGACTTGCATTAAGTGGGATAAACAAAGGTAAAAGCAGAGACCCCACTTCCTAACTGGGAACCTGGGGAGGAGACCTAGGGTGGTGTAGATAGCCCAGAGCTAGGCTTCAGAGGGAGCTGTGGTTGTATCCTAAGCTCTCCTGTGTTGAGTGTGTAGCGTGTACAGACACACACACACACATTCTTACAAAGGTAGTCCAGGTACTTTTCCAAAAACTACAACCCTATCTATTTACTGATATTTAGGGAAAAGGTGGTCTCAGAAGAGAATGTGATTTACGTTGCCAAATAGCATTAGGAAAGGAAGTATACATTCCAGGTAGATTCCCTGCCTCCCTTCAAAATGGCATGGACTTACCAATTTTTCTTTTTTTTCAAGGCACATATTCAAAACTGTACTTTCCAAGATGCTGGGCAGGAGATGCACCTAAGTACAAATACTATCAATTAATTGAACACTCATTTCAGACCATTAGAAGCCAGACTTCCTTATGGGGAAAACTTAGTCATTAAGTATTCCTTGGGCTGGCTGTGTAATTGGCAGGACTCAGTACAGAATGGAAATGTGGGGCTCCTTTATTCACAGGCAGGGGAAGTGCTTTGAGAGGTTCTAATATAAAGCTTTTCCTTTCTTCCTCAGTCTGTCTCTCAATTTGTTATGGTGTGTTTTATTTGCTATTTAATTTTATTCTAAGTAAAGAAACAATTAAAAAATTATTAGCATGAGTTTTAATCACTCATCTTTATATCACGCAAAGCCAATTTTAAATGTAAATATAAGGACATTTAACCCATATATAAAGTGATTGAAATTATGCAATTCTTCATAGTTTGTACATACATGTATTTTTTTTCTTACCAAAGCAGTGGAAAGTCTGCACAAAACTCAACTGTTTTTATTTCACTTCCCGATACATGCACATTCTATTGACAATCTCTACCTTTGGCTTGCCGATGAGTAAAGAAAAACTAAAAGGGAAAGGAACTATGGGTTGCCTTAACTTCCTCTTTTCTTCTGTGCCATCATTTCCAGCATAGTGGTTGGCTAATACAGGGAAGTAACTGGAGCAGGAAATTATATAAGCTTCCTTGGTCGTTAGTGTTTCTTAGAACACTTTTGTCTTCTCCCTGCTGTTGCCTTCTTTCTGCATTGAAGGAAAGTTCTGGTTCTAATGGAAAGCAGAGTCTCTCTGGGCTGTCAGCATCCCTACGTCTTCAGTTTTGATGTAACACAGCTACTTTGTACTTGCTCTGAGTGTCACTGAACTCCCATGCATCGTGGGTCCACCAGAATTCTTTGCTCATGGGCATTTCAACTGCTACGTGTGATGGTGTGGAAGGAATGGTGCAGACACACATGATACATGTAGCTCCTCTGCTCACACCCATGCTCCATTGCTCCATCGAAATTCACTTAAAAACATAAGTTCAAAGATAACATTATTAAGAGATTCAAGACAGTAACAGCAGAACATGAAACTAAGTGTGGAACATGTGGCGTGCCGTGTGCCTGTGCAGGTCAGTACAGTGGAAGCTCCCTGTGTTACCTTCAGTTTCATTTCCCCTCCACCCCTCTCCTCAGCAACCACTATCGTTTTTTCATTCTCATGCATGTCTTATTTTGCTTCATATGTGTATGCTCTGAAAATACCTATTTAGTATTGCTGGTCATGTGAATGGTATCATTTGGCACATAACCTACAGCTTGTTTTTTACTCTCAAAACATTTACTGTATGTCTTTGAAATTTGTTCATGTTCCTGTTGCTGTTGCAGTAGGTTTTGTGTCCAGTTTAATTTTATGTGTCTGAAGTTCTAGGTTTTCGATTCTGTAGAGAGATGCTTATTGGTAGTGAATGCTCTGTTTCTAGCTCAGGTGGATTGCACCTAGTGATTAGCCTTTGAAGCTGCAGTTAATCAAAATTTTGTTTGGAGACTTGAGTCATCAACCGTATCTGTTTCATTGAGTTTCCATTCAGCCCATTATCTGGGAAAACTATGTGGTGGGAAAGTTACTAGTGTCTCTTGGCAATCATTTGCTGTGGGATGGCACAGAATGAGGTAGGTAATGTTTACTTGGCTACAGCATTGACCTTCAAATTTGATTGCATTAATTAAAAAGGAAGCATGTAGAGATGTAGTATCAAAGCCAGATAAAGCTCATCTTACCCAGAAGCAGAACAAGTGATTACTTATCTATAGAATGTCATTTGAGGACAGCCTATCACTGTGAATATCTCTCCACAAATGATTCCTTTACGTAATCATTGCCCAATCCCATTATACGAATTGCTTTTTAGAGTTTGTAATATTAAGTGTGACCCTTTGGTATGAGCAACGTGATCAAATTATTTCTCTCCTAATGGGAAAGATGGAATATGATAAGGGCACTTGGCCCTTGGGCAGGGGAAGGATTTGAAACCGTGATTTTTTTTTTTTTTTTAATGGGAATGGGGATAATCAAAACATGAATTTTATTTTTTTATTTTTATTTTTTTTTGTCTTTTTTTCGTGACCGGCACTCAGCCAGTGAGTGCACCGGTCAGTCCTATATAGGATCCGAACCCGCGGCGGGAGAGTCGCCGCGCTCCCAGCGCAGCACTCTACCAGGTGCGCCACGGGCTCGGCCCTATTTTTTTTTTTTTTAAGGAGAAGAGTACTGAGGATTAATAATAATCATTTCTATTTCTAGACTACCAGTCACACACCTGGCACCTACTAATATGTTCAGATCCTATTCAATCCTCACAACAACCCTGCGTGATAGATTTTCGTTTTATTATTTTATAGATTAGAAAAGTTCAAAGACATTATGACAGTTCCCTTAAGATCTCAGAATTGGTGATGGGAGGGCTGGGATGGGCCTCTCAGATGTGGCCACAGAGCAAAGCTCTTTACACATTTCCAGTAAACTAAGCTTGCTGACGCCATAGTTTAGCAGTGACCCAGCCTTGCATAAGGCAAGAGTCACCACTGGTGCCTGGTACAGGATGATGACAAGATGTATGCTGTGACTTTTGTGAATTGTGAATATATTAGCTGGATATGGGTTGGCCAAGTAGGAAAAGAAGTAGAATGTTAGTGCTTATGTGGTTTCTAAGGAAGAGCCAGAAAAACTAAAAAGTCACCATCATTTGGGTTTTTACAGACCCGCCTCTGGCTTTAAAGGATCGCTGCCCTACTTACTTGAGGCCTGTCTGTGGCTAGCTGGCCTTCAGAAGGTTGGTGGGGCTGTCACCCGCCTCTCTCTGCCCTGATTGGGCTAGGCCAGTGTCTGCTGCTTCAGCAGTTAAATACATAGTGCCCTTTTGCAGTGCACATGTGGGCTCTTCATCTCTCTCTCCATTCCTCTCTCAGCCTTCCGCCCCAGCTCTTCTGTAACATGGGCGTGATTCCCAGTTCCATTCTCTGAAAAGGTCTGTGGCCTGCAGTGCATTCTGATGCCCCACCTGACACTGTATTTTTGAGCCTGCGTCAGCAACCTTTCCACTCACTCTCATCACAGAACTTTCAAATGACCTTGATTCAGCTTGCCATCTTTAGCTCCGCTCTTTTAACCATAAGCATAGGTAATGCCACGACTCAAGTGACCACTTTATCTACAGGCCTTGGCTGTTTCTCAGCCTTTCTGTTTTAAACATGTCCTTTATTTATCATCTGCCCAGGAACCCCTCTGGCTTGATTGCATAATTTTTGAGTTCCTGACATCTGAATGTGGCACATAGACACCCTCTTTAATGGTGGCTGATTTTAATCTTCTCAGCCACAATAAATCTGACACATACTTCAAGCCAGTGGCATGCTTGTCTTGATATTTTGATCCCTTTTCCTTTACCACAGAGATTGCTTGATTTAAGAAAGTAGCTCTGGCATGCGCTGTAAGATTGGCATTCCAGCACGCTTGAATTTCTGCAGCACATTACCAAGCCGATTATTCCAGATCATTCCAGACTTGAAAGTATTTTGCATATCTTATATTTGCTGGTACTGAAGTTCAGTAGTTGTTGTTGTTTCCCTATCTTATATCTCAAAGAGTAATAATAAATATGTCAGGTTGAAGATATTTCCTACTAGTTTTTTATAGTCCAATAAGATATCTATGGGAAGTAAATGGCTCTAGAGACAATAAAAGTAGTGCCTAGAATTTTCATATCACTCTTCTTCTCCAAGTCTTATTGGGATGACATTTGTTGGGATATATGAATAAGTGATCTTCCAAGGGGGACATGTGTTCGAGATAGATTGATGGCTAGGTAGACAGTCACACACCCTAGTGAAGATCTAAATGACGGTACTAATCATCTTTAGTCTTGTTTTTGTTTCGTTTGATTGCTTTTTAGAAGTCATCTTCCTAACCCTCTCATTTCATAGAGTTGGAAACTGAAAGTTGACTTACATGGCAACTCAGATAATTCATGGCAGAAATGGGCTGAAACCCAGAGCTTATGAGTTCACATGCTCAGAACCCCTAGGAGGGATTTTAAAACCCAACTTCCACATAATATTAGATCATTAACTAATGAAGCAATAGAAATCCCTCTCTAAAGCAAAAGTTCTCTATGCTATTAGTGAACTTCTTATACTAGTGTGTCTCCTATTCTTGTATTCTTTTAAAAGAGCTTAAATATAGAAAACTCATTTGAACTCAAATCCCCAAATGAGGCTATAACTTATTTACACAAGGTGTGTATACTATCCTACACACTCTGTTAACTATTTGTTAGGTTTATTTGGACAGTATGTTTTTCAAGAGCTAGGTATGATATTCCCTGTCCTACTCAGTGGAACGAAAAGACAAGAAAGATTAACAAATAGTAATTAAGTGCTAATTGCGCAGTACCAGTCATTGGTACGTTAGAACTTTAAGGGAAATAAAAATCACTGGAAGGTAGAGCAGTCAGGGGAGGCCTCCAGAGAGCCTCCAGGTCTTAACGGGGAGCCTAAGTAGCCAGACAGGAGGATTTGTCAAAGAAGAACCCAGAGGCCAGGAGAGGCCGTAAGAAAAGGAAATAAAGCCAGGAGTCATGAGTAATAACACAAATAAATAGACCGAAGAGGATAGCAGAGGTATAGATGATCCAAAGAAAAGGCAACAAGGAAGGGTGGGAAAAGGATACAGGGGAAAAAAATGGGGAGGCAAAAAAATGAAAATGAATCACCTAATTAATGGGTGGGAACGCTGGCTGATGGTTTCCAGGGGCACTGTTTCTAGTCCAATTATCTGTCAGAAATGCTTTGGCGTGGTAGCCAAAGGAAACTTAGGAGAAACCTCCCTGCTAAAATACTTGAATGCCTTCCCCAAACCTCTATTTTTAATTCTCTTATTTAAAAGAATAAGAAAGATGCTGTTATACCTTTGGCCAAGAATATAATTTTAAAGTCCCGATTCCAGAATTCTCTGGACTTGACAAATATGTGATGTGGTCTTTATCTCATCACTTTGGGAAGCACCTGACATCTTTGGAGCCAGAGCATAACTTAATAAATTATAATTGCATGAGTGGTTAGGAGGTTCTGCTGAGAAAGAGCTAGGGTCTTTGCCCAAGGTGAAAGAAGGAACAAAGGAGGGGAAAAACTGCTACTCTTCACATCACTTTTCTCTTCCTTCACGTCTACTTTGTTCAAGAGAAGTAGTTCATCGACCTCAAGAATCTGAGCAATAAATAACTGGACCATAAAGAGCAAATTTAGTTTACTTTGGTCTATGCATTGTACTTACGTATTTAATACATTGATTTAATAAAGAGTGAGAAAATGCTCATATAATTTTTTCAAGCAACTTCTTTGAAATAATAATATCTTATTCTTTGTTTCATCAGGATGTTATGAAAAGTTTCAGGTAGTAAATAATATATTTCCAACATAATTCAGTCTAGTTACAGCCACTGCACACAGTGAAGTGAGAAAATTGTATGTCCTACTCTTACTGGAGGAAGAATAAATTATTAGTAGTTGACTGAGTACATTATTTGTGTGTGTACAACAGCTTCACTTCAAGAATAGGAAGAATGATCAGGAATATGTGAAGTGTATGCAAAAGAATTATGTTTTATTTTGTGATCATGGAGAAATATGTATTCCCTTTAATATTGAATAGAAGAACAGTTATTGTTATTTGTTATTGACCTATTATTGTTAGGTCATTAAATATGATTGTAAAATTTTTTAAAGAGTATATTATAAGTTTTCCAATATTATGTCCAGGCAGCACCTTGAGTGTTCTCAAAGGCATTGCTCAGCAACTGTTCCTTTTTTTTAATCCAAGAAAAATACTGATGATTGAATATTATTCTATGAGAGCCCACTTTGGGAGGTTTTAACTATTTTTTAAAGAAAATTTTTGTTACAAACAGCAACCAAAAGAACATTCCTTTAAAAAAAAAAAGCCACAGGAAAATTGAGTTATTTTTATAATGATAATACTTTATACAGATCTATGTCTCTCATCTAAGAACTTTCAAGCACTTTTCAAATGTTGGCTCATCAATCCCTGACACACTTAGAAGATTGGGCAGTAATTCTGCTTCCATTTGGTTTCAAAGAACTCACTGTGTCCTAAGACATGTGGGCTCTCTCTTCTCTTTCTTTCTTTTTTTTTTTTTATGTTTTTTGTTTTTTGTTAAAAGCCAGAAGAAATATGGCTTGGTCCCAACCCACTAGGAACTCAGTGTGATGAAGGAAGGAGCCATGGAAAGCTCTTCAAATTCCCAATAACACATGCTACGACTTAAAACCAGAGACGGAAATCCCTACATATTTTTGAAGGGTCCAGAAAGGCATTCAGAAGATTTTCAGCCCTAAATTACTCCAAGATACAGAAGGCAGACTTGCTTTGCTGAACTGACATTTTAATCAGTATTTTCTTATTTATTTTTTGAAAGGGAAACTATGTTATTTATAATATCCCTGCCAAACATGAATTTATGCCTTTCACCTGTGTGGGGAAAGAGGCTTAAGGATGGATTCTTGGCTGAAGAATTCCTTTGTAAATATTTCCCAGGCCAAGGGTGGGAAAATAAGCTGCCAGTAATTAGAATTTTTATGAAGTATCCATTAAGATTTTGTTTATTAATCTCAAGATTTAGCCTTTAATGTCTTACTGGTTTCCTTTAACAGGTAAAGTTTAGTGGCCTTTCTAGCTACCCTTTGAGTTGTTAAAGTAGAGAGCTGTATTGGGGGATATTTTTCAACTCAAGGTCCATGCTTTCCACCTACATGCTTTTTATTTTTATTTATTTATTTTTCCTACATGCTTTTTAGTTACTTCACTTTCAGTTCAAGAATGGTGTGAAAATATTGTTTATGAGTATGGATCATTATGTATGAGAATAATACAGTTATTAAGAATAAGGTAATTCTAATTATCAGAAAATTATGTTTCCCTCTCTCATCTATCTATCTAGCATAAGTTTACTCCTATGAAACAGTTCGGATTGAATGTAGAAGACATTAGTAAAAATGTTAACATGGTTTGAGGGTCGTGACATACTAAAGTCCACATGGAGAAGACTAGTGAGGAGCCCGCACAGAATGCTGGGTATCGTGGGACCTCCATCCCAGGCAGAGGTTCTGAAAATGGGGACGGACCTAGGGCAAACTCCCGGCCCCACTTGAGTAATCAGGACTATATCCCAAGGACTAGACCCCAAGGTGGAGTCACTTCATGGATTGCATCCACTTTGGAATTTCATGAGGAGCATCCCTGCCTCACACTCATCTGCTTGGGAATGCAGAGAGCCACTTGGATCTGCACTGTGGGCCTCTGTCCTCATCAGCACTAAGCACGCCCCAAGCCTATGGAGAAGCCTTTCCCTCCTGCTTCTGAGAGAGATGGCAAGAGGAAGGAGCCATGAAATACCTTTTAATAACCCTGTTTACTTCTTCCTTTGTCTTGCAGTCTTGGCTGTCTCTAAATATTAGTAGGTAAAATTGTTAGTGAAGGATAGGTAAGTGAGGCTTTGGAATCCGAACCCAAGATAGCTGCTCTACCAACTAAAGAATGAATTTGTAAGAAATTGGCACAACTAACGTCCTAGGAAAGCTGGAGATGAGCTTGTCTTAGCCAGTAAGGGATTTCTGATAACATGTATTTAGGCTAACTTGACATAGTCATGAAATATGAAGTACATATTACTGTCTGAAAAGAATGGGAGTATAATGGAGGCAGTAAACCACAGAACTCCAGAGCAGGATTGCAGGGTGCTAACCCCAGCCCTGCCACTTGTTAGCTCTTTGATCTTGGGGAGTTACCTAACTTCCATACACTTCAGTGTCCTCGTCTGAAAAATGGAGACAATATTACTATAGTACCTATCTCACAGGGCCGCTAAGATGAAATGAGTTAATGAATGTATAGCTCTTAAATCAGGGATTGGTGGATAATACTATGTTAATATTTGCTGCTAGCATTGCTATTATTATTTTGTACTCAGAAACATAAAAACATCTTGTATTAGTTATCTACTGATATGCAAATGGTTAAAGGGCAAAAGCATGGAGGAGTACACATAGGACGTTTTTATGAGCCAGGCCTGGTGGTGGCTAGCATCACTCCTACTCACATTCCTCGACTAGAACTCAGCCACATGGCCACACCTAACTGCAGAGGAATCTGGGAAGTATAGCCTAACACTGTGAATCCAGGAACAAGAAGAGATTCCTGTGACTCTATAATTAATTCAAAACAACAAGTAAACACTTATTTCATAAGTTGTATTAAAGATCAAGTGAAATGATGTAAACGCTAAAGTGCTATACTTATCAAAAGGCCCATACTAGATTGACAGTGTTGGGAGGGCAGGCGCCATGGAATTCTGTGAAGTGTCAGTGCATGTCTTTTGCCTGTTTTCTCATTGGATTATTTGATTTTTAATGTTGAGTTTTGAGAGTTTTCAGTTTCATTGACTTATGCTCTAGTCTTTAATATTTCTTTCCTTCTGTTTGCTGTGGGTTTATTTTACTCTTCTCTCTCTAGTTTCTTGAGGTAGAGACTTAGATTATTGATGTGAGATCTTTCTCCTTTTCTAATATAGGCAATTAGTGCTATAAATTTGCCTCTAAGCACTATTTTAGCTGCATCCCACAAATTCTGATACTTTCATTGAGGTTTTTTTTTTTTTTTTTAATTTCCTTTGAGATTTCTTATTTGACTCTTGATTTCTTATTTAGAAGGGTGTTGTTTAATTTCCAAGGGTTTGGAGATTTTTTGTTATTGATTTCTAGTTTATTTGATTGTGGTCAGAGAATATACTCCATATGATTTCAATTATTTTAAATTCATTAATATTTGTTTTATGATCCAGGGTCTGTTGTGCTGAATGTTCCATGGGTGCTTGAAAAGAATATGTATTCTTTTCAATACATATTGAAATTATGTAGAGTGTTCTATAAATGATAGTTAGATTTTGTTGGTCATTGATATTGTTCAGTTCTAGGTCCTTGCTGATTTTCTATCTAGTAGTTCTATCACTTGCTGAAAGTGGATGTTGAAATGACCAACTACGGTTGTAGATTTTTCCCATTTCTCCTTTCAGCTTTATCAGTTTCTGCTTCGTGTACTTTTAAGCTCTGTTGTTTGGCGCATATACATGTGGGATGGCTGTATCTTCTTGGCAGAATAATCCTCTTTGTCCCTCGTACTTTTCTTTGCTCTGAAGTCTACTTTATCTTACATTACTGTAGTCACTCTTGCTTTTCTGAATTAATGTTTGCATGATATATCTTTTTTTGTCCTCTTACTTTTAACCTACCCATGTTGTTGTTTGAAGTAAATTTCTTGTACACAATTTCTTCTATAGTTGGTTGCATTTTGTCTTTTAATTGGAATATTTAGACCATTTATCTGATTAGGGTTTAAGTTTGCCATTTTATTATTTATTTTATGTTTGTTCCTCTGTCATTCTTCTGTTTTTTATCGCTTTCTATTTTGACTATAATGTATTTGAGTATATCATGTCTTATAGTTTTCTTCGTGGTTTCTCTAGGTAATACCATATACATATGTAACTTATCACAGCCAACTGTTGTTGACATTTTACCCCTTCAGGTGGAGTACAGAACCCTTCCATTTAGATCTCTTTACTCTCACAACTTTAAAAATATATTTTGTCTTAAGTATTTCCTCTATATACATTGAATATCACGTCAGGTGCTATAACTTTTGATTCAACCATAAGATGATTTTTAAAAACTCATGAGGTGAAGGATAATTTATTATGTTTACTTCTATTTTTACCCATTATGTTCTTCTTTCCTTTCTGAATGTCCCATCCTTTTGCTGGTATCATTTCCTTTTTGTTGCAAAAGCTTCCTTTAACCGTTCTTTAAAGGTAGGTCTGCTAGTGACAGATTTTCTTAATTTTCCTTCATCTGAGAATGTCTCTATTTCCTCTTCGTTCCTGAAAGACAGTCTCACTATATATAGGATTTAGGGTTGACATTTCTTTCAGCACTTAAAAAATATTGTCACTTTCTTTGGGCTTCTGTGGTGTCAGATGGGAAAACCACTGTGATTCAAATTGGTGCTCTTTTACAGGTAATGTGTTATTTTTGTGTTTTCAACATTTTTTTCTTTGTCTTTGGTTTTCAGTTTCATTGTGATCAATCTTGGCATGGAATTCTTTGGGTTTATCCTATTTGGGAATTGCCCAGCTTTTTGAAACTGAAGGTTTATATTTTTTTGTCAAATTTGGAAAGTTTTCAGTCATTATTTCTTTGAACACTTTTTCAGTCTCTCACTCCTCCTTCTTTCTTTCTGAGACTTTGATGTTTCAAATTTAGGCCTTTCATTATTTCCCCACAGAGCCCTGGGGATTTTTTTAGTCTATTTTTTTTTTTAACTGTTTTTCAAATTGAGTAAATTTTATTGATCTGCCTTCACTTCACTGATTGTATCCTGTTATCTTCACCATACCATCAAGTCCATTTAGTAAGTTTTATTTTATGTATATTTTTCAGCTCTATAATTTTCATTTGTTTGGGTTTTTTAAAATAACATATTTCTTTGGTGAGATTTTCTATTCATTTCAAGAGAATTTATAATTGATGCATTTTGTAGTTGAAGCATTTTGTAATGACAGTTACTTTAAAATTTTTGCAAGATAATTACAACATCTGATTTTTCTTGAAATTGGCCTCACTGAAGGCAAAATACTGATCTCAACCTCAAAGCTATTCAGAGCCAGTTAACCTCAGAAAAATAAGCCCATTGAATATAGGCAACAGTCATTCATTCATCTAGCATCCATTTACTGAACAACAACTATATACCAAGCATGGTACCAGGTTTTAGAGATACAAACATGAACAAGACAGGTCTCTAGCTCTTAAGAAACTGGTAGTGCAGAAACAACTTTAGCCTGTTTTTAGAAAAATGTAACATGTATAATTGTCTACTTTATACAATACTTACAGTTCATGGAAGATTTATAGTAGTTAACCATATCTGAGGTCTTACTAAAAATGTCAATCAGTTTCTCAAAAGTAGAAATAAGACTGTCTCTGGCTACATTGCAAGAAAATAATGAAATTAAGAAATAATAAAAGAGGAAAAATTTACCCCTCCCCGCAAAAAACCTCTCTCTTAACTTTGAGTCAAAGAAAAAATTAAATTCAAACTGAAGAATATCTAGAAAATAACATAAATGAAAACACCATATACCTCAATCTATGGAATATCACTAAAATTGATCTTGAAAAATTCATAGTCAACATCCCTTCTCAAGAGGTTAGAAATCAACAAAAAAACAACCTAAAGAATGCAACACCAAAGTCAAGGGCTCAGATCCCCTTATCAGACAGCCTAAAAAGAAAAAAAAAAAAAAAAAAGAATGCAGAAGAAATAAAGATAAAAGCAGACATGAATTTATTAGAAAGCATGAAAAAGAAAGCCAGAATTGATAAATGCATCCCAAAGTTGATTTTTTTTTTTTACCAACACCAATAAAACAGAGATAACATTGGCTAGCTTAATTAAGAAGGAAAATGAATACCCGTACCAGCCAGCAAGAAGTCACTAACACAGAAGATTAGAAATGAAAAATGGGGGAAAAAAAACCCCAACATAAGCAGAGGAAATTAAAAGAATCATAAGTAGTACTTTGTGAACTTTTCAGCAAATAATTTTGACAATCTGGCTGAAATAAATGATTTTCTTAGAACAAATGTATCCTCAAAAATTGATACCAGAAGAAATATTAGTAGATAGCCTAAACAAGCAATACTCAATAAAGAAAGAAAATTATCAAAGAGTTTTTCCTGGAAAAACACAGACCCAACTGGTTTCACAAGTGAATTTGTTGAAATTTCAATAAACAGATAAGTTCTAACCATAAAAACATTTCCATAGTAAGGAAGGCTTACAAATTATATTTATGAAGCCAGCAAAGTACTAATAACATAACCTGACAAGTTAGATCAAATAATAACATACTACAAACTACTCTTATTTGTTAACATCAATGTTAACAAAAATAATACATAGACCATTAACAAAAATAGTTCAGTAATACATATTAAAAGCATGATAAACCAAAACTAGGTGAGATATAGTATAAAAATACTTTTTATCCTAAAAGTATAGGGATGGTTTCATCTTTAAAAATGTATTCACAGAATTTATTATATTCATAGGTCAAAGATGTCAAAGCTCAATAGTTGCAAAAAAAGGCAGTTAAAATTCAACAGTATTCCTAATAAATACTTTAGGAGAAAATAAGACAAGGTAGATATTTCTTTTACATTATTTAAACTGTGTGTGTTGTGTGTGTGTGTGCTTGTAATCAAAAGCTAGCATTATGTTTAATAGTGAAACAAAAGAACATTCTGTTTAAAGTCAAGAATAAAACAAGAAAGACGCCCGCCAACACCATCACTATGTAATGTGATCTGGATATTAGATCAGTCCGTAAACTGCCACCAGTGGACCAACTGCCTGTTTTTGTAAATAAAGTTTTGATGGAACACAGCATTGCTTATTAGTTTATGTATTGTCTCTGGCCTGTTTCACACTGTAACTGTGGAACTGAGTAGTTGTGACAGAGGTGGTATGTGATAAAGCCTAAAATATTTACTCTCAGGCCCATTATAGAGAAAGTTTGCCAGTCTCTGTTCTAGACAATACAAATAGATAAGTCAAAGAAATACAAGAGATGTAATTATTGAAAGGAAGCAAAATTGTCATTATTTGCAGAAGATACATAAGAAATCCAAGACAATCAACTGAACAGAAAATAGAAATGATGGAATTCAACAAGATGGATGGTTTCAAAATAAACTTTTAAAAAAGTCACTAATTTTTCGCTTTACAAACAATAAATAGCTATAGTGGAAGAAGAGCTCCCATTTAGAAAAGCGTGTAAAAGAAGTACTTATGAGTCTATAATGATATGAATAAATGATTAAAAAAGTAATAAATAAATAAGTAAATGGGGGTCGAGCTCCTGTGCAGAATTCCAAATACTGTATGCAGATACTCCGCACTTGAAGGAGATGCCCCACCCCTTAAGTGTGGGCTATGCGTAGTGACTTCCTTCCAAAGTGCACAATATGGAAAGGGGGGAAAGGAATAACTTTAGAGTGAGGGAACCTGACAAACACTACTACTATCTCAGCCAGGTGATCAAGGTTAATATCTACAGGGATAAGTCATCTTGATAGCATGTCCCTTGATCTTATGTGATAAGAATGGCACTTTATGTCTCTGACCTTCCTCCCCAAAACCTATAACCTCTAACTATGAGAAAAACATCAGACAAACCCAAACTGAAGGACAGTCTATAAAATACTTGACTGTTACTCTTCCAAGCTGTCGAGGTCATCACGAACAAGGAATGTCTGAGAAACTGTTACAAGGAAGGAGACTAAGGAGACATGAAGATTAAATGTAATGTGGGATCCTGGTAAAAACTAAGGAATCTGAATAAACTATGGACTTTGATAATGATGTATTAATATTGGTTAATTGTATTAGTATGGTGCATGTGACAAATGTACTCTATGTACTATCTTCACAACTTTTTTGTGTCTAAAAGTATTTAACACTAAAATCCTTATTTAAATTGAAAAGTACCGAAAATTGAGTGTAAAATGTTGGGTTGTCCTCAATGTATTTCCTACATTATGTACATACAAATATTTATTTTAGAAAAGTAAAAAAAAGGCATTTTAAAAAATAAACATGTGAGAATGAATGGGAAAACATTTTTGAAGAGTAATGAGGGGTTCTAGTTCAATCAAATGTTAAAATGTGTTATGAGAACACATTAATAAGAATCGTTTGTTACTGGAGAAGAATTAAGCACTTGAAATGTAACAGAATAGAACTCAGAAATACATCCAAAAACATTTAGAATCTTTTATATGATAAAGGGGCATTTCAAATCAGTAAAGAAAAGATGGATTGATTAGTAAGTATTATTGAGATAATTGATTAGCAATTTGGAAATTTATATGTATACCATCTTTCTTTCACCAAAATATATTCCAGATCAAATATTAAATATAAAAAAAAACCACAGTAGTAAACAAACATGAATAAATTTATTTATACTTTTTGAAATATTTATTATTTTTGTTTTTACATTCTAAGATGTTGCAGAGCAGTTGGAGCGGGAGGGGGGGTTGGGGAAGGAAATAGGGTGGGAGGAGTAGGAAGGAGGGCGGGCTTGGTCAATGTCAACGGCACCCCCTCATTCTGGCAGAGGAGACCGGAGGGCTTCCAGTGGCGGCTCAATTGTCGTTGGTCTGGGTGCAGATTTCAGGGGGACATGGCTGAGGCCCTCGGCCCCCCACCACCCTGGCTCTGGAGCCTGGGGCATTTTCTGTGGTGGCTCAGTGGTTGTCACTGGGCTGCTTTCAGATGTCAGGGATGCATTCCCGAGACCCTTAGCCCCCCACCACACCCAGCTCGAGAGCCTAGGGCACTTCCTGTGGCCGCCTGGTGGTCGTCCGGTGCTGGGCTGGATGCAGATGTTGGGGGGCATGGCTGACACCCATGGCCCTCCCACACCCTGGCTTGGGAGCGCAAGTGACTTCCAGTCCTTCTATGTTTTACAAGTGTTCTTTGGTGATGTTAGACCTTTAATGGTTAATATCAAGCTTCATCTCTCATCTGTGGGTATTTTGTTTTTTCTTTTGGTTCTGTGTTGGATTATTCGCTGTTCCCCCACTTAAACTCTGCACTGGAACTAATTTGTTGTTCTTTGCTGACTTCTAAAATGGGGAACTTCCTCTGGGAACCAGCACTTGAACCCTGTGGTTGAGCTAAATTGCTGCTTTGCTCATGATTCCCTGGGGAAGGCTTTTTGTGCAGCTCAGGTTTTAATTGTTGACCTTGTAGGTACTTCTGGGTCTTGTGAGGTCTGGTGCACCTGGGTTTTGTGGAAACTCTGGTCTGGGCCTGAGTCTTTTCCTCAAACTGCACCCCCTGCATTTCTGTATTCCTGACCAGTCTCCACTGAGTGGGCCTGCGCCAACTGCAGGGCATATCAGCTGTCCATGCTGTGTCCCAATGTTCTTTCCCCAGTGGCCCATCTCCCCTACCACCCACACTCCAAACACTTCCCATGGGACGGATTGTGCGCAGGTCCCTTGCGGTGACTCACCAGCCTCTGAGTGGCTCCTTTTTTCAGTTGTCTGTGGTTCCTTGCTCCTATCTGGGTCCCTGTTAGTGGTCTTGCTGGCCCGAGGGCCACCAAGGCCCTCTTCTCCCCTGCAGCCTCCAAGCAACTTCACACAAAGGGCACAGCTGTGGCTTTTGCCAGCTCCTGCTCCATGTGCTCACCATGGCCAGCTTTAAAGCTGCTGGGACTCGAAATGGTGGAAGTGGCCCTTTCTTTCTCTCATCGTGGCTTTTCCCACCTTCATGTACTCCGTAGGTCTCTCCTCCTCTTCCCCTGAGCTCTGGCGGCCCCAGCGTGGCTGTTGTTGCTTTTTAATAGTTGTAAACTGGTTGCCTTGTGGGAGAGAGTGATGCTGGGAACCGTCTATTCTGCCATCTTGACCGGAAGTCTATTTATACTCTTGATATGTGGGAAGCTTTTTACAGTCAGACAATAAAATCCAGAAGCCGTAAAGAGAAATAGTGATAAACATGTTTACATGATGCTTTTAGACTTCTGTATTGAAAGAAATGCTATAAACAAGGCCAAAAGAAATAAAACAAATGGGGAAGGGGTATATTTGCAACACATGACAAATAAAGGGCTAAATTTCTTATTTTATCAAATGTTCTAAGAAATAAATTTTAAAATTTTTCTCTCTTCAAAATAAAAATAAGATATAACCCAATAGAAAAGTAGGCAAATGGAATTGGCATTCTCACTTTCTTGTGTGTGTGTTTGGGGGTGGGGGGAGCAGAAATTTGTGTAACTTCTTTGAGTGGAATTTGACAATATTTACCAAAGTTTCAAAAGCATATTCTCTTTGAGTCAGCACTTCTACTGCTAGGAATTTCACCAGTGTGTAGGTGGATAAATGGGCGAGAATGTTCACTTCAGCATTGCTGGTAAAAACAAGCTCTGAAAACCCCCCAAGTGTCCATGAGTGGAGGCCAGGGTAAGTGCATTCTGCCACTGCAGCATTCAGAGGAAGTCTATGCAGTCTTTAAAAAGAACGAGGTAGACCAGATGTGGGAGAAGCTCTGAGATACGATATCAACTGAAGAAATAAGACGCAGTATTCATCATGTATTTGTCCTTACACACCTGCAAATATGTTCTGGAAAGATTCACAATAAGCTTTTAACAGTGGTTACCCTGGAGAAGAAAGTCTGTAAGTGGAGGGCTGATGGGAAGAGAATTTTCCTCTTCATTTGCTAATTTTTTACCTAAGACTTTTTTTTACTGTGTACCCATTACCTTATTAATTATTAAAACTGTGAAAACAAGAAATAGGAACAAAGTACAGACGACCTTTTTCAATAAGTATTACAACATTTTAAATTTTATGTTCTTTGAGTCCCAGCTTTACTGTCTTTGTAACTACAGTTAGCACCGCAAGTTCAATATAGCCCAGAGACTTGATGTTGGTTAATCCGAGGCCCCTCCCCCGCAAATGTGTAGGTTCCGTGGAACTTTTTGAGATACTGAACATAGTTCATGGAGTCCCATGGCCTTGGAGGACTCAAAAGGGTCAGGGGAACCCGGGTTGGGAACCACTATTGTAATGTGAAGAGCACTGGACTGAGACTCGGGGTGAGTGCTGCTGCTGACTGCTGGCCGCCGCCCACCAGCTAGCTGTGTGACTTTAGCAAGTCCCTCACCCTCTCTGAGCCTGAGTTTTCTTCTCTGTAAAATGAGACTGTTGGGTAAATGAAACTTCTAATAATCGAAGTCTGTGATTTATGAGTCTTCTAATCTGTAAATTTTCAGTGACACCAAAGCGATTGTGCTGACCACAGTAGCCTGCTCATGTAAACATTATTCTTCAAACCACATTTTCAAGGACCAAAACAATATTATTCCTAGGTCCTGACGATATGTTTGGAGGGTTGGTGATTCTTCATCTTCATGGAGGTGAGGGCTTTTTCTCACCGTCTCTGAAGCTTTCAGGTATTTCTTGTGCTCCCCGCTTCAAGAGAATCTCTTGGCACCATCTGCATTTTCTTCCCCATTTATCACTGCTTTTGCCCCGTATTACATCAGGAAAGTGTTTTTTGGGACTTGAGTGCAAGATTTCATGGTAATAAACTGAAATCTTTGGAGTAGTATTCAATACTAATAATTCCTTGAATAATAATTTTTCTCCACGTGTCTGTATCTTAGTCAACTTTCAGTTTTCTTCCTAAGTGAGGAGAGTGGGGTGTGTAGATATTCCAAATGTCATCTGTATTTGGCTTTGGAGTGTGTTTTCTACTTAACTTTATGTTCTGGATATATCTGAGATTCTGGGAACTGACTTTAAACAAAATCATGAAGCTTCAAAGTGAAGACACATCTGACTTATGAATAAACTGGGTGCTTTTCAAATGCCCATTTTTTAGACCTTGCTCACCTCTTCCCTACAATAACTCCGTGCTCAGTCTACTTTCTCTCAGACTTTGGCAAAACTGACCATTCCAGTATTCCCTCGTGTAAAGAGATGGTTGCCATTTGGGTTTCTAGTTCTAATTCATGCAAAATTGAGTTAATAGTATGAAACATCACTTCAGTATGTGGTTAGGTGGGAGGCATTGTCAAAACAAACAAGTAGAATGTGTTACCCACTGTCAATAAGCAGGAAATAAAAATTTCATAATTATCTCTGACTCATGTGGGATTGACTTATATTTATGGCACCTTTTAGCTTTTAATGGGACAAAAAAACAGAGTATTCAAGTTTGCTCAAATTAAAAAAGAATCAATTACTTCTGCCTCTGCACTCCCTTACCCCTCGATACATTCTTTCATTGTAGCAATTTTAATAACCTAACCTAGTATAGTGTACCGTAGTATAGCATAGTACAGAACAAGATAGCACGTGTAGCGTAGCATAACGCAGTGAGTGTTTTAAATGGGAGGGCAGGCACTATCCTCATTCATTTTTAAATCCCCTCCACCTGGCCCGAAGTTCCACATATGACCATATCAGTGTTCATCTGCTATTTGTTAAATGTGGGATTTATCTCCCGAATGTAGGATGTATCCTTGAGTTCTTAGGACTCCCTCCCCTCACTGCCCCGCTTCTCAGTGTCCTGCAACACCTTTTGCTATCCAAAAGAAAAAAAAAGGAAAACAAAACAAGACTAGATTCTTCAAACACTTTCATTTAAAATACATAGACCTTTCATTTAGAAAATGTAGTGGATTGAATTATGTCCCCCCAAAACTCCCTGAAGCTTGAATTGTGTCCCCCAAGTTTTATGCATTAGAAACTTAGCCCCCACGGTGACTGTTAAGAGGGTGGGAAATCCTATTATGGTAATTGAAAGGTGGAGCCTTGATGAGGTGATTAGATTGTAGGATCATGCCATAGTGAATGGATTAAAAATGGTGCTCAGGGGCGTGGTTCTGAGGGCTTTAAAAGAAGAGGAGAGTCTGTCTCTCTCTCTCTCTGCTTCCATCATCTTGCAATGTGAGACCCCTGGGTCATTGTCGCCACCACCAGATGGACTTTGGACTTCCCAGCCTCAGAAACTGTAAGCAAATAAATTTCATTTTCCTATAAATTACCCAGTTCCATGAATTTTGTTATGAGCAACCAAAACGGACTAATACAGAAAAGTGCAGAGAAAGTACAGTTTAACGTGCATATGAATCAACTGAGGATCTTGTTAAAATGCAGATTCTGATTCAGCAGTTCTGAGATTGGGCCAAGATTCTTCCTTTGTAGTAAGCGCCCAGGAGATGCCAATGGTCGTGGTCCTAGATCACACTTTGAGAATCAGGAACTTAAACTTGACCTGTGTATGCTGTTAATTGACTGAGTATTTAAGCAGGGAAGAAAGTCAGTTTTAGTTTCCCAGGTAATATGTCATTTAATATTTCTTCTACACATATATTGTATTTATCTACCTCTTTTGCCACAATTTAGGTACCTTTTCTGATCTTCAGCGTCTTAAAATTTTCTTAGATAGAAATATGAGGGCCATCAAAAAGTTCATGGAGAGATTCGTATTGTCTTTTCATTCTGTTTTTCCACAAGCTTTTTGAAGTACCCTTGTATACTGTATGTGTGTGTGTGTGTGTGTGTGTGTGTGTGTGTGTGTGTGTGTGTGTGTGATTTGAAAGAAGAAAATTCAAAGCTTTTTAATCTTTCCTTGATAGCTTTTGGCATTTCAGGTTCCTTGAAGTATCTCTGCTTGTTGACTTCTCTTCTAAAGACTACAACAGGGCATCAGGCCCTATTATGACGGAAAATGGTAGCAATGGTAGCAATGGGATCTGTGGTCCTACACAGCAGGCATCATCCTCACCATCTCTTTACGGTGACTGAGGGGCTGGCCTGTTGGCTCAGTTGGTTAGCCCACGGAGTTATAACACCAAGGTCAAGGGTTCAGGTCCCTGCACCAGCCAGCTGCAAAAAAAAAAGAAAGAAAAAGAAATGGCATGTTTACGATGATTGAACTGGTTGAATATGCACAGAAATCCAGCTAGATATACTTTTTTACAGTATCACTAAGACACTTATGATTGCCATTTGATGACTGCATGCCACAACTACCCAGTTAGGCTTTCTTTTTGCCCCAAATGGTGCTCTTGGCTGCATCTTCAGTTGAGTTGCCCACAAGCCCAACTAAATTAATCTCTCTGAAAGTGAAGGAAGTGAAATCAAATGATCTGAGGGAAGTCTGACTAAGGCATTCCTATACCAAAAATGTATGGAACACTGCATACATGGCCCTGGAAATCCTATAGCTTCCCTGCAAAGTGGTTGTGATTTTCATTTCAAAGGTAGGAAACTGAGGCCCGGAGGGGTAAAGAAATTGGCTGGAAGTTACAGTTATCATGCATTTGAGTCAGGATTTGAATTCAAGTATGTTTGGCCCCCAAGTCTGTGCCACACCTGCTAGGTCTCTGACAATTATGCTGTGAGTCCTCTAGGGCACTGGGCATCATATGAAGCAGTTTTTAAAAAATCAGAGGGAAACATTATTCACTGGGTCTCCCTCCCTCTCACCCTGCAGACAGAGCTCTGTATCTCAGCATCGCCTACCCTTTTGTTTCCTTCAGGCTTTTTTTTTTTTTTTAACAGGTCTGTCAGAAATGTGTAATGTGATAGTCTCAGTTAAAATATTCTTTTTATAATGATCAACAATAAAAATCAAGATCCTGTCATTAAATGTTTCATACCTTTAAGAATTTCATTTTGCTCTGATTGGTCTTTATTGGACCGAGTGAGTTCTAAAGTCTTTCCTAGGACATCAGTTTTGTGTTTCAAATTTCTTTTCTCATTTATCTGAAATTCATATATTTGGGTTATACCAGCAACTCTTTATTAGAAGTAAGTGTCTTTACAGAATTTCTAGTAGTTTGGAAGGAGTTGAATCTGCTAGGATCATAGTGTGTATTTTGTCTACACTAAAATTAGCATTCTAGCTAAGGGGAGGTTATTGTTCCAATTTTAGTGATTATAATACAGTCCTGTTTAATATTGCATGATCCGTGGGTTGCCATAAACTTGGTACAAATTGGAGTGCTGATATAACATGAAATGAAGCGCCTTGTCTGAATGTTGCTTTTGTTTTGCATTTAACAAATTAGTATGTTGACATTTGTCACTGATGGATTTCATTATTTGCTGAAAAGGTTTAAGGGGGTTTGACAGCATGAATGGTTTGTCCTACAGACTTTTGAGAATTGATAAAAGCATCTTTGTTCTTTGTACAAAAGCACAATAGATATCTTATTGATGGACACACAAAAAGCGACGGTTTGTGTAGCTGCAATATAAAATAATCCAAGAAAATAATTTTTGAGTTGCTACTTATGCTTTTATGTGATTTCTTCCGCTCATCCTTTTCTTCTGATTAAAGAATGCATTTCGTTCATCTCAATAACAAGCTCAAGAGCAATCGGTGGTCTTTTAGTAATCTTTAAATATTTGGTTCTTTATGCTCCACTTACAAATTGTTTAAGACAGGTGATTTTAAAACATTATAAACACAGTTATTGTGTGGGGATTGCATTAAATAATGGCCCCAAATCCCCAGATAACAGAGAGGTGAAATAGAAGAGACAGCCTGTGGGGCAAGAGATTAAGAGTTGCATATAGAAAAGAAAAAAAAAAAAAAAGATAATTTTGATTTAAATTCTAATTTAAGCAAAACAGTAAAAATACATGTTCTTCTGTTGTTCCTTTTCTGTAGTTATATTTGGAAGGACAGTCTTGTCATTCAAATGTACCTTCCTCGTACATATCATTGAGCCCTTATTGGAGAGCTGCTCACCTCACTTTTGCCCCAAGCCTGTTAAAATCTGTCATAAAATGTGCTGTGGGAAACACACATACACACACAGGACTTCCAGTAAAATCCATGACAGAAAGCTACAAGTAATGAAATCTATCAGTGATCAGATAGTAACACCCATCACTAACAACTGCCAGCACTCAGAGTAAAACAGTCAGACGCTGTGAGGAACCATCCATCATCCCTGTCATTCCTGCAGGGCGTGGGGAGTGGGGCCCTGGGAAGGGGAGCGGGTGCTGCAGAGGACCAGTGAGCACAAGACAGTGCAGTGGGTGTAGATCCAGATGTGACCCCAATTTTCTACTGGGACAACGAAAGAACCCAGATACAGAAAAAAGTGAGTTACTTGATAAGGAAGTAAAGGATTTTGTTTATTGAATGTCTTCCTCAGCTAGACTGTGACCTCCATGAGGACCCCGTCCATGTCTCTTTTGTTCGTTAATGTATCCCAAGCCCCTAGCCCAGGACCTGGTACTTGGTAGGCTCTCAGTAAATATTTGCGGAATGAACAGATGGTTCAGCATCACTGTCCTGCTATGTGCTGTTTGTCCATCCCAGTCTTAGACTCAGTGTATGTGTGCCCTGGATGAAATCACTTTGTGATGCACGGAAGCGGAGCTGGTCCCCCGTGTGCATGTTTCAAGTGCTGTCAGAAAGAAGAGCTGGGCCTGCGTGCTGGCTCAGTCACACGCTAGCTTGCTTCTCCAGGGCGGTCTGTTCTTCTTTCTGAGCCTCCGTTTTCTTACCTGAAGGGACGAAAGCCCACAACCTTCACAAAGATGTTGAGATCCAATTAAAGAGAGAAAAAATGGATACGAAGGACCGTTACAAGTTATAAGGATATTGCTATTCATTTTATTAAGTGAAGGATTTCTTTTTTGGAAGGTCGCGGATGGGAGAGTTAATTTCCTAAGGACAGTACAAGCAGTTTTGTGAGTGGCATGACTGGAATTTTCTAATTAGGCGTGATTGTTTTCCCTGAGACACTGGGAAGAGCCACATCTACAGCCGGGCGTGGACTGGCTTGTGATTTCTGCACAGCGCTTCTCAGGAGCCCCTAGATTTTGCCTCAGAGTCTTCTCTGCAGTGGAGAAAATGGAGGAACTGAGAGATCCAGTGGTTGGTCCCCAGCTCAGATGAGGGCTACTGTGTCTCAAGGAGAGCCCCTTCTGTGTGTACTGGAAGACAGTGTGGCCAGACCTCAGAGACCAGCAACGAGAAGCTGTTTCACACGGAGCCCACACGCCAGGTTGATTTCTGAGGGCAAAGGTCTAAGAGGGAAGGACCCACCTGGTTTTGTGCCCTTACACATGCACAAGCGCACACACACACACACACACTCTCACACCAGCCTCCCCAGAGGTGCCAGCAAGACAGGGCAGCTCTTTCTCCAGCCATCCTTGAGCCTGTTGAAGCAACCCCTCCGCAGACTGGAATGCGAGGCACTGTCCCCTCTGAGCTGCTGACCAAGGTGTAAGCAGTTGGCTTTGTGAAGGCAGCATGGTACAGAGGGTGGGCATCCCTGGAAATCTGGGAGCCAAGGATTAGTCCCCAACCTGCTCTGAGCCTTAGTCTCCTAATTTGCTTTTTGGACGTGGAGGTTACACTAAATGACCTTCAAGTTCCTTTCTGGCTCTGAGGTTCTTTGAACTCTGGGTTTCTTCCTTTCCAACTTATGCAAATTTTCCCCCCCACTTTTCCTGAGAGGGGAAGTATAAGACACCAGGCTGTCTCTGACTACTGCCAAAGTGGCTGTTTTTTAATGGAAAGTCAGCTTCCTTCTCAGGTTGCTTAACATAGCAGAAGCTTCTCGAGAACAGAGAAGCCCAATGTTTCCCTCTAGTTTTTTGACGTCATGTGCCAGGGGTGGGTTCGTGTCCGCCGTTGCCTCTTCAACCACACTAAATTTTATTGCACAGATTTAAAACACACACCTTGGTGTGGCAGGCCACGTAAAGAAGCAGTTTGGCCAAGGAGCCCTGCTGCTAAGCTGTGGCGGGAGAGCTTTTGTCCAGTCGCTGACGGTGCCAGGATCCTGTCCCCACAGAGTCAATTCTCCATCCCCCCCCCCCTCGGCCCCCAGTAATAAAAGCGGAACGTTCACTTCACACTGTCTCGTGGAGGATTTCAAGAATCAATTCTAAACACTGGGCTGAAAGCACTTAATCTGAGAGAGCGGAAGAGGTGGGGAGGAGACAAGGCGGCTAACGTTTGTGGTGTGTTTACTGTGTGCCAGGTACGGGGCCTCGACTCATGCTTTCGTTCAACTCCGCTGCATAATCATCCACAAAACTGCCAATCAGATGGTTTTTAAGCCACTGAGAACCCTAAAGCTTATCAAGACGACAGTGGTCAAGCAGAGAGGGAGAAGGGGAAGCCAGACCTGTCCTCAGCCCCCAGGATGCAGCATCCTCGCAAATTTTGTCACACACAAATCTGAGGCATTGGAAATAGGTTCGTTGGCACAGATATTTTGCCCTTTCGGTTCTTTTGAATGTGAGAGACTTCAGCTGAGTGATTGCAAATCTAGCTGCTGATAAATACCAGATGTTAATCTTGTTCCAATATTTTCCTAAGTTAAAAATATTTTCGTCTTCTCTCCTTGTATGGTTTTAGGTGATTCGTCTTAAAAGATGTAATAGGTGGTAAATTCAAGAGAAATGAACTTGGTCTCCAAAATAAACAATGTTCCCTGTGACATTATGGAATAAAAACATACTTGGTTTGCTCTTGCCTGCTGTGAGGCTTCCCTCACCTCCTAGCACGAGCCGTGAGGCGCATGTGTGGAAGTCACGCCACACAGGGACTGTGACTCAGGTCTGTTCTCAGAAGAACTGAGGTAATGGCTATTAATATTTTATTTCATACATTATAGTGTTTGCAAAAGTAAACATGCTGTAGTTAAGGTTACACACACCGACTGTCCCGCGTTAACCCAGTTTTTCTTTATGCCAGGCTTTTTTCCCGTGGACGTGTTCAACCCACAGGTGAATTTTTGGAGCCTTAAGAAAAGTGAATGAAAGAACATGAGAGGAAACTTAAAAACAACTAGGAAAACTGTGATAGTTGCACAACTGTGAAAATAATGACATTTTTTATACCTAGAAAATAGTGTGAAATGTTTTCTTTTTCTTGTTCATTGTTATTTTCCTCCCACGTGAAACTGGTATATGACCACCAAAAAAAAAAAAAAAAAAAAACAGTTGAAACATTCCTTACGCCCTTACGCCCTTTGTTGGCAGAAGAAAAAGCCAAGTCTTACCAGAGTGAACATCTTCATATCAGCTGCTGTGAACCGGCATGACATCTCTCAGAAGCTTTTATGAATGTGGCTGTAGAAGGAGGCACACAACTGACTTCTGCCCTAAGTTGCCCCAAGCTTCCAGCTTGGGAGGCGTCTCCAGTTTTAGTCAAGGGGTCTCCGTTGGTTCTGATGTGACTGGGATTGTATAAAACTGTTTTGAATTAACTGTCATGCAGACTTGGGGCTGATGTGACTTAGCCGTGGCATACAGGCAGCTCCCACCCTGTGTATGAAGGATGCTGGCTTGCCAGGTGTTTGTTGTTTTCATGTGAGACTAGGGAAGGTGGAGACTCCAAGATCCCTCCTGGATTGAGTGTCCAAGGATCCCAGAACCAGTCTTACACCTTTCCCACTTCTGTGTTAGCTCATCTCTTTAGCCCAGACCATCTCCCCTGCATGACTGCAGCAGGACTGCTGTGAGCAAGATCTGAGCAGACCTTTGAAACCACCTGTCACTGCTCCAGGTTTACTCTTCTTCTCCTGGATTAGTTTTCTTCTCCTCGGCAATACTCCGTATGCTCTCACCTTTCCTCCTCCCCTCTAGTCCTCCATCAGAACCAGCCTGTGCTCATTCCCAAGCCCTCCCTGGCAGCTAGCTAGACAAATGCAGCATGCATCTACCCTCATGATGCATGGCTCTGAAACAGTGTGCTGTCTCTCTCCTGGCCCTTCACTCCAGTGCACAAGGGCCAGTCACCTGCAGCAGACAGGTCAGCTGAAATCCTGCTACCCAGTTAGGATCCCAGCTTCCCAGCAGTGGCTTCCTAGCCTCCTGCCATCTGGCTTGCAGGTGGCTCTCAGTTGGCCTTGCAGCATGTGGCACACTATCTGCAGATGCTCTCAGCCTCCCTCAAGGGTTAGGGCTGGTTGCTGTTCCAGTCTCCCTGCTCTGGCCACTCCTCCTGCTTTGACTGTTGACCTGAAGATGTACATTTAGCCTAAGGCACCTGGCTTCACATTGAGCAGGCAAAGGAAAAGAGGAGGCACTGGTCTAGGGTCCAGCTCTTTCTGAGGACAGCAAAGCATCATTTGCCTGGGACCTGTTATCTGTACTTTCATATGGTGAGAGACAGCAGCATTTCTAATTCTCTGTTGCTTGATAAGTATGGGCATTTCCCTAGATCTTAAGGCAGCTCCCAACATTTCTGCGTTGAAGGGTCTTGTGGGGGAGGGCAGTCTTTTAGGATGAGCCATTTGGAATTGCCCATCTCTGGAAGTTGAAAATGGTTGCACATGAGCAATTTTATGTGGTTCAGCCTTAAAGTTGAAAAGGTGAATGAGGGTCCGGGCCTTGCCATGATGTTGTTTGTTCTGTTTGTGCTGGTTTTTTGCCTAGAGTATTATGTCAGACAGTATCAATAGTCCACGGAGATGAGTATTATTGTAGATACTATGATTAATATTACATATGCTATTATTATCACTGCTACGACCTGAGGTCACTTTAGAAACAATTGGTAGAGGTGAGGCAGATGCTAAACCACCCCCTGGTCTTCTCCCTTTGGAACTAGTTATCTAGAATGAGCTTGTCCCTACCCCCATCCTTGTCTTCCCTGCTTTGAAACAGGACACTCCAGCCAATGTGGTTAATTTCAGAGATAAGGGATGTTGGGTGATCAGTGGCCTCAGACAATGTAGCTGTCACAATTTCATTTTCAAAATGTCATGGCAATAAAAAAGCCATTTGCTGATTAGAAAGGGTGAGATTTGCTTCTGAGTAGCATTTATATCCATGCTGTCAGTACCTCACCCAGATTCTTAGAGGAGCCACTGGCTCAGTGTTGTAGCTGAATGATGTCATTTCAGTCATAACGTAATTTTCCTGCTGGCCAGGATGAAAAGGGGTTTATTGTTGTGGCATGTTTTTTACTGTGTCTAAAAGAAAATGAAGCAGACAGGGATATATGACAGGCTCAGTTCTGTTTTCACAGGTGTGTCTGACGTACACAAGGTACATTTCACTTGCAGTAGAAATGTGACTCTATGGCAAAAGCAAATTTAAAAAGAAAACTTTTCCTCAGGAGATTTAAAATATGAGTGGAAATTAGCTTTGAATAAATTAAGCTTGAAGGACTAGGGGGTAAGCTGCCCAGTCTCAAGTCTCATTTTTAACCCTACTGACAGGGCTCTGGCTTAATCTTTGCCTCCATTTCTCCGTGGAGAAGATGGACAACTCCTAGAGTATCTGTCTGTCTGTCTGTCTGTTGTTAGCTTTCATTGCAATATAATGCATGCAGAAAAGTGTACGTCCTAAGTGCACAACTCGCTGACTATTCACAAAGTGAACACACCTCTACAGCTAGAGCCCTGACCAAGACCCCCAAGGATCTTGCCGTTGATTGACCAGCACCCCTGAGGCCCCTGTGCCCCCCTCCAGTCACCTCCCACCGGACACACACACAGAAGGACTAGTGTTCTGACTTGAAGCAGCACAGGTTTTAGCCCAGTGAAACCTTTGCCAGACTTTTGACCCACAGAACTGGAAAATAATAAATTTGTTTTGTTTTAAGCCACTAAGTTTGTGGTAATTTGTTACAGCAGCCCTAGAAAACTAATACAATGATGCAGCTGGTAAGTGGGAGAGTCAGGAGTAGAACCCAAGGCTCTGTCCCCAAAGCCCAAGTTCTTAAAAACTGCAGTAATATATAGTACTGCCACTAGCTTTAATAGGCTTTTGGTCGTCTGTGAAGGGTAGGAAGGTGAAATGAGTGTTCAGCTGCCAGCCAGCATGAGGTTGTGTTGGGAAATATGCAGAAGGTGTCTTTGAAGTATGCTTACTTGCCCATTCCCCAGCCCCATGTTCAGAATGTCTCTTATCTAGAAAGATGTAACATTACATGCTACTAGGACTTCGGTGTGAGTTATTTTAGTGTATTATCCTGTCCTAAAGTATTCACATGCTAAATGATGACACAAGGAATGACTTTCTACTATTTATAGGAAGGAGAGCTGCACAAGGGTGCCGGGGCTGACCCATGGGACCCAGTTCCTTGTCCATCCTTGACTTTCCATGGTGCTTTGTAGCTACAGGTAACTGATGAATGGAGGTCACCTGTGGGTTTCCTAGGAAAAGTTTTGCTTTCCTGATGAAAAGGATCGATGTTGCTGGCACAGCGTCTGTAGATTTTTTCTATATTGAACATGAAAGTGATTCCTGATGCAGCGGTGGCCACCTCGTGACCACAAGGTGGCAAACATGGAGACAGACATGATCATGGTAAGGACAAAGAGTGGGAAGAGAGAAAGACCTCCACCTCCACCTGCCTTGGTGAGCCACTGCAGCTGTCCATCAACTGCCCTCCCCCAGAGGCCTTGTTATGAGAAAGGAGAAAGCCTCCTCTGTGTAGGCCAGGCCAGTGCTAGTTGAATTTTCTGTTACTTGCAGCTGAACACATCCCAAATGGATCCAAGTGCATTTCAGTGACAAGAAGGCAACCAACCAGGAATGGGGACATAGGCAGGAAGAGTTATTTAGAAAGAAAGGAATTTCTATGATCCTTACCCATGCTTTCACCATGGTGAACCCATCCAAGGAATGATGAATCAAGGAAACCATGAGAGAAGTGGGATTTACTATATATATATACCCAATAAACCTGATGCATTCCATTTTGAGAGAAAATATACAGGCTCATAACTTTAAATGAAAAGGTTAGTTAAAACCAGGAGACTTTGGAGAGCCAAACGTTTTATTTGTTTATTTTTGCTTCTGGTGAGTTTTATTACCTTTTAAAGGGAAATGCTGTTAAGTTGAATTCCTCTGAGAATGACCACCTGTTCTGTACTTTCTAGGACCACCCTGGAAAATATGAGGTGTATTGTCCCTTAATCTTGCCAAGCATGCGGCATTGGTCTGTCCGTGGAGTCATGTTAGAGTAGGGAATATGGCTACTGTTCTTAAAGGCTTGATTATTTATGAATCCCCAATTGCCAGGTGATCCCTTATCCTTAATGGCACTTATTGATGCAGATGAGTACATTCAAAACTTTAGAGAGGCCACTGAGAAGATCTCTGACCCAGTAGAGATAACTGGAGCCGACTAATCCTTCTTTTTTTTTTTTTTTTTGTCTTTTTTCGTGACCGGCACTCAGCCAGTGAGTGCACCCGCCAGTCCCATATAGGATCCGAACCCGCGGCGGGAGCCTTGCCGCGCTCCCAGCACCGTACTCTCCCGAGTGCGCCACGGGCTCGGCCCCGACTAATCCTTTTAACAAAGGTGCTGGTGGACGTTGTGGCAGCTGAATGCTCCTTTACAGCCAAGGGAGAACAGTCAGTGGATTCACTCATTTAATTCATGAACTTTTCTTCTATTTACACTTTAAATAAACGTGCCAGTTATTTGCTTAGTTAACTCTGTCGTTGTTATAAGACATTAGTGGCTAGTACTAATGAAACTGTGTTTGGATTTCAAAAATGCAGTATACCTAGTTAATTCCGCACTTAGTAATATGAAATTTGTAGTGACTGACCTGAACTAGGCTGGAGTGTGTGTCTTTGCCCTCTCCATGAAGCAGGAGTTTGCTAAATCACTTTATATTCATAAACAAGGTAGATAGAATTTCTCACAAGAAAAGCTAAACAAGAGGTGAATCCAGATGCCCATAAGAGGCCGGGCAGCAAACGTAAATCAGTGGATGGGGTAGAGCATACTGGAAGGGACAGTTGGTCTTCTCTGTCTGTTTTTGATGAAGATGTAGATATAAAAATTTTTGCATTTTTCCCTTAATCCTGCTATGAGAAAAAAAAGCACACAGATGATTATAAATGACAAGTGGACTCAGTCCCTGGTGAGGAGGTAGGAGATTGTGGTGGGGACCATGGCAAACCTGAGGATCCAAGCCTCCTCCAAAAGGGCCAGCTGCTATTTAGTCACCATTGCTACATAATAATGTGTGGCCAGATCTTTCAAATTTCCAAAATAATTTGAGGGTTTGGATTTCTAGGTAAAATCTTCCTACTTACAAATGTTGGCAATTTTCTTTTGAAGTTAATGCTATGAGGCCACCACAGCATGGATCAATAGCTCTCTGAGTATGGTCCTTACACCAGCAAGATCGACATCATCTGGGAACTTTATAGAAATGCAGATTTCTGCGAAGGCCCCACTCAGGCTTACCGAATGAGATTCTCTGGAGGTGAGACACAATGTTCTATTTTAACAAGCCCTTCATGAAGGCTTGTCAGATTTAGCAAACACTGCATGGAACATACACTAAAAGATTATTCGCTCTTTATCTGAAATTCAAGTTTAACTGAGTGTGCTGTTTTTAATCTAGCAACCCTACCTCCAGATGATTCTGATAGACGCCAGTGTGGATCGAGTGAAACATGTGTGTGAGCCAGGCTTGGTGTGTTTGAACCAGCCCTGAGACCTACTAACTATGGGATCTTAGGCAAGTGATGTAACTTCTCTGTGGTTAGTTTACTTATGTGTAAAATGGGTACAATAATAATTTCTTCCTCATGGGGTTGTTGTTAGAGTTGAAGGAGTTGGTGAACGTAAAGTACTTAGAACTTTGCCTGGCAGAAGTAAGCAATACCAAGTGTTTAGTAGTGTCATTTTATCTTTCTTCTCTTTCTCTTCTGTCATCGTCTTTCTCACCAGTGTCACTACCAACCGTCAGGGAGCACGTGTACTCACCTTCCTTCAATTCTCTTTGCCTGAACCTAACTTTGATTTAGTATAGAACTGATTCTAGGCCTTACTCCCCAAGTCAGCTCTGGTGCTTGCTCCTACCCAAAGTAACCTCCTGCTCTGAAATTTAGTTGACAGTGTGGCCATCTGGCAGGGGAAACCTGTGCTTTCTTCCACACCAACATTCTGGTTCCAGAACACTGTCTGCAGTGCCTGTGTGCTTCACGCGAGCCTCCACGGTCCAGCTTAGCAGCATGGCTTTGACTATGTCTTGGGTTTTCAGGTTCCCAGTGTGCCTGACTGGGGACTTGCGTGCTGTTCTCAGTTGAGGAAACAACTGATGTCTCCCTCACCCATTAAATTTCTGAGTACTCTTTGGGAAATCCCCACAACTTCTTTTTCTAGACAAGGAACGTGGGAAGACTTGATTTGTGTATCCAAAGAGTGTATTCAAAGGAAACCAGAACCAAACCGTTCTTGCTGAGGGTGGTTGCACGCCGCCCAAATGTGTTCCTTCATGAAGCAGCTTTCCAAGCTTCCACATGGCCACAAACAACAAACCCTTGTACATGCAGTGAAAACCAACTGGATGAGCTATTATGGTTCTCAGTTGCACCATTTTATTGCTGTCCTGGGAATGAAGCAAAATGCATTATTTTATTAAATAAAGGTTTTCCGTGCATCACAGTGGAGGCTAATTTTATCAGCTCTTTTTATGGGAGCAAACCGTCGTGCTTGTTGGGAGGACGGCGCTGGGGGCGGGGGAGTTGCGGGAGAGCAGAGGACCACATTTGTTGTCCACATGCTCCAGGGAGGCTGCCAGCATGTTTTGATCGGTAATTACTTACCAGAAGAGTTCTCCAGATCTGCAGAAAATGCACAGCTTTCAGTTCATAAGTAATTTAGAGATGATTCAAAAGGTGTGTTCAACTACAATAAATATTTGTTCATACAAATATTTGTGGGTATCGGTGTGTCCCTGGTATCCAAGAGGTATAGTCACCAGAATGTTCAGTAACTCCCAAAAAAAGTTATTTCATTGTCCTCATGTATCAGAATCCAGAACACGTACTTTTAAGATTCAGAGAGAGAAAGAAGTCCAAATCTAGTTGGAAAATTCAGTCAAATACTGTTTTTGCCTGTGGTTCGTTAGCTTTTAAACCTGAGACAACCACTTGCAGCTTTATTGAGCTTTTTGCATGAGCCCAATGCGCTCTCCGCACCTGTCTGCCCTCTGCTCATCAATAGCTAAGCACTCTGTGCGTCTGCAGAGCTGCCGCTGAGCCCAAGGTTTTCTCTGGGTTTTCTAGTCAAGGTGATCTCTTTGTTTTGTCGTTGCTGCACTGTTGTTTTTCTGGTTAGCAGCAGGCCGACACTAAACCAAATTGTGAGACTGCCAGCAATGTTCTGGTGTCCCCAGCCCCCCTGTCCCCTCCCCACTGTCACCTGCACTCCATGTTAGAGCCTTTCCCTGTCTCCATGAGCACCGTACACCTCTGCTCCTAAGATAAAACAGAAACTATGAACTTGCCGCTTCTATGCCTCGGCAGGGTGTTTCTAAAATCAATGTGTACTTTCCTCGTGGAGTCGTCTGTGTCCCTGTGTTATCACGTCCACTCCCAGATCTCACTGCCTACTTCCTTCATCGCGTCAGCCACTTCTCTGGCTGGGTTTCTCCTTCCTTCCTTCTGCTCTCTGCTTCTGCTGTATCTGTCTCTGTCCTCGTGTTATCTATGTCCACTCTCCTCCTCTCGCTGTCTGCCGCCTCCTCTTGTCTTCTTCTTCCCCCATCTCCTCCTCTTCTTCCTCATCGCCTGTCTTCTTCCCTCATTTCCTCATCTGCTTCCCCATCTCCTTATCTGCATCTCCCATCTTCTTGTCTACAGCCCTCATTTTGTTATCTTCTTGGCTCCTGTAGCACTCTTTGAGTTTGTAACCTGCTTTAAAACCTCTCTACTTGAAAAGAATACAGGCTTTAGCAAAAATAAGTGAGAGGCAGAGGACAGGGAGAGACAGGCTGGCATGTCGCCCTTCCCAGGGTTCTGGCGTGATACATTGGGGACTGACCTAAGCACCCATGCACCTGATTGTCTAAAGCATCTCCTTGTGACCCACTAGGGATTCCCACCATAGGACAGGGTTATGAAGAGAGAGGCGTTGAGTTTGGGAATTTAGGCAGTTTGGGGGCATCAACAGTGGAGTAGTGATGCCCCCGTGGCCCCTTTTCCACCTTCCCTACCCTTCTCACCAGAAGGTGGCTGAAGCTTTGCTGATCAATAGGCCTGGCACCCTTGGGCCAGTTCTGGCTGTGATGTAGATTTAGGGAACAGAGGTTCCAGAACAGGGCCAGTGGCTTCCCTTTGGTGGACTGTTAAGACAGAGCTCATGGGAGGGCCATGATCGTTGCACCAGTAGGCTTGAGCTGGCATAGAGCGTTGGGAGCCCTCTAAACCCAGTGATCTCAGGCAGAGTGGGTCACCATGAGACTTCAAAGTCGAGACTGCATAAGGTCGAACACCAGCTCCTTTACTTGCCAGCTGTGTGACCTTGAGCCAGTCACTTTGCCTCTCTGTCCCTCACTTTCATCATCTGTAAAATGCGATAATAATAAAATGTATCTCCTAAGGTGGTGGGGTAGAGTAAATGAGATGACATATGTAAAACACAGTGCCTAGCACATAGCAAACACTCAATCAGTACGAGTCTCTAGAAGGAGACTGTTTGGGGTACAACTAAGGAATGTGGCCCAGGGGCTCCCCTCAGTCACTCTCTGCCATAGACACGTTGGCAGTTTGAGCCGAAATTCATTTAGGTGAATGAGTAGATGTTTTACCATTTGTTCTTCAGACTTTTTTAAAAGAAAACTTATATTAACTAACATTATCCTTTTCTCTGTAGACTAGATCCCTTTAAACATCGATTAGATGTAGAAAGTTTTCTTCAAGTTTTTAGAACTGGTTTTCACCTTAAGCTACTGAAAATCTCTTATCTTCAGAAAAATACTCCCTCATCTCCTAAGCCTCCAGTTCAGAGATTATAAGGTGTGACTATGGTGGATGCCAGCTGAGGAAGGTGGAAGACGACTGTTCCCTTCTGAGCAGTCCCAGAGCTGGAGGGGAGGAGGGTCCTGCCGGGTTGTCTGGGCCACCCCTTGGCCCACAAGACCACAGATGCACCATTACACTGCATTCGGAAAAGAGGGTCAGGGATTCCATTTAGCAGGTGAAGGGGCAGGAGCTGAGCACTTGATTTGTAAATGCATCTCTTGAAGTGCTGGCACGTGTCACCTCACACCTCACCAAGAAAAGAGAGGATCTGTTAGGAACCTAAGGGAGGGGAATGAGGCTGCGAACTCCCTTTCAGATCGCCCCAGCTACATCCATCTGTGTTTCAGTTGTCCGAGTTAAATGAACAGTTAAGTCACACAAGCACGTTGCTTTCACATGATTCTAAGACCCTTAAAACGATCCAGTTGGGCCTTGGAGGGACAGCAGCCTGGGATCCCTCTTCACTGGGTCTTCCTCTCTCTCCTGGGACATTGGGCTCCACATACTGCTGAAATTATGAAAAATGCTGAACCCGCGAGAAGTTCAACCTTGATAAATATTAGTTCATATGACACCTCCCATGGATCTGTAGGAAAAGTGAATTTGCTTTGAGGGGAATTGGGATCTGCTCCAGTATAATGGGAGTCGTGGCCTGGGGGCCCTTCTTATCCTTAACCCAAAGTAATTTCCTGTCTTCTGGGTACACCCCCCTCCCCTGCAGCCTGCTGTGACCTGCTGTGGCAGCAGCATCTAGCTGGAGCCGCTAAGTGCTGGATCGCTTCCTGAGCAGCAAGATGGGCCATGCTGGTCAGGTCTCCCTGGAAAAAGCAGAAATAAATCAAGCACCAGCTCCTACTTAAGATCTGATGAAATTCTCCATTTCCGTTCCAAATTGAATTCCTCCCGAAGGATCGGAGCAGCTCCTGGGAGTAATGAAGGCGTTCCTTCCTCCTCTGCTACAAGCATGTTTTAAATTAACGGGCACAGCACTCTCATCAGGGTGGGTAGCTAGAGTTAAGGAACAGTCTCCAGAAACTGTTTTCAGACCAGACATGATGTTTTTATCTCGAGGGGCAAGGCGGCAGACATGCTATATGCTTGGCCTTGGTGGAGGAGGCAGCCCCGCAGGTGGTCTCCAGGGAGCGAATGACGGCGCTGGCCTGCAGGGGATCTGTACCATTTCTATGTGCAGAATGCAAACAAGAGGCCTGTGTTTCTCAGACTGAACGTCTCACTCTTCTGCCCATCTCTCACCTGGGAAAAATGATAAACTCTGTGACATTTAAAAAAACAAAACAAAGACATTTTTAGGATAAAGATGTCATGAGGTGATTATTTTCCATCCTCTGTAATGATGACAAATCGGCAGTCTGGCATTTGCACAGGCAGTTGACACAGACCCTTTCGGGGGGGAAAAAAGAAACCCCATTTTCCAGTGGTCCTCGTCAGAGTGAAGACCGACCATCGCTGGCTGGTCCGGAGCGTGAATGAGATTCTGAGAACGAAGGATGTGTGAGGAGCCCGGGGGTGAGCCTTACAAATCAAGGTTAAGGTAGGAGTAGAAAATTCCAAAAGCTCATTCTGTTTTGAAGGTGGACATGAGATAGACTATCTGTTGGTAAAGGAATATTTACTATTACTTGAAGTGAGCTTAAGAACATTATTATACTTTTCTTGACTCACTGTTGTAGAAAAGCAGTTTTTAAAAAAGTTTAAAAAGTCTACTTAAGATGAGAATTTTTTTTAAAATTAAGAAATGAAATTTATTTTTTACAGTTTTGGAGGCTGGGAAGTTCACAGTCCAGGGGGCACATCTGGTGAGGGCCTTGTTCTGGCTGGGAACTCAACAGGAGAAATCATTACATTTTGAGTCTAAGGGAGGGAAAGAAAATTCTTGAGAGAATATTCTATTTTCCTTTTATGTCAGAATTTTAACAGCCCTTGAGAAAGGTTATCAAAACCTCACTCTGTGTTTTCAATTTAGTTTTAAGACAGCAGCCATTTCCTTGATAGGGAAATAGCCCCAGAGCATCCAGTAGGTAAATCCCAGCTTTTGAGGGCAAAACAGGCTGCTGGAGGGTTTAGAGTCAAGTCACCAACCAGCAAATTGCTTTTCAGGGAGGAGGTCATGTTTTCCACTGATAATAGTGTTATTTATATCAAGTCAAACGCCCTTCCTTCCCACCAAGGAGGATGTTTAAGCTTCAGTCTCTCCCTCACAGTACAGTAGGAAATACATTTATCCCTGGCTCAGAAGAAAGGATTGAGGATGGGGAAGTGGGAATTTAGGTTGAATTCCAGCAAAACTAGGGTCTGTCCAGAGCCCAACCAAGATGCACTGAGGCTGGGGTGGTGTCTACAGGGTACTGGAGGGTGGGGAGGAGTCTGCTGGAGACAACAACAGCTGCCCAAGGGCAAAACATTAAAGGGCAGGAAAATGAAATGCCACCCCCCACACGGCTGCTTTTTGTGCATTCCTTCAGGCCCTTGCAGACTTTTATATTTGCATAAATGGGCCTTGGCTAGGCTTCCGCCCTGGGACAAAAACAGCAGGTCACCCACACAGTGGAGACTTTTTCTTCATAAACAGTCTTTCTGCCATTTCACAGTTATCAGCTTGTAGACACTTCCTGGCTGCAGTGGACAGTCAGCCACCCAGTTTCTCTAACAATGTACACTCGTCTGGCCCTCTCCGGCTGGTGGACCCTTCCCATGCGGGCTGGTCTTTGAGCCTGTTTATGAGGCCTGGAGTTACTTCTGTTTTGTTTTAGCCAAAGGGTAAACTGCTGCCAGCAGTATGTCTGGAATGTTATTTACTCGGTACATTTCTGTGGCTTTTCTTTGTAGCACTTCACATGCCAGAGCCAGGGGTCATTTACTTGAAAATGCCAGGTTGCATGGTTTGTCTTCTCAACAGGGTGACTTTCCCAGCACGGGGAGGTTTAGCTCCTGCGCCTCTCAGTCCCTTGCTCCCTCCCTATATGTTTTCTGAGTTGGAGCTTTGTGCTACTGTTGGTGCCTGTGGCATCGCACCCCTTTTTCCTAAATGCCCCAACTCCACTTTTATTTTCTGGGGTTTCTGGTGGATTCTTCAGGGAGCCCTGTAGATGCTTCTCATTTGCGAGCCTGCCCTGTCGTTATTTCATGTGAAAGTGTCTGTGTTGGCAGACGTGACTCCGCCGCTGCAGTCTAGCTCTCTGAGCTGAATGGGTGATGTTGTGCAAGGGAAACATAGGTGGTTTTGCTAATGGTGGCCGTGGGGGCGGAAGAGAAATCCGCGAGCAGTCTTGGCTTGTGCAGAGCCAAGAGGACGGCAAACAAATGGCTTTTGAAAGAAGGAACTGGTGTGTACAGTTTCTTATTGGAAGGTTTCACAACTGTGTTTGTTCAATTGATGGAGGAGAGGTTTTTCAAGAGCGGATTCTTCTCTAGGAAGACTGTAAATGAGTCCTGGATGAATGATAAACGGCAAGTGTGGAAGCATAGGAGGTATTCAATTTGCTGTCTTTCCTCAGCCCCCCTTTGTCCCACTGTATCTATGCAACTTTAATCACAGTAAAACAGGGTTTTAAAACAGGGTATGGAAAAGGAGATTAGGTAAATCTCCCTGTCTGGTGCAGCCCTGGGGCCGTTTGCACACCTGGGTGTGTTAACTCCCTAAGTTCTCTCGCTCAGCATAATTTTGTTATGTTGTGTAAATCTATAAGCACCTACAGTTCCCACTGAAAATCTTTGCCTTGCAGAGCCTCTGCCTTTATCTAGCTCTTTTGAAAACCTCACCCATCCACAGCACTTGTTTGTGTTAACTGTGTAACCAGCCCCAGTGTGAACTGGAAAATTTTGGGTTGCATTCTTCTTGGCTTTTCCTGTCCTTCTGCATGACTTCTCAATTTGTTTGTAAGCTGTTTGGATTTTCGGCTGAAGGGTCTTTGATCACTTTCCTGACAGCATGGGCTTCGCATTCTCACACCTGCTCTTCTTTTACAGTCCAGATTTCAGAGTAAATGCTTCCATTGCCTTGTAATTTTTTCAGTGTAAAATGTCGGTGCAGGTTACTTATTACAGGTAACAGCCGTTTGAGGATGGGGACAACTGCTTGGCAGAGACAGCAACCTGAACCGCTGCCAGAAACATAAACTGCCACTTTGTTTGTCTGAAAGCATCTCAGCTGCAAGCCTGTCGGTCGGGATCTAGCATGCACATGATAATAACAGGCTCGTAGGCTGAGAAAGTCGCCCCGTGGGGTAGCCACGAAGACAGGCTCTAACAAGACTCCCTCCCCCCCTATTATCCACAGCCCACACATCATCTTCCTCTCTCAGAGCGCCTTGACAGGAATGAGCCATCTCTGTGGGACCCGTCTCTGCCATGAAATTGCTCACGCCTGGTTTGGCCTAGCCATCGGGGCCCGCGACTGGACAGAGGAGTGGCTGAGTGAAGGCTTTGCCACTCACTTGGAAGATGTGATCTGGGCTGAAGCGCAGAAGGTGGGTTTAAAGTGATCCTAAACATTTCACTGTCCAGAGTCAAGTTCTATTTCTAGTCATTTGTTCATTCAACAGGTATATTCTAGGCGTGATTTTTGCAGTGGAGATAGCTTTATACATAAGAGGGGGAAGCCCCTGCTGTTGCAGAATCCATAGTCTAGAGACGGGAGAGAGAAGACAGACAGACAGATGAATGTATAAGATGTCAGGTGGTGAAGAGTACTGTGAAGGAAAATGGGCCCTGCAGGGAGCGGTGAGGAGCGAGCTATCTTAGAAGGTGGTCAGAGAAGGCCTTTCTGATAAGGAGACCTTGGAGCAGAGGAGTGGAGAAAAGGCCATGTTGTGGTGTACTCGAGCAGTCCTTTGTGGTCACAGTTGTGTGACACTGACTGTGTGTGTGTGTTTCAAATAATGAGGTTAAAGTATAAGGCAGGAGTAATAATCTCAGATGTCTGCTGACAAATAATGAATGAAGAGTGAAGCAGTGGGCGTTGTCGATTAGGGCAGGGTAAGGACTGTGGCAAACTGGCCACTGCTACTCAGCTCTGACCAACTGTTGTCATGTTGAAGGGAGGACTCAGTACAGCCTGGACTTGTAGTTTTTTTAAAGGAATCCGTAAAATCCTGGATTTTTCTGTGAAGTTTCCTAATTTAAAAAATATTATGCAAACCAAACATACTCAGAGGCCAGACCTGGTCACCACATTCCCAGTTTGCAACCTCTGCTATAAAGAATTGGCCACCAGTTCTGATGAGGATGTGGGAGTTAAGCTGCTTCCTGCTTACTTTCCAATTCCTCGGATTTAGGTCACTTCTTTTCCCTTCTGTCCCCACCCCTTAGACACTGCACTGTTTGGCATTGCCAAAATTCCCAAGTTTGTGCATACCTGTATGATTTTGTTCAAGGTCCTTCTGTTGGCTGAAATCCTATTTATTTTTCACTAACCGGCTCAAGGCCACCTTCTCCGGATAGCCCACCCTGAACACCCCACTCACGACTTGGCACTGCTCTCCTGTGAACTTCGAATTCCCGCTGTATCTGGCTCTTGCCTCTTTCCTCGCTGTTTCTTCCTCCTTCTGCCATGTGCTTTTCTTATCCTCACAATGGGACTGTGACCTCTTTCAGAGTGGAGCTGTGTCTTACTCATCCTCCCATCCTCTTCACCCCTTGGCTGTGGACCTAGCAGTATGCACACCTGTGTCCCCCAGAGTCCTGTGAAGAGAGGCCATATGGTAGATACAGGAAAAGAGACTGGGTTTTGAGTAGCACCAGGCTTTGAATCCAGCTCTGCTGTTCACCAGCTTTGTGAGGATAGGTAGGTTATGTAGTCTCCCTGAGCCTCAGTTTCCCCATTTGTAGAATGAATATAAGAACGCTTAATCTTCTAGGGCAAATAGGATAATGTATGTATATTAGCACAGTGCCTGACACAGAAAGGTCGTGTAAGAAATACCAGTTCTCTTCCTGTTTGTATTTTCCAACACCTTGCACATAGTAGGTGTTCAGCTATCACACTCCCTTCCCTGGGTTGCTTTCATCCTGAGACAGTCAGATTTGTGCTCTTCTTGGCCATTGCAAAGGCATTTCAGGCATCCGGTAGTGATATCTCTGCCCTGTATTTCCTGCTCCCCAAAAAGCGCTCCTCCTCTACTCTTCCTGCTGCCTAAACCTCTGGACAGGCACCTGAGTCTCCTGGCGGGGGGCCTGCCTTTGACTCCCCGAAGGCATCCATATCCACCGACAGAAGCCAGCGGGCCGCATCTCTCACTACACACCTTCTGCATCCGTTCTGTGCTGGGTCTGTGGCAATCAAAGGCTGGGTAAGACGCAGCCTACCACAGTCTAATTGTGACAACAGGAAGACCACACAGTGAAATGGAGAAGAAAATAAGTTAAAAAAGAGAGGTAAATGCCAAGTATTGTGGGAGTTCAGAGGTGGCAGAGGCCAGGTCTGAGCGGATCCAGAAAGTCCTCGTGGAGGAGGTGGCTTCTGTTGCAGGCCTTGAAGGGAAGGCAGGAGCTGAGGTCTCTCTGTCCGTCCTCCAACCTCCACCTCACCATCCTTCAGGGCAGGTGCAGTGACTCCTCAGAATGTGAACATGTGAATATTCTTGAGGCAAAGTGGCCATTCTAGATTCCAGCATGAAGTTTGGAAACATTTCCAGACTGTGCCTGACACTCTGACCCCTTCTCATAAGGGCGACACTGAGCTGGTGCCCATGTCAAACCTTCCCAGCAGCAGAGGAGCCTCTGAGGGGCAAGGACACTCCTGGTCTGCACTGGGCTCCACCAGTGAAGAGGGGTGAGTCTGCATTGGTGGCAGTGCTCATTTGGGTCGTGTTGCTGCCCGGGCATTGGGAAGCACAGCAAAGGCAGCGGAAGGGGGTGAAATCATGGAAAAAGGAGACGGAAACCACACTCCACAGGGGTAGATGAATTGAGTTAGCTGTAAGATTGAATCATATAACTTGTCATCAACCTGGAAAAAGTCTAAACTCCTTCACAGATGTATTAGTCTACTCAGACTGCCATAATAAAATACTACAACTGGGTGGTGTAAACAACAGACATTTATTTCTTACAATTCTGGAGGCAAGATCCAAGATCAAGGTGCCGACAGGTTGGTCTCTGGTGAGGCCTCTCTTCATGGTGTGGCCCCTTTTTGCTGTGTTCTTACATGACCTTGCCTCTGTGTGCGCAGAGAGAGCTCTAGTGTCCCTTCCTCTTATAAGTACACTGTAGGACTAGGGGCCCACTCTTATGACCTCATTTAACTGTAATTACTTCCTTAAAAGCCCTGCCTGCAAATACAGTCACATTGGGGTTAGGTCTTCAATATATGTATATTGGGGTGACAAAATTCAGATTGTAACAACAGGCACAGCCTCTGCCAGTTTCTCAGCAGCTCTCTGTTCCCTTCCCTAGTCAGTGTCTCCTCCGACCTGCCCACATCCCTCGTCATTCTCTGAGCACAGCAGACTCTCTCCAGGCCCCACATGCCTTGCATGCCTTCCCTCCTCTTGGTGACTCCTGCTTTCCCTGTGGTCTGATGCAGGCACCACCACCTCCTCAGGAAAGCCCTCTGACCTTCCTTGGTTGTGAGGGGGCATCTGGGTTCTTCCTTAACTTCAACTGTCACTCGCTCTGTCCATAATGTCCCCAGAGCCTAGCAGAGACTCATTGACTATCTGTTGAATGAATTATTAAGGAGCTTTGATTTCCAGAAATGCCTGCCGATACTAGAAATCTTCTCTCCCCAGTGGTTGTCCTGCTGCCCTCCCTTACAGAGATTATAGCTGTGCAGCTGTAATCTGCACACACTGAGCTTGCAGCCTATTCTGACTCAGTAGGGCAGAGTGTAGTGGCCTTCCCCCTCCCTTTTCTGGTTATATGCAAATAGAATCATCTGGACTGCATTAGCAAGCTCCACTGTAAACAGTTCTTAACAAGACTGAGTGTTGGGAAAAACAGGAGGTAAATGGAGGGACCTTCCCACACACGCAGAAAGACAGAGCAGGAGAGGAGGGCTGGATGGAATCAAAGTGGAAATGGCTCCTAGAGAAGGCTGTGCTCTCAAGGCCAGCATGTGTGTGGGGAGTGGGGTGGGTTCTGGGACCAGGGACCCCCCCCCCCCAACAGGAAGGCCCAGCTCCACCCACCAGCATGAGAGTGTGCAGTTGGTTCTTCATTTGAGGAACTAAGAGGTTTCTTTGGCCCTTTGATTTGCTAATGGGGAGCAAGGTGAAAACAGGGGCCAGTCTGTGTCATCCCCCGCTGGGACAAAGCAAGCCTTTCCATGGGGCAGCTCCGACCAGCACGCTGATGACAAAAGCTACTGTGTTTTGTGCACGTGTGTTTGTGTGTCTGGCCCCAGCAGCTGGCCCCCCACGAGGCGCAGGAGCAGCAGGAGCTGAGGGCTTGCCTGCGTTGGCGTCGCCTGCAGGACGAGATGCAGAACTCCCCTGAAGAGATGCAGGTGTTAAGGTGAGGCACCCTCATGATCCTACTACCTTCTTGCTCCTCCTCTTCCTCTTTCAGGACACATCCAGGCCATCTGATTAAACGTGCAGTGTTTCCTTTTTAAATGACACCGGGCTGGGCTGCTCATCCTCCCAGGGATGTGATTATGTTTTAAGTCAGGGTGTTTCAGTTTGTCTTCTGACATTTTCCTGGTGTTCCTATTCAGGAAAAAAACTAGCACGAGTCCACTTCCAGGACCAAATTCTTCGTTTGAAGTTCTAATAGTCACTTTATGTGGTGGCTGCAGACATGGAGAAGGTTGGGGTTTGGCAGTCTGGCCAATGGTAACCCTTTAAAGCCAAAGGGAAAAAAATCTTTAGGAAAATATTGATTCCAAAGCATTTAGTAGTAACAGATGTAAGTGTCAATGGGGCCTTTTGTTTCCATGTAGCCCAGCAGGAAGCCTCTGCTGCTTTCTCCATTGCAGTAGAGGATTCCGCTCCCAGCTACTGAGTTTTGTTTGCACACTGTGGCTTGTGCACTTGCAGAATTACTCCTTGCTGTTTTTCCATGTTTGCCCTCTGCTTTGGTCCATTTCTTCAGGACTCCAAAGTTGTTTATCTGAAACCTCATGCCTAGGCCCCAGGAGCAGTGCAGTTGCTGTGGCAACAGAAGCCTCCTGTTCTCCCCCTCCTGACTAGTCACTGTTTGGGATCTGCAGTCAGAAAGCTGGGAAGGGTGGGCCATCCAGGAGCTGCCCTCTTCTCACCCCATTTAGCTGGCCGGCCACCCTGAAGGCCGCCTACCTCCCTGAGCACAAGCCTGCCCTGGACATCTCTGCGGTGGCGGTTTGTTTTTAATAAAGACCCCATTCCCTGTGACCGCAACTGAAGCGCACCTTGAGGCTGCAGCCTGGCGAAATGCACCGAGCCAGGGACCCCAAGGCGGCAGGCAGGCAGGCCGTGCTCCCAAGCGGGCCACCCAGCCACGGCGCCGGAGGCCTGCACTGCGCCTCAGCTGGTGCTCCTGCACCCGCCCGCAGGACGACTAGCGCCACAGCCAGCCTCCCCAGAGCCCCTGCTCTCACGGAGCTCCCACTCAGCAGGGACACTGTTGCGTGCACGAGCTGCTCACAGGGGATGATTTCCAGACTGAGTGAAAGACTTGTAGTGAGGAGGCTGGGGGATGCCTTTCTGAGAATGAGCCCCTTGTATGCATAGCCTGGCAGAGGAGGGAACACGAAGGCCCTGAGGCAGGACAGGGTTTGGGGTGATTTAGGGACAGAAAGGAGGGATTTGTGGCTGGAAAGGGGACTGAGCGCAGAGCTTTGAGAGGCAGGCAGGAGCCAGGTCACAGGATCCTTACTCCAGGTTCTAGGGAAGCCATCAGCAGAGGAGGAGCAGGGTCTGGCGTTTTTACAGTGCACTCTGCTGCTGTGTGGAGAGGCCACAGACAGCAGACAGGAAGCGAGGCTGGAGTGTCTTCTCGGTAGTCCATGCAGGAGATCCTGGTGGTGGCAGTGACAGATGAAAGAAGCAAACCTACTTGAGATGTATTTTCTCTGGTCGACTGAATGTGGAGAAGAGGAAAATCAGCGAATCCAGAATGATTCATAGGTTTTTGAGTTAAGCGGTTGGGGTAGAGGGTGATGCCTTTTATTGAGATGGTAAAGACTGGGAAGAGCAGGCTTTGGAGGGAAAAATAAAGATTCCAGTTTTGCATGTGTTAAATTCGAGATGCAAAATAGATATTCAATATTAAGAACTCAATGGGTTCTGCAAATGAGGAGCTCAATGGAGAGAGTGTAACATTTAGTCTATAAAATCATTTAAAATTCTGAGCATAATGACATCACCAGGGAGAGAGGAAGATGAGCAGCCAACAAAGGATCCTGGGCAATCAGAGTGTGTGGAGAAAACCAGGCCACCGGAGGTCATGGGGCCAGGAGAGAAAGTGAGGCAAGGAGGTGGGGTGGCCGATGCTGGATGCTGCCAAGGGGTGTGTAAAGGGACAGAGAGAAGTGACCTTTGGGCGGGACCACAGGGAAGATGTTGGTGACCTGGACATTCGTGCATTTATGAGTAGTGTAGAAGGAAGCCAAATGGAAGTGGACGGAAGAGTGAACGGGAGGTCAGGAAGCAGAGCCATCGAGTGTGGACTATGTGGGAGAGGATATGCTGGTGAGGGAAGAAGTACTGGGGAGGTAGCAGAGGGAGCTGAGGGCCAGAGAGGGTTGCTTTAAGGTGGGGGACCCAGGAGCATGTTTATGTGCTACCTGTGTAACTGTGCAAATCCCTTCACTTCTCAAGGACTCAGTTTCTCCAACTATGTCATCTCCATTCTCCGTGTCTCTAAGTTCCCTTGATGCCTCTGGTTCTGCATGACCATAGTCATTTGGTGGGGGCTGGGGGCAACATAATAAATATTAGTTGGTGAAGTGTGTTTCCTGCTCATAAGCGAGTTAGACTGTAGCTGGGAAGTCAGTTCACACATGAGGAGAGACTCACCTCTGGCTTCCCTGGAGCTGTGGTCAACGCAGTCTCTGATGGCCAAGATCTTTTCTTTTGTGTGTGGAGTCGAGAGAAAGAATACGGTATTTTTAGACCTTTGTGCCGAAAGGCTTATATGGCATTTGTTTTTCTTTGTTTTAGTACTCAGAATTTGTGTTTGCCTACATTTAGGCTAATGGTGACATGACTGCACTTGAAAGACTTGTGTCGCACATCGTTATGGAAAGTGTTATCAGATGCACTTCCAATGAGCAGGAGTGTTTCTGAGCTGCCCCAAATTATATAGTCTAGGTTCACTTTACTCCCATCCCCTAGAATTCTCCCTTAAAAGGGTACAGAGAGCCTAGAAATTATTGAAAGTGAAAGAAAGAACCAGAGTTGTAAAGATTTGTTCTCAGTTTTAGATTTGTTGTAATATGCAAATGAGATAGTGGGAAAAAAGTCCCTCAAAACACTACAGTGATCAGAGATGCTATTTTTTTTTCTTTCAAGATATTCATGGTGTTGGAAGTGATGGACCACTTAGTTAAAAGTCTTGGTTTGTGTCAGGTTCCTCTGTGTGGGCAGATGCACACAGCATTCAAAGTGGTTGGACACTCCCTCCTTCCAAGAACACTTTCTTCTCTCAGCTTCCAAGTGTCAATCACACTCTCCTTGGCTTCCCACCACCTCACCAGCTGGTCCTTCCCCGCCTCTCTTGCTGACAATTTAACATCTTCACTTAAATGGTTCAAGGCTCAGAAAGACTGAATAACATGTCCAACATAGTGCAGCTGATAAACAGCAGAACAGGGTTTAAACCCAGGGATTCAATCTCTCCTCTTTTCCCTACACCATATCCCTTCCTTGAAGGAACTAGATAATAGCATTTAGTTGCATTTAAAGAAAATACTCCCCACTATCTTGAACTCTGAAAGGATAGACTTATGGGTCGGGGTGAGAAAGTATCCATGCATCAAGCATCTTTGTCTTTTAACACATGAAAGCATGTATCTTATTTCAAAAGATATTGGGGAAAAAAGAAAACTCGACATTCTGTTGTTTATAGATACTAGAGTATTAACAAAGTGGGAAGAGAAAAACTAAAATTTTGGCTCTAACTTATTAATTTCAGTAATTTACATGTAAGAACTGTTTTCTTTTTTGCCTTCCATATGTCCAGTGTTGAATGATGGGTCACATCAAATATGTCTTAGATGGACTTAGTTGTAAGTTTCATTTGTTTACAACAGTTTCTTGTGTTTTCCCAGCCTGCTCAGCCTTCAATGGCTGGGGAGCCTGTAATGGGGCTGCAGGCTCCTGAGGCATGGTGACCTGCTCAAAATGTTTCATAATGTCAAGGGTCACATGAGGGTCCATGTCAGGGTCACAGGGGCACAGGCCTTTTCTCATTCGTTAATTATTAAAGATATCTTTCCCACATAGGAGACCCTAGTGTCACTCCAGACTTTCCCTCACTGCCCCAGCAGCCCTGGGCAGAATTTTCCACCAGAATAAGTCTGATCTTGCTTTTTTTTTTTTTTTTTTTTCCCTCCTGGGTGGCTGGTGATTGAGGGATCCACACGCTTGACCTCTGTGTTATAACACCATGCTCTAACCAACTGAACTAGCCAGCCAGCCCAAGTCTGATCTAATTGTTGTCCCATTCTGTCCTGCTCGGCTTTCTCCTGCTGTCCACTCCCTGCCTGCAAGCCACCCCCTTGACCAGCGCAGCATTTGTGGCTCTTGCCAAAGAAGATGCTAAGGGGGTGCTGAAAGGCTCCTGCCTGTTGTCTCTAGGGTGCAGCCAGGTTCCCTAGCGTCCGTCCACGTGCTCTCGGGTAGCATGTTCTGACAGGCCCTGCGGGATGGAGAGCTGCAGTGGCAGGGTCAGAAGAAACCGCTGATGGTTTTTATTGTTTGTGATTTATTATCCCTTCCTCTTTTTTCTGGATTCATTGTTAAAATCAAGCTCATGCTGAGAAAAATGTTTAAATATACCATGGCAAGGACTCACTGACAAGCACGAGTCTGAAGTAGCACTTTCTCTTAGCTGCTGCCTACACAGCTGATAAAAGGCTTGATCAGTGCAGACATCCTCCCCTACCTTCCTCGTGAACACCCCCCCACAAAACATCCTGTAATAATAGGGGGAAAACCCCAAGTATGTAAATCTATCCATTGCCACGAGTGTTCTGTGAATGTGCATGGTGCCTAAGCACTGTACATTCCATTTAAAATAGTAAGACTTTATCTGATCTTTGACAAAGGCACCAAGCCTATTCACTGGGGAAGGGACTGCCTCTTCAGCAAATGGTGCTGGGATAACTGGATATCCATATGCAAGAGAATGAAACTAGATCCATACCTCTCACCATATACTAAAATTAACTCAAAATGGATTAAGGATTTAAATATACACCCTGAAATAATAAAACTTCTTAAAGAAAACATAGGAGAAACACTTCAGGAAATAGGACTGGACACAGACTTCATGAATACGACCCCAAAAGCACGGGCCACCAAAGGAAAAATAAACAAATGGGATTATATCAAACTAAAAAGCTTCTGCACAGCAAAAGAAACAATTAACAGAGTTAAAAGACAACCAACAGAGTGGGAGAAAATATTTGCGAAATATACATCTGACAAAGGATTAATATCCAGAATATATAAGGAACTCAAACAACTTTATAAGAAAAAAACAACCAACCCAATTAAAAAATGGGCAAAAGAGCTAAGTAGGCATTTCTCTAAGGAAGATATACAAATGGCCAACAGACATATGAAAAAATGCTCAACATCACTCAGCATCCGGGAAATGCAAATCAAAACCACACTGAGATACCATCTCACCCCAGTTAGGATGGCTAAAATCCAAAAGACCCTGAACGATAAATGCTGACAAGGTTGCAGAGAAAAAGGAACTCTCATACATTGTTGGTGGGACTGCAAAATGGTGCAGCCTCTATGGAAAATGGTATGGAGGTTCCTCAAACAATTGCAGGTAGATCTACCATACGACCCAGCTATCCCACTGCTGGGAATATACCCAGAGGAATGGAAATCATCAAGTCGAAAGTATACCTGTTCCCCAATGTTCATTGCAGCACTCTTTACAATAGCCAAGAGTTGGAACCAGCCCAAATGTCCATCATCGGATGAGTGGATACGGAAAATGTGGTACATCTACACAATGGAATACTACTCAGCTATAAAAACGAATGAAATACTGCCATTTGCAACAACATGGATGGACCTTGAGAGAATTATATTAAGTGAAACAAGTCAGGCACAGAAAGAGAAATACCACATGTTCTCACTTATTGGTGGGAGCTAAAAATTAATATATAAATTCACACACACACACACACAAAAACCGGGGGAGAGGGGGAGAAGATATAACAACCACAATTACTTGAAGTTGACACGACAAGCAAACGGGGGGACATTGTTGGGGGGGAGGGAGGAAAGAGAGGAGGGAGGGAGGTTTTGGTAAGGGGCAACAATAATCAACCACAATGTATATCGACAAAATAAAAGTTAAAAAAAAAATAGTAAGACTTTTTCAGTAAAAGTCTTCTATGTGTAAATCTTCTCTGTTATACTTGAAGTTTTCACTTCTGAAGTTTTTCTCAAAAGTTTTATTTCTAATCCGTGAAGAACATAGCAGTCTTTTCCCACCTATGTGGGACACACATTTGCAGTGACACAGGTACACCTCATGGAAAAGTTCCCTCCTTTGGGATTCTCATGTTGCCATTGGGCACCCACCTCTAGCCCAGAGACACAGTCCTGCTCCTCTGCCCTGAGGCTTGGGGGCTCCCGCAGGGGGCACGAATGAATCCGCTCACTCCTCCTTGGTTAGCTGCCTTCTCCCTTGCCTTGAGTGTTTATTCCAGACCTTCCCTGTTCTCCCTTCCTTCTCTTGCCTCCTGCTCCACTGGGGAAACTGAGGCCATCAGCCATGTTCTCCCTTTGACTCTGTAAATGCATTTACATCCACATCTACCCTGAACTCCCAAATGCCCGAGTGCCCATCTGTCCGTCTTACCACAGCTAAAAGTGAACTTCTAGTTCCATGGGTAGCATAAGAATAAGTGTGCCTTAACCCAGATCAGAAACCCTAACCCACTGTCTGCAACGGGGAAGGAAAGGGAGGATTCTGACATCCCGGAGAATGAAGCTGTCGTCACTTTGGACCATGGGCTGGGGTCCGTCCTACCCTATCAGAGAGGACACTGTTCCCTTGGGGGCTCCCACAGACATAACTGTGGTGACTCAGCCTAGAACACTGTCCAGTTATCTTAACTTGCCTGAGGAGCACTGTGGAGCCCTTCCTTTTGCAGAGTTAAGTGGGTGGGTCTTGTTGCTAACCAGGAAGGGCAGGCCTGCTCTGTAATCACCCTGATGGGAGCCAAATATTTTAATACAGCATTTGTACCTGAATTTAATTGACTACACTCTTATAATTTATATCATCTTATTTTTAAGTTTAAAGCCTACAGGCTTCAACCAATTTAAGGAACAGTCTGGGGATTAAAGAGGAAAGTCTTTGTTTCATTTGCTTTAGTGGGACAAGCTCCAAAAGTGCGTTGTCCTGAGGACCCTGCCCATCATACCAGCCACCAGTGTCCTCCTCTGCCAGGACTTTGCTCCATTGTCACCCTCTGTCCTGTCATTAACCCCTCCTTGTCTCCCGTTTCCCTCACCTTAACTGGTAACTATGCTCATATTTCTGCCATCCTGAATAATCTCCCCTTGGAATCTAAATCAAAACGCTGGTCTCCATTCCCACCCTCTCATGAGCTCCAGCTTCTGGAATCTGCTTTCTGCCCTCACCAGTCTAGGGAAACTTCTTCCCTACGGTCTCTGTGCCTTTATCATCACCAGGCTCTGTAAGCGTATTTCAGTTCTTATCTTTCTGAACTCCTTTGCATTGTTTGGTACCTTTGATAACTCCTCCCTTCTGGAAATGTCTGTCCCCTGACTTCCATGGCAGTCCTTCTCTGGTTCTCCTCGCCCTGCCTGCCGTTCCTCCTCATCTCCTTCACAGTCTTCTCTTCTCAGAGTTGGTGTTCCTCAGGGGCTGCACCCTCAGCTGCACAGCCCCACAACATGGTCTCCACAGCCCCTGTCCTAGGTGGGTTCCTCACAAGCAGACGCTGACACAAGGTTTATGTGAAAGAGACTTATTAGGAAGTGTTTCTAGGAGCGGCAAACGGAAGTGGAAGTGAGGAGAGAGGAGACCAAGCAAGTGCCCTGATATGGAGCCACATCACACAGGGTCACTCTGGAGGCAGTGCGGGCCACCCTGAGAGTTGTTCCCGTCAGGGCAAGGGACACGCAGAATGTTTACAGCCCCGCACTTGTCTAACCAGGTGGAAAGATGCACATCCCCAGGTACTTCCGGCTCTCTGTGTTCACAAGCAAAACAGGCCTAGGGAACAGAGATCATGCCAAGAGCTGGTGTGCACACAAGGGGTAAAAGGTCCCCAGGGGACACAGGTGGGGCGTGGGCACCGCTGGCATACCCTGTGTGAGCTGGAGGCTCCAAAGTCTCCACTGCTATCCCAGCACTCTCTTAAGAGATCAGATGTGAATGCTTAACTCCCCACTGACGTCTCTTCATGGTCACCCTGCAGGCGTCTGCGGTGCATCCCCTCCCCCCACCTTCATCTGCTCACTTCCTGTGGCACGCACGGGTCCACACACTCATGCAGGGTGGAAGCCTGTGCGGTCCACCTCTTCCCTGTCCTCCGCTCCTCTCTGGGAACCATCACTAACAACTGCCGATTTTACCTCACAGTTATTTCCTCAATCCAACCCTTCTTTGTCGCTTGCTTGCAACAATCCAACAGCCCCCAGATTGTTTTTCTACCTCTAGTCTTGCCTTTCCTTGTTGCCACTGGGGAGCTCTCCTGAAGACACCTTGTGATTCTGCCACTTTCTTGCTTAGAGCCCCAAAAGCTTCCCCTTGCCTCAGGAAAAACTTCAAGCTCCTTAACATGGCATGCAAGAACCTGCATGACACAACCTCTGTTTTTCCAGTTTCAGCTCTTGCCCGTCTTTGCTTTCCCTTCCACTCAGGCAGATAGCTCATAGGACTGCACTGTCTTAGCCAGCTCAGGCTGCTGTAACAGGATTCTAAAGACTGGGGCTTAAACAGCAGAAATGATTTTCTCACTGCTCTGGAGGCCGGAAGGCTGAGATGAAGATGTGGCCGTGCTGGGTTCTCCTGAGGCCGCTCTTCTTGGCTTGCAGGTGGCTGCCTGCTCAATGCATCCTCACTCACGGGGTCTTTCCTCTGTGTGCACATCCCTGGTGTTTCTCTGTGTGTCCTAATCTCCTCTTATAAGGACACCAGTCACATTGGATTAGGGCCACCCTGGCAGCCTCATTTTCACTTAACCACCCATTGACAGGCCCTGTCTCCAAATACAGTCACATTCTGAAATACTGGGAATTAGGGCTTCAACATAAAAATTATGGGGGGGACACAATTCAGCCCATATCTCCTACCATCCACCTGTTCTTTCTTACCACCATGCCTTTTTTTCAAGTTGTCTCTATTTAGAATACCCTTCTCTTGCTGCATAATTCCACATCATTATGACTCGGATATCATTGTCTTCCCAAAAAGTCCAGACCCTACCCTAAGATAAGCTAGTGTCCCTTCTCTGTACCCCCTAGACTATCATTGTATCCCCAGTCCTGATTTTACTACATTGTTTGATAATTATATTTAGGATGAGTCACATTAAACTGCCAATATTTGGCCATTTTTGACCTACAAAAATAGCAATTTCATGTGGTCCAACCTAACACATTTCTCTCTTCTGGCCCATTAGCCTTTTCTACCTAGGGACTGTGTCTTGTTTATCTCTGCGTACCACAGGGCTTGGTACTGAGTGGGTACTTGGCAGATGTTGAAGAATGAATGTTGTAGGCATGATATTTGTCCCTGAGGTTCTTTATGTATTGTTTGGAGAGTTGAAATTATTGGTGACAAGACAGTAGACAGGAAGATCCTAGGCTGTGTCCTCAGAGTCCTGAGAACTCAAGTTTGGTGCCGGTGGCTTGGGTGGAAAGGGCACGGAGGGGATGTGATGCCCGAGCTGGGGTGAGAGGAAAGGGCAGTGCGGAGTCTGCCAAGGAGGTGGAAGGAGAATTCATGGAGCAAAGGCTGGCAGGCACGGAAATGGGCTGACTGTGGACGTGGATGTCGAAGTGAGAACAGGCTTGATGGGGAGGAGAGCCACGTCAGGAACCTGTGAGACTGAAGGTGGGCCACGTGAGGACAGGCTAAGTCGTTGAGTTCCTCCGATGCTGGATTCGAGAGTTTGCGTGTGACTGGCTGGGCAGCAGGGAGCTGTTTTAAGTTCCAAGAATGACATAATGAAAACAGAGCTCTGGGAAGATTACCCGGCCTCTGGGACAACTCATGATCAAAGAGACGGAGTCTAGAAGCAGATGGGATTAGGCGGCTGCTTCAGGAATGCAGGCTGCATTCAGACGAGCTTGGTCGGCCTGAGGCTCTGACTGAGTGAGTCGCTCATTTGCAGCTCTTCAAAACCGAATGAAATGTCAGCCCAGCTTCCAAAAGGTTTCTAGTAATACAATGTAAAACTATCCCTGATTGCACGTAAGGATTGCCCCATTAAAGAAACTGGTTAAATCCACAGGCTTAATGAAATTTGTTATGACTTTGCAGAGGTTGAAAAGCAACAGTCTCTTTTCCTCCTTGGCCAAGGTCTGATCAAACCTGCGTCATTTTAGAGAGGTGTCTTCTGAGGATGAGGCCTGAGCTCTGCTACAGAGCTTGTCAGTCTTCAGGACTCAACCCAGTATGGTAGTGGGGAGTTTATAAAAGTAAACCTGGAAACTAAACTGCCTGGATGTGAGTCCTGACTCTATTGCTTGCTGTGTGGCCTTGAGACTCAACCACACTGAGCTTTAGTCTCCTCAGCTGTAAAACAGGGATAATAGCACAAGAGTTTCTAGCTTATACGTGGGTGTGAGGAGTAAACACAACGGATATGTGCAAGTGGTTTAGAATATGTATGTTAAGTTGAGTCATAGGAAATTGCCATTTTGGTGGATCTAGGGTGAGTATTGGCAATTTCTACAGTTCGAGTAACTGCTGAGCACATGTCAGATGCCATCATATGCCTCCTCGGGCACCTGGTAACTCTTTGTCAAACAGTGGCAAAGGGTGCAAGGGCGCAACCCACACAGCCAGCCCCACTCTCCCTCCGGCTTACTCTGGTTTCCTTGGCCTGCCCTATTCTCTCCTGTCCCTGAGTCTGTGGAGCTGGACCCCTCTCTTTTCTCATTGCTGCCCGCTTCCCCTGGGGACCACATAGGGTCTTCTGCTCCTGTCGTTTTACCAACTAGAGCCTGTAACACCTACCTCTTCTCCTGACAAACATAACTGTCTGGAAAGTTCAAAAGGAACTAAGAAGTTTAAAAAAAACTTTTTTAAAAAAGTGCAGTAATGCCTAGTTACAAATGAAAGGGATAGTATTAAAAGAAAAAAAACCCTGAAAGTTAAACAAACATGCTCAAACTAATAGCTTGAGGTAAGAACTGAATTGGCAGCACTTCTGAGACTGGTGAGATCCTCATTCCCTCCTGGAACCTATTCTGGTCAACCTCTCGTATAGTCCACCATGGTGTGCCCTCTGGCTCTGTTTTGTTAAGCTCCCCAGCCTCCGTTCATATGCTCACCACAGTCCTGAAGAGAAAAAAGTTCTTCCTCTGTGGCCTTCAAGAGCTCTTACCTGAGCTTCTGACCATGAGCACTTGCCTGTGCCTTTCCTAATGTTTCAACATCTATATCTTGGAATTCCTGCCCTACACCCTCCAACCCTCAGGCCCTTGAGATCCCTTCTACCCACTTCTCCCTGTCCAGTTTTCTTCATTAGAACCACATGCCCTAGCAAGCTAGCTGTGAAGAATGTTTCTACCCTTTCGTGATGGGAGTGTGCTTTACCTGTGCCAGCGTTTTCTGAAAAACTTAGGGCTCTCAGCCAGCCAAAACCAGACTCTGCCCTTTCCTGTTTCAAAGGCCGGTTCCAACCCCCCAAGCTGCCCACTCAGTTTCTGTTTCCTGTTGGAAGGATACCCTCAGCTCTCAGGTCTTTTAAAGAGCAAAGACAACAGACGTGTCCTGAATAATTGAACTCAAATAACCCTCTCTCTTCATTTTTCTAGACCATTCCCTTGTTACTCATCACTTAGGTATTTCTAAGGGAGGGATAGAATTTTCCATAGGCCCCTAATTACATACTTACAGAACGTAGTGTTTCATTTTTGCAGTAACATTTAGTAGGGTTTTTTAAAGTATAGGAAAACATAAAGTAGTAAGGCAGTTCATAATCACTGCTTCGTTAACCATGGTTCTTTTTTCCCCCAAAATAAAATTGCATAATAGGAAAACTCAAATAGTTTAGAAAAGTATAAAATTCCATTCCCACCACTGTAGTCCCTTACCCTAAGATGATCACTGCCAGCATTTTCTTGTGAATCCTCATAAAGTAAATTTCGTAAGTATGTGTGCATACTTGGGTATTACTGCCCTGTGTAGCACTGATTCATTGTAACACTATTTGCCTATGAGATATTTCCTAGAAGATAATTCATATACATGCATAGCTCTATAATAGTTCCCTATTATTTTGCTCATCCGGAAGGTATCTTATACACTCAGCCAGTCAGACGAGGCACTATGTACATTATATTCCTGGCTAATGAGTATTAGTTTCCCATTCAAAAAAACTCACATCCAGTGAGTGCTTTCTCATGTAATCCTAAATTGACTTTGTTCTATGAAGTATTTGTTTACTCCGTGTGCCTCATCTTTCTACCATTTAGTTTGTGCTTTGGCCAATAGTTTTGACCCAGAACAACCGACAAAAACTGTACAAGTATTCTACTGGACCTGCTGCAAAGACACAAAAGAATACCCTACTGGATGTTAAAATTCAGTCTTATAGGAGATCTTGCCCCTTTCAAGTCAATGGCAGAGGAAATAAAGAATAAGAAAGAATGACTGTACTTCTATTCAGCATTGTACCAGAGGTTCTAGCCAGGGCAGTTAGGAAGGAAAAGGAAAGGAAAGTCCTCCAGCTTGGACAGGAAGACATAAACTATCTCTATTTGTAGGTGACACAATCTCATATGTATAGAAAATCCTGAGGAATCCTCCAAAAAATTATTGGAGCTAATAAACAAGTTCAGTAAGATTGCAGGATACAAGACCAATGTGTAAAAATCAGTTGTGTTTCTATACACTAGCTATGGATAATCTGAAAATAAAATTTAAAAAAACATTCATTTACAGTAGCATCAAAGATGGTAAAGTATTTAGGAATAAATTTAACAAAAGATGTATAAAATTTTATATACCGGAAACTATAAAACACTGTTGAAAGAAATTAAAGACCTAAAAGGGAAAACATCTTATGTTGATGGAATAGAAAACTTACTATCGTTAAGATGGTGCTACTCTCCAAACAGATTATGGATCCAGTGTAATCTCTGTAAAAATCTCAGCTGTCTTTTTGCAGAAATGGACAAGCCGATTTAAAATTTCGTGTGGAAACACAAGGGACCCAGAATAGCCAAACAATTTTTAAAAAGAACAAAGTTGGAGAAGTCACACTTTTCAATTTCAAAACTTACTACAGAGCGACAGTAATGAAGACAGTGTGCATAAGGACAGACATAGATCAATGGAATAAAATTGATCCATTTTATTGAAATAAAAGGAATAAAAACCTAACATTTATGGTAATTGGTTTTGACAAGGATGCCAAAACCACTACCTGGGAGAAACAATAGCTTTTCAACAAATGGTGCAGGGACTACTACATATCCATGTGTGAAAGAATGAAATTAGACCCTCTGCTTCATGCCACATACAAAAACTAATTCAAAAATGGATCAAAGACTTAAGTGTAACAGCTAAAACTGTAAAACTAATAGAAAAAATATAAATGTAAATCTTTGTGATCTTGGACTAGACAACAGTTTCTTTGATATGACACCCAAGGCACAAGCAACCGAAGGGAAAAAATGGGTAAGTTGGACTTCATCAAAATTAAAAACCTTTCAGACTCCATTGGGAAAGTAAAAGAGACAACCCTACAGAATGGAGGATAATATTTGCAAATTATGTATCTGATATATAAAAAAACTTACAATTCAACAATAAAAAGACAAATAACCCAATTGAAAAATGGTCAAAAGACCTAAATAAACGTTTCTCCAAAAAAGTTATATAAATGCCCAATAAGCACATGAAAAGTTGCTTGACATTATTAGCCACAGGGAAATGCAAATCAAAACCAAAATGAGATATCACTTCACACCCACTAGGGTGGCAATAATGAAAAAGGCAGAGAAAAACAGGTATTAGTGAGGATTTGGAGGAATTGGAAACCTTGTACACTGTTGGTGGGAACGTAAAATGGTGCAGCTGCTTTGAAAACAGTCTCGTGGTTCCTCAAATGGTTAAACACAGTTACCATAGAGCCCTGCAATTCCGCTCCTAGGTGTATACACAGGAGAATAGAAAACACGAGTCCATGCAAAAACTTGTACACAGATGTTTATAGAAGCATTGTTTATAATAGCCAAAAAGCTGGAAACAATCCAGATGTCTATCAACAGATGACTGGATAAACAAAACATGTTGTATCCATACGATGGAATGTTAATCAGCCATAAAAAGATGTGATGTATTGATACATGCTACCAGTTGGATGAACCTTAAGAACATTGTGCTAAGTGAAAGAAGCTGTACACAAAAGGCCACATAGTGTATGATTCCATTTATACAAACTGCTAGAACTGGTAAATCCATAGAGAAAAGAAGTAGATTGATGGTTTTTAGGGGCTGGGGGGAGGAGGACAGGGAGTGACTGCCAGTGGGAATGGAGTTTCTTTCGGGTATGATGAAAATATTCTGGAATTAGGTATTTGGTGATGGTTGTGCAAACTTCTGAATATACCAAAAGCCACAATTAATGTGGTTAATTTTATGGTGAGTTTTATGTGAATTATATCTCATTTTTTTAAGAAAGAGAGATTGATGAAAATCATTGGATGTTCTCTGCCATTTTATAACGTCTCTGTAGCCCAGTGTGGTTGACCAGCAATTGTCTGAAGGAGAGATGGGAGAAGAAATTAGGGCAGGAGGCAACCAATGACTCAGGGGATTGTTTGAGACCCGAGGAGCAATTTCCTGTATTGGATGCCAGGACGACATCTCCATAGGGTCTGTGGCATAACCCCACGTAGTGATGATTCACTTCCAAGAAAGCATCCCTCAAGTCCAAGTATATCTGCATAAGTTTGTGTGTTAATTTCTTCCACCCCATGCTGTACCTTCCATTTTCCTCTTAATAAATAATATAATCCTGGCTAGTGTTTCGTCATCAACACATAGAGGTCTTTTTAAACTGCTGTGACTATTCCAGGATATGAATGTTCCATAACCGTCGAACGTTGTTAAAACCATTAGACATTTTGGTAGTTTCTAGTTTTTTCCTTTCAGAAACAATGCTGTGGTGAGTGGTCTTACATTTACTAATAGTGCACAGCATATAAGACCTAAACAGTGTACAGTGCCAGCAAGATGAAGAGAGCTGTTCTCCCACCTGCTCATCCTGTTGCACATCCTGGTGCGTGTAAGGCTGCAAACCAGGCAAGCCCTCCCCCGCTGCTGCCGCCCTCATGCCAAAGGCTGTACCGCCTTCCACCGAGGGGAAGAAGTCCTCCAGCTCCCACGGACCATCTGCTCCTTTTTGAGTCATAGAGCGAGGCAGTCCTTCCCATGATCTCAGCACACAGCACTGCACATGTCGCTGGTGTTCAAAACAGGCTCCAGTCTCTTGTAGAGTGAAGCGGTGTTTGTCTCATTTGCCTCTTTCCGGGATGAAGTCATGATTTTTTTTATGTAGCACCAAAAAAAAGTTTTCCATTTTTCTCTTCTTTCTACTTTTGCTTTCTGTAATTTTCAGGTTGTTTATATCCTTGTGTTCTGAATGTGTGTGGCGGACAGGCAGCCTACGTTACATTATGATCACCTTCGCCCTGAATAGAGTGAGAGGCCCCTTTCCACACAGCTTATGAGGATTCCAATTCAGTTATACTGCACGTCTCTGTCTTCCCCCTCCGCCAAAATATAACACTGTAAAAAGTGCAGTAAAGCCTTACGTTGCTTGGATCCCATACTCTTAATTCTATGCCCCAATAAACGTGGCTGTTTAATAGAATTACATTAGGGTTCCTCTAAATAATTCATACAGTTTTGCTTTTTTTTTTTTTTTTTTTAATCAAAATCACCCTCAATTCTGATTTAGCAAACCCAAGGCTATGTAGCAAGCAAATGGACTCTACTGGATGAATAACATTTTTCTTCCACATGCTGGAGCTTAAATATATTCCGGGCTATTTGATATCTTAAAATCATAGATATTAGAGTGGTTTTGCCTAACCTTCTGTATCCCTGACAGATGGCTACCCAGCTCCTACCTGAGAGTTCCCAAGATCCAGATCTTACCACTCTCGCAAACAGCAGGTTCCTTGTGGGAACAGCCTGTTCTTAGAATGGCCTTCCTTAGACTGGCCAGCATCTTCCTCTCATAACATCAGCCCAATATCATTTAATCCTCAAAATGGCCCTATGAGATAAGTAGTACAGTGGTGCCCCTTATCTGCGCGGGGTGCTTTCCAGAACACCCAGTGGATGCCTGAAAGCATGGATAGTCCCAAACCATACACGTACTATGTTTTTTCCTATACATACATACCTATGATCAAGTTTAATCTATAAATTAAGCACAGTAAGAGATTAATAACAATAACTAGTAATAATATAGAATCATTATAACAATATACTGTAATAAAAGTTGTGTGGTCTCTCTCAAAATATTTTTTGGAACAGGGTTGACTGTGGGACATTGAAATCGTGGTAAGCAAAACTGTGGATAAAGGGGGACTGCTATACCATAGTACTATCTTCCTGTCCATTTGACAGATGAGGAAACAGGTGCATAGAGATACTAAGCAGGTGGCCACGTTTCCACAGCTATTAAGTGGCAGCGCTGGGATGGAAGCAGAGCTGCGTCTGGCTGCAGAGCCCGGCTCTTGACCGCTGCGCTCCCCAGAGTCGAGCACCCCACGCCCCAGCAGTCCTTCCCAGTACATTCTCATTCCTGCTGCTGCAGCCCACCCTTGTACTTATGGTTCTGGAAGGCACATTAATCACCTCTTGCTGCATGTTGAATTTACAATTCAATCTACTAATAACAGGTAAACAGTTAATTTTAAAAACCTCTTTGTTGCTATTAAATATTGTTTTATTATTAATTGGACCCTCATTTCAGCCTGTGGTTGCTGTTCTTGACTGTGGAAGTTGTCTATTAGTCAACCAGCTACACTCCCAGCCTTGGCTCTTATGTAAATTTGTTAAGCCGATAAGATAAGTCGATAAGTCGTCTTTCCTTGGATACAGCCCTAACAACCTCCCTTCAGGTTGTAGCAAATAATTAGCCTTGGAGCTCTGTTTTTTAACCTTCTGTAAAGCCGTGAAACAGACACCTGTATGCACATCCTCACATGCTCACCGCCACATCCACTCTGCTGGCTCCTTGTGGAAGTCGGGATGCCACAGTGAATTTTTGGAAGTGGCCCCGGGATCCCATGCCAGCCCCTGTAGCTCATCATTTTCTTCTCTGAGTGCTCGCACACTCTCTGTTCAGTGACCTCCCAGTGATTTTCTGGAAGTGGCCCTCGGGATCCTGTGCTAGCTCCTGTAGCTCATCAGTTTCTCCTCTGAGTGCTCGCACACTCTCTGTTCAGTGACCTCACAGTGAATTTCTGGAAGTGGCCCTCGGGATCCCGTGCTAGCTCCTGTAGCTCATCATTTTCTTCTCTGAGTGCTCGCACACTCTCTGTTCAGTGACCTCCCAGTGATTTTCTGGAAGTGGCCCTCGGGATCCTGTGCTAGCTCCTGTAGCTCATCAGTTTCTCCTCTGAGTGCTCGCACACTCTCTGTTCAGTGACCTCACAGTGAATTTCTGGAAGTGGCCCTCGGGATCCCGTGCTAGCTCCTGTAGCTCATCAGTTTCTCCTCTGAGTGCTCGCACACTCTCTGTTCAGTGACCTCACAGTGATTTTCTGGAAGTGGCCCTCGGGATCCCGTGCTAGCTCCTGTAGCTCATCATTTTCTCCTCTGAGTGCTCACACACTCTCTGTTCAGTGACCTCACCACAGTTTTGCCTCCACTCCTCTTCTCCCCACTTCCTTTGCAAATCAGAATAGCATGTGTCTACCTCCAGCAGCCCCTTTCCCATTGTCTCCATGATTTGGTCCCCCTGGAGATCTGTGATCACAGGTGGAAACTTTCCAAGCTGTGGCCTGTCCCTTACCTGGGCCTGGAATGGGAATTCCTTTAAAGGAAGAAGCAGCCCGCTCACTGGCACCAAGCGATTCCTACATACCAGGGCTTGTTCCACCGTGTGTAACTTGAAAGTCATTCTCTGGGCAGGAAAGTGGAAGCAGAGTGCGAATCAAGTAGTCTGTTTTTCCTGTTACCTCTTGACACCTGTCTTCCTTGTGCTCCCAGCATCACTTCAGAAGCCCTTTTTGTTGTAGTGGGTATTCTTCATTTGCATCAGCTCTCTCCGAATTCTTGCTTTCCTAGCAACAATTTTATAGCTTCCTAGCTCTCCTGCGTTTAGTTTGGGTTTTTCCTTTCTCCGCCCCCCTTTCGTGTTTCGTGTTTCGTGCACGTCCTCTGAGAATCCACCCTTAGCAGAGACCTCCTGCGTGTCGCATGGGTTGAGGGGCTCTCCGTTTTCTTCATCGGGTTATGTGTCTCTTGCTGTGTTGAAGGTGGCTACTCAAGCCACTGCATTAATCTGTTCCTTGGTTTTTCTCCATTTAGGGTTTTGTTTGTAGGAGAAGAATTTATGATTTATGGCCATTAAAAACCTGAAGACATTTTTGGCTTCATATTGATTGCGTTTTTAAGTTTTATCTTTCATTTTCCTAACCTGCTTATCAAAATTTGTGGAGTTCACACGCCCCTTCCACAGTTCTGCTGACTACAGAGCCAGTCCCTCCTTACTGCCTCCTTAAGCAGCAACCTGTCCTTCTAGAGGTACACATGGCTGGCTCCTTCACCAGCAAGGGTCAAAATATACCTTCTTCATTTTCCTGTGGCTCCTCTGAGGGATGCCTCCTTCTGTCTTAAATCTTCTTAGCAATTGCCTTTTTCAACACCAGATTGATATCCTGCTGTGTGTGCTACAGGATAATAGTCCCATTGGGGAAAATCCTTCTTGCCTGATAGCTGTTAAATCCATTTTGAAAAACACACAATCAAACTTGCCAAATACCAGTAGCTTCAACACAATACAAATTCGTCAGTTAAAGGTGTTCACAACCTTTTGTCCAGTTCCCTTTGATAGTGCTGCAAATGCTAGTCAGTGGCAAGTGTTCATTACACACATTGTATAGATGGAAAAATTGTGGCAAAAAACAGAGGATGGAAAATGCCTGTACTTTCAGTCATTCTGCCTCTATTTTTTACCCAGTTTTAGTAATCTCTTGGCAGAGTGGTGTAGACTGAAGGGAATGAGTGTGTAAGGAATGTGCCCTGACCTAGCTTATGAGGACTTCAAGCGGCGCTTAAAATTTGTTGTTTCTTTTTATTTGTTTTTCTGTGATGATGAGGCAAGGAGCAAGCGTAAAGACCAACCTTTAAAGGATTTGTGCTTGGGCTGGCCCGTGGCTCACTCGGGAGAGTGTGGTGCTGAGAACACCAAGGCCCCGGGTTCGGATCCCATATACGGATGGCCGGTTAGCTCACTGGCTGAGCGTGGTGCTCACAACACCAAGTCAAGGGTTAAGATCCCCTTACTGGTCATCTTTTAAAAAAAAAAAAAAAAAAAAAAAAAAAAAAAATAAAGGATTTGTGCTCAAAATCAGTGACCTTGCAAAGGAAAGGGATAAGGCTACATTTGTGTGCAATGTCTGTTTAAAAAATATTTCTATTTTGGAATAATTTTAGACTCACAAGAAGTCCCCGTGGTAGTACAGTGAGTTCCTGTGCACCCTTCCACCAGCTTCCCCAGTGACAGCATTTCACATGCGTAACTATCGCATGATATCTTCTAATGTCTATTCCCGTTAGAGGAGGGTTTAACTGACACTACCTGGACCCCAATCAGAATTCATTCTCAAGGTAATAACAGTGTTTATACTGGGCTTACTAAATGCCAGCAGGAACTCTGGCTAAGCACTCTTAGGCACTATAGGAGCACGATGAGGTGCCAAAGTAACTATCATTGTCCTCTTTCTGCAGATGGAGGAACTGGGCTTTGTGGGGTTCACACTCAAGATCACCATGGAGCACAGGCAAGATTCACACACAGGCTCTTAAACAGTGCATTAAGGCTGCTTCCCCTGCAGGTTTACTTATACATTTGGGGCTCAGATGGGTACCATGAACCGGTTTCTACCGAAAGGTGGTATTTAACTTCCACCAATATTGCAGGGGGAGTGAGGTCCTGCTCCTGAAATCGGCAAACCTCATGGGGCAGCTGTGACTGACAGGGATGTTGAAATGCTCATTAATTCCCTTCTGCCTCATTTCTGGAATGCTTAGTCCCTGGCTGAAGCACGGCAGGAGCAAGTTTATAGAATAAGGTGTGTTGTGGCTTCACACTGACTGCCAAGGAGTATGAGAGAGCATGCTGGCAGGTGGCCCATCCAGGCTGGGGCAGAGTAGTGGGTGTTCAGACATAGCTGACAACTGAGCACCTTTCAGAGGCATTTTCCCAAATCCCACCCTTGGTGATAGTCCTGCAGGTTTGGTCCTTTCTTTAGGAGGCTTGATTCCAAATCAAATCACCGTGTACTGAATATCACTGCCACTGCCCACTCTTTAAACATCACTTGCTTCTGTGAGTGCAGCAGAAAAGCCAGGCCATGGGGAAGGGGAGGTCACATCAATCCCAGTGTTTGCATTTGCTGCCAGGCCCAACTGAAACCAAGGGCATCTTAGCCCAAGTGACCTTGGTAACTTGATCTCTTGCATGCCATGTATTCCAGCCAAGGAAATAGATCCTGGAGTATAATGTCTGAGAGATGATGAACACTTTTGCATTCTCACAGTGCTTTCACCTTTTCTTACCTTATCACAGATGTTACAGGTGAGGAAATTGAGCTTCAGGGGGTGAGTGGCTTGTCTAAGGCTCTCCACTTAGTATTTGGCACAGCCAAGATGGGGGCCTGGATCTCAGGGAGACCCCAGAGTGCAGCAAGGACCTTGGTGTTCCATGGACTGGGGTTCCAGCCTTGACTGCTACTAACCAGCTTTGTGGTCTTCTCTAGACCTCACTTTTTTTTATCATTTAAATGGTCATAATCGCAACACTCACATCATCGGGTTATCTTGAGGGTAGAGGACACGATGCGTAAGAAGAGCTTGGCCGAGCACCTGGCATGGAGGATAACCAAGAAATGTTAGCTGTTAGTGCTAGTCCAGTTCTCCAGCCACTGGGAGTGGAGCTGGCTACAGTCAGTGGGACAGTGAGGCAATGTCGACTTGAGCAAATGAGGCTTATTTTTTCTCACACAGTGAGAAGTTGGAAGGTGGGCAGTCCCTGTCTGGCCAGCAGCTGCACGATGCCATCAAAGGCTCTCTACCTTCCTTCATTTCATTCTGTTGTCTGTGGCATATTGGTTCGCTGCCTCATGGCCGCAAGGTGGCTGCTGTAGCTCCATCCCCCATGTTTTGGGGGAAGAGGTGCAGCAGCAGTCATATTTCCCCTTTTGTAAGGAAAACAATAGCATCCCCAGAACCCCACCCCCAACTGCAGCAGACACCTGCTTTTGTCTCTTTGGCCTGAACTGTCTCCTGGCCATCCGTATATGCAAGGGACACTTGGAAAATGAGCGTTTCACTCTTCAGATTTAGTTGTACAGGTGGCGAGGAAAAAGGTAGAGGAGAATGGGAGTAAACTGAGCCATTTGGACTTGGCGCAGCCCTTCCTGCCTCTCACATTGCTGTTTTAAAAAATATCTCATTGGTCCCCAGGTGTACAGGGCTTAGCCTAGTCATGTGTTCATGGCACACTTGCAGCAAAGCCCCTTTTCTTGACTGACTCCATTTTATTCTCACAGAACGTGTACTGTTTTGTGTGCCTCTATTTTTTTTTTAACTTTTTAACTGGAATATAATATGCTTACACTGAAGTACACAAATCTTTACTAGATGACTCAAAGGACTATGTATTCCCATGAAAGCACACTCAGACCAATATGTAGAACATTCCCAACATCCGAGAAACCTTTCCTGTTTTCCACTCTATCGATTCTGCTTCCCAGAGGTAACCATTATTCTACTTTCTTCTCCACAGGTCACTCTTGCCTGTTCTTGGGCTTCATGGAGATGGAGTCGTACCTTCGCATGTACTCTTTGTGGCTCTCACTTCTTTCACTCAGCTGTGAGACTTCATCTGTGTTCTTGCATGTGGTAGTAGTATGTCTCCTGCCTCCTCCTATACTTTGTCTTTCTGCACAGTCCTGGGATAAGTCTGTGCAGAGACATTATGAGAGCCAGAGTAGCACAGAGATGAAAGTTTCCTGTTTTCACTCACAGAATGTCTTTTTTCTCATGAAAACCACCCCTCTGATTTCTCGCAAAGCTTGACTGCACTCTGCTCTTTCCAGCACCAAGTCTACTTTGCAAGGAATCTCTTGGGGCCTTGTATGTTTGCCTTGGATGCTGTCAGCATAAAACAATTTTCTTGAGCCCTTCTTCATTTGGAATGGGTGGAAGAAGAGAGTAAGAGAGGGATGGTTTCGGGAAGGACATTTTTAGGCAAAGGAAAAAACAGCAACTGAAGGCGTCACTGGGACCTGGATCCTGGAAGCCAGCCTTCTGAGCCGAGATTTACATCACTCTCTTGTGCTACTCCCCTTCTAGCCTTCTCCTTTGGGAGCTCAAGGGCATAAAAAATTCATTGCAAATCTGTCTCTCTTGGGGCTGGGCAATGAGGTTTGAATTCAGGCTGACTCTTGAGAAGCCTTTCTTCCCCTTGACTACGGGTAACAGGCTTTCCCTGTGAAGCCAGCGTGGCTTTCTTTATGAAAACACTCCACTCCAGCACACACTTGAGAGCAGGGGGAAAGCTGATGCTTTTCAATGGAGTCTGAAATGAAGATGAAAGGGACTAGTTATTCTTCTAAGCGTGGTCATGTAGGTAAGTGAGGATCAAGTAGGAAAATTGAAACTGCGCATTAGCTCTAGTGACTGGTTGTCTTTACCTTTCCTTTAGCTTTCTGCTGGTCCTGTGCCTTGTGTCTGGGATAGTGGACTGGAATATTTGGCTAAGACTTACTCAGAGATTCTTTAAACTAAAATAGTTAGAATATTTTATTAAGTTTATTGAGTCATTTCTATATCCCTGGTTCTTACTAGGGGCTTTGCAATATTTGAATTATTCTCCACAGGACTTGGGAAGGTAGGTATGATTATTTCCGTTTACAAGTGAGTAAATAGAGGGTTAGAGAATTTAAATTTCCTGGTAGTAAGTGACAGGTAGTAAGAAGTAAGGCTGATATTCAGACTAGGTCTCTCAGATTCCAAAGGCCATGCACCTTGTACTGCACCACGCTACATTTTTAAAACAACCCCTGCCTTTCTGACATTCCACCTTCCCCACTTCAACACATTCTCTTAATTTTTGTCCAATAAGCGACTGCTTTTAGAGCAGCTGAAAGCTGCAAATATTTTGTCACTTAATTTGGATTTTAGCTACTAGTTGTTGAAGCTTCACTGTAACACAGTGCACAAATCTTTACTAGCTGGCTCAAAGGATCTATTACATTTTTTTAAAGGAATTTAAAAAAATATTTAGAACCACAGAGAATAGTAGAAAAGACCCTGATGGATATTAAGGAAACACTGGTTTCAGTCCTAGTGTCACCACAAATCAAAACAAGCCGTAAGACCTTAGTACAGACCTAATTTCTGTGTGCTTCGGTTACCCTCATCTGTGAAATGAGGAGGTTGAAGTATGTGATTATTAATGTCCCCACCTATTCTAAAAACATGAGCTTCTGTGATCTTTTTTTGTTTGTTTATGTGATTCTAGAATGGGTTTAGAGTATAAATATTTCTTAAAGAAACCTTAATTATTAAATGCAAATCCAGTGAAGTGAATAACATTGAGGCTTTCAAAACTCCAGCAAAGCTACATTTTCCGTGTGTTTCCCAGTCCATCATTTACATAGAAATGGGTATAGGTTCCTTTTTTTCTTTTCTTTTCTTTTCTTTTTTTTTAAAAAGACGACCGGTAAGGGGATGTTAACCCTTGACTTGGTGTTGTTGGCACCATGCTCTCCAAAGTGAGCTAACTGGCCACCCCCATATAGGGATCTGAACCCGGGGCCTTGGTGTTACCAGCACCACACTCTCCCGAGTGAGCCATGGGCCGGCCTTAGAGTATAGGTTCTTAAATAATTCATATTGGAGCTTAAATTCCTTGAGGGTCTGGCAGGCTTTAATCTTAGATAAGATGGCATAAATTATTGCCAATAGCCAATGTCGGGTTGCCAGCTCAAATAAATATAAGTCCCTCCCTGTTCAGAATATGAATTTAAAGTATAAACTGTTTTATATCTGATACCACTGAATAGAATTAAGGCACTGTTGAGCAACTCTAAGAATAAGAAATAAGATAATATTATGGTGTAATTAGTTAAGAATGTGCTATACTTAAAGAAATTGTTACTTTGTCATTTTAGACCAAGTAAAGAGAAAACTGGCTATGTGAGTGACTCGGGAGCATCTGTTATCAAACACGGACTCAATCCAGAGAAAATCTTCATGCAGGTTCATTATTTAAAGGTAAGCACATGTATGTGGCAGAAGCCAGTTCTTATGGTACAGCATTTTTTTGGTTATGTAATTAAATAATGAAGATTAGTAACATGGCTGGTGCACAACACAAAATCATCAACATTTTAATGACATCTGACTGGGCACTTAGTTATCTGAGTGTCCAGTAATTACAGCACTTCATACCCAGGAAAATAAGGCCGCATCAGGAAGGTGTGAATCCAGGGACGCAGAAATAGTCCCTGCCTGATACCTCCCTTCTCCCCGTGGCAGGTCAGCAAGTCGTTTAAGTTGTAAAGGTCTTGTCTGGTGGCGGAGCAGAGAGGAGCTGGGCCTCTCTTCCCTCTTAGTTCATGACGGACTTCCAGGCTTCATGTGAGCCAAGTTAAAGCAGAGCTGGCAGTAATGTTAACAAAGGAGGAGAAAGCTATGTAGCCCATCCGTAATTTCTGGGCCCAGCCTTCCCAGTCGGAACAGAAAGGGCATCCTGAGACAGCCGAGATGGCACGTGCCAGATGCCATAGTGTGGCCAGGAAGCTAGAGTTGACTGTGGAAGCATCTCTGCAACAAACCCATGATAGGCATCTTTTTTTCTCTCTCCTTCCTTCCTTTTAGGGCTACTTCCTTCTTCGGTTCTTTGCCAAAAGACTTGGAGATGAAACCTATTTTTCATTTTTGAGAAAATTTGTGCATACATTTCATGGGCAGTTGATTCTTTCCCAGGTAATGTGTGGGTCCCCATGAGTCCATAATATAGAATTGGTGGGGGTGTGGCCTGTGGGGATTAGATTATGCCAGTATCAAAAAATAGGAAAAAGATTTGCAATTGAATGCAGTTGGAACAATAGGCAGGTAATGAAGCAGACACAGGAAAGTGTTGTTTCAGGGAGGATGACCTCTCCAGTTTGGGGACAGACTGTAACCCAAAGCTGTCCCGCACACAGTGGTGTGGATAGCTGTGCCTTAAGTGACCTTAAAAACAAAAACAATTGTGCTGTTCCCTCTGCCTGGAACTGTATGCTTGAAGAGGTCGCCTCCCTTTTATGGTTAATCTGAGATTGAACGTCACAACCTCAGAGTCATCCCAGCCGAGCAGATGCACATCCAGCCTCTCACGCTCTACCCCTTCGCCCTGTTCATTGCCTTCGTTATCATTGCCATTCTCTGTAATTAGGCTTTAATTTATGGGGCTATTCGTTTCTTTTAGGTCTGCACCACTCTATGTTTGAGCTAAACAAGGCCAGACCATGCTCTTTACTTCACCAGTACGTGGTACATGATTGGCAGACAGTGGCTACACCATAACTATTTGATAAACAGATTAATAACAATATACAATGAAATATGCAGACAGCCTGGCCAGGAGCCTGTCAGGGAAAGATCTTGTCAGCTGGTGAGGGCATGGAGCCGAGCAGCATGTAGTGAGGACGCTGGCAGGTGGTGAGTCTGGAGGCAGCACTGGCGCGGGACAGACAGGTGGAGGACAGCCGACGCCCCCTCAGCACGGGCGGCACTGAAGTCGCTTCAGACACGTGGTGACGGTGCACACACATAGCTGTGAGCCGCACTACCCACAGTGTTAGAGGTGGAGGATGCGCTTGGGTGGTCCGACGCGTGAAGGGAATAGCGCGAGTGCAACCAGACTGTGCGGCTCTTCCTCACCTCCATGTTCTTTTCATTTTTCTGGTGGGGTTGGGGAAATTCTCTCTACACATGTATTTGCAAAGGCAATTTGAAAACTGGTTCAGAAGTCTTGCATGCTTGGTTAACTGATTAGTCCAAATTCCTACTGCAGAAAACAACTTGTCACCACGACACTGCAGTGTTAAATGAGTGCACTGCACTTACTGTGACTTCTGAGGTTCCAATCTCCACGTCCCATGGAACTCTTAGTGCTCGCTCAATCAGATCATTCAGTTTTTCTTTTGTTTATTTCTTTTGAATAATAAATGCATTGTTTTTTTGAAACAACTTTATTGAGATAAAATTCACATACCACATAATTTACCCTTTTAAAGAAAAAACAAGTCAGTGGTTTTTGGTATAATCACAAGGTTTTACAACCATCACCATTTATCTAATTTTAGAACATTTCCATCAACCCCAAAAGAAATCATTCGAAGCCACTTCCCTATTTCCCCCTCCTACCCAGCTCTAGGCAACCACGAATCTCCTTTCTGGTTCTATGCATTTGCCTATTGAGGACATTTCTTATAAATGAATCCTGTAATATGTGACCTTTTGTATCTGGCTTTCTTTCACTTAATGTAATGTTTTCAAGGTTCATGTGGCATGTATTAGTCCATCATTATTTTTTTAAATTAAAGTTTTAATTTTATTAATGTGATAAAATATATATAACATAAAATTTACCATTTTAGCCATTTTTAAGTGTACAGTTCGGTGGCATCAAGTACATTCACATTTTTGTGCAGCCATCACAATCATTCATCTCCAGAACTTTTTCATCTTCCCAGACTGACACTCTGGACCCATTAAATAATAACTCCCCCAGCCCCTGCCCACCACCGTTCTACTTTCTGTCTCTATGGATTTGACCTTATGTGAGTGAAACCAATTTGTCCTTTTGTCCTTTTGTGTCTGGCTTACTTCACCTTCAAGGCTCGTCCATGTTGTTGCACGTGTCAGAATTTCGTTACTTTGTGAGGCTGAATATTCCATTGCTTGCATGTACATTTGTTGTATCCATTCATCTGTCCAGTGAACGTTTGGGTTTTCTCCATCGCTGGCCTATTGTGAACAATGCTGCTATGAAGTCTTTGCTTTCAGTGTTTTTGCGTGTATATCCAGAAGTGCAGTCGCTGGATTATACAGTGATTCTGCGCTCACTTTTTTAAGGAGCTGCCACGCTGTCTTCCACAGTGGCTGCACTGTCTCACGTGCCCACCGGCAGTGCACAAGGGTCCCGGTTCCTCCTCACACTTGCCAGCACTTGTTGCCCTTGTGTTTTTGGTGATAGCTGTCCTAGTGGGTGTGAAGTGAATCTCGTTATGGTTTTGATTTGCATTTCTCTGGTCGCTAATAATGTTGCTCATTTCCATGTGCTTATTGGCCATTTGTATAACTTTATTGGAGAAATGTTTATTCTGATCCTTTGCCCATTTTTCATTTGGGTTATTCGTCTTTTATTATTGAGTTGTAAGAGTACTTTATATATTCTGGATATAAGTCCCTTCTCAGCTATATAGTTTGGAAATATTGTCTTTCATTTTGTGTGTTGTCTTTTCACTTTCTTGATAGTGTCCTTTATAGCACAAAGTTTTTAATTTTGATGAAGTCTAATTTATCTATTTTCTCTTTGGTTGCTTGTCCTTTCAGTATCATATCTAAGAAACCATTGCTTAGTTGAAGGTCACATAGATTGACTCCTCTGTTTTCTTCTAAGAGTTTTATAGTTTTAGCTCTTACGTTTAGGTCTCTGATCTATTTCGAGTTGATTTTTGTATACGGTGTGAGGATGATGGTCCAACTATTCTTTTGCATGTGAATATCTAGTTGTCCCATAACTATTTATTAAAAAGACCATTTTTTCCCTCCATTGAATTGTCTTGGTGCCCTGGCTGAAAATCAACTGACCATTAATGAAAGAGTTTATTTCTGAACTCTCAATTCTATTCCATTGATCAGTATTTCTATCCTTATGCCAGTCTTGATTACTGTAGCTTTGTATTAAGTTTGGAAATTATTGCTTTTTCAACTAGCACATACTTATTATTAAAAACTCAAGCAATACAGAAAAGTACAAAGAATAATGTGAAAAATATATATTGTATAGAAACAGTATTCAAAATGCTACCACTCAGAAATACCTGTAATATTACATGCATACCATTCCAGAAATCACATTTTCTATTTCTCTCTTTCTCTATATGTTATATATGATGTGTATGCATGCATCTGTATGTGTATGTGTACATGGTGTGTGTATGCGTGTACACATGTACAGATAGATATCATAAGGCAGAAGTAATTTTATAAAAATTAAAGTGAAGATAAAGAACTTTCTGAACTTCAGATAAATGTAAGAGAAATCATTTCCTGAAAGATTCTTCTATGATTAAGAAATATTTTTACCAAAAAAAATTGTTGAGGTTGAAATTATTTTTCCCCTTTACCTTATCTATATATTTCATTTTTTAAAAAACATCAGCTTATCCACTACCATAAAAGATGAGGAAATCAGCAGTTACATACTTCTACTGCTTTTCCTCCAGTTCTAAATTTTTGTTAAATATTATTTTTACATAGTTAAGGTTTTTTTCATCACAGTATGTGCTGTAATTGTGATTTTCACAGTTGTGTATTCTTAGCGCTGTGTTTAAAGGGTTTCAGTATTTACTGCCAGTCATTTTACCGTGCTTCTATATTCATGAATATTTTATTTTGATTCAGTTCTTTTTTGGCTGAATTTCATTACCAAATTGATGTTCAAGTTGCAGACTCACAGGCTGTGTGATTTCTGCTTTCTTACTGCTTGAGAATGTTTGCCTGTTGTCTTTATATTTGAATTACAAACTGCCCGAGTATAATATTCTTGGGTCATGTTTTCATTTTCTTAGAACTTTGTAGGCATTGCTCAACTGCCTCTGGCATTAAAAGTTTCTGTAGAAACTTCTGAAGTCAGCCTACCTTCCCACCATTATACCACTTAGATGACAGATGAATTCTTTACATTTGAAGTTTAGTTATTTAATCGGAAGATGGCCTGGTGTGCCTGATTCTGCGTCGTCACTGCCTTCGCCCCCAGATAACAGTGTGCATTTTTAGTCTTAGATTCTCTTCTTCCTTTTTTTAGTGAAATTGTCCTAATTGTACCTTTGAACACACTGCAGGGTTCTGGGTTTCAAGGTTACCACTTACCCTTGTGTTACCCATACCTGTTATTTTCAAATTGCTTTTATATTTTTCTTCTTCATTGTCTCAAGCAACCCCCTTATTATTAATGTTATTTTCTTTGATATGTGTTCTTTTCCTTGCTGTTTCTATTTTATTAATACTCCTATTCTGACATTATTTTGGTTCTTAATTTATTTCCTTTGCATTGAAATCTCCCTTTTCATCTCATTTTGTTGTTTTATCATCTTTGAGCTTTCTAAATTTTACTGAATTTATGTTCGTAGTATGTTTCTTTTTGTTAACTTATTTTACAGTGTAAAGCATTCACGGAGAATTTTCTTCTGTTCCTGGATTATGACTTCTTCCTGACTGGAGTCTTTGTCTTTTGTATGTTGTGCTGCTTTCTGTCTGTCTGTCTGTCTGTATGTGGTGGTTGTACTGGTTTGTATAGTTGCCACACTTTTCTCCTTGCTCCTTCTTACCATGGGTAGCACTGTCCTTACCTTTTATTTATTCACATATATACTGGAACCTTACCAATAATTTCTTGCCTAACTCATCTTAAATCTATCTTTCTTTCTCTCTATGGTTTGAAACTGGTATATTATGCGTGGAGGACGAGGAGGGGATGAGCTCCACTGGAGTTGCATTTACCCTTTGTTGGAAGAACTTGGCTTCCCTACTCTTGAAAATTTATTAAATGTCCCCCGCCAAGATTCTCATGACCTAACATGGGTGTAGCCTTTTCCCATTGCTGGTACCCTCTCAATTAATATCCTTCCTCCAATTGAGGTTGGAGTCCTAGAATCTGTACATTTCATCAAAGAGAGTGTCTTCAGTTGTTTATTTCACATATTTTTCTTATCTCTCTCCAATAAACATTTCCAGTCCCTCCATAGTCAAAAAGGAGGAAAGATAAAGACATTACTGTTTTTTTCCAAATACCTGGTATTGTGAGAATTTGTAGGGCTTGGGCAATTCACCAGTCCCGCTACTGCGGAGCATGAGGTTGGGGTGGTGCAGAGGGACAGCGAGAAGCTGTGTTGGAATCTTATGTTTCATTCCTTGTTTGCCTTTTTTTTTTTTTTTTTTTTTTTTTTTTTTTTTTTAGTTTATGCCATGAGGCTGTACTTCTTTCCTTGTTTGGGTGATGGTGATCAAGTTTTTGCTATTTTTTTTTTTAATGGATCATGTTTTTGTTTACATCGCTAGTTAGTTATTGATGAGGAAGGGCTATGATCCAGTTTCCTTACTCAGGAGTCCCTCAGTTTCTTCTTTTTCCAATTTCTTTCCTAATCCTTTTCTCTCCAAACATCCCACCTACCCAGCATTTCAATATTGTCGTCTTTCCCACCCCTACTAAAACTTTCCTGACAATTTCATTTCTTCCTCAGTTCTTACTCTGCCAATCCTGTTCTTGCTTCAACATTTTGATTATTTGTTTTGGTCCCCCCCTCCCCATGACCATGGTAATTATTCATAAAACAACTGACAGAATTTGCTAGTCCTGTGTAATTATCAAGCCAGTGTGAGTTTATCCAGTAGAATCTACATGCACCTGCTTTTTATTGAATACTTTCACCAGGACTGAAAAATAATTACCAAATCATCCATGTGCCAAAATCAGTGTTAGTGCTTTTTAAATTGAATGCTTAATTTAGTGTTGTTAGGTATTAGTCAAAACAAACTGTGTGGGACTGACCTGATTAGCATATAGATTATTAGGAGAGTAGGAATTAAATGAAAAAAAATTCTGAAGGTATGTGTTTTCTTACTGGGATGTGGACTTATAACCATTGCCAAGGATCAAGATAAAATTTTATTGCAGGCCCTTCTCATAACAACAGATTTTTTGTTTTTTGCCTTTGGTTTTAATTTTGTCTTTAGGCATACTGCAGAGGTGACAAACTGGGACCCCTACTGTTTGTTGCTAGTTGGCTTTGTCAGTGATTCTAGAATCAGCCATGAAGGAAAGCCCTCCTTGTCCAAGTGAGATTTGTAAGTTGCTTTCACGCAAGTCCCAGAACCAAAGGGAAGGATGAAGACAGATGAAGGAATTGAAAAGAGGTGGTGAGGGGTGGAAGAGTCACAGAGACACTGTCCTTTTTACTTCATTCTGTTGTGGAAAGTGGGGGAGAGCTCCTGTCACTAGTCCACTCCAGGGGTATATGCCAATTTAGGAAAAGAGCCAGGAAAACTAGCATTTCATGGTTAAAGACTGGGTCTATGAAAGGAGTTAGAAGGGCCAGTGAGGTCAGTTCTGCCTGCAGGAGACCAAGTATCTCCCCGAAGTGGATGGAGCACAGGGCGGAAGAATATCCAGCGCTGTAGGAACAGCACTCCCATAGCCTGTGGGAGTGTGGGCACTGCGTCCCAGAGATGCCAAGGTGCCAGGTTTGGGGGATCATCCTGGCATGGTTGGCAGCCTCTTGTTCAATGCTGTGTTGCCTGCAGTTCTCAGTTCTGAAGCAGGAACAGGCAGATGCTCCGGCGTGGCCACCTGCTAGGAGGCAGGACAGCTGTCTTTCTTAAAAAATAAAGCAGGGCTTGTTGGGGACCTCCTGCACTTATCCTGTATTCACACAGAATTCTGGATCTTTGTGCTCTGCCATCCTGTGAAGAACGACCTAACTGTGATTGGAAATGCAAAAGGGCAGGATTAAGGTTAACTCTGAATTTCCTGCTTCTCACGCAGTTAAATTCTCCCCCTTGCCATTGAGTTAATGTAATTTTTCCTTTACGTAATTGAGCATAAATGACCAGGCAAACATGGGATAAGTTGATATGGGCTATAAGGAGATAATGAAGTGAAATTAGTAAGAAGTTATAACTACAGTACTTGGATTTTTAAGAATCAAAAATCCTGTCAATAAGCCAATGAAAAGGTAATCTACAAAGTAATCTATTAATATATTGGATTTCTAAAGTAATCTATGAATACAGTAGATTATAATAAATGAATTTTAAATTCAACTTTTTTGCAAAATAATTTAGAAATAATAAAAATAGTGACTTTAAGAACCTCAACCAAAAATAATTCTTTGCATTCTAAATACTGCTCTTGTTTCCTTTGGTACTTTTCTCGATGTATCCACTGCAGGTGCAAAGAAGGACTTTAGTTGTGAGACATTAATCAACTTGGAGTTGTCCCTCCCTCCATTTTTTCTGCATGATTCATCTTTTAAATATTATTTTTTCTTTGTATTGCTTACTTTAGGTAAAGCAATAATACACAAGTTATGTCTTAGAAGGAGAACAGAAGTTGCAAGAAATCGATCTTTCATTAGTGCTCTTAATAGGGAGACTTTGCCTCTGGAAGAAATGGACCGTAACCACCTATAAACATACAGAACCAGGGCAGCTAGCGTCTCTAGTGTCGTGATGCCTGTACTTCAGCGTGATGATAGGAAAAGAGCACCTTGTCATACACACTGTTTGCAGGCTTCTGCTCCTCTGTAATTCCATCTGTTTTGTAATACAGAGACCTGCACCGCTGCTTCACCTCCCACTCGGAGTTAAGTAGGTCTCAGCAGATCCCCTGTTGACCGTATTTGCAGACTTGGTTCTTTTGGGAGGCTTCAGTCTGGAGTGACTCTCGTTTGGCATTGTCATATTTGGTCCTCTGGGCTTTCTACTTTAAAGGGCCTGTTTTAAAAGATTATTTTCTATTTATTAAAAACTTATAAGTGGAGATTTTATTTGTTTTTCAATAGCATCAGGTTCCAAGAAAGTTAAATATTATTCTTATTTGTTTCATGTTCTGTAGTTATCCAAAATGCATCTTATCAAACCCTCAGATGATGACAGGTTGACACTAGGATTACCTGTTTAGCAAACAAAAATACAGAACAGAAAAACACAGTTAAATTTGAATTTCGAATAGGCAACAAATAATTTTTAGAGTAATTATGCCCCCAGTTCAACTGGGCATCCTGTAGTTCATCTGACAGCCCTAGTAAAGACCAAATCAAGATTCCAGAATTAGATGTGCTGGAAAGATGAGTTACAATACTCAAGGTACAAATTAGATACAAATGAACATTCGTATTTGAATTTTTTACATCTTATGTACTGTGGATGTTTTAAAAGATTTCGTATCTTTTAAAGATATTTACTAAAATATTTATTGATGAAATTATGTAACGTTTGGGATTTGCTTCTAAGTAATACAGGAGGCAGGGAAGTGGATGGGCAGGATTGGCTGTGGGTTGATGGCTACCTGAAGGTTAATTATATACTATTTTGTCTACTTTTGATTGTGTTTGAAATTTTCTGTAGTAAAGGAAAAAATGGTGTCTCTTTGTATGTAAGTCATGCCTTTAGGTTAAAAAAATCTATCATGTAAACATCTCAAATGTCCAGCAGCTGAGGGCTTGCACAGCAGCACAGCAAGAGGCTGCAGGTGAAGGCAGGGGCTAGAGAACCATGCTCAGAGGTGTGGACAATTTTGTTCACAACAGGCATATGTATCACCTTGATTTTTGTCTTTATCTTTCCATACAGTAGTGCAAGAAAGTTGCAAGTTAAGTAGCCTCTAGGAGTTCAGATTGTACAGTATGTAACAGAGATATCTAGGTAAAGCTCACGAAGAGGAGTATGTGGGTAAGTAGGAAAGGATAATGCTTTATGCAACGGCCAGCCTTTTGAAAATGGCTAAATGCAAAAGAAATAACGTGTTCAGTTAGGTCAAAATAGCAAATATTACATTTTTCAATTTGTTAGTGGTTTTTACAAAACAAATTTCTTTAAATGAGTGGGTTGAAACTCTAGAAAGTTAATAAATTGAGTATGTAGTCTAAGAAGTTGGCATAGGTCTAGCTTCCCTAGCAGGTGAGCTGTCAGCAGCTGGGAATGCTCCGTCTCTGGCATGGTTCCAGGCAGAGTTATTTGGTGATGGAGATCTTTAATGGTTTGCTTTTTTCTTATTCCAGGATTTCCTTCAAATGCTGTTGGAGAACATCCCAGAAGAAAAAAGGTGAGGGCCGATTTAAGAATTAAGTGACCAGTTTTACTTTTAATGTTAAAAATGACCCTGCCATTGTTGCTTGTTACAACCTAGAAAGTTCAATCTTCCTTCCTTAATAGAGGCAGGGACCTAGCTCAACCAGTGGGAGCCACAGGATAATCAACTCGACTTTGGGGACATGGATATCAGCAGCCAGCACACACACCCCAGGATCCCCAGAGTCAGGAGCCCTGGGAGAGGGCATAGGAGACAAGCCAGCCTACTGTGAAGAATGGAGGAAAGGAAGGTTCTAAAAGTTAGGGTGGCTCCAGTTAACGTGGCTGAATGTAAGGAAGAACTGTGTGATTGAAGGGGAAATTGTAATGCAGTGATAAGATCCTGGGATATACAGTCAGGCTCCCCTCGGTTCTAAACCCAGCTCTGCCACTTCCCAGCTATGAGATTCAGAGCAAGCCACTTAATCCTTCCAAATTTTAGTTTTTTAACCTCTCTGGCAGGGTTTTAAGGAGGATTAAATGAGCTACCATATGTTTAAAACTAGGTACTCTGTTAATGATTGATATAGTTATGACAGCATATTCCTCTTCTGTGCATCAGACACTACATGCAGTGTCTACTTGCAGCAGTCACGTACCCTTTATAACAGCACTCTTTGTCATCATGATCATAACAGTGATTATTATAAGCCAACACTTATAGGGAGTCTGCTGTCCTCAGAACAGCACTATTTGGTGCGTTATATTTTTATTCCTATTTTACCAAGAGGGCTTGAGGACTAAGGTTAGTTCCAAGAGACTGAGTAACCAGCCCAGTATGTCACAGCTATAGGTGGCAGGGCTGGGATTTGAGCTGAAGCAGTCTGGCTCTAGAGCCTATGCTCTTATCCACTGTGTTACATATGGGGAAACTGAGGCTCACAGAAGTCAGTAGCTTTTCTGGGATCCCTTAGCAAGCAAGATAGCATAGATTGGAATTAGGTCTGTTAGCAAGCTCACTGCCCTGTAAAGGAAGGAGATTCTCATCACTGGAGGTGTCCAGTTTTAGGCGGGCTTACCACCTGCGGGTTTGTAGAGGAGGTTTAAGACCTATGTTAAGGATTAGACTAGGTTCATTCCAACACTCTTCTTCTAATATCCTGTCTTAACTTGGACCCTAAAAGTGAATACCCTGAAACATAATTTCTAATAGTAAAGTTGGTATTCAGACATTGTAGGGGAAGGGGGCATTTTGAGAAATTGAGCAATTCTTTAAAGAAGATCTAACATTACTTTCCTCCTTTCTGAGCCACAGTTTTAGCTATGTTTTTATGCACATAACAGATTCCCAAATGTAGAAATGATTCTTTGACACTGACATAGACTTAGATTCATGCAAGGCCGTTCACCTGCATGCTGCTGAGCCTGTCATACAGGCAGTCTGAATTGGGCATCTCGGGTAAGGTGTGGGGCCTATGCTGCCAGGCTGTACGCAGGAGATGACAAGCAAATTCAGGAGAGGACCCAGGGACCGTAAGGTTGTGGAGGTTTTTTCTAAGCATTGGATTTTTGCCTGGCCTTTTCTGTTTAAACATCCCCATCTTCCACCTTCCATTTAGATCGGTGCTAAATTCTTTCTTCAGGAGGTAGGAGTGTTATTGTTAGTTTTCAGGTTTTTTATAATGAGGTAGAAACACACACATACATAAAGCAAGCTAGTACATCAGACGGAGTTAGCGCGTGCATATTATTTGATAAATTTCCTCGCTTCTCCCTCTTCATGTTCATATTGTTTGATGCTGAAGGAAGTGTCATCCAGGGAGATTGTGTGGAGCCTTAGTGATTGGCCAAGATAATTAGCTGTTCAGGAGGTTGCTTGAAAGAAATGGGGCTTGTTTTGGAAGGTCTGAAATGTTTCAAATTTACCATCTTTTTTTTTTAAGCTGACCCATGGGTTTTCTTCATGCAAAAATCACATCAGGCATTGCCTTTATTCCTGAGATTAAGAACAACAGTTTACCTGCAAGATATGTTTTGCCTTTTTTTTTCGTACCTGCCCCAGAATAACTTTTCAGGTCCTCTGGTAGAAAGGAGCAATTTCCTTAGGAACTAAAACAGAGAAAAAAAGAATATTAATAGAAATGGTGTATTACCTCCTTAGGCTGTTATCGAAGTCTACTTCTGAGTGATGACTATGCATTCTTTCAGAAAAACTTCTTAGGGCATAAATATAGCAATTTTCACTGAAGCAACAAAGTGTATTTTTAGTTTTGGAGGTCTTCTCTCTTTTAATCCTCTTCCTAATAAGGTTATGGAGTTCATTTGGATGGCCCCTGAGCCCTCTCGCTCTGGAGGACCTGGATTTTATCATTGTGAATATTTATGGAGGCTATACCCTGGGCCCACAAAGAGACTTTTGTTGTAATTGTGGAAGTTAAGAGCGACATCCCTCTCTCTGTGGGGGTCACCAACCACCGACCACTTGCCCTCTCACAGTTAGGATAATGTTTTGCCTTGGAGGTTTAAGCTTCTTTTTTAAAAATTCTCTTTAAAAGTTAAGGTGATTTCATTCCTACAGTGAATCTGTTTCAGCAAGTATACCAGAATGTATTTTGAAACTCAAAACATCTTCTTGCCGGCTAACTAATCTCAGAATCTAGTTCAGCTGTTAAAGCAGACGGTTCACCCTATTACCTGTGCACCATATTGTATCAGTTTTATCTGGGTCTCCAAAGGCCCCACACCTACCCCCAAAGCCTCTCATCTTTGGCCCCTGTTGCAAACTGACCATCAGGCACATCTGTTAGGCACGTGGGCTGTTCTGAATGGGGCACAGCTTTTCAGACCAGACCAGCCAGCCCGTGTTGGGGGCCGGCACCTTCCGGGTCACACTGCCTTTGCATGGCTCTCTTGCTTTGATTTACTTAACACTCTCTATTGACTGTCACACACGCCAGGCTGTAGGCTGGACACTGGGCAACAGAGAGGAGTAAGTCCCATGCCCAGCTCAGGAAGCTCCTGATCACCTACAAAGACATGTATGACACAGGTCAGTGTAGAAGTGCTCTGGTGAGGTACATAGTCTGCGGGCACAGCGAGCGGTCTCAGTAGTCCTAGCCTTGGGTCTTCAGGCAGAGAGGTGCCACTGAAGGGTGTACGTTAGGGAGTGTCATTAGCAGATTGGAAAGATGCCTCTGAGGAGCAGTGTGACAGGTAGATGGGGCCAGGAGACCATTAGAAACCATCAGAGCAGTTCAGCCAGAGGTGTTGAGAGCTGGCACCCCAGCAGGGATGGTGACGGTGGCAGTGGGCTCAAGAGTAATGACCAGATCTGAGGGCCAGTTGACAGGTGTCACAGCTCACACTGGGCTGGTTGGTTGTGAGAGTCAAATGGAGTCGTCAAGCGTGAGCCCGACCTTTTCTTCTTGGCCACTGAGTTTCTCTCTGAAGTAGCGTTGGAAACATGACGGGGCAGGAGTGTTTGTGTCAGAAGCCAGCGTGGAGCGGAGGGAGTGGAAGCGGGGGCATCTGAGGGTGAAAGGCGGGAGATAAGGCAAGAAAAAAACAAAGTGCTTAGAAGGAAATCCAGACGAGTCCTGGGCGCCAGCCTCCCCGGTAGAAGAGCTCCCTGCGGAGTACCCTGCCCAGTGTACCTTGCCCACCTGGTATTCCAGTGTTATCAACAGCTACCAGTTCTTTCTTTGCCCATCAATTATTGTGTTTGTGTGTGCATGTTCACATGTTTGTTTTAATCCAGTTCTCCCCCACAGAGCCAGGGAGTACATGTTTTATAAATATTACATCAGCAATATTCATTATCTGCCCAAACAAAAATGACTTTTGATCAAGAAAATAAGTAACCAAGTGCAAAGCTTTGCGATGCTCACTGTTTGCCTCCACATATAGAGAAGGAACTTAAAAACATAAATTACTAAAATTTAAAAAACTGCACAGAAGTTCTATCTCAGAACAAGGGCATTTTCCATTTCAGACCCTGAGCTCTGAAGCTCCCGGTGTCTAACCTTTGCGTAGTACCTGCACTTCCAAAGTTCTTGAGGTCTGTCATTTCATTCCGGAGGCACTGACAGAATATGATCTTTAGAATCTCAAGAGGCTGAAGACAGGAGCCAAGAGTGATAAAGATATCCCTCTTGATCAGTAACAAGTCAATAGGCATAAGTAGCAGATATGCTAATAGCCAACTCCTCATCTTTGTCACCCCAGTGTCAGAAATCAACCGAGCAAGCAAAGACAGGCAGATGCGATACTGTTCTCATGCAAGCCTATGTTTATTTCCATTTACTTTAAAATCACGAGGAGACAAACAATTGGTCACTTTCTCAGCTTTAAACGTGGCTTATTTTTCTAGCCAGCATCATGCCAGGGCGGCCGGCATGTTCTCTCCCTTGCTGTGTTAACTAAGTGTGACTTCATTTACAGCTCAGAGGGACTGGTGACAGACCACTGAAACTCAGAGTCGCCCTGTGGGATGTAGGAATACAGCCAGGGAACAGCCAGCCAGAGGGTAAAACCACCTGTGCTGCAAATACCCAGGAGGTCTCAGGCCATGGGGCCTGGGTCTCGTAAATGAGGCAGGAAGTTTGCACCCATTAGTACAGATATGGAGGACTTGCAGGGCTGGGTCTGTGTACTTTTAGCTATCTGTATAAAATCAATTTCCATAGTGATCAGACGTGCAGAAGCGTAATTTCCTGTAAGTCCTGGTGCTGGCTAAGTCGAAATGCTTCTGCTTGTCTGTTGTGATTGTTGAAGACACATGAGCTCAGAGGGAAAAAATTCACTGCAGGCTTAGACTCTGAGTGTCTCGATTTGAAAAGTCAACTTTTAGCTTAACCACTGCTATATATCCAAGCCAGATCTAAAAATTCACCTGCACCATTGTCTCAATAATTACGATGAAAACAGCAAAAGCTGCATACATGTTTTCTTAAAACATACAGTCCCTTTCTTCTCTGAAAATTAAACATTTTTATGTTGTCTGTCATAATTTCCTTGGGAGGTAAGACCCAAGAAATTGTTAAAATTTCTTTTAGCAGCTGGAGTTAATGCTTTCATTATTTTCTCCCAGTTTAACATCTTATTCCACATTAGCAATCTGCAGACAGGCACAGTGCAGTGAGATGTCTGCACCACTACCAAGAGTTTAGCAACCTGTGCTTTTAGCCCTCTGTCTAGGCTGACTTTGGCCGGAATCCTCCTCCATCTGCTAAAAAGCCACACAACAGTTGACATCCACTTCACAAGGTTCTTATGAGGAGTGGAGTAATAATGGTTATAAGATGCTTTGAACCTTTCCAGAGGCAAGTGATCTCAAAACACACGTTCTTTTCACTCACGGGGGGTGTCTGTGCTTCTGCATGCCACCGAACGATGAGCCTCCTGCCCTCACGCTTCTGCCCCTCGCAAGGGTCTCTCCATCTCTTCAAAAATGTGACTGAAGGGCTCAGCGGGAGCGACGTTGGCAGGAGGCGGAGGCTGGTGCGTCCTGGAGCCAAGGTCTGGTGCAGGGAGGAAGGCCGGGGCTGCACGCTGGGCCCCGTGGCTGGAATCTCGGCTCCTCCACAGATGCTGCGTGGCCGTGGAGACGTCCCTCTTCCTCTGCTCAGCTCTGCGACGGGAGAGCAATCTGGGTCTTGCACAGTTATCGTGAAGTTTAAGTGGAGTTTTGTCTGTAGTGTCAGCGGCTACGCCTCTCCATGCCTTTACTGGGCCGCGGATAGAGGAGTTGTTTGTTTTTTATGCCACCGTGTGACAGTATCCACGTGTACAAATCCTAAATATGGTAAAGCCTCACTTGCCGGTGAACTCACCCTTGGAGTCGCCACAGACCGGGGCACGGGCGGGGTGTGTTGGCCATGCGCTTCCTGTGGGAAGTTGCCCTGCAGAGACTGGTAGTGCCATGGCCTGCACGCCACCTCCCAGCGGTCCCGCAGGACTGCCGCAGTGCCACCCTCCAGATCGGTCGCCCACCGAAGCTCCTCTCCTGACCTCCCCGACCCCTTCCTGCCACGGCGTTCTGCAGCCGTGCCTGCTTCAGAGCCCCCTGGATGCAGCCAAAGCCCAGGAGCAGGGACTCCAGAGTTCTCACAGGACCTCTGTTTCCTTCCTCACCTCATTCGGGGTGCCAGCGCAGCCCCACTGAGCAGTGTCTGCGCCCCACGGCTCTGGGATCTCCTGCCTCTGCTCTCTTTGCCCTGGCTGTGCTTTCCTTCCGTTTCACTGTCCTGGCCCTCTGTGGGGACAGCACAGCCTTCCTCCAGGACATGGTCCAAGCCTGGCCACCTGAAGAGGTCTCTCCTCATGCACCTCCCATCATCCTCCTTCCCCTGTGCAAACTGAAGGCTGCTCCTCCACATCCACAGAGTCATCACCTCTGCAAGCGCTGGCTGCCTTCTGACCAGTGTCCATCACTTGTCCCTAACAGACAGTCACTCCCTGGGTTTTCCCAGCCCAGCCTTCCATGGCACCTGGGCCTGGAAGGCATCCCCCGAATGTTTGCCACAGAGAAAGGTGTGCCTGTTCTTCAGTCTTCTCTGTGAAGACTATGGACCTCACTGAGTCAAAAACATTCCGTGACACAACTCCCCACCCCTCCTCCATGCCACCCCGAGAGAAGGGTCTTTAAGTGAGAATTCCCCGTAGGAAATTTATGTCTGTGTTCTCATATTCTCTCGTCCACAGTGATGCACAACAGCTGTTCGCCATCTTTTGTAAAATCGCTTGCAAATGGCAGTTAAGTCACTCCTCAGACTTCTCTTCTCCAGGATATTTAATCCCCATTTCCTTGACCTCCCGCATGGATCCAGAGTGCTTATCTCTTTGATCATCACTGCTGCCCTTTCTAAACCCTTTCTAAATTCTGCATCTTCCTCTTCAGTGTTTCACTGGGAAAGGTGCAGTCCTGTTTTCCTAAGATGCCAGTTCAGAAGCCCGCCTCCCACCACGGCTGCCCTAAGCATTGCCCGAAGGACGGCTGGCAGGAGCTTTCGCCCCAGGGGTCCAGGCACAGGAGTGTCCCTCTCTGCTGGAAAAGAAGTCAGTGAAGGACACTTTCCTATCTGTGCCCAAGGAAACTTGAAGTTGTTTCATTTTCTAGTGAGATGTGTGAGGCTTGAAGATAAGATAGGTTTTTGCAATTTACATCGAAAGCAAGACTGTTCCATTGAAGACCTGTTGTCATCTGAAATGAATGCAGACTGTCCTACCTTGTCTGCCCCTACACATGCCACTGCAGAATACAGCTTGTTTGGTGGAGGATCAAGTTTCCACCCACACCCCTGAGCAGCCTGGGCTCTGAGCAGGTGTGGAGGTCTCTGCGGGTTAGAGGCGGGGCCCGTTTTCTTCTCTGACCTTCTCCAGCCGCGCTTCTGTCTAGGTGGCTGGTCAGCCCCACCCTCCTCCTCCTGGCCGTTCAGTTGTGCCCATTCAGGGCATTTCCAGCCCCTCTCCCAAGTAAACCCAGCTCCAGAGAACAGTGCTCTTACCAAAGGGGGCCTGAGGTCCGCCTCCTTTCTTCAGGCCTCTGCCCTCCACCACACATGTGCACACGTCCACGTACGTGCATGAGTGGGCACACACATGCTTCCGCGTTCTCACAGCGTGTACAGAGACTGAGCCATTCACACCGAGGTTGCTGCTCTCAGGTGACAACAAAAAAGTAGTGGAAGGCCCCGTGACCATGGCATGTCCTCTCCTGTGAGGCATGTCCAGTAATTCCACTGTGCCTGGGAACCTGCGGGGCCTAGAGAGGTGGTCATCTTTCCTCTGTCCACGTCTGCCCTCTCCCTTCAGAAGGAGCCCCTGGTAGTCCCACAGAGGGACATCACCTTTCGCGTGAATCCTAACTCCTTCTTCTGCATAAGCCCGTTTCCCTCCATGTATTTTTTTTCTGATTTGAAATAGTAGCAATTGCCTCTTTAAGCTGCCTTTGCATGTGTGCTGGCCAGGAAGGACAAGGGGCACTGCAACCAGTGGGGGAGAAAACGAAGAGAAAACCGGTGGGCCGCCTCCTCCCCAGCCCCACCCGGCCAGTGCCTCCTCTCTCCATTTTCACGCCACCCACGCCGCCCACGAGGTGGCCTTGCAGCACCTTAGCACTGCAGATGACACTGTCTCTCTCCACAGCTTCTTCTAGAACTCCAGAAGGGAGGGAGGGGGTGTGATTTTATACTTACATAATTATATACAAATATTAATATATAAAATTTTAAAAGGTACAGAGCTCAACAACTTGGAAATATCTTACTGGGAAAGGTGAATTTTATCTTAAAAAGGAATAATTTTTATTGAGTCAACAGTGAAATGTGTTTTTATTCATTCACATAAAAATATCTGTAAGGATCCTCTTTCATACCAGGAACTGTTCTAAGTGCTGGGATCAGATCTCAGAGAGCTTCGATCCAGTGAGGAAATGGCTAAAAGTCAAGTAACCAAATAGCCTGCAGTCACAAGCTGTGATGGGTGCTGCAACGCAGAGGACAGGGTGTGCGGTGGGCGCTGCGCACACAGGGTGACCTGGCTTAGCCTGGGAGGGGAGCCGAGGAAGGCCTCTCTGTAAGCAGAGATATGGGGTATGAGCTAGAGTTATCTAGAAGCAATTATTAAGCAATTGTAATACTTCAAATAAAGCAGACTGTGGGCCTGTTTCAAAACAGACGGCGGAAGCACTCATGTCACGCATCTGAGCTCTGCGCGGTCTGATAGTGATGTGTGTTGTTTTTACATTTTGTAGCCCATCGTTACTGTAAAGTTCAAATTTCACATTGATGTGCTAGATGCTGTAATGTTCAGGTGCCACTTTGCTTCGCCCCTCTGCAGGAAGCAGTTGTGCCTGACATGTCCTATGAATATGCCATGTCCTCCCTAACTTGGCTTTCCCAACCAAAAAGTTCCTTTCAAAGCCCTGAAAGCACCTATTCCGTTGTGTGCGCGCTTCTATTTCATCGAGTGTGTTGCTGGTAAGAGAGGCTGTACTGACCAGACTGAGTCCCCTTCCCCATGTAACCCCAGGCAGTGCTGCTCTCTCCAAAGAGCAGGTGCTTTTCTGGAGGATCCCTGCTGAGACGTGCCTGAGTAGTTGCAGAGAACCGTTCAGTGTTATGAGTGCTCTATAACTTCTTAATCCTTTACTTTTGTTGTTTTATTTCTAAAGGCTTGAGTTGTCTCTTGAAAACATCTTCCAAGACTGGCTTGAGAGTTCCGGAATACCAAAGGTACACTCAAAATAACTGCTTTAGGAGAGTGGGAGTCCGTGGAAAATAGTAAAGCTTGCTGCTTAGCCTATTGATCACGATGATGATTTTAAATGGACATATAGAAAAGTAATTACCTGACTGAGCTGGAGTATCCCTAAGTCCAGAAAATGCTTGTCTCCCCACCCCATTTCAACTTGCCGTCGTGGGATGTGCCCCTGGCCACTGTTCCAAGTGACCAAGGTGCTATTGGTGGACATGGTGGTAGCTCCTGTACTGTGAGCTAAATGAGTTCTTGCCAAGTGTGGTGTATATTTCAGGTGGAATCACCAGGCAACAGTTTAAAGCCCCCAGTGGGCTGGGCAGCTAGCTTCCAGCTCTGCTCTTTATACATAGCCAGACGAGTGAGCCAGTTTGCTGCCACATTCGTCTGACCTGTCCTGCCCACTGGGGTTTCTGTTCCTCATTTCCTTGGCATGCCTGCCCCTGACTTCCTGCCCTGGTTCTGCATCAAGTTCCTGCCTCAGGCTGTCCTTCTCACCTGCATGACCTGGTAGAGTCACTTCTCTGTCTTAGGGACCTAGGTTCACTCCTGTTTGAGATTTTGTTTTCTCTTTGCCTTTCAGTCTATGGGCAGCTCTGAGGGAGAAACCTTTTTGTGGCCTCCCTAACTCTGTGGGAATTGTCTGGCCTGGAGCCCCTCTCCTCCACCCTGCCCAGGTCCTGCGCCTCCCAGAGCCTACCGGGCAGCCCAGGCCCCCTTGCCACCCAATCTCTGACCATAGCAAGAGCCTAGGACCTGGGAAGTCCTAGGGTGGCACTTCAGATGGGGCAGTCAAAGACCCTGCAGGCCATGGCGGAGGGCCTTGGAGGACCCTCATGGCAGTAAGAAACTGCCAGGGCCCAGGCAAGCAACCCGTTTAGCCTGCTCGCTTCTGGTTTCATGGATGCTTATATGAGCTTCCCCTCAGGACTGTCTGAATGTCAGTGAGTGTCTGTGAACCTGGAAATGGAGAAGGGCGGCTGCTCTCCGTACGCTTTCATCCCTCTACTCACATCTCCGTCCTTCTTGCCACAAGGGAAAAATGTGGCCACCAGCCACCTTTAGCTCATTCCTAGAAAAGGACAATTTGCAGTCAGTTCAGAAATGTGTGTCACCTGTTAAAAGTTATTTGTTTGGCCCAATCCTGGGAACAGAAAAGAGTAAAATCTTGAGCCTTAAAAACGAAACAAAGCAGAGGTGGAGTAAGGCAATGCTTTCAAGTAGTACATGTGACAACGAGGTCCTGTGGTTTCTAAGAAGGTGACTTCCAAACCATACCACGCGCTGAGTACAAAAATCCAGGGAAAACAAGTTAAGGTTTGTCTGGTTGTCAGCAGCCAAGCCTTACTCTTCTGTTACTTGTTGGGGGTGGTGGGGGTGGGCGGGATTCACTGAAGCCATTTGCCTTGTGTTCCTAAGCCAGGCTGTTACAAGACTCCCAGACATTCTTAGTGGGGCCTGGAAGGTGGGAAGAGTTGGAAGCTCAGAGAGCCAGCTCCCAAATTTCCTGGCCTGGAACAACAAGGTCGCTGTTTGCAGCAATTAGCCCAGAGGGAAGGGAAAAGAAAGTTCCTAACTGAGTGCCTAGAAGCTGGCACAGCCTACTTGGGTTGTAGCGCCAGGGCTGACCCTCTCACTGCCAGTGTGCTCTGTAAGAGGGGGAGGCTTGCCACAAGCAGGAGGCTTTTGCTTTTTGTTAAAGGGGGTAGAGGTATGTGGAAAGGAGAGATTTGCCTGTGAGCTGTTCAGTTTTTACAAAGGTCTGGTTGTATTAATGACAGCTTACAGTGTAGACAAGAATCTCTGCTATAAACTGACAAAACCTGCTGTCAAAACAGCCAGGTGCAATGAGGCCAACCAGCTATAAATTGTCTTTAAGACCCAACTGGTATTTCCTTGGGTGCTTAACTGTTCAGTAAAAACAACAGTGTCAGACAGAAAAGACCCTGATTTAGTGCACGTCTTTCCATTGGTGAACGGTCAGGTGATATCTTTTCATCTCTTCTGCCCGTTTTCTGCCATGATTTTGAATGGCTGGCGATGATTTACCTGCTCTCGGCCCCTTTGCACTCCTCGAGAGTTCCTTCTGGTTTCCACTTCAGTGAAAGGCTCTCAAGGGCCACAGACCCTCTGGCTGCAGGAGTCTCGTGGTGAATGGGACACCTTGTTCTTCGTCACCATCATTATGATATACAGTTACTAGTGTGCTTGCCCTGGGAGGGCAACCGGAGCACTGAGATTGCTCTGATACTCTTTGTTCTCAGTAAAAATTTCTGTCCACCAGCAATCAAAGTCATTAATGACAAAAGACTCATGTTCTGCTGGTGAAGTTTTCATTCCACAGGTTACAGAGGCTTTTTGTCTTCTGTCAGGAAGGCTTGCCTTGTGGTTGGCCTCGATTTTCCTTTTTGGCTATGTTAAATGGAAATCATAAAAAAAAAAAAAAAAGAAAGAAAGAACTGGAAATAGCTCTAACAGCAGTAAAAGTAAGTATGAGCCCCAAAGAAGCAAAAGAAATTAGATCTAAACCTCTTTAAAGAACTCCCTATAACCTTTGGCCTTGCAAAGAGTTTCAAAATTGTACCATCAGAATTATAGATTTTTTCCTTTTGTGACATTTTTTCTGATTATAGAAGTATTACACATTTACTTTGGAATATAAGAAAGTTTGCAAATAAGAAAATAAAAATAACCCTGAGATAATTTCTTGATATACATCCTTTCCGTCATTGTTCGGTATGTATAAATACATATCTTACCCTTTCCTTTCTCTCCCTTTTTAAAAGTAATATACTGTCTGTAGCAAGTTCTAATAATAGCAAGGTAAAAAACGTGAAATCCCTTGCCCCCTTCATTTTACTCCCCAGAAATAACCCTGAGTGATAACAGCTTGGTGTGTGCCCTCCCACACGTCTCCTGTGCTGTACAGCATTAGGTGCATATCCTTTTTAAACAAAATTCGAATCTTACTCAAAATTAAATTTTTTACTTAAGAATATATCTTGAACAGTTTTCCACATCCCTTAATATAATTCAAGAGCAATATTTTTTAACAGCTACGTTGCTTCCTGGTGAATAGCCCTGTAATTGAATTTACTCAGCTCCTCCCCACCACTGTTGGAATGGTGTCTATTATTTCTGAGAAAGTTGCACATTCTGTTAATTTGGCAGCTCTATAAATAGATTTTAATTTCTTGTCTGCCCAAAGTTTCCCCCACCCCATATGCACATATATGAGTATTCCAGTCTTCTTTTAAACATTTATATGCAAATGCAATAGAAATAAGTCTTCTCCACCCAGCTTGTCTTCTGTCCTCCCTGTTTTGTTACCACAGACCTCTCTGACTCCTCCGCCCTTCTTTGATCTCCTGCCTACATTGCCAAGTCCTGAGGTCCTTGCATGCTCACTTTTCAAATTTCTGAACTTCTTTGCTTTCCTAGCACCTCCACCTTTTTTTTCCCCTTAGATTTTGCTTGGGCTAGTGCGGTAGCTAATTGTTCCCTTAGCCTCCAAGCTCTCCCCCTTTTTATCTATCATTCATATCAATGCCAAGTGAATCTTCCCAAAATGTAGCTCAAATCCATTCTCACCAGAAACGTTTTCCCCACTGACAATGCATTTAGAACAAACTCTTTGGCCTGTTATTTGAGTTTATCAACAATACTGCCCAAAGCTTCTTTTTAACCTTGCTTTCCACCATTCCAGTCATTCTACCCAACCATAACTACCAGTCTCCAAATATCTGTGAGCTTTACCACCAGCTTTCCTTGGCACATGCCCTTTTCTTTCTTTGGAATGCTTTCCTTTGTCTGTATTTAGCATGCATTGTAGCCTGCCTTATGTTATTACTGTTTGTGCATGTGTCTACCATGCCCTACTCCCCAGCCCCAGAACAACGGTGTGTTTGACTCGTCCTTCTGATGCCTGTTGTGACGCTCATCAACTTTGGGCCTTGCACATAGAAGATGTTCAGGGGCTCACTGCCCAATACAGTAGCCATTAGCCACACATAGTTGTTAAGCACTTGAAATAAATCTAGTGCACCCAAGGAGCTGAATTTCTAATTTAATCTTAATTAAATTTAAATTTAAAATCTAATAATTCAGTTATTGTTTGGAACAACTTAGATATGTGAATGAATCTACTTCTTCACTGTAAATTGTATGAAATATAAATACAGAGCAAGCATTTCTGATTAAAATTTAGCATCTGAATCAAGATGGAGCATATAAACATGTCAGACTTAGAAGACTTAGCATAGAAAATAAAGATAAAATATTTTATTGAGGATCTTTTTATATAGGTTACATGTTGAAATGATAACATTCTAGATAGATTGCAACCCGATGTATATATATCCAATAAAATATTTTAAGATTAATTTTGCCTGTTAACTCTTAATTTTAAATATGGAAACTAGAAAATATTAAGTGACACACGTGGCTTGCATATACTCCTATTGAACAGACTGCTCTAAAGCTATTAGTTGAATTAAAATTTGAGTGCATAAAGCCTTAAATTTACCCAGTGAATAGATATGTCTAAAATCATCTGTATTTTTCTCAAACACAGGTAAAGCTAGACCTGGCTAATCCATAGACACCCTTCAGTTTGTTGTGACAGGAGGGTTGGTTATAATGTACAGGTAAAGGGTCAGAGTTCTAGGTTCACAGTTGGAATTCAAAGAGCATGAACTAATTACCAGCCTTGCTTCAGCTCTTAATTTCAACTTCCTGTAGACCTGCTTCCAGAGGTAGGAACTCTGCCTCAGGTGACTCCCACAGCCCTTCTGTGCCTCGGACTCCTCTTGGAGGAAGTGCGTAGCAGACATGAAATGGCAAAATTATCACAGCAGTGGAAGTGGGTAGAGAAGACGGGTCGACTACATGACATGTCCTGGCAACGGGCAGGATTCAACTCAGGTTCCCAGATATGGTCTTGAATCCCAGCATTTAGAATAGCAGGTTATTTTGTCATCTTGGGAAAAATGTCACTTCTTTCCAAGCAAATACCTGCAAGTTGCCAAAGGCCACACAAATGTTAGAAAACTTAATTCTTGTAGGGAAAATGCTGCAGTCACAAAACTGATGAAACTTGATAAGATGTGATGTGAAGGCTTTATGTCATTGTAGACACACGTGCTTTTAGCATAGAGACAACCAGCTGGCTTATTAGGGGAGGAACTTGTAGACTTCTTTTAGCACATATTATGTAATATTTTCAACATATTTTTAAGGCTCATTAGGATGCTCAATCTCAGTGGTGTCAGTAAGACTTCTACATTTAATGGTCAGTCAAGAAAACTGAGACTAGTTATTTTGCAAATTCCAGATAAAGTATATTTTTCAAATTATATGTACTATGAGATCTTTGGTTCTTTTATATCAACAATAGCAGTTGCCATCATGTGGTACAATTTTGGGGCTCGTAATGATTTCACTGTCATTTTTGTCCAATAGTTTAACTCACATTTTCTAAGTGACTCACTAAATATTTGTCAAGGATCCTTAAAGACATATAGAATAGGTTCTCTGGCCTCACTTGAAGCAGCACCCAAAATGTCTGTGGGTCATCACAGTCACTCACTGTTCATCGAAGTGCCTGGCCCTTTCCACAAATTGCTTTACTGCTCAGCAGTCACAAGAGACAGGGAGAGAGTTGATTAAAATCTTTTCATTTTTAGCCTAATTTCCTTTATTTTGGGCATCTATAGCTTAGTACTATATGGGTTTTCTAGGGCTGCCATAACTAACTACCACACACTGAGTGGCTTAAACAATAGATTTATTTCTCACAGTTCTGCAGGGTGGAAGTCTGAGATGAAGGTGTCAGCAGGGTTGGGCTCTCCTGAGGCCTCTCTCCTTGGCTTGCAGATGGCCACCTGCTCGCTGTGTCCTCACTCACGCAGTCTTTCCTCTGTGTGCATGCATAGCTCTGTTCTCATCTCCTCTTTTGATAAGGATACCAGTTATATTGGATTAGGGCCCACCCGTGTGACCTCATTTTACCTTAATTACATCTTTAAAGACCCTGACTCCACTACAGTCACATTATGAGGTACTGGGAGTTAGGACTTTAACATATAAATTTTGCCGGGACACAACTGAGCCCATGCCAAAGCTTATTCCCCATACTTCTCTTATTAGAGCCACATTTCTAGTAAATGTCTTCAAAATGGCCAGAAAATTCACTCAAGCCAAGCCCACTGTATTTTATTCCCCTGTGGATGAATATGCTTTGAGTATATATTTTTGGTCCTGGTGATATTAGTATCCAGTCTATAAAAATTAATAGTCATGTATGGTAGCATGAGAGAGAAATAAATGTGGGAAGGATCCATTCTCCCAGAGAGTAACTGAAGGTCTGTGCTGGTATTGTATATTATTGGGGGCATCTGATTTGATATTATTCAAATATATTGACCTCCTCATAGCACAAGACACCGCAATGAAATAGAAAACATTTTCCCTTGGTGCCCGCAAACGACAGCTCTGTGTTCTTTCTTTTCTCTCCCTTTCAAAACCTCATTTTCCCCCAAAATTTTAATTTCATTCTCAGTAGTCTAAGAGTAGACTCTAAGTTGAGTAATAAGGATTAAAAGTATTTCCACTGACCTTGAAAATTTCTTTTGTAACAGTGTCAGAGCTTAGGCTTCTAGAATAGAACTGTCAGGCCTCCAGCGCAGATGGATGAAGTTTGCAAGAGGAAGCTTCCTCCAGGATCTGAAATCAGACCTGAGTGTGGTGCCCTTCCTCCCTTCTGTCCCGTGAATACAGCCCATATATCTATCCTTTATGAGGGACCGTGGGTGACTTAAAGATGAGGGAAACACAGGCTTTGCCCTCAAATGCTCAGTAATTCAGTGGGAAAAAATAGATACACAAATAACTAACCTAAGACAGAAAGCAATAAGTGGTGAAAAACTCACTTTTAGAGTTGGGAAGAAAGAGGTCATTTCCATTTGTGGAAGCAGAGAGGGTTGAAGTGCCATTCGAAGCTGTCTGAAGGACAGGTAGGCTTTAGACAGGTGGAAATTGGGAAGAAGGCTGTTATGGGCAGGGGAGCAGCATAACCAAGGTTTGGTGGAGAAAACTCAGTGTGCACTTTAGAGCAGCAGCAAGTAGAGTCCCATCTCAGTGACAGGGGCTGATTAACCATGGCTGGGGCTCAGTGGGTGGTGTGCCAGTCCCAGCAAAATGGAGACACCTGCCTGGGCTCGAGGGGAAGCTCTTCAGCTCCCTCTCAAGCCCCGGCCCCTGCGACACTGTGACCAAGGCCATCTGCCCCTGAATGATGGAAGAATGAGCCTGTTTTTTAAATAGTGATAAAATACACCTGGTGAATGTGATTTGATCATGATTTGGAGTCGTCGTGATCCTTTCCCTTTCTATTTCCCTTGTTAGGAACAAGTTTGTTGTTGCTTGTTTTGCATGGAGAGCAGGATCTGCAAAGAGGATTGATTAGTAGGGCAAGACGTAGCCAGCTTCCACAGAGACTCGAATGTGATCTTAGAGAGTTCCCACAGGATTCAGGAGCCATTGAAAGCTTATAGAAGGAGTGACAGGACTTAAGTGGCAAGTGGGGCCAGCAGCCTTACCTGGATAGGTGACTCTCTGGGTGAAAGGCCAAGCTTTTCCCCTCCGCACAGGGATGAGGTAGTCCAGTGGAGTGAGAGGAATGGTTAGGCCGTCTTTTGATCCTTGGTTTTCAACTTTGAACTTTCATGTCCAGAAGCTGTTCATTTACACGGGTACTTTTTAAAAACAGCATTATGTATCTGGATAGCCAATGCTGTCCATCCAGAGAGCATGTACAGTGGGCTAAGAAACATCTACGGCTATAAGTGCCTTCAAAGGAGTAAGTGTAAAGCCACGTGAAACAGGCACAGATTGATGTAATGCAGATGATGGACCCGAGTCCTGCTGATGATGGGGGACACTGGGGCAGTTGGCCAGGGGGACCAAAGCCTGAGTCCATCTTGGATTAGGAGTATATTTTTAGAGAGAGCTCAGAGGAAGATATGTGTGAGGACAACTTTCTCAGTGAAGATAAAGAACATTTGAGAAAATTTTCCTTTAAAAAGAATAAGAATTCTGAACTGGCCCAGATGGATGGAGGAACATTCAAGATGTGACACTGTAGAGTGAAATCTGATATTTGTTTGGTGAACTCAGGATAAACCTGTCCTGTCTTTTGAACCAGAAGGAAAAGGAAACAGGAGCCAACTTTTCAAAAAGGCTGTTTGGCTCAGTCCAGCTGATGGAGACCATTGGTAGTGGCCTGTGTGCATGTGGGTTTTAATAAAGATCTAAAGCTGGGTTCTTGCTAGAAGTATATAGCTCTGCAGACTTGGATGAGAGACCCTGGGGAGGCCTGGTCATCAGAATCATCTCAGAAGCTGTTTAAAACTATAGATCCTGGACTCACCTCGTACCTACTGAGTCAATCTCCACAGGTAGGGCTGGGACCAGAGGATATAATTCAAAATTATGTCATGATCTGAAATATATTCTACCAAAAGAAGTTTCTTTTCTAAGTACAATCTAAACTCTTAGAGTCCTTCCATTTTATACTCTTCCTGAGTGATCCAGATATTTGGCTTTGTGGTTTAGTTTATTTGTTCAAGCAGCATACTAAGCACTGGGCCAGGCAGGGGGCAGACAAAGTCGAAAGGGTACAGACCCTGCCATGAGCTCATGGTCTATGGGGCATCTGCAACCCAACTATTATTCAACAAAGCGCATAAAAGACCTCTGCCCCAGAGTTTGAGACCTAGGAGGAACCGTAGACGTTGACTTCCTATAGTTGCCATGTTTGGCTGGGAGCCTAAGTCTATAAGAAAACAGTATGCTTGGGTCAGGAGACTCAGCGTTAAGCCCACTCAGTCACAAGATGTCCAGCTCATTGTGCAAGGAAGCCAGTGCAACTGTCTTCGAGGCATGCAGTCTGGTGGGTCATGTTTGGACATATGGGTGCTACCTGTTTTTCAGGCTTATGCCTACTGTGCGCCTGCAGGGAGATTAATTTAAGGAAGGACTGTTGCACCCCTCATAATGAACAGTACCTCTTAATAGGATTTTATTGTAAGGGTGCTGTATCTATTTCATAGAGAGAGCTCTTTAGAAAGAAGGAACAAATAAAATAAATTTTAAAAAAAAAAGAAAGAAGGAGTAATGTAAACTCAGTTAGGACAAAGGTATCAGCTTCAGAATATAAACCTATGTTAAAAGAAGAACATCTGATACTGCTTTTTAAGAACTGCCCCCATTCTCTTACTCTGGTTGGCTCTTCATGAAAAGCAGATTCTTTTATATTTGCATTATGCTCTTCCCACAGCTGCAGGGTCAAGCTCTGAGAAGCAGCAGTTCAGTGAGTTGTACACGTGGGTGCACACATGTGCATACCACTGGCTGTTTGACACTGCACGCTTCATCACACATCCTGACGTGAACATCAGCATCCCGGGCCTTTTGGGCAGTGGTGCCCGGGTGGCTCTCCACAGTGCTCACAGTGGCGTGCTGACCAGGAGAGCCACCAGGAACACTTGGTTACTTTTAGAGCACAGGGCTTTTTTAGAGAGCCATTATGTGGTACCAAATAGGTGTATTTTTAATATCTGCATGGTATATTTCTTGGGTGTGGCCTCTATTGCTTCATCACTAGATATTGGTCTTTTCTGGTATTGCAGGACTTTTGGTCTCAGAGAACAGTACACCTTCTTCTCACCATGTAGAGCTGAGCCCTAGGAGGGGTGTTGGCCATCTGTCTGAGCTCACAGCTTTGGTTAGTGGCAGAGCCAGGACTTGAACCCAGGACTCTCAGTCCTCAGTCCATCAGACTAAGGCATTTTGGTTTTTTTTGCAGTGTTGCTCTTAATCCCATCTTTGCCTTAGATTTTACAAAGAGCTGTGAATGGATAACCCTGAGCAGTGATAATTTTTAATTTAATTAGTGACTGCTCTTTTTCCGGAAACTGTTCTTTCATGGGTGTAGAATGTGGACCTCACTTTCATGTGTCGTAGGTATACATGCCTCTCTTCCATTATGTATTTCTAAACGATAGCCCTGTGTATCTGGACTGATTATTTTGCATAGGAAATTTTATTTATTGCATCAAAGAGCTAGTATATTCTTTGGTGTGAGAGAATGTGAGTGCATGTAGAGATTAGCTTAGGTCTTTGCCTTTGTAAAGACATAGCCATTTCTCCCTTGAGAGGGAAACTAAATTAGATATAAATACCAGGCCACCAAAACCAACAAATGAGAAAAAGCAAATGGTCAAACAAAAAGTGTCTTTATGCACCTTCTGAAGCAACTAAGCAATGCTTCTCATATCCTATTTTTTGCTTTCAAAAGCAAACTCCCAACTAGAGTCCCTGGCTTGTGCCCTCGAGTTGTCCCCATGCTATTCCAGAGCAGGAGAGTGTCGGGGAACACAGCTGGGTGGCGGCCAGCCAGCACATATAGCTCAGGTCAGGGTAACTGCCCACATCCAGACGTGTGCTTTAGAAAGAGCTGTGTTCTTATCACACACCTATGGATGGCAGTTGTCCCTTATTTGTCACCACTCAGTAGTAAGTAAGTGTGATCAGATCATTCAGCAGAAGGCCCTGCCTTTCCAGGTCAGTCCTCTGGCTTGGCCTTTGCAAGCTCAGGAGTTTTTGCTTCTGATCTATCTAATGAGAACTGCCACCGTCACTGTCAGTGGGCTCCACACAACTTGACGCATAACATGCAGGGCAACGTCACCTGAGGTTAATGAGCAAGAGTGAGGCCGGGTGGAGGAAGAGGGTCACTGTGTCCTATCACGAAGTTTTGTTCAGCTAGGTTAATCCTACGTTAGATGAAGAAGGCAACTAATACATTAACCACAGCTTTGGAGTCAGCTCTACTACTAAGCTGTGTGGCTGTGGGCAAGCCACTTACTTTCTCTGAGACCCCACTGCTTATTTGAGGAATGAGGAGAGCTGGTCTGGGTGAAGGCCAGAGCCTCCATGAGCCTTATGTCCCTACATGCTGTGCTAGGACCACTCTGAGTGCTGTGCTGCAGGTGCACCTTGTCACCTCCAAGAGGAGGAAAGTTGTGATTTTATTTTTTGTAGGTGTCTTCCTTTCTGTTCTTGGAATCTGTTGAATTGCCCTCAGATTTAAAACTTGTCCTTAGCTTGGATTGATATTGGGAGAGTTTTTACATGCTTCATCCCTGTGTGGTATTTTATAAACTTAAACACTATCAAGGAACCCTATTTGTGCGTTTCTTTTCTCTCCCACTGGAAAATTGCTATTTGAGAGATTATTGGTAGAAATCTTAATTAATAATCAATCTGCAAGAGTATTTATGCTGGCTGATAATTGAAGAATAGGCATTTGCTTCTAATTCAAATCAATTATTCACAGATATTAACCTACTTGACCAACAAGAGATGAAAACACTTTTGCTAGGCTTGTTAGTCTTGACATTCCTGCAGATCATAATAATAACTGCACATCATTTTACCTTGGACAGTGGCAACTGTTATTTCTAAGATACATTTTGTGACATAAAAATAAAATATTCATTTATGCCTGTTGCCTAAATAACCTTGGGAGAAAGTCCAGTGAGTTCAGGTTTCCTTTCAAAAGAGGGGAAGCCACTGGAGCCAAATGTTCCCAAAGGAGCCCCTCATTTTTTATGTAGCTTTATGTTTAAGTCATTAGAGTATTTACTGCTTAAAAACAAACAAACAAACAAACAAACAGAACCAGTAATGAAATGTTTATGAGAAATTGCTACAGTGTTGCTGCATATTTTACAGCACAATGTTGCAGTGTTCCTTATACTGAGAAAACAGAACCTATTTGGGGTTGAAATGATCAAATCCAGATGCTTTCCTAAAATTATATCTTCAGTGCCTTTATATGTCTGTTACAAAGTGTGCTACATGCTAAAAATATTTTCCTTCGTAGGCCGAGGGAAATTTCAAACCACATTGAGGAATACATACATCAGATGGTTTTTCTTAAGTGTTTTAAGGGCATCCTGGTTGTTATTAGCCCTGACTTTACAATATGACATTATTTATGCCAAAAAGCTTCACAATGCAATTCTTCTTTAATTTCAGCAAATTTATTGGCATGAAAGTGCATGGAAGGGAGGCCAAAGTCAATACATAGAATTTGGGACTGAGACCCCAGGGCCACAGGTGATAATGGAAGGTGCCTGCAGACAGCCCTTCATCCCCGCAGTCTAGTTTCTCCTGTGGCAGGCGGCTTCTCCTGTGGCAGGCGGCTTCTCCTGCCATTTTTCCAAGTGCTTCATCTCATTTTCCCTCTCCTCTCTCCCTTTTCCTCACTTGTGTGTGCTGTCACTTTTCATATTCCACACGGCCAAAGATACATTTCTCTTTAAGACTCTTCTTGATTGTATTTATTACAAAGTCGATTTCTCCAGAACATTCCTCCTCAAATTGTATTTCTTAGTCACTATCCTTAATTTTGTAATTGAGAGACTGTTGCCTGAGTTTTGTATAAATGCTTTTAGTCAATTAAGCTGCAAATGGGGAAATCCAAGAATATATAGGTTGTCTGTCTTTCTCTAGAATTGTAGTTTGTAGTTTAACCGCCCCCCCCCCCCGCCCCCCGCCACTCGCCCCTTCAGTATACTGGAGTATCCTATTTTACATATTAAAACATTCTGAATGAAAACAGAAGGCTGTTATTTTATTGAGTAAGCTCTGTGCTAAGTGCATTATGCGTAATAGCCATTTACTTCTCCTAGTCACAGCTCTGTAAGAAAGACATTATTATTGTACCCATTATATAGATGAAGAAACTGAAAACCAAATCTAACTTAAAAGCCCGCATTCTTAATTATTACACTGGTTTTAAGTGCGTACAGCTACTATTAGGATTTTAGATGTTTTTGCATCTAACACCTGGTCATGCTGGTACCTTCAGAGAGCCATGTAGAAATATCAAATTTTATTTTACAATATTCTCATAACAACAGTTGGCTTATTGTTTTGAATGAGATGGGACCAGAAATGGAATCATCTTCTTTATAACCTGCTTCCTCGTGTCTGCCTTTGTCACTGGAAGGGACTGTGCTGGTTTGCAGTAGCTCAGATGTGCTGAATCTCTGCAGGCTCCATCCAAGGGCATCGAGGCTCTGTGGTTGTCAGGTCAGGTTTTTTATAACGATGTCACAACATGGTTATTTTGAGACCTTTGAAAGTTTACTTAGGTTCAAAACACCAGACGGGCTTTTGTCTCGGAGGGGAAGGAGGAGGGGTCAGCATTCGCTACTCAGCTCTGCTCGAGCTTGCTGCGCCCTCTCGCTTCCTCCTCACCACCAGAGGCTCAGAGCGCTTGTGCACGCTCAAGGCCACGCAGCTCCTGGGGGCAAGGACAGAGGGTGCCTGGGTCTGAGCTCTCAGCTGCGTGTTTGCTGCTCCACCAGGGCTTTGTACTGAGGCACTTGAGCCTCATTCAGAGGAAGGCATTTCAAAACAGCCACGGCACATTTGGTTGTATGTTAGCAGGATTTCCAATGGCCTTGTGCCTCAGAGAGCAAGGCAGTGAAATGAGAAGCACACACACAGGAGGCAAAGCCAAAAGAGACCAGAGTATTTGCAGTATAAACTGAAATCCACAATTATAAAAACGGTCGGAAATGACCAGCAGATAGTTAGGTTTAACAGATTCTAACATACCTACATAAGAGTATAAATCAACGGGATGGATTCTGAATCCTGCATGTTAGGAGGTGTTTATGATAAGTCTAATAAAGCTCCAATGTTCTTTGTCGTTCTTTTCCATCTATCACACTGGTGAGCACAAAAGCTGTGTTATGTTCAGAATGGCTGGGTTCATCCCTAGTGGAAAGAAGTTATGTTTGGTATCTGGGGAACAATGAGAGTTTGCTGCTCGGCGGATCATTCTGGGTCAAGTTCACATTCCCCGGCTCCCACCCTCCCACCTACACATGCAGGGAGTGGCAGCTGAGCAGAGGGAGGGAGGACAGGTCCTTTCTTCACAAGAGGTGGGCGCCTGGGCTGTCCTAATATGGACACAGCTGGGCCTTTGGAGCATGACATGTTGATTTAATCCGCTGCTGGAGAAAACATCCTATGAAAAGTAAAGAGATTAGCAGCCAATTAATTGTGGCCCTTCCATTGTTTCCCTGGAACACCTCCTTGTATGGAGCTAAATGTTTGGTGAACAAACATTCCGGAAAACGGCTTTTTCCCCGCGTATTATCTATGTTTGAGGCAGCTGCCTCGCCCCAGGTGTGCTGGGTTTTACTTCTCCTGTGTGTGTGTGATTCTACTTAACAGAGGGTGTGATGAGGATCATTCCTCTCATTTGCAAATTGTGACTTCATTGGGTTCCTTTTGGAGGCCAGATGACAGGCAACCCAGTATGAGTGCCAAGGTTTTTAAAAATAGACACGCCAGAGGAAAGAAAAAAACCCCAAAGACAGGCATGCCGGGGCCGCAGACTCCCCACACAAGCCCTCTGCAAAGGCACAGAGGAGCACTGATGTGTGTGCGCACTCACACCTGCGAGTGTCACACCTGCTGCACCTTAGGAAACACGGCAAGTGCCTGGACATCCACACAGCCTGAGAGATGGAAAAGCACATCTATCTAGAGTGTTTGCTTTTCAAGCTAGTGAAATGTCAGCGTATGATATGTTTGTGGTTTTAGTTAATTAGTACTAATGCCTTTTGTAAGGCATTTTGCCAGAATATTTTCCTATAGTGTCAATGTATGTGCGTGTCTTTTATAAACAAGGGAGCCCATTTGGTTAGAGCGCAGTGTCCAAGACTCAAGGAAGTCAGCAGGGTTGCTTCCTGGATGGAACAGTACCTTTGGACACCGCAAAGGACCTTTTCCATTGGCCACACTGTCCCCCGATTCTAACCAGCTGTCTTCCAAAGGCAAAATGTGTGTTTCAAGGGTGGCAGCCATCACCATAATAAGGACATTGTCTACAGGTGATGAGTTGGAAATACCACCTTCATGCTTATAGCACTGCAGGTCAGCACTAAAATCAGGTTCCCTGAGTTCAAGGAGCTATGCTCCTTTCACCCAGGATCCAGAATCAGATTAACTACGTGCCTCAAAAAAACTTTAAAAGTCAAATATCCATCCATTTTTGCCTCCCTTCTGGGTAGAATGTTGAAATTTTCCACTTATTTTTAGTTCTTTTTGTGTGTGTGCTTAACTTATCTTGCCCAAAAGTTTATCCCTAAGTATAATCTGTAGGAAATGCTACCTGTGTCAGCCCGACAGCCCGTCCTGCCCAGCATGGTGTCTGCTGTCTGCCCAAAGGGACTTAAGTAAGTGGCTGTCCTCTGTGGCATGGACCTTGAAATTGAAATGTCTCTCAAACTTCTGGAATTTCTTCATAGTAACCTCTTAGAGATGGGGCATCATTAAAATAATATAAATCAGTGGTCCTCAATGCTGGCTGCACACTGGAATCCCTGAGGGGGAGTGGGGCCTTTACAAACAACTGATACCTAGGTCTCACCCTCAGAGACATGAACTAAGTGGTTGCCTGGGCATTGGCAACGTTTGTAAACCCCCTTGGAGATTCTAAGAAGCAATCAGAAACCACTGATCTCAAGCCACACCCACATAATTTTATATTTCACCTGTGAAAAACTCTTTAAGTTTGTAATGTCCATGAATGGCAAGCCCTGTAAAGAATTGCAGTCACACAGGTACTGAGGGGGGCACTCTCACAGCCACTTCCTAGAATGTCTCTTTCAGTAGACATTTATGGTGTGGGATTATATTTTGAGGGCTGTGTTTTGATCTGGATTTGATCTGATCCACATTATAAACAAATATTTTCAAGTGAAACCGTCATGCTAAATGTTCCCCAGCTCGCATGCTAGAGTAGAAAGACTGCTACACTTCCCACTGGGAGCTCTAAGGACCACGCAAAACCAAGTACTAAAGGTCCCAAGTTCCCTGAGACTTGGTTTCTCCCTCCTTAGGATGGGACTGTGTGAAGCACAAGCAGGTCAGTCTGTACGTGGAGGGCTCTGTACACTGTGCGGTTCTATACAAAGCTGGCCCCTCTTGTTTTCTCGACCACTTCTAAGAGTCTGTGGTCTCTGATGCATGTGGTGCTCCAGTACTTTTTTGTCTTAAAGTCACTTCCCTCCAGCTTCTAGTAATGTTGTATTGCTTCTCAATTCTAATAGTCTAGAACTTGATAAATAACAACTGCTTCCTGTTCTAAGCAGATTACCTGCCGTTCTATCCTCACGCCTCCATGAGAAAGGAGGCTGGAGAGGTCCCACAGCTAAGAGGACTCAACCCCAGACCGGCCGTCATGTGCTCTCTATACTGTACCCTGTTACTGCCTGTCACACAGGTTTCCTGAGGACAGGGCTGGTGTCTTAGTCATCTCTGTGTTCACAAAGTCCAGTGCTCTGTTTTGCAGTAGGTACTCAGTATGTTAAGTGAATAACCCATCCACATGTCCAACTTACATTCTCCTTCCTGCAATTGAAGCCCCTTTCCTCCAATTTTGATATCAAAAGAGATAAAATACTTGGTTAACATTTTTATAATAGTCATGTTTGATGTTTGTATAGTATTATGTTTATTTTTTCTTTTATTATTTAACAGTTCTTTTCCTTGAATTTTACACGTAGAATACAATTTATATGGCCTTAACTTCTATACTTCTAAATGTTGTTAATGGAGAGAAATATCAGAATCATAAAGTTTATCCAAATCCCACCTCTTTTTTTCCCCTGCAAAGAGAAAAATAAAAGCAAAGAAAGAAAAAATAATCCTAAATACTTTATTCATACCCCTCCTTGTCCAAAGTGGAGTTAAGGTTGCTTCCAAAACAGATAAATAGAGCATGATAGAAATAAGTTAAAATAAGAAAAACGAAGCAACATGAAAGCAATTGTAGGAAAATAGGATGGGGCAGGAATTAAACTAGCTCACAGTATGCACACCCTGAAGTTCCTGTGCCTGGCTAAAGCAGGGTCGCAGAGCTCTAAACTTACCAGAAGGGGAAAAAGGGATCTATTGCAGTGTTCGGGGGGTAAAAACAAACCAGTTGCCTAAGTCCAGCTATTCCTGATGTTGATACCAGGGAGAAGTTTTCCCTGTGGGTCCTCAGAGAAAATTGCTATCTAATGTAATAAACAAACCTCTAAAACTATCCTTCCAGTAAACATTGAGATGGATTTTATGGGGCTCTTTCTTATAATGCACCTCAATAAAGGTTGATGGCTTCTTACCAGAACTTAATGCAATAAGAGGACTTTCACAGAGTACCCATAAGATGAAGTCCAGGGCCAGCTTTATGGCGGTCTGGCTTAATCCAAGAATGGATTTTAGAGTATCCAGGCTAGGAGTTTGGGCATCAGAAGAATTTGTGAACCTCCTGAAAATAGTGTGTGTGTGTGTGTGTGTGTGCGTGTGCGTGTGCGTGTGCGTGTGCGTGTGCGTGTGCGTGTGCGTGTGTGTGTGCGCGCGCGCGCGCGCGCTGTGGGTATATTTTTTCTAGGGAGCTGATATCACCATTAACTTGCATCAGATTCTCAAAGGGGATCAAGAACGGAAGAACCGAGCATTTCAAGTGTTGTTCCCTCGGTCAAGCTCTGTAAAAGTTTTTGCTCAACAGTGAGATCAGGGTCCTGGTTACTGAGAGGAAGCAGCTCTGCCAGCCCGTTCACTGCAGAGCCAGTAACTTGAGCAGTCCGCCAAGCCACGCGTGGGACTGATTCTTTTCTGAAATTATGCTTTATAAGGACTTCAACTAAGAGATCCACTTGGCAGGCTAAAATCCTTTCAGAGAGAAACTAGGTGTTCATTTTAACACAAACAAAATGGGCAAAAATGCAAATAATGTACAATTCTTCTTAAATCAACTAAAAAGGAACATTACATTTAAAAGCAATACAATAAAATTTAAAGACGTAAACATTTGATAACTGCTCCTAATCCTTACTTGTTGGTATTGCAACTTAATCTAACCTTGATTTCACTTCCAGACCTGCGTAGACTCCTACTTTTTAATTCAACCTGAATATATGTTGGCAATAGGGCCCTTCTGAAACCTGCAGAAGCTTCTGGAAGTCTCTACCTTATTTGGTATTCAAGGGCCTTTTGGCTTCTTAGAGTGGATGGCTCTCCCCCTGCTGTGCTCAAGGGAGTGTAATTTGCCAGCAGAGGCTGTGTGGGGTAACGAAAGGGTCCCCCTTGTTTGCCTGTAGCCTTCTAGCTGAGCGGGAAGAGAGATGGCGCTCACGTTAACACCACCAAGTCAGTACCACTGGCGTTTTCCAGCGGAGGGAGTCATTCCCTCTTCGACTAAGAAAAAAAAAAGAAAGAAAAGAAAAGAAAGAAAGAAAACTGAAGAAGGGTTTTCCTCCAAAAGTGATGATCCTAAGCCTCTGAAGTTGTCTTTAGGTATTATAACTACTTTGACAAGAAAGTTTCTTAGAACAACTTCCTTTCAAAACTTGCATTTCTACTAGATGAGGCATTTGTAAAGATATAATTCAAGTAGAAAACATCTGTTTTTTCAAGATAGCTTTAAAGCTTTTTCACCACATACTCAAAGATAACTTATTAGCATGCCTGCCCCCAACTACAGAATTCCAGGTTTTTATCCCTTCGGTCTCCACACCCTGCCTTCGCTTGTGTCAGCCCACAAAGAAAGGGAGATTTAGGTAGACAACAGGAGAAAGGTTGTATTGAACACAATCAAAAAGTGTTAATATTTTTCTAGTGCCATGTAATACGTTAATATTTCATTCTAGATTAAATTCAGTTCCCAGCACCATTTTGGAATACAGTTTTAGTGATTTTACGAGGGATGTAGGAACTTTTCTCATTTCTATTTTTATTTATTTTTTAAATGTCATTATAGAACTGCTTGAGCAATGTAACTGATGTCCCATGGTCTCTCCTTTTTAAAATGCACAGTTCTATGCTGTTCACAAATTAAGGTATTTTAGTGGTAAAACAAACAGGATTTAACTAGAAAAATCTTCATCTTAAAACTCCTTCCCCTTGAAATTCTTTGTGCCATTTATTGATTTGTTCCTTTATCCTTCCATTTACTTATTTACATACTTACTGAACATTTACTGTGTGCCAGGCAGTGTTTTTAGTGATTGGACAAAAGTCAAGAACAAAAGAGACAGGATCTCTTTCTTCCTGGAGTGTAAAGTCCAGTTGGGAAGATAGACATTCAGTAAATTAATTAAAAAAAAAAAAAAAAAGCTATAATAACTGCACAACACAGTGAGTCCTGATATAAACTGTGCCCTTTAATGTATAATAAGGTATCAATATCGGTTCTTCAATTGTAACAAATGTACTATTCCAACGCAAGACGTTAATAATAGGGGAAACGGGGGGCAGGGGGAAGTAATAGGAACTCTGCTTTCTGATCAATTTTTCTGTAAACTTAAAGCTATTCTAAAAAAAGTCTCAATTAAAAATTAAAAATTTTAAATAGCTATAAAAGATAATCACTCTAAAGGAAATAAACAGGATGATATTAGAAAGAATAGTGGGTGACAATTTGGACTGAGAATGAGGAAGGACCTTTTTAAAGAAGTGTCGATAATCCCAGGACTAGAGGGTACATAGGAGCTAGCCAGACAGAGAGGAGGAAGAGCTTTCTCAGTGAAGCAAAGTGGTATCACTTCAATTAGCTTTGGAAATACCATTCTGGCTTCAGTGTGGAGGGTGGGTGGGGGCGGGGGGCAAAGAGGACAAACACGGACACAAGTTAGGAGGCAACTGGAATAAACCACAGCTTGTGCTTCCCACTCAGCAAAGTACCAGAGTGACATAGGATGTTTCCTTTGTTCAGCTTATGCCAGAAACTGCTAGGTTCTCCACGAACTGGATGCAAGGAAGAAAGGAGACTGTGTCAGTGGCAAGACAGGGTTTCCAGGTCTCAATTCCCAAGATCTTTCCAGTGGCTCACTGGGATTTATAGAATTGAGAACGCGCGTGCGTGCGTGTGTGCGTGCGTGTGTGTGTGTCTACAACCTGATAAAAAGTATAAGGGAAAAAAAGCCTTCAAGTACTAACTACTCTGCTGTAAAAACAGATTTTCATAGAAGTTGGTATAAGATTTAATTTGCAATAGTTATCTTTATTCCTGTTACTGGGTTGCTAGAATTTATTTTGTTTTTTGTTTCTTCTAAGACTATATGTTGAAAAATTGTTGACAAGACAACAAAGAGTACCTTTAAGAAAGGGCCATTTAAGCAGAGCACTGTTTTAGTACAGCAACATCGAATGGTTCCTACCAGAGTTCCTAGGGGCAGTGAACTCCCAAGGAAAGAAATTCTAGTGGGTAAAAGGAAGTGTCTGCCAGGCTATATTTCTGTTGATTTTGGAACTGTTATTAGTACCATAGAAGCTTGAGTAGTTCAAAGTTCTTTTTCCATTGAAGAGTAAGCAGCTCTGCACAATCCACTTCACTGTTTGTCATTTTTACTTGCCTGTGTTGTGTGTGTGTGTGCACTCAAGATTTGCAAAGCATTGTCTATTTTTATGAATGTCCTTTACAGTAGGAAAGCTGTGTATGATGGTTGTACATTATCCATAAAAAGATTTGATAATACGTTGAAAAATCTTTAGCAAATGAGCATGTATTTCATAGCACGTAACTAATAATTATACAAAACGGTTCCATATATCTATTTATATTCCTCTCTAGAATTAGATTTTTCTGTATTCCTGGAAGCACAAACACTAGGAACCCCCAGTTTGAGCAGACCTGCTATTTTAGGAAATAGATGTGCATCACCGATGTAATTTTAAGTAGCCCAGTTATGAATATAGAATGAAAGGATAAAATAAAGTTTTGCACTCTGATGTCTCCATTAAGAAGATCCTCTTTGTGCATGTACTTCATGGCAAAGTTGCGTCTATTTAAAGTAGTGAGTTTGATCTTGGCTTTGATCTGAACCTTTTGATCTTGAAAGGAGGACGGAGCAGCAATAAAGCGAAATGCGATAAAGTGAAAGGGGTGGTCAAGACCCGAAGGTGACCCGCCTGTCCTTCCCGCCCTCCCCAGCGGTCTGGTTCAGCCACCTTCTCCGCAGCGGGAGAGCCTTCTGGGGGCTGGGAGACTGGGGGGCCGCACGCGTTTACACGCTGAGTGGGCACGTCCTGCTTCACTAGGAAAGGCGTCGACTCCTTTTAAGGTTCCGCCCGCCGCTTCGGGGTTCCGCGACGGCGTAGGGGCCGCGTGTGCAGCAGGCCCGGCGAGCGCGGCGGCTCCTCGACGCCCTGGCGGAGCGCGGGGCTCGCGTCTTTATGCGTCTCCCCCGGGACGTCACCTGCCACCGTCCCGGAGAACGGACGGGCCGTCGAATCCATTCCGGGAGAAAAGTGCGTCGGGAAAGTTTCTTTCCCTGGAAAGCCACCGGGACGCTTGGGCTTCCGACCGGGAAGCGAGCTCAGGCCGGCCGCGGGGGTGGGGGCTTCCTGCAGGGCCCTTTCGCCTGCGGCCGGGCGGGCGGGCGGCCCTTCGGCTCCTCCAGCCGCCGGGATGCCTTTTCGCGGGTGCGCAGGGGCCTGGGCCCGAAAGGTAAGGCGTGCGCGCCCGGGAGCTGCCCGCGCGCGGGGGCGCAGGGAAGAGGCTCGCGGAGAGAACAATGAAAGAGCCGGCGCCGGCGGGGCGGGGCGGCTGCGGGGAGGGCGGCGCGGCCGCCTGTACCTTTAAGGCAGGCCCCGCCCCCGCCGCCGCCGCCCGCGCCGTAGGTGCTGCGGGTCGCGCCGCCGCTCACGGCCGGCCGGCGGGGCGGGCTCCGACTCCGCCGCCTCCATCCTCACCCGCCGTGGCCAGGTACGGGGCGGGCGCGCGGGCCGGGGGCACGGGGCAGGGGGCCGGGCCGGCCCGGGTGAACTTGACCGTGTCCCCTTCCCCGCAGCCGCTGCAGAGGGAGCGCCAGGCCGGGGCGGAGTGCGGGCTCGCGCGGCGAGTGAGCGCTGAGGTGAGTGCGGGCGCGCGCGGCCCGGGAGCCGGACCCGAGCGGAGGGGGGCGCGCTGCGGGCGGCCCGAGGGCTGCCCTGGGCTCCCGCGGAGGCGGGCACAGCGCGGCGAGGCCGTGGGCGCTCCTGTCACGCCGGGGGGCGGCCCTCAGGACCCGCCGTCGCGTTTAAAATGCTCTGTGGTTTTCGAACTTCAGGTCACGAAGTGGATCCGAGTGAACCGGAGACCCCGAAAACGGAAGCGCAGGGCGAGCGCGGAGGTGTTTGAGAAGGTAGGGGTCCCCGAAAGCGCGTGCCGGGGTCTGCACGCGCCGCCGTCCCGCGCGGAGGACGTGCTCACGGCGCGGTAGCGGCTGTGCTTTCCTCTAAGCTTTTATCAAATCTCCTGGCAAACCGTAGACTGAACTCACGCGGGTGATTCTGTAGAGACACCGGCTGATGACCCTGACGGCCGTCAACACGCTGCACCCTTACGAAGCGAGAACGGCCCGGCGTGGACGTTTGTCTCACGCCCGGTGGACGGAGCCACAGGACCTAAGTGGCTCCGTTCTCGTTCTGACCCAGTAGTGTTTCTTGTCGGGGTTAAGGTACCTCTGAAAAGTGAAAAGAAGGGTCTTGAGTGAGTCGCCCGCCGAATTCGGTTTGCTGTCTGTGTTTGGTTGCAGTAGACACAGTAGCCCGTCCACTGCCGTAGACTTTAAATTGGAGTCATCTCCAAAACGGGGAGAGAAGATGAAAGAAACGGATTACTTTTGAAACGCTAGGAGGGACTTTATTTACTGTAAAGCCAATGAGAGTTGTGTTTTCCTAAATTTAGAATTTTGGTATGTTACTTTGAAGAAGTTTGCACTGCCTGCTTTGTCCTGAAAATTTATTAAGTTAAAATTTGATTTGTCACTAATAAATATTATGAAATAAGGTAAGTAGTCTGTTGTTTTCTAAGTGACTTTTATTAAAAAGTCTTAAAAATGAATATGTGTTTAGAAGTCTTATAGCACATATGATTTTGTTGCCTTTGCTTAATTATATTTCACTGTTTTTTGATTCTTGATAGCACCAAGGGATTAAAATAGCGGTGTGTTGTTTTCCTGCTGCTAGAATGTATGATGAATCACTCCTGATTCTGAAGCCAAATTCTTGCTGATAGCATCGCTGCCAACTTGTGTGATGTGTTGCCTTAGTATGGGCATTGCCGTGTCCGAGAAAGTGCACAAAGCATATCGCAATGAAGGTGATACCAAAGTTCCAGAGGGCATTTAAGGATACCACAGGGCAGCTTCCAAGAGAGTTGGAAAAAGGACTGGACTAGAGTGTAATTGTCTGTAGCTAGACATTTAGTGTGTGTGAAAAGTGGTACCCCTGCCCTTCCCTTTTTAAACAGTCATGTATGTCATTTCAGTTAAGCAGTAATAGAGCATGTTGTCATTTTGAACAGACTTGAATTTTCGATCAACTTCAGCATGCTATGGTAGATTGTGTTTGTTTAACTGTCATGGTTTAGGTGTTTTTAAATGTTTGTGAAGAGATGAATGAGATCATAAAAATATCTAAAGAAGGGAAAGAATTATGGCTTACTTAGTATTTTTTAAAAATATGTTTTGTAGCTGTTATTTTTTAAACCAAAAATAAGATTATCTAAACTCACAGTGTATCATACAGAAAAGGGGAAGCCATTATCTTTGTGGATTACTAGGTATTGTCACTACCAAAATCTGAGCTAGCAGTAGCCATTATCTGTGACACCCATGGTCTGTCCAATAGAGGCTATTGTGTTAGAACTTAGAGGGAAGACACACCTCTCTGACTTTTCTTCTCAGAAAATGTGGGCAGCGGTTTTAAGGAGAAGATGAAAACGAAGTAGGTTAGGACCTACATTCAGAACTTCCTTTCAAGGAATGAGGCTGAAAGAAGGTGGAGGTGGGGAGGGCGAGAAGATGGGGCGCATTTCAGAGTTGTCAGACGCTATTTAGGATCAGTCCCCCTTCTTTTCTCCTGGCTCTACGCGGCGCCACCAAGCCCTTTGGCCATTGCTTTGCCTCTCCACACTTAGGAGAAGGTTTGGAGCTCGCAAGGCAAAGTGTGAAGTATTTGCAGGGCCAGGTGGAAGGGCATGAGATCAGCAACCAAGGGCATCAGAACAAGTTCTGCAAGGCACAGAAACTATCTGCAGCTGGTAGGTGAGGTGTGTCCCGCTGTTCTGAAAAACAGATTGAACGCTGTGGTAATGAGTATTCATCCAACGTCATGGGTCAACCTTTTGCTAGGATTTGAACTTGTTATTAGTAGGAACCTTGGTAGTTCACTTACTGCTGAGGCTAGTAGGTTATTTTTTTTTTTCAAATGTCTGCCATGCCATAAGTAAAAGCAAGTTGTTCAGTTTCTCTTTTTCATGCATCCGCTATCTTTTTCTTCTACATTAAAATAAAATTAGCATTTTCTGCTTTTATTTATCTTGTATTACTGTAACATAAGAGAATGGGCTTTAGTCATTTCTGGTAGGTACGCATTTTAAATCCGGCTGTCGCCTTTATTTGCCTGCTGTGCCTTCCTTGCCCATCCCATCCCCACACGCCCTCTCCTCCATCCCCAAAGTGTCTGTCTGTTTGCATCTTCGGGCCTTATCAGGAGTCGGTCTAGATGAGTGGATTTGGTTAAGTAGTCTGCTTTTACTATGCCGGGATCAGGACATTTTCCTCCAATAGGAGGGTGCAGCTTTTACTGCCTTGTAGAAAGCAGAGAACCTTCTGACTTGCCACACAGAGGAAAACAGAGCAGAGGTGAAAAGGAGGACTGTGACAACTGGCATCAGGTGAGGACGTCATCTCACAGGAGATGTTTGTTTCCCCCTTAAGGAAAATCTCCAAGGTGCTGAGGGGTAGCCATAGCCAGAGGTAACTTGAAATACTAGCTGAGTTTTTCAGTGAATTCAGAGGGGGAAGCAAAACAAACTTACCCTGTGCTCAGCTGTGGGTTAAAATAACAAATAATGAAATAAAGTAAATTGGGTGAGTGAGATGTACCACCGAGATAAGTGACTTAAAACACTCTCTTGGCCTTTCTTGACATCTTCTACCTTCTGCCTCCTGTCACTCCCACCCTCCACATAAGTCGTACTGTCTTTCTATGCTGTCTTAACAGGTTTTCCTTTCTCATCTCTCTGAAGATCGTCATTCTCTTTTGTGCATCTTATGTCTTCTCTGACATTTATTTTCATTTTATTTTGGCTTCATATTTTAGCCCTTTTCCTACTGGTATAACTAAATGCTTTTATACTGTTTTTTGTTTTCTTCACTTAAAATGACAAAATTCACATCTCTTCTGCTTCTGATCCTCAGCTATTTTCTCCTTCAATCATGATACTTTTCCTTTTTCATTAGTTTAAGTTTCTTTTATTTAGTTTGAATAATTTTTGCAACAAAAAAGCAAGGAAAACATGAGACTGTACAAAGAGCAATTAGGATAAATGGTTCAGCCAGCTCTGCAAGGTGCAGGTTAAACAATTGTGGCTGCAAAGTGAATTGTATGTGTATTTTTTAAAATAATAGATGGCCATTGGTTTTAGGATACATTTTTTTTTTCTGTTTTTTACATTTAACTGACTCAAAGATAATTAGAAATTATGCATCACAATCAGATATTAAGGAATATAATGCTTTTAAAATATATACATGTAAAATAATACAAAGTTTCGGTAATTCTTTTATCAGCATTCTAAGGATTAGAATATATAGTAGAATAATACTTAATGAAGTAATAGATTTAAGGAAAATATATGAATAGGATATAATTCCTTTAGAGGAAGAAAATTCCAATTTTCAGATTCAAAAGAAAAGCACTCTTCCTAGTTTATGCATTCCTGATAATGTTAAGAGAATAAATTTTACATTACTCATTTCTGGTCACCAGTATGTATATATGAATATATGATGATTTCAGAAGTATTCATTGGCTTACTTTCAAAACATTGAAAACTCAACAATACTAAGGTTGGCTCTTGTTAACAAATGAACCTTTATTGCACATTAGTGTTTCCAAGTGAGTGATCTTGGCCAGGGTGAGATCGGTGTCTGTTACGACTAGTCATAATGAACACTAGGTGGTTTCCAACAACAGCACCCTTTAAGGGTACCTTAATTATTCTTCTCTGCCATAACCTGAAAAACAATACTTTTGAGCTACTCAATACTAAAATTGCTTAAAATTTGATGAAATTTTTCTTGAAATGTCCAGAGTGAAAATAAAAATCTAGAAAGATGGTTGTGAAAAATGTGGACTTCATGGTATTTAGTGGCCATTTTAATTGGGGCCAAATAATAAATTCTGTCTTCTGAGTCTTTGAGAAAAAAATACTGAAACTATTTTCTTTGTGATAATATCCTTCCTAAATTCGGGAGCATTTCCTCTCTAGTTTTATTCCATTTGTTTTTTTCTACACCCTTGACTCTGAATCGCAATCAGTGATAATCTTAGTTTGAATAATAAATCACAGGTTTAAAAAATTGTATGTAAAATCCATCGTGGTTCAGGCATTTTGTAGTATTTATTATTTCTTATTCATTTTTATATAAGTGAATACTTACAGTTCTAATATTGAAATATTCAAAAAAGATAAAGGTAGGTACAGATTCTAAACTTTGAACAAAGTTCTTTACTGTTTTGTTTTTTGTGACAAAGGTCTGTTTTATATTCAGTTTATGATTTCTGAAAAGCAGTATTTAAGACTGATAAAAATCATTTGGTTCTTTCTTGGACGCATAACAGCAGATGGTGACTGTGTTAGGCTTGACTCCAGAGCCATCAGCTCACAAAGCTAATGGCACAGTATGAACTTAGTGAGTTTTGAACCAAGGGTCCCTTCACTTTCTTTGAGGTACGACTCTGCATTCACAAAATAGTGAGCTAGGGTAGCCACAGCACAGGGGTTTCTCAGGCACTGGTGCCCTTTACTCTTTCTGAGAGTGCTGTTTTCCTGTGAGAATTCATAACTAGTCTACATTTTTATAGCCATAATCTCTCACAATAGCTTCATTGATACTTGATTTCCATAGAAAAGCTTTATGGATTCTAATGAGTCACAGCTCTTGAGGCACCAGCCTGCCTGCCTTCCCTCCCTTCCTCCCTCCTCCGTATCTGTGAGTGGCTTTGTGTCCTGTGTTGTACTGATTGTGCCTTTGGATGACAACTTGCTTGAGTGATAGGGGAGGCACAGTAACTTATTAAAAATAATTACAAAGAAATCAAACAAAAGAAGTAATTACAGTGCTGTTAATATGCGATTTGTTATTTTATTGCCAAAATATTTGGAACTTGTTTGAGTATCTTGGTCTTATTAGTGGGTCTCCCCTTTTTTCCCTGTAAATCCATAACAGATACCTAAATTATTAAATTCTCTGCACTTTGGTCTCAAGTTAGATCAAATTTCATAAGATCTTGCTTTTTTTTTCTTTTTTTTTTTCAAGAAAGAATTGCTGATAAAATGTATTTTTGGTAGCCTCAGGAAGGCAGTCTGATCTGTATAATTTCATACCATTAAATTTTGATCTGTTCCATAGATTTATTTTTTTAAGAATCTGAAGTTTTTAAAAAATGTTCTAAAAATTCTAAGTGAAAATTCCTTCTCATTTTCAACTAGCATAATGGGGAAATTTAAAGTACTGTATAGTCATCCACTTACCCTCACACACTTATTCACATATTTTGAAAAGAATCTTTGACTGGAACTATTAATATAATAGCTAACACTTGCCATGTGTCAAGTACTGCTCTAAGTGCTTTACCTATAGCAGCTCATGTAAATGTGCCCTTAAAATCGTGTCACAATCAGCAGTATGACCTTAGAACGTTGTCGCCTGCATCAAACACTTTGTGAAAATCAGAAGAATGCTTTGGGCAAGATTTTAAAATTCCTTTTAGCATAGGTTATTGCCAGTCCTAGACCACCAGTATAAAGCACACATTTCTAAATTAGGAAAATCCCAACTTGCATGTATTTTGAAATCACTTGAAAGTGTAAAGATAATTACACTACTGTTGATTTTACCAGGTTTGATGCCAGCAGCCACTAACTCTTCTGTGCCATGAAAGATGAAAGACATTTCCATATAAAACAGAAGAGTTCGGCTGGAAAAGGGAGTCAGGCAGAGAAAAATTTCATGGCTTTTTAGTTACTTTTATAGGAAGCATTAGTTTCATTCTTGTGACAGAATGCTTTACTTGGCAGTCATTCTCATGTCAGGCATTTTAATGAGCTGCTGTTTTGTGCCTGGTCTCATGTGGCACTAATAAGATGTATTATTTTTAGTAGTATCGACTGGTGTCCGCGTCGGTTAGGGCTTGCCATTGTTCCTGTTAATCTTTTGTTGCTGGAGGCTGACACTAGCATGTATCTTTAAGTCTAGCCACATATATCTCATTTATACCTCTGGGTTACTGCACCCAGGAGAAATGATACTCAAGCCTCGAATCCCCAACACTTAGAAAAAGACCTGGTCCCAGGCAGGCTGAATACGTATTTGTTGAATGAGATGAATGAATGAATCTTACAAATGGCATTTATCTTAAAAACTCATACTACTCGGTTATCGCATTTTTAAAAAATTTTACTGTCCAGGTTTTTATTTGATTATCTTGTTCTTTAGTGATAAATCTTCTCATTAGAGAATGTTTGGTAGAGCTTTCCTGGTTTTATTGTGGGTGATCTCTTTCAGGACCTGACACTTGTCCCTTGAGTTTGTCACTTAACTTTGTTTTCCTCTGAAAATCCTTTCTTTAATGGGCTAGTTAAGCCCATTTACACTACTTGATAAAAGTGATATGTTTGGCTTCAGTTTTTTCATATAATTTTATAATGTATTTTTTCTTTTGTCCTTTTTTTTTGGTATTTAGGAAGGGTTCTATTTTTGTTCTAATGGTTACTTTTACATAATAACACTTTTTTCTTTGCTGTTGTGTATTGATTCCCTCCTGTGAGAAACAGAGAAATGCGATATTAAGCTTTTTTTGTTCCTCCTCTCTTTATCTTCCATCACATGACTTGAAGTATTATCTTTTTACTTCCAGGTAAATACCTGTAAGACAGTCAACAAGCTGGTTGTATTTTTAATGTAATTCTTCCATTCCTCCCGTTTTGATAGTTGTACTATATCTACTGTGTCAAAGCATGTAGACATTACATACTTTATAAAATCACTTCCTTTTAATTCCTTAGGTAAATCTATATTTAATACTCATCGTCCACTCCTGGATTGATGTCTCTTCAGTCATTTCACTTTCTGAAGCTAGTTCTCTAGTAGATTTTTCAGGAAGAGCAGTTTTCTGAGTTCTTGCATGTTTTAAGTTTGTGCTCTTTATACATGAAGATCAGTTCAGCTGGATATAAAATCCTCGGCTCACATTTTCTGTATTTAAGTATCTCAAATATGTTACTGTCCTGTCCTCCTGCGTAAAGTCTGATGCTGGTCTCACTCCTTTCCCACGGAGTGACCTGGTCTTTTTTCCTGGTGCCCAGATTTTTTTTCTATAAACTCCAATAATTTCTCATTGTGGGTCATTTTTCCCATTTGCCACTTAGCTTTCGAGTTTTATTTTACTCCTTTGTGAAAAGCAAATAACTTCTCATTTGTAAAATGAGAATAATTTTTTTGCCTGATCACATACTACATTTGAAACCAAATATGGTATTGTATATAACATACTTTAAATCTAATGTTTTACTATCTTGTTATCCTCTAAAGTCCCTTGTTGTGAGGATCTTTGAAATTTAGAATACTTCATCTGATGGCTAAATGGACTAGAGTTGGCTTTGTGTCTGTGAGAACTGGACAGTGAGTGGATACTTGGTGCACTCCTGTGTGTACATCCTGGCAGTGAATAAACTTATCCTGGTTCCATGTGGTAAGCAAGCACTCTGCCCACACTCGTGGAAGACTACACTGCACTGAACACTGTGGCTTTTTGAAGTATCTCATCTAGAAAGCTCCATCTCCACTTTATTCTTCTCACACTCTTGCTTGTCATGCCAGTTTCCCACTCAAAACTCTCATGGGATTACGTGATCTCAGTTCATATATGAATAGAACAATACAGACAAAACATGAAAGTACTCTGTTTTTCAGGTAATAAGGATTGCTGAGAACTCAAGTCAGCCTAATCAGCCAGCACATTTTCTTGAATTTGTTGTACATAAGGTCCTGTGGAAGAAGCTGCTGGAAAATACTAAAGAAACACAAGAGACATCATTTCTGGCTATGACAATATAAAACACAAAATCTATCAAATGTCGTTTATAAAGAGCATGTGATAAATAAATACAAACCAGTGTAGCACAAACTGAGGACATGAGTGTATGACGCATTTTACCTGAGGCTACCCTGGACTAGAGTTTCCATGCCTGGGTCTTGTTTTGATAAAGCAAGGCTTTACACATGCAGGCTGGAAGTCATGGTGGGAAATTGGGTAATTGAATTAACTGAATCCATTTTAATGCTTTTGCCTGATTTGTAAGCACAATTAGGGGTTTGAGTGACATGCATATAAATAGGGTTAGTGTCTTTTTTTGAATATGTGATTTTTAAAAATATATTTATCCATGTTTTCCAAGTAAAGCTGGAACCCATCATAGTTTTGCTGACACTTATAAATCAGGATAATTTGGAAACCCAAAGCCAGAATGTAATCCTGTCTCTAATTCTGTGTATCATATGTTCCTGATCAAATTCTATATTTATTTAAATAATTTATTTATTGACTTCATTTTATATTCACAACATACAAAATCCTGAGTGAAAAAATAGAGAATACAAAGATGAATAGGTACAGTCTTCTGAGAGTTACAGTTAGATGTAAAAAACAATCCAGTGTAGAAAACAATTGATCAGACCTACAGCCCGGGCACAGGAAAAGTTCAAAGGCATCTGGAGCAATTGGAGTTTCCAAAAGGAAAGTGAGCCACGTCGTCTGGGGCTGTTTCCCTCACCAGTCTGGTTCAGGCTGGTAGCAGGTTATAGCATTTGTTCCAGCTCATTCAACTTTTGTTATTTTGTATAACCGAGGATACCATAATTTCTTTTCTCAAAATTGAGACTATCTTCATGAGCACATAGTCAGACTGTGAAATTACTGTTTGTCTTTGGCTCATTAATGTGAAATCAAAGTGCTGCAGCAAGTTTAGCTGCCTCTGAATTTGGAGACGTATGATTTTCTGACCACTTCACTCTTGTGCTCCTTTTTTCCCTTTTATTTGCATTAAGTTTCTTTTCCCCCTCTAAATGTTTGGTTTCCAAGCAAAATGAGAAATCAAAATGTTTCAGAATTAGCGATGGTGACTTTAAGTTTCAGAGTTTTTCAGGGTTCTCCTCTCTTGTGATTTTTCAATGTTGTGTTCTTTCAAGAAGCATCCCACATATTTTCAGCACCACCTATATGGTGTGGCATTTTTTTTTTTTTTAAGGTACTATCTTTCTGATGATGCAAACAAATGGACTTGCCCAGTAGGTCACATAAATGGGTTCCTCAAAAAGTTCAGGGAAAGATTCATAATAACTTTTAATTCTATTTTTCCACAAACTTTTTGAAGTAGGCTTATGTATATATATCCAAGTCATTTAACATTTTATGTATCTTTCTGTAAATCAAGAAGTGTCGGCTTTTCAGAGCCTAAGTTCTGAACCGTATGTCTGTGAAGTTTCATATTTTTATATAATGTGTGGAAGTGAGAAAAAACTGATCTGGAATAATTAATACCAAAGAAACCATGTGAAATTGGAAAAAGTGGTCTCAAATTATATGTTTTTACTTTTCTGGCATTTTTATAGTCAATGTAACAGTAGTCATTTTATGTGGCCTTATTTATAACTGAAAGTCATAAAGCTCATGCTATTAATTCTGTGACAATTTTCTCCCCTTAGTTTGGTGTCCAAGAAGTGAAAGTTAAGAAAAGCACGAGGTATTAAACAGGAACTATAGAAAGAATCTGGAAGAGAAGCAGAGCGTACCCCACGATTCTGTTCATATACAGCTTGGTTTCTGGTTTTTCCTCCTTAACTGTCATACACACACACAGACTTTAGTTTTCAATGTTGAAGATACACCTTCAGCATTTATTCCTGATGATAGCAGTGAGGAAAGCTGAGTTCTCCCACGGACAACATAAGAGAGTAGTTCTGAGTCTCTCAGTGACTTTATTGAGCTGTGTGTCATATATATCATATATACTTTATGTGTCATAAAATTCACATTTTATGAATTTTAGTTTGTTGAGTTTTAAGAAACATGCAGTTGTATAACTATCACCACAATCCAGTTTTAGAACATTTCTGTCACCCAAAAAGTTTGTTTGTGTCCATTGTAATCAATCCCCCTTCCTACTCCCAGCCCCAGGCAACTACTAACATGTTTTCTGTCTTTCTAATTTGTCTTTTCTAGAAATTTCATATAAATTGAATCATGTACACTTAGTCTTTTGGATCTGGTTCTGCCATTTATCATAATGTTCTGAGGTTCAGAAGTGTTGCATGTATCAGTTTTTTTCTTTTTATTATAAAGTAGTTTCCATTTTATGGATATATTATATTTTGTTTATCCATTTACTGGTTGTTAGACATTTGGATTTTTTTTTTAATGCAGTTTTTGGCTTCTGTGAACATTGATATAACTGTCTTTGTGTAGACATGTTTTCATTTCTCTGGAATAGTGGCTCAGCCATATGGCAGGTGTATGCTTAATATTTTAAGAGATTGCTAAACTGTTTTCTGAAGTAGCTGCACCATTGTACATTCGCACCAGCAATGTTCAACATTTCCAATTTCTCCACCTCCTTGTTTGCACTTGGTATTGTCAGACTTCCTTATTTTAGCCATTTTGGTGGGTATTGAACCATGCTTTTTTTCAATACTTTTATTACTTGAGAGGATCTGAAAGTGTCTAGATACCCTAATTATGCCTTTGTCCTCTGTTTTACAGATCAGAAGGCATCAGCCCAATATGTGGGAAATCTAAATGTCTCACCCAAGATCCCTAGATGAGTCACTGAACCTAGAATCCTCATGCATCATCTGGAATTGTAGCAACCTGCTTTTGTTCTGGCTCTGAACTCTTGTGACTCAGAATTCTCTGTGTCCTGTGGCATTATTAGGTGTGGCTTTCTTTTTATCTCTCAAAAACGATCCGTTCTTATTTTTTATGGAATTGCATTTGACAAAATGTGGTTTGTTTTCTGCAAAAGGGTGCTATGTCTGGGAGAGGTTTTCCTCTCTCTGCCCCTGAGCTGCAGTGTACAGGCCTTGCTTGGGTGGTCAGAGCTGGCTTTTGAGGTGGCCCCATAGCGACTGCCTCCATGCCTCCTGCTGCACGGGGGTAGACGTGTGCCTGGTAGGCCTTGTGGGAGTCGGTGCGGTAACTTCTCCAAGACAGCTGGCACTCACTAAATACCTAATATGTTTAAACGTACCTCTTCGAAAAAGATTGTGGCAGGTGATTACTGGATGGCATGTGGATAGTAATGACATTTGTTTGTTTTTTCTCTTCCATGACAGTGAGACAGGAAAACATTCTTAAATTTATTTATAGACTTAAAAAAACAGAGTCAGCCTTGGTTTCTTCCTGTAACTGTTCTTTGGCCAGCAGCAAATATAGCAGTAGTACTTTTATGAGTTAGTATGTTTTGGTGGTGTGTATGTTTTTATGAGTTAGTATGATTTCTTAGTATGTGTGTTTTTATGTTTTGTTAGTATGGATGTTTTTAGGAGTTAGTATGTTTTGTTGGTGTGTGTGTTTTTATGAGTTCATGTGTTTTGTTAGCACGTGTATTTGTCTTTTGGCTTTATCCAGGAAAACCAGTTGTATTCTGAGCACTGCATCATTTCATTTGCATCTCTCTTCACTTGATCCCTCATAGTAAAATAAACTGTCTTTGTTCCTCTTACAAATTGGAAGCTCCCAAGTGTTTTTCAGGCTGGATAAGATTTGTATTCTAGCAGAGCTCCATTTTAAGTCAATCTATAATCATTTTTTATACTCACTAAGTCATTGCTTTTATTTTTGATTTGCATTATTTTGAAGGCTGTTGAGGCTTATAGGAATAGCCAGGTAATGAGAGGCACTTAATGCAGGACCCATCTCCTCCTGCGGTGTCACTTTGCAGTTTCCTGTCTGAGGGCAGAGTCTAGCTACCTATTACTTTCTCCTAAACAGCTGCAATCTTTTCATTTGTTTCATCACAACAAGTGAACTCTAGTTGTCTGTGAAATAATTATTTTCTCTGAGATGATTCTTGGTCCTGTTAAGTTTCTGAATGTGAAAGAGAACATAGTGTTGGGGGCCTGTGGAAACCTCTTGGCAGCACGCTGCTGCACAGAACATCAGGAAGGGCTAGAAGACTGAGGAAACTGCAGAAGATAAAGTTATCACTGCCAAGAAGCTATCTAAAATAAGTGGAAAAACTATAAATCAAGCAACTGGAGGAGTGTACTAGAGAGTACCATGTTACAAAAGCTACTTGAAGTACTCGATGCTTGTGTGTGCTGGGCCTTGGGTTGGGGATTGTCACAGGGTCAGTCGAACGACTCGTTTCAGCTGAGCGTTTGATTTGGGAAGCTGTGTAGGGCTGGAGTTGTGAGGGTTGGGAAAGGCCTTACACACTTCTCCATTTCAAAGCTTATTTTACATATGAGAACACAGAGGGCCTGAGAGGTTTTCATTCACAGGCTGGCATGCTTGCCTGGAGCCAGAGCCTACGACTCCTGTCCCATTTATCCTTTTCAACTGTCTGCAGGGGCAACACCCCAACATAAGGTGTGGAGGCAGAGCGGCTTTGAGTTCTAGGTGAGGAGAAATGTGTTGAGGTGGGCTTTGTGATATTGTGCGCACAGACACTGAGGGAGGCAGGGAAAGAAGGTCTGGGAGACTCAGGATGTCACCCTACATCCCCTATGGCCTAGAAACATGTCCAAAGAGAGGGCCTGTTCCTGGTTTGAGGACCTTTCCTTCTCGGCTTGGTTAGGAATAGACTGTGTCAGATTTTGAGGGTTCCATCATTCCAAAGAGCAGACAAAGATTTCATAGTGAAACAGCTGGGTGTCTGCAAAGGCTGGTGTGAAATTATGCTTTTCAGGTAAATTAGCGGATTTTATAAGGCATAGATTCATTCAGGTTTTTGTGATGTTTGTTATAGATCAACCGTGATATGAAAATATTCTTTTTTAAAAAACCCAAACACAAGTGTGGCTGGATGACAAGGCACCTTACTTTGGAATGCAGTAAGGCGCTGTCACGGTGCCTTTTTGTCAGTCTGTGCGGGTATTTTTAATGTTTATGGCAGCACTTTTTTCTAAGATGCAAGGCAACTTTCCATGTTTATACATACTCATAACTTGATATATTGCACATTTAAAGTTAAGTTTTTCTGCAGTCTGTCTGACTTGGCTATTTGCCTGTAGGCCAAGTCAAACCAATCCCTCTCCCCAAAACAGTGTTGATGAAACTGATGTTGCACTTGGATATGAAGGGTCTAGTCCCCCAGAACTCTGTGCTACTGGCAGAGCAAAGTGAGTAGGAATAGTATGGCTTAGACAAAAGCTGCTCGTTTTCTCTGCAGTCCAGCTGACAGGTACAGAAGGATGTTGCCCTAAACGGGCAGGTGAAAAGGAAAGGTAGGTACTGAGCTGATTCAACTTGTGGAAGGCTTCCTCTCCCCTCCTAGCAAATTAAAGGTGCTGTGGGAAAGGTGCCAAATGATACTCTTGCATTGAGAATCCTGGCACACTTTTAGTCTTTATTAGAGATTAAGTCAATGCCTTGGTCAATAATAGTATGACCTAATCATAGCACACCAGATTATCATAAGGCAGATCTAAATGATGTTGAAGTATCTTCCAGCAGAGGATTGCTGATACACAAGTGTGTGCGCATAGCTGGGGTCTGCGTGCGTGCAAGCACATGCTCATGTGCGTGCTGTTTAAGAGGCTTTGGCCTCAGAGCAGGGGAGGTTTGGGCTGAGGCCTGCCGTGTGACCACAGTCTTCCATCTTGGATTGAAGCTACAGGTGCTATTTCCAGAGCTGGCGCTGTTTGCATCTGACTGTGACTCATGGTCTGACTGACACCCTGGCTCCCAGAGAATTGCCCTGTGCATCATGCAAAGTCATTGTCACCGTGAGCCATCTTCCTCTGGGGACGCTCAATGGGAAAAGTGAAGGTAGAGCAAAACAGGCTCCAGGAACAGAAGATGAAAAACAACCGGTTTGGTTTAGTTTTGCTTAACTTCATATTCACTTTTTTTGGAACTCCTGATGGACCTCATAGTAAAAGAAGAGAAGTCGGACTGGTTGCTACAGGACTCTTGCTTGTTTTCAAATTCTTAAGCAGGAGGAGGAGAGAGGACAGTAACTAATCTTCAGTGATTGTTGTAGACTTTGAACATGTATTCATAATTTCTCGGTTTATTTTTTGTATGAAACCTGTTTTGAGGTCATGCACTGTTCAGAGAAGGGAAGGGGTGTTATAAATATGTGTGGAGTTCAGTATTCTTATTACTTGTCTTCACAATGGTCGCCAGGCACCTGGAGCAAGGGGCACACCATTTACGTGAGAGTTGAGAGTGGAGACGGGAGTGTCTCTGTGGTATCCTCGCTGAGGTTCTTCTCCTGTGAAAAACTGTTACCAGCGTATTTGGAAATACTTCACAGTTGATTACAGTGTATCTTATCATCATGTTAGGAATAATTCAAAATTAAAGTAACTACGTTAACAGTTGCTCAGTTAATGGGGTGCATTTGTTGAGAGCGTTTTACTTCCCAAGCAGTTTTCCAGCTCTCGTTTTCTTATCAAGAGAAACGTTACTCTGTTGGGGATGGACACCTTTTTCCCCTTTTCCCAGAACATGTGTAGTTTCTATTAACTTCTATCACCTGCAGCTGATGTTGTTGGTCATTTGTGCTATTAGAATTAAATTGCAATTTTAAAGTCCCTTTCTCCTCCATAGTCCTTAACGACATGGAATTTGTGGTCAGACGAATTGAAATCCTGTCTCCACCCCTTACTAGCTTTTTCACCTTGGACAAGCTGGCCTCTGCAAGCCTCAGTTTCCTCATCTGTAAGGTAGTGATGAGAGTGAAGAGCTGCCCTCAGCAGTTGCTCACAGGCAGTCGTTATTAATGTTATCGGCAGTGGGCTTTTCCAACACCGTTTTTGGGCTTTAAAGTCGTTTGTCACCTGTGGCGTGTTATGAGAACAGAAGGAGCTCCGAGAACCAATAGGATAGACCAGGAAATATAGCTACAGGAAGAGCGGCCTTGAGGGCATGTGCTTGGAACATCAGTGTGGCACTTACGGGCCAGCTGAAGTGTCCCCTTAGGGGACTAGGGAGGCAGCCTGACCATTTGTCTGGCAGGTCCCAGCCAGGGGTGCAGAAGTCCACCCGTCCCCCAGGCTGTCCGAGGAAGCTGCCCCAGGGGGCCACTCTGCCCCAGGCAGATACTGCCTCAGGTTCTGTTGGAAGTTTCCACTAGGCTTCTCCAAAGGGAGTTTTAGTTGAAGTAATCAGAGCTGTTTTATTGATTTGGTTGAGGTCTTAGCACGGTTTATGAGTTCTGGTTATCCACACGTACAATGCTTGCCTGTGTCCTGAGCAGTGAAGAATTCCAGGAAGCTTTCAAAAACAAGTGTTCAGATTCCCGTCCCAGCCCACCCCCCACCCCAAACGCCACACCCTACCCCCCCCCCCCCCCCGCCACACACACACAAATATAGAGGTCTGAGTTTACAATAACTATTATTCTTATGTAGAATTGGCTCGGAAGAGTTAATAAGTTTTCCTAGGCACTGACTTACTAGCGGAAACCCACTTAGACACTGAAGAAATGGGTCCAGGGTTTGTCTCAACTGTCAGTAATGGATTCTCCATGATTTAAAACGGCTTCTCAGAATGGCCTTGCTTATGTAATCAAGGATCAATATTTTTTAGAAAGAAGTTTTTATAGGTAAGCCATAACATTATTTGATAATCAGACATCATTTTCAAGTAGCTAAAAGGGTCATTGGACAAAGCCCAGTGGACTGACACTGGCTTCCTAATTGCTAACGTCTGAAACTCCACATGCCCTCTAAGTTATGAGCATGCTTGAATTTTTTATGGAGAAAGAAATTATTTTTTTATGTAGGATAATTTTTACATCAAATGTTGTATTCGCTAGCCAGCTCTATCAGATCAGGCAGGTTGTCGCTTTTTCTCATCTGATTCCTACTTTTCCTCTGTCAAGTTTATTTTAAATAGAGAGTAAGGAATGAGAGAACGTGGGATGGGAACATGAGGAATGAATCATGAGAAAATGCCACTGGTCATTTTTGTTAGTCCGTGACTTTTGTGGAATGTACTTGGCTCTGTCAACCAGGGCAGCGCTGAGCTGCAGGCTCGTGTGCAGTGAGGGCCTTGGGGCCTCTGGAGCATCCTCGCCATTTTCTCCCCGCAGCGCTCCTCCCCACCGTCAGCAGCGTGAGCAGCACTCAATTTGATAGGCCAAGGGAAACATCACTCGGCTGACAGCCACAGCTGTGTCCAGTTATGGTATTCGTGTGGCCCCTGTATGATACTGCCGGAGAGATGGTGGCATTTTTGTACTGTGGGCCCAAGTGTGTGGCCCTCCATGTCAGAGAGGCCTGTTGGCCAGTTTGTTTGCCAGAGTCTCTTGAGTGGAGGGAGAATGTTGGGAGGGAGAACAGTTTTATTACTTTCTTCTCAAAATAGAAAAAATACTCAAGGGGGTGGTAGAGAGGAGGGGATAAATATAACATTTCCGATTTCCTGCCTGTTCTGCTTTTTTCCACAGCATTTCATTTTTCATAAGATGGATTTTTGTCCTATCAACTTCAACTAAAAATAATTCCATACCACTTCTATCAGATTGGTCCTCTTATCCTTTATGTACTTGTTATTTTGTTTTCCTATTCTGAAACTTTTGTACGATTTTAAGATGGTCCTAAGATGCTTGTTTTCCGTACGTGGCACATGCACCGTGGTCTTCTGGCTGAGACCTCCTGGGGATTGGTGGCCCAGGCAGTCTTGGTGTCCTGCCTGTGCATGGTCAGAAAACCCCAGACTCTGACCAGCTTGTTCTTGCTCTTACTTCTTCCATGACCCATTTACCCAGCAGAGGTCGTTCTGCATGCTGGTATCCCTTGCCCCTTGCAGCCCTCCATCAAGAAATACTCTTGGACCACAGCTCCTTCCTTGTCCACAGCAACAGTGCTGGATGCCGTTCAGTGCCTCGTCATACAGAGAAGGGATTGTTTCTCAGTCTGCAAAGCAGAGCTAGTCTACTGACTGTTAGGCCCTTCCCAGCTGGGTAGGGCAGTGAGTCTAGTAGGTGCCTGTCAAAGGTTCATGTGTCAGGAGATGGGAGAGGAACGCAAGATAGGTCATCTTAGGTCATTGCACACAGTCTGCCTGCTTACAGGATTGATGTTTTCGTTATCCATAATTATTAACTTGATTTCGATTAGAACAAATAAAACCTAACTTTGCAGTTTGGGAATGTAAGTGGCTTGTGTTAGATTTTAGGTTACATGAGCTAAACATAAGGATTTCTCTAGTTTTCATTTCTTAATTGTTCAGTCTGTGATCATGCTTAGCATAGGTGTCTTGCCTGGGTTTGACCATTAGAGAAGTCCTGTGCTGTATTCCTAGGGTGGGAGTTAGAGTCATCTGTGGACTCTACCAGTTCCCAGGCCCCAGCACTGCCCCCCCAGCAGCGTGCAGTAATAAGTGAGCTCCCTGTGGTCACAGCCTAATAGGACTGTGACCTGGTTTGAACTCTGTAATGAGGAAAGAGCAGATTTATTTGTACTCTCTGCATGCCTCCCCACCCCCCATCTCCTTTATTATCTTTAATAGGAAATTGAATAGCAAAATTCTGCATTCTCATAATGCTAATGGACTGATGTCATCTTTTCTACCCTGAAATCAAGGAAGTAAGAGGCAGAACCAAAACACAGATTTAACACTTTATAGCTGCCCAGGGTTTCAGCCATGGGGGGGCGGGGGGAGGAAGAGAGAGAGAGAGAGAGAGAGAGAGAGAGTGTGTGTGTGTGTGTGTGTGTGTATGTATATGTGTTTAACAGCTTTGAGATGTAATTTATATACCATAAATATTTCACTGATTTTTAGTAAATTAGCCAAGTTGTGCACCCGTCACCGCAATTCAGTTTTCGAACATTTCCGTCATCCCAGAAAAACCCCTGGTGCTCACTGGTAGTCACTGCCCATCTCCCTCCTCAGCAGACCTAGGCAAACAGTAATCTACTTTTTGTGTGTGTAGGTACACATTTTCTGGACATTGCATGTCAATGGGATCATATAGTATGTCATCTAGTTTTCCCTCTTTCACTTAGTGTGATGTTTCTAAGGTTTGTGCATGTTGTAGTGCATACCAGTTTGTTTCTTTATTCCTGAATAGTACTCCACTGTGTGGACAGACCACATCCTGTGTACCTCTTCACCAGTTAATGTACACTTCCGTTGCTTCCACTTTGGGGCTTTCATGAATAATGCTTCTCTAAGACTCAGACAGTTTTTGCGTGGACCTATGTTTTCAGCTCTCTTGGGTAGATACATTGGAGTCATATGGTAATTAAATGATTTAAGAAACTGCCAGATTGTTTTCCAAAGTGGCTATACCATATTACATTCTCACCAGTGATGGTATGAGCATTGCGGTGTCTCCACATCTTTGCCCAGGCTATATTTAAGGAAGAACTTTAACCTTTGACTCTTATTTTATATTCTTAAGCACGAAAGAAAGCTAGGGACTATTTTAAGTTTTTTACAATTTTTCAAGCATTGTTAACACATGTTAACTGAAGTTATACTCTTTGACGCCCACTCCTTTCTAATCTCTAGGTTCTGCCACCAGTCATACATGTAGTAATTTGGCCACATTCTATTTAATTGTTTTTTCTTGTGATACAAAGAATGGAGAATTTATGTGTCTATGATGTTACTGTCTGAACATTAAATTCGTTTACTTTGATAAAGGATTTTTTGTTGTTGTATTTTAAACTCTTTTTTTAGTTTTCTGTTATTCAAATGAATGTTCCTAAGTTTGTAGTTCTGATTATACACATTGTTTTAATAGTAGACACATGAGTATCTATAGAGCCATGTTTTATGGTACTTTAAGTAATTAAATGGTATAGTTTTTAGTTGAGTAGCTTTTGAGGATTCTTTACTAAAAATGCAACTGGAAATATTTGTATGAATCTGGTCTGTTTCCAAAGGCCTCACAGGAAGACTTTATCACAACATTTGACATAGCAGGGGTTACTGTGCATTTTTGGGACCAAATGACTAAAGTTGCCTGTTATTTTTGCTTATTCTAGGATTTGCAGGTATGTTTTATTTCGGCAGTGAGCTAATCAGGTAAACCTCTTTTTCTAAATAAGTCATACAGTCAGTCATGACAGAGCATTCTGGTCAAACAGCCCTTTCATCGTGGAGGAGCACGATCACTCTTTGGGTCTGAGTGGAAGCATGAGCCCCAGAACTCTGATAGCCAGCCCATTTGCCTTTTGAATCTGTGCTTGGCCAGAGTTGGTGTTAGCAGTGGTAAGGTATAGAGGAAGGATGAGAGGCACTCAGGGTCACGTACAGCACCCAAGTGCCAAGAGCCGGAAGTCCACAGGAGGGAAGGAGCAGCAGAGGTGACTTTCTTAGGGTCTGGTGACTGAATAAATGACGTCAGCTGAACCCAATTTACATGAGTGATTTTGGCCTCCTGAGGCACTTTGTCAGGCGGGGGCAGTTTGGTATAAAGGAGTGGTTTTCACAGGGCAGAATCACCCTTGCAGAGGCGAGCGGGTGTCACAGTGGTTGGGGTGCTTCTGGCCTTGAGTGGGCAGAGTCTAGGAGCACCAAGCCTGAAGCGCACAGCTCATTCCAGGCTCTGGGAATGAGGCCTCCTCCAGGTCTTCAGGTGCCTGCTGAAGAGCTGTGCAGGTGAAGAGCCGGGGTACAGTGTTTGGGCTAAGAACCTAGCTCTGTTTTATATGCGTGGTTTTAATATTTACTGAGGTTTTTAGGAGCGTGACCTCCAGGTAAATCTGGAGAGACGGTATTTGTTGAATTTTTTCCAGCGTTGTTTGCCATTTCAGAGAATCTCGTCAGCAGTGGGAATGCTTTTGTAGTGTCTGAGTAGCCACGCGGTGCACCTGCCTCTGCGCTGATAGCTGTGTTTTCATGGGGTTCTTCAGCCTCTCTTTGCTCCGTGGTTGTATCTTATAGGGTACTCAGGCTTCAGCTTGGAGATATTAAAATTCGTGTTCATGTACTATAGCCCACTTTCCTTCTAATTCTTCTTCATATTATAGGTAGGACATTGTATTAAGGTTTTCCCACCCAATTATGTGTATTATGTGTTTGAGGTTATCTTTTTTTATTTTTTTTTAAATTGTACGTATTTGTGGGATGCAGTGTGTTGAATAAATATATGCATATATTTTACAGTGATTCACTTAGGGTAGATAGCATGTCCATCATCTAAACATTTATCTTTCTGTTGATTACATTCAAGATTCTCTTTTCTAGCTATTTAGAAATACACAATACAGTATTAGGAGCTATAATCAGCCTAGATGTATGTTAAGTTATCCAGGGGTTTCACTTGAAGAGAGTTTTAAAAATGAGGCATTCTTTCTCATACTGTGGCTCCAGGTTCCAGCAGGTTTTGGTCTGTGCTACTGACATACTAAATTGGTATGTATGTGGAGAGAAGTGGCTGGGCTTGTGGGAGGCGGCAGCAGCTCATGGAGGTGCAGGTGGAGCCCAACTTCCAGGTAGCTGTGGGTGGGCCTGCATGTCATTGAGCGTCCTCGTCCTCGTTTGCTGTAAATTGATTCTCTAATGGTCTCTCTAGGGTTCCCTAGGATTAAGACTTCTGTACTCACCACCTTTACCACCTCCAGATCCTCCTTGTCACTTTGCCCTCCCTTAGTGGGGAACCAGGGGTGTCCAGAGCCCAGCCACACCTGTCTGAGAAGAAATGTGGGGAAGAGGCATAGGGCAGAGATGGCGGTGAAGAATCAGGTTGTCAGGCCTCATGGGGGACATCACTGAGTTCCTTATGGGCATTGGCATGGTGCAGACATTAAGTCATTTTACCAGTCCCCATCTTCCTGGCCTTTGCTCTCTTGTCTGCATGTGTTCCTGATGAGAGGCTGGCATGGTTGCTTCTGAAGCCTGTGTTTGTTCAGCAGAGTAAAGTTACTCCTCCTGTGTGCTTCATGTCACACTCCTGGGCTCTCGGATCTCTGCCATCCGTTCATCATTACAGGCTATTTGATGCCATTCCAGTCACTTCTTGAGAGGCTTGGTGTTTTACTCTTTCTGAATGATTTCAGCACTGATGGAAGTGCGTGGGTTTTCCAGTAACAGTTGTTCTCCTTATTCCATTTGTTATTGATATTTGAAGCATTTCAGTGTTTTATAAGCACCTTCTCCAGCAGCTTATCAGAGACACGGTGGGGAAAAACGTCAATTTGGCCATATTATGGAGGCTGCTGAGAAAGGTTTACTCAAGGGTAGGAAGTTGAAATTCATTTTAATTTAGTTGCTTTATGATAACCAAGTCTCCTGCTAATATAAAAACTTGAGTTTTTACCAAGCCTTTGCGTATGTCTTCAAGAGTCCCTTGGTAAGTTCCGAGTGGCGCTGTAGGCTGTCTTCTCCTTCACAGTGCTCGCCTGGGAGACAGGGCGGCATCGGGACAGTGTGCCCAGCACGTGCAGTTGAGGCGGCCCCTGCGATTCCGCTTCACATTGCTCACGGTGGGTGCTGAAGGTTGGATTTGAGTGCCAAGTTGACTGTCGCAGCAGTGGTGTGCCCCTGGCTTCTGCATGGAGTAACTAAGCTTTGTTTTCTGCTGGGGTGCCTTTCCTGTATTTTTATTCCAGTTCCACATATTTAGCTTCCGGTTTCAAACAAACCAACTTAAGAGTTTTTTTTTGGTTTTTTGGGGTTTTTTTTTTTTTTTTTTTTTTTTTTCCTGATTATCAGAATGATACTGTCTGTTAGAAAAAATTTAGAAAATACAGGAAGGTATGTATAAAGAAGAAATTTTAAAATTGCCAATAATCCAAGTCACCGGGAGAGCTACTTTTAATATTTTGGTGTTTGTCCTTTATGTCTTTTAGGGAAAATAATTATTGAAAAAGATTGGGAGTGTGTTTTATATTTGTGACTTCTATTATTTTGTTACTTCAAAGGTGGTTTATTCAAGCTACTTTTTATTTTTGAAATTAATTGAATTCAGTTATTTGGAATTCTGCTTTTTTGGAAGGATCGGTTCCATCCCTTATATAAAAAGTAACTTGATTGACCGTGAATACTGGAATTCAACATTAACTGCAGCTTAGTCCTAGGGACATGTATACCTTAACTAAATCCATTTGAAAACCACCCTGTCCCCTGTGTACTGGAGTAACTTTTGTAAATGCAGAGTGGCAGTCTGAACTCATAACCCAGTGGTGTAGGACTAGAAGAGGGCTTGTGGACTCCTCCTTACCTTTGGCTTTCTGTGTGTGACCATTGATGTAAAAAGTGGCAGCAGCCATCCTGGGTCTCTTCTTCCTCTCTTAACTTGAATCATACTGATAATCCATTTCAAGATCTGCAGGGACACTACCAGTTTACTTTCATGACTTGTGTATTTAGTTTGTAGTCACAACGTGGAAATTATGGGAGATGAGCCTTTGTTCAGCAATTAACTGTGGGGCTATTTCTGTTCTACTTTGAGTTATGCACACTGAAATGGATACTCCCAACTTATTTCTAAGAAATGTGCAGTTGCACAATAGTCTCCTGCTTTCTGGCTTTTATTAAAATGCAAATAGTCTTAACTTCAAAGTAGCATAATTGAATCCTGAAAGAAGTATAACTGATACTTTGCCTTTTCTTTGGTATTTTCATTTTATCGTCTGGCCTGGCTGGCCTTCCAACCCTTTTGCCCTCCCGACTAGGCTTGATCTCTGGCTGGTGGAAATCTAATGTTTGCAGTGTGCAGTTGGACCCTGGAATGTGTAGGCACTGCCCCCCACACAGGCTCTGGTGGTGTTATGTCACATACAAAGGTGTGTGGGTGAAGCACGTGAACTGTGTTGTCAATTAATAGCTCTCCCTGCACTCACCTGTGTACCGAGTGACAGGAAGTCAGCGCATCTATCTGCCTAGTTCAAAAAGAATGTCGTGAAACTCAAGCAGGCTCTCTTCTCTCCCAAATACGCTTCACGTGTACCCAGGGTGCCAGAACACGTCATCTAGGTCTTCATTATAACCTGAGACGAAACTGAGTCCTTCTGCAATTTTTTATAGAAACATCGCCATCCATCAAAGCACGAGAGCCCAGTTCTGTGCTGATGCCCTGGCAGGGGCCAGCTGGTAGGGGGGAGGTCAGAGCTGCATGCTTGTGAAGCTGAAAGCGGGTTGCTGGGCTTTGCTCCACAGAGCCTACGAGTTACTAAAGCTCACCTGTGCCCCAGGGGCGGGGGTGAAAACGTAAGCTTCCTAAGCTGTTGCTGGATCATGTCACTGTATGCTCTGTTTTGGAAATGTATCCCAGTTCAAACAAGTGAACACTATTTGCTCCCCTGTCTTTTGACTTGTCCAAGATATCTGGGGGATTATCCTATTTGTGGACTCTGCACCACAACTGAAGGGCTTTGATGTTCCAGAGCTCCCACCCCTTCTTTTGATTACATGTGTTTTTGGTAAAGATGTCTTTTCCCAATGCTTACAGGGGCATGAATGAGTCGCTCGGTCCCTGGTTTCTCTCATCCTGTTGGGTTAACCGTAACATGGAAAGGGGCACAATCAGAAGGCACGTGTCCCAGGAAATCCACCTAACTGCGGGGCCCAGAAACCCTCTGGCATGACCTGGAATAAGCTTGGAAACACACTTTGTATGTGTCCAAGAAAACTCCACTGCCCCTCACCAGCCGAGGCTGGGTGCTTCTGGTAGTGTGCCCTTCCTTTTCAGGTTGCCCCCCCATTGGAGCTATAGGTGCACACCCTGGCCTTGGGGGCTGTGGCTGGGCAGGCCTTCTGCAGGCGCGCAGGGGGGTGGTTCTGAGCCAGACTGTGGATCTTGCATGGCCTATCACAAAGCCTATCCCTTCAGGACCAGAGTGGAGCTTCCACTTCCTGGGGAAATGAGGCAGGTACTGCAGCACTGTTTTTAAAAATGTACCTCTCAGATATGTTCTCCTTAAGTAAATTCTGCCATTCAAAGGTGTTAATGAAACAGAAGTCATGGGGTGAAATCTGGAGCCATTTCCCTGTGTCCTGTGGTTGGCCAGTGGAAGATGAGGATGTGTGCCACCTTTGGAGAACATCTCTCCTGATGAGCTGGTGCTCTCCTGGTCAGCTCTTTCCAGTTCACGCTGAAGCTCAAGACTCATTTTGGCACATTTCAGCTGCAACAGAGACAGTGTTATAACTAGTACATAATAAGTGTTATCTAGGCATAAATAAGCGGCATTGGAACAGATAGAAAAATATGTTTGCTGAATGGAGTCAAGGCAAGGTGATTTGTAGTTGTTCCTACATCCATGCCTCTATTTTGTGATAAAACAGCCTTATCACTGATTTTATAGATTGTGCTGCACTGAAAGATTCCCAGACGTCTTTACTGACTGGGTGTCTGTGCATGTGTGTCTATGCAGTGGGGATAAGGGTTTTTCTCACACTGCACCAAGTGCTGGAACACTAGAGTTCATTTTAGACTGGCTGTTCTTAGGAGACCCACACAGCTTCTGATGAGATTTCACTTGGAAACAGTGTGTTGGAGGCTCCCCTGACATGGGAGGGTCAGTGTAGCTTCAGCCAACACAGATAGCTAAGAGCAGCCCTTCTGCTGTGGGCTGCTCATCGCCGAGGCAATTCTTCCCCACTGGGCCATGGAGTCCAGGGGTTGCAAAATGGAGGGGCAAGCCTAGTGTGTCCTCATTTCACCTCTTTTATATCTTCTTTCCTCTTTCTGGTGCTGGTCTCTCCCCCACTTGTCCATCCAGGTGCCTCGTGCCCTGAGTGCCCAGCACGTCTCTCTGTTCTCACCTCTGATCTCAGTACCCCACATGGTGGCTCTTTCTGTCCAGCAGAACTACTTGTCCAGTTTCTCTCTCCTCTCTCTCTCTCTCTCTTGTGTTTCTCCACCTTTCTTTGATGGGTGATAGGATAAACCAGCAGAACTGATAGGCTTATGTGTATGTGGTCCCTCCCCATCAATCAGTGATTCTTCATGTTAAGAGAGGTTCACTGAAGGTATAATTCCATAACTAAAGTTTCCCTCTTCTTTAAGATAAAATATCCAGTTAATTATATGACACTATCATTAATAATAAATTTATCCTACTTAGTATTCCTTTCACCAAAAAGGTCATGTGGGAAATTTTTGACATTTAGAAATACGAGCTCTAAATTGACTCTTGACAAGATTCAGCAAATCACAGCACAGTTTTTTGTATTTATTTTGTGACATTACAGATATGGGAGTGTAGAGTATGAAATACATAATGGTTCTACACATGGATATAGCAGAAATCATATTATATATTCAGAAGTTAAATCCCCAAATTTCCTTGTGTGAGCAGATAAATTTAGGGATACTGTAATAAAAATTTACAATATCAAATTATATTATTTGCTTATCCCAGTGGGGATTTTAAAATTTTGTGTGTTCTCTGTCCCTAGTTTGCTGTCAGCTGTTAGAGCAGAGAAGCCATTGAAGATGAGAGAGTGTTGAGGACATGTCCCTGCTTTGTTTTCTATTAGAAGTTTGGTTCTGAGTCCTGATATTCATGTTACTTTGTTCTCCAGGGTACATATTTGTAAGCAAACTGGTTTTCAGTTATATTTGAAATATAATCATATTATTATTTCTTGCTCAGAGCCAAGATGTAAGTAGCAATTGCTTCAACTTTACTTTTATTATGCTTTTAGGTAATAGCTTAGACAGGTATCTTCATAAGGGGAATCTCAGAAAGGGATAAAAGATTCAGAAATCCAGTGAAACATGCTTTCTTGTTCCCATTTTTTCCTTCTTTGCAATATAGGTCGATTTGGTAGAATAACACCAGCATACCAAAGGACACACCAAACTGATAAAATAAAAGTTGAGTTCTGATATAGGTCATATATAGATGAGAGAATTTGAGACCATGCTTCTTATAATTTGAGAATTATAAATGGAGCAGAAATGGCATGAGGGCTGAGGTTGAAACAGTTTGAAAGTAAGGTTAAGATAGTCTTGAAACTCTACTTGGATACTGAGATAAAGCAGACACTGTTGTGATGGTATAATACGAAGGTACTTCAAAAAGTTCATGGAAAAATGGAATTAAAAGAATACGAATTTGCCTGTGAACTTTTTGTAGACCCTGTATAGATCCCTAAGAAGAGGAAATCGAGAAGTAGGCCTTGCTTTGATTCTCTCTGATGGCTGGATTGGATTCATTGATAGGATTCTGGTTTTGTTATGAACCTGGGAGAGAAGTGGGAAGACATCCCATACACCTTGTATTTCATTTAATAATTTTGAGGGAGAACATTTTTTACACCGATCACACACCAGTTTTCTCCTGAAACTGAGTATTGTTGGCATGTTTGAAAAATGTGCCCTGTTATGCATCCTATAGGATCAGTCAGTAACCAGGGCTATCAGTTTGACTCAAGTTCATGACCAATTGGAACATCTCGAAGATCTAAGTGTAGGTATCTAAGGTGGGTAGTAAATCTCCAAGGAATTTCCTTTGTATTAGTGGTTTGCTGTCTTTTAAATAAATTGCCTTGACACCAGTTTACATAATATTTGTTAAAGAAATTGGTGTGTGGCCTGGCTCGTCTGTCAGTAAAAGCAGGCACCCCACCCCTCACTCCATTCTCCAGGCTCACATCCTGCATTTCGCTTTCTGTGCTTCACCCAGAAGACCCCTGGGAGAGGCTCCTGTCACACAGGTCACACTGAGTTTTCTTGAATATGAACGATTAAACAAATAGTTGTGTTTTAAATCTCCCCAAATTTTTGCTGTCTGGTGATTAAGATGGCTTTAAAACTTCCTGCCATGTTTAAAGGTTATGAGGATGTACATGTGATCCTGTGTGATCGCATTTTCTCTAAGTCCGAGCCTGAGGACAGATGGAATCTTCCACTGACCTTGCTTGCTATTTTAAGATTTTATCACTGATTTCTCAGAAGGAAGTTTTTCAAAAATTACTTATTTCAATGTATGAAAATAAGATCTTTTGATTTTATTTTTTGAAGTTGTAATTCATGAAGACAATTTATCTAGTAGGTCCTACTTACTTTTAATCTTTGCCTCTGGAAAGAAATCTTAAATTTTGAATAAATTCCTAAGAGTAGCTGCCCTTAAAATGACAAGAACCTTAGTGGGGCAAAGGAAGGTCTTTTATCCCTTTTTAAAGTGTTTAATCTTTTCTTAAGAGTTTCTTTAGTTCCTAATTATTTTAAATAAACGTTTGCCATAAAATAAAGTGTGTATTTACTTGCTCCTACATAACAAAAGTGTAGCATTTTATTACTTTCAGCGAATGTCAGTATGGTTGGGTTTTGTTTTTGTTTTAATATTGGGATTCATTGGGAGAATATAGTTCTAAATGTCACCAGCCATGGCACGACTGAGAGATGGAGGGAGAGCTGTCGCCGTGAGTACCATGTGGGTTTTTAGAGCCTGTTGATTTTGCCAGCCTTCCAGCCTGGCCACAAGCTCACGTTAGCAGTGAGTGTTCTGCGTGGCATTTCTTGATGATGCAGTTGTCATGGGATCACAGCTCACTGTGATTTGGCTGGTCATGCCTTCTGAATGTGCCATGTGCAGAAGTGGTAACATCTCTTTGAACTTGGCATTCAAAGCAGGTAAGTTGCTGTTTAGTTTGAACATCACAGGTGTATGAGATGCCTTTGGCCTAACAGTGAGCATGGGAATTGTAGAGAACCCATAGAGGATTTTGTAATTTTTTTCTAAAAAGACTTCAGAGTTGTTAGTACGGTTTTAAATACCTGTTTTATGAAGTTTCAGGAACAATATATTTTTTGGTTCACCTTTTAGCCTTTATTGTGATTTTTTTTTTAAAAGGGGAGAAGGGTTCCTTGATCAACCCCTAACTATTTTATCTTAAGAATTTTTTTTGAAGTCATCCTTTATTTTAATGAGAAAGGTGATTAGAGTTCATTGACAGAAAATGGTAAGCTGTACAAATGACTGAAAAGTATTTTTATCCCTGGCACCTTAAAGTCGTTGTCAAAAGTAAAGCCACATTCAACTATAGAGGGTGTGTAGGGTTTTATTGTTTGAGATTATGGTATACAAATACAGTGGCTTAGGCACCAAAGCTCAATAGATTCAAGTGTTTTCTAGGAAGTTTAACTTGTGTTTTTCCTCTGTAATAGTCACATTTCTTTTCTACTCCCAATTTTGTGGAGTAAATAAAATATGCCATTTGTTCTGGGCACAGTTTCTTTCAGGAGATTGTTGAAAGACTTGGGAAAGAGCATTTCAGGCGTAGGAATGGTCCAGTTTGCTGCACTTGAGTGGAAGCCCTGGAGCACTGTCTGTCGCTGTGCAGGCAGGGCTCTCTGCAGGCTTCAGCTGCACATGGGATAGGGCAGTGCTTACTCCTGAAGAACTGCTGCAACATCAGGAGGGATTTCTCTGAGTAATATACCCATTGCCTGTCAGAGCAAGCTGACACATTCCTAAGGGCTTACCTGGCTTCACTTCCTGATTTGCAGTGATCCTGACCAGCTTTCTGACTTGAGCCCCCACTGACAAAATGTGACCCATGGGTGCAACGACATGGTGGGGAATGTTGGCACCTCAGACACATATAAAATACATGCAGCTCTTTAGATGAAAATTTCTCCATGTGGGAAATGTTTTAGTGTGAGAGACCTTCTGTTGGGCCATGTGTACATTCATGTTTTGTGCAAGCAAGTTCTCTGCCCCTCAGGCCCTGTATCTCCCCCATCAAAAGTTGCACATACTGCCCTGATGCAGGAGAAGGAACACAAGTTTCCTGATGAGTAAAGTACATTCAAGCAGGATGAAAAAAACGCTGATTTCTTTCCAGTTATACCAAAAGCAGTGGTATAACTAAACCACACTCCCCGGAAAACTGGATACCATCAAACTCAAATGATGGGGTAGATAGGAATGAGCCGAGCCCAGACTGTATTTGGGGGAACATGCTGTTTTCTTGCAGCTGCAATTTAGCATGCATTGGGCTGTGAATTCTTCTGCGCTTTGGTTTCTAGGCAGCTTGCACAAATTTTAAATCTGAGTGCAAACATATACACCTAAAACTGAATAAAATGATAAAAAGCCTAATGCCTTTGCCACAGCCATCGGTAACTACAGCAAACAAATCCAGGCCCCTACCTGGCTATGTAGAGATTCTGGTGGTTATCCTAGGAAATGAAGACAAAGCAGCTGTAAGTAACTCCTTTTGTTGCAAAATGATTAATATTTCTATAGCACAAGCACATTGTGCATGCTCTGCCTCCAAGGTCCCCTGCAAGAGAGGAGATCTCCTCAAGGGAATGGGTTTTATTAAGGGAGATTTCTTTTCCTATTTTCTTAATTAGTTCTACATTAAGATTCTTAGAAATTGTATGTCTTGTTATTGCTAGCGGAAGGCTTAGTCTGTGAAGGGTACTAGATGATTGCATGAATATTGGCTTTATTGGTCTTCCCTGCTCATCTCTTCCTGTAGAAGCTCTCAGGACTCATTTACCTCTCATTAAGTCCAGGTAGGTTACTTCTGGGTGGCCAAGTCTGACCCAAAAGGTGCTTGTCAGTGCCTCCACTGCCACCAGGAGGGTTTGATAGAAGCAGTCCTGGAGTGTGGCTTAATATCTCTACTGGAGATTTGGACTCGAAGATAACTTTGGTGAGTTTATAGATGAGGTGGGTTTAACAGGATTGCCAGTAAATTTGGCAATCTAAATGGTCTTAATTAGAACGGGCACTATTTAGATTCATGTGGAGAACTGACCAGCCCTTGGTCTGAAAGAAGGCTTGTGGAACAAATTGAACACACGTAGGTATGTGTTTAGTGCCTTTAAATATTTAATCGTGCAATGGCAGGAAGGGTTAGCATGGGATCAGCCAGGCTGATCTTTTTTATGTGCTCTTGGAGTCCGCATCTTGAGCAATGTGGATCAGTTGAGAAAAGCCCAAATAGAAAAAATATTGTAGGGATGAAAAATAAGACCTATGAGAAAAGTTTTTAAAAATTGATTTTGTTCAGTGCATAACAGCATCGCTCAGGGTTGTGAGGATTAACTGGTCCCGATAGAGGAGCTGGCACCAGGGTTCTCACCGTTGTGCCTATAGATGCCTCTAGACAGTCATCAGTTCCTCTCCACTTAGAAACTCTCCCACCGTGAGGAAGCAGACAGCCTGTCGTCTTTACATTTATTCCTGTATCCGGGGGAGGCATTTATACGTTACTCTATTTTTCACAGCACAAAAATTGACTAAATTGCATTGGCAAGTTTGAGAATGATATTTTTGCAAATAATAAATCAATAATAAATATACTGTGTTACTAATAGAGACAGTTAATAAATTTATATGTTTTTACATGGCTATCTTCAGTGCTAATTATTCATGACTTCACCAAAAACTGGATCACAGTTTTAAGGAAGTCCTGTTCTATAATTAAACTCAACATTTTAGTAAGTAATACTTCTCTCAAAAGCTTTAGGGCAAGCTGTATAAGAAACAACTTATGAGTTTGTTGATTTGTTTATCCCTGTTATGGACATCATGTTTGTTTGTTTATTCAATCATTCGTTCACTTTCCATGTTATTAATTTTAAGAAATCTTTAAAATGGCCACTGGCGTTGTTTACTGTCAAGAGCAATGATTTGCAGTGGCAGACTAAGTAAGATGGCTGAACTTTTTTTTATTCAGAGTTTGTAAACTCAGTTTTTAGGATGTTAAATTTTTATAGTTATTGCATGATTGATATATTTTCTTTTCCCACAGAACTAAAGCATATTAAAGATGCTATTTGGATTTAATTTAATTCTAGGAACATAAGAATAACATTGGGGCATTTAAGGGAAGCTAAAAGGAAGTCACAGGCTTCATCAGCCCTGTCTTATACCCAAGCAGCAAGAAGCTGCGGGCTGGTTTCTTCTCAGTGCTGGAGGACCTCTGTAGGGAGGGGAGAGAAGCACGCAGTCAGGGACTCTGCTGCTCGAACCCCTTCCCACAGGTCTGAACCTGCACTGATAGGAACAATAACACACGCACGACAGCTTTATGTTCCTTTCTTTTTTGTCCTTTGTAAATTTTAATGCCCAGTGTCTTTATTCTGCGCTTTATTTCCCCACTTTAGAATTATATAGCTACCGGTAACAGTTTTCCAAGAACTGGGGAGGGAGGCGAGATGTATGTCGTGGCGTGTAATCCTGCTAATAAAGCGGGTGATCAAACACAAAGCCATGTTTAGCTTCCAGCTTCAGGACCACAGTAAAGCCGCACGATCACCACGTTTTCTGAAGGAACAGTGCTGAAGCCCAGGCCAAATGCATTTCCTTTTGGGCCTCTCCCCCCACCCCCGCCCTCTTTAAGTACAGAGAGGTGGAGCCACACACGCAGCAGCGCCTCTCCCAGCTCCATCCTCCCTCTTGCAGAGGCATAGAGTCTGAATTTTGGATGATCCCAGCTCCTCCCATGCCTATTCAGTTCCATAGATTACTGTGCCAAGTGATAGCCACGGATCAAAATACCTAAATACAAAATGAGCTGAAAACATTACTTTTCTGATCAAAGACATGGTAAAGAATTGCACTTCATTCCTCAATGAAAAGTATACCTGGGAAGATGGCTGGTTGTTTCCTTTTGTAAAACATAGCAGCTTGAACTTTGGAAAACATCATAATCAGGCCGTTTCGTGACAGTTAAGTCTCCACACCATGAGACAAAAGTAGATAATGGGTATTGATCTTGTGGACACATGGATTGAGATAAATAATAGGTTCCAACATTTTACCCATCCCTTTTACTACTTAGACATTTTGTGAGGCTTCTTGAGCAAAGGTTCTGTGCCATTCAAGAACTTAAGCAGGGGTAACATGCGTGAGGGAGCACAGGCAGACCTGTTCAGCAGCGGCAGCTCGTGCTCTAAACACTGCAGTGAGTGGCCTCATGAGAAGACTGATTTATGCTGGAAAAATAGAGAATAAGGGAAACTCTTCAAAAATAAGATTGTCTTTTAAATCAATTATGTAGTGAATGTGAAATCCTGATATTGCCAGATTGCAGTTGTATACAGTGTACTCAGCATCTGTGGGGTGTATGTGTTTGTGTGGGGGTGGGGTGGGGTGGGAGAGATGTTTTTAAAAGGTACAAGAACAATACACTAGGCTATGATCTCACCATATGTGTTGAATTGAATACAGCTCTTCATTTAATGAAAACTTTAGCCTGTAGGGGTAAATAAAGCACCACTAAATAAGGATGGCCTGAATATTTCTTACTGGATGTAATAATTAAAGCCATGAGAAAGGTGGTGGGTTATGTTACTTGTTAACTCGAGTTGCTCTTAGATTTGATCCAGACTCCGTTGCCTGAGGCGCTTGGTTTCATCTGTATGCTCTTCCCCGGCCTCAGCCTCGGTGGGCTGTGAAGGCAGAGCAGTTCAGAACCGAATGAACACGGGCTCGTATACCTCCTCTCTGGCTCCTTCACTTCCCAGCTCACTGACCCCAGTAAACTTCTCAGCCTCTAGAATTGAGCCTGAATCACCTATAAAGCTGCATATTTGAGGGTCAGGGAAAGGACCTGGAAGAAATCTTCTCCTTTTAGAAGGAAGAGGGCAAGTGTAGCTGAGAGCTTTTAAAGGATATTTTTATTTTCCTCACGTGTTGAGCCAATAGGGTGAGTAGCAGTGAGGTCCACTGCAAGAGGAACTTGGAACTCAGATGTGTTAGTTTCCAAGCGCTGCTGTAAAAAGCTACTACCATAAATTTCGTGGCTTAAAACAAAATTATTATCTTATGGTATCTGGAGGTCAGGAGTCCAAAATCAGTGTCAGCGGGCTAACGTCAGGGTGTCTGCAGTACTTCCTTTCTTTCTGCAGGCACTAGGGAGAAAATCATTCATATCTTTCACTTAAGGGAGTTTCGCTTAAATGGGGTTTCTATTTTGCTGTAATATCTAACATGCCAACTACTGAGTATTGAGAGAAATTTTAAGTGTGCCATATAACTAATTTATAATTTTACTTTGGGGGAAATTGGCATTTCTATTCAAAAGAATGATCTAATTATCATAGTTTTATTGACTTATGAATAATTAATTAATCATTTGTCTTATGAATTTTTTGTGCTATAATTTGTTTTTATTAACACTTAACTTTATAAAAAATCCTCCAATAAAAATGATACTGTTTTTAACTCAATAAACATCCTTTTTAGTGCACACACCTGTAAAATTTTTACATAGTTTTAACCACTGTATACATATTCTTATATATTAAGTGGCTTGGCTTTTCAGTGTCCCCTTTATCCAGTCATCTCTTTTAAGACTGTGGGTAGTGTGTGCCCCTGGCTACAAGGTCATTGCAAAGTTAGCTGAGATAACAGATGTAAAAAGTTTTCTGAGAGAACACCAGCTTCATTTGCATAAAGCAGAACTACAGTGTTCATCTGTCAACAGCTTCCTGGTGAAAATGTCCCTGAAATAGATAGGACATTTACCTGTAATGGCTTGCTTTGCCTGTAAAATTAATGGTGTAGGGCTTCTTTTTTTTTTTTTTTAGTGTGTCTTTTTGAATTTCTCTTTTAAAGTTCATCTTTTAACAAATTTTCATCGTTTAGTTGCTAAGAATCAAGGCTAATGGGCACAAGATTGAAACTTTGATCCTGCTACAAGACGGGTTACATTGATTCAAAACTGGCTGTGCTGGATGCTGGGTGGGGTGGGGTGGATTCAAAGAAAAGACATCCCAGGCCCGCAGGGAGCTCAGAAACTAAAGCATTATACACAGCAGCACTAATAATTCTGTTGTATGGCAGAATAGGATAACAGCCTGCGTGGAAATGAGTGAGAATAAAACCCAGGAAGCAAAACTTGTGTCTGGAAGGGTAAGACTGGCAAAGTGTTCTTGAAAAAGGTGGCCCTTAAAAAGTGATTTGAGGAGAGGGAATTGCAGGCAGAGGGCTGGCATTAGTAATTAATATTGGTTTGACTGCAGAAAGATTCATTGAAGCATTGAGAGGATTGGGACTGGAAATGAGCATATTGAATGGCACATGATCAGGTCTACTGTTTCAGTCTGAGGACAGAGAGAAGAGAAGGCCAGGATCAGAGTTGTGCTTTAGCAAACCCACCTGGTGGTGAGGCAGGCCTGGGGAGGCCCTTGAGCGCATATTTGACAACCGTGATTTACATTTGATAGTTACATTTGTCAGGGTCGCAGGTAGCAGCCCTCACATCACATATCTGGGACTGTGCTCAGTTGGTCTTTAAGAAGCATGAAAGGAGGGTGGCTGTTGTAAATTCATGCCAGGAGCAAAGTGGGTCTTTTTTTTTTTTTAATTTAAAATATTCTAACATTTATTTGTACATGTTTGTGGGGGTACGGTATGATGTTTCAGAACATGCACACACTGCACCATGATTTACTTAGGGCAGATAGCAAAGTTTTGTGCCTGTTGTCCACCCCTTCTCCTCCTCCTCCTCGCCCCACCTCTGCTAACCGTTATTCTGCTCTTCTACGAGAACCACTTCTTTTTTTTAGATTCCACATATGAGTGAGATCATGTGGTATTTGTTTTGCTTTGTCTGACTTACTTCACTTAATCTGCGGATTTCCAGTTCCATCCATGTTACTGCAGATGATAGGATATCATTTTTTTAAATAGCTGAGTAGTATTCCATTGTGTATATGTACCACGGTTTTTTATCCATTCATCCAGTGATGGACACTTAGGTCGATTCCATCTCTTGGCTATTGTGAATAGTGCTGCAATGAACATGGAAGTGCAGGTGTCTTTTTGATATATTGATTTCATTTCCTTTGGGTATATACCCAATAGTGGGGTAGCTATGCGTAGGCACCTGCATGCTGTTTTCCACAGTGGTGTGGTACCAGTTACGCTCCTACCAGCAGTGCAGGAGAGCTCCTTTTCCTCCACATCCTTGCCAGCATGTGTTATTTTGTCTTCTTGGTAATGGCTGTTCTGACTGGAGTGAGATGATATCACATTGTGGTTTTAGTTTGCATTTGCCTGGTGCTAAGTGATGTTGAGCATTTTTTCATATGCCCATTGGCCATTTGTATGTCTTCTTTTGAGAAATGTTCAGGTTTGGGGCGCCAAAGGCAGAGCTGGGTGTTTCCTGATACAGTTGAGAGGTGGGTGGCGTTGCAGAGCTCGTGCCCAAGGTCACTCACAAGGTGAGTAGCCGGACAGGATTGGACCTGGGTCTGGGTGACTCACTTGCAGACAGTGCCCCTAGTGCTTGCTAGCTGTCTTCAGAGAAAAGACGACAGGTTTTAAAGGGCGGGAGTTTTGTCGCCTGCACCTGGCAAGACCTGGTCAGGTGGGGCAGGGTGGTGCAGCAGAGAGGGCATCTGCTCCTCGTAACTGAGCACACCCCTGATCCCGGGGTAGGGCGAGGGGCCCCAGGGCCAGCGCGACTTGCTTTGTTAAGACCTCCTCTGGAAGGTATATTCCTGTCCAGGACCTCCCTGTGGGTCGACCTTCCTGTGCTCAAGGACGCTGGTGGCTCTGGCTCGGTCCGAAGGCGTTGGAGCAGGTCCTGTGCACTCACCCCCTGGCCTGGGCTTCAGAATAGGAGAGTTACTCGCATCAAAAACTGCTCCATGGCAGCTGGCCCCCTGAGAGGTATTTTAATTTCTCCCTGTTCATAGTTATTGTTCTCGTGCTTCTAATTTAGGTCATCCTTTGCTTTCAGAGACGTGCTCTTGGGGGCATATGTCAGAGTAGTTCTTACCATCTTTAAACTAAGGTGAAGTTAGTTGAGATGGAGAGCAACACTCAGAGGGCCCCTGTGGAATTGATAATGGCACTTGGGGATTTGCTTTTGAAATCAGCCTTGGGAAGGTGTCACCGTCCCCACTCAGAAGAGAGGAGGGAGCGCAGGTTGATGGGCAGGTGGCTCCAGCACTGCTGGGCAGCAGAGGACTGAGCTTTGCTTAGAAAGGAAAGGGGGAAAATGGTTCCCAGATACAGGTTCTTTAAAAAAAAAAAAAAAAAAAAAAAAAAGTCCTACTAGGCCCATTGATTTGACTTCCAAAAGGGGGATGGTGATTATAAAAACAGATTGAGGAAATAGCATTGGGATCATTGGAAAATGAAATCTGTGATGTTGATGAGAACTGTATCTAAAGTGAAGATGTTCTCAAGACAGTGTGTGGTACTAAGGCTTACTCTCTGCCTTTCAGTTGAAAGCAAAATTGCAGATTTGACCAACAGCTTAATTGGCAATGGCTTTTTGCTTTTAAAAGTAAATGCTGAGGTAAATGTGTGTGAGCTGAGGCTGATGGCACTGGTGCTTGGCTGTTGGATGTTTACTTTTGCAAGAACATTTTGCTGTACTCTGTAAAATTTTCTTTATTCCTGTCTTTCTTATTGCAGTATACTTATGTTTACCTTCTAAAGGTAGATATGAATTTTTCAAACTGAAAAATATTTTTTAAGGAATTATATTTAATGATTTTAGTGTTCTTAGGCATTGGAAAACATGTATGAGGTGTCTTAATGTTCTTAACATTTAAAGGGGAGATATTCCATCTTCTACACAGAGACTGACTTAGCTAAGATAGACTTCTGCTTCTAAATTTTGACTGGGGAATTTGGGGAAGGATACTTTTTTGGGGAATATATTTTCACAGAAGGAGCTTTCTCCCTATGGTCTCAATTGCTCACCTTTATTTCGTTGGCAGAATAAGTGTTTAGGAGTCCTTTCTACATTTTCATTTCCCAGGCACATGATTTAATTAGTTTAAGCATTTAAGAATGTCATCTTATTTTCTGGACTTTAAAGTTTTAAGATTGAGTAGAAATATAAGTGTTTCAGAGTGTTTGAGTTTGTTTTGTTTCTGCTTGTCTTAACTTAAAATTAATTGACTTTCATGTTAAAAAAGATTAACTGTTAAAATGGCTACAATAATTAAACTTTAAATTTTGTCCAGCTATTTGTCATGTTAATATTTAGAGACAAACTTAACTGCTAAGCAAAACTGGCATTTTGTGAGAAAATAAAGTACTAAGTTAGCTTTACCTAATGTGAATGTGTAAAGATTTCCTTCATTTAAAAATGGAGAAATTTTAGAGTACATCCTAGTAACTGCATGGAATTGGGACTGAAAACCATAGTTACCTGAAATTTTTTAAAAATTAAAATATTTTTGAAAAACAGTATTGAAAGGGGAAGACTCATATAAATCTATTTTGTGCAAAGTTTTTATAGTGGTTTTTATTTTTCTCCATTCAATGGTTCATTGCCTGTGAAGTTTTTGTTTTTTAACCTTTCACATTAACTTAACTTGTAAATTGTTCAGTAGTTCTTCTAAATGGATACAGATTACTTTAAAGATCAAACCAGTACTGGCCAATAAAGTATAAGAAGGCTTTGTTTTTGATGTTTTATTTTTCTAAGCACATATTTTATGGTTCTAATTTTACTCATCCTCAAAATTCCACTGTGCATTTAAAACTACAATGAAGAGTTTAATACTCAGAACTTAATAGAATGGACTATTATTATTTTCCAGGGAAACCAGGTCTGATCACTTCCCTTCCTGAGTGGGTCTCTGATTTGGGGGTGTATTTTTTTGGTTTTGTCGTGAAGTGCATCTTCAAGATGTACTGTCTCTCCCTTATTCCCAGTAAATAACTTTCCTCATAACCATTGAAGTAATTCTAGTTCCTAATAGTTGGAGCTTTTTATTTTGTTGTTGGGATATTTATCTGCTGGGATTGCTGCAAGGTTTGAAACAAGACTTCTCTTGTGTGCTGTGCAAATGTTCTGGTTGTTTAGGGTGAAGGTGCCAAGTCATTGATCATTAAATCTGTCCGTGCACCCAAAAAACTCATCTTTGGCATTCCGCGTTTTCCTCTTAGGACTGCCGTTCATCTGACTTTAGCATGAACAGTTAGCAGTCTCTACCATTGCTAATTAAGAATTGCACAGATTGTTTACTAGAAAGATGTCCTAGTGATTTGTGCCCATTTTATCTTCTTGATCTATAAACTGTAAAACAGTCCTTCCACATCTCTACATCTTTCGGATTTCCACCAGGTGATTCGGAACATTTGTTCTGCAGGAGGAACCAAACTTAGAAGTTTAATATTCTGTTGTTATTGTTGTTGTTTTAGCCGGTGTTTTTCCACGGAAATGCGAATATCCTTGTGAAGTGGCATGTACACTAGAGGTTTAAACTTTTTTTAACATGCCATGTGCAATGAGAGAAAGTCCTCACTTTCTGTAAAGTAGAGGAAAAATTGCTACAGCCACGACTGCCTTTGTTCTCAAAGCCACTTGAATTGCAGGCTGAGTTGGGACTGGTTTGTGCGTTGTTAAGTGCTGAGACCAGAACTTCTCATTAGGGTAATTGCCGGGTGGAGCTCACGGTCCGGGGCGGAGCGCGGCGGCGGCCTGTGCGGGGATTGGCTTGGGGAGCAGGAGGCGGTGCCCGGGGCGGCGGCGCGATATCAGCCGGCGCGGGGCAGTGCAGGTGCAGGAGCAAGAGCGCCCGCCCGTCCGCCGGCGGCGACCCAGGTAAGGCCCGCCCGCCGGGGCTGGTCGGCGCCCTCCCCGGCCTCCCTGCTCCTTTTCCTCCTTTTGACCTCTGGCTTGCGCCCACCTGAGCCTTCGCAGAGAACAAAAGGGACTCTTCGGGCTGCTCCCTCGCAGTCCTTTTTGCGGACTTGGCGTCCCCGCCAGCGTCGTCGGACGTGCGTGGGGCTGCTGGTGGCCCCTAGCGGGGTGCGGGGTCCGCTCGCGGCGTGTTGGGGGAGACGTCCTGCGGGTGCGGGGGGCGGGCGAAGGGACGGCGGCCTCGTGCGTGTCGTGTAGGGCTCGTGAGAAGGACCGGGCGGACTCGTCCCTTGTGGCGGGCCCAAGGAAGCCCCTTTAGAGGACAGGTCCGGCAGGAACGTGGGAGCGTCAGTCACTGCTTCAGGCTTGAGTTGTTCCTAGAAAACGTTGGACAGGTTGACTTGACTTCCTAGAGAGCTGTTTCCTCTGGACCTTCTGTCGGGGCGAGTCCCAGCAAACGGTGGCAGAGGGGGACCCAGACCTAAGCGGCCCGTGTCCCAGCAAACGGTGGCAGAGGGGGACCCAGACCTAAGCGGCCCGTGTCCCAGCAAACGGTGGCAGAGGGGGACCCAGACCTAAGCGGCCCGTGTCCCAGCAAACGATGGCAGAGGGGGACCCAGACCTAAGCGGCCCGTTAGCTCCAGCAAGGTCAAGGGCTCGACCCTTGCCCAGCCAGCGCTAGAACAAAGACGAAGCCGGACGGCTCACCGTGGACGGCTCAGGAGCGGTGCTGAACTTGGACTCGAGAGAGCGGCCCTCTGCGCTGCCCTAAGGGGTTGCGTGTTCAGTCTTTGTTCCTGTCCCAAAGGTCGCTGCTCCTTGTGAGGTTCTGACACCAGACCCTGCCTCGTGAAACCAGCGGAGAAGTGGCTCAGAACCAGTGACGTTGCGTTTAGTAATTTCTCTGTGTCCATTTTTCATTTTGGGGGGATCTATAATCACTGGTTTTTCAAGTTAATTTGTTTTAAATGAGTCAGGCTTTACTTTGGAATATGTAATGCGTAGATTATAATTGGTACGTTGTAACTTTGATACGTTAAAAGCGAAGGTAGTGACCAGAAGAGAATTTTTTTAAAGTTGTTCTTTAAAAATTCTAATTGTATAAGAAAATTTTCTAAAACCTATATAAAGAAAACTGTTTCATTTCTGCGTCTATTTTTTTTAAGGTAAATTCTAAGTTAATATATGCAGAGAAGGGGGGGAAACTGGTTTTCCATAGACTATTTTCCATTAAAATCTAAACAATCAGAACATTTAGGGATGTCTTAACATTTCCGGTAATTTCTAAAGGTTGTTCTATGATGTTAAAGTGTATTATTCCAATTAAAAAATACTGAATTTTTCTTACATGAGCACACTATATGTAAAGGAAAATATAAAAAGACTAGAAATGCTAAAACTTAATTTTTGTGAAAGTTCTTTAGAAGTCTATTAGGAATAATTTGTATATGGGTGAGATTTTAGTTTGCCTTTAGAAAGCATATTTTAGGTTAATCATATTAATGCCAACATCTATGAGAAGACCTATTAAGTCTCAGACCTACTAGGAGTTTAGATTCATAGTCACCACTCGTGAGTATACATTTTGCATTTTTGAAGACTGACTTCTGCTGATTGATTTTCAGGTACTTGAATTCACATAAGAGAATATTTCCATGGCAGCAGAGCCGAATTTCAGATTCCCTGCTCCACTACCAGCTTCTGATGGAGCTGCTCCTGGTCCTGAGTCCAAGTGGGAGCTCACAGAAGATCTAAAATTATAATGTCTGAACTCTTGTAGCAGTAGAGTGGACATTTTGCCCTAAAAGGACATTTTTATAAGACGAGTTGAGTCTGCTTTTTAGTTGGGAATAGTTTCTGTTGTGATGGGAAGTACATTAAGTTATGAATTATTCAGTCATTTGTGCAGAGCTTGTGACTTTGAGGTAAACAGACCTGGCATCATTCATGTCCATGTATTTTTGTGTGTGTTTTTTTGGAGGCTGGCCGGCTCGGGGATCTGGACCCTCTCCCTTGGTGTTACAACACCTCGCTCTAACCAGCTGAGCTAAGCGGCCAGCCTGTCCATGTGGCTTTGTTCTCTTCCCCACTGGAGTGTTTGTGTCACCTTTGCACACGATGCACGCTTGCGAGGCAGCAGCCGTTTCTCTCTTATCCACGACAGTGGCCCAGTAATTCTTTCATTTCCTTCAGATGAGTTGGTGTCGAGGCAGAAGAGGGAGGTGGAGAGGTTAAAAACCAAGCAAACATCTCTTGACAGCCCGTGAAACCTTTTCTCTGCCTTTCTCCTGATGTTAAATTCTTTTTTTCCCCCCAATAATATGAATTTCCCTAAGTGTCAAAGTGACCCTTAAGAAGTTAAACCTTTGCTCTGTTCCTCATGAAAATTCTGAGTAAGTCCAGGGTATAAAATGTCTGGACTAAAACCCAGAAGTGTACAGAATTTGAATGAAATATGATTCCTGTGCCTTGTAGACGTTAACTCATTCTGTGAAATAAAACTGAGATATTGGATAGTAGAGTGTAAAGTACCCCCAACACGTTTTCATTCAATAAAAACAACTTAATTCCTTTATTTTTCCAGCAATAATTCATGTAGTTTGACTCACTGCCCTCTCCCACCTCCTCTGTCTGTACATTTAAGATACGTTTCTTTGTCAACTTTAAGACAAAAACCACCTGACAAATTGTAGACAAGTGTCTAAAATTTATGCTTAGTTTGTTTTTGGTAGAAAATACAGAAAGAATATTAGAAAATAAAAGCTGAGCAAAAGATATTTATGCTGTCTTGACTATGCATCCATGAAGAAGAATGCAAAGGAAGTGGGAGTAATGGGATGTATTCGCATTTTAGACCCCAGAATAAACACCCAAGAGGGAAGTTTATTTATGAATTATGTTCCTGGCTTGAGAACACGTTGAGAGTGTGCGTGTGTCCGTCCTTGAATTGCTTGTCTGACTTGAGGACCGGAGTGGTTGGTTGCTTGTCTGTCACCTTGCAACTCTTGTTGTCATTATCTCCAAAATGTTTTCGTGGCTTACTTTCTTATTTCAGCTGCTAATTTTGATAATTAAAAAACAAAAAAACCAATCCTTAATAGCAAGTTTTAATGAGAAGACAATGGAAAGCAAAGGGACAGATCTAAGAGATACTACAGATTTTTTGCACTTAGAGCAAAATAGGTTAGGTACTCATACAATCTAACATTAGCTTTTCAAAAATATTGCAGAGCCATCATTTCATTGATTACAGCTGATTACAAGGCAAGGGGCATTTCAGTCATTTTACCATTAGCTTTTATTTTTTTCTATTGATTTTTTAAAATTTTTTAATTTTTAAAAATGTTTGACACATAATAATTGTACATACTTATGGGGTACTGTGTTTCACTACCTGTATTTCACTACCTATGTACAATGTGCAGATCAAATCAGGTCAGTTGACATATCCATCACCTCAAACATTTATCATTTCTTTGTGTTGGGAGCATTCAAAATCCTCACTTCTAGTTAGTTGAAAGTATGCATTAAATTGTTATCAATTATAGTCATCCTATAGTGCTATTGAATACTAGATCTTATTCCTGTCTAGCTATAATTTTGAATGTCATTAACTTTTTAAATATGAAGAATCATCAAGCAGATCTGTTATTGTACAGATGGGTATAAAGCTTTCTAAGTTTAATTATTTGAATTTGTTTTTTTGTATTTGTTCTATTTAGAAGTCAGAATCACTTCTAGTCTATTTTCATGTGTAGCTATATAGAATTGCTTTCAATAGACTAATTCAAATTACTGAATTGTTAATTAACGGCTATTTTTACAGACATTGTTACTGTATTAATCCATCTTACTGTATTGGGCATTGAGTCCTTTATTTCAGTTTGATAAGCACTTGACTATCAAGCATGGGGGTAGGCAGCACATGACATGAGCAAGATCTGGTTCCAGTCTTTAAGGAGTTGCCTTTAAAATGTACATTCTTTTTATAGAAGTTAAAATATAGTTTTATTTGAGCTCAGTTATTCCTTGCAAAAAGAGGAAGGTCCTATTTTTTGTACATAAGAATCTGAAGATAGTATTTTCTGTAAGAAGGTAGTTTTTTCTGATTTGCTATTCACTTCTAGATTAGAGGAAGAATTGTTTTTAGACTGAATATTTGTAAGGATTATTTGTGCATATGAATAGTAATTTTGTGCATGGTGTGGATTACTTTTCACTAGGAACATAGGTCTGTATAAAATAAATTCAACCAGATGTTGTGAAGAAGAATCTAGTGTTGATAAAGCCATTTATTAAAAGTATTAAACTTGTTTTTTTGTTTAGTTGTTTTTTGGGGGGGGGAGGGGTTGGCAGCTGGTTGGTACAGGAATTGAACCCTGGACCTTGGTGTTATCAACACCATGCTCTAACCAACTGAGCTAACTGGCCAGTCCAAAAGTATTAAATTTGTAATGAATAATCCCATAGAGACCATCTGATTTGGACATATTGGAGTAATACAGGAAGTTACAGAGAGATAGGAATGAATTCTAGGTTTGAATGAAATCACAGTTACTGTTTTTTCCCTTGGGAAAAAAAATTAAAATATTTGATAGCTTGTTTATATTGTAAATTACAACATAAAAATCTGAGCATGCAACTGTTTGGTGCTGTGCTTCATGTATATCTATAAAGCATTTGGACCCCAGACCATCCAGCCACCTAAAAAAATAAAAATAAAGCATTTGGAAAAGGTGAAAGTCTTCCAGTTTTTGACGGTTGCTTGCACAGAACTAATATATTTAATAGTCTTAGACATTCATCTTTGTGTAGAAGTATTGAAATCAGAACTTTTGAGGTGTATGTTATTTTAAAATGCTGCTGTTATGACTAAGGCTAGAGAAAGTGATAGATTTCTTGGTGTACATTAGTGCTAGGAGAGCTGCCTGTGGCTAACTGGGCCTGCTTTACAGGAGCCCCTAGTTTCCAGTTTGCTAGCTCAGCACTTTGTCAGAGCACGTGCTTTCATCCTTTATGCATTTCAGCGCTCTTAAGATTAGGTTTACAATAATGAATTTCTTCATAAAGTAGATCTTCTCTCCACTAAGTAAATTATTAGGAAATATTTGTAGCATGATTTAAGAAAAATATTTCAGCTTCAGGCTAGGGGCAGAAAAAGAAAAAGGCTAGGCACTCATGTAGGTTACTCAGAGAAAAAGTTGATACGAAGAGTTTTTAAATTTCTTTTTATCTATCTTTAGAAAGCTATTCACACAAATTCATCCATATTCTATCTTCTGTTCTGAAATTTTTCCCCCACTAATGACATTTCTTACCATCTTACGATATTACAGAAACAGTCCCATCCATACTTGTATACCATGTACCATATTTTGACACAGAACCAGCTGAGAATTTTCACAGTAAAGGTGTATATTCATATGCTGGACTTCAGAGGCTCATGGGTTAGTGATTGACTAGAATTTGGAGTTAGAAAATATCACCATAAATTAGGAGCTCAGGTTCATAAAAATGTATATGCTTGTTCAAGATGAATACATCAGGTATTACGTACACTATTTTTAGTTTAGGTAAGAGCATTCATTCTAAGGAAACAAAAAGAAGCAGGTCTCTATGGGGAAAAAGGTACAAATACAAGAAAAGTTAGAAGTAGTCTCTGATACTATAAAGTGTTCCAATTTCTTTAGAAATCCTTAAACAAGTCGTGCATTGAACATGCCATTGTTATCATGGCAGGATGATTAGACTGAATCACTTAGGAATTTATAGTTTCTTTGTTATGAGTGGTGATTTTCTTGAGCATAAAATTCACATCAGGAATCCTCTCCCTTTGGCCCCTTTGTAATTGGTCTGGCAGGTTCCAGGGTGGGGGAGGCAGACACAAGGATCCCAAGCATCTCTTGCAAAATACTTGCAAATTTTCAATTTGAGAGTTTACAATGCTTTAATTTCCAAAATGTGTAATAACATTAAATAGTAGTGTACACATGGTTATAAGAGATCCAGTTGACAAGAGGACTGCTTTAGTTTAAATAATGGGCTTGGTGTCAGATTGCATATATGAGGGGTCTTCAAAAAGTTCAAGGGAAGATTCATATTGTCTTTCAAATCCATTTTTCCACGAACTGTTTGAAGTACCTTCGTAGTTTGGGTAATGTTTTTAACAAAAATGAGGGAAATAATAACTCATGAAAATTTGACCCTTTTGATCTGGAAACGTGAGAATGATTTATACCAATAAATTATTTCAGATACCGTTTGCTAATGACGGTGTTTGTTTTAGTCCGTGCTTCCACTTTTAGAAGTACCCATCATCAAGCCATGGCTCAAAAGAGCAGTATTCTTTTTAAACTGTAGCTATTAAAATTGTTTCCTAAAAATATAATAAATATGCTTTTTTTCTATATGAAACTAATTACAAGGATACTTCAGAAAGTTCATGGAAAGATCCTTTCTGGCAGTTCTTTAAAATGTGTTTAAGTTTTTGCTTCAAGGTATAAAGCGGTTGTTTTTTCTTTCTTAAGTCGTAAGTTTTGTTTTCAGTAACAATTTAAACCAATTGTGTTTTTCCTCTATACAAGTTACTAACTCAGACAAAAGATATTTTAATTCTGTTATATTCTAGTTCACGGCAGCTCTTGGGCAGACACTTGCCTGTGCACATATTTTAAAATAGTCTGCTTTTGTCACTTAAAAATATTTATCATTAAAATGACAGAGACAGACCAACCGTTTATTGACATTGCTGTGAAGAATGGCCAATGTGTGGGGCAGCCAAGGTTAGCCATGCCTGGGGTTCTGATACTCCTAGCATTTTGTGTTTCTTTTTGCGTTGTGAGGAAGGACACCTCTTTTTTGTTTTGAGGAAGTTCCTCGATTCCATCTTAATTTTGCCCATTAGCAAAAAATCACCATCATGTGAAAATTTACACAACTTTGTTTTGTTTGGTTCAGAACCATGTTTGCAAGATGACTTGGTTTATAAGTCTCTCCCCCGAGGTTCCTTTTCACCTCTAATGAGGGCATGTGTGAACGGACACTGTTTCCTCCTGCGCCATGGATTGGGGGCAGCCTGAAGGTCTCCTGGGTTCGTGGGTATGTTTTCTGGGAACGGTGGAAAGGAATTTGTCAGACTTTGGGGAAACCTTATAAAAATGAAACATGTTTTATATCTTTGGGATCACCTTTTAATCAAAGGAGCAAAGGAAAACTGTTCTCTATTGTGCCCCTACACCGGAGGCCTTCTGCATGTGACTTTCAAAGGTCAGCTGCTTTCATCCTGGTTTGGATGCTGCTTGTGTTTAATATCAGCTATTAAATCTCCAGCATACAGGAAAATCTGAGATTTTTCTCCTTCCCCACCCCATTTTTTCTGTTTTTGTTCCATGTAAACAGTTCCTGTCGTAGTAACATAGACAAATATAGCAGAGAATGATTTTCTGGAAGAAGAATGCTCCCTAAGCATTTTTTAACCATTTTTGGGAAGAATTGATCTTTCTCTGTGTTTCAGACAGACTTCAAGAGGGGAAGGCCGCTGCTGTAATTGAAGTTACATCAGATGTATTGCCCCGATTGATCCGTTCTTAGTCTCCGGCCAGGGTAGCAGGAAATGGCATCAGGGAGGAAGCGTACTTCGTTTAGGCACAGATCCCAGAGTCACGCCCCTGTCAGCCGTGGCTGCATTAGTCCCAGGCTCATTCCCGTCTGGGGAGCTGCGCAGTGACTTCCTTCGTGTGCGGCTGCAGTGGGCCAGCCAGGCCGCACCATCAGAAGGGTGCAGGCGTGGAGCTCGGATGTTCACCCGCACGGTCCCTTGTCACAGGGTCTGCCTGCAGAAGGTCGGTTGTGAGACATGTCCATGGCATTTTCTGATCCAGGAGGGTGAGTTGGCCTTTTCTGCAACATGCTGATGGAAGAAACAATGGAGGGCCTCAGTTGCGTGGGTGGTCTCCTGGGAGCTCCAAATGAGTGATACCCCCGTGACAGCAGTAAGAGGCTTCTGGAAGAGTTAGGGTTTGTTTTCTTTGTGCTGATTGTAGGTTAGGAGGGTGGGTTTGGAAAATTCATAATTTCTTTCCAAGGGCCTGTAGAGAAAGTCTTTAAAAGTGTGCAGCATGTGCAGCTTGCCTCAACTTCTAAGTTGACTGGGAAAAATACAAAATAGACTTTTTTTTTTGGTACATTTCTCAGTAATTAGCAACTAAGAAATCTTCCATGTTTAGAGTAAGAATATAGATTTCTGAAATCCTTAACAAATAGCGTTTGTACTTGACTGACTTCCTCTAGTATTTTTTTTTTTTTTTTTTTTTTTGTATTCATTTGAGTAAGTTTTATAGTCCTGTGAAGTTCTTTCTTGCAAGTACCCACACGACTTTGGCACCCCATAGTCTTATTTTGTCTAAGTTTCCGAGGCAGATGCATTTTTAAAATACTGAGTTTGTCTCCATATGGAAAAAATAATAACCCCGTTATGAATTCCTTGTTTGTGCAAAGGAAAGGACTTTCTCTTCCTGTCACTGTTGAACTGTGGGTGTGAGCACTATTAGACCCCCAGAAATAAGGGCAGGTTCTTTTTATAATGTTTAAGAGATCTGCTTTCTTAGGAGATAATGCTCAGCGACATGCACTTTATTTCTCCTGATCACTCCGTAGAAGGACTACAGCCATATCTGTCTCCTGCAGTACTGCTGTATTAAAACACAGTTGGCCTGGAAGTCATGGAAATTTAATTTGATTTCTGCGTGGGTGGGAGTGGAATGAGCCACACAGCAGTCCCTGTTGCCCCTGTGCCAGCTGCCTGGGCAGGTCTCGTTGCCAGCGCTGCCTCTGAGCACATTTGCTAGTATATGGTGTCTTTCAGTTGCTTTACAAGCATTTTGGCTTATTACATATTATTTCTTTTTCATTTTAGGGTGGCTTTACAGAGAGCAAATGTTTATATTACAAAGAGAAATGTATATTAAAGTGTAGCTGCTTAGCACATTTTTGTTTTCATATCCTCTTTGTAAGGTCTGTTACCTCATTTTTAAAAAATGATTTAATGTTTACTTATTTGTTAATGAAAGGTGCTTAATTAGTTTTATTGTCTGCATCCCAAAATAGCATTTGTTCGCTGATTTTCTCTACTTTTTTTGAAACTACGTCTCCCCCCATGAATTAGAAGAATTACAGTAGAAAGCCAGATGGCTACAGGTTGTTTACTAGGTGATGGTCCTTTCTCCAAGTCCATTCTACAGTGTGAGGCTAGCAGGGGTCTCCCAGCGTTACACAGGAGGGTTTCAGCATGGCAGTGTGGGCCTTGTGATTGCCCGTCTCTGAACATGCTGGCACTTGCAGCCGCCTGCCGAGGTGCCTTCTTGAAGGAAGAGCAGATCCCTGGAGGGGAGTTACCTCTCTCCAGTTGGAGTCAATTAAACTTATTAAAGAGTCCTAAAGGTTTGACTGCATATATACCCCCTCCCTTCCATTTCAGCTGCCTTTCTTAAATCAGGGGGCTTAGCTTTAAATATTCCCGTTGTGTGAAATTTGGAGAGGACTAAAGCTTTTCAGGGGTCCTTTCAGTTGTTTCTGTGTGCAGATGTGTGAACTTTCTGCGTAGAAGAGAGGGACCACGGGTATGAATCCAGCTAGTTTGACAGTTTCATGTATTGGTAATTTTTCGGTTTTAAATTGCAGTTGTTTATTGGTTAAACCCAGTTGGAGTAAGTTGAGGCCAAACTAGTTGTCTTACCTCAGGGGTTTCTTTTCTCTGTTGGTCTCTTTAGTTTAAACCAAGTCCCAAAGGAGAGTTCTAACAACAGGCTTCTTTGTAAGCGTGAGCACATAGTAGGGTGATGCTTTTTTCTTCTCTCTCCTTCCCTGTAATTCTGTGAGTTGGTAGGGCTGGTTCCTATGTGTTTAGTTAGCACATGAAGACCCCATCCCAGCAGTGAGTGTTCTTTGCCAGATCAGGCGCTGTTCGTGCTGAGAAGCGCTGCTCTGTCGGCCGGGCCCTCTCCTGGAGGCCTGCCATCCTGTCTGTGTCTGGAGGGGACCCAACACTGGCCTTTTGCTGCCCTCGGGCTGGCTGCCTTCAGACGTGCTGCTCACCAGTTTACAGTGCTGTGGGGATGCAGGGCAGGCTGGGGGGATGGAGAAGGAGGGCCTGGGGGCTGAGATTGAGAAGCTGGAGTCACGATGGGCGGGGCCAACAGGAAAGGTGGAGAACAGAGTCTCAGCTGGGCTGCTTTGTCAGCCATGCCCTGAGGCTGGACACCCCGGGCTCCCCTTCATTGGCGCAGGGGAGGAGGCTCACCGGAGACTGGGGTTCTGGGTTTGGCCTCTTCTGTGAAATAGCACATTCCTTTGTAATGTCATAAAGGTAGCCTTATATGTGTAAAACTGTAGAATATGGTTAGATTGGTGGTTTGTTGCTAGTTAGGTGTATAGTAATTTGATATATTTAAAACATCTTACAGGTTGAAGACTTCTCATGAAAGGAAATTAAGTGTTAGGAGTTCTTTGAGTCTTTGTATGGGACTTTGCAGGTCATTGCTAATTGTAATGTGATTTTGCTAAAGGCATCTTGTTTTTCCTGTCAGCCTGAGAGAATATCCACAGCATGACTTTCAGATGGAGTGGTCTTATGAAATACATGTACCCAAGAGCCAAGCGATCTGCGTCTGCCTCCGTCTACCTGCCTGCCTGCCTGTCTGTGGGGAAGTGGGGGTTTCACTAGAACTTAGAAGGGTGAGATGAAAACATGTAAAAAGTGCCTTCTTTGTGAAATTACTTGGTGAGAGTTGTGCATATGGTCTACTGAGTCCCTGCATGTGCATTTTGGAAAAACATGTGTGCGTGTGTCTGTGAATGAGTGAGAGGTGGGGGAGGGAGGGTCAGGCAGAGCACACACTTGGGGGTGGAAAGGTGAAAAGAGGTAGGAGAGAAGCCAGTAACTTTTATGTTTTCTTTTAGAGTAACAGAAAGCAGCAGTTAAAATCCAGATGTTCTTATGAATATTCCGTTGACCTAGTATTGATTTCCAGACCTGTAAATTTTGGTTAGTTGACAGGGATTATCTGGGCATAAGCAGGGATGGGGAAAAGCTGAGTGTAGAAAGCAGTGAGATTAACTCACAGTAATAATTTTAAAACCTGGAGTTTAGGATATATATTTCCGTTCCTACAAGGTGTGCCTGCAGTTGGCAGGTCCTCCAGCATGCTGCTGTGTCCGTCCAGCAGTGCCACGCTGTGCTGCTCACCTGGCTCTGATGTGCAAGGGTGACTAAGACAGACGAAGTCTTACACACTCGTCCATTCTTGGATTTCACAGATATTGTTTGTTCACAAAGTAGTTTTATTTTTGTGCCACATAAAGACTTCCTCTTGTCTTTGCCCTTAACTGGTAGCATCACCTTGACCTATCCTGTGTGAAAACTCAGGAAGATGGGTGACGTTGTATGTGTGAGTATGTGCATAACTATATGTGTAATCATGTGTACAACCTTTTTAAAATTTTTAGTAGGTTATAAACTTACCAATTACAAATATGTAATTTTTATAATGGAGGGATTATGAGACATGGTTCTTGTTTTATTACATGTTCTTTATTTCTTGGTGTGCAGTGAACATACTGTGGTGCTTCAAAAAGTTCATGGAAAGATTAATATTATCTTGTAATCTCTTTTTTCACAAACTTTTTGAAGTACCCTCTCATATTTTCAGGGGTTGTATGGTAAAAAAGGAAATCTGAAAGCTGCTTATTTTCATTAAACTTCTGCGTCTTCTGTGTGTTTGCTTAAAGTTGGATGGCTCCTTGAATCTTTGTGTAGGCTATAGGGCATTTTTTGGCATATGCTTGCCATAAAGGAAGGGATCTAGTGAACCATGATAATATTTTATTAAGGTAAGTACCGTTTTGATTTGCTTTAACTATTGAACTGAAATGAAAAACCATGGAAAGCAAGGCTTGTGTCTTTGGGGGTCCACACAATATAAACCCTGAGGTTTTATAAAAGTCAGCTCTTTAGTCTTCCCCTGTTTCAGACGTATGCTGAAGGTACCCAGGTTATACTTGTATTTGCTGTCTTTGGTCTAAGCATTTGGATTTAATTTCTCATCAGTTGAATGGCATTTTCTCAGGCTGTTTGGTTTCGCTCTCAGCTTTTTCCAGACCAGCTGGTCCTGCTTTTGGAGTGTCTCTTGGAGCAAAAGACCTTGAAACCCCGAACTCTGCAAAGCCTCCAGAGGACGTACCGCCTCGACAGTCAGGATGCAGAGGTAACCAGGAACGCCCTAGGAGTTTAAATGTCAGGTCCCCACAGTGGATGACAAATGATGATCTCAGTGTAGCCCCACACCACTGAAGCTGCCGTTTCCATCAGCAGCATCCCGTGGGTTTGCTTTGTGCGTGAAGAACAAGTGCTTTGAGCACAGCGTAAATGGCCCTCCTGGTTGTGCTTGCTCCAGCAGGGCCTCTGATAGTGCTCATACTTATAGGCAGAGTATTTTGAAGCCTTAAGTTTTCCTGTCTTACTTCTTAATTCGTAAAGATGGACAGAGGTCTCCTAAACCCTGAGCAGGCAGGGTGGAGTGTTTATGAGTCATAACCTTGGGTGGGTCACCGTGTGCACTGACGGTGGCGCCATCCTGCTGCACATTAAGGAAACTTGGCTCAGATGTGTCAGAGCTTCTCAGTTGCCTTCAGTGGGGACGGGAAAGGAGCCATGTGTAAAGGAAATGAAAACTAAATCTAGCAGCCGGGGTTTGAAAAGTAAAATTGGATGCTTGTGGGAAAGCAATATGATGTGGGCCTTAATATCTTTTAGCTTATTGTGAAGAATACAATGTGAATCCTAAGATGAATTCCAGGTTTTTAAATATGAAATAATAAATATTTAATGTATTTAGTCATCTTCAGTAAAAAACAAGGGCTCAGTCAAAGAGAAAAGCCCTTTTATATAAAACTGCTAAAATGCAGAAAATGCAGGTAAGTTTGGTTTGTATACAGTTGAGAATAAATGAACATTTTAAAACTGAACAGTCCAGTACAGCGGCCATTAGCCACAAGTGGCTGCGGAGCACTTGAGACAGCTGTTTTGAATTGAGGTGTGCTGTAAGGGTAAAATGCACAAGGATATTGAAATTGTCATGTGAAAGAAGCAAACTATCTCCACAATTCCTCCCTACTGATTATTATGTCAGAATGATATTTTGGTTATCTTGGGTTAAATAAAATATTATGATGAATTTTACAATTGTTAAAATTGAATAAATCAAGGAAAGCTAGTTTCTTATTAACTAAAAGGTAAGGTGCACGTTATACATTTTAAAGCACTATAAATTCAGGGGTAACTCAAGAACTCTGGAGAAGACACATGTAGCTTTACATCCACCTGAGTGAGCATAGATCAGATGTACAACTGTTGCTGTTTTATTTCAGCTTTTATAGTTTTGTTTATAGAAGTTTCCAAATGCCAGGCTGTTATTATTTTTAATTAGTGCTTAAAAGACCTTCCTATTTATAGGCAGTAGGCTACGTTTTAATCAGGGCAGAATACCACTGACATGCCAGGCCCCTGTGACAGGCACGGACAGGTCTGGAGCCTGTTGCTCAGTGCCCAGAAATCGTGAGGTGGGAGACCCTGTTTTTCCCTTTCCTTTTGGCATAAAACGCATCCTGTTCTTAACTTACAGCTCAACTTAGCTATTATATATATAACCTCTTAAACCTTTAAGAAGGACAGCAGGTTTTATCTGGTTGCTTGTTTCACATCTCACAAACTGTGTCACGACGCCTGAAGACAGGGTAGTCTCTTCAGCATAGACCCCTGGTGGCGAGAGACTGGGATCTGAGTACGGGTTTGCTCGATTTATGTGACTAGTGTGGCCAATGTCTGTGCAGTTCATGAATACTCACTCTGCTCGCACTGTGACAGGGAAGGCTTGCCCTCAGGAAGCATATGCTCCTCTGACAAGACAGCTCAACAGAAAATGAACAAGATACCTTCAGATAAGAGCTGTGAAGGAAGAATACAGGGTGAAGGTGGTCTAGGTTTCTTTAGGTAGAGTATTCAGGAAAGGCCACTCAGAGCAAGTGACATTTGAGCCAGGACCTAAGGATGAGAAGAAGCTGGTCATAGAAAGCTGTGGGGTCAGAGGTGGTTTCCATGCAGAGACAAGCATGTGCAGAGGTGTGAACTTGGCATGTGCTAGGATAAAGGTCAGTAAACTTTTTCCTAAAAGGACCAGATAGCTAATATTTCAGGCCACATACAGTTTCTGTTGAAACCATGAGACCTTGCTGTTGTAGTGCAAAAAGCTACCATAGACAATGTGTAAATGAAGTGGCCGTGGGACCCAGAAACTTGATGATTAGCACGTCTCAATACAATCATAGTCTTTTTTTTTTTTTTTCCCCTGGTCCTGGCATGACTGTTAGTTACACTGACAGCTTATCTCACTGTGAAGTTTCCCTGAAATGTCACTCAGAATCAGAAAAGCAATGGGATTTTGGCCAACCAAGATGTTTTCTAGAAACTTTTCTAGTTAAGTGTTATTTATTGTGACACTGATTATCAGGAATTTAGCTGAATAATCATCCGCCTTTAAGTGACAGGACATTTCATGGGAGAAATTGTTGGTACTTGGTAGAGTCTTGAGGATTCTGACTTTATTCTATTTCTTGACTAATGGAACTCTTAATTATGGAATAAATAGCAATCATTTGAGAGTTAGCCAAAGATACTGGTGTGTGACAGGCTGTTTCCTGTGTGTCCTGATGGAAAGTAGCTCTCAAGGGCTTTTCCTGGCAAGGAACTGTGTCCCTGGTGCTTTGTTCAGGGCACTGCCACAGGTCCCTGGGACACCATGGTAACTTAGATGTCTGGTGCAGAAGACACTAACCGGGAGCGATGGGTCTCTCTGGAGCAGAGCAGGGATGCTCAGTAGACTGCATGCACAATGCTCACCATGTAATTTCACAAAGAAAGCACTTTTTATGTGTTCTCTCATTTGGTCTGGAATGGTGACATCTTGCTATTTAGATGAAGCAACCTTTATATTATCTCTTTAGCTAGAGCATCTTTCTTTAATCTGCGTGGGCTGGCAGCGAGAAAGAGGAAAGAAATATGTTCAGATGCTAAATGTGTATTCTGTTCACAGTCATTTCTTACAGGCTGCCAGCTGCTGGGAGCCCCTATGCATTTGGTCACAGAATTCTTGATCTGGGGCTCCATGGTTAGTTTGTGTGTTTGTTTCTTTTTCCTTGGGTTGCGGGATCTTTGCTCTAAATCAGTTTCTCGTTCTCAGCACTACTGACACTTCGGACTGGATCATTCTTCGTTGTGGAAAGCTGTTGTATGCATGGTGGGATGTGTAACATCACTGGTCTCTACCCGTGAGATGCCGGTAGCAGCCCCCACTCTCCTCCATTGTGGCACTCAAAAATGTCTCCAGACCTTGCCAAGTGTCCCCAGGGGGAGCAGAGTCACCCCAGTGAAGAACCACTGCTCTAAGGCAGCAGATGATTCACAAAAGGCAGTGCTTTAAATCTCATTTAATGAAGTGCCTGATGATTGGTTACAGCACAGAGTGGAGTAGCTAGAAAGATGGTTAACATTTAGAGGCCACCCTGAGCCACCTGTTCTCTCCCAAGGCCCCAAAGAATGTAACCATGGGAGAGGTGAAAACACGGCCTGTCATGTGGAAGAAAAAACAGGAATTGCAAACTAAAATAGTAGTAGCAAGGAAATCTAAAGAAACAGATTAGTAAGTAAGGACAAACCTGTTTTACCACTGGTACGGAGAAAACCCTGCCAGCATCCCTCCGCATTCTAGTCTGAATAGGACACTTTCAAGGTCGATTGCAGATGGAAAAAACACAGCTTTGGCTCTGGCCAAGCCATGTCCAGTGGCTCCGGGTCTCCTCTACCTCCCTCCCTGGTGGGTTTTACGTATGTGGGGATGCGTATCTTTTCATACGCTGTTAATAAGAGAACTCATCGTTTGCTTGGAAAGAAAGCAGCACAGCATTTATTTGAAGTCCGGAGGTGGAAGGCGTGATTCCAGCAGCAGCACAGTGGTCTGACAGCCCTGATGCTCATCTCTGAATTTCATTTGGGCCAAAAGCATAGTTTCCATGAAGTAAGGTCATTTAATGCCTCTACAGGGGCATATAAAAGGGGCAAAGAATACAGGTTTGGCCAGGTATTGCATCTCCAGATTCTAAAACTGATCTTTGGTTGTGATTCTCCTCATTCCTTTTAATGCTAAAAGTCTTCCCCTTCAAGACAACTTCCGCGGACTGCTGCATCGTGGGGTCTTGGAGCTGCAAAGTGTTCAGGGGGGCCTATTCCCTGCCATCATAGCTCCTTGTTCCTGTTTTCTCCCCTGGTTGCTTTTTTGTAGCATTCTGGCTACAAACAAATGAGGCATTGCTATTTTATGTTCTCCCAGAGTACTGTGGTTTAGGGGAAAGGTTAGATGTAATCTCTTCAGGCCCTGCTGCCATTTCAGATGTTCAGCAGTTTATATTTGTTCAAACTCAGTGGACTGAACTTTGAAGCTTCCTCTTTTGTCCATCTTGATGCAGCATCTAAGTTACATAATAAAGGCAGAATCTATGGCCTTGCTGCCATCAGATGCTGTAATCATCGTGTGTGAGAGCAGCACCCAGCCGTGTCCCCACTCTGGTACTGGGTTTGTGGTAGCCCGCAGTGCTGGCACCAAGCCTCCGTGCCAGTGGGACTGTGTGGGACACCAAGGCCTACAAGTAGGCCCAGTGCCAGAGTGCCGGCTCCATCCCAGTGATGCCCGAGACCATGGCAGCACCCTTCACCTCTCCTCCCTTTTCTCCACTGGCTGCCCTGGGTGCAGGCAGAGCTGGGACCTCATTACCAAGCCAGCTGGCTCACAGGTCATCCTCCAGCATTGTCAGGAGGCACCATCGTGGAACGAAGCCCCACAGGGCGGTGTTCACACTGAACATAAAAGAGGAGACCATTGTGGAGGGTCAGAATGGTGTGTGGCAGTTAGTGAAATGGTTTTCCAGAGTGAAAATGACAGGGCGGTCCCGGAAGGGCAGAGGGACAGGTGCCTCCTCTAGCTGGCAGCTCACAGATTACTTAGCATTGGCCACTTGTCATAGTATCTTTTCAGGTACAGGGGATCTGGCTCATTGGCTCCTTGATGTGGTCAAGCTCAGGCTGAAAATCAAGAAGTTGGGTGCTGATAATCTGAACTTTAGAATGTAACCTATAAATAGTGTGACTTATAATCAGTTTTCTAAAAAGCCACATGGCAGTATAATAATTCCTTTTCTAGAGTTTTAAAAGCTGGGTGGGTATAGATTGAAAAGGGGGATGGGGTAATTTTCTTTAGTTGCTTTAGACGTATCTTTTTAAACTATGTGCCTTTTATGATATGGGGAAGAACAGAGTTCTTATGTAATTCTTTGATTATATTTGTGTATTTTTTGTTCGTATTTGGTCTGTGAAACATTTAATCAATGTTTCAGACCATTTTCTTTTTTAAATGAGGATGATATATCTACGTATTTATTTTCTTAGGTTTCTTTCTTTGTTGTTCAGTTTAGTGCCCCTGGAACTTTTCTGTGGAAAACCTGCAACAGATAGAGTCACCCCTGTTATACTGTGATAAAGGGATTTGGTTTTAAAGTTGATTTAAAATGACAAAGTAAAGAACTTTCATTTTTTAGATTAGTAGCCCTCTGTTGTTCCTGAGGCTAGGGACTGTGTTTTATTTACCATGAGTTGTTATAGCACATTGTGACTGGTCACATGTTTGTTAAATGAGTGAAGGTAGAGAAAAAAAAATGAGCCATGGACAGCCAATCTGGCTAATTTTTCTTAAAAGGCCTTTAAAATAAATAATTAGTTTAGAATTTATCTACTAAAAAAAAAGAGAGCACTTAATAGGTGGGGCTTTAGCTACAGGTTCAGCCAGACCTTATTAGAAAAGTCGCCGGTCACTTACTGTTTCCCGCTGTTAGCTTCCTCCAATATACTTAGCAGCTGGGCTGATCGTGCAGCTGCCTGTGAAGACTTAAGGGCATTACTGCTCTTGCTGTAGGTGTATCCCCCAGTCTGAACAGACTTTTTCTGGGGTCTAAATAACATTGCCCTGATGCTCTTCGTCCAGTATAGCCAAGAAACCAGCTACATCTCATCTTGTCTTTCGAGTGATGTCAACACATGGGGTTTTATTGGTGCTTCTGGGTTCTGTATAGCTCTACATATTTTTATGTTAGATTACTTTTCTGAAATCCACGCCAAAAAAAATGCACAGTTGTCTTTGAACACTGCTGTTTTCTTTCACAATTGTAAATTGAACCATATTCAAATGTAAAGTGTACCTTAAATACCCTAAAATAGAGTGTTCACTTGGCCAGAATTCTCAGTGTCTTTCCAGGTTGCTTTTCTTCCCTGTGGTCCTTTCCTGCATGCCTTCCTTGCTGTGGTACCAGAGCAAGCACAATGGACAGTCTACTGTGTCTGACCTCGGAACTGTGGGAACTGTGCAGCGCAGACAGAATGTGAGCTCTGCCTCCCATGTGCAGGCAGCTCCCACAGGGTCAGCAAGCCGAGGCGTGTCCCCTGGGCCTGCTGTGCCAGCAATTGGTGGTATTTTGCATGGGTGGCAGGGTATGAAATTAAAAAACAGAAACACAGAAGGGACTAGCTAAACTTTGTGGGGGGTGCTAAAAGGGATTTTTTTTTCCCCGCTGCTCAGTCTGCACGTTGCTTTGCTGCAACCTTGACCACATGGAACTGTGTTCCATAGATAAGTGGTCTTGCCCATCTGTGGGTAGAAGCAGATGCCCAGGCTGAGCACAGGAAGTCTCCAGGCATCAGGGAATCAGCCAGCCAGAAGCCAGCAGCCCAGAGCTGAGCCCGTCCCCATGGCCTTGGCTCTCAGGACACCAGGTAGCTTTTCTTAGGAATAGAATGCATGGAATAATTGTTTTTAATAACAAGTTTTTTGAGATATAATTTACATACTGTACAGTTCACCCATTTAAAGTATACAATTCAGTGGTTTTTAGTATAGTTAGAGTTGTGCAGCCATCACCACAATCAATCGTAGGACGTTTTTGTCATCCCCCAAAGAAACCCAGTACCCTTAAGCTGTCATCCCTAGTGCCTCCAGCCCCCCATGCTAGGCAACCAGTAATCCTTCTGTCTCCAGAGATTTGCCTGTTCTTTCACATAAATGGAATCATATACAATACGTGGTCTTTTGTGACTGGCTTTTTTCACTTAGCATGTTTTCAGAGATCATTCTTGTTTGTAGCACGTATCAGTACTTCATTCCTTTTTATTGCCAAATACTTCCAGTCACATGGATAGACCGTATTTGTTTATTCTTCAGTTGACGGGCATTTAGATTGTCCCCACTTTTTAGCTATTACTAGTAATGCTGCTGTGAACATTTGTGTATAAGATTTTGTGTTGACACGTTTTCACTTCTGTTGGGTGTACACCTCGGAGTGGAATTCCTGAGTCACGTGGTAACTGTGTTTAACCTTCTGAGGAACTGCCAGATTGTTGTCCAAAGTGTCTGCATCATTTTACTTTCTCAGCAGCAGTGTTTGATGGTTCCAATTTTTCTGCATCCTCGCTAACACTTGCTGTTGTCTGTCTTTTTTATTTAGCCATCCTGTTGGATGCAAAGTGGTAGCTCAGTGTGGTTTTCGTTTGCTTTTCCTACAGTCTAATGATGCTAATAAGCACCTTTCCACGGACTTACCATTTCTTGTTGTCTTTGGAGAAATATCTAGTTAGACCTTTTGCTCATTTTTAAATTGGTTTGCCTTTTCATTATTGAGTTATGATAGTTCTTCATATAGTCTAGATACTAGTTTCTTATCAAACATGATTTATAGAAACACCCTCTCATCCTGTGGGGCTGTCTTTTCACCTTCTTGATGGCATCCTTTGAAGCACCAAGGCTTCAACTTTGATGAAGTCAGTTTATCTCGTGTTTTGTTGTTGTTGCTTAAGAGTTTTATAATTTTAGTTTTTACATTTAAGGCTTGGGTATTATTTTTAAAACTCTTATTTCTCTAGCTCCTGTAAAGAAAAGTATTGGAAGAAATAGCCATTAAGATTGACTTTTTCTGTGCAACACGTGGTGTGGCTAGGAGTTGGCTGGGCTCAGGATGCCCATGCTGCTGGCTTGTTTCCTCCTTCAGGTCTCTGTTTGCGTGGCCCCCTCTTAGGGTGTCTTCTCTGACCATGTCCCCGCCCCAGCCCACTCTCCTCCTCGCACCACATGTCCTTTCATGGTATTTGTCACCAACATACAAGTCTGCACTTGCTGGTTTACTGGGTTTTTCTTAAACTTTATAGTGAACTGTTATAGGCACCAGAAAGGCAAGGGCCTGTCTGTTTTGTTAACCACTTTATCCTCAGTTCCCAGTACTTACATGTTGGAGGATGACTTTTCCTAGATCTTGTGTCTGATACAACAAGGCAGTGGGAGTAACTAAGCCCTTCAGGAGAGAGCAAGCCTTTTGGGGAGACTTGGTGAGATCCCCCAGGGTCGGCTTCACCTCTAGGGAAAGTGGGAAGGCACGATGTCCCTTCTGAGCTCATCAGAGGAGGTGCCCGGTCACTGTTTCTGTCAACAGTGAAAGTCTTCTTTTCAGTGAAGGCCGTGTGTCACGTGTTAGTGAGATGGAGAAAGAGGGTTGGAGTGTGTATCTGCTCAGTTCACAATTACACAGTGCCACATGCGGCCATCAGTGAGCAGCAGGGTAGGGAAGGCAGGCAGACTGCCCATATTTCAGGGTGGGCCCCATGCGGGCTCCTGGGTTCTACTTTTTGGAGCCAGTTGCTGTTAACTGCGTTATTGTCATTAAAGTAGTCTGTCTATAGGAAAACGAAGGAAGGTTGGGGTTTGCCTGAGATCACACACGAGATGTCACGTGTGGATCCTCGCTGTCCTCTCCACGCTCATGTCGAGTGTGACAGCCCCATTTTGCGCCTTGTGCCTGCTCTAGTTCTAGCCAGTCAGGGTACAGACAGGAGCTTCAGGACCGACTCCAGCGAGGGCAGTAAAGCTTCCGATACCTCCTTTGTTTCCTGAAGCCTCAGCCTAGGGATGTACTAACCTGGCTTTGCGGCAGCAGATAAAGTCACTTAATTCCTTTTAGTGTAACAGCATTCATGGTCCCCCCCCCTTTAGAGTGAGGGACAGTAAAAAGGTGAGAGAGAAAAGAAGTGATAGGATCAGAACACAAATGTTGCCAGTCCTTACATGACAGCCGTGCAGCCGACAGTTCTCTAGGCTTTTCTCATGAGAACGAGCAGGTAGGCGTACCCTGCCCCAGAACACTGCCCTCGGCTGGAAATGCTGTCTGCCTCGTAGCTGCTCTGCAGAGGCGTCCCCACTCTCTGGCAGTAAACCCACTTTAAAGCCAAGTTAAATCTAATTTAAGGACACAAATTGAAAAAGCAGGTTTGTTTATTGCACTGTAGACTTATTAACTTACAAAAGCCATAAGCCTTGGTCTTTCTGTTTACAGATATAAAATGGAACTCTAAATGACGTTTAATGGGCTTCCCGGATCATGTTCCCTGGACAGATTTTTTTTTTCCCCTTCAACAGTAAATTTCAAAATCAAAAGGACTGAAAAGAAGGGGGGAGTGCTTCCTGTCATAAATAGGATGGGTGGCATTCTTCAAAGCATTCTATAGCTTCCAACTGTGCATTATAATTTCAAAGTAGCTGAAAAGCATTGCAGGTTTTCAAAAGTGGTGCATTCATTCAGAAATATTTATCAAGCATGTACTGTGTGCTGGGCACTGAGACAGGGCCCGGAGATGGCCTAAAGGCCAGCAAGGCCCCTGCTCTCACCAAGCTTGCACGTTAGTGCAAATAAATACATCAAATCAGTGAAGAAGGAAAGAGCAGTATGAGCTGGAATGGATGTGAAAGCCAATTCTGTGACAGAGATACTTGGGGACAGGGGGAGCTGATGGACTCTGGGCTGAAGAGATGAGTTAGGTGATGTGGGTCTCATCACTCAAGTAAACGGGTGTCCTACATGGGATAGGGCCACAGCAGGCATCCTCGTCCCTGCTGTTAAAAGGCTGAAGGCTATTGGGACACACTTGAGACTTTCTTTCTGCAGTGTATGAACAGGAGGGAATGCCCTGCAGTTGCTTTTTAATGAAAATATGTGGGCTGTACCATGCTGGTGATTCCAATAGTGGCAAGTGGAGAAGAGGAAAAACACTAGCATATCTATATTGATTGCTGCTGTTGTAAGGGTCACAAGTGAACTTGGCATGAGTGGCTGGAATTTCATATACACAGGGTTCTCTACTTGTGTGAACTTATCTATTTATAATTTATAACTGTTTAAAAGTAAAGCAAGGAAAGCAGCCCCCAGGAGCCATACATGCTTTTGAAGCACGGTGCTGAGTGTGCCCCGCGTGAGCCCCGGCTCAGGGCTGTGGGGGGCGGGGGGTCTCTTGTACTTTGTTGGTGGTAGAGTGGCTACCAGACCCAAGTTGGGGGAGTTGGCCAAGTGACTAGAACTAATCTGTTGTGTCTTACGCCTGTAGCAATGTTGGCTCAGCCTCTGGTGATTCCATTTATTTTTCATGCACAAATACTCTTCTATAAGACGTTGGTTTTCAAACTCCACTTCCAAGGAACCAGGACCCCGCAAAGGAATTTACTATTTAATTTAAAAGTGTTTTCCTACCTGACATGAGGATTTAAATTGTTTGAAGAACCTAATTATATTCTTCCCTTTAATGTGTCTTTATAGCATTTTTATAACAAGCTAAAAGAATTTTATACTTAAGAAAAGTTTGAAAACCACTTTGGGAAATTAGTCTACGAGATCATAAGCAGGCTGCGGGGAGTATTCCCGCATAAGAATTTTTATTTCTCTGTAGTTGCTTCGTGAAAACACTAAAATTGACGTTTAAAAAACAAAACAAAACAAAAAACAAAAAAACCTTGAGAAAATAGCTGTAAAAGAGCACTGAGAATTGGGCTGGGAAGGGGCTCCTACTATGTCATCACCTGGGAAGGGGCAGCCGGCCAGGCAGCGGGGGTCTCTCCTGAAGGCCGCGTTTCCTGGGCGCCTGGCCAGCCTGACTGGAGCCGTGGCCGCTGCTCGCCCACCTCCATTTCTGAGTGGATGCCAGCGCACGCTTCTGGTGGAAATTTACGGAGGAAATGTGACCTGCAGAGGGAGTAATAGGACTTGGGGCATCGGGCCAGCGTTCAGGAACACCCTCGGTTTCTTGGCTGGACCGCACTGAAGCTGGCCGAGTCCACTCACGGGCCACTTGCGCACGTTTCACCCTGTTTCTGTGTTTGGTGACATCGTGCTGATGGGCTTAATGGAGTGAGCGCCTTCTGGCAGCCACCGCCTTCTGTGCTCGGGAACCTGCAGTGTGGGCTTCTGTTCTAGAGCCTTCTAGACCATAGCCTGGGCCAGAGCAGCCCACCAGGGTCTTTGTAAATAACATTTTATCTGAAGACGCCCACGCCCATTTGTTGACACATTGTCTAGGGCTGCTTTGGCCCCTGACAGAAAACAGATGTCAACCCCTGTTCTAGAGTTTAATAGGAAACTGGTTCTGGACACATTCAGATGCCTCAGGTTGAAAAGAGCACAGGGTGGGGTATGGGGTTGTCCTCTAGCTGCTGTTCTCTCCCATTTCCAGGAGAGAGCAGTGAAATGAGGGGGAGGCCCCCTCTCCCGCACGGTCCAGTTAGGGTTGTGGTCATGGGACTTGGGAGCTGAATCTGACATGTGGTTTGGGAATATAAAGGACTCCACCAGGCTGGTGCCATTTTGTATGTGGGGCTGGAAGTCAGAAGAGCAGGCTTCAGCTGTGGCCTTTGAGCCACCGCAGTCATGTGGGGCGAAGCCTGGCGGTGGCATAACTGTATTGGAAAGGCAAAAACACAGCGCAGCTGGGGCTGCTGCTGTGGCGAGGCTAAGTGGCCTTTCTGTCCACGTGGTTTGGAAAACTCCCAGATGCCAGCCCCTGGATGTACTTCTCAGGGGTTGCCATGGAAAGGGCCAGCTTCCCAGGGCGCTGACCCGCTGCTGCTGGAGTCTCCGCAGCGTGTCCCTGCCTCAGCGCGGCTGCTGCCACCTCAGTGAGCATCTCACCGGCACCTTGCTCTGTGGTTCCGTCACTTCACAGATGCTTCCTCGGTGTTCATCGCCCAGGTTTTCATAGAATCAACCAATAATAGAACTTAGGCAGTAGAAAAGAAAGCCAGAAGCATACTGCTGCTGCTGAGATGACAAGCACTTACCGTGTGGGGGTCGCTGTCCTAGCACTTCCCAAGGGCGACCTCACTCAGCCCCACAGCAGCCAGAGGGGTCAGAGCCGTCTAACTGCCGCAGGGAGCAGCGCCAGGCACAGGACGCTGGAGACCAGTGCATAGTTTTCACACCATGGGGCGGTCAAGACACAGTGGGTCACGAAACCAATATAGCGGGCCACCAACCAGCTTTAAGAAAGAAAGAAAAGAAGCATCAGAACGTGTTGTGTACGGCGAGGGAAAGCATTGAAAGATAACACCTTTGCTTCCACGTGTGTAGTCACATGTATACATATACACGTGCATGGCTTTGTTCCACACATGAACACGCACACGTGCCTGTACTGGCCATCACTGTCCCATATGTTTCCCCGATGCCTGTCACGTTGTTGGCTGCAGTGAATGTGTTTGAAGTAAATGAGTCACCAGCCTCCTAGCCAGAGCCTGTGCGCGTCTCCTGCAAAATGCCTTTTGGATACCTAGACTGCATGTCTGCTTGGATCTCCCAGAGGCCTCAGGCCTGTTACCACAGACGCACCCCATCCTTCTGGTGGCAGTCCCTTGGTGGGGGCGGGGTCTGCCATCTTCAAGCCGTTACTTGGATTACTTGAGGATTGAATTTCTCTGTCATCAGATGTGGGTCTGATGTGCTGGCTTCTATTTGACTACAATTCATTCTTCCCACCCCAAATTCTAAGACCTGTCTGCACCCAGCCCTCTCAGAGTTCTGCAGCGGGCACTCCTGGGAGGGCATTGACATCTGTGCACTCGGTGCCTTTTGTTTGGGGGGCTTCAGGAACCTGGAGAGTTCTGGACTTCATTTCCAATGGTGTAATAGAATCTCTGTGTTAAAACCCACTCGTGCACTAAGTAAGGGCAACACTCACATCATTTTTCTGTTTAAAGTGTCCCTTGAGCAGAAAACTTTGAAAAGTAGATTTTCAAAGTAATTTTTATTAGATCAAAGTATTCAAGGACCTGTATATCACGTAAGAGTCAACTTCATTGCACCGACGTGGGAAGAATCCAGAGACTCAGATTCTCCTTTTTCTTTGTCACTGTCCTATCCTTCATGTGCCAGGAGCCAGGTGCTCTGTGTGGATTACCGTACATCACCCTCCACAGGGCCGTTGGTGGAGGAGTACCCTCGCCATCTTCGCCAGACTCTGGACTGCGCCAGCCCTGCCACCTCCAGGCCCAGCTGCTTGTCTGTCGCCAGCTGTCTGCGCTGGCCACTCAGGAGGGAAAAGAGGAGCAAGTTCTTGGCAGGCCAGGTGCCAGGCGCAGATCTGTCAGGAAGCAGCCGGAACGGGGGCACAGGCACTGCAGGTGCCCAGGATCCTGCGCCTCGCCACTAGGAGCAGCTCTGCATCTTCTGGCTTCTCCGGCCCTTTCCCTGGTCCTGCGCTCTTACTCTTTTCTGCTCACCCGCCCTCCTCTCCTCCCACACTTGCTCTCGCTGCCCTTTTCCTTAACTGCTTACATCTTGGTCTGGTCAACGGGGTTGGTGGGATTTAGGGCTAAAACGTACGCTGACTCCCCGCTTTCAGAGGGTTCCTAGCATGATGTAGAATGACTTGAATTTTAATCACTGTTCAGAAAGTTACTAAATTTTTCAACTCTGTTGACCGTTCAAGCACAATGAAATGTGAGTGTTTAGAGTGTAGAGTTTGGTTTTGGCCTGTGCGTCCTCATACACCCAAGAAACATGAAAACCAAATGAACAGAATTGAGAAGCCATGGGAGGAAAAAATTAACAAAACTACATACAATTCAGAAATACAAGCAAAACCGCCATGAACAAAGTCAAAAAGACAAATTGACAAACTGGAGAAAATATTTGCAATTTAATCAGAGATAAGCTAATTTCCCTCATATTCAAAAACATCCAACAAATTAACTAGAAAAAGCCAATGATCCAATTGGAAAAAAATGGGAAAGGATGTGAACAGTTAAGTGGGAAGGATTTTATACACATGGAAAAACTGCTCAACCTCACTCCTAATAGAACATCCATGCTGCCCTGAAGTGACTGCTCCCGGGCTCCTTGTCCTCTGGCTTCTGGTGGGTCCCACTGGGGGGGACTCTCCCAGGACTCTAGTGCTCTCTCTGTTCCAGAAGCAACCCCCCCGCCCCGTCCTTTGAGACCATTCTGTAATGACAGCTTCCACTGTGCCTGTAGTTCACCGTCCCTGGCTGCTGTCCCTAAAATAGACCCTTTCTTAAGCCCTCCTTTTATTAAAAAGCAGACTACCCCTGTGGATACTTTTTCACTTATCAGAAACTTAACCCAGTGGTGGCGACGGGGCAGGGAAGTGCAAACTCATATAGACTGTTGGCAGAAGTGCAGACGGCTGCACCCTCCTAGAAGGCACTCTAGCCGTCTGCGAGAATGAGGGTGTTCATGCTGTTCGATCCAGAAACTCCACATCTAGGAATTTAGCACACAGACACTGGGATGTGTCTCAGTCTTTACTGCTAACAGGCAGTGTCCACGTGTAAGGGCTGGTAAGAGATGGTGCAGCAGAACACCCTGCAGCTGTTTCAGCCAGGGGTGGGGGTAAGTCAGGATATTCTGTTACGTGTGTTTTTTCAGTCAGGGTACAGGTTGATGCGAGCCGTGCTGTTATTTCTGTTAAGCAGGAGGGAAAGGAGAGAGAGGACTGGTGTGAGACCAACTGGCACAGTGGCTGCCTCCACAGCAGGGACTGAGGATCAGCTTCTGGGGACCAGGATAGGCAGATAGACCTTCTTATAGTTACTTTGTAGATTAATCTAGGAAAAGTTCTAGTGTGAAGAGGTGAGAAATAGAAGTTAATTTTTGTTTTGGGGGTGTGGCTGTTTATTGATCAGTCCAATTTGGTTGGGTCTAAAATGAAACAATTGTATTTTTCTCCCATCTTTGCTCCCAGCTGGGCTTCGTCCAATCTCCCGGGAGCCATGGCCTCACCACCATTTAGCACAGATGCCACAACTTTTCCCATCATCCAGTTTAAAATTTGGATCTCCTGCCTGAGTCTGGGCTCGTGGCCACAGCAGCCTACAGCTGGGAGAGGGTCTGTTCCGTGTTCCTCTCTGACCTCCAGAGCAGTCCCTTCCTGCTTCCTCCAGGCTTAGGAGAAGACAAGAGGGACAGACACATTGTTTCTCTGGCAGGAGTAGCTGCTCCACTGGTGGGACAGCCCTCTGGGGCAGGTGGCCTCAGTTTGCTCTCCCCAGGAGTCCAAGTCATCTGTTCCTCCAGCCCAGGGGAACAGGAAGGGCCTCCAGGCTCTGGTTTCCTAAGTACAAGATGGCATGGTGCCTCGGGGCTCTGAGTGAGCTCCTGGCTGGCTTCCAGCACTCCCCTCGGCAAAGAGAGGGTCCTGGAAGAATAAAGTTCTTCCTAGTTTTGGAGGGAGGCCTCTGTCCCCCCACCCAGGTGCTGTGGGAGGAAGCTCGGGACCAGAGAGGTGGTGGCATGCCTACTGGGTGCAGGTGTCATCCCAGGTGTATGCAAGGTGCCTGTTGCTTATTGTTAACCTGACGGTAAGTTAAGGAAAGGTTGACAACTACCCCCATTAATTAATTAATTATGAGCAATCAGGATGGACAGCTTCCTTTCGAAGACCTGCTTCTGAATGCTCTGTGGCTCCACTCCCCAGTGGTTTCCTGCCATCGCCAGTGTGGAGGGGTCTGGGTCCAGGTAGGGAGTGGCCTCTTCCAGGTTTAGAGTGACAAAGAACATTCATTGTGAAAGGCGCAGTGTGGTCAGGTCACACAGTACAGGTCACCAGAGCACTTCGATGCTGACAGTGCTCATACGTGTCTGTGCTTCTAATTGAAAGCTGGCACAAGTGTTAGTCCCATTTTGCACTTGAGAGAAGTGAGGCTCATCCCAGGGTCCTAGCTCCTCGGCTGTCCACTCTGTCCATGTGTCGTCGTCCCACCAGACCCCCTTCTCCTAACCATGGGGAGCTGGCATCCGTTTTCACAAACTCACAAACAAAAGATGCCTCTGCTGTGTGCAGATGTGGCTGGTGGTGTGTGAGGCACACTGAGGTTGGGAGAGGACGAGGAGCAGAGGCCTCTGGCCAAGGAGGGCTGGTTGGGTTCTCTTCTGCTCTGCACACTGGGGGCAGGGTCCCCCCATGGGCAGCTTCCTCCGACTGGATCGTTGTCACAGCTGGCTTCTCGAGCTCGGCTCACTTGTTCTTTCTGCTCAGGATATTTCAGGAGTTTCCTTCCCTTTTATGGTCTGCTGTTCATTTCTCCTGGCCCTACAGGAAAGAACAGTTTGTTGAAGACAGAAAGCTCCACGGTCCTGACCTGTTCCCCTTGCACTGTGGAGGTCCCTGGCCATCAGCTCTTTTCCCTGAGCCTCTCGATTCCTCAGTGGATGGAAAGACATGCTGGGACCCTGCGGCAGAAGTTCGAAGGGCCTGGCTGCCTGTGGGCAAAGGGCAGCAGGATTCCTGAGTTAGCCCCTGGTCTCAGTGTGTACTATAGCCTCGGGGAAAGATTCTGTGCAAAATATTTGTTTCTTACCTTCATTCTGGATGGTTTGTGTGTAATTTTAGTTTATAGTACATTAAAGGAGAGATCCAGCTGGGTCAGTGGGTAATGATGTAATTTATAGGGGCCCTAGACAAAATGATGAAATTGCTTATGTTTTCTTATTGCCCTAAATTGTATTACTGTGAAGTGTCTCCCTCTTTCAAAGGCAGTGAAGATAAGGATTGACACGAGGAGGCTTTTTGAAAAGGCACATAGTCACTTCCGTGTATGGCTAATGTTGAGCCAGTAATCTAGTGTAAAGTGGTGGACTGCTCGCTGGGTATCCTTGAGAGGGCTTTGATGCAGTGGAAAAAGGCATGGCACTGGATTCTCAGAAGCAGATTCGGATAGAATCTCCTTGTAAAGAATGTGCCTGAAGAAGCCTCAAGAAATGCTACCTGCCCCTGGCTGCAGGGAACACCCTGGCCCGCTGGCCCCACCTCTATGTGCAGACGGCAGCCAGTGAGTGCTGGACCAGCCTCTTCTAGTAGTGTCTGTGGATTGGGAGTTTTCTGGCAAATTCCTGCAGGTAAACCTTTAGTAAAGTGAATCTTTTAAAAGAATGGCACGTACGTGTAGCTTTAGTTTCAGTACATAGTGCAAACCTACAGTGCTCTCATGGACATGCCGCAGGAACAACCCACCTCGAGGGCGTCCTGCTCGCTCCAGCCCCGAAACCACAGAAGCACTTCAGAGAGCAGCGGCTTCCGCTTCCCATGCTTGTTACAGTCAGCAGCATTGAGCCAAGGCGACCATTACAGGGACATTAAGGGGTCATGGCTTTTAAGGGAAACTTCACTGACAGCATGCTGCAGGGAGGGGCGCCGGCAGCCTGGACGGTATACACGCGCCGAATTTCCCAGTTCCTGTCTGCGTTTATGCTGTCTGCAAAATCCTGTTTGAAAGAGCGAAACACCTAACTGAAACATGAGCTTTCCCCCTAAAGTTGACCAACAGCCCTCCTAATTAAGAATGGGGTTCCATTCTTTAAAAAAGAAATTAAACTACAGTGAAATTTAAAAGTGTCAACAATGCTGGTATACTTCAGAGTAACTTTTTATAATATGATATAATATTAATAACATTTATAATACAACATAATATTTTTAATAATACTCTTTGTCATTGAACTAATGAGACTAAGCAATCCTATCAGTTTGTTGCTTACTGGATTTTCTCTTGTTTCTTAAGGTTCGCCATCGGTGGTGTGAACTCATTGTTAAGCACAAGTACACAAAAGCATATAAACACGTGGAGAGATTCCTGCAGGAGGATCAGGTCAGTTTCATTTTTCAGCAGGTGGAGATTCTATAAATGCTGTCCCCTGGCTGAAGGTGCAGTTCATACAGGGACCCAGGTTCTCGACATCTCTTTGATAACGAATATTTTAAATATTTTTGAAAGACTAAGGACTAAGTACGATCTTACGTAACACTTGGACTTTTGAGCTGTTTTTCCATCTGTCTTAGTTCCCTTTTGTAGTAGTCCATTTTTGTTGCTTATAACAAAATACCTGAAACTGGGTGACTTAGAAGAAAATGAAATTTATTGCTTACAGTTTCAGAGGCTCAGAAGTCCAAAGTCCAGGGAGCACAGCTGGTGAGGGTCTTGGTGACGCAGGGTATCACAATGTGAAAGTGGTGGAGCAGAGGGAGAGAGAAACGGACTCTCCTCTCATTTAAAAGCCCTCAGAACCACACCCCGGACCACTGTTTTTAATCCATTCACTACTGCATGGTCCTACAATCCAATCACCTCTTTAAGGCCCCACCATTCAATTACCATAATAGGATTTCTCACCCTCTTAACAGTCACAGTGGGGGCTAAGTTTCTAATACATAAAACTTGGGGGATACAAGTCAAGCTTCATGAGTTTTGGGGGGACATAATTCAGTCCACTACACCTTTAAAGCACTGAGTTACTTATCTTAAAAGTGCCCTTGGTTCCACAGCTGGCTGTGGACACAGCATCATCAAATGAAGCTGCTCAGGCTTCACAGAATCTCCAGAATCCCTCAGGCCAAGCTTGTGGCTTAGTAGTGCCCTGTTGTCTGTCCGTGTTTCCAGTGGCCCTAACTTGGAGGACATGTGAAGGTTAGACTGGGGGAAGCCCTGGCTGGCTGGAGCAGTCTCATGCTGTATCTGCACCTGCCATGCCAGGCCGATCCCTGAGCTGCGTTTCTTTCCTGCGAGAACTTTCCTCACTATTCACCAGGAAAGGCAGCCACCATCCTAGGATCCCACAGGAAGAGAGAGAGAGAAAGAGAGAGAGTGTGTGTGTGTGTGTGTGTGTGTGAGAGAGAGAGAGAGAGAGAGAGAGAGAGACTGGCTGTATTTGGAGACATCCCTGTTGGCCGTCTCTGATGTTTATAGTACACGTGACATGTCGTGCCCTCCTGTACGCCTGCCTGCCTCCCCACCAGAGTGTGCCTCTGAACACACTGTCTGCCCAGCACTGTGGGGTGGAGGCGGGGTGGGACAGACAAAGGGACTTTTGATGGGTTCTCAATATGGGGGCAGCCAACCAGTGAGGGCTCCTTATTCCCACAAAGAAAAGCGCATGACTTTGTACCAGAAGAAATGTCACATTTGCACAGTAGAGTAAGAGGTGTTTGGAAGAAGATGGGAGTATAAAAAGGACAAAGTGTAAGAGCAACTTGAGGTCTGTTCTGAAGACCAGAATTCATTGCTGTGTATTTAGAACCATGATCTTTGCCAAGGAAGCATCACTGCATCTCAGCTTTGTTGGGAAGGCACTTTTGAACCCCTAACTACTGAGTTTTATCCTGTGCTGTCTTTGAGATTCTTTTAATTAGCTCCAGCAGAGTGTAATCTGTGGCATAACTAAGCTCGGAACAAGAGAGCAAGCAGAACCAAAGGGACCCTTTGGTCTTCCAGAACATAATGGTCTGTTTTAAAAATGTAGGGAAAGTGTGGATGTGAGTGTTAGCAGCATTGTTCTCAAAACAGAAAGCCAGTGTCTGCTGCAGTTGTGGGCTGGCTAGGGGAAAGTGACAGGCTGGGCTGAAGGGACAGGCGGCCTCCAGGGCAGCATGGCGAGCTTCCTGCCTGCACTGCTGCGTGCCATGGTCATTTCCTCAGTGGACAATGGGCTTATTTAATGAGCTCATCCACCTGCTCTTCAGACACACCTTCCTGGGAAGGAGTTCCATGTGTGGCAGCAGCCGCTCATGTCTTCCATAGTGGTCATTATGGGAACTCTCTGTCTCTGTGCAGAGCATTCCTGACACAGCACTGTGGGAATGAATGCTCCTCATCACTGCCCCCAGTGAAGTCACCAGAGTCTGGTGAAAGAATTGATTGCTAAAAATTCCTTGGGTTTTGATAAGAACAAAGAGGAGACAGGAATAGAAATCTGCAGATTCCAGAAGTACAGCTACCCAACTATCCATATGCTTTCTAGAGTCTTTGTAATTTCTATACCAGCAAGCTTACGTGAAGTAAGCCCAGACAGCATGCATGCGTGTAACTCCTTTTCTAATGCTCTCTGGCCTCTGCCCTGCAGGCCATGGGCACATACCTCTATGGGGAGCTGATGGTGGGTGAGGACCGCAGACAGCAGCAGCTTGCCCGAAGATGCTTTGAGCTTGTCAAGGAGCAGATGGACAGAACCTCAGCTGAGGTGGTGGCTGAGATGCTATTTTAAAGAGGTGATTCTCTCCCTTTACTTTCTTTATTGTTTGGTTCCAACCAGGTGTTCCTTTTGGGAGGTAAATAAATCAATAAGCTAAATGGTGGGCTCGGGCCACCCACAAGGGTCTGCTCCCGCCCCCTTCGTTGGCCAGGTGGCTTTGGAGAGCGGGCAGTGGGGTGCCTAGGGCAGTGTGAGGCCGGGGCCCCGGAGCGCCTCATCTGGCTGGAGTGCGCTGGAAGGCAGAAGCTGTCCACTTGAAGGCACAAGGGCTCTAGCCACACTGGGTTTGTAGTTTATGGGAACGACAACTGTAGAGAACATCATGAGCAGGTTGGGAGGTGCAATGGGAAGCCCAGTGGGAGCACAGATCCACGGTCCTCAAGGTCGGGCTGTGGCAGGTGCGGGACTCTGAATCCCAGCTTCTGCACTCACAAGTTTCCTCCCCTGGACCGTGCACGCACCGGCACTTCCTCAGGTTGTCGCACCCGACCTTCGAGGCTGGCAGGAGGTCCCCCCAGCCACATGCACCACAGGCTTGCTCTGTGACCATGTGTCCTGACGATAGGCCTTATCTTTCAACCCACTGTGTTGGGGCAGAGTTTCTCCCCGTCTTATGTCAGACTCGAGAGCCCTAGATTATTTAAATTGCTTCCTCTGTTAATTGTACCTGGAATTGACCTGTGATATTTACTTCCCAGCAGTTAAGTTTTAAATGTGGGTTTCTACACTATTAAAGTAATTTAGCAGTGATACATAAAGTTTTACAAGTAGAACTGTAGGAATTATAAATGTATTTTTTTCTCTAACAATCATAATTTTTGTCTTCTCAGTTTTTCTTCAAGGTTTTATATGATATAATAGAGTATGTCTAATTTTGCAACCTTTTTTTAAAACAGTATATCTCAAGCACTTTCCATGTTGTCATATAGCTTCTCTATAAATATAATGTTTAAATGGATGTTTAATATTTTGTGTTGATATTGGTAACCCATTGTTGGACATTTAGTTTGCTTCTAATGTTTTGCTGTTATAAAAAACATTTATGCCTAATATATTTAAGGATCTTATTTATTTGAAAGAATTCTGATACTGAAGAGGAGTTTTCTGCAGTGTGGCCACATTCTTGCAGCAGCAGGTCGCGGGAGGAGGGTGTCTTGTGCTGCAGCAGCAGATGCCCCAGGCACCTGCTGTCCCCTCAGGCGGCTGCACACTGGCTGGGGCAAAAAGAGCAACAGTCGCCCGTTGTCCTGCAGCCAGCCTCATACAGTAATCGGTATAAATCACGTTTCCCTTTAGATTTTTAATTTCATGGGGAATTTGTGTGATTTGAAGTGTGTGAACTCTAAGACCACCGTGCATTCTCCTGTCCCCTTTGTTCTAAATCCTGGAGAACCACAGCGGGTCTCACGGCTGTCACGACTCTTCACTGTCATCTTTTTGCCATTTCCTTGCCTCCCCTCTGCCATCTTCGTCCTGTCCCTTTCGTCCTAGACAAATGCCGGGGCCATGAGCACCCCTCCCCGCCAGGACTGAACAGTGAGGGCTCCTGTCCCAGCTTCCAGCAGGGAGACCCTTCCCAACTGAGAGAGGCCCCTACAGAGTGCCAGACCATTCAGTGTCCATCCATGGTGAGGAGACATCTTGTCCCCAGGGTTAAGGGCAGTAACTACAAGCAAGAACCGCCTTCTCAGAGAACCTGCCACGTGGCTGGTCAGTGCGGTTTCATCTCGTGTTAGTTACAAAGCTGCACTGACATTTTATGGTTGCCTGTGAGTCCTTTTGATTTCAAAAATCACACCTTTACGATGTCAACTAAATGCATAACAAGGTCAACCCCTTGCTAGTATAGCAGGCACGGAGACCGTGTCATCGCCGCGGAAGCTGGTGCCTGTGGACAGGTGCGTGGGGCACAGTGCTGCACTCCAGTGCTCTGGCTGCTTGGGTTCCTGGCATGCTGATTTGTGACTTAAGATTAAAATCACATTGCCAGGGATTACCACGCAACCATGACCTTGGCTGCTCCTCCAGAAACCGTAGTTGCTCTCTCCCTGCAGTTCGGAGAACAGAGGCATCTTGTAGCTCTTCTTTGGAAACAAAAGAAGCCAACAGCCACAGAAGATGCTCACCGGCCCATTCGTTACGCCCCACGACGGCCTCTCTGGCGCGGTGCAGAGCTTAGCTGATTGGTGAACAGTGACTGGTTTCCGCTTTGTTCACAGTGGCTAAGTTCTGCACCCGAAGAGAAGGTGAGATGGGCAGAGCTGGGTGCGAGTGCAGCGCTGCAGGAGCCCGGATGTGCCTCCTGTGCAGAGCGCCCGCCGGCACGCAGCCGCCGTCCTCCAGGCGGTCCACAAGCACGCACGCTCCCTAGTCAGGCACCTGCCTGAAAGGGCAGATGTATGGACGGGGGCAAAAACTTCCTACAGCAAACACCTCGCAAAAGTCGTGTGGAACCTGTGGTGGCTGGTTGCGCGGGAGGAGGGTGTGTCCTTGCTGTCTGTCCCGAGCGCGGTGAACTGTCTCTTGTGTTTGCAGCGCAGGTCTGTGTCTTCAGCGGCACCAGCGCCCTGCTGAGGAAGTGTCTCCGGCTGTCAATTGGACCCGCCCTCCGGTGCCTACTGAGCTGATATCAGTTCTCATTTTACACACTGGCTCAGTTCAGCAGGAACAGGAGTCGAGCCCTTGAGCAAAGCCTTCCCGTTTGTAAGTGCCGAGGCTCCCGCCAAGACACCTGCGGTCCGGCAGCAGGCCCGGCAGCCGTGTCCACCTGTGTGCGCTCCTGCGACCGGAGCCCATCCACATGGAGGGCAGCGCCCCCTCTCACAGGCAGGCTGCGGTGTGTGCCCCACACATGTGTGACTGAGGCAGTGCCCACTTCTCACATGCAGAGAGTTTAGACTTTCCAAAAGCCAGGAGAGCAAAGCTGCTGTAAAGCGGGCTCCCTTTTCAGTGTCTGTCTTGTCAGTGGCACCTAAGGTGCAGTGGGCTGAGTTTCTTGGCCATGTGTAAGCCAAGCGAATGGCTCAGGGCTCAGCTGGGAAGCCTGCTCCTGGGGTTGCAAGATGGGGCCCGGGTCTCACCCTGTCCTCTAATGAAAGTCCTCTCTCCAAAGCGGAAAGCAAAGGCGCACAAAGGTGCTCATTTACAAGAATTCCTACGTTGTGGCCAGGCAGTAAATTTTATTGCTGTTTCCTTTGCAGGAAAGATCAGGCGAGCTTGTCTTTCATATGTCTCCTCCTAGCCCTGGTGGGACCAAGGATCATAGTGACCCTGGACATCAAAGGAAGGATTGTGTGGCTGCTAAAGCCATCAGCCAGCAGCAGTGTTCTCGCCTCGGTGCTTCTCTTTCCCAGAGGCTGGTCTCAGCCAGGCACATAAAAAGGCAAATGCTCATAAATGCAGCCTCCCTCGCGGGGCTGTGCCGCTGCCTTTGTCCCCACCCTGGCTGTGCCGCCTTCCGATACCAGATGGGTCAGAGCTCTTCTGTGACTGCAAGGCAGTTCTTCCACACAAGTGACAAGAGGTACCTCAGGCACGTTGAAAAACCAGCTGGAGACCTGAGCATATGGCTGCACATGGATATTTCTGTAACTCCAGAAAGTCACACAGCTTCTGTAGACTGGGGCAGGTGAACGCCATTTGATGTCCTCCTCTGGGTCATTTTCAAAACATTCTGCAGAATTATTTTGATTGATATGTCCAATATTCAGATTTCTCCAGAATTTTACTACCTGTTTGTAAAAGTGTGGCATAAGAATATTATTAATAAAATGTAATGGATTTGGTCTTTTGTATTCCTGTTTGCTTCTGAATTTGGTATTTTTTGAAAATTATGATAAAAGAAAACACGTGTAAGGGAATTTTCACACTCTGGTATTCTTTCCTACCTCACTGGTTTCTTTGTAGTTTTCAAGGTAGTGTTGATATTCTTAGAACCTGAAATAGAAGTGATTCCTTGGAAGTAAAAGGCACAGCTCAGTCTGGGTGTGGGGACACTCTGTCTTCTAAAATGTACAGTGTCAGGCACAAGGAGAATCTGTGGTGAGGTCACTTCCTCCCACAACTGATTTGAAGGTTGGTTTGGTTTTTTTTAAAGCTGGAAACTAAGCTTCGGGGTTACTGTTCGGGGGAAGGGTGGTGTAGACGCCCGCCCGGAGAAGGGCCGTGGGCGGTGCAGTCCGCCTGCCTGCGGGGGAGCCTTGGGGCTGTCTGCACGGGAGCGCGCCCTCCGGAGGCCCCGGGGACCTTCCCATGCTGCCTGTCGCATGTGCGCTGTGTTGGTGGAAGAGTCCACGTGCGGTTGGTAGATTTGGAGTGTAAAGAAACGCTGCCCTTGGGAAGACTGAGTGTGAACGACGCCTTCTCCCCGGCTCTTGTGAGCAGGTCTGGCTCGCTATGTGGTGGAGCAGGTCTGGCTCGCTATGTGGTGGAGCAGGCCCTGGAGCACAGGCCGCCACTGCACCCAGGCCTCCGCTGTGTGGACACACTGGACACCTTGGGAGCTGCGGGCCGCCCAGGCCCAGTGGTTTGATTGGGTTTTGTTTTTCCAGAAAGTTAAAGCTGTGCTCTGTCTCTAGAAAACACTAGGGCAGAGCCAAGCTGTTGAGCAGCTGGGATTTTGTACAAAAGCCACCAGTGCCCTTGTTCGTGGGGCTCCCAGAGGCCGTCTTCTGCTCTGATCGCCCGGGCCCTGGCTACAGGCAGCATTACCATGGTGGGGGCTCAGCGGAACCAGGCACTCAGCTCACGGCTTTGGCCCGGGGCCTGTGGGTAGTGTTGGCCTCCAGGCACAGGAGCACCCTGCCTAGGCTAGGTGGTGTCCCCAGGTCGGGGAAGCCAAGGTGGCCTAGGCCTCCAGGTCTGGGCGGCAGGCTCTCTGCAGCAACCCCGCTTCCCCGAAGTCCTGTTGCTCGGGCTTCCCTGGCTTCTCCTTCCTCCCTTGTCCCCTCTGCCGGCATCTCCTGAGAGAAGCTTTAGAGAGCCTGTGGCCAGGGTCTGGCAGAGAGGCCTCTAGATTCCAGAAGAGTGGCCAGTCAGGCTCTCTTGGGGTCAATAAGGAGACAGATAAGACCAGCACTTTCTATCTCTAAACGATTCATCTGACTTAAAAGAAACAAGCAAACAAAATCACATTGGTAAGTAGCTTTGTGGAAGGCGGGTGAGTGACAGGATTTGAGCTAGAAAGCACATGTTGGTTGAAGCAGGAGTGTTTGCGGAAGACACGGTCCTGGGTGTGCCCAGGAACCCGAGAGCCTGCTGCAGATCGCGCCTGGGCAGATGTAACTAAGTGACAGGCAGGATTTGAACATGGGTCCACGTGGCTCGGGGTTTTCTCCATACCACAGTACTTCTCAGGGTGTGGACCACTGGTTCAGTAACAAACATGCACCGAGGCCTCAGTGTCCCAGTGCTCCTCGGGGACACCTGTTTTGTCACTTAGCTGGTATTCAAGAAGGCTGTCTGGGTATTCTCTCCTCCTGATCCAATCTGATGGAAGGGTGGACCTGGGTGATGGGGGGTAGATGTGAGGCTGTGTCTATGGTGGGCGGCTGAGTTCTCTCCTTGCCAGGTGCCTAGAGTCGGGGGCCCTTGGGAAGGGCAGCTGCAGCCCACCAGCAGCATGGCGCTGCCCACCTGTCCCCTGGGCAGCCAGTCAGGCATAGAACTGTCAGTGTTTTAACTGCTGGGTTTGCCAGGTTTGCTTTAAAAAGTGAGAACAAGCAGTATTGTTCTTTGAGCAAGGTGATGGGTTAATTGCCAAGCAAGGTCCTCCTCTGGGAGAACAAAGGACTGGGCCTGCGCCTTTCCCTTCCCTTCCCCTGTGGCCTGTGGTACGGAGCCCCCTCCCTCCCCTTGCAGGCACCCAGCTTCAGAACAGCAGAGAAGCCTAGACGAGGCCTTTCTTCTCCCAGGCCCACAGAGGCCACCGCTGCTTCCAGCATGTGTAGAAATAGGATCCTGCCCAACTCACCTTTGGAGAGGTGAAGTGGCCGGGGTCCCTCCCACTGGAGGAGGAAGTGGCAGGGACTCCACGCCCACAGGGCAGCCCCAGCCCCACAGCACCCTGGTTTGCTGAGGGGCTGAGGCTAGGGCAGGAGCAGGTGCAGGGACCTCAGAAGCTGTCCCTCCCCTGGCTGCGGGGCTCTGGGCAGCAGCAGGGCAGGAGCAGCCCCAGAATTCTGGCAGGAAGGTGGGTGGGGAAGAAACACAGAAGAACTCGGCCTCTTTAAGATTAAAGGATTTTAAAGCATTTATTTTTATTGGAATTTCAAAACAAAACATTGAAATAATCGTCTACATCCCAAGCAAGATAAGCCTTGCTTGCGGTAGAGGTGTCTGAGTGCCCCAAGTATAACAACACACTTAAAGCGTCCCTGTACGATGCCGGGAAAAGCCCTAGGAGCACGTGTTCCAGGCACACTCCAGTTCGCTCTCCTGACCATCTCTATTCAGCCTGGACACCCGGCAGAGCCCTGGCAGAGAGAGAGGGAGGCTGTGCAGGGACCTCTGCTTGCACACAGCCAGTGGCTGTCCCTACAGTTGGCCCCACCAAAGGCCACTAACCAACCGACCAATTGAAAGCAAAGCTGAGTGATGTATTTTCAAGGGACATTGTGTTTATAGTGGCCTGCACTAAGCCAACCACCTCATCCAACTGATGGAGCCAGCCAGGCTGGAGGACCTGGACGGGTGGTCAGTGGTGAGTGGGTGCTGTGATGGAGCAACGCGTCTGCCCAGCGCGTCTCCTTCCAAACAGAACTCTTGGTGCCCAGGCCCCTGGCCTCGGCCGGCCGGCCTCCCTGGAACAGTGGGGTCCATCACATCCCATTCCCAAAAAGGAGGAGAGGGTGCTGTCCCTAGTACTTTGCCAGCAGCTGACATTAACATGCACCACCTCTGGTGAGATGGTCCCCCGGAGTGCTCCCTCCCCAGGCCCAGCCACAGCACGGACTCCATACAGGGGCACAAAACTGGTGAAATTCAAGCCTAGAGCTCCCAGAGCCTCCTCAGCCAAAGACACCTGAGAGGCAGGGGCCTGGGGGTTGAGAGGGCTGCCTGGACCTCCCAGAACAGCTTCCAGAGGCCAAGCCCATGGAGGGGGCATGAACTCTTCACCCCCTGCAGTGGTCCCTTGCAGACCATAACCTCAGCCCTCCCTGCCTGGACACTGGAGGTTTACAAGGTGGAAGGGTGGAGAGCTGGGTAGGAGTATTGAAGGGAAGGTTTTATGGGTCTTTTCCCACCCTTTGCTGCTGTCTGGGAGATTGATCGGCTAATAAGGCATTTCTGTTCCAGTCTGATGACCAGACAGTGAGAAAAGGGAGGCCATCAGCCAAGCCTGGGGTGGAAGGCAGCTTCCATAAAACTACAGGCGTTCCCAGGACCAGCACGGGCTCTGAGCCTCCGCCTGGGCGTCCCAGCAGAGGCAACCGGGCCACGTGGGAGGCCCAGCCACGGGAGCCCACTCCTGAGGTCCAGGCCTGGGAAAGGGGGCACCATACCCTTGTTCTCAAGTAGGCCCCAAAGAGAAAAGAGTGGGAGACACGGTCACAGGTGTGGCCTCTCAGAGGTGGAGATGGCACCAGAAACCCATGCACATGGGGGGGGGGGGGTGACCGTGTGTGCCTTGCATGTTTGTGGGGGTGGGGGAGAACATAAGGCTGAATGCAGAAATGCAAAGACGTCTCTGACCACACGTGTCCATCGACTCGACAGCCCACACAAAACAGATCTGGTTACCGCACAGTGTTGTTTGAGGTAAAACAAGTTCCAGGGTTTGGTGTCTCAACTGTTGCCAAGGACTGCAAGGGGATGGGCGCTGCGACTAACTGCTCCAAGACCGTGACCCCGCTCACCCCCTGCCTGGGCCACCAGCATCTGCTCACCCGCCTCCCAACCTTGCGGCCCCTGCTGGGCAGGCCCAGGCGGGCTTGGGGACTCTCGGAGCCTGGCTGGCCACGTGTTCCCTGGCAGGCTGCCCACCTGGGACATGAGAGCCCAGGCCCAGGTTCTGCCTGGGGCCACGAGGGAACAGCGAAGCTGTCTTCCCAGACAGCTCATCTGTGGCTTTGTCTGGGACAGAGGCAACTGGGTGTGTGCCTGTGGTTTCTATTTTCTTAAACCTTCTTTGTGCCCCTTCTGCCTGTGATTTCTCTCAACTTGGGCTTTGTTGGTTGGCCAGTTTAAAGCCCAGCCCAGGTGTTCTCGCCCGTGGGGTGGTGGTAAGGTGCTGAAATGCCACTGCTGGGCCCTTGTCCAGGCCCTCGCTGTGCTGCCAGACCCTGAGTTCCAGAAACCTCTTCCACCTGCTAGTCCTCCCAAGTCCCACGAGGTCTGGCCAGACAGGCTTCTGGAAGAAGCATTGTCCTACAGGCTGGGTTGCACACGCGTGGCAAGCTCTGAAAGGAGTCACGGAAGCCCTCTCCAGCTACGACAGACACCCCAATGCCTCGGGGTCTCCACATTGTGACTGTGATTTGTCTCTGACGACTTGAACAGCAGTTCCATTTAAGGAGGGAGGCTCAAGAAAAAAGTGAATTGGGGGATAAATCAGCTTAAATAGGAGTCAGTTTTAGTGTTTGCCAGTGGAATGGAACAAGTGGGCATTGTGTAGGATTACAAAGAAAACATAATTTAAGGAATTATATTTTTATGATTTTATTTGCTTCAATAAATTATATGTGGAGGGCCGACCCCGTGGCGCACTCGGGAGGGTGCGGTGCTGGGAGTGCAGTGGCGCTCCGGCTGCGGGTTCGGATCCTATATGGGGATGGCCGGTGCGCTCACTGGCTGGGCGCGGTGCGGGCGACACCATGCCTAGGGTTGCGATCCCCTTGCTGGTCACAAAAAAGACAAAAAAAGTAAAAAATAAAAATAAATAAATTATATGTGGAGGAAAAAATAATAGCAGAAATGGCAGTTTTGGTGCACCCGGAGGCAGAAGAGGCCATTTCGTAGGAAGGTGAGCAGAGGCTGGGCAGATGGGGACAGACAGACGGGTATTTGGAAAGTTGGGTCATGGTCCCCAAACTTTTCCAACTGGGGGTGTTCAAGAAGCCCAAGTCCTTGGGTACATGTCAGAGTACGTGGATCCAGCCACAACGAGGAAGTCGTGTTTTTTCTATGTCCTGAGAGTGATAAAAATGCCATCGCACTGACTGAAGTGCAAGGGCGCACATGCAGCTGTCTCCTTTAAAGTGACAGATGGCTCTGGGGCCTCTTTTCCTTCATAGCATCGTTTATCAGCAACCCTCTCTTAGAACAAACAAGAATCTTCCTTTATGTATGGATGATTACAACTTTTTTTGGCATAGTTCAAATGTGCAAACAAATGTAAACAATATGTAAACAAAAAAGTGTCCTGCACCTTTCACAGTTAGGGAACGATCCCTAGGACTCTACCCCCGCGGAGATGTTCTCAGGAGGTGCTCAGCAAACATGTGCGCACCCTGGCTTTATACACAGAGGGTGGCCCGTGCGCACACCGGTCTGCACTGTGCCGTGTGACGGGCTCTGTTGACACGGGCACACACATAACTGCACCTCCTCGTGGATGGCTCCATTGCAGAAACATCCGTGACCCGAGAGACAGTCACGGAGCAAGCCCTGGGCGTGCTGTGTCCCAGCCCAGCCCTGCCAGATGCCATCACCGTAACCGTGGGCAAGTTAACCTCTTCGTGCTTTCGTTCCTCCTCTGTAAATGTGGATAACTTTGTCAGATGAGTTAATTTAGCTAAAGCCCCAACAGCGGGCCTGGCCTGGAGTGCAGAGGTGTGTGCGTGTCCCTCCCCCACCCCCTCTTTGTTCTTTCACTCATTTCTTACTTAACCAGCCCTTTGTCCTTGACCCTTGTTTCGGTGGTTGGCAGACTCAGTGCTGCAGTAAATAACCCTGGGCATTCTGCACACACACACCATCAGTATCTGCGGGAAAACTAGCTTTGCTTATGGTGAGATCCATGTGATCTGAATTGGAGGACGGGGGTGGTCTGAAGAATTAGGTATTTGTTATCGGGTGAAAGAATATATAATTAAATTTTTTTATTCAAGGTTTTTATTGTGATAAAACATGTAACATTAAATTTCCCACTTTAACCATTTTCAAGTGTACAGCTCAGGGGCATGGAGCACCTTCACATGGTTGTGCCACCGTCACCACCACCATCTCCAGACTCTGTCACCTTCCCAGACTGAAACTCTGAACCCACTGAGCACCAACTCCCTGCCCCTCCCCCAGTCCCCGGCACCCACCCTTCCGCTTTCTGTGAACTTGTCCACTGCGGGTGCCTCGTAGGACAGGACGCACGCTGGCTGGTCCTTTTGTGTCTGGCTCATTTTGCTCAGCAGTGAATCGTCCAGGCTCATCCATGTGTCAGAATTCCTCTCCTTTCTAAGGCTGAATAAGATCCCATTGTACGTATCTGCCACGTTACGTGTATCCATCTGTTGATGAATACTTGGGTTTCCACGTTTTCGGTATTGTGAATAAGGCTATGAACGTACAGATATCTGAGTTCCTACTTTCAATCCTTTTGGGTAGGTTATGTATCTAGAAGTAGGGTTGCTGGATCATATAATCCTGTTGTCATACTGTTTCCAGGATAAATTCTGAATTTTGATATTTGACAACTTGTCCTCCAAAAAGGTGGTACCAGTTTTCCTTCCCTTTTCCCCACTCTTTCACCAATATGGCAGTACCAATCCTTTTGTCTATCCCAACCTGATATGGAAAAATAATTATATTAATCTGCGTTTCTCATAAGCTATGCTAAATATCTTTTTAAAGTCTTTTGAAAGTCATTTGTTTGTATTTCTCCTGTTACTTGTATGTAGTGTTTGTGTCCCTTGCCCATAAGTCTGTTGGGTTGGTGGCTTTTTTCTCACTTGTAGAAGAGCCTTAGAAGTTAGAAAATTAGCTTTCTGTCATGCATTGCAAATATTTTTTCTGGTTTATCATTTGTATTTAGATCTTTTTGGTTATTTTGTTTTGTATTTCTGTATGGCCAATTTCATCGATCTTTTCTTTGTGGTTTCTTGTTGGGCATTGGACTTGGAAAGGGCTCCCTTCGAGGCCCCGGGCCCAGCTGAGCGAGCTGTGCGCAGGCAGGGAGCAGGGAGCAGGGAGCAGGGCGCGGGGAGCGGGGCGCGGGGAGCGGGGAGCGGGGCGCGGGGCGCGGGGAGCAGGGAGCGGGGCCCAGGGAGCAGGGCGCAGGGAGCAGGGCCCAGGGAGCAGGGCCCAGGGAGCAGGGGCCCAGGGAGCAGGGCGCAGGGAGCAGGGGCGCAGGGAGCAGGGCGCAGGGAGCAGGGGCGCAGGGCGCAGGGAGCGGGGGCGCAGGGAGCGGGGGCGCAGGGAGCGGGGGCGCAGGGAGCGGGGGCCCAGGGAGCGGGGGCCCAGGGAGCAGGGAGCAGGGGCACAGGGAGCAGGGCGCAGGGAGCAGGGAGCAGGGGCACAGGGAGCAGGGCGCAGGGGCGCAGGGAGCAGGGCGCAGGGAGCAGGGAGCAGGGGCACAGGGAGCAGGGCGCAGGGAGCAGGGAGCAGGGGCACAGGGAGCAGGGGCGCAGGGAGCAGGGGCACAGGGAGCAGGGGCGCAGGGAGCAGGGCACACCGCTCCGACATCCGTATGTACCTGGCGTGGCCAGAGCCTCGGGCCCGCCCCCCACTCCCCTGCACTTGTCTGAAGCAATGACCCACAGAGCTTTGAACTCGGGGGCCCCAGGCGGGGATGTTCATCTGCAGGGGCGGGAGGCCAGAGGCTTATGTAAAAGTCTACAAACCAACCGACGAGCGAGAACTTCTAAATGAACGATCAGGACACTTTTTCTACATTTTAGGAGTAGGAAAGTTCTAATTCTACAAACTAAAAAGATGTTTTAAGCTGGTAAATGTACTTTTTTGTTTGGAAACAAATTAACAGTAGCTTCCAGTGGCACAAGATACTGGCAGCAGGATAGGGATCGACTCACGTTGACATTTTCTTTTCTTTTTTTTTTTTTTTTGTCGTTTTTTCGTGACCGGCACTCAGCCAGTGAGTGCACTGGTCAGTCCTATATAGGATCCGAACCCGCGGTGGGAGCGTCGCTGTGCTGCCAGCACAGCACTCTACCAAGTGCGCCACAGGCTGGGCCCACGTTGACATTTTCTAACCATGTACATGTGCTATTTTTAATTTCTTTTTTCTTTTTTCTTTTTTTTTTTTTTTGCTATTTTTAATTTCTTACAATCACAACTGAGGTTTTTAAAATTTAGTTCTTAAAAATGACACGTGTACATAAATGTTCTAAATCTTATTCAGAGTAGGCTCCACCATCTGAACAGAAAAATTATATATTACCAGCAGCACATCATGTTAGTGTCATACAAAAATACCACAAATTTAGACACTTTTATCAAAGGGAAATATTAGAAATAAATGTGGTTATCAAGTCTTCTGCCACACCCTGCAAGGGCTCTGCTGGTCCCGTTTATACACTTTGAAACTGTCACATAAAATGGAACATAGGAACCTCGACTCCAGTGTGACTCTTTTCTAAGTGAGGAAACGAAACAGAACCCCTACAAATCTGACCGAAACCAGTAGTTTTCTTAACTGATGAGTGGGATTCAAGTCAAAGGAACTGGGAGTAGCACTTAGGGTTCCCAAATGACACTACTCCCTGGTGTCTGCATTTCCTGCATGGGTTTTGGATGTCCACACCCTGCTTCCTGGTTGCACATTTAGGTTTCAGAGCTCCCCGCAGGGCTCCTGTTGCAGGTTCTACCTTCACAGCCATGAAAATGATGTCTGCGGTGTGAAGTCTCAGTCAGTCAAGCATTTGAAAGGCTTGTCTGATTAGGACCTGTTAGCCTTTTAGTTGACAGAAAAGCATCAGCACAGACACAGAGGCCACCCTGTCGGAGCAGGTGCAGAGGAGAGGGAGTGGGACCTCAGCAGGTCGCTGACTCCCAAAGCAACAGTCAAGTTTCCACTAAGGTTAAGTCGGTGCCCAAAGTCAGAACCCCCAGTAACACTGGCACTGACCGTGATGAGCTGGCCACGTGGCAGACCCTCCCTAGAGGCGGCCAGGATGGCGCCCGTGGTCGTGCAGTTACCCCCGGCCAGGCCACGCGCGCTCCACGTCCGGCCTGCTGCCCGCCGCAGACCTGCCCTTCCTGCCTCCCTTGCCAGCCTGGGATTTCGGGTCTCCATCCTTCTTTCTGCCCTTTTCTTGTTTTATTTTTCTCTTGGCCTAGTCCTCGGTAGAGTGCCGACCAAAAAGGCTTTGACCGCCCAGGTGCAGCCCCCATCACGAAGCACCCAGTCAGCCGGGTCTGACCCCACGACGAGCCTCTGGACGTCGTGGCTGGCACTGAAAAGACTGCCCTGCCCCAGGCTCCTCGGCGGGGCTTTGTGACAGAGGGACAGACGTCACCAGGCTTCCCTCTTCCCCTCACTCGCGGTGTGCGTCAGGCTTGCCTGGGTCCATCCTGAGGAGTGCCAGGCACCAGGGGTCTTGTGCTCTGGCAGATCCCCTTTCATGTCACCATCTTCCTCCCACTGTCCGGCACGTGCGCCACCGCGTATGCATCACTGGAATCACCAGCATCCTCCTCCCGGGAAGTGGGGCGGCCCCGCTGGTGTCCAAGCCAGGCCCTCGGCCACACAGGCCCCAGGGGTGGCAGCAGCAGGTCAGAGGCAAGAAGCAGGACCCTGTAACCTGAGTTTCTCGTTTCCAAGCAACGCATCGTCTTCCCAGAGCGCGGCAGGCTCCTGCCACCCTTCCCTGGAGAAAGTCGCAGATCAGACGACAGTTCTCCAGACAGTGACATTTGGTAAAGAAAGACGGCCCAGCATCTTATTCCTTAACGTTTATTTTGGCCAAAGTAGTAGACATCCAACTTTATTTCCCAACGCCGCCTTTTCCCTGTTGATCAAAGTGTTTGTATCATACGTTGAATTTCTATACATATTCATGAAACAACCACTTACTGGTCAGGAGATGATGGTGTCTAAGACCAAGCTGGGAAGACCGGAGGGTGAGAAATGGCCAGATTCGGGAATTAATTCATGGACCGGGTGTGGGGTGAGAAAAAGGGAGCTCAAGAGTCACACAGAATCTGGCTGGCGTCACTGGAACGATGGGGCTGCCACCGACAGACGCGGGTCCTGGGTTTCGGGGGGATAGGCTGGGGCTGGTGGAATCAGCTTTGGAAAAAATTTTTTTTTAAACAAGGATGTGCACATTTATTTGTTCAAATAACAAAGACATAAACTGAATAACAGACGAATACCAAAATACTCTGTAGCAAGTTTACAATTACTTGAAATAGCTCTCTGAATTCTTCCAAAAGCATGCAAACATCAAATTAATTTCGACAGAGGAAGAATAAACCTGTCAAAGACAAATTAATTTCTAAGCAAATCAAGTCCACTTAAAAAAAGAAATCAAGAACAGAAATTAAACACCTAAGTTTAGCAACATAAATTGCATTAAAAAAATCAATAATATAAACACAAGGGCACTTCAAAAAGTTCACGGAAAAATAGAATTGAAAGATAATGGAAATCTTTACATTAACTTTTGTTTCAGTTTTTCCTCTTTTTTTTTTAAAGAAAAAAAAAGGTCATAGAAAATATGTTCTCCGACCACAGTAACAGAAGGAAATTTAGAAAACTCATAAATGTGTGGAAATTCAACAATACTCCTAAATAAACAATGAGTAAAAAGAAAAATCACAGGAAAATTAGAGAGCACTGAGATAAAGATCAAAGTGCACGTATGAAAATTTATGGGATGCAGGGCTCATGCAGAGCTTAGAGGAAAATCTATACTTGTAAACAAACACCTATTCTAAAAATAAGAAAAATCTCAAATCAGTAATGTGAACTTCTACCTTAAGAAAATTGAAAAAGTAGAGCAAACTAAACCAAAGGCAAATATGAGTAGGAAATAACAAAGATTACAACAGAAATATATGAAATAGGGGATTAAAAAACAATAGAGAAAATCAACAAAACCAAAAGTTGATTTTTTAAAAAAGATCAACAAAATTTGCAAACCTTTATCAAGACTGACCAAGTAAAAAGAGAGAAGACTGAAATTACTAAAATCAGAAATAAAGCAGGGGCATCGTTACATTGTTGTCATGGTTTTTTGTGGTGGTCAGATTTAGTTTCTCTCATTTGCATTTTTGTCCTACCAGTGGGTTTTGTTCTTTCCTGTGAATTCATGGTAGTGATGGTCGATATTCAGATTCCAGATGCAGGATTCCCTCGAGGATTTCTTGCAGGGCAGGTCATATGAACTCCTGCAGCATTTGTTTATCTGGAAAATACACTATTTTCCCCTCATTTCTGAAGGACAGTCTTGCTGGGTATAGTATTCTTGGCTGGCAATTTTTTTCTTTAGTATTTTGAATATATCATCCCATTTTCTTCTGTCCTGTAGAGTTTCTATTGAGGAGTCTGCTGTGAGCCTGGTAGGGGCTCCCTTATAGGTGATTTCATGCTTTTCTCTTGCTTGTGTTAAGGTTCTCTCTTTTGTCGTTGACCTTTGCCAGTTTGACTATAATGTGTTTTGGAGAGAATCTTTTTTGGTTAAATCTGTTTAGGCATCTTTGAGCCTCCTGGATCTGAATGTTCATGTCTCCCTATACCTGGGAAGTTTTCTGTTATTATTTTGTTGAGTAGGTTTTCCATTCCTTTTCCTTTCTCCTCCCCTTCTGGAACACCCATGATTTGAATGTTTGTGTGCTTCATGTTGTCTGCTAGCTCACTTATATTTTCTTCATTTTTTAAAATTCTTTTTTTCCTTTTCTTGGTCCACCTGGGTTATTTTGAAAATCCTATGTTCAAGATCAGAAGTTCTTTCTTCTGCTTGTTCTAGCCCACTGCTTAAGCTGTCAGTTGTGTTTTGTATTTTGTTGAGTGAATCTTTCAGTTCCATGAGTTCTGCTACATTCTTTTTTAAGGTGTTAATCTCTCTGTAAATTTCCTCCTTCATATCCTGGATTTTTTTTTCTCATTTCATTATGTCGTCTAACATAGTCTTCTCATATCTCAGTGAGTCTTCTTAAATTGTTGCTTGGAATTCCTTTTCAGTCATTTCAAGGGTTTCCTGTTCTATAGGGTCTGGTATTTGAGAATTACTACATTCTTTTCGTGTTATAGTTTCTTGGGTTTTTGTACTTCTAGCATCTCTATGTTGATGTCTGGTCATCTGGTAGAGCAGTTGCTTCATCTGTGACCCTGGAGTGGGCTTTGAGGGGAGAGATGACCTCTTTTTCCAGGCTCCACTGGTGATTCTCCTTGTATCAGTGCAGTCAAGTGGCCAGCAGGCTGCCTGCACAGTGGCTGTGGCTGCTGCTGTGGTGTTAAGCCACTTTTTTGGCAGCTGTGGCTGTGGCAGTGGCTGTAGTGGGCCACCTGCACAGAAGTGGTGTTTTCAGCATGCTCTCTTGCCTGCTTTTGGGCAGAGGGTACTGTCCTCAGCTGCTTGCCTAGGACCCTGGCCATGCTCTCTTACCTGCTTCTGGACAGAGGGGGCTGTGGCCCATGGTTCCTTCTAGAAAAGTTAAGTTTGAGATGGTGATCAGACATCCAAATGAAGATGTCTACCGGAGAGTGGGATGTTCAGGTCTGTGTTCCAGGAGAAGGGGTGGTCCCTCTGTATACAGCTGACCTATGAAGCCACAAGCAGGACAGGGTCAAGCCCAAGGACTGAGCCCTAGGGCACCTACTAAGAGGGCAGGAGAAAAGGAGGAGTCATGGTGAGTCAGGAGGAGTCCCAGACAGTTCCACTGGCCAAGGGAACAAGTAAGGAGGAGGGAGGCCTGACACATGGCTGCTGCTGACTGACCGAAAGCATCGAGCTGTTGTAGTGACTTGAGCTCCAGTGTATGCATCAATGTACAGCACACTCATCACACCTCATTACCTCCCTGGCTGTTCTTGAGTGTATGTTTTTCCATGTGAATTTTGGAATCAGATTGTCTAGTTGGCTTATTCAGATCCTATTAAATCTAATATCTGTCTCTATAATAGTGTTTATGTCTTTCCCACAGAAACGGCCCACCAGTCAGAGCAGTGGTACTCTTGGAGGGGGACTTGGCAATGTCTGGACCGAGTTTCAATGGTCACCACTGTGGGGAAGATGCTTCTGGCACCTGGGGTGGAGGCCAAGGATGCTGCTAACCATCCTGCAATGTGCAAGACAGCCCTGTAACAGGGAAGTATCTGGTCCAAAGTGTTAATGGTAGCACATCTGAAAAACCTAGCTTTAGATGGCTACCAAATGGCTTTCTGCCAAGGCCCTTCTCTACCTGTTCCTGTTCTGTTGCTGAGTGCTGGGCTATTTCGTGGGACTCAACCTTCTAAAGTGCTCTAGAATATTTTTTTTTTTTTAAAAGATGACCGGTAAGGGGATCTTAACCCTTGACTTGATTAACCATGCTCCCTGAAGTGAGCAAACTGGCCATCCCTATATAGGAATCTGAACCCACGGCCTTGGTGTTATCAACACCACACTCTCCCAAGTGAGGCACGGGCTGGTCCAAGAATATTCTTAAAATATAGACAACGGATGGTACTATGGACATTTTATTTTCTCATCTGGCGAGTATCTGACTCCTTCCTGTATTTGGGTGGCACCTTTGGTGGTATCCAAGGTGTCCAGCAACAATACAGAAGCTGAACAAGCTGGACACTCGCTTTCCCAGCTTTTGCGACAGTTGGAGCTGGTGTCACGCTCCCCAGCAGATGCCCCCAGGCAGAAGCACTCTGGCAGGAGTGGGTCCAGAGGCTTCCCTCTGCCTGAGCAAGTTCCAAAGGGCTTGAGCTGCAGGACTGGTTGGCGGCAGCAGGAATTTCCTCAGCAGCCCACTCTGAAGCAAGGTTTTGGGCCCTGCTGCTGGCTGGCCAGCACTAAGCCCTGTCTTCCTAACAATTCTGTGGGCTTTTACATCCCTTTTCATCAATCCCTGTTACTTTTAGCATTTAATATCAGCTTCTGTTGCTTGCAACCGAGAGTCCTGGGTGTGCAGATTCTCACCCCAAACACCAAGCACAGCAAGACGCTGTGGCACACTGCGATGATGAGGGACATCCTGCATTGCGAGCTTTCTTTGTTACCAGTCTGTGTATAGGAGGCTGTGATTTGCACCCCTGGTATAAACAAACGGTGGAACTGAATTTTAGAAAAAGGCTTTAAGACAGACACATACTTATTTTGCCTTAATTTTGGTTCTTTGGTGGTAAAATGGCTTAGCGATGATTACTAACAAAGGTTTTGACAAAACTCATGGACTCTGTGTTCAAGCCCAGCATCTGGCATATGGCAGGACTCCAGCACAGAACTACTGGGAAGGGAGGGAAGGGGGGCAGGAGAGACTTGCAGTGAAATCGTCTCCTCCTGTGAAAGTGGAACCACGTGGATTCCTTGCTGGGTAAGGAGGCCGTCCTCACACTTGTTCTCACTGTGCACAGCCTTAAAGCTTTCTCCCCGCCCGCCGGGCAGCATGCGGTCAGGCTCAGGTTTGGTTTTCCTGCATTTCAGGTGGATTCGCTCTGCCAGGCGGCCCCTGGGGTGCCATCTCCTCCACCTCGACAGAACACTTGGCTTCCTCCTGTCCTGACTGGTTCCCATTTCTGTGCCAGCACCTGGTCCTGCCAGTCATAAATGGGGCAGGCAGAGGGGTTGCACTGACGGGAAAGCCGCCGTCCTGGGGGGAAGAGGCCCCAGTGTTGTGCCAGGAAGCGCAGGGATCGCGCCGAGGGTCCGGGGACGCCGCCTGCCGCAGCTGCAGCGCCATCCTCAGGGTGTCCAGAGGGGCCTGCCGGCTGTCACTGCACAGAGCTAGCAGGGGGCGTGGGCTGTGCTTTGTGGGCAGGGCTCTTCTGTCTTCAGAAGCGGGGAGCATAATGTCTAGAGCAATTCAATGTATGCTAAGTACTTATATTTTAGTCTGGTTTACAGGGAAAAAAAATACGCATATATATAATGCATTTAATCCGGTTTTAGCAGATCCTGTTGGCTGCCTACCCTACAGTCATTCTCCCCTTCTTTGGTGACAGGACCCCAGTTTTTAGGTATTTGGTGGCAAGAACCAGATGATAAACCGTAATTGGTCTTTTCCAGGGATAGATCTAGAATTTGTGAGACACAAAGCTTCCACAATTGGGGGGCAGGGGAAACTTTTTCTAAAAGAAAGATTTTAAATTTAGTGAATACAAAATTAGGTATTTATAACCAAAAAATGTACAACAATTTACAAATTTTAATAAGCTAGCAAATGCCACTAATGTAAGTCCACATAAATATTGTAACCTTTGTATTAACGGGAGGTTAACAGTAACTTTTCTTCCTATATTTTTGGCTCTTTTCTCTCTGATCATCTCTTCTTAAGACATGGGTTCCACGTATTTTCTATAGAGAGGAGAGACAGGTAATTCAGTCTTTTCTCCAGCACGCTTTATCTAAGCTTTGTTATGCAGAGCGTAGGAACGGTTTCTTGGCTTCCCAGCCTGCTGTCGGTAATGCAGAGCCCTAGAGCTGTTGTCAAATCTCTCAAAGCTTGTCCGGCTCGTCCCAGACGCAGGCTGCACACGCTGCAGTCCCCGGTTTCCCTGCACCTCCATTCCCAGCCCCATGTACTCGGGCATGACGGAGCGCACAGAGGAGCAGCTGCACAGCCACCGTGAGAACAGCTTCACGGCTTTTACCAAGAAGCGACCACAGGAACACAGTGCGGGGCACCTCCCAGGGCCTTGGCAGGGGCGAGCAGCGAAGCGTCCTGGAGCTCAAACTTCCGTAGCATCCTGGCAAGTCTGCCCCAGGTCTGGGCCCATCCAGGCAGCCCCATGTCCTGACAGCGGCTTCTGCCAGCGGACGAGGGCGGGCCCGGGGTGGCTGGGAGGGGCAGGGACAGCCTGCTGCCCTTGGACTTCTGGATGTGGTCGGGAGCACACGGCCACGGCCGCCTTTCTGCACTCCTGAGAGAAAAGCCAGAGAATGTCAGGGAGGCCACCCCCAAACCAGGACAGTGCTATGCGGCTTAATGGATCGGCTTTCTGGGTCTCCCGTGTGTGAGGTGATGAAATGTCTTCCTTGTCTAAGCCGCTTTGTTGGACGTTCTGAGTCGAAGCTGAAGACACCGTCACTGCTGCGTACCACAGAGCGGAAAGGACCTCACCTCAAGGAAGTCACGATGCACCTCTCGTCTCAGCCTTGCCACCTGACACGCCACTCAGCGCGTGTCCCCACAAGTGGACAAGGCCCGGCGGCCTTCACGGCTCCTGCATGCCTGCCTCGATGTGCATTTTCACCGCGGCCCACTTTTAGCTGAACCCCTACTTCTTTGAATTTCTTTCGAAAAACTAAAATCCTTCGTGACTACTTTCCCAAAACTATGAGCTGGAAGAGCCAGAATTTCTTAAGCAGTTTTCAGCCTCACCAAAGTCCTCCGCGGGGCCACGCGGCACGCCCGGGAAGCGGGCTCTGCAGGCCCTTTGGCTCTCGGGGGCACTGCTGCTCCCACCCTCCACCACACGCTCTGCCTCGGGGACTCGTCACCTCACCAAGCGGCTGGAATGACAGAGGGACTGGCGCATGGAGACGGGAGCAGCCTCTGCCCCGTGCTGCCCTCCTGCGTCCCTCACCGGGGAGCATCCCGTTAGCTCCTTTATCGGGGTGGGAAAGGCAAAGGGCAAAAATAAAGTGAGTCGACAAGTCACAGCCTGCGTCCCCCAGATGCAGCCAGCCACCGGCCTGGAGCTCATTAGAATGAAAGGCTAACTTCCCGCCCCCTGAGCGTGTCTGTCGCTGCTGATGCAGATGACCACAGCCCGGGAGGACTCGGCGGCTCTGCAGGCTGCGCGGCTTCGCTGTTGGAGCGCAGCCCTATGACACCAGGGATCCCTAGATGGGCCACCGGGAAAACGAAATGACCTCTGTAAGGAACTGGGAGACACTCCCAACAGCATGAGGGAGGGCAGGACGGGAGGGGATCTTCAGAAGTGCAGCTTGGACAGTCCGAGTTGGATGAGCGTCTTGTCTCCATTGCTGGTTGTGAAAGACGGCGAGAAGGGATGGGCAGCGCTAGGGGACTCAGACAAATGCGACTGCCTCCCAGTGAGTGCACGTCCCGCTGGAAGCCCACCCACCACAGGGAGGTCCAGTTCCTGGCGGCCCCTCATCCGGGGTTACTTGCTGTCACCAAATTGAGCCCCTTTTATGTCCACAGAAGCTGATCACAGTTTCCACTGCAGAACCACAAGCTCTGGCTCAAAGTCAACACAGGGGAGATGTCCTCAACTGCTGGGGAGGCACACAAATCCTTTTTCAACTACTGTACATTCTGACGAAGCATTTTCATATGACAGCAATGACGACAATGGCAGCTGTGATCAAAGTATCTCAACACTACACCGTTCATACGATAACATCTCTCAGAAGAAAGGCTCAGGTCAAAAGCTCTTGGAATTTTCCAGATCCTCAGGTGTATCCATTAGCATTGCCATAAACCAAAACAAGTAATTCCCCTAACGGTCAACCTCTAATCCAACAAAACTTCACTTATACCGCAAACAGGAGTCAAGATTCAGAGACTAACTGATACATAAATCAAAGCAGACGTAAAAGAAGTCTTGACTCAACAAACAAGATACACAAAAGGATGTACAATCGATACAAGTGAGGAATTAGTCTGAAAGCAAACAAACACAACCTCAAGTGATGTGAAATAAATATCAGCCTTGGGGTCCCCTGATTCTCTATTAGAGATTTCCAGTTCCCATTCCAGTCTAACAAGAAAACAGATAAAGCAATCTCCTCTGACGTTTCTAGAAACACCTTGCACCTTACCCACCAGCCATCTCTGAGGTAACAGGAGCTCCTTGGGAGAAGTCTGTGTTTAGCAAACACAGAGCAAAGAGCCAGCGTGAGGACGGGCTGTCTCAGTGCCACACAGTGCAGCTCTCCAGGGCAGGCCCAGTCCCTGCCACAGACTCCAGGCTCGGGTGTGCTCTGCTCCCCTCAGCACAGCCGGGCAGGTTGGGGGACGTGCAAGGGAAACTTGAGGGATCCTGACTCTCCCGGATGAAGAATTTCTTAGGGAAGCAAGACAGTGTGGCTTTACTTCAGATCCCCATGGATTAAAAGAAACACCAGTAACAATTACCTGACTCCTAAAAAATAGATTTGTGGAAAAGGTCTAAGTTACTCCCCTAATTGATCAGTGGTTCATGACCAATTTCTTGGTCCAAAGACTAACTCACTCAAGTAATAATTGTGCACCTTGGCTTGATAGGGGTGAGAAAGGAAATAAAAATCTGTTCTCCCACCTAACCCTTTGCTTTCCTAATTCTCTAATTGACATCCGGGACCGAGCAGGTGCGGGGAAGGCGGAGGCACACGCAGTCGTCAGTGAGTACGTGCGACTGACGGGGTTGGGCTGAAGCACCCACCTTCTCATCTGTAACGTGTACACTCCTAGATCTTTCAAAGAGGGCACTTATTCCATACACTTGAGGCCATGGAAGGGGTCCCACCTATCGTCCTGTGGCCTCAGAGGCCCGATCCCCCTCACGGTCTACATTCCTTGTTGGACTTGAGCGCGCAGCCCTTGAAGGAGCTCTCCAGCCAGTTTTCGTGACCTTGGGGCTTCCATGCCAAGGTCGTCCCATCTGTATAATGTACGGTCAAGAAAGGCGACGATCTCACGGGTTATCTCATCAGAATGCGCCATCTGCAATAAGGACAGAGAGAAGGCAAATTAACTCACTTTCCAGACAGGTACGTCCCTTTGGGCGGCGGGCTAATGGTCACCATGCTGTCCAGCATCCCACCAGAGCCTCAGTGACGCACCAAGGGCCCCTGTGTTGTTCTCGAGGTGATTAGTGAGGCCAGTCCTCACAGGCTGGCTCCACAGGGAGCAGGGCCGTCTCCTACCACACTCCCCACATGGCATCGAGGGTCGGCTGCCGACGGCCTCGGCTCTGCAGACAAGTGCTGCCCGGACAGAAGGGGTTCCAGAATGGCCGTCACAAGCCTGGGGATGATTTACGTGGGAAGTGAGAGTGAATGGACGTGCCCAGCCGAGTCTGTGCAAAGGCTCACACGCACACAAGCACGGGAAAGTGCCACCTGTTTTCACACAGCCTCATATATGGCATTCCTTGGCTAGCAAGCTGGGGCCACTTGTGTTTTAATAGGCATCTAAGGTTTTAACACCTGATTCTTGCAGAGAAGCAGGCGTTGTCAATTCAGCTGAATAAAGCCTCCAGACATTCTCACTTGAGGTGCCCATAACTATTTTCCTAAGAACTTCAGCTGAGAAAAAAGGAAGGGGTGAGAATCTCACAAGTTAGCTGTGCAAAGAATTTACTGTGGTTTTTACACACATTTAGCAGCATTAAGAAGGCCTAAGTTTATGGAAAAGTAATGCACACATTCGTTCTGTGTGTGTCAGTTTACATGGAGTCACACACAGGTGTTCGTCGTGGCAGCCACAGTCCGCTTCCCCTTCATCTCCGCGCTGGCCCGTCTGATAGGGTGGCCAACCACCCTGGTTTTCGGGGGACCACCCGGGTTTTAGAACTTACAGTCTCACAGGCCAGGAAATGCCTCAGCCTGGGCCTCCTGCCCTCTGACCGGCAGCACAGGGAAAGACTGGCCCAGCGTGTGCTGCGTGCGTGGCAGCGTGCGACGTGGGGCCACCTCGCGATCGCTCTCCTCGCCACCCACTGGAGAAAGCAGGGCTTGGAGGGTGCCCAGTCCAAAGCAAAACAGTCCTGCTGGGGCGGAGCTTCAGAGTGGCCTTTGGTGTGTCACTGTCGCTTGGCTTTTACTCAGAGACCACAGGCACTCTGTCCTTCATGGGGGAGCCATTGTGAGCCTCCCTTGTTTACTGGCTAGACCTCTGGTTGGGAAAGACTTCCATGATCACAGGGGCTGCTCCGGGCTGAAGCAGGGCCGATGGTCACTCCCCTTGCCCCGTGCCCTTCCATTCCATGGTCACACACATACCTGCCCACTGTGGCCACAGCCCGCACAGAGCGTTAAATTCATTTTGAGGTTGAGGACTACAGGACTGAGCTCTAGGTTTCAGATTCTTGCTCATGTAGTGCCATGTGCCGTGGTCCAGAGAGAGAAAAGTGTGAATGTGGGGCAGGCAGGAGGCCTGCAGACACGATTGCTGCCCCGAGCACCTGTCACAGCATGGCAAGGGCAGCAGAGGCAGCAGGACAGTGTGCAGAAGCGCAGGGCCTGAGGACCACGAGCCACAGCACTTGGCAGACCACGGCCAGCAGAAGCGAATGCAGCAGTGCCTGAGGGAGCTGCCCACAGGTGCCCCGAGATGGGAGCCCAGACTGGCCCGGGTTCAGAGTGAGGCCGCCCAGCAGAGGCAGGATGTGGCAGGACCTGAGGGTAGGTAGAGCCATGAGGGTTCAGCAGAGATGGTGGCCTATGCCCCTGGGGGCCACACTGTCCTCATTCTCCAAGGCTGGGTGGCTGGAGGGAGGGCAGAGACCAGGCCCCAGACCCTGCAAGTCTACATTAAAGCTGCAGTGGGCTGGGTCCTGAAGGTGGTCAAGCCTGGGCCACTGGAAGAGAAAGGCTGTCCCACCAATACCACCACCAGGCCACCAACCACTCCCAGGCCTAGCAGACCTGGCCCAGGGCTCATTCTGGGGTCCTCACAGCACAGAGAACAATGGTCATGGGAAAGGGCCAGGGCCATGCACGGTGGCCATACTGAGGGCCACTACCCCGGCCACTGTGCAAAGCTTCCTGCCGGGCAGTCTGGGGTGTTCATCGAGACTGTTTCAAGTTGTCCAAAGGATAGCACGGGGAGATGCTTTTGTGTGCCAGGCTCTGAGGTGCCCTGGTGGCTAGCACCCAGCTGCCACAAAGCCAGCCAGGAAAGCAGCACTGGCATGTCTCCTGCAGCGGGCTTCTCCTCCACACCTGCTGCCGCCGGGCTGAGGTGCAGGTAGACGAGGAAGCACTGGTGTGTCCGCACGCCTGCAGTCGCAGGTCCAGGTCCATAGCACTAGTGCACGGCTGGGACTGAACTGCCGGTGGGAGTGGGCGTCTTCATCCCCCAAACAAACACTCCACACCCACTGAACACTAACTCCCCATCCCCCCTCCCCCAACCCCTGCTAAACGATTCTACTTTTTCTGAGCTTGACTATTCCAGGTACCTCATGAGGGAGGAACCACACAATACTTATTTGTGCTCGTGTCTGGCTTATTTCACTTGGCATAATTCTTCAAGGTCCATCCATGTTGTAGCATGTGCCAGAACGTCCTTCCTGTTTAAGGCGAATGACATTCTGTTGTACGTGCACACCACGTTCTGTCACCTATCCATTTGTTGATAAGCAGTCGGGTGGTTTCCACCCTCTGGCTGTTGTGAGTGGCGCTGCTGTGCACACCGGGTCCGAGTGTCTGTGCGACACTCGCTTCAGCTCCTGTGCGTGTGGAACGCTAGGAGTGCAGTGCGTCACATGGCAGTTCTGTTTAATTTTTTGAGGAACCACTGAACTCTTCCCCAGCGGCTGCATCATTTCAACGTTCCCAGCTAGAAACGTACAGGTGTTCCAGTTTCTTTACATCCTCACCAACAATTTCTTTTCCAATTTTTTAACAAGAGCCGTCCTAATGGGTGTGAAGTGGTGCCTCACTGGGGTTTTGATTGGCCTTTCCCTGATGCCTAGTGATGCCAAGTACCTTTTCATGTACTTATTGGCCGTTTGTACGTCTTCTTTGAAGAAATGTCTGTTCAAGTCCTTTACCCATTTTTAAATTGGATTGTTTATCTTTTTGTTGTTGAGTTATAAGAATTCTTTATAGATTCTGGATGCTAATCCCTTACCAGATATACACTATTCCCAAATATTTTCTCCCATTCTGTGAATTGTCTTTTCACTTTCTTGGTGGTGTCCTTTGATGCATTAAAGTTTTTAATTTTCATAAAGTCCAGTGTATCTATTTTCTCTTCTGTTGCCTGTGTCTTTGGTGTCACATTCAAGAAGCCACTGCCACACTGACTGTCATGTACTCACTTTTGACATGGACCCTTCTTTACTCCTCAGGTTGGCTGGGCTTTGGAAAAGATTTCTTTGTAATTCATCAAATTTTTAAAAATCAACAAACAAAATTCTTTGAATTGCCGCACTGAGCAGTTCTTTGGCTGCTTTATGAGTACATTGTCATTGAAGCCCCCCACAACAAGGACAGCAGGACATGTAATTGAAAGCATCGTGCACAGTGGGCCCTGGCAGCAGGCATGTGACGTGGGAGATGGCACCTCCTTCCTGCGACTCTCTTCTCCATGACATGGAAGTGCTGCAGGGGGCAGGCTCCAGGGTCCGCCCCAGCTGTCAGCCCCACTGACTGTTTATTCACGTTGGGGCAGTACGTGGCACACGTACTCTTCAAAGGCCAGGAGCCTCAGGGGTATAAACCCTTGTTTACCTGGAGTGTCACTGAGAACTGGGAGAGAGGGAGACTTACACAGGTGACAGCTTCCCGGGCGATTGTGTGGCCTCCAGGAGCCCAGAGCAGGAAGTGGAGGAGGAGGAGCCTGATGAGCTGGTGATGCACAGGCAGCCTGGGCTCTGCAGCTGTGTGCTCCCCAGCTGCCACCTGCAGGTCCCTGGATGAGAGGGTGGCACTTGTTAACAGCTTCCGGAGGCGGCTGAGCACAGCCCCCACCTCCACCTGGGGAGGAGATTGGAAAGAGATTAGGAAAGAGTCCAGACACATGTGCTTCCAGGGTTTACTCAGTGCTGTGATGCCACCTCCAGAAACAGAAGAGAGACAGGGCGGCCTGTCTGAGGTCAAGCCAATCCACACAGCCCAAACGGCATAACGGAAACTTCTAGATTGACTTTCTTCTTGCTCACCAAGCAGCCAGGAACTGACCTTTTTTTGTATGAAAGGAAACAGACAATACCACTCAGCAGAATGTAGTCAGATTTTAATATTGTGGAAAAGAGAACAAAAGGCTCTGTGAAGACTCGCTCCCTACCACAGCCACAAATGAGCTGATGCCCTGTCCGTGCAGTGGGACCTGTGTGAGCCCACCTCTGATGAGCGTGCAAGTCTGCCTCCTGCCACCTGGGACATGCACACACAGACACATGCACGCACATGCACACACGCACATGCACAGGCACACACACACACATGCACACGCACAGACACATGCACATACATACAGAGACACACGCATGCACCCACATGCACATACATACAGAGACACACGCATGCACCCACATGCACACACACACACATGCACACGCACACAACACATGCACGCACACACACACAGACACGTGCACACACGCACACACACATAGATGCACACACACGCACAGACAGACATGCATGCACATGCACACACATGCACGTCCCATTTGTTTTGTTTTGGACACTGGAACAGCCTGTTCATGCATGTTTAAAGCAAAAGTGGAGGTCACAAGTTTGTGGAATCCACATTATATAGTTGTTAAAAGTCTGTGGGTTGTTTTTGCATAAAAAATATTTATTTCATGCTGAGACTCCTGCTTCTACAAGAATGGCACATCAAGCTGTGATGTGGAAAACAAAGCAAAAACTGAAAGCCACAGATCCACAAGGCTGCATGGAACTCCTGATCAGCTACGTTCCATCATTTCTGAAAGAATACTTAGGCCTATTCTGAGAACTCCCATGACCAATTTTATGGATTTTTCTGTGAGTTGTTTTTTTCCCTGGAGGCGAAGGCCTGTTCAATGAAGTCTGTCATAAACTCCAGTACACTAGCGTGTTGTGTGAGCTCTTCTGACACGACATGAGGGCGTGAGAACCTGCACCCCAGGGCTCTTCCACAGAGAAGGGCCATGTCCCAGAGGGTGGGGCGGCACGCTCTCCCCCTGGCTGCTCCTGGCCCCGCGGCCTGCCCACCTTGTGCTGTCAACGGGAGCCTGTGCCTTTCTATCCATGTTCTTCTTGACAGGCATTTGGTTTCCTGTCCTTGCCCACTAATCCCTAAGACTCGGTCTTTCCCTCCCGTGTGTCCCAGACTGTCCTTCCTTTCAAATGCCTTCCACATCCACCAGCTTCCTCTTCTGCGTCCACAACTTTAAATGCTTGCTACATGTTTCAGGAACAGACAGAAGTTTTCTGTTCTTCTCTTTTTAAAGTATTATTTTTCCATCCTGCATTATAAAAATGTATATATGCTCACTATGAAAAATTTGAAAAGAGAAAAAGAAAACAATTTAAATGATTTACAATTCTGCCATCCAAAGAGACTCATTGTTAATAACGAGGTCTATAGCCTTCCTGTCTTTTTTTATGCACTGAGAACACACCACTCACTGTAATGTTTTGTATCTTACATTTTTCTCTTCACAGTGTAAGTTGCAATTCACTGTAATAAGCAATTCACCATATCTATAGAATATGTAATAAGCAATAGTAATAAGCAATTCACCATATCTATAGAATATGTTTTTCAAAAACATGATTTTTCATGGCAGCATGCTATTCTGTGGTTAGGATATATCACTATTTATTTAGCCAATAGCATTACTATTTAAAGTTTAGGCCATTTCCAATTTTTGCAATTATAAGCAATGCTGTGATGAATATTCTTCTACATAAATCTTTGTATGGATCTGTTTCCTTAGGATAATTACGAGAAGTAGAATGGCAGAGTTAAAGGATATGACCCTTGCCTAATTCTTCAGGGTATAGAAACTTAAGACTCTTTTGTTTTTATCATAATTGATACAGTTAGAGAAAGGAAATGGGTGCCAGCCAGCCGGGAGCGTGGCCTTCACCTGTGCACACGTCCAGCAGCTCCTGTGCCTCCAGGACGGCCAGCAGAGGCAAGTGGGTGGCCGCCGCACACCGGCCGGGGCTAGGCGGCTAGCTGCCGTCCACCTGTGCCTTTTAAGTATGGCAAAGGCAGAGGTATTGTCAGGCTCCATCAAATCTCATGATAATCGTGCTTTCTGACACCGCTCACAGTTTGTTTCTCAAGTCACCCAGCAGATCATCATGGGATTAAAGCTCACAAAACCCAGGGAGCAAGAGGTGGCATTATCAGCTGAACCAGGATGCCAGTTTAACATCTCCCCGGACGTCACACACACCAGCGCCCTGGGTCAGGCTCCAAGGAGGAAGGGGCTCTGGAATCACTAAAAGGACGCTCTGGCTTCAATCACCAGGCAGAAGCTGCCTCCGCTGGAATAGCTGGGAAGTAAGTGAGCATAAGGTACTCAGCTACCCTGCATGGATCAACCCACTTTTATCCAAGAGGCCTAAGTATCCCCCGAGTAAGAACTAGGCATAGGTTTTATTAAAAAGAGAGAGAGAGAGAGAGAGAGAGAGAGAGAGAGAGAGAGAGAGAGAGAGAGAGGCAAAGTTAACTAGTAAAAGATGTGCCAGTGCAGAACCTTCTAAAAACTAAACCTCATGGAACAGTTTATTTCTCTATACTTCAAAAGTGAATCTGTCTTTGTCAGTACCTATGAGCGACATGGATTTAACATATACCCACCAACCCAGCTTACGGAGAACCAAACACGAAATGCACATGGAACAGCTTTAGAAATCACGAGCAATTCATACATCTTAATTACTGTTAAAAATAAGATCATGAAAAGCATAAACTAGGATTTTCCTTAATTGGTTTAATGTGATATTTCAAAGGAGAAGAAATAGAAGGCATTTTCAGTCAGATAGCAATCCTCAAATTCATATGTAAATTATGATAATTTCTCAAAAATTTTTTATTTTTGATTGAAAATAAGTTATCACTTAACTTCATCTTTTTAACATCCCAGACTCTTTTCCTTCCTTCCCCTGCCATGCATGCCTTTAAACAAATAAAATACACAAACATCTGTACTAGTCTCTACTTTTTTTCAAATAACAGAAAATATAAACCAAGTAGGAGCATCACTCCATATATAATGAAATCTGTTCCCTCTAATTATTAAAATTAGCAAAAGGCACTGGAAGTTGAAGTTCTAAAAACCAGCAAATAAATGTTTGCAAGGGAGGTATCAGTGCCTTTAATCAAAGCATTGCTTTCTGTAATTATTATATTCCACATAAAATAACAACTGTCTTTGCCACAGTTACCCAGTCCTGTACTTAGCTGCTCTGTTATTTAGGAAATGACCAAGTCCTTTTTCAGAAGCAAAGTGGTTAATATCATGCGGTTACTTTAGTGAGAGGCTGAAGCAGAGCTGGTAAAGTGAGGATCTGCTGCATGGTCCAAGAAAGCAGTAAGTTAAGATGGAAGCAAACCACTCGCCTGCTGCAGAGACCGCGAGGAACAGGCTGGAGAGCCATGGCCTCTGCAGGGCACCCCTGGAGGACAGAGACCCTGGGGCCAGGGGCATCTGAAGGTGAGGGCAGACTGAGAGCAGATCTAGCCACCTGGAGGAAGAAGGGCTGTGCTGCCCAGGAGAATGGCACGGTAGTGTCTTGTCTCCAGTCACCCTGCGCAGGCAGGAGGTCTCCGGCTGCCAGCCCAGCCCACGTCACATAGTGGACGTCTGTGTATTACTGTGCCATGGGCCGTGTGTGCTCTGCACCTAGGTGTTGGGGACTCAGTGAGGGGCAGACCCACTAGACAGCCACTGTGTGCAGGATCCTCCCAGCTCCCAGGCCCCACCCTGAACACGCATACGCAAGGGCCTGCCACCCACCATGGTGTGTGCCCTCTGCTGGCTCCCATCGCACGGGCTGTAGTAGAACGCCAGGAACGCCAGCAGGGAGGCAGGGGGCTCTGCCTCCGCCCGCAGCAACTGCTCAGCTGCCAGGTCAGCCCAGCCTCCGAAGTGAGCCACCAAGAACCAGCTGTCAAAGTGACCGCCACAGCACCTGGAAGAAGCCAAGGCACATGGCAGTGGGCTCTGCACCTCCTCCTGCTTTTTGTTCGTTAAAGTTTGTCAACAGCCGGCTTCAACTGTACTTATCCACTGAAGTACAACCTGCAAGGAATATAAGCTAGAGGCACACAATGTCTGAACCACTCAGAACCCATCACAGGACATGCAAAGGGACGCCTCAAAATCCCGTGTGCTCGGAAGACGTCAGACACTTAAGTCTTTACATCCAGGTACCGTAAGCAAGCACATGCTTTGACAAAGGAAGATTCTGGCCCACAACCCACAGGGACGATACAGGATGAGCTGCAGACATGGTCACCCAGGCAGCTCCAGAGCCACAGATGGGGGAGGCTCCGCAGGTCCAGATGGAGACCAGAGGAGACTGTTGGCTCCCCCCGTGGTGAGGAAGGGGTGGGAAGTGGGACACAGGCAGAAATGGGCTGTTCCCTTTCTGACAAGGCACAAGGTCCGGTCGGCGTGTGGACAAGTACGAGTGTTTGACGAGCTGTGGGTTGTAGTCCTTCCTGGCACTGTGCATACACCCATGCTGGAAGTTAAAGCTTTGCAAAGCTACCCTCTTCCCACACGAACCGGGAGTTGAGATCCTTGCTTATAGGGTACTCTGCTCAAGGAAGGACCTTTCAGTTCTGCACAGTGACAGTCTCGGCAGTTTAACATCTCCCCTGTAGAACATGGAGCAGGACTGGCCCGAGACTGAGATGGAGGGGGACCTTCTTTCTGACCAGGTGAAGTGACAAGTGCTCCGGACCCTCTGCAGTGTCTTAGTGGGACCTGGCTCCACCTTCCTCTGCCTGGTCCGTGGAATTCCCAAGCTCTAAGTACTGTCCTCGCTTCCCCAGGCATTGCTTTCTCCTGAGAACAAGTGATTTAACCAAGAGGAAAGGATGGACGGTGGGAGTGGCAGTCCTCGCTGTCCTGCCTGTCCCCAGGAGAGGGAGAGGACTCATCCAGCAGGCCAGAGCTGATGCTCGGGCCATGCTGGTGGCGGGGTTAGGACGTCTCGGAAAGGCAGGGGCTCCTGTGTGTCTGCTTCTGCCCAGGTTGGTGGCGCCTGGGTCAGGGCTCAAGGCCCACTGTTTTCCCTGTCCCCCACCAGTGACTGTGTGTGTGGTGGTCCCTGTGGCCGATGGAGAAGTGCCTAAGCTGCTGGACACCCCTCCCTGCAGGCGGACCCCAAGGTCTAAGTTAAGGTAGGACCCCGTGAGGTTTTGGGTCTAAGTCCTGGAACAGAGACAACCAGAAAGGGAGTGTGGGGGGGACAGGGGTGCAGGCATTACATGGCCATGACTGAGCCCTGAGTGGCTGCCAGTGCCTTTTCTGTCTAATGTCTATGAGTGATCTCCCCGATGCAGGCAGGAGCGAGTGACAGGCACCCAGACCTGCCCATACGATGGACCCAGCAGCATCAACCGTCGGGTGTGTCGGCCCCGCAACGAGAGTGCAGAGCAGTTCAAGAGGAAAAGGAAGTTCAAGAGGAACAGGTAAGACAGTCTTGGGAGGCTGGTGCAGACGATGAATAAAATACGAATTTTACTCTAAAAGCAAGAAAGAGAAAGCCAAAGAGTATTATGTTACAAGGAATTCGGCAATGCCGACATGTGAATGTGTTTAGGAACATAACACATATGGAGAGTACCTAATACCATCACATTAGAAACTGATTTATGTTAGAGCAGATTTTCTAATTTTAGGGAGATATTTATTAAAGAGGAAGAAAAGCAAACATCTAATATTCCTTCCTCCTGTGCAGGAGAAGTTTAGGATTTCCTTCCCTAGAGTGCTAAAGAGAAGATTAGGGGACCCACAGCGACCTTTCCGTCCTGCATGCCAGAGGTCCCAGCGTGCAGACAGTGCATTTTCCCGCGTCTCTTCCTCGTCTTGTTATGCTTGCATATTTCAAAACCTAAGAGCAGACACTGCATAGGACAGCATCTGTCTGTGCAGGTGTCTGCACGTGCCTGCCTGCTTGCTGTGACCTGCTCCAGGCACCTGTGCGGCTCCACGTTTCCTCTGCTGTTCCTCAGCGAGGGTGCTTACCTGCGAGGCGATGGCCCTGGTCCAGGAAGGCTGTCAGCCCTGCTCGGAGGGAAGGTGTGGGTCAAGGGAAACCCCACGTGGACACAGGAGGGCTCAGTGTGTGCTCACCCATGAGTCTGGTCTTCAACTTCTTCTCTGAGCAGCTCAGAAATGTGCTGCAGTGCTTGGTGCTGGTGTCCCTGCGGGATGTCTGTGGGTGGAGAGAGAAGCCAGAGGGGAATGAACAGAAGGAAAAACCATTAGGAACCATCTGCAGCAATGACCAGAGTTTGGGGGAAATGCCCATTTTTCTGGTTCGTGGAACCATCCCCCATTCTCACGCTCTTCGCAGCCAGTCCGTCCTTCCTACATCAGTGTCCCACAGAGGTGAGCCTCAGAGAGTCTGTAACTCGGGTGTGAGGAAGAAGAGAAAGACTTACAAGCAGCCCACCCTGGGACTGGGAAATGCCACATTGTGGATGCCACAGGTTTTTTCTTTTCTACGTACCCGCCCTTTCCTCTATCACTAATAATTTGTGATTTCAAAATACATGGAGACCATAATAAAATAGCCAACGAGAAATTAGGCATGGGTGGCCCAGCCATTTTTCTATGGCTCTGACAAATTCAGAGTATGATTTCAGGTTTATAGTAAAGAAACGGCCAGAAAAAAAAAAAAAAAACGCATGGGCATGACACAAGCAAGCGTCTCTTTTGAGTGTTTTTCTGGTTTCGTGACTGTCCTATGGTTTTGAGTGCCCCTTAGCACGCGTGTGCAGTTCTAGGCAACACGTGGAAACGTTGTTATGCAAGGACAGTTTCTGCGCCCAAACACGCGAGGAGAGACCACCACTTCCCCACAAACGCCAGATAAAGGGCCACGTCTCTCTCTCCCTCCTCTGAACTCCATAACCCTGAATTTGTAGCCTTCTGAAGGCATTTTTCATTTTCTTCTTTTAACTAGCTGCTTAGATGCAAACTTTATTCCCCTCTACTTGTAGTTCCTACACAGTCGGGGCTTGTAAGTGATCACTTTTTATGCCCCCCAGGACTGCACAGGGAGCACAAAAGAAATTTCTGATGAACAGAAGATTATACTATTTAAAAGCTCTTCCATTTGTAAACATTTGTTTTTTCCCCAAAAGGAGTAAGCACAGAGCTCTTCTGGGAACTGGCACAGGAGGTGGAGACCCTTGTGTATCTGGGGCCTAAGTCTAGGACAGACACACAAAGGAAACGAAGCCGGCTGAGTCCACGCCCACCGTGCGCCCCTGCGGTCCTGTGTCCGCGGCTTCCAGGCTGAGGGAGCACGGCGCCCGCAGCCTTCCGAGGCTCACCCAGCTTCCCACAGGGCTGGCCGTGGCTTTGCTGGTCTGACCGAGCTGTAAGGTGCACCCGAGGAGAGTGCATTCCTGGCTTTTCGGTCTTGTTGATAAAGCGTCCCCATTGTGTCTCCACAGGTTAAGTTTCACAGAACCGTCACCCAGAGATCCCACCGAGGCCCCCACCCCCATCTCTAACATTCCCGAGGATGGTGCTGATGGGTCACCTTCGGCTACAACCTACCTCTTCCAGGAAAAGGAAGAGGAATTCAGAGTTTATAAAATGCTCTGAAACTTGCAGTCATCTGCTGTCCTCAAACGAACCTGTTGACTCCAAGGCGCAGGAAAAAGGAAGGTCAAAGTGGCATGAAAAGACTCTCCTGGCCCTTCGGCCACCCCTCCCACTCTGTGCAGGACCTGAGCAGACACCTTTCTCTGTGCACCTGAGCTCATGTCAGTGCTGCCTTCCCTTCAGATTTGAGGCTTCCGAGGGAAAGTGTGCTTTTACCCTCTGCTTCCAAGGTGCTTCCCAAACACACGCTCACAGGCGTGTTCCTGGACCAACACCCTCCAAGTGAGTTGAGGACAGAGCAGACCATCACTGCCCCAATGGCACATGGCCTGTGGCAGGCCAGCAGATGAAGTCAGGGGAGGCTGTGGTCTAATATCAGGGTGCTTTGAAAAGTTCACAGAGACATGGAATTAAAAAATAATGCAAACCTTTGCATAAACTTTTTATTTTATTTTTTTATTTTTGGTGGTTGGGCAGTACAGGGATCGGACACTGGACCTCAGTGTTATCAGCACCACACTCTAACGACCTGAGCACACTGGCCAGCCCTCCATGAACTTTTTAAAGATCCGTCATGTAAGTATCTCACTGAATTCTTTCAAAATCCTCCTGTTGGCTTGGTTAGAAGAAATTTCCCCCAAATTTCCTTTGCTTCATCCATCATTTTATCTTTTCTTCTGCAACCAGGCTGCACAGAGTGGAAAGGATGGAAGACAGACACGGGCACTCTTTCGTTCCGGCTCAGCCAGGTCTCAGCCTGCTCTGGGCATCCGGGTGGATCTGACCAGCAGCAGCAGAGCCTGGTAGGCAAGGGAAGACTGCCAGAACCTAACCAGAGGCCGCTTTTCTTTTTCTTTTTTCTTTCTTTTGGTAAGTGATCACAACTGGAAAGCCAAACAGATGTTTACAGGGCTCTCAGGAATAACCAATTCCACCTCCTCCATGTTACAGATTGGGAACGGTGGGGAGGAAGTAGGATCTGTCGATGTTCCTCCCCAGAAATCATTCTGATACAGGCAAAATCGACCTTAACTTACCTTTAGGGTGTTGCGATAGCACCGTGACAAGAGACGGGGAAGCGTAGGGAAAGTAGGTCTTCAGTGCAAACTTCAGCTGCAATAGGACCAAAAATCGAAAACAGCGTGAACGTCAGGATTGGAGGGAGTGCCAGGAAAATACAAAATCCTGCCTCCTCTGCCCAGAAACAGACCTACCAGTACTAACCTGGTCAGAACATTTTCTTTCTTTCTTTTTTTTTTTTAAAGATAACCAGTAAGGGGATCTGAACCCTTGATTTGGTGTCATCAGCACCACGCTCTCCCAAGTGAGCGAACCAGCCATCCCTATATGGGATCCAAACCCGTGGCCTTGGTGTTGTCAGCACCACACTCTCCCAAGTGAGCCAGGGGCTGGCCCCAGAACATTTTCTTGAACATTTTTTTTAAAAAAATATGCTTCCAGTAGCCTTATAAATATTTTCCAGAAAAATGAACCTTTTTAAAGTCACCTTCTAGGACTTAAGAAAAATAAAGTTATGCCCCTGATGTCTTTATATGAGTTCTTTACCTCCCATGGATCCAATTATACACATAAGCCTTCTATTTCAGTGGCTTGCCAAAGCAGTTGTGAGATGTTAGCTCTTTCATATGGGTTTTTAACAAGAACAAAAGCATAAAACCACCAAGCTACTCACAAAATCCGAGGGCCAAGGAGCTACGGCTCTCTACGCCCCTAAAAGGCACAGAAGCTTTGAAGCACTTTTTTAAGAATTTGAGGTTAAAATTTAGAAAGTATGAAGTGCACAGGCTTTAAGTTTACAATTCGGTGAGTTTTGGTAAGTGTGTAAATCCATGTGACGATCACCCCAGTCAAGACACATAACATTTCTATCACCCCAAAAGCTTCCCATGACTCTTCCTCCTCCTCACCCCGCAACAAATATTTTGATGTCAGTAAGAGAGATTAGTTTCGCTTATTCTTGAATTTCATGTAATTAGAATCGTAGAGTATGTACTCTTTTGTGCCTGGATTCTTTGGTTCAAAATGTTTAAGATCCATCCATGCTGCTGAGCATGAGTCGCCCAGTCCTGGTTGCAGTTCAGAAGCGGTCACAGTCTGAGCACAGCATAACCTGTTGTTGTTCTCCCACAGATGGCACTCGGTCGTTTCCAGCTGGGGCTGTTATGAACAAAGCTGCAGTTAACGTGCATACCTGCGTCTCTCTGTGGATGCCTCTCCTGGGTGACATCACAGGAGCTGGCTCACGAGGTCACAGAGAGGACGCTTGTTTAACTTTGCACGGCCACAGTCACGCGGTGGCTGTGCCATTTCGCACTCCCGCTGCGATGAGTGGGAGCCCTGCTTTTCCACGCACCTGCAAGTGTCTGCTGTGTCTGCCTCACCAGCCGTCACCATCGCAGCAGGCGTGTGCCACTACCTCCTGCGTGCTTTGCTAGTGTTCTCCTGACAGCAAATGATGCTGGACAATTTTCATGTGTTTACTCCAACATAAGTAATTTTTCTGAAGTGTGTATTCTTTTGTCCATTTTTTTAAATCAAGTTGTTTCTTATGGAGTTGTAAAAGACATTCATATATTCTGGACACAAGTCCTCTGTCACATACATGTACTGCAAATATTTTCTCCCAGCTGGTGGCTTGCTTTTTCATTTTCTTAATGGTGTCTATCAAAGAACAGATGTTTTAAATTCTGATGAAGTCTAATTTATTCATTTTTCTCATATGGTTAGTGGGTTTTTTTTTTTTTTTTGGCATCTCTTCAAAAAAATCTTCAATTACCCCAATCTCAAAAAAGATATTCTCCTACATTTTCTTCTAAAAGTTTTATAATTTTAACATTTACGTTGAGTCCCATGAGCTATCTTAAATGAACTTCTGTGTGCTTTTTTGAGGTACAGGTTGTGCTTCACTTTTCTCCACATGTACATCCAGTTATTCCAACACCATTTGTTGCAAACTCTCCTTTCCTCACTGCATTGCCTTGACCACACGTGCATGGGTCTATATGCGGATTCTATTCTGATCTACGTCTGTCCTTTTGCCAATACCTCACTGTCTTGATTACTGTAGTCTTAAAGTCTTGAAATCAGGTAATGTGAAGTCTTCTGCTTGTTTTTCAAAATTGTTCTGCTATTGTAAGTCCTTTGCATGTCCATGTAAGTTAGAGTCAGCCTGTCAATCTCTATTTTAGAAAGCCTGCTGGGATTGTGACTGGGATTGCACTGAAGACACAGATCACTTGCAGGGAGGACAGACACCTGAGCAGTTCCTGAACACGGTTTCTCTCTCATTCTATTTAAGTCTACTTTAGTTTCTCCCAGCAATGTTTTGTAGTTTTCAGTTAGAGATCTTACACGTTTTGTTAAACTTATTCCTGAGTATTTTATGTGTGACAGTGAATTTGTCTATTCCTTCCTTTCCTTCTGTCAGGTTTTGCTTCATGTATTTTGAAACTCTGTTATTAAGCATGTACCCACTCCTAATTAACTGGCCATTTTGTTATTATGAAACGCCCCTCTCTGTCTCTGGGCAGTCACCGTCTTGAAGTCTACTTCATCTTCTGCTAATAGAACCATATGGGCTTTCCTGAGCTTCTTGTTTGCACAGTGTGTCTCCTTCCTTTTACTTTCAACCTACCTATGTCTTTACAATTAGAATGGATCTCTTGAAAACAACACATAGTTGGGTCTTGGCTTTTTATTTGATCTGATATCTCTGCCTTTTTACTAGAATATTTAGTTAATTTTCAATTAATTTATTTTGCAATTAATTGGTATGTTTGGGTTTAGGTCTGTCTTCTAGTATTGGTCTTATCTCATCTGTTTTTTCCTTTTTCTTTGTTCCTCTGGCAGCCACAGCTGTCTTCTGACCCTTAAGTCAATCAGACGGTGCCTTGAGCGCCAGCCCCCATCCACCCTCCCTCAAGAGCTGTTGGGGAAGCAGAAGACTGCTCAGTGTGGTTTACTGTTCAAAGTAAGTGAACAGTAGTTCCCTCCCGTTTCTGTCTGCAAAAATTTGCTCCCTAGCACCTTCAAATAAATTTTTAAAAATATTTTCCCCAGAGTTTATCATTTTCATCTGTGGAAGATTTAGTCTAGTCCAGTGTCAGACTGTGCCACTGAGAGAGAACCAGAACGTGGCCTGCTTGCTGTCGGTGCTGGTGCACCATGCGGCCCAGGAAAGGTGGCTGGTTATGCCGACCTCAGGTTTTGCCTACTGTCCAACAGGGCACTCTGATGGAGCCGCACTGTGCTCCCCAAATAGAACAGGGGCAAAAGAAAAGGAAAAAGCGAGAAGGGGAATCCCTGAAGGTGAGCGCTCCTAACAGCGGAAAGTCTGTGGGTTACGGTGGGACTGCGCATGGCACCAGCACTTTCAGAGCCAGTTTGGCAGGTCTGCTGAAGCTGGACCTCTGTGTGCCTAATAACCAAGCTCTTCTGCTCCTGAGTATCCATCCCAGAATGTCCAGGGCAACACTGTTTGCAACAGAAAACCAAATCTGGAAACAACACAAATGCCCACCAGTACTTCACCAGAGCCACACCGTGACATGAGGGAACCTCTGTCATGTGCTGAGTGGAAAAAGTAAGTCTCAAAAGACTATACATAGTATCCTACTCTTGTTTGTTTTATAAAGGACAAAAATAACCAAAACTAAACAAAACATTGTTTAGGCAGTCGTATAAATGTGATCAAACTATTTGGAAGAAAAGCAAAGGAATAATAAACATAAAACTCAAGACAGTGGTTATCTGGAGGGAGGGAGGCAGGGGACAGGGCAGAGGAGGAGCACACAGATGGGCAGAAGTTCTCAACTCTGGTAGTCCAGGGCTTGTTGAGATGTTGGGTTCACAGATGGACATCTTATAAAATATGAATGAATGAATGAATGAATGAATGAATAAAACACAGAAAGGATAGAGGATCATGCCTGGAACAAATGTGACAGGGTGTTAAGCACCAAGGATTATGATTAGTCTAAAAACGGGCACTCAAGAAGGCAGGAGGTCAATAAACGAGAGCAATCACCATTAAAAAGGCAGGCAGTCGGGACCAGCTCCAGGAAGGGACATGAAGTAGCCGACATACGTGAAGGCATCTGCAAGGGCACTTTGTTGTCGAGTTGGAGGTGAGGGTGAGGCATTCCTGTTTCTTTTTGGATCCCTGTCCTGCCCCACACCAGGACTCAGTGTGTGGCCCCACACCCCTGGACAAATGTCGCCTGGTCAGGGTACTATTGTACATTAAAAGCTACTGCTCCTCCAGTCCAAAGCCACAGTGAAGCCCAAGGCCGATACAGAGACTCAGGGCAAAGCTGAGAAGAGAAGCAGACTCAAGCTGACGCTGAAGAGCAAAACCACATCCCCAGCGGCCTCTGCCCCACCCAGTGAGTTCTAGGAGTCCAGGGTGAGGTTCCCTAGAGATCAGTTCCTGCTTGGGAATACAAAGAATGTACAAGGGAGGATAAAAGGTAATTACAGTTATGCCTGAAAATCACTGAGGGCCAGCCAGTGCCTTTCAGCTGAGCTCTACTCCCAGATTCCAGGCTGGGTACCACTGATAACACTGTTTGTTATGGTCCAGCTAACGTCCCCAGGGAAAGCGAGGATGGGAAGGAATAAATCGTAAATATTTATCATCGCCTCAAAAAGAGGTCTCTACTAAAACCTGAGAGGTCTCCACTAAAACCGGAGAGGTTTCTTTGGCATAAGGCTGCGAGGGGTGCAGTGGCGCTGAGCATCGTAGCCCCGCTCTCACTAGTCTAACTGCAGAAGCATCACAAGGGACCATGACGTCCTTCAGGGGCAGAGGCAGTGGACCAGTGCCACTGTGAACAGGCAAAGCACCACATCAACGTCAACATTAGAAATGAAGGCCAGTTAAACTGCCCACAGGTGAAAGCTGTCCAGTAGCAGAAGTTCCTGCCTCATGTGGCCCTCGGTTGCTGTTCCCAGGCCCCCGCCGATGGGCACTGGCATGCAGGCCTCCCTGCAGGACCCTCGCCTGGCCTCTGGTTTACTGATGGCATCTAACATACACTTCTCGGTCACCACCACTTCCCATTCCTCCTGTACAACTTTCACATCTTTGCCTGTCATTCTCGCCACCTTCTTTTCTCTCCTGGAATCCAATTCACATTTGGGTCTCTGACAGGAATAAAGATGCTAATCATTAATGAGATCCAGTCATGCTTTGTAATAAATGGCATTTCCTACTTAGCACATCCATACAGACCCCAGGATGCTGACTGCTGGCCTGGGATGGTCAGATGCCACCAGAAAGGTAGAGTCCTGCTTGGCAGACAGCATACAGCACAGGGACAGGAAGATTCATCCTGAGGTCGACACAGGCTGGCAGGACAGAGTTTTCAGACAATAGCAGACAGATGCTTCTGGTATGAGGGCATGGGGTGGACAGAGCCATCTTGACATATTTTCAATTACAGTCCTATGTCACTTAATGACAGGGACACGTTCTGAGAAACGCATTGTTAGGAAATTTCAACGTTGGTCAAATATCACAGAAGTGTACTTACACAAACCTGGATGGCACAGCCTGTTCCACACCGAGGCCACGTGGTACAGCCTATGGCTCTTATGCTGCAAACCTGTATAGCACGTTACTGTACTGAATACTGTAGCAACTATAACACAATGGTACTTGTGTATCTAAACATATCATTGAAAACGTACAGTAAAACCAGTTATAAAAGATAAAAGGTGGTACAGCTGTGCAGGGCACTTACCATGAATAGAACTGGCAGGACTGGAAGTTGCTCTGGGTGGGCGAGTGAGGGTAAAGGCCTGGGACACTACTGCACACTGCTGTAGACTTTGTAATCACTGTGCATTTAGGCTACACCAGATTTATTAAAAAATAAAGTAATTGCATTACTATGTCACTAGAGGATAGGAATTTTTCAGCTCCATTATAACCTTATGGGACTACCATAGTGTATGTGGTCCGTTTTTGACCAAATGTCATTACGCAGCACATGACTGTAAAATGGTTTCACCTTTCCCGGAGTGTTCACTTGGAAGCTTTCTTTGTGACCAAAACAGTCCATCAAAAGTACTGAAAATAAAGTGCTCCTTTCTGGTGATTAGCCAAATACTTTTAACAGCCTCTTTTTCTTTGGGGTGAATTAGTAATACGTATAATATGACAAACCTGCTTGTTTTCTTCTTCCAGAGCTTCTACAAAGCATCGTGTGAACACCTGAGTGGTGGCCAGCACTTCTGGGGCTCCATCGGTTTCCAGGAGCGCGTACCTGAACAGTTCAGACCACAGCACATGTAACGATTAATCTGGCAAACACATGAGCCTACACTGTAAAAACGAAGACTGGAAACACTTTTTTGTGCCATACGCTTCAGCAGTATCTCAACTCATCAGGTCTCAGTCCTCGTGTGAAAGCAGGAGAAATCTGTCACTCCCTTTTCTAAACACCTTCTTTAAAGTACGACACACAGAGCTCTCTTTCTGGTTTTTAAATTACTAAGCACCGCATATCCCTGCCACGTAGACTTGCATGCTCATTACAAGCATCTGAATATTACACGCCCAGAAATGTGACATCCACAGACATTTTGCTTTTGCAAGCAGAGATGAAGCTGCCCAAAGGGGGAGAATGGCTCAGTGAGGTCCACCCAGGAAAGTGGTGTAAGAACCCACGCGTACCTGGGTTTCCATGCATTGTCACACAACTGACTTTTCTTTTTAAGCAAAAAAATCCACTCAAACTTTGCTAGCTTTAAGATAAAAACAGTATTCTGACTAATTTCTATGATCATTTAGCTTAAAGTTGGTATGTTTCAAGACCAACCCAAGTGGTGAGTTATGTGTTATTGCAAAATTCCTGTCCCCAAAGTCGGCCGTCTGCCCTGGGGTCTCTCCTGCTGTGTGTGAGGCAGGTGGGCTGCAGGGTGGACAGCCCGGCTGCCCCAGCGGGTCAGGCTTAGGACTCTACAATTCCGACCCCCACTTGCTGCCAGCCATAACCCAACCTCATGCCCAGAGAGTGTCTCAGCTCTCGTTATCCAGAAATCTAGTGAGCTCCCAAGAAGTACTTGCATTTTCAAAATAAAAATTAATGTCTTACAACATTCATGGCGTATTTTGCTTTCAGAAGAGCTCTGTTAAGAATGGCTTTATTTATTTATTTTTCTTGCTTTTCCTTAGCTTTAAAGTCCTTTAAAAAGACTGGTCAGCCCTCACGTGGTGAGGGGGGTACACTGCCGCCCTTTGGACATGAGTAGTTCATAACATTAATATCTAATCTCATTCTGCATTTCCATCATTGCAATTAGAATTTTAAAAGGATAAAGAAAGTTATCTTAATTATTAGGTGTTGACTTTCAAGTATATACCTACTTTTGAGTTTTTACCTCTAATTAAATTACTAGAAAGATCAGAAGAATAAGAAAGAATCAGAAATACTAATTTCCCAGGATACAGCCAGAGACGAGCCCGGATTGTTCACTCATGTTTGGAAACTGAGCGTTTTAGTTCAATTGCTAGCAGGAACAGCGTAACATTTACCTGAACACTTCATCAACGGCTCTGAATATGGCAGGGTGGCAGGCTGCTTGAGGCTGTAAAAGGAAAAGACCATGAGAAAGCAAAATACCATAGGCCTTTCATCAATAACTTGCTGTTATCAGGCAAATAAACCCTGGAGTCTAGAAAATGCGGAAATACCTTTGGGTTAGGAAAAAGACCCACCAGAGCACAGAAAAAAACCCCGCATGCAAATGCAAGCAGTGGTTCTTTTTGGGCAAGCTTTATTTTGTCTTTATACCCCTATCTGTCTCATATTTTCTATAATAAGCCCATATGATCTAGAAGAAAAAATCAGTAATGGGAAATCATAGAAAATTTTAAAATGCCTTCTACCAGCGTGCTGTAGCGAAGATACAGAGCCTGCCTGTGTTGCTTGTTTTACTTACATGTGCCTGTGTGTCTGACCTCCTCAAATGGCCTAGAAGTGCCTCAAGGTCAGATCTGAGCCTGCTGTCTTTCTGTTTCTGCTTATTAGGTAATGAGTACATAATGATTTAGAATTATTACTGAGGAAACTAGTGACCACCACCATGCTGGACTAAACATCGCACCTTACTGCACTATAAATTTAGCAGCTTAAATTATTTAAGGTGAAAAGAAGGTTAATAAAGAAGAAGGGAAAAAAGATACCACCATCTCAAATGAGCAAAACAGATGAAAGATATGTCACCGTAGCTTCCAAATGTTAGTAGAATAGGCTCTACCAGGAATTTCTTTGAGTCATACCGCACCTCACATGACTAGCTTTGGGAAACAGTTTTCATAACCCCTTTAGCAAGAAAAAAAAAAAAAGAATATGTGAATATGCTGTGCTCCAATTTTCTGAACCACATCGAAGAAAGCACGGTGCTATCTCCAAGGACATCCCCGCTGTGGCTGGGCCCTGCACGGCGTTCTGAGTTTTAACGCTGAGCAGGTGCCATCTAGTGTTTTCACGCCACCACTACAGGCGCCACAGCGGGGTGCAGGCCAGGCACTCATCACCTATTCAAATGGTTGGATGATCTCCTTTTAATTACTTGAAATAGAGAGATCTGCGATTTGCAAGTTAAATTTTTCTGCTCTTTAAATAGAGTTATTCACGCCCCCCAATCCTTCACAGATGTGCATTTTCATCTAAAAAGAAAAAGCAATTTGGTAGAACCATGGTTCAACAGAGGAGAGGCAGGTTATTTCTGGGTTGATTTTAGGCAAATCAGTTAATTTCCCTGCTTCTCAACCTCACTGTAAATAGTAACAGTTATTAAAAGGTCACTGGATATATGCCCAGAAAATATCATATAAATTTCTGAGTATTCATAATGGAAAAATCAAACAAGAGAAAAGCAAACTGCTGTCTTGAAGAAATACGATTAACCTAAGTTTGCCAGAACAGTTTTCCAAAGTTTTGTGTACATACAATATACCTCTTGAATAAGAGTGTTTAAGACCAAATAGCACTGTTACATGCCCACAGGCAGACAGACGCACAGAGCCTGAAAATGCAGATAGAAAAGGAGATCAAAATTTTAAGTGGTAAAATGGATCCATTTCTTTTTGTTCTAAATAAACAGTCTCAGAGCCACTCTGCGGGCTTGATGATAGTAGAGAATCACGCAATATATAATTACAGGGATTTCCAAATGGCAAAGAAAAGGACGATCCAATGTGTACAGGAGGCAGCAGGAAAACCTCAGGGGAAGTGGTGAGAAAGCCCTGACACCATCTGTCAAAGAGAATGAGACCGTGGACATACTTTTTCTTTATGCAGTATTTTCTAGCAAAACAGCTCTATCGAATGTTTTCTTTTTTATTTTATTTTTTTTCCACTGAATGTTTTAAATGTCTCCAAACTGTTCGGAATCTGCCTGTTCTCCTTATGTACATGGACTCTCCTCTTAGATTTCTCTCCTTCCAGAGACGGCAGCGCCTTGGTCACTCTCGCCTGCTTCTGCACCGTTTTAGCTTTCACGAGGAAGCTGCCGTGGGGCAGGGGAACCTGCTGAAGCTGGTGGCAGAGTTTTATTTTAAAACCAGTCTCCCTCGCTGCCTCAGAGCTATGAACAGCTTTCTCACCCGTACCGTCACTGATGGTTTCTAAAATGAGATTCTTTATTCCTCCTGAGCATATAACTTCAGGGTCAGTGAGTCCCCTCATGAGGACTGGAGTGCTCACAGGTCAGGCTTGTGTCCCAGTGACATCAAATCACAAAAGCAAACTTAAGCTGCTTTTCTCATCAAGAGAATCTTGCAAATAGAGTTCGGGTTTTAATATGCGCCTCTTTGGAAGTCATAGCTTCCCCCCAAGTCTTCACAGCATCCTTTGGCGTGGTCAGGCAAATGTTTAACCCCTCTGTGTCCCGCATCATCTGCGACGTGGGACGCTCCAGGGACACACCACACATCACTCTGCTGAAGCCTCATGATCTGGGTGATCATCTTTCCTATAAATGAGGGGAAAAAAGAAAATTTTTCTTGGGGGTCCCATCTGTTTGTCTGTTTTTCTCTGTCCCACCAAAATCTGTTCCTTCTCGAGCTCTTCTCCTTCCATCTGGCCTAGTGATTTTCATGCACAGATTATTTCAAGTCCAGGGAAACGGTGTCACCAGGAGGCCGTCAATAATGTGAGTTTTTTCCTTCTTCCCTCCCCCAATCCTTTCACTAAATGTCAGAGGATGCAAGAGATGACAACGGAATGCCCCGAACGAACGCCCTGCCTGCCCTTCCCACTGGGGCGCCCCTGGGCTGATGCGAGGCCTTTCCTCAGTTTACTTGCACGGCTACCCCAGCTGCATCGTACCCCTCCTCTCGGCCTGGGAGGACGGCCCACTCCTATCCCACAACAAAGCCAGGGAAGACAGTCCACAGGGCGTGCACACGCGACAACCTTCTCTGCTCCTGTGCTCTGCAGGGGAGGCCAGCTTGCAGCTCTGCACCAGGACCTGCACTAACAACACTGATTCTCAGGCTCTGCCCCGTATCTGTTTAATCTGTTATTCTCATCCCGACTCTTCCACGATTATCACAAGCTACTTGCCGCTTCAAAGAGGCCTGAGAACACAGAAGAACAGAGTTCTCAGGAATAAATATTTCCTGTTTTCTGTCATATTCTGGTTGTGTGTGTATGGGAGAGAGAGAATAGGGAAAGGAACCAAAGCAGAAAGGGAAATTATACTATGACTTGAGGCAATCCACAGACAAAAGTGAACGCTTCGTGGGGAAGAGTCAGAAGGCAGCGGAGGGACAGAAAGTCCTAAGCTGTCCTCGTCCGTCATCCTTCACAGACGTACTCTCCTTAAAAATAAAGAGGGAAACAGCAGATGAGAGAGGAAGCTGACGTTCATTAAGCTTAAAACACATCCTCTTCTGCACTCCATTTTAATGTAGTTTAAATATCTTACTCAGGAAATGACCATCTGAAGAAATGGGCTGACAAGAAGTTTCTCCCCGGTCCCCCAGCCAGGCAGCCCCGCCCCGGTGCAGGTGACTCCGGCTCCACCGCTCTCCCGACAGGTGGGAAGCCCTTGCTGGTCATGTACGTATATAAATTGAAGAGTGACTATGTTTACTACAAAATAACTTTCTTCTTACGAAGAACATTTTCCATAAGATTAATTTCAACTGTAAACTCCTTTATTGAGTTCAAAAGTGATTTGGTTTTTAACAAAACTCTACTTATATAAAATCTTCACATCTACCACGTAAAATAAGGCACCTTCATAAATGTGCACTTTTGTTTTGCCACTTTTATCTTTTCTACTTTCAAAATACTAAATATAAGACTGTAAATATCACTTTTACATTTTAGGACTTATCTTGTTTTAAAACATTCAAGTTTCTTTCAACAAATTTGAGCTTGGAATAATTATTCTTTCTTTTTAATCTTTACCAGATGTTGTTTATACACAGCAATTTTTTTCAGTACTCCCTAATGCAATTATTGTTTAATTAGTGATAAATCTGTCATTCCTGGGCTTCAAAACTTAACAAGTACCAAATGTACTTTGGTGTTTTAAATTTACAGGCGCTGAGTGTTGGGACACAGAAATGGGAGGCATGCGTGAGAAGGCACAGGGATGCCTGGCTCTGAGCAGTGGACAAAAATCACCCAAATCTGAGGTCCCTCTCCTGGCCTCGCCAAGTGGCCTCTCTCCAGCTAGCTGGCAGGATGCCTGAGCAGGACGAAATCTCCTTAGCTCCTGCCGCCTGTCAGCTCAGCCTCTGAGTGGCCATGACCCCAGGTCCATGACAGCTCTGTTTGTGGTTTTGTATTTTCCCCTTCTCTTCTCCCATCTTTTTTTTCCCTAAAAAACAATCACGTATTTATTTCTGATGATACACACTTACAGGTACGGAGCTGACTGTGCCTGTACAGCAAAAGTCCTGCGGTCCCAACAAGGTGACACGGCGGCATCTGGTGCCCCCCTGAGGCCGACGTTGGAAGTGCAACTCCTGTCCAAGATGGAGATGCTCGAGCTTTTGCCACAGACGTAAGCCGCCACCACCTTTCCTGCTGGACCGCCACTAAACTACCTACTTCAGCTCTTGTTCAGTTACATGCATCATGTTAAAGAGCTCAAAAAGGAAATGCTTAAGGAATGCGAATGAGAAAGCAAGAAAAAGGCTGGCCAGTTAGCTCACTTGGTTAGAGCACGGTGTTATACACCCCAAGGTCAAGGGTTTGGATCCATGTACCAGCCAGTCACCAAAACAAAAAAAAACAAAAACAAAACAAAACAAAACAAAAAGGCAGAGAAAGAAGAAAACCGTCGAGCATTAGTGCAAAGCTATTCAAGCACAGAAAACTGACATCACCCAGGATGGGAAGCGAATTCTTCAGTATGACATTCTACTAAAGGAGAATTGTGTGTTGGAATTTTTGGAGTGGCTGTGATTGCCATCTGGAGAATGAAGAAGGGAGCACATGCTGTCTTCTATTGAGGCAGACACTGAGGTATTGGATGCTTTTATTCTTGAGCTCTTATCAGAAAAAGAAATACTTTTAATTCAGCTATGAAGACTTTACAGTAGGAGAGAAAAGGAAGAGTGTTTTCTGATTTAGAATCAAAACCAAAACCAACCCTGCCTCCCTGGGGCCTCGCCCTGGCGCTGCCCCTCTCTCTCTCCTCTTTCAGGGGCAAATCTTCCTGGGAAGAAGAGGCAGCAGCTCCCGTGGTCGCAGCTACAGCAGCGGCAGGCAGGCGGGGTGAACGGACCAGGGAGCACGTCGGAGGGGTGGGAACCAGCAGGCGGACTAGCATAGCACCACCCTGACGTGGAGCCCCAACAATGGTGCTCTGGGCTCCACAAACAGAACTGTAACGGGAAAACAGCGCATCCTTCTGATGCGGGGCCAGCCCTGGGAAACTGATCGATGCCAAGAACGCCGCATGATTAGTAAATGGCTTTCACGGCTTTCTGTGAAATCAGTTTTTAAGGTCAGGTCTGAAGCTATGGATTATGTCTTCCAGCGCCTGAACTGTCAAGGGAAACACAGGACCATCCGGTTCTGAAAAGTTCCAGTCTGCATAGTAAATGACAAACTAGGGATAATACCTTGATTTATTTAGGAGCCACCAACTGTGGCAGTCCAGCCCATGGAAGCCAAACAGTGAGGCTTAAAGGCAAACGCATTTTGAAAACCCATTTTTATTTTAGAAGTCAAATGCATATATAAGCATTTACAATTCAAGTGATATTAGACTAGTCCCTCATTTTCATAGTTTTAATGGAAAATACCAGGCCTCCAAGTTCCTGAGAGGCCAAAGAACATTTGGGAGGTCATTTCACTTTATGCAACCTGTACCACACTTTCACCTTTTATTTTTGCTACATTTTGGTAACTATATTATTTCCAAGATTCATTCTGGATACTCCCAAGAGATGAAGATATAATTAACAGTGCTCCTTACAAAACACAAGTTACGCAGACCATCACACTTTAATTACTCTCAGAACCCAGCCCTAATGTAATAGGCATCAGGTTTCTCCTGCAGCAAAGCTCAGCAGTCTCAGGCCGCCTGAGTCTTAGAGACCTCCTGATGCTTCTGCACAACCCTGTCACCGTACCAAGATACTGCGCTGTGATAAAGGAATCAGATGATGCAATTAGGAAGCGGGTTCTTCAGTTACCCCTGTAATCACTTGGCCATGTCACAGGCCCATCCCAGCCTGCTTGACTTTCTGGCACTGCAAGCTGGGGTGCCTGAGGAGAACAGCCCAAGCCAATCGGGTGCTTCCAGCTCATTATCTGTATTGTAATTACCTCCGTGAACCAGGAGGCACTGAGAGGTCACATCTTGCCAATGCCACAATAAATTAAACCAAATAACACCCCTAGAATGTCCTATAAACATAATGGAAGCTCCGAATCTCTACACACATGATCCTGATATATGCTTTTATAAATCAACTGACTTCGAAGCTGTTTGACTGGGGGAGAGTATGTAAACCATAAACTGGAGACTGAAGATTATCGACTGTGACGCTTGATGGGAGCGCCTGCACTCTGTCTCTCATGTGCTGTGCTCACTCAAGTGCTGCTCAGGCCTGAGGTCCACAGGCACAAAGGACATGGAGAAGGTTCAGAGAAGACCCACAAGGATCAATGAAAAGTTGCAGAGAAGTCAATGGGATGAATTTTTTGAAAGGAAGATGACTTAAAGAAAAAGTAAAACACACCCTGGAAGCAAGCAAAAAGCCCAGTTACTATATTTTGTCACTGAAAAAGGACCAGAGAAAATGAACTTAAATTATATAGCATGAACATTTAAGTTAGAAATAAAGAGATCTGCCGGATAATAAGGTAACATTACTTTTAGTGACTTGGAATAGGCTGCCAGAAGGCTTCTAAAAGTCTTCAATTGTTTATTTTGAATTGCAGTGTAATTATTTTTAAATTAGGTGCATTTTTATTTCCTGCCTTAAAATATGCAACTCTTTTAAATGGTGAGGACAAGAAGTAACTACCGTTCGGAAACATCCTCTTCGGTCCCTCAGTCTTAGGTGCCTACCTCCCTTTCTTGTTTTTTCCCTATCAAACATTGTAAACTTTCAGATCACGTGGGTTCAGTCTGTGCCACCTAACCTACAGGTGAAGGCAGCAGGGCTGTGAGCAATAGCCGCATCTCCAAGTTCACCGGGAGCCACAGGACTGAAGGCAGCAGGGGAGGGGGCAAGAGACACGGGAGCGCAGGCCCTGGGGAGAAGGGACAGGGAGAAGGCAACCAGTTCAATCACAGTTCCCTCAGGTCTCCAACTGGAAAGGGAAAGAAAGAAGGAACACAAGAGGTTCCAGCTGAAGTAGACAAAGAGAAGGTGTCTGGGAGGTGGGCGCTGTGTGAGCTCAGCCAACCTCAGAGCCCCCAGTCCTCCCAGACTCCTGGGCACCAACTCTGAACTCACTTCTCCATCTGCACTGCAGGAAGACAACCCCTGTGAGAAATCCCCACAGATTACGAAATCTAATGAGAAAACATGAGTCCACTGACATTTCTGGAAGACAGACCCCGAGGGGCCACGGCCCTTATACTTTTTAATTGTTTTTTAGGGTGCATTGCTCAATATCCCTGTTGTTACAAAAACGCACGCCGCTCCCACAGAGCTGCCTCCCTGGGAAGGCAGACACCCTGGCTGGTCAGGCTCTGAGGGCTGCCCACGAGCCCAGGCCACCAGCCACCGGGCCAGGCGACAGGGCCCAGGAGGCCCTTGAATCCCTGACTTGGCTGCCGGAGGCGAGGGGAGACAAAGCCCCTGCATGCAAGGCCGCGAGGCTGTAGCACAGCACCAAAAGAAAACTTAAGAAGTCGTAGTCGTTTTTCCTGCTTTAACCATTTTTCTGGGGTTTTGTTTGATTTCTTTTGCATATTTTATTTTTCCTCTAGTGGAGAGCTAAGAGTTAATTTTTTAAATATTTTTCTTTGTTAGCTGATTTCTCCTCTTGTCCATATATGTTCCTTTCTAAAAACTTACTTTTCATGTTGAGATAAGAAAAAATGTTTTAAAAAGCTTATTGTCCAAATGTTGATCCTTATGAATATGTAACTCAGGTGCCACTCTGGAGCAAATCACAACTCTCCCCACAGGCTCCAGTACTCAGAAAAGTACTCCTCTCTTAGATACTTTTAAAATAAAATGTAAGTACACGATTATTTTAAAAGGCTCCAATTACTCTTTTCTCTCCTTTTTTGTTCTTTGATTAAAAGAAATGACTCCCAGTATCCCCATTAAGAATTTTTAGCTACATCAAAGCCCAGCACGTACCAGCGATGAATCTTTTATAAAGTGTTCGATTCTTCTCAGACAATTTCTCTCACTGGAGACTAGCTTTTCAAAAAGATGTAGCACTGCTTTTTCAAGGCTGGGAAGGTGCCGAAGCCAGAGGCAGACTACAGCCGATGTGGGGAGAGAAATCTTCTTCCTTTAAGAAAGAAATAAACAAAATTTTAAATAGGAATGGATTACTAAACGAAAATGATTAAGAAAGCTGCAAATACAGCTACTAATCCAATTTGTGAAATTACTTCTCCCCATGCTCATAGCAGCAGTTAATATTTATGGTTTTAGTGGATATTCACCAAGTGCTCGTTTGCAAAATGTGAATATGCTTCCACTTCCATGCACCTTAAGATTAGAGAAATGCTCAGTAAAAAAGCCTTGCTTTCAAAAAGTTTAAGCAAATATACAGTGAAGGTAGAAAGAGAGAGTGATAAAAAAATGAGATGGAAAAAGGCCTTGTAATGTCCAAGTAAATACAGTCCCTAATTTAAGAAATAGTTATGTTTGAAAGTGCATCATAATGGTTTAAAGTATGAAATCAGAACCTGGGTTTGAGTGCCAGAGCCACCACTACTAACGGTATGACCTTGGGAGAGTTACTTAACCTCTAAACCTAAGTTTACTCATCTGTAAAATGGGCCTACGTCCCTCATACTGTTATTGTCAGGACCAAATACATTAACACATGTAAAGTGATTAGCAATATTTGCTTAGCATATAGCATATATTCAATAACCATATTTGTAAATCTGTTGCTTGAAAGTTAAAAAACATTTTTATTAACAATTTCATATATAGTCGTGTTGGGAAAATGGAACAATTTGGTCAGGCTCCCCTAACCTCAGGACCGGATAGGGGCGGTTCCATAAACACTGTGTGTGTGCGGGTGGAGTGAGTACGCCGCACAGCGCCACTTTGGTTGGTGTTTACTGCCTCCAGCGCCTGCCCTGCATTGCCATGTTTTTTCCAGACCTGCCACTTCCAAGGACTGTGTGGCCGGTTGCCTAGCTTATAGACCTGCGTGAAGGGGTCTGGTGACCCAGCTGGTGTGGAGGGGTCTGGTGACCCAGCCTAGTGTGTGAAGGGTTTGTGACCCAGTCTGTGAATGGGCTTGAGGGGTCTGGGAGCTCCAGACCCAGCCCTAGCTCAACCATCGGCCCAGTCGGTACAGGATTACCGGCAGGTAAAAGAGCCTGACAACTGGCGTGGTTGCCTAGCTTTACAACTGGCGTCACGAACAGAACTAAGAGCTAGACAACTGGTGCTGTGAGCAGGATTCCAGACATTAGCCTCACAGTAGCCAGACAAAGTGGTATAGATGGGCAAGATTACGCCACATTTGGCATAGGCTGTGATAGGACTCTGAGCAGATACAGGAGCTGAAAGCCCTTGGAAGAAGGAGGAAATGTGGCTATTTGTGAATATGCTGTGCACTATGGCCACCTTTCTGTTGACTGGGACCTGGTTGCTGCACACTGTATTGCAAGCCACCATAGACCAGGTACTATAGCAGAAAACCCCTTCGAAGGGGGAGGAAATGTGGCTGTCTTTGAGCATGTGGTGCCCAGTGGCCACTTTTCTGCTGACCAGAGCCTGGCTGCTGCTCGCTCTGCTCCAAGTTGATCGAGATTTGAAGCGGAAAGCAGAGTTGTTGGCGGATGCTGTGCAGCTACTGGCAGATTCGAGGCAGAAAGCAGAGTCATTGGAAGCATGGATAAATGTCCTAGGGGATGACATGTGGCGACTGGCCACTCCTGCCCCTCACACCAGGGAAGACGAGCAACCAAATGATGAGTTGGGGGAAACCGTGCATCTCCAGGCACAACCTGTTGTGCACGAGAAATTGAGGCATGAGCTGTCTATGGGACCAGACGGACAACCAGTGGGCAATCCACAGGTGACCCAGTTCACCACCTATGTCCCATATACGCAGGTTGAACTAGTTGACTTGGGGAGACAGTTCAGGCAGAAACGGGGAGACCCTGGCTGCTTGCCTGTTGTGGTTATGGGACCTAGGGGTGGACAGTGTAATGTGCTCTGGTGAGGAGGTGGAGAAATCGGCCTCCATCACCATGCACCCGTCCCTGAGACAACGGTTGCAAAATAGCCGCAGATATGCACCCAGACGAGGTAATCACTCCTTGATGGACTGGGTGAGTGCAGCTGCTTGAACCATGTGGGCAAATGCTGGAGAACTGCCCAGGATTGTTAGCAAATGGCAAACGTATGCCGAGCTGGTCCAAATCATTCAAGAGCTGGGGATGCAGCAGTCCATGTTTAATGTGAACACTCGTGGCCCGGATGATGAGAACTTTACAGGCAGCATGAGAGACATAGTGCTGCAAAATGCCCCGTCAATGTCCTTCGGGTCACTGATGGACACACTGGCCCCATACGTTGGTCGTCCTCTACATGAGGTAATGACCATGACAGCCAGCTTGGGTGAAGTAGAGGATAGCAGACAAGCAAAAGGGGTCTGAAAGGTGGCAAAGACCAAACCCCCAAGAAATGCTCAAGATTTTATCCCAAAGGGACCAAGCAAGCCGTAAGCAGATGTGGCTTGACTTACTTGCAGCAGGGTTTGATAAAAAGAAAATTGACTGGCAGCCAAATGTGGCTGTTTGCCTTGTGGCAGCAATTGCGCCCTGAACAGCGTTTCACAAACGTTGGGAAACAGTTAGCAAGGTGTGCTCAGTGGATTTAAAGAACTTTTTGGTTGCTCCTGAGGAGGCAGATGAACTGTTCCACTCTGATTAGGGAAAAGGCCAAGATGCTCATCTTTTGGGGGCAGGTGAGGGCCGGGGAGGCCTCATGTTGAATCGGCAATATATTGTTGGTTGAGGACAAGTGTGCAGCGTGTTTTGGCATTGGTGGATACAGGTACAGAATATAGCCTGTATAATATATGGCAATCCAGATAAGTTTCCAGGGGCCACAGTTCATATAGATGGCTATGGAGGACATATTACTGAGGTCAAAGCTGTGTCATTGCCATTGGACACAGGAAGATTACCTCCTTGAGTGTATACTGTATATATATCTCCTACAGCTGAATACATCTTGGGTATGGATGTACTTTATGGTTTGCACCTGCAAACAAGTTGGAGAGTTTCGGCTGTGAATATGGACAGTAAAGCCTGTGTTACGACGATATGCTAAACATGACCCACAGGTGTTACCCAAGCCAAGATGTGTAGTTAATGTAAAGCAGTATCACCTACCAGGAGGATATACAGAGATAAGTGCTACTATATTGGAATTAGAGAAAGTTGGCATTATTCGTCCAGCTCAGAGCCCATTTAATGCTCCAGTATGGCCAGTGAAAAAGCCTGATGGTACCTGGGGAATGACTGTAGACTACTGAGAACTAAAAGTAGTGTCTCCTTTGCATGCAGCTGTGCCTTCAGTTCATGACTTGATGGATCAGCTGGCGACTCAGCTGGGGACTTATTCATTATGTACTGGACCTTCCAAATGCTTTCTTCTCCATTCCAATCTCAGCTGATAGCCAAGATCAGTTCGCCTTCACGTGGGAAGGAAAACAGTGGACCTTTCAAGTACTGCCCCAAGGTTATCTGCATAGCCCAACCATCTGTCATGGTTTGGGGGCTGGGGACCTAGCCAAGTGGACTAGGCCCAGCACAGTTACAATGTTTCACTACATTGATGATGTGTTACTAACCTCTGATTCTCTTGCAGATTTAACCCAGGCAGCTCCAATGCTGCTAAGTCATTGGGAACAATGTGGGTGGGCCATGAACACAGCCAAAGTGCAAGGACCTGGGATGTCAGTCAAATTCCTGGGAGTAGTCTGGTCAGGTAAGACAAGGGTCATCCCAGAAGCTATTATAGATAAGATACAGGCATACCCTTGACCCACAATTGTAGCTCAGCTACAGACATATTTGGGACTTTTGGGGTATTGGAGAGCTTTTGTACCCCATATGGCCCAAATGGTATGCCCACTATATGCACTGACAAAGAAAGGAGCCCTCTGGGATTGGACTGAGGAAGGGGAACAAGCTTATTGGGCTACAAAAAGGGCAATACAGCAAGTACAAGCTTTACAACCCCACTAAGCCGTTTCAGTTAGATGTACATATAACCCAGGAGGGGTTAGGATGGTGTTTGTGGCAGAGACAAGAATGATTCTGCCCACCTGTAGGATTCTGGTCTCAGCTCTGGAAGGGCGCTGAAGTGCGCTACACCCTAATAGAAAAACAGTTAGCAGCTGTGTTTTGCTTTGATAGCCACTGAAGCTATCACAGGAACTGCCAAAGTCCTAGTAAGGATGACATACCCCATAATAGGTTGGCTGCACACATGGGCAACCAACCCTAAAATGGGTGTAGCTCAGACTCCCACTCTGTCTAAATGGGGAGCATATATAGAACAAAGGAGCACTGTGTCAACAAGTCCTCTGTCCAAAGAGTTGCAAACTGTGCTAGGCCCAGTAGAGGCTGTGGAGGAAACTTTGACACAACCGTTACCCACGGAGGTGGAGGCTACACCTTTCCACGAGGGACAGGGACCTATCACAGAACAAGCTTGGTATACAGATGGCTCTAGAATGGGACCTTCAGCATCATGTACAGCTGTTGCTGTCCAGCCCTTAACAGATACCATGTGGTATGAAAATGGCATGGGGCAAAGCAGTCAATGGGCAGAATTGAGAGCAGTATGGATGGTGATAAAGAATGAGCCTGGGCCATTAACCATCTGTACTGACAGCGAGGCTGGGAACAAAGGTTTAACCCTTTGGTTTTCTACTTGAAAGTATCAACAGTGGATGGTAGGCCACCATCCCCTATGGGGGACAAGTGATGTGGCAAGAGTTATGGGAATTGGGACATGAGAAAGAAGTCACTCTTTTCTATGTCACAGGACACTTCCCCTTAGCCAGTCCAGGAAATGATGAAGCCGATGCCTTGGCTAAGGTAAGATGGCTGGAGAGAGCCCCAGCTACTGATGTAGCCCAGTGGTTACATCAACAAATGCAGCATGCTGGCAGCAAAACCATGTGGATGGCAACTCAAAGATGGGCCTTGCCTGTAAAATGGGAGGATGTAGTGAATGCCTGTCGTGCTTGTCCAGTATGTGCTCAAGAGAGTCCACGACCCCAGTGGGTGCCCCATACAGATGGGCAAATAACTTGAGGAAGGGTGCCCCTGACTTGATGGCAAGTGGACTTTGTCAGACCACTGCCAAGGTCAGAGAATTTCAGATACATCTTCACAGCTGTTGATGATATGGCTACTGGTCTTTTGTTTGTATGGCCTTGTAAGGCCCCAGATCAGGTAAACACTGTGAAGGCACTGAATCGCCTTACTGCCATGTATGGCCAGCCTGTAATTATAGAGAGTGACAATGGAACCCACTTTACCGGACATGAGGTTCAGAGGTGGGCCTCCCAGTTGTCCATTCAGTGGAAGTTACATGTGCCATGTCATCCCCAGGCAGCAGGAATGACTGAACGGTACAATGGTCTTTTAAAAAAGGGACTAAGGCTATCTACCCAACCCCCCTCCCTGAAGGGGTGGGCATGGTGATTATGGCAGACAGTTAGAATACTAAATGAGAGACCCCGCAAGGGCTGGCCCTCTCCAGTGGAAGCTCTGTTGCATAGGGCTCCAGCACCTATACAACTGCAAGTCACTACTAAAGATAAGCTTTTGAAGCCAGGATATGGCAAGAATGGAAATATTCTCTTACCGGCCCCAACCTGTCTGCAACAGGGACAGACAGTACAATGGGAATGGCCTTGGAGAATAAAAGCCCCCCATATATGCTGGGTAGGTCTAATAGGGCTTTGGGGAAAGGATTAGAGGAAGGCTTGCAAGTTTCACCTTGGGTGACAAGTGCCTGGCCTCCTCAAGTGAAGGTGACATGGCCTAGAACAGATGAACGCTCTATTCCAAAGGGCACATTTGTATTATCATTATGGTCAATTATGAGTTCCCCTATACTGTTACATGTAGAACCTATTGATCCCACAGTGTTAGCAGATAAAGTATGGTATCATAAGCCAGGTAGGATACCTACTCCTGCAACCATCCTTTCTCAGGATGGCAAACTGGCATGTATCTTACCAGAGGGGCGAGAACTTACCCTGTTGGTACCAATAACTCTCCTGTCTTTTTGCCTATAGTGTTCTGGCTGCAGGCACTGCACCACAGTCGCATGATCAACATATTGGCCTGCTGAATATGCACTGAACTTCCCATTTGTATGACTGCAGGATTTGCATGGAGGATCACACCGATGGTGACTATTAACTGGACATATGCAGCTGACAGTTAAAAGGACAGAACTGCAAGCCTTAAGGCATACTGAACAGACAACAGTTTATGTAAATGGAAGGGTCACTTATCCTAGCTAAGGGAACATTGCAGAAGATTCTGAACACTTAGATTGTACGGTGAGGGACCCTGAATGGGTGGATTGTTGGGAAAATGAAACATTTTGGTCAGGCTCCCCTAACCTCAGGACTGGATAGAGGCGGTTTTGTAAACATTGTGTGTGGGGGTGGAGTAAGTGTGCCTGCACAGCGCCACTGTGGCTGGTGTTTACTGCCTCAAGCGCCCGCCCTGTGCAGCCATGTTCTTCCAGACCTGCCGCTTCCAAGGACCGTGTGGCTGGTTGCCTAGCTTATAGATCTGTGTAAAGGGGTCTGGTGACCCAGTCTGTGAATGGGCTTGAGGGGTCTGGGAGCTCCAGACCCAGCCCTACCTCAACCATCGGAGCAGTCAGTGCAGTATTAGCGGCAGGTAAAAGAGCCAGGACAACTAGCGTGGTCGCCTAGCTTTACAATTGGCGTCATGAACGAACAGAATTAAGAGCTAGACAATTGGCACTGTGAGCATGATTCCAGACATTAGCCTCGCAGTAGCCCTTGTCGTAACAAGACAAGTGGTTATAGCCTAGTTGATGTGTAATGGACCTTCAGTATGACACTCTATAGACCTCACCATTTTGCATAGATACATTTCTACAGGAACATACATTTGGAGGGTCCTTGAGTGTCAGTGCATCGGGATTCCACTTCCCCTTGTGGGAGGGGTCTGGGGGCCTGTGTCCAACTCTGAGCCCCTGGTGGTAGCTCTGAGAGGGCCCCAGAGCTGTCCCCAGGGGCTTCCTGCAGTTCACTGCTGCATCCCAGACAGTGGGGGTCTTTCAAGGTTCTGTCACAGACGCTCACTGCTAAGCAGAAGGAAGATGAAAGCTGGACCAAGGCTCCCTCCACCCAACGCCACCTCGCCATGGCTCCTGGGCCACTTCTCCACACAACTGGCATGAAGCTCAGGGAGCGGATCCAGAAACAGGAAGGGATAGGGCGGGAGACCCGGGAGCCGTTCGTTCCCAATGGTTTCTCTTTTTCTTCTCCTTTAACCTCTTCCTTGACTGACTCTGGGGCAAAAGCAGGTAGGGAAGAAGCTGAGGAGTCAGGAGGATCGTGGAGGAGCGGGCAGAGGGCATGAGAGAGGGCGGGCACGGCCCGGTTCTGACCCTCTTTCTGATCTCACTTTCTCACCCTGAGCTTCCACTTGTCTGGGACCCTGGCAGGGTCCCTTCCCCGTCTTGCCAGCTCCCACACCTGGCAAAACTGCCATGGTGCCCACAACCCCCCCACAGTGGATGAGCTATTTTTTTTTTTTTTGGCGGCTGGCCGGTATGGGGATCCGAACCGTTGAACTTAGTATTACGAGGCCACACTGTAAACCACAGCCGGCCCAGACACACTATTCACTCGGGTGGAAAGAAGGGTAGAAGATACATTTGTGAAGGAGTTACTGAGAGCTCAGTTTGGGGTGTGTGGGTTTAGAGTGCCTAGGGCAGAACCAAGAAGACATCAAGCAGGTGTTGAATATCCAAGTTGGAAGTCCCAGGGAGAGGTCTGGGCGAAGGTGCCCTGAGTCAGAGGCACAGGCATGGGCATCAGGGAGAGGAGGAGAAGGCGCAGCTGGCAGGAGGCACACAGCGGAGGGCGGTGTCCCAGAGCAGGGGAAAGACAGGACTGGAGAAGCACGGCTGGCTGTGCCCAGCACTGCTGCCAGGCTGCTGGGACATGGTGATTGTCCGCAGGGCAGGCTGTGAAGGGCGACAGCACGAAGGAGCCCAGGGGTGGCAGCCCTGCTGCTGATGGGCAAGATGCAGAGGGTAGGGGAGGCTGGAGGACCCAGAGCTGCCCCTCGTTAAGGGTGAGCCCGGAGCAGGGCCGAGTGCTTTACGCATCCTTTAACCTCTACACCAGCCCTACAGAACAGGGGCCACCATCACCCTGATCGTACAGATGAGGCAACGGAGGGCGGAGAGGGACCAAGGACCCAGGGCCAGCAAGGTCTGAAGCCGCAGTGTGCTGCTCGAGCCGGCCAGGGCACAGCGGGGCGCAGGTTCAGAGTCCAGGCTGTCCATCGATTCCAGCCACATTAACGGTCCCCCAGGAGAGGGTTTGTGTCTAGCTAGCAAGGGGAAGTGAATACCCCTTGGGCCTCCATCACGGAGCCAGAGGCCCCTAAGAGGCGGCCTCTCTGAGGTGTCTAGGGAAGCCTGGCTGCTCGATGGCTCTTCCTTTCTCAAACACCACAGCTGTCTCCTGTCCTGCCTTCTTCCACCTTATCTTCTTTCGGGATCCATAGAAAACAAGTATGTACATCGTTAGAAAGTGTTTCCTGTCAGTGACAGTTCTTCAGAGTCGGCACCATCTAAGCCCCTGATTAACCATGATGCAGTCCGTACCAGTCACACCATCGGGCCATAGTGACAGGAAGACAGATGTCCTGCAGCACGAGGTACAAAGTCATGGAGAAGAAGCGGTAAATAATATGAACAAATATAAAGCATCTATGGTGTGGAAGGGTAGCTCCATCAAAAGCGTGGACTACAAGATACCGTGATGGCGCAGCTGCAATCACATCAAGAGACACACAAGTTACACGCAAGTCTCTGAGTGCCTGCTGTTTTTGTTCTAGCCACAGACACAGTTTGAAAAAAGTGTATGCTAATAACTGTCTTATTATTAGAGCCTTGATTCAGAACATGCTCTACCAACTGCTATGAACCATTAAATTTATGGACCTGTGTTTAATATTTGAATTGGTATTTTTTTTGGGTGCTGACCTATATGCGGATCTGAACCCTTGACCTTGGTGTTATCAGCACCACACTCTCCTGAGTGAGCCATGGGCCGGCCCATTAGCTCTTAATCACTTTTGAACCAAAGCAGTATGATTGTAATATACTTGCATAACAGAATTCGGCCGGGCCAACACATGGATATATACACAATGTTCTTTCTGTCAGTGAAAATTCTGTGCACCAGGTTGATTCTGAAATAAAAAAGGTAAATCACAGAAAAAGAAATGCAACTGGCCTGTAACAATAGGCACATCTTCAACCTCACTGACAGTAAAGAAAGGCAAACACGTCAACACCATATCATCTTTCACCTCCACACAGTGACACCGTCTGCTGAAGGAGGTACAGGGGAAAGGTGTTCTCACAGGTGGGGCAGGGAACGGCTTCACACTTCTGGTTAAGTCATGTAGTACTACCTGATAAAATGTAAAACACACATATGCCCTGTCTCAGTAAATGTACTTTTGTGAATCTGTCTGACTGAAATAGAAGCATCAGTTTGAGGATGTTTATTGCACCAATGTTGTAAAAATAAAATTAGAAAAAACTGCAACGTGCATCCATGGAGGGAGAGCAGAATAGAGCACGGTCCGTTCACATCACAGAATATGTTCCTATTTCTAAAAACCGAGCTGGGTCTGTCTCCTGTGATGGATATCCAAGACATGCCAGTTAAAAACATGTTCGAGAGTAATGTGTACAGTGTATGATGCTGTTTTTTCTTGTTTGTTTATTTTGTTTTTAAAGCTACTTTAAAAAGAGAGAAAACTGCTTTATGCAGACTTCTGTGTGTTGGCAAGAGTATATGGCGTGGTTACCAGAAGTCCGAGAGGACGATGAGGAGGAGATAGTTGACATTTGCTTACACACCCCATACTGTATGGTTTAACTTAATAAAATAAATATATATTCTGTGGAAATTTGAAAGGGCCAATCAAGTACAAAAGAAAAAAAATGTTTCTAGGGACACAGTAGTTTCATCGTGGTCAACACGTGTGAGGTGTAGAAACTCTAAGGCTGTCCCTTTTCTACTCTGTGCTCGGTCCTGCCGTCCTGTCTGGACACCAATGCCAGTGTTGAGTGCGAGGGAAAACGGGGTAAGATAAAAACTTGGCTCCCCCAAATCTGTGCCTCATAATCACAGGGAATTTTCGCTATTGTAGCTATGTTTTAGGAAACTGAGAGCATATTTGGAGTTTATGTATATAACACATTATAATTTTCACATAGAACATCTGACTTTTAGTCACTATTTCTGACATGGACCAGAAGAAGCCTCTGGACAGGACACTTGCTCCTGCCCAGTAGCTCGTGCTATTAGCCTCTTCCTGACAGATGCTCCCTGGACATTTAGAAAACTATACTTCATTTTTCCAAAATACTCAATTTAGTGAGGCAGTTATTTGCCCCGTCCTCTCCAAAAAGGGGGCAGTGGTAAGGAAATTGTTCCAGCTGCTTATTAAATAATGTTGGCTCCAGATTTTTTTATATAGCTACAATAAAAAACTAGAATGTAGAATTAAATTCTTCACAAGAAAGGTTCATGATGGGGCGTCCCCGTCTGAGGGGACGTGTTCTAAAGCCGTCTGAGGGGTGCAGGGGAGGCCGGGGCTCCCTCAGCCAAGAAGCACGTGCATGCAACAGGCCACCTTTTCAAACCGCTTCAAACCAGATCGAGACTGAGGGCCGTCAGAGAAACTCACAAAAATTGGGATCAAATTTTCTAGAGAACTGATTACTTCCAAGGAACTCGAAAGAATCCCTTCTATTCCATCCTCAAAGTGTATTTATGGGATAAGCTGACCTCAGAAACACATCAGCACTGAGGAGACCGTGCCATCAGCATTATCTGCACGTGCAGAAAAGCCGCCTCTCAAAGCAAAGGGCACCGCCGAGCACAAGAAATGTCCAAACACAGACGTGCTGGAACTTCTAACTACTACCTTTCCAATGACTAATTTGATGACTGTATCTCGTTAAGGTAAAAAAAAAAAAAAAAAGAAAGGAAAAAAAGAAGAGGGCGTCAGGAAGTCTCAATCGATAGATACTTAGAAACAGGAGGTTCAGTTACTGCTAATTCTTTGCTACCTTTTTGTCTTGGTGTTACATTAACCTTTCTTTGTTTAAACATTCACCTGTTATCTGACAATATTTAATGCCTGATTTTTCTTATTTGAGTTGAAAAAACACAAAACCAGAAGCTTGGTTGTAGGGCAGCCTTTTCTTATAAATTTATTTTCTGACTTTGAAGCCTCATTTTCCCAATTAGGAGAATGGGTGCAGCAATACTGACGGTTTTTTGAATAAAATGTAGCTCCTCATACTAATTGCAGCCATCGTTATTTGTTTTTGTCATTTGATATGCAAGAGCACACCAGATGAGTAGTTTACACATTTGCAGACTATTTAAGGAGTACAAATTAGGTTCTTCTCATAGGATAGTAAACTCTTCTCTTGTTAAGCATCTTTGGAAACATGTTAGCTCTTTCGGCAATGGACACGTAACTCACATCTGACCTTACTTTAGTGATCCTTTTGTTAGGAGGAAAGATATGCGCTTGAGAAAACCTAATACTAAACACTGTCCAAAATAATGTAACTATTATTAAAGTCACTAGTAACAACAGCAGCATGGTAACAGTTACTGGGTGTTTACTGTGGGTGCCGGGCACCGTGCTAAGCATATTGTGGGCACTGGACACATTTAACTCTTAGGATGAACACACATCCCAGTCTGTCCGGGGCACGTTTATGTCTGTCATCCCACCATAATTATACAAGTGCTGTGGTCTAGGTTACGAGTTATATGGTCACCTCATTTGACACTCACAGCTAACCCATCAGGTTGGCTGGTTGGTTGATCACTCCTACTGCCATTACCTCTTTCTACCCACAACACTTCTCACACCAACCAGTTCTCCAGGTCTCTGGACCCCACGGCTGGAGGGTCCCGTCCACGGACAGCCCCTGCTTCAGACGCCAGTCGCAAGACCGGGCTCCCGTTCTTCTGTCCACGGTCCCCTTCCCAAGCTTGAAAATCTGCCAGAATGGCTCAGAGAGCTCAGAAAGGCACAGCTGAGGAACAGCCAGATGGGAGAGACGCACGGGGCACGGTGGGGATGAGCCCGCGCGGCCTCCCCGCCCTACCCGGGTACCCACCACCTGCCACCTCCACGTTCCCTTACCCAAGCTCTCTGACCCCTGTCACTTGCAGGTTTTTATGGCCGCTGGTGCTTATGTCGAACTCCAGCAGTCAGAAGCAGGGCTGGAAGTTCCAAACCTTTATTCACGCGCCGGTTCTCCTGGCAACCAGCCCCTATCCTGAAGCCAGTGTCTAGGGCCCCACCAAGAGTCGCCTCATTATCCTAGACTCAGTATGGTTGAAAGGGGGTTATTAGGAATAACAAAAGACACTCCTCTCACCTCTATCACTCAGGAAATTCCAAGGGTTTTAGACACTTGGACAAGGACCAAACACACATTTCTTATTACACTATCACAGTCAGTCATTCGTTCTTTCTTTCATTTGTTCCTTGGCTCATTCGTTCAGGCATGTAGAAAAAAGTCTCCGTCCAGTCATCAAATTTCTCAGAATTTCTGAAGCAATGGATTTGGATTTACTGCAGAGGACATGTCATGCTGAATTACTTATACTCCAGGCTCATGAAAAGACCTCAGAAGCCCTCCCAGAAAGGTTTTACGCAATCTGCAGCTGCAGGTGGCTATGACGGCCACCCCGGGGACAGGCATGAAGTTAGGTCTGACATTCAGGCCAAGAAATTAAAAAGTTCCTCCAGGTTATCTAAACCACTGGAGGAAGGGAGGACAAGCATCTGCTGCTTAAAAGAAGACAAGGCAGCCCATTTCTGGAAATACGTGACTGCATCTGAGAGCCAAGGCCAGAGGCACAGCCAGCTATAAAGCACATGACATGCCTCTGAGGCTCTGCGGCAAGCAAGCAGTGCGAAGGCTGACCACGGGGCAGAGCATGCCGGTCACAGAGAGCACGTGGCTCCTAAAAGGCCACGCAGCACGTTCGGGGAGCTGCTGGGGGGACGTGCTGGGCATGGGGGGTATGTGCCCTGACCGGCTGAATCGGCCTCCCTGTGTGTGTCAGCGTGTGGCTGGGGTGCTCCGTCTGTGGGAAAGTGTCCGTGGAAAGGCTCCAGCTCTTACGCCACTGCTTGGGGAACTTGCTGAGCTTTAGCCATAAAAATTGGACACGCTGAAGACCACCCAGCATTTCTGGACAGTCTGTCCCCTGTGGATTAGCAGACAAAACTTTCCAAACCAAATAAACCGTATTAGTTGTTGAGGGAGAACGTGCTATCTCAAGTAAAACAGGAAGCGAGGGAGTCGGCCCCTCGTGGAGCTGCTGCCCTCCGCTGCCCTGTGAGCCCTGCGGCTGGGGAGCCAGCGGCCGTCCTCGGAGCACACGGCCTCCCTGACCGTCATTTCTGGAGCAGGTTTCTGGAGCTTCACAGGGGATGCTGATGGCTGTTCTCCTGTTTCCCTTTAATTCAACTCTTGTTGAAAAACACAACACAGAGGTTGCTAAGACCCATATTCCTCTATGAAACGCATTCCTCAACAAATCAGAAATGCAGCTGGCACGGCAAAACGCAAGAACGTTTTACTTAAAAATACATATTTTGAAAAATTGCTGCGGAGTGTGGAAAATGAAAGTAGGCGGGGTGAGCCATCGGGACCTGCAGCGTGTGTTCAGTACGCAGCGGCAAGGGCACACGCACGTGTGTATATATAACTCATGTATACTTCTATTTATATATTATATACATATTTTAGATTATTATAGAATTTAACAATATTTTATTCGAAAAATAAAATTTATTTATATTTCTTATACATAACAATGGATCACTGGCTTTAAAAAGGAGGATTAAAAGATCCACTTTCTCATCCCACAGCTGTTTCGCCAGGGAAAGATGAAACCAAGACATTAGAGAATTCTCTGGCTCATGAGACAGAGACATCTACTCCAGAGAAAGTGGGCCAAACTGTAAATAAAAAGCAAAAGTGTGAGAAAAGTTATTTTTCCCTTGGCTTTACAGATGGCAACGATTTACCTTATTGTGCCTTAGATAACAGAATGCTTCAAATGCCATTATGGCATGAATTAACTGCAGCATCAATTTGAGACCAATCAGAGTCTAAATGAAAAGGAAATAAATAATCTAAATGTGCGTGTAATGAACTAAATCTCATCAGCAGCGCTATTTCTGCCTCACCAGGAAGCCTCTGGATGTGGCTGCACACACTGTGGCTTGTGTTTGTTTGTTATAGGCACCTACTGAACACAAAAGAAGATATTTGATATGAAACTCGGCCACGCACACGAGTGGCACAGAAACGCTTCAAGTGCTGAATCACTGCTTTGATCTCCTGGTTTTTCCTGGACAGACCATGTTGATGTTTGCAGTGATCATGCAAACACCACAGTGGGCAAAACTGCTGTGCCTCAGCACAGCCAAAGCAGGGACCAGTCACCACGCAGTCCTCACCAGCACACACTCACGGTGAGAGCACGGCCAGTCTCACTGAAGAATGTTTGATGAAGCAGGACAAAATGCTGGTTTTATTAAATTGTTACCTTTGAGAATGCTTTTCTAAAAAAAATTCTGAATGGTGAAAAGGAAAGTATTCATTAAGCACTTCTCTGTAACAAAAAACGATGGTTGTCTGGAGAAAAGCACTCAAAAAACTATTTGAGCTGCAAGCCCAACTGGCCACCTTTTGTTTTCATGGAAACTTACTTGAAAGAATGACTAGCAGACAAATGATAATTACTTACATTTGACACACACTTTCTCAAAAATTAGTGAAGTGACCCGGTTATCTCAAGGAAAACAACTGATGGTATTTGTGGTCCATGATAAATTTGAGCTTTTAGCAGAAATTAGAATCTCGGAAAATCTGTGTCCAGCAACATGAGCTTGACAGCTTCCCAGTACTTAAAGACTTCTGGTAAGATTGGTGGTAACAGTGATAATTATAAGTACTGATACCGGATAATGAGATATGTCAATATTTGCAAGATCTACAAAACCCAAGATTTTCCAAATGAACCATGCACGGTGATACAAGATCATGCATGGGCAAAAGACCTACTAAAAGAGTAAGACAGACCAATGGGTTTTAATATAACGGAGTATGAAAAATTCACTGTAGTGGATTGAATTATGTCCCCTCAAAACTCACTGAAGCTTGAATTGTGTCCCCCAAGTCTTATGTGTTAGAAACTTAGCCCCCACTGTGACTGTTAAGAGGGTGGGAGATCCTATTATGGTAATTGAAAGGTGGAGCCTTGAAGACGTCATTGGACTGTAGGACCGTGCAGTAGTGAATGGATTAAAAATGGTGGTCAGGGGCGTGGTTCTGAGGGCTTTAAAAGAAGAAGAAAGTCTGTCTTTCTCTCTCTCTGCTTCCACCATCTTGCAATGTGAGACCCCTGGGTCACTGTCAGCACAACCAGCTGGACTTTGGACTTCCCAGCCTCAGAAACTGTAAGCAAATAAATTTTGTTTTTCTTTATAAATCACTCAGTCTCAGGTATTTTGTTATAAGCAACAAATATAGACCAAAACATTCACTGATATAATTTCAGATTACACATTGCAACTAACCTTTAAAAAGTGACTATTTTCAAATTTTGCTGAGATAAAGCAGAATATCCACAATTATCTTAGATGGCTATTAGGATATTCCAGCCTTTTCTAACTACATATCTGTGTGGGGCTGATTTTCTTCACATACTTCAACCAAAACAACATATTCCACCAGACTGAACACAGAAGCATTAATGAGAATCTAATCATCTTAAGCCAGACAATGAGATCTACAAAACTGCAAAACCAATGCCACGCTTGTCAATTTTTTTTTTTTGTCTTGGGGAAAAAAAATCGTTTTTTCATAAAAACATGGTATTAGTGTTAACATGTAATCAGTTTATAATTTAAGTGAAGTAATAAGTATTTTTAAAATTTGTTTTAATTTTGAATATGGTAAATCTTGATAGCATAACCCACCTTTAAAAAATAAATCTTTTGGGGATCCTCAATGATTTTTAGGAGCCTACAGGCGTACTGTTAACAAAATGTTTGAAAACTGCCATTGTTTAGTATTTCCAACACATGCAAGCATTCTAAGGAAATAATAAAGTTGGATGATAGGATAAATGGACATCACCTACAGCAAAAAGGCTTCATTTACAGCTTCAAAGAACTCGGGCCAGAGGATTTCCTGAGGTTCACATCCACTGTAGGTGAGCAGAGCCTCCACCAGGGGTTCCAACTCCGGCACAGTAACAAGTGGGACACAAACTCGAGACAGGGACATTACTCGTTCGGGAGCCATTCTATGGAAGAAACAAAATAAGAAATAGTTACCCAAATCTGACAGCCACATGCAATTAAAGATGTATATAATTTTCATGCTGAAAAGGTCGATGACAGGTCACCATTCTGCCCTAATGCAAAGAGAACTACCCTAACTCCACCTGTGAATGCTTCCTTTTAATCTATTCTCTAGGAAGAATGCTTCAGCTGCCGTTCCCATTGCAGTATCACCACTGTCAGGACTTTGTTTCATGCAACATCTACAGACACCCCCAACTTACCATGCCCAAAACAGAACTCACGAATTCCTTCCCCAAACGTTCTATTTCTCAGTGCTCTCCATCTCGTCTGCTCAGGCCCAGACCCAGTAAGCACTGTCAACTCACCTGACCTCTCCTCCCGACTCCATCACCCCTCCTAATCTGGCCCCCACCGCCTCCAGCCTGGCTTACGTAGTAGGCTGCCCAATGTCTCCTTGCTCTGCCCTCACTCCCACTGTTTTCCAACAGAATAGTTCCAGCAACCCTTTAAAAATCTAGATCACACCACTTGTCTGCTCAAAGCTTTGTAATGGCTTCCCACCTCACACAGAGCACAGCAAAGCCTCAGGCCAGACCAAGGCTTTCCACTACGGGTCCCTTCTGTTCCACTGGCTTCATCTCCTTCCACTCTTACCTCTGTCTTTTCTGCCTCTGACTGCTCCAAGTAAGGTCCCGCTGTTCATTCTGCCTGTGACACATGGCTAGCTCCCTCATTTCCTGCAGGTCTTGGCTCAAGTATTGCTTGGTAAGTGAGGTCTTCCCTGAACATCCCATATCAACGTACTGTCCACAACACGTGGTAAACTTAAATGAAATAGAATGAAATAAAACTAACAGTTCAGTTCCTCGGTTGCATTAGCAACATTTCAAGTGCTCAACAGCTAAATGAGGCCAGTGGCTACAATACTGGACAATGCAAATTTACAAGAATTGTCCGTTACTGCAGACAGTGCCAACAGACAGCAGAGCCACATGCATCCTCTCGCCCTTCTTTTATTTTCTTCTCAGTACTTTTCACCACCTGACCTGTAATGTATTTACTTGTGTATTGTCATGGTTTGTTCCTCCTACTAGGACAGAAGCTTGACGGGCAGGCACTATTCTATCTTGCTCATTACTCTATTCTGGCACCTAAGGGCAACTTCTTACACACGCTGCATGTTAAAGAAATACATGCTAAATGCATGATGAGAGACTAATAAAATGGAATTTCTGGGTGTATGCTACTAAATCTTTTTCTAGGTATTTTCATATAAAACCATAAATACAGAAATTTAGTCTTGTGCTTTATGAAACACAAACGGTACCACAACATATAGGATACACACACACCTGTCCATTTTTTAAACCTGCTACCTATTATTCAAAAATGCATATGCTCTGCAATTTAACAATGCCTCTATTAATAGGTATTTGGGCTGTTTCTAATTTTTCATTATTACAAATGGTGCCATGGTTGTACCTGGCACAAGCCTATCTGTGCCCAAGTATGATTCCTTGCACATAAAATTGCCATCCACTCTCCCTAGTAATATTATCGATTTTTATTTCTTGTCATTTGGTGAACAAAAATTATTCCAATTGCTTTAATTTGCATTTTCCTGATAACTTGCCAGACTGTTTGTCATCTACTTGTATTTCCTCTTCAGTAAAGTGTGTATTTGTCCTATTCATCCATTTAATAAACAGTTATTGACACCTTACTATAGTCAAGGCTCTGTTTGCGGTGTTTGTAATACAGAAGAAAAGATAACAAAGTCTAGTAAGGGAGATAATAAAATGCCAGATGATATTAAGTGTCATGCTAAAAAAAGTAAAGTATGTTGAGGGGTTAAGGACTGCCGGGAACTTACTGAGAAGGTGACGTTTGAGCAGAGATCTAAAGGAAGGGTTTGAACAAACCACGTACATATCTGGGAGAAAAATACTGCAGGCAGATAAAAAGCGACTGTAAATGTCCTATGTATCTGCATACACGGAGGCGGCCGATGTGGCTAGACCTCAGTGAAGGCGGGGGCAGAAAGTCTGAGAAGCTTTTGCAGACCACAGGAAGCCTTGCATATTCTTTTTTTTTTTTAAGCTTAGTTTTTACTTTTATCAAATTTATAGATGCAACTACTTTAAATAGGCAAATAGTTCTTTGAAACTTAAGAAAAATAGCAGATTTTAGAAAGCACTCCTATCCCCGTTTTCTGATCTCCAGAGGCAAACACTTTCAATCCTAACTAACTCTTCAGATGCTCAATGCAAAACTACAACATCAGTGAGACGTGTATGAAACCATGATTCATTTTTCACGGACTACTCTTGTTATTTTGGAAACAAGATAAAATTAATCATCTTTAATCAGCCTTAGATTGCTTAATATTTATTCCTCTCTGGAGTATTTTTCCTTTACATCTTCTTGCACTCTTCCTATTATTTGTACTGGTCTCTTTTTAGACTATTTCTGTAGAATTATTTGTGCTTTTCATTTTCTCACCCTTAGGTTCGAAAACGTGCCTAAACTCTTCTGACCACAATTAGGAGAATATGCTGTAAGATGTTAGCTGCTAAGCTCCTTACAGCACAAACACTTGCATTGGTGCCAGACTGTGTGCCATTCTGGAGGCACGCTCACTTTCCAGTTTATAATTGTTTCTTCGTTAAGCATGTTTATTTTTCAAAAAAAATATGGACAAATTCCCTGGCACAGAGCAAAGTCCACTGAAGGATGTCCACGCTGGCACCCCACCTGATAACAGCAGCAAGGATAAGACGGTAATCAATTTAGCTAGTGGTTTAGGGTATTCCTAGTCAAAGCAAATCTATGATATAGTCAGTCAAATTCTTAACTGAATTCAATAAGAACATGAGATGCCTGTGCTAACAGAATTTCCACTGGACACCAACACATCTGATACTTTCTAATTTGCTCTACTGGATGCTTACAATAGTCTGTCCTTTTTCTTTTTTAAAAGAATTTTAGAATTCAACAAGAGAAAAAAGAAAAAACAGTTAAATAGGATAAATTTTTTCCAGGTACTTTTCTAAATGTGTTGAGAAAAATTCAATCTCCTAGACTGAGTTCACTTTTACTAATCAGAAGATTGAATTTAAAAAGCAATTTGATGCCCAACATGCTTTTTGAATTTTTTATGAGCTTTTAAAATCCCATTTCTAAGACCTAAAACCAGGAAGATCTGTTTGCTAAGAACTTGGACCCCTAAATACTTGTGTGAGACTCAGAACTCTTAAGTCCACAGTTCTCTAGTGGATTATAAATTCAGCCAAGTATGTTCTGTGTCTCCAGTAGGAACTGATTTCATGAAATCCGGTAGGGGAATGGCATTGTGAAAACATTTGAAAGACAGCTGCCAAACATGCCGGAACCATTTTAGTAGCTGCTGTCATTAGTTATAACAATAATTAAAATGTTCATAATACTATGTTACTTTCTCCTACATATCTGAAGTTATCTGTACATTTTTAAGATTTACAAATCAAAAAAGCTGAATCAGGATATGTACATGTACAGCACAGGGGACAAACTACCTTCTGCTATACATGCTTGAGTCCAGGATATTACCACCCATTTATGAACTAAGCTTTATTAGTCCTTTTCTTTCATTAGTATGACTTCAAATGTGCAAGTGGCCAAAAGCCCCTCAAACATAAGCACCATATAAACAATGTTATGCTATTTTTCTGTTGTTGGTTTGTTTCATCTAAAAGACGAAATACATTTTTTTCCCGCTTTTCACCACTTGAATGTTTAAAGCTCATTTCAAAAGATTCAAAAAGCCTCATGAAGAATACAGAAATTGATTTCATAACTTCAGATGCATAGATTGTCAGAGGAACAAAAAGATTGGAAAATCAGCTTAGTTTCCTTTCAGATTATTTTTAGAGGCCTGATAAATGGTCTTGTCATGATGTTTTAAATAGAGTTTCACTTGCCACCAAGTAAAATCAACAATTCAGTGACAGAATGTTTAAATTCTATCCTGTTCTTTGCTACAGACGATCTAGAAAGAGCGACATTCTGGACTTTCTGAGCACTGTCGGTTTATCCTGTAGTCCTGAGCTTTGCCACAGATGGTTTGGAAGCTACAGCACAGCCACACAGGAAAGATATTTGCAGCAGTACACGGTTGCCATGAAGCCTTCTGCAGTTGAGTCTGGGAAGTGCTGCACAACTCTCCACTTGGAGCTGGGTCTCCATGCTCCGGCAAGCTTCAGACCAAAACAGGAGCCGTGACGGCTGTGAGGACCTTGGAACCCCTCAGAAGGTTATCAGCTGGCCTGCCTGCGTTTTGGTAGACCCAAGAACTACTTAAGTTTACATGAGACTTTGAAAATTTTTCAGGGAAATTACCTTGGGCCTTTTCAGCCTCATTGGGAGATACGATCTCCAAGCCCTGAGCAGGAGAGCTGGATCGGTGTCCCTGGTGCCAGAGTCGTGCTCCCTCCGTTTAGCCACTGGCGATAGTCTCCGACTGTCTTTGTTCTCTCTTCTCGGGTCATGAAAGGAAAGCTGTGCTTGCAGGTCCCCAGGGAAGAGGGCTGATGCGTCAGGCTGGAGGGTGACTGTGTTTGCTGCTTCATCTTAGGCTCTGGACACATGCACACCCCACCCTCAGGTGCGCCTTTCCACCCCACAGACATCGTCCAGCCCTGATTCTATGCAGAATATTCTGTTCAGCACTGTGCAAAACATACATATAAAAAAGCATCCTCCACAACACACACGCACACACACGCGCGCACACACACGCGCGCACACGCACGCGCACACACACGCGCACACACACGCACGCACACACACACGCACGCACACACGCACACGCACACGCACACACCTCTCCCTGCCTCCTATCACACCAAGTAAGCTCACATATTCCCAAAATTTAAGATATTACAACTCAAGCTCAATGCATGTTTTTGTTAACAACCTAGAAAACAAACACAAAACTCACTAATTGATTATTGACCTGAAACCACACTGGTGTGAGTTAGATGAGGATGATAGAGAACCGGGGAACGTAAATGTCGGAGGTCCCGGCACTCATTTTATACACCCAACTCCTAGAAACGATGGGAGAATTCTTACAATTAAATATATAACACTGTAAAACAAGGGGGGCTTTTGGTGACACACAACTTATGAGAAAAGCTTGCAATGGTAGGTAGGTGAGATCTTTTCAAAGGACAACATGACCACCCACAGCTTGCACGGAAGGACTACTACAAAGGTAAGTGCTACTTTGGGGTGGCTTCAAGGAGCAGGAGGGTGCCTGGCAGCCAACAAGACTATGTGCTGGGCTACTGCGAAAACAGCAGCCAGCTGGAGAGGACTTCATAGCACGCTTCCTTTTACCTACTGTCCCAAAGCAAGACACAATAGAAGTGTCCTGTTTACCCCAGGAGGGAGGGTGGAGGCTTGAGAGGAGAAGTGTCGGGCCTTAAAAACTAACGCCACCTTAAGTGACATTGCAAGTGGTGCCATTATGGGCCCACAAGGGCGTATTAACATGGTAGCCTAGGACGGTGCCGGGAGGAAGTAGGGTGGGGGTGTCGGCAGGAACCTTGCCTTAGCCCTTATTGGCCAAATATGTGCTTCTGCTCTTGTGAACACTGCATGGTTGCCATGGCTAGGCATTGAGACAGGATGCATGCCCTTGACCTTTAAGCTGATTGGATTATGTTAAAACATCCCCTCACCATCTGCCTATAAAAGCAAGTGCTTGTGTGATAATAAACAGAACTGCTCGACAGAACCCCCGCCGTGTCTGAGGGCTGTTTTTGGGGGGCCGGCGGCTGTGCTCACCTCTCTTCACGGCTCTCTTCCCCCGTCTCCTTCCAAAGGGGACAGGAGGGAAAGAGGAATCCCGGGCCATTCGCTCGCCCACTGAAAGGAACGAGGCTAAGGGCTGTTCGGGTCGGCCGGCGGCAGACCAACAGAGAAGCAAGCATCAAATGGGTATCGGCGCCCAGAAGACTTGGGAGTGCTCTAATGCCCAGGACACAGTGTACTGGCAACCCCAGCACCACCACCTCCTGATCTTCCCCACAGAACACGCACGGAGAGGCTAATGGGGAATCCCAAATCGCAGGAAGACCAGATTGCTCTACAAAATCGTTGTGCCTATTTATTTGTTTCCGTCAGCAACACCCTGGACTTCTCCATCATCTGATGATGTCTCACTGATGTTTTAGTTTGCATTTTCACACACACAAAAAAGGAGCTTGAAGAATATTTTTCAATCGTGGCAAACACAGTAAAAACCACATAACATAAAATTTGCCACCTGAAACATTTTTAAGTGTACACGGCAGTAGCATTAACTCTATGCTCTTATTGTGCAACGGTTCTCCAGAACTTTCACATCATGTGAAACAAAAACTCTACACCCACTGAACAAAAACTCCCGTTTTCCCCTTCCTCCCAGTCCCTGGCAACCGCCACTCTACTTGTTTATAAGAATCTGACTACTTTAAATACCTCACATAATCATGCAGTCTTTTGTGACTGGTTTATTTTGCTTTGCATAATATCTTTAAGGTGAATCCATGTTGTAGTAAATGACAGGATTTCTTATTTTTCAGTGCTGAATATATTCCATTCTGTGTACATACCACATCTCTATCCATGCATGCATTGCTGAGCACGTAGGCTGCTTCCCCCTCTTGTCTGTTGTGAGCGATGCTGTCATGAGCGCAGGTGTGCAAATATTAGAGACCCTGTTCTCAGTTGTGTTGGATACACACACAGAAGTGGGACTGCTGGATCATGTGATAATTCTACTTTTAACTTTTTAAGAAACCTCCATACTGCCTTCCACAGTCGCTGCAGCATTCACAGTCCCACCTACAGTGCACGAGGGCTCCAGTTTCCCCACACCCTGACACTTGTTATTCCCTCCCTCGCCCTCCCTGCCTTTCTTTTTGACAGTGCCCAACCTAATGGGTGTGAAGTGACATCTTATTGTGGTTCTGATTTGCATTTGATTAGTGATGTTGAGCATCTTTTCATATGATTGTTGGCCATCTGAACGCATTCTTTGAATAGGTGTCTACTCAAGACCTTTGCCTATTTCTTAATCAGGTTATTTGTTTCACTGTTTTTGAGTTGTACGAGTTCTTTAACTCCTTATCCAATATACAGTTTGCAAATATTTTCCCCCACTCCATAGGCTGCCATTCAATCTGTTAATTGTTTCCTTTGCTGCACAGATGCTTTTAAATTTGATGTACAGACAGTATGTGATTTATCATGTTTTGATTATACAGTGGTGTGAAACCGTACTTCCAGTATTGTTTTTCCTGTCAGAACAATATTCAATGAACTACATGAGACATTTCATACTTTATTATAAAATAAGTTTTGTGTTATTAAATTATTTTGTCCAACTTTAGGCTAATATAGGTATTCTGAACACATTTAGGCTAAGCTATGATGTCCAGTAAATTAAGTGTGTTAGATATATCGTTGACTTGTGATGGATTTCTCAAGACGTAACCCCATCATAACTCCAGGAGCATCTATAGTCCTATTTGTCTATTCTTGCTTTTCTTGCCTGTGCTTCTGGTGTCATATCCAAGAAATCACTGCCAAATCCAATGTCATAAAGCCTTTCCCTCGTGTTTTCTTCTAGGGGTTCCAGGTCTTATATTTAGGTCTTTACCACTTTTAGCTAATTTTTGTATACTGTGTAAGGAAAGAGTCCAGCTTCATTCTTTTGCATGCGGATATCCTAATTTCCCAGCACCACTTATTGAAGAGACTGTCCTTTCTCCATTATGCAGGCATGGGACCCCCGTCACAGATCAGTTGACCATATACATAACAATTTATTTCTGGGCTCTCCATTATGTTCCATTGGTCAATATATCTGTCTTTCTGCCAGTACCATATTGTTTTGATTACTGTTGCTTTGTAATATGTTTTGTAAAAAGGAAGTGTGATGTCTCTAGCTTTGTTTTTCTTTTCTCAAGATTGTTTGGGCTATTTAGGGTACTTTGAGATAATATACAAATATTAGGATTTCTTTTTTTCTATTTCTGCTACAACAATAAGAACAAAAAAAGCCACTGACATTTTGACAAGAATTACACTGAACCTGTGGATTGCTTTTGCTAGTATGGACACTTTAAAATATTACATCTTCCAATCCAAGAACATAGGATGTCTTTCTATTTACTTGTGTCTTATTTAATTTCTTTCAGCAATGTTTTGTAGTTTTCAGCACACAAGTCTTTTGCCTCCTTGGTTAAGTTTACTCCTAAATATTTTATTCTTTTTGATGCTACTGTAAGTGGGATTTTTAAAAAATTTCCTTTTTGGATTGTTCATTGTTAGTGTATAGAAATACAACTCATCTTCATGTGTTGACTTTGTATCCTGCAAATTTGCTGAATTTTTTTATTAGTTCTAACAGTAGTTTGGTGGCATCTTTTAGGATTTTCTACATATAAGATCATGTTGTCTGTAAGCAGAGACATTGTTACTTTTTAAAGCAGAGATAACTTTACTTTTTCCTTTCCGATTTGAATGCCTTTTATTTCTTTGTCTTTCCTAACTACTCAGGTAAGGACTTCCAGTAGTATTTGATCTCTTTTTAAAATTATTATTTTATTCAAAATGTTCTAACATTAAATGTACATATTTGTGGGGTACAGTGTGTTGTTTCAATACATGCACATGCTGCACAATGGTTCACTCAGGGTAGAGAGCACAGTTTCAGACCCATTAGTCCACTACTTCCCCTCATGCCTGCTCCCCTCCCAGCCTCTAGTAACCCTTACTCTACTCTCTACTTCTACGAAAACCTTTTTTTTTTTTTTTTTGATTTCACATGTAAGTGAGATCATGTGGTAATTGTCTTTCTGTGCCTGACTTACTTTGCTTAACATGATGGTTTCCAGCTCCATCCATGTTACTGCAGCTGACAGGATACCAGTTTTTCAGTAGCTGAGCAGTATTCCATTGTGTATGTATATATACCACAGTTTTTTTTATCCGTTCATCTGTTGATGAACATTTAGGTTGAACCCATCCCTTGTCTACTGTGAATAGTGCTATGATAAACACGGAGTGCAGGTGCCTTTTCGATACATTTATTTCATTCCCTTTGGGTATATACCCAGTAGTGAGACAGCGGGGTTGTAAGTCCGATCTATTTTTCATCCTCTGAGGACCTTCATACTGTTTTCCACACCAGCTACGCCAATTGACATTCCCAACAGCAATGCAGGAGAGTTTCTTTTTCTCCACATCCTCCCCAGTATTTGTAACTTTTTGTCTTGTTGATAATGGCCATTCTAACTGGAATGAGATGATATCACATTGTGGTTTTAATTTGTTATTCCCTGATGATTAGTGATGTTGAGCATTTTTTCATGTGCCTGTTGCCCACATGTATGTCTTCTTTTGCAAAATGTCTATTCAGGCCCTTTGCCCATTTTTTAATTGGGTTAGAGGCTTTGTTGTTACTGAGTTGTTTAAGTTTCTCATATATTCTGGATATTAGCCCTCAGTCTGATGTGTAGTTTGCAAACACTTTCGCCCATTTTGTAGGTTGTCTCTTCACTTTGTTGACAGTGTCCTTTGCTGTACAGAAGCTTTTTACTTTGATGTACTCCCATTTGTGTGTTTTTGCTTTTGTTGCCTGTGTCTTTGTAGTCTTGCTCAAAAAAGTGCTGCCCACTCCCACTACGTGTAGCATTTCTCCTATATTTTCTTCTAGTAGTTTCACAGTTTCATGTCTTAAATTTAGGTCTTTGATCTGTTTTGAGTTGATTTTTGTGTATGGTAAGAGATAGGGATCTAGTTTCAATCCTTTGCATGTGCATATCCAGTTTTCCCCACACCATTTACAGAAGAAGCTGTCCTTTCCACATTGTGTATTTTTGGCACTTTTCTCAAAAATCATTTGGCTATAAATGTGTGGGTATATTAATCCATTTCTTTTGCTTATAACAAAATACCTGGAACTGGGTGATTTGTATGAAAACAAAATTTACTGCTTACAGTTTCAGAGGCTGGTAAGTCCAACGTCCAGGGAACATATCTGGCGAGGGTCTTCTTCGGTGGTGGCTTTACAGCAATGGAAGAGTCTCATATGAAAGTTAATTCTAGATGTTCTCTCTGGAGAATCCTGACTAACACATCTCACATGGCAGAAAGTGGCAGAGCAGAAAGATAGCTCCTCATGCACTCTCCTTTTAAAATCTCCTTTTAGAACCACACCCACCATTCCAAGAATGGATCAATCCATTCACGAAGGTAGGCTTCACAATCCAATCACCTCTTCAAGGCCCCACTTTTCAACTACCACAGTAGCATCTGAACACTGTCACAGTAGGAGTCAAGTTTTGGGGGGACGTTAAATCCAACGCAGTGAATTTATTTTTGGGCTCTCTATTTTATTCATTGGTCAATTTGTCTGTTTTTATGGCAGTACCATGCTGTTTGGGTTATTATAGTTTTATAGTATATTTTGAAGTCAGTGAGTGTGATACCTCCAACTTTGTTGTTTTTGTCCAAGATTGCTTTAGCTATACGGAGTCTCTCATGGTATCATACAAATTTTAAGACTTTTTCAAAATACTGGTGAATAATGTCCCTGGTATTTTGATAGGGATTGCACTGAATGTGTAGAATGCTTTGGGTAATACGAACATTTTGATCATGTTAATTCTTCTGACATGGGATATCGTTCCATTTATTAAAGTCCTTCAGTTTTTTTCACTGATGTTTTATAGCTTTCACTGTAGAGGTTCACTTCCTTGGTTAAATTTACGCCTAGGTATTTCATTTTTGGGTAGCTACTGTGAATGGGATTCCTTTCTTGATTTCTTCTTCAGCTATTGCATTCTCGGCAAATAGCAAAGCTATTAGTTTATGTGTGTTGATTTTATGTCCTGCAAGTATACTGAATTCACTTAGTTCTAGTAATTTTTTAGTGGCATCTTTAGGGTCTTCAGTGTATATGATCATGTCATCTACAAATATGGGTGGTTTGAATTTCTCCTTTCTGACTTGAATATCCATTATTGCTTTCTCTTGTCCTATTGTGCTGTCTAGAACTTCTAGTACTATGTTGAGTAAGAGTGGGGGAAGTGAGCATCTTTGTCTTGTTCCAGGTCTTAGAGGAAAAGCTTCCAATTTTTGTCTACTCAGTAGGATATGGGCTGTGAATTTGTCACATATGGTCTTTATTGTGTTGAGGTACATTTGTTCTATACCTAGTTCATTGAGTGATTTTTTTTTTATCACAAAGCAGTGATGGATTTTATCAAATGCTTTTTCTGCATCTATAGTAATGATCATATGTATTTTTTTACTTCACTCTGTTGATGTGATGTATCACATTTACAGATTTGCATATGTTAAACCATCCCTGCCTCCCTGGGATGAATCCCACTTGATTATGGTGTAGGATGTTTTTAATATGTTGTTGGATTCTGTTTACCAGTATTTTGTTGAGGATCTTCATGCCTGCATTCATTAGGGATATTGGTCTGTAGTCTTTTTCCAGTTTTGGTATGAGGGTAATGCTGGCCTCACAGAATGAGTTTGGAAGTATTTGCTCCTCTTCAATTTTTTGGAAGAGTTTTGAGAAAAATTGGTATTAGTTCTTTTTTAAGTTTTGGTAGAATTTGGCAGTGAAGCTATGTGGTCCTAGCATTTTCTTTACTGGGAGACTTTTTTTTGTATTTTTCAAATAAGCTTTAATCTCATTACTTGTTATTGGTCTGTTTAGGTTTTCTAGTTCTTCATGATTTAACTTTGGTAAGCTGCATGTATCCAGGGAATTATTCATTTCTTGTATATTTTCCAGTTTGTTCACATAGTTATTCATAGTAATTTTGTATATCCTTTGTATTTCTGTGCTATCTGTTGTAATGTCTCCTCTTTCATTTCCATTTTTATTTGAGTCCTCTCCTGTTTTTTCTTAATGAGTCTAGCTAAAGATTTATCAATCTTGTTTATCTTTACAAAAAAATCAACTTTGTTTCATCATTGGTTTTTAAATCACTAATTGGTTGGTTTATGCTCTGATCTTTGCTATTTCCCTCCTGGTTTGGGGTTTGTTCTTGTTTTACTAGCTCCATGAGGTACAACATTAGGTTATTTATTTGGAGTCTTATTTTTTGATATACACATTTATTGCTATAAATTTCCCTCTTAGAACTGCTTTCATTGTATCCCGTAGGTTCTGGCATACTGTGTTTTCATTTTCATTTGTCTCCAGGAATTTTTTAATTTCCTTCTTGATTTCCTCTTTGACACTTTCATTGATTAGATGCATACTGTTTAATTTCAATGTATTTATACAGTTTCTAGTGTCCCTTTTGTTCTTCAGTTCTAGTTTTTAGCTTTCCATCGCTGAGTATGATGTTAGCTTTGGATATTTCAAATAAGCCTCTTATTATGTTGAGGAACTTCCTTCTATTCCTAATGTGTTGAGCATTTTTTATCATGAATGGGAGTTAAATTTTCTTAAATACTTTTTCTGCATTAATTGAAATTATCATATGATTTTTGTCCACCATTCTATTAAAGTGATGCATTACACTGATTGATTTTGTATGCTGAACCATCCTTGCATTCCAGGAATAAATTTCACTTGGTCATGGTGTATAATCCTTTTATTGTGTTTTAGTTTATTAGTTTGCTAGTATTTTCTTGAGAATTTAGTTTGCTAGCATTTTCTCGAGGATTTCTGCATCAAGATTCATCAAGAATATTACTCTATTTACTTTTCTTGTCTTTTCTTTGATTTTCATGTCAGGGGCCTCATAAAATAGGTTTAGAAGTGTTCCCTCTTCCTCAATATTTTGAGAGAGTTTGAGAAGGATTGGTGTTAACTGCTCTTTAAATGTTTGCTGCAATTCTCCAGTGAAGCCATCTGGTCCTGAGTTTTTCTTTGCTGGGATGCTAGATAATTGATTCAATCTCCTTACTAGTTATAGGTTGATTTTCATTATTAATTTCTTGATAATTCAGTCTTGTATTTGGTATGTTTCTAGAAACCTATCTATTTCCTCTAGGTTATCCAATTTGTTGGTATACAGTTATTCATAGTCTCTGATGATCCTTTATATATCTGTGGAATTAGTGGTAATTTGTTCTATTGTTTTTCTATTTTCTATTTTGCTTACTTCTCTTCTGATCTTTATTATTTCTTTTCTTCTTCTAACTTTACGTTTAGTTTGTTCTTTTTCTCATTCTTTGAGGTATAAAGTTAGGTTGCTGATCTGAGATTCTTCTTTCTTAATATACATGTTTGCCACTATGAACTTCCCTCTTAGCACTATTTTTGCTGCATACCATAAATTTTGATATATTGTGCTTTCATTTTCATTTGTCTCGAGATACCTTCTATCTTCCTTGTGACTTCTTCTTTTTCCCATTGGTTATGACTGTGTTAATTTCCAGCATTTATAAATTTTCCAGTTTTTTTTTTTTTTTGCCATTCATTCTAGTTTCACTCCATTATCGTTAGAAAAGATACTTAGTATGATTTCAGTCTTCTTAAATTTGTTAAGACTTGTTTTGTGTCCTGACATGTGACCTATCCTGGAGAATTCTCCATGTGCTCTTGAGAAGAATGTGTATTCTGCTATTATTGGGTGGAGTGTTCTGTGTATATCTATTAGGTCCAATTGGTCTATAGCATAATTCAAGTTTCTGTTTTCTTATTGATCTTCAGTCCGGTTAATCAGTCAATTATTGAAAAATGGGGTATTAAATCTCTTACTATTATTGCATTACTGTCTATTTCTCCTTTCAGTTCATATATTTGACTGCTCTACTGTTAAATACATAAATATTTATACTTGTTATATCTTCTAAGCTGACCCTTTTATCATTATATAATGTCCTTCTTTGTCTCTTGTGACAGCTGTCTAATACAAGTATGGCTACCACTGTTAACTTTTGGTTACCATTTGCATGTTATGTCTTTTTCCATCCTTTCACTTTCAGCCTATGTATGTCCTTATACCTAAAGTGAGTCTCTTATAGATAGCATATAGTTGGATCTTATTTTCTTGTCCATTCAGCCACTCTGTGTTTTTTGAATGGGAAGTTTAATCCTTGTTCTTTTAAAGTAATTACTGATAGAGAAGAAATTAGTATGGCTATTTTGTTCATTGTTTTCTGTGTGTCTTGTAGTTATTATCCTCCTCTTTTTCTCTCTTGCTGCCCTCTTTTGTGTTTCATGGATTTTTTTTAAGTGACATATTTTGATTCCCTTCTTATTTTCTTTGTGTATCTTCTATAGGTTTTTCTTTGTGATTCCATGGGGATTACAAAAAACATCTTAGAGTTATAGCAATCCAACTTAAACTGATAAAAAATTAACTTCATTTGCATATAAAAATTGTGCTCATTTACATATCCTCCCCGCTTTATGTTATTGATGTCACAGATTACATCTTTTTATATTTTCTATCCATTTACATAGTTTTATAGTTATTTTTATGCTTTTATCTTTTACATTCTATTCTACAATTATAAGTGATGTATACACCATCATTACAGTGTTACAGGATTTTGTATTTGTCTATATATTTACCTTTAACCATAAAGCTTTATATTTTGTATATTTTTCTGTTTCTGTCTACTGTCCTTTCATTTCAAATTGAAGGATTCTCATTAGCAATTTTTATAAGGCAGATGCAGTGGTGATAAACTCCTTCAGCTTTTGTTTATCTGGGAATGTTATTCTTTCTCCTTCATTTTTGAAAGATAGTTTTGCCAGGTAGTATTTCTGGCTGGCAGGTGTCTCTTTCCAGCACTTTGAATACACTGTCCCACTTCCTTCCAGTCTGTAACATTTACTTCTGAGAAATCCACTGATACTCTTATATGATCTTCCTTGTACATAATGAGTTACTTTTTTCTTGCTCCTTTTAACATCCTCTCTTTGTCTTTAACTTCTGACAGCTTGATTATAATGTAGACCTCTTTGGGTTCATCCTACTTGGAGTCTTCTGAGCTTCTTGAATTCAGATGTCCAATTCCTTCCTCAGATCTGAGAAGTTTTCACCAGTATTTCATCAAACAAACTCTTCCCTTTTCACTCTCACTTATTCTGGGGCTCCCATAATGTGTACATTGTTTGACCTGATGTTGTTCCATAAACCCCTTAGGCTTTCTGCCCCCGCTTTGTCAGTTTTATAGGTTGTGAATATCTCCGAAGTCTGTGGCTGCTCTTTTCCATTTACTAATAGTTTTTTTAAAAATTATTAGTTTCTTTTGTTTATTCTCAGCTGATTTTTTAAAAGTTATCAACTCTATGACACATTTTGAAAGTCTGGTGTAGTGAGCACATACACATTGCATCCCATCAATTTTCAAGTCCCTTTTATTAAATTTTTAATTACATTCTTCAAAAGAACCACTACTAACATTCACCTTGCAACTAAATCAAAGTCTTTACCTGACATGTAAATAAATGAATCTAAAAACTTTCCATGCCCACTAGAAATTCTTCTTATTTTTTTAGGTATATTTCATAGTACCACAAAATTCAACTATTTAAAATATACAATTAAATGATTTTTAAAAAATTTACTGAGTCGGAAAACCATTATCATCTAGTTTTAGGACATTTCCATCACCTTAGATACTTTGTGCTCGTCTGTAGGAAATCCCTGTTCTTACTCCCAGCCCCAGGCAACAACAAATCTACTTCCTGTTTCTATATATTTGCCTGTTCTGAAAATTCCATGTACACTGAATCATACAATATGTGGTCTTTTGAGTGGTTTCTTTCACTTAGCATAATGTTTTTGAGGTTCATCCATTTGCAGCATGGCTCATTTCTTTTTTACTGAGAAATAGTATTCTATTGTATGGACATATTACATTTTGTTTATCCATTCATGAATTTATGGATACATGAGTTATTTCCACTTTTTATCTATTACAAATAATGCTGTGAACATTCGTATACAAGTATTGTGTGCTTATTAGCCATTTATATATATATATATGTATATATATATATATATATATGTATGTGTGTGTGTGTGTATCTTAATGAAACGTGCATTCCAATCTTTTGTTCATTTTTAAACTGGGTTATTTGGGAGGCTACTGGTCAAGATGGCAGAATAGACAGTCCCCAGTATCACTCTCTCCCAGAAACCATCCAATTTACAACTATATAAAAAAGCAAGAACAACCAAGCTGGGGCCACTAGAGCTCAGGGGAAGAGGAGGAGAGACCTACAGAGTTCATGAAGGCAGGAGAAGCCACGATGAGAGAAAGAAAAAACCACTCTGACCATTTTGAGCCCCGGCTGCATCCAGGGTGGAGCTGCTGAGTGCACAGAGCAGGAGCCAGCAAAAGCTGCAGCTGTGTCCTTTGGATGCAGTTGCTTGGAGGCAGCAGGGGAGAAGAGGGCCATAGTGGCCCCCAGGCCAGAAAGACCACTAATAGGGTTCCTATGGACCCACATAGGAGGAAGGAGCCACAACAAATGAAAATCAGGAGCCATTCAAAGGCAGGTGAGTCATCACAAGTGATTGGCTCACAGCCTGTCCCATCTAAGTGTTTGCAGTATGAGCAGGTAGGGGAGAAAGGCCCACTGGGAGAACACTGGGGCACAGCAAGGACAGCTTATCTGCACCCCAATCAGTGAAGGACCACTCAGAGGAGACTGGTCAGGAATACAAAATTGCATGAGGTGCAGTTTGATGAAAAGACTCAGGCCCAGACCAGAGTTTCTACACAACCCAGGTGCACCAGATCTCTCAGGAGCCAGAAGTACCTATAAAGTCAACCATTAAAACCTTAGCTGCACAAAAAGCCTTCCCTAGGGAATCAGCAGCAAAGCAGAAATTTAGCTCAACCACAGAGCTCAAGTGCTGGTCCTCACAGGAAGTTCCCCCATTTAAAAGTAAGCAAAGGACAACAAATTAGTTCCAGGACAGAGTTCAAATGGTTGGAAAAGCAAATAATCCAACACAGAAATAAAAGAAAAAACACAGTACCCAAAACCAGAGAAAAAGTTTTATATTAACTAGTAAAGGTCTCATTTCACCGAAGAATACCTATAACACCTAGAAGGACCAAAAGTCCCTGGGCTACCAAGCCAGAAAGGGGGGAGGGCTGAGAGCCTCAGCAATGCTCCTTGACATCTGCAACCAATCCCAAGGGTGGGGGATGATAGCCTCAGCCAGGGCCCTTGGACTGGTGTAGCCAGCCCAGGGGTGACCACCGAGCTGCCACAGGAAGCACCCCGGGCTCTTCCAGCCAGGGCAGTGGGAGGCCTCAGGCCTCAGCCACGCCCCCCTGACACAAACAGCCAGCCCAGTGATGACCACCAAGCCACCGAAGGAAGCACCCCAGGCTCTCCTGAGCCTGGACAGTGGGGGGCCAAGAGCCTCAGACAAACACCCCCAACACCTGCAGCCAGCCCAGTGGCAACCACTGAGCCACTGCAGGAAGCACCCCGGGCTCTCCCGACTTGGGGTGGAGGGGGGCCTCAGGCCTCGGCCATGCCTCCCCAACACCCACAGCCAGCCCAGCAGCGATCACCAAACCACTACAAGAAGCATCCCAGGCTCTCCCAAGCTGGGACAGTGGGAGGCCTTGGGCCTCAGCCACACCTCCCTGACACGTGCAATCAGCCCAGCGACAACCACCAACCTGCAGCAAGAAGGGCCTCGGGTTTCTGAGCTGGGATGGTGGGGAGTGAGGGATTTTGCCATACCCTCCTGACATCTGCACCCAGCCCAGCAATGACGAAGCCACCCCTGGAAGCGCCCCCTATCTCTCATGTGGACATGAGGGGGTGCCACAGGCCTCAATCCCGCCCCTCCTGCTTCCTCCTTCTTCCATCCCATTTCTCTTCCCTTTCTCCTCTCCCTCCCTCCCAACTGCTCTGCAACATCATCATAGAATGTAAAAAATAATATTAATAAAATTACATTTTCTTTAAAATATATATATATAAATAAATAAATAAACTGGGTTATCTATCTTCTTATTACTGAGTTCTTTTTATATTCTGGGTGTTAACCCTTTATCAGATGTATAATTTCACAATATTTTCTCAGTCTATGACTTGTCTTTTCATTTTTTAAATGATGGTAACAGGTTTTCTTGTTTCTTTATACATTCATTTGTTGATGGCCCTTTGGCTTGTTTCTGATTTTGAACTATCACAAATAAAGCAGTCATGAACGTTCATAGACAAATATTAGTGAGTACCAATGTTTTCATTTGTTGTGAGGAAATACTCAAGAGTGGAACTGGTGGGTCACAGGGTAAGTATATATTTAACTACGTAATAAACTGCCACTCTGTTTACCAAAGTAGTGGCACAGTTTCACACTCTCACAAGCAGTGTGTGAGAGATCCAGTAGTTTTGTACATGTTCTCCAGCACATGCTAATGTGACTGTTTTACATTTTAGTCATCCAAGGGAGTGTGCAGTGACATCACATTTGATTTTTTGTTTGACTTTTTATTGTGGTAAAACACAATAATTCCCACTTCTCCACTCCCTGCAGCCCCTGGTGACCTCTATTCTGCTTTCTGTCTCTATGAATTGGCCTATTCTAGGTATCTCATATAAGTGAAATTATACAATATTTGTTTTTGTATGTCAAACTTATTTCACCAAGCATGATGTTTTCAAGGTCCATCCATGCTCTTGCATACATCAAAATCTTATTCTTTTTTATGGTTGAATAGTACTCCACTGTATGTATATACCACATTTTGTTTATGCAATCATCTGTTGTTATGCAATCCAAGTGTTCTTGGATTGTTTCCACATTTTGGCTATTGTGAATAATGAACATTGGTATACAGATATCTGTTCGAGTCCTTGCTTTCAATTCATTCATATGTACATCTAAGAGTGGAATTTTTGGGTCATATGGTAATTCTATGTTTAATTTTTTGAGGCACCACCAAAGTGTTTCTAAAGCAGCTGTACCATTTTACATTTCTACTAGCAATACATAAGAGTTCAAATTTCTCCACATATTCACCAACACTATTGTTTTCCAGTTTTCTTTTCTTTTTCTTAATGGCTATCCTAGTGGGTGTGAAGTAGTATCTTATTATGATTTTTATTTGCATTTCCCTAATGACTAATGATGTTGAACATCTTTTCATGTAGTTAGTGGCCAGCTCTATATCTTTTTTTGAGAAATGTCTATTCAAGTCCTTTGCCCATTTTTGAATAGGCTTTTGTTGTTGTTGTTGAAGAGTTAACTATATATTCTGGATAGTAATTCCTTAAGAGAGGTATTTGCAAATGTTTTCACTCATTCAATAGGTTATCTTTTTGCTTTCTTGATAATGTCCTTTGATTCACAAAAGTTTTTAATTTTAATAAAGTTTAATTCATCTATTTTTTTCTTTGTTGCTTGTGCTTTTGGTGTCATATCAAAAAAAAAAAAAAATTATCACTAAGTCCAATGTCATAAAACTTTTCCCTAATGTTTTATTCTAAGAATTTTATAGTTTACTTTAAGGGTTAGACGCAAAGGATTCCTAAAGGCTGAGAGCAAAGACCATTTCTGATGGAGCTTTAATTGGCAATAGCTTTACAAAAGAATTACAAAGTCTCCTGGTCCCCAGATTCTCTTAGTTAATGATTTGTTTAAAATGAAATGCTCACTAATGAAAACAACTCTAAATTCTTTCACAGAGTGAAGAAACATTTGCAATGTGATTAATTGCCTTTTAATTTGTCTGAATCTATTTGATTTGTTTAGTCTAGATTTTGGAATATTATGTTTCTTAAAACAGGTCATATGCATACACCAAATGTCCGTTACCTTGTCAATATCCTGATCGTGTGTATGTGTATGTCTTGACACCCACACACACAGAGGCAGGTGGGTGGGGTCCCCAGGGGGTGCAGGCTAGCATGAGAGCACACACTTGCAGCAGGCACATTCTCCTCTTACAGTGAGCAATCCCAGGGTCAGCTGAAGTGCTCCTCTTTTTTTCTGTTTCCTGCAGTACACACAGGACTTTCTACCTAACTGGTATACAAAAGACACTGCATGATTTGCTTACTGCCCTGTGAGAGTTGACAGAATAGGGATTAGAAAAAGAAAGTTTGAAAAAGCTCACAATTTGCTATGTATTCCACTAAAATAATCTCTTCACAATATAATCCTAACTATGAACATAAATTTCCTACGAATTATAAAATGTTTCTCTCGTAAGTGAACTGATACATTTTGAAACTTGAGAAAAGGGATGTTTAGCTTAACACCTACCGCCTTTGAGTGTTAAATCCATTAAGATGACTCTCTCTGAGTTCAGACGCTAATGATAAAACCATCTGTAAAACAACATCAGTCGCAGGTTAACTCAGACTGCAAACAGGATGACATCAGTTCTGCTTTTCTTGGCCTGAGTGATATTTCCGCTGAGATTCCCTCCCCCCACCCTCTCCTTATGTTTTACTTTGTCAGAGTAAAAAGAAGGCAGTGCCAAGTTACATTTACTAATAACCGGGATTTCGTGTGGAATGTCTATTAGTCTGTATTCCTATTTAGGCAACGAACAATAGACAGATCATTAATTTCCTAAGAATAAAAACCAAACCCATTAAAAATAAAAATATGCTAGAGTTAGTTTATTTTCTTAATTTTGTTCTTTATTTTTTAAAAAATGCTTTTCATGTATAAAGCTTCCAAAAGACTAGAATGGTTAACATTAAAAATCTCATAACATTTTTTAGAATAGTTTTGTCAAGATCATAAATTAAAATTTCTTGAACGTAGCTAAAATTTCAGGGAAAAAAAAAAACATAGCTTTCATACTAAAGTATAAATATGTAATACTATTTACACAGTTGTTATTTACTGAATTTTTTGCTTTGCCTTAACATAAAATTCCAATCAGGTTATTTTGAATACAAGATTTGTTCAACAGTACAAGGCTGTGTTTATATCTGTTGAGAATCTTTGCGTGAATAAATTAGATGTGTTATGAGAAACAGAGGTTGATCAGCTGATTTAATAAAACCTTGTTTCCTTCTTCTTTCTCATAACCTCCCGTCTCACATTTCTTCCCTACATGGCCCTAAGCCTACCCAAGGTAAGAAGAGATAAACAAAGAAAAGTCAAACATCTCTCCAGGAGGAGTGAAATATTTCCATTTACCCTTTTTGCTGATGGTACATTCAGCAATGAAAATTTCAATACTAATAAATCAAAAATACTCACATTTTTAAGCAAACCAGGATAGTAATCTACAGGCGCATACCCAAGACCTTGAGTGAAAAGACCGACTTCTTTTATATCAAATCTGAATGCTGAAAGTATGTAAGACAACAAATCCTAAAAAACATAAACAGAAAGAGAAAAAATTAACTTCTTAAAACTGAATGCAAGTGCCTGTGATATATCATGCCTAGAACCCGAGTCACTTGTAAATGGAGTGGTCTCTATGAAAACAGTGATCTCAATTTGTCCAAGTATCCAGTTCACTTGGAGTCAATGTGTAAAGAAGAAACAAGTTACCATTAAAATTAATACATTGAAAATAAGTAAATTAAATGTTAACAGTGAAACAAAAATACATAATGAATAAACAGTGTTTTAACCATATTATGAGGTAATAAGATTGGCTGTTCTAAATAAAAATAAAACCCTATGTTTTTCAAAAAATAATATCAGCTCAAACTAAGAAGAATAGTAATCAAGTTAATGTATAAAATATCATATGACAAACACTAAGAGCATAAAAAACATATATGAACAGACAATTTATAAGAGAAAATACAAATGTCTAGGAAAGATGTATAAATGTTCATCCTCATAATCAAAAAGTAAATTAAAACACAAACATGCTATTTTCCACTTATAAATTAAAACTTTTTATAGACACGAATATCTAGCATTGTTTTGGGTTCTGTGACTCCCGTAAGAATATGAACGGGGACTTCCACACAGAGTGCAGTTGTCAACAGCCGCGAGGCACCCACGGAGTGTGGGCAGGCATAACGTGGCCACGACTCACTCCAAGCTCGGACTGCCAGGGTTATGTCTACCCAGAAGTTTCTCACCTGAACAAAGACCCTTACGAGATAACAGAGGCCCTGCCTATAGAAAGCAACTTGAAAATGTATATTAAACATCTTGAAAGCATTCAGAACCCTTGATGTAGCTGATGTACACGTAAAGAAATAAATCCAAATATGATGATAGGGATTATGCTGAAAGATGTTCACCACAGGGTTACTCCGTTTTTCACTGCAGTATACTGAAAATGTCTAACAGTAGGCGATGATTAATTTATAACGCCCTTATGCAGGAGCTCATTGTATAAGAATTCATGACAGCATTTTAAGTGGTTATATCATAATGTAAAATGAAGAAAGGAGGATACAAAATTCTATACCCAGAAACAATTTCACCAATATACAAATAACCCATACAGGGGAATGTAAAAATAATAAAAGAAAATATCTCCAAATGTTGACAGTCTCTAGGGTGATGCTATTGTGGATATGCCTGTATATATTTTTACTCTTTCTACTTTAGTATGTTTTCCAGCTTCCTGTATGTGTGTGTATGTACTACTTTTATAATCAGGAAAAAATACTATATGCCAAGAGCTACCTCACAGCCCAAGGCTGGTTTCCTACTCTATCACCAAACCTTATAATGAACCCCCCATGAGACAGCTGGAATCATTTTTAAATAATGTAAATCTGATAGGTCCTCCATTTAAGACCCTATAGCTCCCAAATATTCTTACCATGAAGCCCAAACTTCTTCCCAAAGCAAAGAGGTCTGGCCCCACTGGCTCTGCAGCATCCCCACAGCCACCACCAGGCTGACCTCCCCTGCTGTCCCTGGATGGCCGCAGGCTCTCTGGCCCCTCAGGACCTTAGTATGCCCTATTCCCTCTGCCTGGAGAGCTCTCCTCTCCCCTGGTTAAATGCCGCTTCTTGAAGGAATTCTAGCAATTATGATGACTAAGATTTATTGGGTGCTTACCATGTGTCAAGAACTGTGCTAAGTTCTCTAAGTACAGCACCTCACTGAAAATCCCAAGGTCAGTTTTTAATCATATTCAATTAAACAAAGTTTCAGTTAAGCCACCCATAAACAGGTGGCTACTATTACTCCATTTCACATGACTGATCTTTTAAAAAATTAAAGCCCAAGGTACTATAGTTAGGAATGAAAGTAATGCAGTGTACAACAGAAGGAAACTGATTCAAGGGCGTAGCAGCTGCAGGTCAGTTAAGGCTGCAGATCTTAAGCAAAACCACGCCCAGGCTTTCCCCACCAACCAACCCAGGGTGCAGGGGCTCACAGAGCACTCACACCCGGAGCCGAGGACCAGCACGTGGAGGGCACTTCCCAGCACTGCAGCATCTCCCTCAGCAGCTGAGCCAATGGAAGTTTTTTAAAAACGAAAGAAATCTAGACATTGGATAGATTCGGAGGGTGTAATCAGGGATTATTATTGTAAATAATTCTCAAGTAATGTTTAAAATGGCCACAAACCATTCCCTAGACACTATTTCCAATGCCTGGACAAGCTGACTTTAACACACAAGGTCTCAGAAAAATGCAAATAACTTAACTGGAAGATCTGTCCTGGCTTAAATTTCCAAAATGACACAGTTAGAAAACGATTTTTAAAAATCAAATGCTATAAAGGTAGTTCCCCGCCCCAGTCCTCCCCGCCCCATTAAAACAAAGCAAAACAAAATAAAACAAAAAAACTACACCATAATACTCAGTGTTGGCAAGGATGTGCTAAGATGGGCTCTGGGAGTGGTAAGATGGGCTCTCCCATTTGCTGTTGGGAGTCCAAATTTTTAAAGCCTTTCTGGGAAGTCAGTTGATAATAAGTAGCCAAAGTATTAAAATTCATATCCTGGGGCTAGCCAGATAGATTAGTTGGTTAGAGCATTAGCTTAGTTGGTTAGGTGCTGATAACACCAAGGTCAAGGGTTTGGATCCCCACACTGGCCAGCTGCCATGAAAAAAAAGAAAGAAAGAAAGAAAAAGAAATCATATCCTTTTACCCAGTAATTCAGTTTCCAAGAATATATCCTAAGGGAAAGATTTAGGTTCATAGCAGCATTACTTATAACAGTAAAAAAAAAAAACTAGAAGCATCCAAAGTACTCAACATTAGATTAGTTGAATTCATCATGGTTTATCCAACAGTGTGAGTCATGTTGAAAAAGATATTTACCGGCATAGGAAAAGACAATATAACAATGTGAAAAGCAAAGTGTAAAACAATGTTCAATGTGATTTTAAGTTTGCATGCGCAAAAAAATACTGGGATGAAGTGAAACAAATAATTAACATAGATTATTTCCAGGAGTAATTGAAACTTTCTTCTTCAGACTATCTGTATTTTTAAAGTTTCTACAATTACCATATTCTAATTTTCATCATAAAAAATATTTCGTAAAACAAAATCACATACTTTAACTTATATCTGTTTTTTCCATAATTCCCTAATATGAGTTGCTATGGAGGGCCACAAGAGTTTTATCCCTGGATAAAACAAGCATAAGTTCCAGAAACAACATACAGAGGCCTGTGTGTGGTTACATAACTTCAAAACAGACACCTCAAACTTTAATCCCCTATATCTTTTAAAGTAAAATTAAAAATTGATAAGCATTTTTCATTGCTAAGAATTTTTTTTTACTGCCGCCTAGTGGCAAATAGTCTAAACACAAACCCATTAAAGATTGTGAAAATGAATTCCTACAGTCATATAATAATAGGTTCTTTTTAAAATGCTGGCAGAGCAATCCTGAAAATCCTCTACTCCAAGCCCCTCATTTTCCTAATGAGAAACTGGGTTTCTAAACACACGAATCAATATCTACAAAAAAGATGTAGAAATAAATAAACAGGTTCTGACATAAAACATGCAAACATGTTGCCCTGACCCACGATCGAAAATCCTTCAAGAGTGGAACATGTGGGAGCCAACGCGGCACATAAAATTATTTTAAGCTCAATTCTAATTCATGCAGGGGTTTTAAGAATGAAAGAACTCTGCCAGAGCTTGAAAAGCCACTGGAAATGCTTATCCCGTGAAGGTGAACTTTCATTAAGGAGAGAGTTTTCAACAAATCGGGGCAGGGGGCACTGCCTTTGTTCTCAGGTGTTCATTTGTCCTTGCCTTGCTGTGTCTGCTCCAGCCAGTAACAGGCAGCACATTCACAGACTCACAGGCAGGTCAGGAAAGTTGGAGCAACAGGCTGTGGTTTGGCACATGGTCCGGGTGTGGAAGAAGGGCTGTGGTTTCTGCTCAGGCAAAGAGCTAGGTAGGAGAGCCAAACCGTGGTCGATATTCTCGAACTGAGACAGGCACATATTTTATGCTTCTCCAAACAATTTTTTCATCTGATAATTAAAGTCTTTTAGAATTTCCACCTCTTTGCTCTCTATTGCACACGCCTCTTTATATATAATATACAAAAAACAAAAAAAAAACCCTGCTTATAAACAGGGATCCCTTATAGTCACTCATTCAACAAATATTGACAATGATCTCTATTCAAGCCCCTCTGCTGGGGTTGTTGGGACGAGAAGCCCCTACAATCTGGTGACGGGTGATGGAGACAGGAACAGCCATAATATGAGACAATGCACTAAGTGCTGTAACGAGGTACAGTAAGACAATCACTGTGGGAACAGAGCAAGGAATGATGCATTCCAACTGTCGGGTTTCAGAGTGCTCCCAGGGCCAATGGCCTCTGAGGTGACTCTGACAGCTGGGGCAGGGGGGAAGGAGAGAAAGAGAGAGAAGAGGTGAGAGAAAGAGAGCGCAGGCGTGATGTCAGCTGGGACAGACATAGGAAAATGACTAAGGAGGAAATAGAGAAAGGAGAGAGAAAGGGGCCATCGTGGAAATGCTCCTATGGCTCAGGCCTTCTCGGGGTCCTTAAGCACAGCCTGCCCCACATGGATTCAATCCACCTGGTCAAACCTACTTCCCCTGCCTTTCTCTTTGATCCCTGTGATCTGGTGACATCAGGTTCCCCACTGGTCACCAAATGCACCCAGCCCCTTCCCACTTCATATCGTTTCTTTCTCCTGAGAAACCCAACAATACCCACCCATCTCTAGCGGCCAAAACTACACTTATCTTTCAAAATCCATCTTTCTCTGGGATTCCTGTTCTCGTTCCTGATGGGTAAGGTCTTGCTCTCCTGAAATCTCTTTGTGTCCTGTGTGCTTCCGTCACGAAGTTCCCTGCACTGTATTGCAAGTGTGCCCCTCCTGCACCCCTTAGCCCGCAGGCTCCACTCCTCAGAGGGCCGCGCACCAGCCCCCAGCACTGCACACAGCAGTCGATCAGTAAACACCAGCTGGACCAAACTCAGTAGAATGGATTGCTCTTTCACAGCTATGAACAATATAGTCACTGCAGGATTCCTCTGTGACCATGTTACAGAAAACACGATAAATTTTCTTTTTCACAATTTGCTTTCCTAAGTTTCAGGTCATAAAACACCCACAGAATACTTTCAACATGACATTGCTATGTACGTTTACTTCAAAGAGATTTACTCGACTTGGTGACACTGACCAGAACCTTGCACGCTGACGTGGATGAACTCTCACTGAATAACTGCTCTGGTGCTATGCGGCTTGCGGTGGCCTGTGGGTACGCCACAGCATCAGAACATCCAGGCAGGACAGGACAGGCTGCAGCAAGGACCACCTTTGCTGAAAGGGGTCCTGAAAAACTCCAAATCAGTCTCATCTATATTTAAATAAAAAGTATAATGCATACCTACATATTTTTAAAACTTTTCCCTGCAAACCTCATTAGTAAAAGAAGGTTCTTGTTAGTTCAAACCGATTTATTCAATTATTTTTGGCCAAAAAAAAAAAAAAAAAGTATCAAGCCTCCGCTGAAGTATCCCGTCTATTCACTCCTGGGCCAGCAGAAATTCTACCATTTTGAATACTAGCAGATTTTTTGTTTTTAACCATCTAAAATACCTGTGCCCAAATGCTGAATTAGTTACCTCCTTTTTTTAATGTTCCCATGGCATTTTACATAAACATCTAGTAAAACACTTATGTTACTATGCCGGATTTGTTTCTTTAGTTAACTAACACTAAAATTCCTAAATTAATTAAATCACTTGCAATGGATTTATATTTTTCTAAATTAGATACCATAGCAAAAATTGGCTAATTTTCTTAATAACACAATCTTAAATTCTCATTTCCCCTGCCAACAAAGACAATCTGGAAATTAGACCAACACATAAGTGCCACCTAAATTTACTTCACTGAAAAAAAAAGAATGATGCCCTCTCTAGAGCAGAATGGACCAGCAATGCCATGCACAGCTACATGACAAAACAGCACAGAAGATTAGTGTTACCAAACTTTAAAAAATTAAAGGTCTGCATAAATGGAGAGATATTCTATGGTCTTAGCAAGAAAAATTCAATGTCAAAGATGTCAGTTCTCTGGCATATAGACTCAGTGCAGTATCAACAATTCCAAACAGGGGTTTTGGTGGAACTTCAGAAGGTTTTCTAAAATTTACAAGTAAAAGCAAGGAGCCAAGCACAGCACATGCTAAGCAAAAGAAGAAAACTATAAACAGGCAGCACAACTCTCTTCATGTAGCTTCCAAAAACAAGCACACTAAACAAGATGGATACATATACAAGTGGCAGAATTGCAGGTCCCTCAAATTACTTCTGGATGAAGGTTCTGAGACACCAAGTAGAATAAAGCAGATTTGATATTTCGCAGTATCATAATAATTATTCTGTGCCTGTTAGTCTGAAGCATCTATAATACTGAGATTTCTCACAAAGAAAATACCACTATTGTGGCATCATTTCGCTGACAACTCTTTCAAAATCTGAAGTCCTTAATATCTGAAATTATAAGGAAGAATACATTTTCATATTATGAGATATAATGCATACCCACTTGCTGGTGATAAAACTATAAAAGGAACAAGATACAAATTGCTTACAAAGGTATTTAGAATTCTGTAAGCTTAAAAAATTTTTAGTTTTCATGGTATGTGTTATTTCCAAATTAAGAATTTAAAAATCCTTGAACACATAACTGGCACACCTGACACCAGAATAATGTATAATTCAAATTGAGAAGAAATAAGTCCTAAATGAAAGAGATGGGTTTACTTTTAACACATTCTTTCCAGAAATCAGACATGTTTAATTAATTCAAAATCATTATGAGAAAAAAAGACCCTCATTATTTTCATTACAAATATTTGTGATAATGCATCCTTCAGCAAAGCCGTAAAGAACGGGTGAACTTTTATAAGGAATGAAAACAGTCTAAGCATAGGTCTTATACACACTATTGCCTTCAAACACAAAAAGGGCAGTCTGAATAAATTAACCTAAAGAATGCCACAGAAAACAAATAATGCCCCATTCCCAGCCTGGAGCCCAACAACTTGCTTCCAACAGTTAACAGTCTTGCTTATTAGTCTTCTTAAGGCATAATAAATTTAATCTAATACATCTAATTACCATAGTTCTGTTTATTTCAATACAATATCTAAATTATTAAATAATTTCCAATTTTACAGAATCCATATCTACTTAGGCCCAAGTGGAAAAAGTTTAATTTGGTGAACAATTTCCTACTGAAGGAAAACTAACTCTATAAAACACGTGCTGAGAAACACCCTTCCCCAGTACATGGCTGGGAAGCGAGATTCAATTAGTAACAGTCATTGATTACTTTGCCTCTTTCATAAACCACACCCTGAGATGTATAATTCTTTGTTGTGGAGGGCTGTCCTGTGCACTCCCACCCTCTACCCCCTAGATGTCCTCTACCGCCTCCCGTCCAAGTTGTGACAACCAAAAATGTCTCCAGATATTGCCAAGTCCCCTAGGGAGCAAAACCACCTCAGCTGAGAAGCTCTGGTTTAAACACGTATCCATTTTAAAAAATTAGTTTGGATTATAGTTTTTGAATATTCCTCTTATGTCTGGTAGGAAGCAATGTAAAGGAGATTTGTGTGATGAATACAGAGATAACTCAAGAAGTTACTATTACGTGAAGAAAGTTGCAGAATAATACATTCTGCGTAATTCCATTTATGGGAAAACAAACATAAAACAGATGGACATACGAGTATTTCCATATACAAAAGCAAAGAAGACTAGAAGGATCTACAGTCCATTGATATCAGAGGTTACGTCTGGAAAGGCATGAGTTTGGGGGGAGGGTGCTGTGTCTGGACTGTTCGAAACTTTTTATGAGACTATATTAGTGTATTATTTGTGTAGTGAAAAAAACAAGGAAAAGAAAAGAAAGATCATGGAGCTTTAACGTTACAGACTTGGAGTACCAGCTAATGACCTTGAGGTAATTTTTTAAAACAGTGTTCAGCATCCCCAGTTTCCACTTCTATAAAATGTAGATGATATAACTGACTACACAGGATTGTAACAAAATTAAGTGAGGCCCACGCAGGGAAAGCAGCTCACAGCCCACCCTCCTTGAGCAGCAGCTGCTGTCTTTCGTCGCGAGTTAGGTGAGAATGGAATACAACCTGAAGGGCACGTAACCCCTGGTCCCGGGTTCTGGGATTACTTGAGGAACCGCGTTAGAATACCTGCAGAACAGAAACATCCCAGGACTTGGGAGTCAGATGCTTTCAGGTTGACTAGTGCTCTGCTACTGAGAGGAGAAGATGACTGTCACTTGAGCCTCAGTTTATCTTTGAAACAGAGAAAGTAATACCTCTGAAGGCTAGGAAATCTGGAAAAAACCATGTATGTAAATCATCTGGCTAGAGATGTGGCTCAGAGCAGGTGCTAAGCAATGTCAGTTTCCATGGTTCAGTGCCAGGGCTGACCCAGTTTCTCTGAGGCAGGACAAATGTCTAGAAGCCACCCTCATTAGGAGACGAGAGAGAAGTCTTTAATGCATTTTGTTTCACGGTTTTGTTTGCCTGTAAGTCAACCATCAACCATCACCTATACTGAATTTAAGTATTTTCCACTTTCCCAAATGAGAGATGCGATCTCCACTTGCAGGGTCCTTCCTCCCGGCTTCTGGAGCAGCAGGTGTTGCGGCTCTGCTGCCCCGGCCACGACACACGCACAAGCAGGTAGTTTCTATGCAGCCTTCTCTCTAGAACCCCCTGGCTCTTGCCACAGCCTCCTAGCATGACTTCACATTCAGAACACAACACCCCAGCACCGTCACTTCCCTGCTTCTGGAGGGAAGACACGAGACGTCAGGAGGAGCCCCAGGCCCACAACTCGCACCACTTGGTCCCATAAAGAAGCTCAAGAGTTCCTAGAGGGGAGAAATCCTGTCCGGTGACAGGCAAAACATTTGTCTTCCTTTGTACTTATTGTTCCTGTCCATACTTTAAATCTCTATAATCAGTAAACTATACTATCCCTGAAACGGCTGCAATGTGGCAGTAGGAAACAGTTAAGTGTTTGGGTCTGTTTTCTCTGTAGCTTATCTCTGTTTCCTACTAACTCTTACTCCCACCCTCCCAACTAATCACTGGGCCCTCTCAAGCCTAACCTGTCCTAATCCTTTTCTCATCTCACTCTGGATGAGACTCCAAGTTATAGGATGATATGTCCCTACAGTTTTTTAAAAATAATATTACAAATAAAAAGTTATGAATGATACTTGCAGTCAAGTTCGAAAAGAATTTCTTTTCACTTAAAACAGTATACAAATTACAAAATTTCTCATGACAGTATTTGTGTATTCTGGTATGCTATTCAAATCCTCCAAACATCAATTAAATATACCAATTGCTCTAACTTAAAAGATGCAACAAATTTATTCCCATCCTATTTTGCAGTTTTACATCCACAATCCTAACAAATTACTGCAGACCGACTTCAACTTTTCCTTCAAAATCCTGCCTTCATTGTTATTGTTCTTTTCCTTTAAAAATTTATAGCAACCATTGCAGTTTAAATGAAATGATCTACAATAAAAACCTAACTTGTCTGGCCTTTTTACTCTGAAATAAACACACGGAAGTCTGGAGAACTGCAGTGGTTAAGTCTGTAAGCGAGAAAGGGGCTGCTCACTCACAGAGCCTCTCTACACCCACTATTTACAGAGCCTATCCCAAGAGCAGCGTGCCGACATAACACAACACACAGAATTTCCAAACACAGGTCCAATCACAACAAAGTCTGCAGTTTCTACTTTTGCTCACAGAACCTCTTGCTTACTCACTTATTAGTTCCAGGGGGGGAAATAGAATTAGTTTTCCAAAAACTGAAATCAAGAGGCTTTAGAAAATCAGCCTGAACAAAACAGTATGAATGACTCAAACCATGGCATTAAAACATATTTATAAGAACGTATACAGAAAGACATAGACAGATAGACCTAGAAATGAATGCTAAATACATTTACTATGAGCAGGTCAGGGATCTGATAAATACTTTGCCAAGTTTAAATAATCACCCCTTTGCAACCCCCCTCAACTCCCTGTGTGCCCGCTTTTCTAAAGTACAGTAGTACCTGCCTTGTAAATCCCGGGCCCTCATGAATACACCCCACACCTTCTCGCCTCCATGGCCACGGCTGCGCTGACTGCGTTGGCTGTGACTTCTACCTGTCCTTGAGTGGGCTCACTGCTTCCTTGCAATCCTCCTATGCTTCCCTGGTCAGTCTGTTTGGCCACTTCCTGAACAATTATTTCTTGTCTCTTCCCCTGGTGCAGCACCTTGCCTTGTATATAGTTGAGAAAGCAGCAGTTAGCAGCAAGAAACTCTCTTATACCACATGGCCAAGATGCAAATTTTCTAAATCTTTACACTCTGCTTCCCTTTTAAATTCTGGCTTTACATCGAGCCTTTGCCACCATAATTCAGCATAGGCTGTTGCAAGTAGCCACGCAGCTTCCTTAATGCTTTGCTGCTTAGAAATTTCTTCCACCAAATGCTCTGGTTCACAACTCCTGAGTTCCAACTTTCACAGAGTCCTAGGGCATGGACACAATGCAGCCAAGTTCCTTTCCAGTTCACAGCAAGGGTGACCTTTGCTCCAGTTTCCAATAAGTCCCTTCTCATTTACATCTGAGACCTCCTTAGAAAGGTCTTTACAGTCCATATTTCCATAAGCGTTCTGTTCATCACCATTTAACTAGTCTCTAAAACTTTCCCCGGTTTTCTTGTCTTCTAAACTTTCACCACCATCTAGGCTTTTTCTAGCCTGTCCCTCAAAATTCCTCCAGCTTCTCCTCAACACCCAGTTCCAAATGGGAGCTCCCTCCTTTGGTGCCTTGGGGAGTAAGAGCTCTGCAAGATCCAGCCACCATTGCACTTCTGTAGGGTGACAGCAACACCTTCCAAAATTCCAGCCCCAGCCGTGCCCCCCCCTCGCTCCAGATCCACACATGCAGCTGGCTTTCCTGTCATCCTTGCGTGTGTGACAGATTCTCACATCCACGACCCTCAGCCCAACCCTCCCCTCACCTGTTACATCTCTGCCACCTGAGCGACTCCACCATCCACATGGCTGCTCAAGCCAAAATTTTAGACGGCACCTTCCACTCATCCGTCATACCCTTTCCCTCACCTTCCATATCCAGCCTACTACAAGTCCTGCCAATTCTTCCTCAAGCACACCTAGGCCAGGCTGCTCCCCCACCCCCTGTGCCGGCCCCCACGCTGACCCCAGCACTGCCACCTCTCCCCTGTGTGTGCCTCACAGCTGCAGCCTGGCTTCCCTCTTCCCATTCTCTTTTTTCTTTTTCCTTTTTTTTGGCGGATGGCCAGCATGGGGATCCAAACCCTTGACCCTGGTGTTGTAACAAAACCCTCCAGCCCTGTCCTCTCTCCATCCCTGCCTCCTCCCCCAGGGCCACTTACCACGAGGCAACGAGAGGGGAACACGTGGCCCTCTCAGGGGCAAGACCATCTTTACAAGTGAGGAATGTGAGTATTGAATGCAATAATACCTTTGATGAGACTGGTGTCCTCTTGAAGAACAGAGACCCAGGGAACAATGGATGCGCAATTGGACTGTGAACTCTAAAACCAGTCCCCCCAGTGGTTCCGCTGCACTGAGCTGGACAACTACGCCTCTGGGAGGCTAACAACAGGAGCAGCAGGCAAGACCTCCAAGGAAGTCACAGGGAAGAGACCATGAGGCTCAGACTAACAACCCTGCGACAGTCACCTTCACTTATTCCCAGTTTCCAGGGACCAGCAAGTCTGTTCACATCCCCTAACACTTTCAGTTGCAACCTGATGCGCCAGTGATGGGAAAGCCAGTAATGAAACAAAAACTGGACTGCAAGTTCAAAGACTCAGTCCTGGTTTCCCAACTTAACCAGCTTTCCAAATGGTTTTTTTTTTTAAACATTTAGAGCCTTACTTTTCCTTATTTTCAAAGTGAGGATATAATATTTGTCACAGGGAGTCATTAAATGCAATTATGTATGAACAAACTATAGAACACTATATGAATATAAGTTGTTAATATAACTCTCTTTGAAATGCCCCTTAAACAAAAAGTTCTTTAATTTGATGAGTTTTTTAAATGACTAATAATTATAGGAGCAACAGATAGAGTAAAGATCAATATGAAAATTTCAGAGACGTAAAGGTACAGGTTGAGCATCCATAATCCAAAAATCCAAAATCCAAGGTGCTCCAAAATCTGAAACTTTCTGAGAGCTGATATGACACTCAAAGTATTTCGGGTTTTGGATTTTCAGATAAGGGATGCTCAACTGGTATGTATTCTGCAAATATTCCAAAATCTTAAAAAACAAACTGAAATCCAAAACACTTCATCAGGTCCTAAGCATTTCAAACAAGGGATACTCAACCCACATACTCATGAGGTAAAAATTCTTGGGCCTTGCAGTAATTACAGAATTCTACTTTCACCTTGTTTTTCACCAAATGTCAGTCTTTTCCTACAGTTTCATTTCCCACCACATCCCCTGACCTCTATTCCTCCAAAGATAACATGCAAGAATGGGAACAGACAGAATTTCATTAAACAACTATAAGTTACTACATATCTTTGAAATCAATAAAAAAACAGGATTCTATTGTCAGAAAGTTGCCTTTTTATAAAACCTTTACTATAATGTAAGTATACTCAAAATAAATTAGGAGACACTGATTGCGCACCTACTATGTACCTAGCCTTGGATACACTGCAGTCAGCAAGACAGGTGAGGTACTGCCTCATGGAGCTGACATTCCAGTGCAGGGTGAGGGAAGAGGCACTGAACAAATAAATAAGCACACAAGACAAAGAGGACAGTGCAGTAAATAAACAGGATGCTGCGATTGGAGGAAAACAGGTCTTCTTTACAGAATGAAGGGCAGGCAACTGTAAAGAGCCAGGCTGAAGGGTAGGAAAGCAGCACACAAGGAGCGTGGGGCACAGCGTGGACTGCGACAGCAGGAAGACGCAGCAAGCTGCCAATCCTGCAGTGCTTCGCACACTGTGGCAATAGGGACCCGCAGATGCTATTTCAGTGCAACGGGATGAAAGCAGGGGGTATTTAGTAGGAAAGTAATTTGACTTATGTTTTCAAAAGCGTTCAGTTTGAGCTGTATTTTGTGGACAGCAGGGAGCAATGAAAACGTTTCTGAATAGGGCAGTGGGATGAGCTATGCTTCACAAAGAGTGGGTGACACAGTGACACTGTGTGGGATGGACCGGAAAAAAGCGCCTGAACTGCAATGACAGCAATGGGAATGAAAAAAAAGGGATGAAAGGGAGATGCACCACAGGGGCAGAATGGACAGGATCTGGTTGTGACTGGAGCAGAAGACGGAGGAGTCAGAGCTGTGAAGGGGCTTTCAGCCTAGAAACTGTACGTGCAGGTACAATGGCAGAGAGAGGGCCAGGCAAGGGACGATGGTGCGTCCCATTCTGGCCATGACTCCACTTTCTTCTTAGCCTGCAGCCCACCCCCTCTCTCCCTGCATAGCACAGCCATCACCCTCAAGAGTACTGGCCCCAGTACAGTAAGAAGAGAAGGGAGCCGGACTGGAATCACGGTTCATAGGAACCGAACTCTTTCCCCGACAGGTGCTAGCCACACCCTGTACCCATGCCTATTTTTGCACACAGCAATCTCTGCAGGAATCATGGCTGGCTGGCAGTTAAAGTGCTAGTCTGGCTTGTGAGGAAAGCCAGTTGTGTTGGGGCCAGGAGAACTTTCTACTTCTGCTGCTAAGGGGAGTCAACCTAAAGGAGTTACTAAGCAGAAGGCCAACAAATTATGTCCCCAAACTGGGCACGTTCTGAACTGACTGAGCCCACCAAAAGTCCTTCTTGGTGGATGTAAGAACACAGCAGAAGTTCCACAGGACCCCAAAACTGTAGTCAAGTGGGCAACAGTGGCCAATTCCCGGGAGTCCCTAGAGGAGGGGCCCGTCTCAGCAGAGGAGCTGGCCTACAGTCAAGAATACAATGAGAGGCCTGAGACATGGGCACACGGCTGCACGCTAGAGGCGGTGTGGCTTACAGGCCTTGAGCTGCACCAAAGGCACCGCAGCTGCACTCACAGGAAGGAGACACCTTCATGACCCAGCAGCAGCTGGTGGAGACGGAATTTCTAAAATGCTACCACACTTGACTGGTGTTAGCTTGGGACTTAGTCAAAAAAAAAAAAAAAAAAAAAAAAAGGGGGGGGGGCCTGTGGAACAGAACAGTAGTTTTTGATGGGAACAATACAAAACCCTTTTATTTATTTATTTATTTATTTATTTTTGTGGCTCTACTGGCATTTAGTGGTTAAGGATTAAAGAAAACTAGAAATATACTTTACAATGACTGTACCTCCATGGATGTGAAGGAGCCTAAACCTATGCTTAGAGCCTAGACCTGTTTTACACAGAAATATGAAGTATTTTTTGTATGTTTTGACATCCTCTGACATCTCTAAAAATACAACTAACTACCACATCTATCAGGGCTTTATCAAGAATTGTCCATCATTTTGGCAAACCACCTCCTGGAAGGCGAGGCCAATCATGGTGTTAGCCTCACTGCCACAGTCCTTCCTGTGCAGGTCTGAATTTGTGGAGTCTCCTTTGCAGGAAGCCTATGTGTACATGCTTGCATCGGAAGGTTTATTATGTCTTCTAGCCTCGTAAGGACCAAGAACTTACATTTGAAATGTACATTATTATAATGAAACTATTTTCCTTTTATTTTTTCTTCATATTGTAGTAAAAGCAATATATGAGAAGTCTTCAAAAAGTTCATGGAAAGATTCACTTTATCTTTTAGCTCTATTTTTGAGGTACATACATACTGATTCTTTTTGAAAAAGTATCTTTGAATTTCACTTTAGGATAGCCAAGGGGGTGTTATAAAATATCTACTCTGAAAGCCTGATGTTATATCTGAAAGGGCTGAGAAGTCTGTCATGCAGCAAGTCCCTAAGACAGTCTGCTCCCCACACTGCTCTCAAGCCATATGCTCTCAGAGCCCTCCACCCCACCCCAACCGACAGAGTTGGGACGTGCTGTCCCCTCCGAAACTCATGTGGAAATCTGATCCCCAATGTGGCAGTGTTGGGAACTGATTGAGTCATGGGGGCGGATCCCTCATGAATGGATTCGTGCTGTCCCTGGGGGAGGAAGGGTAGTGACTGAGTTCTTGCTCTACTAGTTCCTGTGAGAGCTGGTTGTTTATAAGACCCTGGCACCTCCCCCCCCCCTCTCTTGCTATGTGATCTGCTTGTACCCGCTGGCTGCTGCCACTTTCCACCATGAGTAGAAGCAGCCTGAGGCCTGTGCCAGATGCAGCTGTCCCAGAATCATAAGCCAAATAAACGTCTCTTCTTTATAAATTACCCAGTCACAGGTATTTCTGTTATAGCAACACAAAATAGACTAATACACCAACCCACCCCGCCCCTTAAAATCGCTCCATGCCTCCTGCTGCTGCTCAAGGGCACAGCCCCCCAGGGCCAGCCTCCGCAGCCCCACCTGCACCCACGGCCTTCTCTGCCTCCTCTTGCACCCACAGCCTTCTCTGCCTCCTCTTGCTCCTCGTATTTGCCACGCCCCCTCCCACCATATGCTGCCTGCTTCCTATATCCCTTTCCCTCTCCTCCTCCCCTACTGAACCCCTAACTCCTCTTCAGGTGTCAGCTCCAGGCAAGATCACCTCACATCCATTTGCCATGACCTTACCAGACTACACTCCTCCCAGGGCACAGTCCCCTCGGTCTGAGTAAGTGCTGAGTGATGCTGTCTGGCTCAGGACAACCTGAGCAGCCTCTATAGCCAGCACAGCACAGGCATAACAGGCACACACAGGCTTTCCATTTGCTGAACGAAGAAGTGGAAGATCAGAGGAAAAACCACCCTTAGAGGCCCCCAGTTTCCATTCCAAGGATGAGTGTTTGCAGCAATGACTTCTTTCCAGAGTTCCCGAAGGTGCACATCCACCTTAGTACAATGGCTCTGTTGTGCAGATGAAACACTCCATAGTTCATTTCCCCTCAAAGTTTTACATTTTAAAACCCTCTATACAACAGAGAGGACACTTATTAGGTAAAAAGTTTTTACAGCTTATAGGAACCCTCTTTCTTTCTTAAAAAACATTTGTCTTATTTTCAGGATGATTTATACTAATTAGCATCTGTCTGCTCCATATAGTATAGCTACCAATAATAATATATGTTTAACATTAAAAACTTTTTCTTCTTTCTTTTCATGTAAATTTAGAGGAAAACTTTTCACTTCTAAGTTTTCATGGTAAAATCTTCAAGATTACAGACAAATGTAAGTAGACGCTATTTAAAATACCAGTGTTTGAAAATCAGGCATATGAACCACTACTGAGCCCTCTCAGAGCAAAACAGCTGGGGCACATCGATGCCCACCACTGACTGGCTACACAGCCTTAGGAAAGCTGCCTAACCTCTCAGTACCTGGTTTCCTCATCTACAAAACAGGGACAAAACAACAGTTCCTAACTCACAGAGTTGCAGAGGGGATTGAGATAAGACCAGTCTCAGTGTGTGACACTTTGTAAGCCGTCAATAAATGTGCATTATAAACAATATCATGGCCGTTGTCCATCTGCATGTTACTGAGGAACCACAAAGGAGGTCTAACCGGAAGTCAGCGTGGCAGCTTCACTTTCACAGAGGAGCAGCACTGTGCACAGTGGAATCGGGGACAGGCGCACAGTGGAATCGGGGACAGGCGCACAGTGGAATCGGGGACACATGCACGGTGGAGTCGGGGACAGGTGCACGGTGGAATCGGGGACAGGCGCACAGTGGATTCGGGGACACATGCACGGTGGAATCGGGGACAGGTGCACGGTGGAATCGGAGACACATGCAAGGTGGAATCGGGGACAGGCGCACGATGGAATCGGGGACATGCACACTTAACCTGGCTCTTTCACGTTCCTCCAGGTAAATTCCTCATTCTTCTCATCTCATCTATAACATATTGATAATTACAACTGCCCTGGGTATCACGACATTTTTTGTGAGATTAAATGAGATAATATATGGATTTGCTTTGAAATCTGAAACAGCATCAAAATCTAAAGTATCAATATAGTTGTTTTTTACATTAGAAATTCACTATTCTTTGAATTTTTAACTTACACACATAACAAGCAGATGACAGATAAAATAACAGATCATTTTTCTTAAAAATATAACAACCTAAGGAATAAAAGCCACCTATTTTAACTTCAAGATATTTATTTGAGCCAAGAATGAACCTGTCTTAATCACAAACAGAGCAAAGTGTTCTCTTAGATTCAGACGATCAAAATGAACTCTCCAGAACAAGTCAGCTAAGATCACGCTGAGCTATAGCTATTGTAGCATATCTCCCAACAAGAAAGGAAATCCACACAACGAACTGCCTTTAATAAACGTGGGCTGGTACCATGCAATATAAAATACAGTTAACAAAAGTGAACATTTTTGAAAACTTTTAACAAAGTTAAATTTAGAATAATTTGATTTGCTTCCTTTTCTGTGCACAAATCAAGAGGGACAAAGCCTGCATATAACACACACATACCCCCTTGCACTGCAAGTCCCTCATCTGTGAAACTAGTACAGGAAAAATAAACCAGGCTGCTACTGTGGCAAAGACCACACAACTTTTTAATGGAACTGTTCCAAGGCTTGAAGTTCCATTTGAAAGTCACTAACAAAACCTTTGGAAATGTTAAGGGAAAAAACAAGCCAACGAATTGAAGGCCTGGCAAGTCTTAAAGCCCATACTTATCTACACTCATGAAAAGTAACCACAAGTCAAGTCCAGTTCTCTCTTTCCCTCTGCATTTTCTTCAAAGTAATCCACAAACAAAATTGCTATTTCTTTTTTCAGCAAAAAAAAAAAAAAAAAGGGAAAAAGGAAAAAAAGAAAAGGACAGAGGAGACAGATTCTGCATAAACTAAACATGGGGGAAAAAAACATTTCTGCCACCACACAGCCAGAACTACAATAGTTTTTAACTAATCTACACTGAAATCTGTTGGTTTAGCACCTAGTGATTTAAATTTGTTCCTTGATGCGTAAGAAACAAACACCACACTCTGATACTAGCCAAGACACAGAAGGCCACCTACTTAGATAGCTGCAGATGCATTTAAGTGATAAGTAATAGCAGGTTTAAAAGTTTCCAAGTTTAAAAAGATTTCCAGAAACCAAGTCCCTTAATATACACCAAACCTCAGATGAGTGATGCTGCATTGCTTTCTATAACAAGGTACACACCTGCATTTTGCTTACTTAAAGAAGCATTTGCAGCTATACCTATGTAGTAACACAGAAGGCAGATGGTTCTTGACTAGCATAATTTTGGAAGAAAACTGAAAAAATCAATTAGGCACTTGGCAGAACTCAACAAACAGCATAATAAGCTCATTATCATGTAAATCACCTACAATGTCAAATATATAAATTGCTGTATTTAGCTCAGAGAAGGAGGAAAACTTCCTTCCCATCCATGTGACTGGAGACTAAGTGGAAGACTCCAGGGGTGCAGCTGGCTGTGAAGAGAACTGGGGAACTGCTCCGACGGAGGCAGTGATGTCTGGGCAGAGAAGAGAGGGTGTAAAGGAGACAGGCTGTCCCTGGAACGAGCCAGCTCCCCCAGCATGGGCCAGAGAGTGACAACTTCCTACACAACCACTGAATCAACTCTGCTGTACGGTGCCAACAAGTACTCTCTGTTTCTAGAGATACTTTGAAGATAAGCAACGACTTGTTCTGAAGACTTAAGATATAATTCTAAACAGAGTTAAAGGGACCAGATCAGATCTTACGTGACTCCTTTTCTAACAACAGAAGTTTGTTTCATGGGGCAGTTAGCCTCTTCCAAGTCAGAAATAATTACCAAGAATAATAAGAAATAATAATTCTAATGGACTAATTACAAAGCAAGACGAATGAAAAATAGAAGATTTAAAGTAAGAATAAAGACAAAAATGACAGTTAACCAGTTATTCTTTTCCTTCTTCATCCCAAAACTAGGAAATCAATTGAAAAACTAAAAATATTAGGTAACCGAGGTGAATGTGGTTAGAAACATCCCAAGTACACGTAAGAACAACATGTTCTACCCTTATTAAAACTGCCATGGATGCCATGGTTGTCATGGAATCGCACATGAAAGATGGCAATCTACAAAGTGTATTTAAAGCCAAATATTACAATGCAAACGTGCCCAGATTATGTCAGACTACAAAGAAATAGTTTAATAAGTAAAAGAGATTATAACTATGAAACCTATACCACCTCATTAAATTTACAAGAAGACACTGGCAGCTTTACTTGACAGATACTTCATTTTTAAAAAGACACATCATAAAAACGTCCTGCGAAAGTAAAAGAGACTGTTAATTAAAGCCTCATGTCGTAAGACTTTCAGAAAGCCAATGGAAGTTTGATTTGAGAACCACAGCAATAGACCCAACATATATATAACAGCAGTTCTTAAGTTTTCTAGTCTCAGGACCCCAAAGAGCTTTTGTTTATATGGGTTTTATCCACTGATGTTTACTATTTTGGTAAATAAGCCTCATAAAAATTTTATAATATATATCAATTAACTCATTAGAGATAATAATCAATGCTTTGCATGTTATACAATTATAATTTATGGAAAAAAACTAGATTTGCCAAAACCAAAAAAATGAGTGACACCACTTTTACATTTTTTTGCAAATCTCTTCAATGTCTGGCTTAATAGAAGACAGCTGTGTTCTCATATCTGTTGCTGCATTTAATCTGTTGTGATATGTTGCTTTGGTTCAATTTACAAAGAAAATCCAGTATCATAAAGGTACACAGATGGAAAAAGAAGGACCTTACAGACATCCTGAAAGGGTCTTGAAGACTACAGGGTCCTTGGACCATACCTTGAGAGCTGCTAATCTATAACACAAAACACAATGATGAATACTTACACTTAGGGTGAAGTAAGGATGATATGGCACTGTAAATATCATCAGGAACACAGAAACACCATGTTCAATTATAAAATATGGCTAGTGTATGCTAATGTGTTCTTTATAGACCAAAGGCCAGGAAAGCAAATTAATTTCAAGCATAGTAGGTTAAATGCATGTAAAATATTTATGATTTAATTTCATTTAAGCAATCACAAAAAATAATATGCAGAACATTGTCTTGTAGTCTTCTATTAATCATGTCTCTCAAATGGCTGGGCATCTTTCTTATGAAAGGAATTCAAGAAGCTACGTCTGTATAGACACATGGGTCTCCACGATAAGGACTTTATCAGCTTCATTAGATATTGGTAACTGGGGAGATGTTCTGAGAGCATGTCTGTGAACAGAAACCTGCTGAACTTCCACTGGGTCTCAGGCAGCCCACTCTGTGGGAACCACAACATGAGCCTGAAACGAGCAGTTAAGGACTTCAAGACACATTTTCTGTGAAAGAGGATTGACACTGGTATCTTAAGGCAAGTTTGAGATCCATCGGGAAGCTCAGGGAAAAGGAGAACCAAACAGTCATAAATATATGTTAACCTGTAATATGATAATTAAAAATGTCAACATCCTTGCTTCTGATATGGTTACCAAACTCCAAATGGTGATTTCTAAAACCAAAACCTACCTACCTCATGCCTATTCCATTTAAAATTAAATGTAATCCTTCTATGTACAGATGAAAGACAATCCCGAAAGCAAGTTAAATTCAGCATCCTTAACTTGCCCCAGTTGTACCCAGACTCAGGAGTTCTAATCCCTCTGCCAGAGGGTCCCACATCAAACACCCGATTGCTCCCTATAAACAGACTGGAGCATACCACAGAACAAAGGGTGCCCAAAACAGTTTCAAAATACCAAAGGAGATTAGCCAGTAATTTTTTTTCTTAAATTAAGCCATTGTGATCTAAAGCTTGGCAAGTAGCATCGGAATAGAGAATTAGGTTAGCTTTATCATAGATGAAAATTACTAAAGCATTTTTTAAATGCTTTCATAAACAACAAAACTTTCCAAATATCTATGTATAGCACAGGGTTTTATATATAGGTCTGATTTTAAAAGGAAGTTATTCCTTCTAAATGTATAATCGCTCTACTTTCTCTTTAAGCTGGTTTTGACAATGTCATTATAAATTCTAATTGCAGGCAATTCATTTCAATCAGCTTAAGTAAAAAAAAAAGTACAGTATGCTATGACTTCATTAGGAACTATATCTTATGATATGTTTACAAACTATTTTATTTTTTTACATAGTTTCTTTATATTAATCAATTATGTGTGCTCATACACAGTGTCAACAAAAATGTCATGTTTTATTTTTTTAAAAAATGAACAATTGAAACAGTCTGTCTTTGATTTTATACATAAAGACTAGAATCAGCCTATGTACAATTTTAAGCAATAAGACAACATCCCTCTAAGGAAATCCACAGGGATCAAGAGGTAAAGGTGCACATTTGTAATATTAACTGCTCTTCATTAACATATCTGTATTTTTCCAAGTCTTTCTTTTAAAATCACTCTTTCAGGGAGAAAATGTTAAAGCTTCAGATAGACACATGTCTGTTTGTACACATTTACTATTTAAAATAACTCCTCCCTACAGGAACTGACCACGAGCTTTAATAAACTCCATAATTCTCATGAGTGGACAAAAGCTAGTGACTTCACATTTCTATCACGTTCTTCTTGAATCAATACTCATTAGTATTAAGGACTACAATAATAAAAACTTTAAAAAGGGGGGAAAGGTTACTGAAGAACAACATAGTCTAGCAAGGACAACATTTTTAAATGAGGAAGAAAAAACTTTGCAAATTACTCAAATTTTCATTTAACCAAATATCAAAGGAAACAATTAGGGGCTAATGTTAATTTTTTTTAAAAAATGCAATGCAACGAGGAAAAAAAATTGATTATATTCAATTTGCCAGGACTTACAATGAGAAATTGCTAATGTCTAATGATCACAACATCTGATCATTTTCAGCTTTTGTGCTAAAACAGACTTTAGAAGTGTTTTAAATGTTTTATTTTGTTGCAAAAGAAAAAAAATCTGGAGAAAGAAAGCAAAAGCATATGCAGCAAGGTTTTACCTGATAAAAGTAAACGGTCTAAACAACAGAAATATAAAGGAGGCTGGAGGAGCAGAGAAAGGGGAAAAGCAACCTGAAAGAACGGTTATACTTTCTCAAAATAAAATCCTGAAAAGCCTGTGGAATGCTGTTTACTTGTGCTCTGCTTTTACAATTCCTCTCGCAAGGGGATGGCACGGGCTGAAACGTCTGCAGACCGTGACCACCCACACTATGGGAAGCACAATGATTAAAGAGTGAGCTGGACCCCAGTGCCTGCCAGCGCGGGCTGCGCCATGTTGTAATTATTAAATTTGCAGTCTTTTATAATCTGTTGCATGTGTTGTGGCAAGTCCCCTACACTGTCTAACAAGAAAACCACTGAACATGAATAGCAAGTTATTTTTAATGTGCACAAACGGCTAGAAAACGGGATACTTTTAACATTACACTTTCAACTTTCACAAAAATAGTTTAACTTACCATACATCTAATGCTTCAATGAAAACAGATATGCCACTCCAAACTCCCTTTCAATCCTTTTAAAGAAGATATACAGCCCAAGTTAAGCCCCTTAATAAATAGCTTAGATGCAGGTTAAACATGTACCAAGGGAACAATAAAAATCACCCTTATGTCTGTCCAGTCACTAAACACACAGGAGAACACCAAAGAACACAACAGTTGTAAAATTGTGCAGGTCCGTCATAAATATATGTATTTTGCCCTACACTATGTTTTCTATCAAAAATTTGCCTCCTATTCTAATTTTGTTCATAACAACAGTAATATGCCTTTAAAGACACACTTTTCGAGGAGCATTATCCCAGGTGGTATGTAAATGTCAGTCCAGACCCCAGAACAGCCATTCAGAAAAGGATGAACTAAATGAGCAGGAGCACAGCCAAACCCTGGCTCATGCCCCCATCCCACTGGAAAAGCTGGCACCACCAGCATAGCGTGTCTCCTCTGTAGGAGCCAAGAAAATATCAAGTGTTCATTTTTTCTTTAAAGGACAAATCAGGTCAACCAGAAGCTGGCAGTCAGGCCTGAACCAAAGCCAGGTGAGGAAGACCCCAAATCCCCACCTAAAGTGGTCAACACCAGTCCCCTGCCTTGTGAGGGGCATGTGAGTTCACACGGACAGCCGGCCATGGCTTCTATCACTAACAAGGAAAGAAACCAAAAAGAAGAAAAAGCAAAACAACCATAAAAATTTTTTTAAAAAGATCCTTTTTAGAAGCATAAAATCAAAACAACTAAAAAATCGTGACCCCATCTCTGTAATGCTCCTGCCAAGAAGAGCCTTTCATCTGGAGGGCAGATGACAGTCTCACATCCCTCTTCCCAGTGATCAAAGTCCTTGAAGATTATTTGTATAGGTTAAGCAAGAAATGAGGACCCTTCCTTCCCAAACATACCCCCCCAAAGCCATAAAATCCCTAAAACCTCAAGACCAAGCCTCAGAAAACCAACTTTGAATTGTGCTGGCCTCCAGCAGACATATCATTCCCCATGTCTCTCCTGGACATACGCTCCCTCCAGTTGTGGTCACTCTGCTACTCAGCAATCGGGTGGGGCAGAGATGGGACAGATCCTGGGTGTCTCTCTCTTTCACAGTGCTTCAGCTTTTACACACACACACACACACACACACACACACACACACACACACACACCCGTTATACACTTTACCTGGGACAAAATACGACATAGAGAAGAAATGACACAAAGCTGTCTGAGCCATGAATTGACTTTATGACCATAATGCAGTTTATGTTTAGAGGTTTAATTTAACTTAACGAACTTTACTTTGTTCTAATGAAGGAGAAAGAAAATATATACATAACATAAATATTTATATATGTTAAAAAATTATACGTTCCAGTTAAAGTTCTCAGGTTGAGCATTCCTTCTTAGATGTTCATTAGGCATGTGACACAGATGGCTCTAAGTACAAGATTTCAGTCTAGCTCTTAATCTCCACCTTCTTTCCTTTTTTTTTTTTTTTTTGACTGGTAAGAGGATTGCAACCCTCGGCACGGTGTGGTCTGCACCACGCGCAGCCAGTGAGTGCACCAACTATCCCTACATAGGATCTGAACCCGTGGCCTCGGTGCTACCAGCGCTGCACTCTCCCGAGTGAGCCACGGGGCCGGCCCTATTAATCTTCATTTTCTAATGAACTTTCCAGGGAGGGGTAAGGAACAGGAAAGTACTAATGTCTGTAATGACTTCTGGTAATCCATAATCCGTTTAACAGAAGAGTCATATATTTTCCTTACCATATCACTATCATACAGAGGCCGTTTTCTTTTTACAAACCTGACACAATTTCAAATTTAAGGAGTTTTTCATTAGAGCCGCAAGTCTTGGTGCCCATAAAGTCACTGTCCCCAGCCTAGTTATCTCTTAAAAAATGAAATGTGGATTAGGGCGTATGTAATACATACTTTAAATATTTCATTTATACTCATTATACAGAATGCACTGAAAATGCACACAAATCTCCTGAATTTTAAAGTGCCTGATTTATGGACACATTGACAAAGGATTAAAGTGGACATGAACCTTTAAGTGTCTCCTTGTATCATCTAATATAAATTGTAACAAAAATAACACCTGTAACATTTATAAAGTATTTATAATACATTTTTTTAAATCTTCCAAAAAAAATTTTCACCTAAATCTGGAAGCAGATGATGGTATTATTATTATTATTATTATTATTATTATTATTATTATTATTATTATTATTGTTAAAGCTGCTCAAATTGCCGTGTAAGCACAGAGACTGGACAGTGAGCACCCTGTCTGCAGCCAGTAAAATAATGCTTCCCTAATGATGTTCACGTGTCCTAATCCCTGGAACTTGTGAATATATTACTTTACATGGCAAAGGAGAGTTAAAACTGCAGATGGAATTAAGGTTGCTAGTCTTTAAAATAGGGAGAGTGGCCTGAATTATCCAGGTGGGCTCAATGCAATCACAGGGGTCCTTAAAAGTGGAAGCAGATAACACAGGAAGAAGAGCAAGAAAGAAGGTAGCTGAAGAGGACTTTCCAGCTTGAAGATGGAAGGGACCACAAGCCCAGGAGTGTGGGAGGCCTCCAGAGCCCAGCAAAGGAAAGGAATGGATTCCTGTCTAGAACCTCCCAAAGGAAAGCAGCTCTACCGCCACCTGACTTTAGCTCAGTGAGACCTATTTTGGACCTCTGGCTTACTGAGCTGCAAGAGAAAAATGCTGTACTGTTTACACCACTACATTTGTGATAATTTGCTACAGAAGCTGACACACTGCTCATCGGTGGCAGGGCCAAGATCTAAATCCAGACCTTCAGACTTGATATTATTTGTCATTTCCCTTATTTTCCAACGTCCTTGGCATATAAATTATGATACTTTACCTCCAAATGTCACTGCATTTAAATTATGGACAAAAGACCTCAATAAGATCAAATCCTACCTATCTGAAACTTAGCTGACTAGCAACCTGCACCAACACAGCTCAGAACTGGATGCAGTCAAGAAATATAAAGCCCAAATCTCAGGACATTCATAAGGGAGACTCATGAGTCCTTGCTCAGTGCCATCGGACGTAACTGCAAACTACTTAGTTGTGCTCTAAGAGCAGATCTAAAGCAGCACATTGTAACGAGAATAGGGCCTTCTGCAAGCAAGCACATCGACATTAGGAATGGTAGCTAATGATATTAAAACCGTAAAAAGCCCATGTATCCACATGCAAAAAAATGAATCTAGACACAGACCTGACATCTTTCACAAAAATTAACTCAAAATGGGTAACAGACATAAATGTAAAATGTAAAACTCTCAAACTGAGACAGGATAACACAGGAGAAAATCTAGATGATCCTGGGTAAAGGTGCATGCAACCCCAAAGGCACAATCCATGAAACCAAGAACTAGCAAGCCGAACTTTATTAAAATTAAAAATTCTGCTCTGTGAAGGGCACTATCAAGAGAATGAGAAGAAAAGCCAAAGACAAGGAGACAATATTTGCAAAAGACATTATCAAGATAAAGGACTGCTATCCAAAATATACAATGAACTCTTAAAACTCAACAAGAAGAAAACAAACAACCCAGTTAAAAAATGGACCAAAGACCCTAACAATACCTCACAAAAGAAGATATACAAATGGTAAATAATAATATGAAAAGATGTCATGTGTCATTAGAGAAATGCAAATTAAAATATCAACGAGATGCCTCTACAAAACTTATTAGAATGGTCAAAACCCAGAACACATCAACAGTCAACATCAAATGCTGCCAAGTACGTGGAGCAACAGGAATGCTCATTCATTACTTGTGCACATGCAAAACGGTGCAGCCACTCTGGAAGACAACTTTGCACTTTCTTACAAAATGAAACACACTCACCATAGGATCCCAGCTGCCACACTCCTTGATATTTACCCAAAGGAGTTAAAAACTTATGTCCACACAAATACTTGCACAGATGCTTATAGCAGCTTTACTCATTATTGTGAAAACCTGGAAGCTACCAAGATGACTTTCGGTAGGTGAATGGATGAACTGTGTTATATCCAGACAATGGAATTTTATTCGGCACTAAAAAAAGGAGCTATCAAGCCAGGAAGACACGGAAGAAACTTAAATGCACATCACTAAGCAAAAGAAGCCAATCTGAAAAGGCCACATACTCTGATTTCAACTGTGTGACATTCTAGAAAAGATGAAACAGTGGAGGCAGTTGAAAAAAAAAAACCAGTGATTGCCAAGGGTTAGGAGGAGAGAGGGATGAACAAGAAGAGCACAGAGGATTTTTAGGGCAGTAAAACTACTCTGTAAGATACTATAATGGCAGGTACATTTTGTTTCATTACACATTTGTCCAAACCCATAGAACGTATAACACCAAAGTGAACCTGAATATAAACTATGGACTTGGGTGATAATGATGTGCCAATGTAGGTTCATCAATTGTAACAAACGTACCACTCTGGGGGGGATGCTGATAACAGGGGAAAGCTCTGCACGTGTTGGGGCAGGGGGGATATGAGAAATCTCTGTACCTTCTACCCAGTTTTGCTGTGAACCTAAAACTGCTCTAAAAAGTAAAGTCTATTTTTTTAAAAAGCCCTTGTATAAATTAAAACAAAATAAAATGTGTTGGGAGCAGTCCCCATTTCCATGAATGGCACCTCAACTTAAAATCCTGGGAGTCATCCTTAATGTTCTCTCTTCCTGCCCCTTTATGAAATCTACCCTCAACACCTATCAGCTGTTATATTTCCAAACAAAATTTCTTATTCGTCTGCTTCCTTCCATCACCTGGCAATCATTCTGGTCCAAGCCCTCATAACCCCTTGCCTGGCCCATTGCAACCACTCACTCCTACTCTGGCCTGCTCCAGCCAGCAGCCAGCTGAAGATCACAACCTGAAACGTCTGTTTCCAGACATATACCCAGAGAAACTCTTGTACATGTACACCAGAAAACAAGTACAGAAATATTCAGAGCCATACTGTTTACAACAGCAAAACCTAGGAATAAGAAACATACTCGACAGTAGTGAAAATGAATGCACTATAGCTACATGCACCAACGCGAACGAATCTCAAAAAAAAAAAACCATTGAGCAGAACCACACAGCAGAAGAAAACATGTGATTATCACTACATGAAATTTTTTTAAACATGAAAAATCAAATTGCATAATATTTATGACTAAATCTATATGTAGTTAAGCTATTTTTATGAAAGCAGGGCAACAATAAATAGAAAATTCAAGATAGGAGAGACAACAGGATATGTAAGCAGGGAGAGTTATATAACTGACACTGAACATATCAATAATATTCTATTTCTAATGCTGGATAGTAGATACATGTTATTTATTCTTCAAATTGCAAAATGATATACTTGGTTGAAAAAATCAAGGAATGTTTTAATTAAAATGGTAAAAAAAAAAATCTGAGGCTTAGCAGAATAAACCTTAATCTAATCAGAAATTCAGATCCCTGATAAAACTTAATGACAATAATAATTAGCATTTATTGAGCATTCAGTGTCAAGAACTGTTCTACAAGTTTTACACGCACACATACACAAACATATATATATCATCATTTAATCCTCCCAATAATTCTGAAGTGGTAAATGATCTTCCTGCTGCAGATGGGAAACTGCAGTTCTGAGAAGTACGAGACTTGCCCAAGGTAATAAGCAAACGAGTGGCAGACCAGCATTTGAACACTGGCAGTTAGTTGTGTTGTAGAAAGCCTATGCATAACCATTCCAAACTCAGTCTCAAATTGGTATAACTTTTAGATCTGATCAAGGTGCCCCCAAATTTTTAAATTTAACAGTCCTAACAAATGGCTATTATTATAGCACAAAGACACTTAAAACGTTTCACATACATACCACAAACACTTAAAGTCTGTATACTAATTGGACAGCTTACAATAAGGCTTTACAACCTGAAAATGTTTATCTTACCGAGGTCAAGTAGCATATTAATTATATATGCTAATACTGGAAACTGACTTGAAAATTTCTTGAAGCTTTACTAATTGTTCAAAGGATTTTAAAGCACTCAGGTTGTCCTCAGGACTTCCAATGCAAGCTACTACTTTTATCCTCTTGCTACAAAAAACTAGAAAAGTACACAAAATGTTTTCAGACACTCTACAACAGGCAGCACCAGACTGTGATCCCTGGAAGCAGAAAACCCAATAAGGTGAGCACTACGGTTGGCCTTTCTGCCTGGATGCACTTTCTGAACCAGAGAGCAGGGACGGTCATCGCAAGCAGAGCATGGAAGTCACACTGAGTCTGGTGTTTGGTAAGACAAAGACAGCTGGAATTTGAGGACAAAGAAGGGACCTAGACAGAGAAAAAGCTCCAGAGATTACCATGGGGGCTGTGTATCTTTGGCTGAATAATAATCTATGCATGTGTAGGGTGAAACTCCACAAGGGCAGAGAAAGAACAATTGCCAGGAGTGAAGGTAAACAATTCCCAGAGCTCACAAGAGACTGGGCAGTAAGGCAAAATTAGCCCTGGAGAAAGGCTACTCCAGACCTGCCCCAGCAGAGTTTAAGAACAAGCCTGGGAAGGATGAACCTAATCTACAAAATATAAATTCCTGCCAAGATAAAACTAAACTCTCTCTAAAAGAAGTCAACATAATCAAAACATTCATCAATGTAATGTTCATGATACTTGGCATCTAATAAAAAGTTACAAGATATGCTAAGAAGCGACAAAGTATGACCTATAACCAAAAAGAAAGTCAGTTTAAGGAAACAGGGTGTAAATGACAGAGATGATTAAATTAGTAAAGACCTTAAACATTACTTTATCTACTACAAGAAACACATGAATATAATGAGAGAATGAAATAGATGGTAAAAAAAGAGAACCAGACAGAACTTCTAGAGATATAGAATACAATACTTGAAACAAAAAAATACACCGAATAGATTTAAAGCAGATTAAATACTGCAGAAGAAAGATCACTGAACTTAAAGACATAGCAACAGAAACTATTTAAAATGAAGCAGAGAGAGAAAAAAGATGCAAAAAACTAGGACGAGAACATCACTGACCTTTGGGAAAGTATCAAGTAATTGCAGTCCTCAAAAGGGGGGAGATAGGACAGAAAAGGTATTTAAAGAAATGATGGCTGAAATTTTTCCAAATTTAATGAAAACTATAAACACACAAATACAGGAAATTCAAAAGGCCACAACCAGGATGAACACACAAAAAACCACACCATGACACAACATAATCAATTTTCTGAAAACCACAATAAAGAAAAAAATCCTAAAAGCAGCTGGGAGAAAAAGACAGGGATGAAGGATAACACTAACAGCTGCCTTCTTAGAAACTATGCAAGACAGCAGTGAATGGAATTACCTCTTTAAGTACTAAAAACAAACAAAAAACCTATCAAAGTGGAATTCTATCATGCAAACATGAAGGTGAAATGAAGCTTCTTTCAGACAGACCTGTCACCAGCAGACATGCACTGTAAGCAATGCTAAGGGAAAGGGAGAAGACATCGCAGGGAAACGCGCATCCATGCGAGCAAAGGAGGAGTGCGGAAAATGGCAAGTATGTGGGTAAATACAGCAGGCTTTTTCCTTACTTTTCCATTTTGTTAAAATAATAATTTTCTTTAAAGCAAAATTAATAACATGTATTGTGAGTTTATAAAATTTTTAGAAGTAAAATGTACAACAATGAAAAAAAGGGAGAGGAGACATGAATGCAGACTTCTGTGAGGTTCTAATATCATACATATATGTTATATACTCTACCTTCAAGTAATATGTGTCATCATATATTATACAAAATGTGAATGTTATAAATCCCAGAGCCTAATACAGTAGCTGCTGGCCACATGGGCAGATGAGAACTTGAAATGTGGCTTATCTGAATTGAAATGTGCTATAAATTACACACTGAATTTCAACAGTGCTAGAACAGTCACTAAGAAATAAAAAGATATAGCAAATAAGCTAATAGTGGGAAAAGATGAAATGGAATGATAAAACAATCAAAACTGAGTTAGGACAGCCAAAACAATCCCCCAAAAGAAGAACAAAGGTAGAGCATGCACACTTCCTGATTTCAAAACTTCACTGAAAAGCTACACTAATCCAAACAGTGTGGTACTGGCAAAAAGACATATAGAACAGTGGAAAAGAATAGAGTCCAATAATAAACCCTTGGATATAAGGTCAAATGATTTTCAACAAGGGTGCCAAGACCATTCAATGGGAAAAAGATAGTCTCTTCAACAAATGGTGCTGGGAATACTGGATATTCACATGCAAAAGAATGAAGTTGGACCCTTATCTAATCCTATATACAAAAACTAACTCAAAATGCACCCATGATTTAAATGTAGGACCTAAAACTATAAAATTTCAGAAGAAAACATAGGGCAAGAGCTTTATGATACTGGACTTGGCAATGATTTCTTGGATATGACACCACAAGCGCAAGCAACAAAAGAATACAGGCAAATCAAACTTCATCCAAACTAAAAACATTCGAACGACACTATGAGCACAGTAAAAAGGCAACCCAGAGACTGGGAGAAAATATTTGCAAGTCACATATCTAATAAGGGACTGATATCCAGAATATATATTTTTAAAAAGCTCCTAAAACTCAACAACCAAAAAAAAAAAAAAAAAACTAACTAATAGGCACATGAAAAGATGTCAAATATCACTAATTATTAGAAAAATGTAGATCAAAACTATAATGGGATGCCATACCTAACAATTACTAGGATGGCTAACTATCAAAAAGCCAGAAAATAACAGGTGTTGATGAGAGTGTGGAGAAACTGGAACCCTTGGGCACTGTTGGTGAAAACGTAAAATGGTGCAGCTGCTACGGAAAACAGTACAGAGATTCCTCAAAAAATTAAAAATAGAATTACCATATGATCTGGGAATTCCACTTCCGGTATATGATCAAAAGAATTGAAAGTAGGGTCGTGAAGAGATATTTATACACCAATTGCTGTAGACTCAATGTCCCCCCAAAACTCACTGAAACTTAATCCCCACTGTGACAGCATTAAGAGGGTGGGAAATCCTATTATGGGAATTGAAAGGTGGGGCCTTCAGGAGGTGATTAGATTGCGAGGACTGCATCCTCATGAATGGATTAATCCATTGATGGTTTAATGGGTGGTCATGGGCATGGTTCTGGATGGATTTACAAGGAGATCAGTGAGGAGGTGAGCTCTCTCTTGCTCAGCCATTCACCATATGATACCCTGAGCTATAGAGAGTCACCACCAAGAGCAAGGCCATCACCATATGTGCTCCCTGGACTCTGGACTTCCCAGCCTCCCAAATTGTAAGGAATAAATTTTATTTCTTTATAAATTACAATTTTCAGATATTCTGTCATAAGCAAGAGAAACAGATTAATACACCCATGTTCATAGCAACATTACTCACCAAACAGCTAAAACATGGAAGCAACCCAAGAGACCAACAACAAAAGAATAAACAAAATGTGGTATATACAGACAATGGAATATCACTCAGCCCTAAAAGGGAATATACACTACAACATGGATGAACCTTGAAGATATTATGCTAAGTGACATAAAACAGTCAAAAAAGACAAACACTGTATGACTCCACTTAAATAAGGTACTTAGAGGAGTCAAAATCATGGAGACAGAAAGTAAAAGGGTGGTTGCTGAGGGCTGGGGCAGGGAATGGGGAAATGGAGAGCTATTGTTTAATGGGCACAGAGTTGCAGTTTTTTAATATGAAAAGAATCCTGAAGATAGATGGTGGCAATAGTTGCACAGTAATATGAATGTACTTAATACCACTGAACTGTACACTTAAAAACTGGTTAGGATGACAAATTTTATGTTATGTGCATTTTACAACAATAAAAAATATATAATATAAAGAGTTTGAAAGAAACATTAGGAGTGGCCAGTTAGCTCACTTGGTTAGAGTGTGGTGTTATAACACCAAGGTTGAGGGTTAGGATCTCCGTACCAGCCAGCTGCCAAAAAAAGAAAAAAAAAAAAGAAAAAAAAAAGTAACAACAAAAATCTTTTAAACTGGTATAATAGATTTAGTTCTAAAAATAGTTCCAAACTGCAATAATTTTGAAAAATTATATGTTATAAACTTATCAGTTCAAAGACAAAGACACCTCTTATAGTTAGAATACATACCACTGCTCCTACAGTAATAACTAGACAAAATGGGTAAACTACTTTGCATCTGAGGACACAAGGACATGTAAAACAATTAAATTCCTGTAAGACTTTGCCCAATCCTACTTCCTGAAGTGTTTCCTTGTGTTTTCTTTTAGGAGTTTTATACTTTCACAACTTAATATTTAAGTCTTTAATATGTTTTGAGTTGATTTTGCTATGTGGTGAGAGGTACAGGTCTAGTTTCATTCTTCTACATAGGGATGTCCAGTTTTCCCAGCACCATTTATTGAAGACGCAGTCTTTTCCCCAATGTATGTTCTTGTTGCCTTTGTCAAAGATCAATTGGTTTGTAGGTTGATTTCTGGGTTCTCTATTCTGTTCCATTGGTTCAAGTGTCTGTTTTTACGCCAGTACCGTGCTGTTTTGGTTACTTAGCTTGTAGTACGGTTTGAATTCAGGTAGTGTTACGCCTCCAGCTTTATTTTTCTTTTGTTCAAGATTGCTTTGGCTATTCAGGGTCTTTTGTTTTTCCATATGAATGTTAGGATTGTTTTTTTCAATTTCTATGAAGAATGTCATTGGTATTTTGATGGGAATTGAGATGAATCTGTAGATCACTTTGGGTAGTATGGACATTTTCACAATGTTAATTCTTCCAATTAACATTTTTGTGTCCTCTTTAATTTCTTTCAACAGTGATTTGTAGTTCTCGTTGTAGAGATCTTTCACCTCCTTGGTTAAGCTGATTCCTAAGTATTTTATTTTTTGTGTGTGACTATTGTAAATGGGCTTGCTTTCTTGATTTCTTTTTCTGCTAGTTTTTTGTTGGAGTATAAAACTGCTACTGATTTTTGCATGTTGATTCTGTATCCTGCAACTTTACTAAAATTATTTATCAACTCTAAGAGTTTTTTTGTAGAGATTTTGGGCTGTTCTATATATAGGATCATGAACATGACCCCAAAAGCACAAGCAACAAAAGGAAAAATAAACAAATGGGATAATATCAAACTACAAAGCTTCTGTACTGCACAAGAAACAATTAACAGAGCAAAAAGACAACCTGCAGAGTGGAAGAAAATATCTGCAAACTATGCATCTGACAAAGGATTAATATCCAGAATATACAAGGAATTCAAACAACATAGCAGTAAAAAAAACCAAATAACTCAATGAAAAAATGGGCAAAGAAACTGAATAGGCATTTCTCAAAGGAAGATATATGAAGGGCCAACAGATACATGAAAAAATGCTCAACATCACTCAGCATTGAGGAACTGCATATCAAAACCACATTAAGATACCATCTCACCCCAGTGAGACTGGCTGTCATCAAAAAGATGGAGAACAATAAATGCAAGGATGTGGAGAAAAGGGAACCCTCCTACACTGTTGGTGGGACTGTAAACTGGTGCAGCCATCATGGTAACCGGTATGGAGATTCCTTAAACAACTTCAGATAGAACTGGCATGAGATGCAGCAATTCCACTGCTGGGTATATACCCAAAGTAATGGAAAGCATAATGTTGAAGAGATACTTGCAACCCTGTGTTTACTGCAGCTCTATTTACAATAGCCAAGAGTTGGAACCAACCTAAATGTCCATCATTAGACAACTGGATAAGGAAAATGTGGTATATATACACAATGGAATATAACTCTGCCATAAAAAAGAATGAAATATTGCCATTTGCAGCAACACAGATGAACTTAGAGAAAATCAACATGGATGAACTTAGAGAAAATCATATTAAGTGAAATAAGCCTGGGCACAGAAAGAGAAATACTGTACGTTCTCACTCATAAGTGGGAGCTAAAATAATAAACATACAAAAGAAAGAAAGAAAGACACAACATTCACAATAATATATTGAACTTTCAAAAGGAGAACAAGGTTACTAGAAGCAGGACGGGAGGGGAGAGGAAGGAATTGGTAAAGGCCATGAATAGCAATGACAGTGTATATTATTGAATATAATAATTATTCTTATTTGAGCATCACATGTTGCTCACGAGTACTGATACCCAACTCTGTACCCCACAGCTATGTACATTCAACTATGTTACAATAAAAAAATTTTTTTTTTTAATTCCTGTAAGACAAGACTTCAGAACAGAAAGTATTACCAGGAAAAAAGAGAGACATTTCACAATGATAACAGGGTCGATTCATCAAGAAGATGTAACAATTGTAAACACATTTACACTCAATAATAGAGCTTTGAAATAAATGAAACAATAAATGACAGAATTGAAAATAAAAATGGATAACTTACAATTACAACTGGAAACTTCAACATCATCTCTTAGTAACTGACAGAAAATAGAGAAAATATTCAGAAGGCTATAGGAGACATGAACAACATTATTACTGGGAGAACAGGTTTCTTGCATTTTTGTGTGTTTTGTGAGCAGAGGCACTGACTGCTTTTGCTCCAGACTATATTCTCAAGGATATCTGCACAGCCAATGGCTTTGGAAGAGAGAGAGAGAGACAGGGTCTCATTCAGGAGCCAAGGACAGCCTTCTTTACTGTGCAATAAAAACAATATCTCCCTCTCAGATAAAGAAAAGTTTGTCTGCAGTCTCTTATAATAGATTTGAGCACTACAATCTGAAGGTTCCTCAACTGGGACAAACCCATGTGCACACAGTATTTACCCAGGACTCTCTGCATCTGCTCAGGGAGACAAGAAAAACAGACACAAAAATCAGACTCTTGCTGCTTGCTGTGCTGTGAGTAATAAAATCCTTTGTCTCTGACCCAGGAGTCCCATGTCTTCTGCCAGCATGAATGAAACAGTGGCAGACTAACTTATTAACTTGCTAGCTTGCAAGGAGGGGAAAAAAATCTCAGACCTTTCATAGTCTTCAGCAACTATCAGCCACCTTGACCCAACTGACAATTAGAGAATATTCCACTCAATGTTATTTTCAGGGCCATAAAACAAGTCTCAGTGAATTTAAGAGGATTGAAATATATTCTCAGACACAACAAAATTAAATTATACATCAGTAACAGAAAGATATCTGGAAAATCGCCACATATTTGGAAATTTAAATTACATATTTCTAAATAACCAATGGCTCAAAGAACAAATCACAAGAGAAAATTAGGAAATGTTTTGAACTGAATTTAAATGAAAACACAATGTATCAAGGGATGCAACTAAATCAGTGATTAGAGGGAAATTTATAGCTTCAAGTTTTATGTTATAAATGAAAAAAGGTCTCAGATCAAATATGTAAGCTTCCAGTTTAAGAGCTAGAAGATCAAATTAAATCCAAAGTAAGCAGAAGAAGGGGAATAATAAAGATAAGAGCAGGAATCAAAAACAGATAAAATCGATCAAGTCCCAACCTAGTTACTTGAAAAACTCAATAAATTTGTTAAACTCTTGCTCCATTCATAAGGAAAAAGGGGGAGAAGACACAAGTTCCAATGACAGAAATGAAAGGGAAGACATCACTACATATCATACAGATATTAAAAGCATTATAAAGGAATGTTATATCAATAAACTTCTTCACAAAGATGGAATGGACACATTCTTTAAGAGAAAATAATTATTAAAACTGACTCAATAAGTAATAGAGAACCTGAATAGAATTTACCTATTAAAGAAAATGAACCAATAATTTAAAAACTTCCCCACATACATAAAATTCAGGACCAGATAGTTTCACTAGTGATTTCAATCAAATATTTAAGAGAAAAAATACTATTCCTACAAACTTAAAAAATAAGGGTGAATTACCCTGATGTCAAAACCAATGAAAACACTAGAAAACTATGAACCAATATCCTCATGAATAATAGACGCAAAATCCTTAACAACATTTTAGCAAACAGCAGCAATTTATTAAAAAATAACACCCTATGACTAATGGATTTATTGCAGTAATGAAAGGTAAGTTTAACATTAAAATCAATGAATGCAATTCACCATTTTCGCATTAATAATATAAAGGAGAAAAACCATATGGTCATCTCAATAGATGCAGAAAAAGCACTTAAAAATACCCAACATTTGATGAGGTGATGACAGCACAGTAAGATAGCATGCTAGGGAACTCCAGGCTCTCATTCACCTACAGAAACATCAAGCAAACAACTACAGACTGATTAAAATATCTTTGTGGGAGACCTGGATTCCAGTCAAGGATCTGCAGCAACCAAGCTAACAACCAATCAAGAAAAAGCCGTACTCAGAGTGGCAGGAAATTTCATGGTGTTCTTGCTTGCCCTTGCCCTAACTTCTCCCTGGTGTGGCATGGTAGAAAGGAAGTGGCCCGGTTCCTGGTTCCCTCCCTCAATGCAGAAGGAAAAGGGTGAAACTTGTTTACAATGTTTTGGATTGTCTGTGGGCTGCCCAAGTAACTGGTTTCTTCATTGCATGACTCAAAGTTCAGATGGCAACAGCTGCACTTTGGATCTCAGGTTGGAAGCTGTAGAATGTGAATGCTCTAGTGTATAAAAACTGCAGGGGACTGCAGACTTGTGAATGCCTGAGGGGAAGAGATTATGGGCAGAGGAAAACAATAGAACATCTAAGGCTCTGTGAAGAAACAGGAGTGAGACTCATAGAGAAATGAAGCATTTAAAAGCAGTTGTGTATATGGAGGAATTGAAAAAACAGCAGACAGGCCCAGAGAAGATACATGCCCAGAAAAGGCCTGAGACCTTAAAACTTCATGTTGGGCTAACAAGTGAAGGTCTTCCTCCACATGGAGCCAGTCTGCAAAAACTGGGAGAGGTGGCTGTTTTTTTCAAACAAGCAATTTTCAATGAAAGATCGCAAAGCATACAAAGAAACAGGGAAAAATGGCCAATTCAAAGGAACAATATTAATCCCTAGAAACAACTCAAAACAACACAGGCCTTGGACTTACTAGACAAAAACTTTTTAAAAAAATGTCCTAAATATGCTCAAAGTACTGAAGGGAAAAACAGAGAATTAATGGAAATCTCTACTCTCTACCCTTACCTCACAACCATCTAGAAAAGTCAACTCAAAATAGATCATATAACTAAGTGCAAAAACTAACATATAATCTTTTGGAAGAAAAACACAGGAGAAAAAAAAAAACACAGGAGGAAATCTTCATAAATTAGGGATAGGTAAAATTTCTTAGAACACAAAAAGTGTGAATCATAAAAGAAAAAATGAACAAATAAAGACTTCATCAAAATTTAGAACCTATGCACTTTTAAGTACACCATTGAGAAAATGAAAAAGCAAGGCACTAAGTGAATATTTTCTCTGAACACATATATCTGACAAAGGAATAATATCTGAAACATAAAAGGCACACTTACACCTTAATAAAAAGACAAAAAATGTTTTAAATGGGCAAAATATTTGAACAGATACTTCACAAAAGAAGAGAGAAGCACATGAAGAGATTCTCAACGTTAAATCATCAGGGAAATTCGTATTAAAACCACACTGGGAGACAACTATCCCCCCATAAGAATGACTAAAATAAAAACAGACTGGCAATAGTAGGTGCTGGTGAACATGTGGAACTACAGGAACTTTCATATATTGCCAGTGAGAATGGAAACCATTTGGCAGTTTCTTTTAATATTAAGCATGTACTATCACACAATCCAGCAATTCCAATCCAAAGCATTTACACAGAGAAATGAAAATAACTATAGAAAACTTTTACAAGAATGTTCATAGCAACCTAATATCCCAGAATTAGAAACAATCGAAATTGCTCTCAACAAGTGAATGGATAAACAAACTGGTATATTGATACAATGGAATACTCCTGAACAATAAAAAGTAATCAACTACTCATATAAGCTACAAAAGGGATAAATCTCAAAAACATCATACTGCATGAAAAAAGCCAGACACAAGAAAGTATATACTATGTTGTGTATATGAAATTATAGAAAGGAAAAAGTTAATCTATGGTGACAGAGAGCAGATCAGTAGGCTGGAGATGGGAAAGGAACTGGCTATGAAAGGGCAAAAGAGAACTTTCTGAGATGACAAAAACATTTTTCTTTTCCTCTAACTCAACAATGATTGCAACAGAAATGTTTAATTTCTTGATTGTGGTGTTAGTTATAAGTATGTACACATCTGTCGAAACAATCAAATTGTACGGGTACATTTTATTGTACACACAATTTTTCTCAATAAAGTTGGTTTTCAAAAAAATATATAACTACAAAAATACATTACTATAATTCTATGTAATAAAAGCAATAAATTTCAAAAAAAAATTGAAAGAAAAAACTCACCCATCATCTCATTATCCTAATAAAGCTTTTTCATTTTCTGTGTTCCTAATTTTAATCCAACGTATACATATTTTGCACAGCTGGTATAATTTTGTATAAACAATTTTGCATCCAGCTTTTTATTTGTTTTACACTTTTTTCACATTTCATAGGCTATACAAAATGATAATATAATATTTCATCAAGTAGATATGCTATAATTTGGTTATTCTCCAATGCCTAACTTTTAGATTCTCATATTTTTCCAATTATAAAAATTATTACAAACATATTCACACATAAAGATCCTTTCTTTATTTGAATATTGCTTTGGATAAACTCCCAGGACCCATGGTTAACTTTTTTTTTTTTCCATTTTTTTAAGTTTTTCATTTTAGAAATTGTATTAGTTTTCTAGGGCTGCTGTAACCAAGTACCACAAACTGAGTAGCTTAAACCAAAGATATTTATTGTCTCACAGCTGTGGATGCTGGAATTCTGACAGCAAGGTGTTGTCAGGGTTGGTTCCTTGTAGGACCATGAGAAAAAATATGTTCCATGCTTCGCCCCTAGTTTCTGGTGGTTTCACCACAGTCTTTGGTATTGTTTGGCTTGTAGATGTATTACCCCAATCTCTTCCTTCTTTACATGGAATTCTCCCTGTGTGCATGTCTCTTTGTCCAAATTTCCCCTTTTTATAAGGACACTGCTCTTACTAAATTTTGGGCCCACCCTAATCCAGTATAACCTCATCTTAACTAACCACATCTGCAATGATCCTATTTGCAAAGTTACATTCTGAAGTACTGGGTGTTAGAACTTCAATATATGAATTTTGTCGTTTTTTCGTGACCGGCACCGGTCATTCCTGTATAGGATCCGAACCCGCGGCAGGAGCGTCGCTGCGCTCCCAGCGCAGCACTCTACCGAGTGCGCCACGGGATCGGCCCCTATCAATATATGAATTTTGGGGGGATGCAAATTCAACCATAACATAAATACTACAGACTTACTAAAAACTCAATAAGCAAAAAAATACGTAATGAAAAGGTAAAAGCTTTTCTCAGTCTCTACCAAGCCATTCCACAGAAATAATCACTATTAACACCTTAACTTTTCTAACTTTTGAATGTAATCCTTGGCCTCACAAAAGCCAACATTTGGTGCTGCTGATATACCACAGATTAAATCTATTATGGCCATTTTCATTCAGTATAAATGAAAGAGGAGTGGTCTCTGCACACCTAAATATTTAAACTTTTTTTCTCACTTGATAGGTCTCTGTAGGGTCCCTGGATTTTCTCGGAATCATAGAATCACAGACTCTAGAACTAAAAAACCTTAGAGATAGCCTGGTTTAAGTTTAGCTGGCAGGAATAAATTTTTCAAGTAGCTTCCCAGTCACATCTAGGCCCACAATGGTCTGCCATTTACGAGTTGGTAAATTACTTCTCTAAACTTAAGTTCTCCCATCTATAAAACAAGGTAATAATACCTACCTTCATGGAGTTGTGAATACTTAATGAGATGATGCATGTATGGCACGTACTAAGCACTCAATTAACAGTAACACTACCGTCTGAAAAACTTCTTTAAGATTTTTAATTGTGGTAAAAACCACAAAATATAAAATTTGCCATCTTAACTATTTTTAGGTGTTTAAATTCAGTAGTGATAGGTATATTCATATTGTTGTACAACAGATCTCCAAAAATTTTTCATCTTGCCAAACAAATTCTGTATCCATTAATCAACTCCCTATTTCCCTTCCTCCCCCAGTTCCTGTTCTGCTTTGTTTCCATGAATTAGACTACTTGAGATACCTTTTATAAGTGGAATCATACAGTATTCCACAGGTTATTTTGAAGTTTCAGCTGAACTATGAAAGTTTTCTGCTAGCCAGAATTTTTATAAGTACTCCTTCTGTCTACCATAGAGTAAAGGACTATTTAAACCACAAAACTTTTAAAAGACCTGGAAATCAAGATTTATGGGCTTAAATATGCCTGGTCCCTTTGCCATGCTGCTAATTTATAGAATTTCCAGTGTTGTCAATATTAAACAGAACCAGATCTGATAGGAACAAGAGTCAAACTAAGACAAAGTAGAACAATCTCCAGGTCAAAAAGAGTAAGCCAGTTTAGTCACCAGCTCACGATGAGGATCCTGGGAGGGATGCCAGCCCCTAAAGACATGCACATGTGGTCTGGGAAACAACTGAACTTCAAAACAGATGCAGAGATCATGCATTCACGTGCAGTGCACAGATCCACAAGTCCCTCACCAGTGGCTATTCGCTAAGAAATGCCTCCCACTACAGACATTATCGTTTAAATTCACTTTTCACAGGGATTTATGCCTAAATGTCCTAAGAAGCACTATCCAGGAAATTCAGATTGAAATACAGTGAACCGATGTCTTAGGAACACGTATCTGTAATGCACAGGCCTGAAAATTCCCTTTGCTTCAGATTGAGGTCAAGGCACAACAGAAGGACTGGGGGTGGGAAGGACAAGGAGAGGACTGGAGGACAGAGAAGGGGATCTGGTCAATGTTCTATTAACTAAGCCAACTCAATTAAGGTTATAGTTTAATGGAAAAGCCAACATGATCATAAAACAAAAATAAAACAAAACAAACCAAAAACGTAAAACAGGTCATCCAGAGAGCATCGCTAAACATCTCAAACATCCCGTTCCTAATTGGCAATAAACGTCTTCATCTGGCCTATCTGAGCAGTGGCGACTCACTAAAAAACAATTGAGAGTATAATAAGCAGAAGTCCTTCTAAATGAATTGAGAAAAACCCAAAAAGCTCAAGACAAAGACACCTTGCCCGGGACACAAATGGCATCTCATTTTACCCTTTCAGAGGAAGCAAATTTTCATCCTGGGAAGTCCAATAAGAAGTTCAGTGTATTCATATTAATGACTCAGGAGACATTAATGACAGTTACCACCCCCACCCCCAAAAGCATGCACATGTAAAGATATGAAAACTTTCAGAATCAGACTTCCCGTGTGGAATGAAGTACTGATCACATCAAACAGACTTGAAATACTTCAGAATGAGAACAACAGTGATTTTTACATTTTCCAGAGCCCGGCAAAATGCTAAACACCATATTACACTAAAAAATTATGAAATACTGAGAAAAATTTATCAAACTAAATTAAAACGTAATACTTAATAAAGCAGATGCAAGTTTGCAGATTTACTAAGCAAACTTTCTCAATTTGGTAACCTCCCAGGACTCCACTGCCCTAACACAGTATGGCAGGAAGCTTTTGTGGTTTCCAAAGCTCCAGGGAAAATACATTCACGAAATTATAAAGAAACTTTCCACAATTTCTCCTTCTCAGTTGCCTGTTCCTGGCCACTTTTACTCATCGAGAGACAGGAGTGAAAAGAAGGACTCAGTTTGTGCTGTATCCCTAAACCGTGGTCTAAGGGTGGAAGGGGACAGCGAAAGGCAATGAAGATGGCAGGAGAGACAGACAAGCTCTCTGCACCACTGTCCAGGAGCACGGCGCAGAGAAGGGTCAGGAAGAGCTGCTAGGATGCACCGACCTCCCGTCCCTCCCTTTGCACCTTCTCTGTGACTTACTTCATGGATCCTGCCACCTCTTAGCCCTTACATCTCTCTGGGAATGGTACTACTATCCGCCACAAAACCTAGGTGTGCTCTCTTAGAGGGAAACTAATGACCCGTCCTTCAGATTCCAAAGAAGATAGGATGTCCACCCCACTCCCCAGGAGGGCAAAGCAGAGAAGGGACAATTTTGGCTGTCTCTGCCTTGCCCAGCATCATTCCCCATTGCTTAGTGGCCACACTCCGATGACTGACAGATGCAGTGGTACAAAGGCCTGGCCCTTGCATTCCAGCACTGGAAAGCCCTGAAGGGTCTCCCACTTCCACCCCTGAAGGCACAGCACAGGCTTCTGTGGAGACTGCATTGCAGCTAAACTTTCTCCTCTGCACAATCCTGCCTCCTCTTTTCCCCTCCACAGCTGTCCTCCCCAACGCACTCCCTGCACTCTAATCTCCAACTTAAAGTCAGATTTCCTAAGAGCCCCACCTATGACATCATCTCACAACACCCCCACTCTCTCCTCTCCAGAAGGAATGATCGAGGTGGTCAATTTGGGAGAGGAAACTAAAAATGCCCACTCCATGCACTCCCGTCCCTGTCTGTGTGACCTGCCTTGCCTGCAGGAAGGCTGTGTCCTGGCCGACTGCCACGCCGTGGTTGGCCAGCCAGGCTCATTCCCGGCCAGGTAGGCCTCTGCAGGTCAGCTCTCCCATGCCAGGTGGATTTGTCTACCAAATGCAGGGGGACCTGACTGAACCACAGACGTTGGTACATCTCTAAATCTCTTTCAGGAGTAAAGGAACTGGTGTTTTGATTTCCTGTTCTGTCTGTGCTGTCTTACTTCTCGGCTGGTTTCCAATGCAGGAGAAGACAGGATGCTATTGGTCCCCTAAAACCTCAACATTACCCTCCACTTCTCCTCTCCTCCTTCTTTAACGTCTAATCAGTACCAAGGCCTACCCTCTCAGCTCCTGAATGTATTTTTAACACTGAAGCAACTATCTTATTTAAACCCCTTCAATTAAAATCTTTGCCTTACAGGTTCAGTAAATTCTTTAGTATGGGCTGTTTGGCCTGTCGGGATCTCGCTTATCTAAACTTTCAGGTATATCTAGCACTGGGTAAATGGGATGGCCCATTCTTCTCATAACAAGCAGGAAGTCTTCTCCAGCAATTGCTCTGTCCACTTCAGATCACTTTCGGCTCTCCTTGTACCATGCAGACCCTGGGCCTCTGCCCACCTGAGCCCTTGGACTTCACACTGCAAGTACAACTGTCATCTTCTGGAAGACTTCCTGACCCCCTGGAACACCCCAACACCCTCTCCCTGGGCTCCCAGAGCACCTTCTGTATGCTGTTCTTCACTTGTTATATATTGTGCAACAAAATCACTAGATCCTCGAAGGCAAGATCTTTGGAGACTCTCAGGATACATTTGTGGAATAAGTGAAGGAAGGAGGATTAAGAAGAGTAGAAGAGAGCAAGGGAGGAGGCAGGGAGGCAGGCAGAGCATGACAAGTGGCCCCCAACGCCAGAGTATACTTTCAGCAGCTCCTTGGATTGCTCTATGCAGCAGTAATTTATAAACAAACTCACAGGCTGTCATTCACAGCCCTCCAATTTGTCCCCAACTAAACTATTTTTCCCATCTTCATTTTGACTTCTCCCCAGAGCACCTTGCTTTCCAGCTTGACTGGAGTAATCACTTTTACTCAGTCAAGCTCAACCCTGTCTATTCATTCTCTTCTTTCCACACGGAAGCGGCCCCCTCCTGCCCACATGCCCACAGCACCACACTTTACCAACTAAAATCCTATTTGTTTACTTAATAATTCAGCAAGTAATTACTGGATGCTTACTACATGCTAAGTACTGTTCTAGGCTTTAAAACAAAGTCTCTGCTCTCACGGAACTTGCAAACTAGTTGGGAGGTAACAGGGAGACAGAAAAAAAAATCAGTATGTCAGGGGTGATCAGCAGTTAAAAATAAGTCAAAGTAAGGAGAGCAAGCATCTGAGACAGGAGGAGGAGGAAGGCCTCTGAGGTAAGCGGGTATTTGAACAGTGGCCTGAGAAGAGGTGGGGACCATGCGGCTCTCTAGGGAAGAGCCATGGAAGCAGATGCACACGCCCTAGGAGGGAGTTGCTGGGTGCACTTGAGGGACACAGAGAGGCCACTGTGGCTGCTGAGAAGTGAGGAGATGGGAGGAAGATCTGAGGCCTGTGAGCCAAGCACAGACTCAGTATTTCACTTTGCACGAGATGGGAAATTACCGAAGGGATGTGAGCAGAGACACCTTCTCAAAGATTCTCCTGGCTGCAATTGCAGGAGAGCGAGGGTGGAAACAGAGACAGACGAGGGATCCTGCAGCAGTTCCAGGGAGGAGGAGTAAAGCGGTCAGATTCAGGACATACAACCCAGATGGAATCCACAGACCTGTGGGTAGGCGGGGTGCAGGGTGTGAAGGAAAAGGAGCAGCCAAGGACGACTCCCAGGTTTCTGACCAGAGAGACAGAGGAATGAGGTTGCTCTTCACTGAGCTAGGGAAGCCTGCGGGAGAACAGGCTTTGGGGAAAGGTCAGGAATTCATCTGGGACATGTTTAGTGTAAGATGCCTATGGACATCCAAGAGGACATGTGAGACAGGGTGCTGGGAGCGTGGAACTCAGGACAGAGGTTTGGCCTGGAGATGTGAGCTTAGATGCTGTCAGCACACATGCACGCGTGCACACACTCCAATTTATACTTCTTTAATGGCTCTTTCCATATTTGATCTTGCAACAGATTCACCTCAAAATAAAACATAAAAGTCTGATAATTAACAATTTATTGGATATTTTCAAATAGCTAGAAGAGAGGATTTTGAATGTTCCTAAAATAAAGAAATAATAAGTGTTTGAGGTAATGTAAAAAAAAATAAGCAGTTGCCAGAGTTTCAGGGGATGAGGGAAGGTGGCGGGGAGGGAGGGATGAGTAGGTGGGCATGGGGGAGTTTTAGGGCAATAAAACTACTCCATATGAGACTGTAATGGTGAATACATGGCATTATGCATTTGGCAAACCCCCTGGAACTGTACAGCACAGAGAGGGAGCCCTAAAGTTAAATGAGGTTAATGATGATGTATCAATATTGAATCATAAATGTGGCAAATGCACCACACTGATGTAATGTGTCACTAGTAGGAGAAACGTGTGTGCGGCTGCAGGGAGGGTAGGAACTATTTGTACTTTCTGATCTATTTCTCTGCAAATCTAAAACTGCTATAAAAATAAAGAGAAAAGCATAAAATCTGGGTAGTTTACATTTTAGGAAAATGAGAAAGGTCAAAATTCCGAATTACTAAAATTTAATTAATTTTACCCATTCAGTAGCTTTTTGTTTTGCTCCTGCCTCGAGCTAGCAATACAATGCTGAACTAAAAGACATGGCCCAGCTCTGTGGAACTGAACATCTGGTAAGCTGACAAATGCTGCTCAAACGGTTGCTTCTTTAATCATCTTAGTAAAAAAATCATTTTAAGCTTTCAGTTCAGAAATCAAGGCAGGTATTTTTCAAGACCACGATAGAGAAGATTCAGCCATGTGCTGTCCCCAGCGGTTGGAGACTAGCAAAGGAGCTGGGTGCAGTGAGCCCGCACCGCGCTGCAGTGCAATCACACAGACTGCGTGAGATCTGGGCCCCTGGGCGGAGCAGGCCAGCTGTCACCTAGTGTGGAGTCTAACTGCTTTTCATACATGTGAGTGATTTCACCAGGTGATGGATTCATGGGTAGGAAATCTACGGAAGCACGTACCTTGCTTTCTACATCTGCCCCATGAATGAACAAAGGACCACAGTTTCCAGGGCAAAACTATGTAGCCTTATCAGAAGTTTTTTTTGTAATTTCACTTCATTTTAACAGTCTGACCTTTTCTTATATTCAATTTCAAATCTGAACCTTTGAATTCTGCAAGTCACACCAAATACTATTTTTAGAACATCAGTTTATCCTTGTGCTTTATTTTTCTGAGATGGACTACGTGCAATACTTGCAGAAAGTAAAAAGCAAGTCCACAAAATATCTAAACTATGTTAGTTTTTTAAAGATGGTTGCAAAAAAGTTTTCTAAAAATAATGATGCACCAAGGCCACACTATATTTGAAAGTTCCAAATGTGGAAAATAAAGTTCATAATTAACTTAAAGAGGAATTTTCATGGAGCTGCAAATCAAAGAAAGAGATATTTTAAAAAGAAACTTATTTGCCAGTCCTTTATTATTTGGTAAGCTATAACATGGAATCTAGGTGCCTGTCACTGGCAGGCCGGTCTCCCTTTCACCAAGAACTCATAGTGACATTCGATTACTGGGTTTACACCTTTCAGTCTGCCACCAGAGAAATGAGTGTGAGGTGACAACCTGATATTATGAACTCACCTTGGGACTGTGCAGAAGAGGAAAACAGACTGAGGCTGGGAAGAGGACGTCTTCTTTAGTATACACATCTTCTATAATGAGTGGTGACGGAAAAAACCGTGAATCAAGTATGAATTAAAGCAACTTTAAGAAACTATAAGTACTTTGTTAAATTCACTATTTATTCATAGTAACCTTTGAATAAATGAGACTTTTCCCGCTGCACTTGTGTCCATGTGTCCCTGTGTTTCAAAACCCTTCCAAAAAAATAGTTTATTAAGCCCTAAAACAAGTCTGTTGTTTCAGGATGCTGTTGGTTGTAAGTAACAAAATCCTGAACCAAACTGGCTCAAACAAATAAGAGCATTTAAGTCCTGGAGAGGCTCAATCCAGGGCCCAAATAATGTGAACATGACCTGTTTTCTCTCTTGTTTTCTCAGCTATGTTCTCTCAGGAGGAGGCTCCCAGGGAGGCTGTGATCTCCTGATCTCATGATGATTGATGCAACTTCAGGGACTATGTGCTACTTAATTCATGTGCACCAGGTAAGACATAATCCACTTTCCCAATCATGCAAACAGAAGTTACGGCACTGATGCTCACTGGCCTTGACTGGCCCAGTATGAGACCTATGTCCATCCCAACCAACCACTGTGGCCAGGAGAATGGCGAGGCTGTGGTGGTGAAGCCAGGCAGGACCTGCCCCAGGAGCTCAGCAGGGTCACTCCCACCCAAAACGAATGATGCACGGCTGCGAAATTCACATACTACTCGGTAAGAAGATGGGAAAGGAGGGGAGATGGATACTGAAAAAGCAATTAATAATTATCCACTACACATGTGAATACAAAAATTCAATTACCAATTAATCTTTAAAAAAACCCAAAACTTGAGGTTGTAGAAAGTCAAGCGAATTGAATACAGGTAGGAAAAGATATCAGTATTATGTTTATTTAAAAAGTCAAATACAAACAGAGTGGGGCTGTGGAAGAGGATTCTCCAGCATCCCCGGCCTTGCCCCTAAATCTCACCTTGCCTCTGCTGTTCTCTTACTAATCACCTTTGAGAAGCATGGGCATTTGATCAATTAGACTGGTGGTTAATAAAGTTGGAGATATGTCCTCCAGGTGGTCCACAAGATAATCCATTGAGATGTGAAGACAGTATTAGGACTTTTACAGGTAAGAAGAAATTAAGCTTTAGAAATACTTCCTGCATGGATCGGCACCACCCTCTGTACTCAGTCTAGGTATTACATGGTCATGTGTCACGAACAGTTCAAGCAGCGTCCTGAGGGAACCCACCACACAGAGAGCTGACGGGGGCTCCCTCATGGCTTCAGTCCTCTCGTGACATGCATGACAGCTTCTAGGTGACCAGTGAGGGGGATTTACTGACTCTGCTCTCTAACTAAAGAAACCACTGGGTGGACACCTGGCTTAAAGAGATCTCTGCAAAGAAGTCGGAGATTAAAAATAATACTATGAATGCAACATAAGTGAACAAACAGAAATGGGGGCTGGCACTCCTATTCCTACTGTGAGCTACACATCAGCCTCCTGAAAAGATTAAGCCAAGAAGAAGTTGGTCCCAAATTTTCAAAGTTATCAGGAAGACTATTTGAAATAATGAATTTATATCTTATCAATAATTCATTCATTCATTCAATAATTTGTACTATTCTAGGTACTGGTCAACTTCCTAATAGTAAAGAAACCTGAAAAAAAATCATTTGTGCCCTAAGGGTATAGTGGCCACTGAGATTCTTACCAAACTGATAGATTAAAATGTCAATTAAAATATCAATCAAAATCCCAACAAGTATTTTGGTTTTTCGTGAACTTTGACAAGCAGATTCTAAAATTTATGTAATGGTAATGCAAAAAGTTTTCATGTTAGCCAAGACTGTCTTGACAAAGAAGAACAAGATGGAAGGACTTCCTTCAGAACAGCAAGACACTTATAGGGCCACATTAATGATGACAATGTGGCAGTTGCACAAAGATAGTGCCATGATTGAGAAACAGAATCAGTAGGACACGCGCACACACACACGCACGCACACACACACACACACACACACACACACACACACACACACATTTATTTCTTACAAGGAACTGGCTAATGCCATTACAAAGCCCAGCAAGTCAGAGACCCACGAGAGCCAATGGTGTAGGTCCAGTCTGAGCCTGGAGGCCTGAGAACCAGAAGTCACTGCTGTAGTTCTAGTCTGAAGGCCAGGAGGCTCAACACCCAGGAAGAGCAGGAAAAAAGCCAGTGTACCAGTTCAAAAGCTGTCAGGCAGAAGGAATTCTCTTATTCGGGGTAGGAACAGCGTTTTTGTTATATTCAAGCTTTCAAGTAATTGAATAAGGCCCACCCATATTAGGCAGGGCAATTTACTTTCAGACTACCAATTTAAATGTTAATCTCATCCAAAAACACCCTCACAGAAACACCCAGAACAATGTTTGACCAAATATCCAGGCTCCTCGTGGTCCAGTCAAGTTGACACATCAAATTAATCATCACAGATAGACAACAAGACCAATGAACACATTCTGGATCACACCTGTGCACACGAAGACACTTGATTTATGACGAAAGCAGCACCATAGATTAGGGGGGAGATAGTTTTTCATTAACAGCGTTGGGTAAGGGGACATCCATGTGGAAACAAAATGAAAATGGACTCCTGCCTTAGACCGTACAAAAGCGACAGTACAGGTGGATCACACGGGAAAGGCAAGCCAACATGCTTTTAGAAGATAATATGTAAGAAGATATTATGGATATCTTCATGACCTTGGAGTGGGAAAAAGTTTCTCAAATAAGATACAAAATAATTAACCATAAAGGGAAAGATTGACAAATTTGACTATAATAAAATTAAAAATATGTCTTCTTTAAAAGACAATAAGGGAATGTAAACAAACCAGAGAGCAAAAAAAAAAAAAAAAAAAAAAAGCTGCAAGACATATAATTTCTTTAAAAAGTGCCCATATCTAGCATGTATAAAGAATTTCTACAAATCAACAAGGAAAAGAAACATACCTAGCAGAAAAATGATTAAGAAACTTGAACAAGAATTTGACAAAGTGCTCAATTTTAGAGAAAAACAAATTAAAACCATAATAGATACTACCACACACATCCATCAGAAAAACTTGAACTTTGAAAGTCTAACAATATGAAGAGGCACTGAGGCTATGGAACCCTCACACATTGACAATGGAAATTTAAATTGGTACCACCACTGTGGAAAACAATTTACTACGAGCTAGTAAAATTAAAGATGTGCATGCCACATAACCTGAAATTTCACTTCTTTTTAAAATACATGCTTTGGACCCTGGATATATGTGAGAGAATGTTCAAACCAATAATGTTCCTAATTCCTCAAAAGTGGAAACAAATTTCCATCACAAGTAGAATGGATAAGGAAAATCTAGAATATTAATTAAATAGAATACTCTATAGCAATTAAAATGAACAAACTACAATCATGCCCAACAACATGGTTGAATGTTACGAACTTAAAAAATTAATCAAACACAAAAAAATGCATACTGTATTATTCCATTTCTGTCAAATTAAAAAAAGAAATAGGCCAAACTGCATAATTAAGTGGTAAAACCATAAAGCGATGCAAATCAGAGCCAGGCTAGTGGTCACTGATAGAAGGGACCAACAGAGACCATAATAAGCCATATGTCCCGGAAGGGACACACACGGGGCCGGGAATGTCTCAGAGCCCTGCAATGTTCTCTTCTGGTTCCTGACCTGGTGGGGCAGCTATGAGGGGGTTTATTTTGGAACGATTTGTTAAGTTTGACATTTATGTTTTGTGCATGTTTGTTACATTTTGTAATTTAGATGTTTTTAAAAGGAAGGGTGAAGAAGAGGACTGAAGCGATCTGGATACAGCCTAGCACTGTGTTTCCTAGCACTGTGTTTTGAAAGGGAACGAAGACAAAAATACAACCCTTTTGATCTCTGCTCCTGGTATCCTGCTGTTTTCTTCTCATCAGAGTAAAAAATAACAGTGGTATGGTCCTGTCCAGAGAAGACAGGTATCCCCTAAACTGGCAAGCCCTAGAAACCTCTCCTTCTGATTATAAGCTCTGAAACGGACCATCTCTCTAGGTCTAACGCTGCATCCTCAGCTCCTGCCGTAGTACCTGGCAAACAGCAGGTACTCACAAGTTGTCTGTTTCGTGGATTCACCTGTAAAACTAAGTATTTCAACAACCAAACATTCCAGAGAGGTGTAAAAGAGTCCTGTGACCTTAACCAGTCTCTAAACTGTGAAAATAGCCACTGAGGTGGTGCTATTTGATGGCACACGCATGTTTATCAGTGAAACTCCAAAGAAAAAAACTCATTAATGTGCTTCCAACGTAACATATGCTAACATTTGCCATGCATCAAACAGAATTTTTATGTCTTCCCTGTGCTAAGCATCCAACTCATTCTAACATTTTCAAATTTAATAATAATCTGAATTTTTACTGAATTTTATAATTTATAGAAAAAACTTCTTGGTTTTTGATTCAGGCTATTTCACTCACACTTGTGATGCTCCAGGAACACAGAATGACCCAGGATTTTATTACCACCATTAGAACATGGCAGGCACTAAAATTATTAAAAAATGGGTGTTACATAATTTTTCACAAGGATACTGGATGACAAGTTACGTATCTTTAATGTATAATATGTCACTTCACTACTTTTATGGAGAAAATATCACCTCTAAGATAAAACAAAATATGCCTAAGACATGTACAAATGATTTATAAACCAACAGCTACCTTCTGTTTTGCTGCATTTATGGCCAACATAAGAAGATTTCGTAAGTACTGATTTGCTAAAGGTACATGCAATTTGATTTAGGTTGCTAAGAATTAAATAATTAATATATCCCTGCACATCTTTTCGTCAGTTAATATCACTGAGTCCAGGCTTGCCCAGCACAACAAGGAGGAAAACTCCCATGTCCTCGACTGCTCCGATGAGTCAGAGGAAAGCACATTCAGGACGTTCTCAGCTCCGGCCAACCCACTCTGGCTACCGCCTTCTCTCTCCCTCCTTCACGGCCAAGTTTCTTGAAAGAGTGACTGAAGTTAATAGTTTCTGCTTCCTCATCTCTCCACCACCCCTCACTCCGCAGCAATCCGGCTATTTCCCTCCACCTCGCAAAAAACTATTCTCTGCAGGGTCTTCCCTCCAGCGGCTAAGCCTAAGCAGTGCGTTTTGTCCCTTCTGCTTTGTGCTCTAGTGCTGCCCCATCTAGCACGGTGACCATGCACCACAGGTGGCCACCTAGCACATCAGCGCAGTAAGCACGGCAGAAACATTACATTTTTAATTTAATTTTAATTAAATTTTAAATTAAAAAAAAACTGACACTTGACTCAGTTTCACGCTTCTTGGGAAGAATATGGGTTTATGAATCTACTTTTTCAACTGTAAACTTTACGAAATCTAATACAGATCGAGAATTTCTGGTGAAAATTTAGCATCTGAATTAAGACATAACATGTAGATGTAAGTGTAACATACACACTAGATTTCAAAGATACAGTATAAAAAAGATCATAAAATAAACTGAGTAATAATTCTTATACTGATTATGTGTTGAAATGATGATATTATGGATATATTGGGTTAAATAAAGTATCTTCTTAAAGTCAAGTTTACCTATTTCTTTTTACGTCTCTTAAAGCGGCTGGTAGGAAGCTTTGCACTCTCTGGTTTATTTGTGCTGGGAAGAGCCGCAGCGCAGCACTGGACGTGAACGGCCACTCGCTCTCCTCGGAGCCCTGCTGCTGTGATGCCTGCACTCCTTGGACGAGTCCTTTCATTCTGCAGCATCCATCGCTCTTCCACTTCCCTGAACACCACTGTCTCCCCAGGCTCTTTGCAGTCCCTGCACCCCACTCTAGGCACGCTGTCTGGGTGGTCTCACGTCACCTAAGGCTTCCTCTTGTTCCCACAGGCTGCTGCCTCTCACGCTCTCTCAGAAACTCAGCTTGCTCTCCTGAGAATGGCATGCTCTCTGTACATCTCCACCTAAGTACATCTGCACTATATCTCCATTACATCTTTTGGATATTTACCTTATTAATATCTTACAAGTCTGGCCCCTCTTTTCCACCTCCTGCAGGCCCTCCTGATCTCTCGCCTTTATCACTACAATAGCTTCCAAAAGTGCCATCTTTGCCTCTTCCAAACTTCCTTTTTCCAAATTTCCTTTTGCTGTTAATCTCTACACCTCACATCCATCCACATGATTTCTCTGTTTAAATAATCTGGTGGATTCCCTTGTGCCTTCAAGATAAAATGAGAATTCTTACAATCACTCATGAGGCTTGGTGTCTGCCGGTCTCTCCAGCTTCCCACGTCCTCACCAACCCCACAGAAGCCCAGCTCCAGGCCTGTCCAAGCACCTGCAGATCCCACAACACAGCACTTGGTTCCTCACCACCAAGCTTCACAGGTTCTCTTTCTGCTGGCGGGATGTTCCCCTTACCTCTAACCTTGCTCTCCTGCCCGCCATCGGAACTCAGCTAATATACCACCTCCCCCGTGAAATGTCTGCAAACCCGAGTGTGAGCAAGTGTGCCCTGTGTGTCACTGCCACTCTGACACACAGGTCTACCAACAACCCAACGACACTGCCCTGGAGTGACCCAGCTACCACTCTGTGAATTTCCTGGAGGTAAGAATAAGCACCTATTAATAAATGGACACAGTATTAAACGGCAGAAACCCACAGAATAAAACGTGAGTCTAGAAATTTTTAAATAGGCTAATAAAGTCATGAGCTAAATGAAAAGTTAACCCAATCACCTTAAAAAACACTTTATTAGATGGCCTATTGCAGGACTTAATGAGCTAGCCAGTACAAAATTATATGCTAAATAATCATAAAAATATCAAATACTCAATTAAAGCAACAATTTTTAAAAAATTAAAGGCTAAATACACCATTGTAATTCTACAGCCTTGTTTTTACCACCCTTTCTTCCCTAATTCTACCTGTCAGCTCCTTCTTCAGCCCTTACAGCCACTCTCCTTCCAGGTAAAGCTTGTAGTCTTCCCTTCCCTCGCCCAGTCCCTTTCACTTCTACTGTCCCTTCTCGCCTTCCTTCAGTCTAACAGAAAAATGCAAATACTGTCTTTGTCGTCTGTGTTAGCAATTTTGTCTACAACAAAGGAATCATAAAAAGCAGCGGATGTAATGATAGACAAAACCACATGCATCAACCTGACCGGGTGACTTCATAATGCTAAGCAGCTAATCCGAACCATATGCCTACTGAGCGGAGGTTGACCGGCACCAGCAAGTCCTGGGGTTGTTGAAGCAGGACAGTGGGGGCAACAGAAAAGAGCAGCCAGCGTGCTGGTAGCGAGGACGGCCACAGCCCAGCCGCACGCACGAGCCTCTACCACTTATGGCTGCCCTTCACGAGGAAGCAGAAACAGGCAGGGGCAAGCCCAGGAAGCTGTCAGCTGCCTGCACTAGCGCAAGGGGTCACCCGCTAGACAGTGTGGGCAGCAGCAGCCGAGCACCACCCAGGACTGGTCTGTGAGCATCCTGGCCCGGCCCCAGCTTTAGGACATAAAATGAAAAGCGCTTCTCCTGGGCACTTCTGAATTGTAGTTTTACTACAGAATAGGTTCTGAGAGAGACGCTGAAGTACATGTAAGTATTTAAACTAGACTGGGAGAGAGAGACAATTTTTTGAAGGATAGCAATTGTTAGATGGAAATGGAGTACATCCTTTTAAGTATCTGAAAGTAGCTTTTCAAAACCACTCAACATTAGGTTGCAGGCACGGGAAGTTCGCCTTACGGACTGGTAATCTTTTGGACCTCCCAATCAAGCAAAATTGAAATCTCTTGAATGACTACACAAACAAGATAATGTAATGGTGAAGAGTGTGTTCAAAAAGTTCCTAAAACATCATAGAACTATACCAAAAAAAAAAAAAAAAAAAAAAAAAGGAGCACCTTTAAATCATCCATTTAAGTCAAATCAGTGCACAGCAAGACTGACTCTCTTACCTGTGTCCAGGAGTTAAGTTTTGATTCTCTTGAATTCTGTGGCTCTTTGTTAATCAAACAACATAAGCACCATATTAGAATTGTTTGGCTTTCATCTGCAGAGAGGAAAAATAGAATGAGTAGGTTTTAATGAATAGAAAGAAAAGATGATCAGGATAAAAAATCTTAAATCAGTACATCTAGGAAAACCTCAGAGTACTAAATTCACAGGACAAGCACCCAGGAACGTGTGAAACGCAACTCTGTGGGCTTTTTTCTTGTGGGTTCGGAGCCACTTCTGCTTAGCTCTTGTGTGGTCAATTCCCTTCTGTAACAGCAGCAATTTTCAAAGCCAAGTGAGGATGGTGGAAAAAACTAAAAGAAGATCAGTTTTTAATTCACATTCCAAACCATTAGTAATTCCAACCTTTTTAAGGCAACTTAACTGCCATAGGCAGTCAGTAGTCAATATTTCTGATTTAATCTTTGAATTTTCTAATTTGCCAAAATATCCTCCCTTGTTAAAAATAAATGTGACAAAAAAGGATTGTTTTAATATATATTCTCCTTAGTTCCAAATGATTTGGATGAAGTAGAAGCCTCTTAATGCCCCCAGTTCCCTACTCTGAAACACAGAACTTTACCACATACGTAAGGAAGATGCTGGACTTTGAAATCACACGTCTGGTGGGAACATCTACCTGATGAGCCACTTTCCTTTTCCTCTTGTGGTGACTGACTCCATTCCGGCTGGAGATTTTATGATGTGTTTAAGAAACAAAAATAAGGCTAAAATCTGAAGATGCCAGTATCTGAGCTGGAGCACAGCAATCATAAAGCATCGCAAGGCATTGGCTTGCCTGGGATCAGTTCATTTCGAGTCATATAATTTAACTTTATCCTAGGGTTCTTCAGGTTTAACCCAATGCCACTGATTAAAAAAGTGACTGTTGTACTTCCCATGGTTTAAATATTAGAAATTCTCATTAGCAGCATTGCAGCAAGTGTGACAGACTCATTCAATGATATGCTTACATAAGCAGCAGGTTGTTAAAAAGAATGCAACCTGATGGGGAGCATTTCCAAAAATAGAAAAAGAGAAGAGGAGAGAAGAAGGGAGAAAAGGGGAAAAGAGGAGAGGAGAGGGCAGGGGAGGGGCAGGGGAGGGCAGGAGAGAAGCCTGAGAAACCTCCACCCAACCTGCAGGAGCATCCTTTCTTTGCCCAGGTCAATGCACTGGAACGCACTGAAATGTGCTGCTAATGAGCTTACAGTTTACTGTGCTTTGGCAATTTACAGGCACAAGCCATCACTTGTTGTTCATGAGTGCCACCAGCACTCACTACAGGGGACAGCATTTGTCAGGCTCCTCCCTGAGGCCCTGAAATCAGGGCTGGAGCATCCTGCAGGGCAGGTAAGTGAGATGGGAAACTGGGATCCATTGTGGGGACAGTCACCGACAGCAGATCTTAGTGCGAGCTTGGATTCTACAAACGAGTGGAAGGGAATGAATACACCAACACACATGTTCCATCTAATACTTTACTTTTTGATATCTTGAACTGAAATTGCAAATGAAAGCTAAACTATAAAGCTAAACTTTATAGTTTAAAAGTGTGAAGGCAGCAAATTTTTGAGACAATAAATACTGATTGTTTCATGTTGCTAATTTGGGGGGGAAACTGTTACACAGAATAGATAGTGAACAGCGAGAAAGAAAGGTTATGGCTGTCATGCTTAATCACAAGGGCAGAACTAGAGCCACCAGACCAGAATTTCACGAGGTGGAGGCAGTATTTGTATGCAGATGACACCTCTGAATAAAGAGTTCTCTCCTCTCCATGACCATCTGCTTTTCTCTCCTCTTTTTGGTGTCTTTCATTTCCAAATCCTTCCCCCTTCTTTATTATCCTTATTTCTGATCCTGTTCTCAATTAACACTATGGGTGGCTTACTTCTTTCCATGAGGGAAATTGTCTGCTTTTACTGTATTTAAAAAGCAATTCTGATATTAGAAAACCGTAAGAAAAGATCCCTTCAGGGGAGAAAGTGCCCAACTAGTAAGACAATCGTGGTGACACAGGCAAGATCTGATTCCTCACGGAGTTTTGTGCCTGTCAGTGGCTCCTAAGAGCTCAGGACCAGAGCTCTACCTCTAACAGGAAACTGAACTGTAATGGGCAGTTACTTTTTCAAAAAGGTACCACAAGCATTGAAACAGAAAGGGATGGAGGATTTGTTTCTAGCTGGTAGGGGGAGGCACGTGATGCAGATAAACTGTTAAAGAAAGATCACAGATGCCACTCAAATTCCTTATTTGCAAAGGTGAGAGGGAGGTTACATTGGCAAACCCCTATGACCTTTTACAGATAAGGAATCTGAGACCCAGAAAGTTCCACAGCTTGTCATGGACAACACTAGTTCACCTACTTGCAGAGTGAGCCCAGCACGGGCTCTCCTGAGAAACTTCCTTCCCTTTGTGCCCGCTGCTCCCTGCTCAGGGCTGCACAACAGGGAACCATCCCACCATGTCAGGCTGGCCTGCTTAAGTCTCTTTTCTCCCTGACTGGACCCTCCCCCTGGGCAGAAATGGCAAGCCATGTTTTCTCAGGGTCTGGCTTACAAAAAACACTAGTAGTGCATATCTGCTGAGTGAATATACATATTCACATGAGGCTGGCTAGTGGAAGAGCCAGGACAGGACACGTCAACCACAAGACGAGACCTGGTGGGGCAGAGCAGCACTACAAGTCGGGCTGCAGAGTCAGGAGAGGAGTCCCGCGGCTTCTTAGTTTCATATTCTGGGGAAAGTGACTTGTTTGCTCTAATCCATAATCACCTGTACTGTGAGAGAGTAGTCAAGAACTCAGTGAGACCCACCGTGTGTTCCACAGAGAACAGTGCCCGGCACAAAGTGAGTAATGTCTCTCACTCTACAACACAAACATTCCCACATTTTAACACTTCTGACCTGGGGATGTGTTTTACAGGCACCACGTACACTTAGAGAGCATGGTATTGCTTTTCTTCTAAAAAGTGGTTATTAAGTTCATGAAGCATCTAACAATGGGTGGTGCTTTTAAATGGAGGTCATTCAATATTTTCTTTCCTTCCTCCTGATATCAATATTGCCTTAGCTCAAAGTTTTTCAAACTTTTGGTCATGAAACAGCAGGGATTGTAAAATCAGTTTTGGGTCAGAAACACCGTTTTTTAAATAGCACAGTGAACATGGATTGCACATAATGAAAATACAGTAGTCCCCCCTTATCTTCAGGAGACACATTCCAAGACCCCCAGGGGATATCTGAAACCATGGGTAGTACCAAACCCTATACAAGGGGGCTTTAAAATTTTTATGGAAAGATTCATATTATCTTTTAATTCTATCTTCCATGAATTTTTTGAAGTACCTTCAAATTTAATATGTTTTTTCCTATATATACATACCTACAATAAAGTTTACTTTATAAATTAGGCACAGTAAAAGATTAACAACAATAACTACTAATAGAACAGTTATAACAATATACTGTAATAAAAGTTATATGAATGTGGTCTGGGGGTATCTCTCTCTGTCTCTCTCAGAATAACTTATTGTACTGCACCGAGTGTAACTGACAGTGCAGAAAGCAAAAGCGCGGATAAGAAAGGAACTACTGTAAGCATTCTTTCATGAAATATGTTTAATCATGTGTGCGTGTCTGTGTGTAGTATAAGTGTATATGTGCACACCTGTGTGTGTATGCATATACTCACATGCACACGTACATAAAATGTACTTCTGGTTAGAGATGTTTGAGAAACACTGGCCTAGCTACAATATGTAAACTTAGAACAGGTGAGTGTGGCCCTGGTGGACAAACAGTGCTGGCTCACTAGTCTTGCCATTTTAATCAAGAATTTGAACAAGGTGACTGGGGGAAGAGGAAGAGTTGCTTAAGTGAGAGGAAAGAGGGATAGACAAGGGCGAGGCAGAGTGAGTGAGACTGAGCGTGTGGCACACCCAAGCATGCAAGCTCACAGGGGAAAAGCAGAAGCCACAGTGAGAGGAAGACAGAAGAAACCACTCCAGCTGTTTCAAGCCCCGGCCACTTCATGGCTGTCCTGTGAGAGGCAGGAAGAAACTCATCACATACAGAGCAGGAGCCAGCAAAAGCCACAGCTGAGCTCTCTGCGTGAGGTTTCCTGGAGTCCGCAGGGGGAAAAGAGGGTCTCGGAGTGCACCATACCTACCCCCAGGTCAGCAAGACCTCTCACAGAGTTCCCATGAATCCACATAGGAGCAAGGGGCCCCAAGGGACTGAAGAAGGGAACCACCCAGAGGCCAATGAATCATCGTGACATAACCGCACACGGCTCACCCCACAGGAAGCATCTGGAGTGAGAGAGAGGCTGGCCTGCCAGGACAACATAGGAGTGCAGCGTGGACAGCTGATCTGCCTCTCAACTGGCACAGGTCCACTCAGTGGAGACTGGTCAGGGAGACAAAACTTCAGGGGGTGCAGTTTGCTTGGAAGACTCAGTCCCAGGCCAGAATTTCCACACAGTACAGGTGTGTCTGACCTCACAAGACCCATAAGTGATTAAAAGGCCAAAAATTAAAATCCAGTCTTCACAAAAAGCCTTCCCCAGAGAATCAGCAGCAAAGCAACAATTTAGTGCAACCACAGAGCTCAAGTGCTGATCCCAACAGGAAGTTTCTCCAACTTTGGAATGAACTGAAACCACAGGCCAGAGACAAAGCTCTGATGTTAATCAATAAAGGTCAAACACCACCAAAGAAAACCTATAAACCTAGAAGAGGTATCAGTGTCCTCAAATGTCCCAGCATCAACATAAAGACTCAAAGATCAAGAAGAACAGAAAAATATGACACCAACAAATGAAGCACCAGCAGTAGACCCAGAGGAACAGTGAATTTATGAAATGTCTGACAGAAAATTCAGAATAAGCCTCTTAAGGGTGTTTAGGGAGCCACAAGAAAATACAGACAGAAAATTAAATGATATCTGGAAAATATTCCAGGAGCAGAACAAGAAACTTGAAAAAGGAACAGAATCAACTAAAAAAAAAAAAAAAAAACCCAAACAAATTCTAGAAATAAACAATACATTATCTGAACTGAAAAACTCAACAGAAAGCTCCAACAGCAGACTTAATCAGAGAAAAGAATTAGTGAGCACGAAGATAGAACATACGAAATTATCAAATCAGAGGAGAAAAAAAAACAATAAGAAAAAGTGAAACAGAAATACAGCAAATATAGGATGCCCTCAAGTATAAAAAACTCCACATAATTGGCATACCCGAAGGAAAGGAAAAAGGAAGAGATGTAGAAAGCATATTCAAGGAAATAATGACTGAAAATTTCCCAAGTATGGAGAAAGATGACAGCATCCAGGTACAGGAAGCTTAGAGGTCACCAATCAAATTCAATCCAAGGAAGAACTACCCAAAGGCACATCATAATCAAATTATTATAAACCAAAGACAAAGAAAGAAAACTGAAAGCAGCAAGAGAAAAGAAACATATAACATTCAACAGAGCCCCAATACATCTCTCAGTGGATTTTCAGTAGAAACCCTACAGGCCAGAAGAGAATGGGATGACACATTCAGAGTGCTGAAGGAAAAAGACTGTCAGTCAAGAATTTTGTATCCAGCAAAACTAACCTTCAAATATGAAGAAGAAATAAAGTCGTTTCCAGAAAAACAAAAGCTAAGGGAATTCATCAACACTAGACCTGCATTACAAGAAATACTAAAGAGAGTTCTTCAATCTGAAAGATGATGACACTATGGAGCAGCAAGAAAACATTTGAAAGTACATACTCATTAGTAAAGTAAGTTCACAGACAACCTCAGAATACCCCAATGTCAGAAGGGTGGTGAATAAACCACTTATATCCCTAGTATGAAGACTAAAGGACAAACCTAACAAGACACTAACATACAACAACCATGTAAGAGATAGGCAATACTAAAAGATGTAACTTGACTCCATAAATCGTCAAAAAGTAGGGGGGAATGACACCAAAGCATAGAGCTAGCTTTGATTTTTTCTTTTTTCTTAGATATCAAAGTTAAGATGTTTTAGTCTAACGATCTTTATAACATGTTTTTTTGTAAGCCTCATGGTAACCATAAAACAAAAATGTATAAGAGACATACTAAAACTGAATAGCAAGAAATCAAAATATACTGTGAGAAAAACTGCTCAATCACGAAGGAGGACAGTAAGATTGGGGGGAAAAAAAGGATCAACAAAACAACCAGAACAACAAAAAAAGAGGCAGTAACAAGTCCCTATATATCAATAAGAATTCTAAATGTAAATGGATTAAATGCCCCAATTAAAAGACACAGAGTGGCTGAGTGGATTATAAAACAAGACCCAACAATATGCTGCCTACAAGAAACTCACTTCACCTATAAAGACACACATCAAATGAGAATGAATGGATGGAAAAAGATATTTCATGGAAATAGAAACCAAAAAGAGCAGGAGTAGCTATATTTATATCAGATAAAATAGATATCAAGCCAAGGAAAGTTTAAAAAAAAAAAAGGTAAGAAAGGTCATTACGTAATGATAAAGGGATCAATTCAAGAAGATGATATAATAATTCTAAAAATATATGCATCCAGCTCCAGAGCACCCAGTTATAAATAAAGCAATTACTATTAGACCCAATGAGAGGAAGAGACTCTAACACAATAATAGTTGGGGACTTTAATTCCCCACTTTCAGTAAAGGCTATATCATCCAGACAGAAATTAACCATGAAACATCAGAATCAATCTCTACTCTAGGCCCATTGTACCTAATGGATATATATAGGACATTTCATCCAACAGCTGCAGAATACACATTCTTCTCAGCAGCACACAGCACATTCTCTAGAATAGACCATATGTTAAGTCACAAAACAAGTCTCAACAAATATAAAAGAAACTGAAATCATACAACTACCTTGTCCAAACACAATGGAATAAAACCAGAAATCAATAACAAATGGGACACTAGAAACTGTACAAATACATGGGAATTAAACAACATGCTCCTAAATAATGAATGAGTCAAAGAAGAAATCAAAAAGAAAATGTAAAAATTCTCGGATAAAAATGAAAATGAAAACACAACATACCAGAATCTATGGGATACAGCAGAAACAATTCTAAAAGGGAAAGTTACAGCAATAAATGCCTACATCAACAAAGAAGACTTCAAATAATCAACTGAACATTACACCTAAAAGAGCTGGAAAAATAAGAACAAACCAAACCCCAAATCAGTAGAATGAGAGAAATAACAAAGATCAGAGCCGAAATAAAACAACTAGAGATTAAAAAAATACTAGAAAAGAGTAATGACACAAAAAGTTGATTTTTCAGAAAGATAAACAAGATCAACAAACGTTTAGCTAGACTGAGGGAAAAAAGAGAAAATTCAAATAAAATCAGAAGCAAAAAAGAAGACATTACAACTGATACCACAGAAATACAAAAGATCATAAGAGACTACTACGAACAACAATATGCAAATAAAGTGGAAAACCTAGAAGAAATGGATAAATACCTGGACACATACAACTTCCCAAAGTTGAATCATGAAGGACTAGAAAACCTAAAAAGATCATTAACAAGTAATGAGATTGAAGCCGTAATAAAAAGTCTCCCAACAAAGAAATCCCAGGACCAGATAGATGGCTTCACTGCTGAATTCTACCACCAAACATTTAAAGACTAATACCAATTCTTCTCAAACTCTTCCAAAAATTGAAGAGGAAGGAATACGTCCAAACTCATCCTACACAGCCAACATTAACCTCATGCCAAAACTGGAAAAAGACAACAAAAAGAAAAGTACAGACCAATACCCCTAATGAACACAGATACAAATATCCTCAATAAAATACTAGCAAACAGAATTGAACAACACATTAAAAAACATCATTCACCATGATGAAGTGAAATTCATCTCTGGGTTGCAAGGATGGCTAAACATATGCAAATCAATAAATGTGATACATCACATCTACAAAATGAAGGGGAAAAAAAACATATGATCTTTCAACAGATGCAGAAAAAGCATTTGATAAAATCCAACACCCTGTCATAATAAAAACACTTAACAAACTGGGTACAGAGGAATTACCTCAACACATGAAAGGCCATATGTGACAAACCCACAGCTAATATCATACTGATTGGACAAAAATTGGAGGCTTTTCCTCTAACATCTGGAATAAGACAAGGATGTCCACTTTCCCTATCCTTATTCAACACAGTACTAGAAGTTCTAGCTAGCACAATAAGGCAAGAGAAAGCACTAAAGGGCATTCAAACAGGAAAGGAGGAAGTCAAACTATCTCTATTTGCGGATGACATGATCCTATACATAGCAAACCCTAAAGACTCCACTAGAAAAATTACTAGAACTAGTAAATGAATTCAGCAAAGTGGCAGGATACAAAAATCAACACACAGAAATCAATAGCCTTCCTCTATGCCAATAATGAAATAGCTGACGAAGAAATCAAAAAAGTAATCCAATTCGCAATAGCTACCTGAAAAATGAATTAGCCAGGAGTAAATTTAATGAAAGAGGTGAAAGACCTCTACAATGAAAACTATAAAACATTGGTGAACAAAACTGAATAGGACACAAATAAATGGAAAAATTCCCATGTTCTTGGGTTGGAAGAATTAACAACACCAAAATGTCCATATTACCCAAAGCAATTTACACATTCAATGCATTTCCTGTCAAAATACCATGAAGAATATCAATGACATTCTTTGCAGAAACAGAAAAAGCAATCTTAAAATTTGTATGGAACCACAAAAGACCCCATATAGATAAAGCAATCTTGAACAAAAGAACAAAGTTGGAGGCATCATGCTCCTCGACTTCAAAATATGCTGTAAGGCTACAGTAACCAAAACAGCCTGGTACTGGCATAAAAAAAGACAAACAGACCAATGGAACAGAATAGAGAGCCCAGAAATAAACCCATGCCTTATAGCCATATGATTTTCAACAAAGGTGCCAAGAATACACATAGGGGAAAGAACAACATCTTCAATAAATGGTGCTGGGAAAACTGGACAACCACATGCAGAAGACTGAAACTAGACCCCTACTTCTCACCATATCAAAAGATCAACTCAAAATGGATCAAAGACCTAAACTTAAGACCCCAAACTATGAAATTACTAGAAGAAAACATAGGAGAAACTCTACACAAAATAGGAGTGGTACTTTTATGAGTGAGACTACAAAGGCACAGGCAACTAACGCAAAAATACGTAAAAGGGATACATCAAAATAAAAAGCTTCTGCACAGCAAGGGACACTATCAACAAAATGAAAAGACAGCCTACAAAATGGGAGAAATTATTTGCAAACTACACATCAGACTAGGGGCTAATACCCAAAATATATAAGGAACTCAAACAACTCAGCAGCAAGAAAACAAATAACTCAATTAAAAATGGGCAAAGGACCTGAACAGACATTACACAAAAGAAGACATACTAACGGCCAACAGACACATGAAAAAATGCTCAACATCACTCAGCATCCAGGAAATGCAAATTAAAATCACAATGCAATATCAACTCACTCAAGTTAGACTGGCTATTACCAATAAGACAAAAATAACAAATACTGGCAAGGATGCAGAGAAAAAGGAACTCTCCTACATTGTTGGTGGGAATGTAAATTGGTATAACCACTGTGGAAAACAGTATAGAGGTCTTCACAGGACTAAAAAAATATCTACCTTACAACCCCGCTGTCTCACTACTGGGTATATAACCAAAAGAAATGAAATCTATATATCAAAAAAGAAACCTGCACTCTCATGTTTATTGTAGCACTATTCACAATAGCCAAGAGATGGAATCAACCTAAATGTACATCAATAGACGAGTGGATTAAAAACTGTGGTATATACACACAATGGAATACTACCCAGCTATTAAAAAAATGATATCCTGTCAGCTGCAGCAACACGGATGGAACTGGAAACCATTATGTAAGCGAAGTTATGGCAGGCACAGAAAGACACATACTGCATGATCTCACTCATATGTTGAATCTAAAAAAAAAAAAAGTGGTTCTCATAGAAGTAGAGAATAGAACAATGGTTAGCAGAGATGGTGGTGTGGAGGGTGGGAGAAGGAAAAGTGGTGGACCACTGGGTACAAAACTCTGCTAAGTGAATCTGTGCAGTATATGCATATATTGAAACAACACACTGTATCCCACAAATGAATGTGTATCCCACAAGTAAATGTTAAAATAAATTTTTTTTAATTTAAAAAAATATTAACATTTCTTAAAAATATGAAAAGTAAATATTATATTAGCTAATAATGTAGTCAATCCAAGGCAACAAGTCTCAAGCGTGCTCCCTCAGATGTGCCTGCACCCCCGACACTAGCCCAGACAGACATTTGGTGTTCCACGGCATCAGACAGTAGAAGAAGTATTGTATTAAAGGGAGGCTGTGGAGACACTGAGAGGTTCCTAACTCAGCCCCAGTAAGGCTGTTTCAAAGAAGATTTAAGAGGACAAAGCTGAGAGCAGAGGCACAAGGAATCAAGTTCCTTCAGGTGCTGTTAGTAACAGGACCTGGCTACAATGCAAGAGGCACAGTGGCGGAAAAGAGAACAGGAAATGAGATTGGATAGGCAGGTAGGAGGTCAGTGAAGAACACCTCCCCCAGAGTGTCCCCAAATTCCTTTCCACCTTGGATAAAACCAAAGTGTCATTATCTATTTGCCCTAAATAATGGCAAAGCCATGGCAGGAATCAAACTTTGAAGAATGACTTTACAATATGGGAAACAGTATGTGAGTTAATACGAAACTATGAAACACAGAAATTAACTCAGTATCATTAGTATAACCAATTTAAACTGAATTAAAAATGAGGTTATGAAAGTGATTACAGACAAAAATAGATATTTAAATCATCTGCAGTCTTCTGCCCTCTAATACAAAGAGCTCTATTTTCCTACAGATCTGCACATGCGTGTGTGTTTATTTATACAAAAATACACAGACATAACAGACAACAATAAAGGATGCCATCTCTGTAATGGAACAATGAATACATTTGATAAGTTGTTCCATGAAAAATAGGAGAAAGGTTTATAATTTAAACCTCTGTATTTTGTCAAACAATGCAAAGATTAAAACTGTCATCAGAAGTTTGTATGTTTAAAGGACATGCTTTGGATTCTTACCATATGCTAAGATAAAAGGATTCCAGCAAGTTTTGGCCAATAGTTGACCAATTGTGGGAAATCTTTCAATGATTGTATTAGAATCCTGTAAAAGAAAATTATATTTTGGTCAGTAAAAGGGTACTATGCAACTTAGAAAGACTGAATTGACACTATAGGTTGCGGGAGCTTGAATGTTTCTTGTTTAGTATATATTTTAGAAAGGCAGGCAAAAAAGGATTACAGAAGATCTTTAGGTAAGTAATTCAAACAAGAAACCAGGTACCTGACTTCATCCCTAAACCAGTTCACCAAAACTACGATGTACAACATAATTACGTAAAATAAATTTTGTTTCAAAATTAATTTAATTTTATTCATATTTAATAGTCAGGAAAGGCCACTTTATTTAAAAATAACAAAGACTGCATGAGAATAAAAAATATTAGTAAGAACTATATAAACCCATATTGTCATCCGGGATTTTATTGTAACATAGCAAGAGAGGTTCCTAACTCAGCTCCAGTAAGGCTATTATTTCAAGTAAGTTTTAAAAGGTCAAGAACTCTGGAACTTGTAAAAAGAAATAAAAGTAGCCAAGGTATAAAGATATATATCTGTTTATTATTATTTTGATTAGTATATGCAAAATGACATCATACTTAGTCTACAACAACCTAAACCCTGAGACAAAAAAAAGAACAACCAAATAGAAAACAGCTTAAGATTAACAGATACACATGTTGTTGTACAACTGGCATTTTTCCCACTTCTTTACCTTCCATGAAAGTTCAAAAATAAGACCAAACAGATAACATGCAGGTAAGCTGAAACAATAAGCATTTCCTGCTACCACAGTGGTAAATTCCTCACATCTGTCTCAGCATCAAGGCTGGTCCTACACTTTCTAGGATCACATTATTACAAAAAACAATTGACAAATTAGCACTGGTTGTTCACATAGACTACCTTTCCTTCTAGATTCTAAAGACATATGAACTCATATTATCACATGAATTATTCTTCAAATTTCCTACTTGCTTCTTTGATTAAGGAAAGAGAAGTATAACACAAGAACATCTATGTTAAGTGACAATTTTGCTTTTAATTTTGAAATTTAAAAATTAATATAAAACAAATAATATGTTCATGATATGAAAACACGCTGTCATATAAATATCTATTACAATAAAAGTAGTAGTATGTCAAAAGGAAAATATATTTAAATTTTGAAAACAACAAATTATGTAACAATAGTGAAGACACTCAAAATTCTACATGTTTATCAGAAAAGATCATTTGAAATATTTATAAGAAGGGATATTAATATTTATCATCTCTTAGGAGAGCTCTCTGAGAACAGGGTTGAGAAAAGGGTAAGCATTTCAACAAACAATTCAAGATTTCAGGGACACAAAGGCCTTCCAAAGAATCCCATTTATTACCTGACAACAAGCATCAAAATCTTGTTTATTCAAAAACAATCTGCTTGGTCAGGAAGTCTCTTGTGACAATACAACTAGTCAAGAAGAAAAGACGGATGTCATATTAAGCCAGAGACAAGGAAACCAGCAATTGTATTACATATGCGTAATTTGTCTTTTTAATCCATCAGTACATTCGGGCAACACCGCAAGTCCCTGACGCTGGATAGCACTCTGGCTTGGTGGAATCTGGAAGGGTTCCTGATGTCACAAAATAATTTCATTACTTTCGCCTACCACTTACCATCTCTTTTAAGGCTTCATACATCTGCCTCAGGAACTCCTGGAACTGAGGCAGGTGCAGACAGGTATCTTGCTGGGTTTCCAAAGTGGAGGCCTGGCCCCATTCAGAAAGCTTCCGCATCCAAAACAGATAATCAGAAGCAAGGACTACTGAACCTTGAGCCATCTCAGAAAAAGGCAAACGATGAAGTTCCTTCACCCTTTAATGGTGCGCACACGTCAAGTCTGTAAGAAAGGGAACAAACGAAGCATTTTAAAAAGGATCTTTGCCACTGCCTTCACCTCTCACTGCTGGGTAAAGGGGGTTATGAAGGACTAAAATATCAATCTTTCTATGCCAGAATCATCTTTGAATTATTTAAAAATATGTCACCCAGCTGTAGCTCTGATTTTTACCATCTGAACTCCTTACCATGAATAATATCGTTAGACTAGAAGTCATTACACCTCCATAGGCACGTGTTAATTACGTACCAAAAGCACAGCTGATATTTTATATCTTCTTTTCAAGATGGACCTATTTTTAAATGTTCTGAAGATAAAGTTCATTCGAGTATTTTAATGTAACGGAAAATCAAAAACATCCACAAGTGTTTAATAATAGTCTGTGCCTAAGAAATGTTTTTGAAGTTCTTATGTTTTATATGCATTTCTGGCTTCTCATCTAGGTGTGGGGAAAAAAAACCTTTATGGATCACTGTCTAATGAATTTTCTTCCCAGTTTCTCTTCATTTCTTAGAAAAAAGTTAATTCATTCCACATGCATCAACTTAAACAATCTGCTTAGTTTAATTAAAAACTGCTTTATATACTTGATCTCAATTCATTCACAAGAAGCAACCATATTTTAGTAAAATATAATAAATTTCAATCATTGAGAAGCATACTAGTCGTAAGTGACAGAAAATAAAATGTCATAAGTTTGGCTTACTGCGCCTGAAGTCCATGTTATAAGGAGTGTGTGGTTCAGGCAGAGGTGGGCCCGGAAACCCCAGGTGCCCCTCCCATCCCGTGCCTCTCCACCGCCCAGTGGGAAGCTGCGGGCAGAGGAGGGACAGCTGCTTCTGGACAGGTGCAGGCCTCACAGACTCTCACCTTTCCCTGGTGCAGGGAGGATACCGGAAGACTTCATTTCAAAAGACTGCTCTGCCAGTGCTAATTAAAGTGAGTTTAAATCTTCAGTAACAGTAATTAACAGGTAAAACAATCGCAATTCAATACCAAAAATATCAACAAAGGAGGTTTCCATTACTAAAAAGGAAAACAAGAGAAAATTTAAGACTGTACAATTTGCCTGCAATGCAAAAAAAATCTAAAACCAAGAAGATGAAAGTTTTAAGATGATACTTAAAAATTTACAGTTTTGAGAAGAATCATGCCAAAATGAAAAAAAAAAAAAGTCAATAATAAAGGGATTATATGCATACTGTCAAAATGGCACTTAGTAGCCAAAAATCTAGGTATTGTTCCTGACTCATCGTCCTGCTCACCTAAGCCATCACCAACACTTGTCAATTCCACCTCCAAAATGAGCACACATGATCTGACTTGACCACACCCGCTTCCCTTCACTCCACTGCCACCACCCCAGCCCAGCCCCGAGAGCGTGCCACTGGTCTTCTACAGCCCCACCTGCCCCTCTAGTTCATTTTCTCTACACGCTGAACAGAAACAACTTCCACAAATGCAAATCAAACTCAGCACACTCCCCTGCTTAGAACCCCTCTTCAACAGCTTCCTTGGAAAGAAATCCACATTCCTGTAGAAAAACCCCAGCTCCTCACTGGAGTCCTGAATCAGGCCCTGCAAAACATGGCTCCCGCACCCCCACCGACCTCCCTCAATTCCTCTCTCCATGGTCCAGGCCAGGCCTCTCACTGGCTCCACGAACACACAAGCCCTTCCCTGCTTCCAGGTCTCTCTGCTGATTCCTTCACAGCTCTTACCTCATCAGTATTGCTCTGGGCATTTATTTGTTCTCTTAGTTACTGCTTCCTCCATGGGTATGGAAATTTCCTGTCTTCCTAGAACTTAGTACATTCCTGGCAAACACTCAATAATACTGAATGAGGAATGAATAATTCACTGTTACTTTTCAAAGTACAGTTCTAAGTGAAATGCCATAGCAAAATGCTTCTCTAGATAAAGCAATTTAATGTTTAAAGGTAACTCCCCCACAAAAAGAAAAATTAAGTATTTTTATGTTACTTGTGTGAAATTTATAAATATAACAACAATAGTTTATATATGCATGCACTTACTATGCTCTTGGCAATACATTAAATGCTATATGCATACTGAGTAATTTAATCATCACAGCAACCCTATGAAATGGGTACTATTATTATCCCCATTTTACAGAGGCAGAGAAACTACATAATTGCCCAAAGAAAGATTATGTAAAAATCCAAAGGAAGTTACTGCTAGTACACAGCAGACCTATCACTGTGGCATTTGAATCCAGGCCTGGCTCTAAAGTCTGTAAACAAATTGATGAATTTTATATGTATTTCTATGGCACTAGAAGCAGGTCAGTTTAGATATTTAGGAAAAGTAAACTAAAGAACTTTTTGATTAAAAAAAAAAAAGACAAGAAACGTTTTATGATAACAAAATTGCAAACCACCTGCTTAGCAAAGGGAATGTGACTGATTGGTTGAAGTGGAAACAGGTGTGGGGATCCTGCGGCACAGCATCCTGAACGTTCTCTTGTACGGTCTCCATGCGTGCACGGTGTGGAAACAGTGGTACGTTGGCTGTGATGGCAGCATGCGGTGCTGGGAGCCAGAGGCACTGAGCACACCGCAATGCACTGGGGCTGCAGCTCATAGAGGAAAGTGGCCTCCCCCAGAGGCCAGTGGCGCCCCTGCTGATCTGCACTGAGCTCTCCCAGATGGTCACCGGTCGGTGTCGTCTGTTTAGCGTCCCTCCTCCCTTCTTTTGGTCACCATACCCTGTTCCTCTGGGAAAGTGCCTTTCCTCCACTCTATCAGGTCTTGGGTGGTCTGCTAACCAAAGTGCCCTCCCTGTGCCACCAGCCGGAGTGCAGGATGATGGCTCATGATGGGCACATCAGACTCTGCTGGGATTGGAACCTTGCGATGAGGGTGGAATTGAGTTACTTAAAGGCTCTCTCAGTCTAGATCAGAGGAGCTACTCTTGTTCAAGTCCTCAGTAAGGAAGGGTTTTTCTCTCGACACTTTAAATGTTTCGCTCCGCTCTCTTCTTGCTTACGTGGTTTCTGAGGAGAAGCTGGATGCAATTCTTTGCCCCTCTACAGGTAGAGTGCTTTTTCCCTTAGGCTTCTTTCAGGATTTTTTTTCTTTATCTTTCACTTTCTGTACTTTGAAAATAACATGCTTAGGTGCGGTTTTCTGGATTTTTATCCCTCTTAGTACTCTTTGAGCTTCTTGGATCAGTGGTTTGGTTTCTGGCATTAACTGGGAAATTCTCAGACACTACCATTTCAAATATTTCTTGTCTTTCTTTCACTCCTGGTATTCCCATTACATGCATTTACACCTTCCGTAGTTGTCCCAGTCCTTGGATACTGTTGTTTTTTTACAGCCTTTATTCTCTGCTTTTCAGTTTTGGTGGATTCTACTGAGATACCCTCAAACTCAGAGATTCTTCCTCAGCCATGTCCCATCTACTAGTAAGCCCAAAGACATTCTTCACTTCTGTTAGTGTTTTTGATCTCCAGCATTTTCTTCATTTCTTTCTTAGCATTTTCATCTCTGCTTACACTGCCCATCTGTTCCTGCACACTATCTACTTTATCCACTGGAACCCCTAGAATATTGTAGGGAAAATATAGGAAAATGGTCAGGGTCCCTCAGATGTTCAGAATCTTGCCAAGCATTTGATGTTAATATGCACATGCGCCCACGTGTTCCTTGGTTGTCTAATGTAGTTGCGTATGTGCGCCTAGGTGTCTTGGGTTATGGACTTAGGTATAAAGGACATGTGGCTCTGATCCATTGTGCCCCCCCATGCTCCCGGCAGGGGGTAGGGGGACCACAGGGAGATCACTACTGCTGCTGGAGGCTATTGCTGCAAGCTGTTACTACCATTGTCCCCAGGATGCCCCAAGAGTATGCCACCGCCACCAGACCTGTAAGCTGCTGAACCTGTAAGCTGCTGCTGCCATTGCTGAGGACTGAGCTTGTGTCGTTTGCCAATGGCTCCTGGGATCTCTCCCAATAACCTAGTGTGGACCTGTGTGTGAGGGGTCTGGTGACCCAGCCTGGCATGTGAGGGGTCTGTGACCCAGTCTGTACAATCGGTTTGAAGGGTCTGTGGGCCCTACACCCTAGCCCTGACAATACAAATGGAAACAGTATAAGTAAAATAATGAAACATTTTGGCTTTAATTATGAATTCCCTAGCCACATAACTGGCATGGCTATTGCTGTAACATGACAACTGGCATAGTCCCCACAGCTTTACACCTTGTAGTATGCCTTGCAATTTTTTCTTGAGAGCTGGACATTACACACCACGTAAAAGGAACTGCTGTAAATAAGCCATTAGTAATGTGATGGTAAGGTGCAGGGAGGGAAGCATCCTGAAGCCCTTTCACACGGCCTCTACACCCTGCAGTTCACAAGTGTTTCTCAGTTTTTCCTCCCACTCCCACTCCCACTCCATCCCCCCTTAGTTGGGACAGGGTGGCGAGAGTAAGTTGGAATTGGGTATTACCCTCCTCCCAGGTCAGGTAGGCTCAAATAAAACCCCAGCTGGTTAGCCCCTGGTTAACTAGTTTTTCCTTGCTAAGGAGAACAGAGTGCTCTGGCATATTTCAAAATGGTTCCTTTTCTTCTCCACCTGCCAGAAGCATAAGGGAATTTTCTTCCAATATTTACGATGAGAACCTGAGTGAGCCTCCTGGAGGCAAAACTCACAAAAGCGTGGGGGCTCTCCTATGGCTGGATCCCCCTGGAGTTTTTAACTCGCAGACTCATCCACACTGAGCTTCCAGCAATTAGGCAGTTATGGTTCAGGTATTCCCACCCCAGCACGGGTTCCTAAGGAGGTTTCTGCTCCAATACGTTGTAATTCTCTGCACTTGCCTGTCTTCTCTTCAATTTTGGAGGCAGCAGTTTGCCCTGTGACCTCACCTCTCTTACAGATCTAAGAAGAGCTGTTGGTTTTTCAGTTCAGCTTTTTACTTGTTGTTAGAAGGTAGTAGCAACTTCCAAGTTCCTTACATGTGGAACAGAAACCGGAAGCTTCCAAGGTATGATTTTTCAGCACGCTCTTTGATTCTGTCAGCTACCCAGGGGCCTTCCAGTAAATTTTTTTTCACTTAAGTTAATCACTGTTGGTTTCTGTGGTTTTCAATCAAAGAAAATACTGATAGTCATAGGTGATCTGCAGGCAATAGACCTTTGGAGAGAAGAGGGGACTTTAGAATTGGTTATTGGTACATGAAAAAATGCTCAACATCACTAGTCATCAGGGAAATGCAAATTAAAACTACATTGAGATACCACCTCACCACTGTTAGACTGGCTATAATCAAAAAGACGGTGAATAACAAAATGCTGGCGAGGGTGTGGAGAGAAGGGAACACTCCTGCACTATTGGTGAGACTGTAAATTAGTACAACCACTATGGAAAACATTATGGAGGCTTCTCAAACAACTACAGATAGATCTTCCATACGATCCAGCAATCTCACATCTGAGTATATACCCAGAGCAATGGAAATCATCATGTCGAAGGGATGTCTGCACTCCCATGTTCATTGCAGTTCTGTTTACAATAGCCAAGACATGGAACCAACCTAAGTATCCATCGATGGATGACTGGATAAGGAAACTGTGGTATATATACACCATGGAATACTACTCAGTCATAAAAAAGAATGAAATTCTTCCATTTGCAACAACATGGATGAACCTGGAGAAACTTACATTGAGTGAAATAAGCAAAGCATAGAGGGATAAATACCACATGTGATCACTCATGTGGGAGCTAAGAGAGAAAGACAGAGGGAAGGAAAGACCAGAGTAGTGTGCTGGACTTGCCGAGGGAGAGAACATTCTTTGGGCTACAGAGTGGTGTGGGTGGAAGAGGGGGAGGGAGGTTGGGGCTAACTGGGTGGGGGACACGGGGTACAAATGCTATTTGTGGTAACAGGTATGCCACCAGCATGGATCTGGCCTTCACATCTTGGGCCCGACTGGTAACGACCAGCTTTGTATTTCATGAATATTCATAACCAATAAAAATATATATATTTAAAAAAATAAGAAATTATGTCACCCTTAAAAACAAAATTGGTGGGCCGAGCCCGTGGCGCACTTGGGAGAGTGCGGCGCTGGGAGCACAACGACACTCCTGCCGCGGGTTCGGATCCTATATAGGAATGGCCGGTGCACTCACTGGCTGAGTGCCGGTCACGAAAAAGACAAAAAAACAAAAAAAACAAAAAAACAAAATTGGTTATTAAGCCAAGAAAGGGAAAATGGCAATGAAACTTCTGTTCATTTTGGGTATCTGGAAACCAGAAGTCGACGGAACAAGAGGATAATACAAATCAATGCGGTATCTCCTGCAATCAGGGCCCCCAACTCATTATGCTCTTCTAGTAGAAAGAACCAAGTGAAAGCCACTCAATCCACAACCATGCCTCACCCCCCGACCCGCTGTGATCTGCAGAGAACCCCACCTCCACAACTGAGGGACCCACGGGGAAAAAGACATTCAGTTATCAAAAGCATAATCAAAGGGTGACTCCAACTCAAGCTGCACTTTCAGATGTGGGTCCTCACTGGAGCAAATTAGTACCACCCTTGGTGCCTAGAATGCAATTATCAAGCTGGTAAATACATTTCTCCACTGAGATAAACTGAGGACACAAGAAAGCAGCTCACGTTCACGTGTCTCAGCAATATCAACTCAGAACACAGCAAATTACACTGGACTCATTACATCTACATTGGTTTACTGAAGATTTCCAGGCTGATAGAGCCTGGGGAGCAGGAAGATGCGGGTGTCTTGCATGTATTCCAAATGGTGGAATACTGAACATACAGGGGCCTGCCACTTCAGGAAGTTTCTTGCGATCCCACGGTCTGTGCCAAGTCAGGGTATTCCCCCTAAAATGAGGAAACACAAGAAACCAGCACCAGTGGTTGCCTTCAGTAAGAGACCTGCATGGCTGGATGATAAGTGCAGGAAAAAAACTTAGTTTTCTCTGAGCATTTTTTTGTATCTTTTCAATGTAATGCCATACATACTAATTGCTTACTCAAAATTAATAAACAAAACATAAAGTGAGTGATAACTGCTTTACCTTACACCTTCTAAGAGGCATCTGCTGCAATCATGGCCCCTGACTCATGCTCAAAATGTTCATCTGATATCTCCAGAATTCTGAAGGCAACTTATACTGCATGGGCTTTAGACCATTTACCTGCTTATTCTTGGCCTGGCAATAAAAACTATTGGGGCCAAGAGCAAGAGTCACTGCACAGCTGCCCCATGCTCAAACACCCGGCACGTCCAGAGCTGTTTAGCACGTGGGAGACCTGGACTCTGGGAAGAGCCTACAGCAGGCCTCAGCAACTGTGTAGATCTTCCAAGGCACAAGGCAGGGTGTGCCCAGCAGTACCCCATCATCATGTGCAATTATTCCTGTTGGTCAAAATGTGCAAGCGAGGTTTCTAGACACTATCCGTATTTGCTTGCTACTGTCATAAAAATTTTTTAAAATTCTCTTCTCTTTCATATTTCCCACCCCATTACTGCACATATAGAGTATATTATTAGTAGACAAATTTTCCATTTAGTCTATAATTTACAGAATATAATAGACATGGGAAGAGGAACTGACATTATCCAGAACTCCTGGAATTGAAGCTAGATGCATTAACCGGGTATAACTCTGGATTATCTCCCTTTTTGAAGGAAGAGAAAGCTAAATTATGTTAGCTGGAAATGTTTTTAAAATTGTGTGTGTGGAAAGCAGTAGGTTTGAATGTCCTGAGTAGCCCAACAAGTGAAAATGCATGTACATCTGTGGGTCTGGCTCCCCCAGCACCTCTTTCCTGTTTTTGATATATGTACTCCACACTTTTGCCATGAAGAATTGCCCTTCTTCCTTTCTACATGGTCTTGGTGAGACTATGGATCAAAGTGTGCATCCTTAGAAGTCAGGGAGTTACAGAGGTCTAACAGACAGAGCTAACAGCCAGGAAATATGCCACGCAGATAAAACGATGTTTATCCTCATTTGTCTGGTCTGGCACCACTCAAAAGCGCAGACATCCACCACAGAGGAGCACAGTTTACGAGTCTCACTACAACACAAGCCCTGCTGTACAGTGCAGTTTTGTTGATGATGTTTCTTTTTTGATTTTTTTTGTAACTGTTTAATGAATATTTAAAATATACAAAAAATATAGATAAAACAGCCAAGCAGGACCCCTATATATCCATTAACCAGTTCAAACAATTATCAATTTTTTCCACCTAAAGCAAACCATAGACATTATATCATTTTACCCAAAATACTTTGATTTATATAAGAACTTGAAGAAACTTAAATACAATAACTCTTTAACACAATAAAACCAAAAATATCATCTAATAGCCCATCTATGTTCAAATGTCTTTAAATTTTCCCTCTGTATTTGTTCATATCATTGGCTTATTCACATCAGGATCCACACACTGCATATGGCCAATATTGATATTTTTCCTTTAACTTGTACCAAGTATAACTCTTTCGTTATTTTATCCTTTCGTATCATTTATCCCCCGAGGAAACCAAGACATTTGGCCTATAGAACCTCTAATACCTCTGCATTTGGCTAATTGCATCGCTGTGGTGGTGGTTAACAAGTTTAGCTATCCCATGTATTTCCTGCAAACTCAATGATCTAGAGGCTTGGTTAGATTCAGGCTCAATTCTTTTTCAAGAATACTTCATTCATGCTGTTCTGCACTTTAAATCAAATCAGAAGGCACATAATGTTTGATTCTCCCATGTTTCGTAATGTTGAAATTGATCAGTGAATTCAGGTATTGTCAACTTAATCCATCCATTATAAAGTTTACCATCAACCTCTTCATTTGATCCTTCAATGGATCCTAATGGTTTGAGGAGCCACTGATGATTATTTTAAATCCATAAGAGGTAGAAAAATAGTGATTTTTTTAGGAAGTCAGATCAACAATGCTTTCCTCCAGAACTCCAATGCATGTCCCTCCAACTTGTGAAACTGCCAAAAGTTCTGCTAGCTTCTCTGACGTTAAGCAGCGTACACCTCGTCCAGGTTCTCGGTCTGTTCCTCCTCTTAGGAAATGGCAAATGCCCCAAGGGGGAAAAGCTGCTACAGAACACCGCTCAGAATGCTGTACCCTTCGCTGTGGGATCTTAATCCCTCAAGTCCTGAATACATTCACAGTTTCCCAACGTCTTCAAAAGATGTTTCATCTGGCTGTTCTAGCTACTCTAACACAGTTGGAAGAAAGTCTATGACAAGGTCTTCTGATTAGCCAGGACAGGTGAGGCAAACAAAGGTACAGTTCAGAATATATTTAACGTAAGTGCACTCAGTTAAATCACATCCAACTGCGGTTCTGCTTCAGATAACTGTAGACTCTGTTCATGAGATCAACCTTCCCACTGAAAGTTATTCCATAAGGCTACATGAAATGTAAAAACATAATCCAGAGATTATCGAAAGAATCATAAAGACGGTGCAGAATTATCCGAGAAAGATCCTGGCACACAGGTTGCAAAGGCCTAGGGAGGCATTTTCTGATCCTGAAGAAGTGGTTAAAAGGCATAGAAGCTCCTTTGACACCCTTGCTAGAGTTAAAAGTGTGAGGCCAGGCCTGCCACAGTGAGGTCTTGGAAAACCATCCCACACTTCAGGTTGGGGCCCATAAAGCTGCACCCTGAGCGGATGCACGACCCAGAAGGAAACCGGCCTGTATGTGGACTCCAGCCGAACTGTGAAACCAACTGAAGTGGTCCCAGATGGCTAGTGCTGCCAGGTGCCTGGACGATGCAAACAAAGATCCTCTCCAGAGGAGGAGGACATCATTCATTCTACATTTCATATTATTTCTAAAAATAATATTCCTAATACAATAAAAAGCACACAGAGACAATCAAGCACACACGAAGAAAAAAACACATGAACAAGAACCCAAAAACAAAGAACAAGAGCCAAAGAAACCAAAACAAAGGTACTCCAGACAGTTCAACGACTAGACAAACACTAGAAAATAACTAAGAGGGTCACTTGTGAAGATAAAAGTAAAATTTTCATGAAGGGACTGAAAACTACAAAAGAATGATCCTGTCAGTAAAAAAGAATCAAGGAGAAATTCTAGAACTGAAAAACAAATAACTGAAATTAAGAACTCAATAGATGGGTTCAACAGCTGATTAGACCCAGATGAGTACAGAATTAGTGAACTTGGAAGATGGACCAGAAGAAACTATCCAGAAGTCAACATGAAAAGTCAAAACAATGGGAAAATACATAAAAATGAGTAAGATACATAGAAATATAGTGAAAAGACTAGAAAACATATCCTTACTGCAAGGAAAGGAAAAAGGGGCCAACCTAGAACGCTATACCTAGCTAAAATACTCTTCAAAAACAAAGATGAAATAAAGCCCTTCTGAAAAACTAAAACTATAAGAATTTGCCAGCAGTAAACCTGCTATAAAGGATGCTCTTCAGGCAAATGGAAAATGATCCCAGATCTGGGGTTGTTGAGAACTTAAAAATAACAAAAATGATATATGTGGGAAAATATAAATTAATAGAAACAATATAAAACAAGAATAATAGTATCTTTGGGGTTTTAAATATACACAGAAATTAATATAGAAAAATAATAATATATAAGCCAGGAGAATAAAGTTAAGAATTCTAAGGTTCCCTGCATTATCCAGGAAAAGGAGTATGAAAGAGTTAACATTAAACTTTAATAACTGAAGAATGCATATTATAATTTCTAGGATATCCATTATAAAATACTATAAGGCAGTATATAATTTCCAAGTTATCAGAGCAGAAAAATTTATAATTAAAAACCACTTAATCAACCCCCAAAAAGGGCAAGATAGGAAGGGGAAAAAAAGAATGGAGAATAGATAAATAGAAAGCACATAGTAAAGAGGGTAGATTTAAACTCAAATATACCAGTAATTACACTATATGCAAATAGATTAAATCTCTAAGAAAAAAAAAAGATTATCAGTTTTGAATTAAAAACAAAAAAAAAACTATCCACTATTACAAAAGACACCTCTGTAGTTACAGTAATACAGGGAGGTTAAAAAAATAATAGGGGAAAAAACAATGCCACTCAAAACGAACCAAAGGAATGAAATAAATAAAAGTATTAAACAGACTCAGAGCAAAACATTATTAGAGGTAAACAGAGTCACTTCATAATGATAAAAATGTTCAATTCACCAAGAAGATGTAACAATTCGAAATTTTTATGCACCTAATAATGTGGAAATACAAAACAAAATATAAGACTCAAAACAGAACACAAAAATGGACACAATTATAAGGAGAAATAATCAATTCCAATCATAGTGGGAAATTTAACACACCTCTCAGTAAATAAAATACAAAAATCCACAAATTACAAACTTTCCCTCAAAGAAAACTCCAAGCTTATAAAGTACGTATGTATACTACCAGTATTCACAGCAGCATTATTCATAATAGACCCAAACTTAAACAGCCACATACCAATCAAGAGTAGAACAAATAAATAAAATGTGGTATATTCCAACAGTGGAATACTATGCAGCAATGAAAATGTAGACACTACCACTATGGGCACAGAGATGAATGGGCAATCATAACATTGAGAAAAAGAAACCAACCCACAAGAATACAGAAGATATGATTCCATGTACATAAAGTTCAAAAACAGATAAAACTAAACGGTAGTGATTATCATTAAAAAGTCAGGGGCCGGCCCCGTGGCGCACTCGGGAGAGTGCAGCGCTTGGGAGCGCAGCTGCACTCCTGCCACGGGTTCGGATCCTATATAGGAATGGCCAGTTCACTCACTGGCTGAGCACGGTACGGACGACACCAAGCCAAGGGTTGCGATCCCCTTACCGGTCACAAAAAGAAGACAAAAAAAAAAAAAAAAAAGTCAGGAAGCCTGTAACCCTTAGAGGAAGGGAAGAAGTACCACTGGGAAGGTGTGTGTGAATGACTCTGCAGATGCTGGCAGTGCTGTGTTTCTTGACCTGGAGGGCAGTAACATATATATTGACATTTTAATAATTCATTAAAGTGCAAATCATGTTTATGTGCTTTTCAATGTTACTTTCCACAATTAAAAAAATATTTCTAGATACACATTTACCAAATACCACATTTCCTTACCATCATTATTACAAAGGTAAGGGAAAAAAAAGTATTATAGTTTATAAATGCTAATCAAGACATAAAGTACTTGATGAATACAACAAAATGTTTTAAATTGTTGAAATAGTATGTATTTTCTATTTTTTGCCTGAGTTCTCTGTTTGAAAATATTAAAACCACCAGAATGGGGCAGAGAGACAATCCTGCTAGTGCTTGCTTTCTCTTTTTCCTTCCTATCTTCAAACAATGGCTCCATTTTCCCAGTCTCGGTTCAGAGGAGGATAAATCCATAGCCTTCTTCCCGGACCCCCTACCTTAGCTATGTGGCTACTGCTTTACCCCCAGAGGGCTACTGTCACAGGGAGGGAGGGACATCTGACTTGCTACTCAGGGAGGAAGGAGGTGACGCCATGCTCAAGGAGACAATGGGAAGCTTCTATGAAGCTCCAAAAAAATGCACACCTTGTAAAATGGGGCTGATTCTTCAGATTTACAGCAATTTCAACTTTTTTTTTTTTTACAAATGCATTAATTTTTTATCCCAGTTCATCTGCAAACCTATTAGACAATTGAGAACTGACTATACATTTTCTGATCAATACCAAAATCCTTTATCTTGCTCCAAATGTAAATCCTTAACTTTCTTATGATTCTGCCCAAATTGTCTATGCCCAAATTCATTTCATTATGAGCTCCTAAAGAAACACTGTTTAGCATCTTTTATTTACAAAATAAAAGAAAGGTGGATGTTCAAAACATACTCCTTTAAAACCCAGGATTTTAACAAGTATTTTGCACATGCACTGCACATACTAATGAAGCAAAAGCAAACAGTATGGAAAATCAGAAGGAAATCCACATTTTCCATTTCTGGAGTAATTTCTCTTAGCACATTTACCTAGTCCCTAAGGAATCAAAATAAACCATGATTTCACCTTCTCCACATATGTGCACTAAAAAAAACAGAACTTGTTAGTTCCCTCAGTATGGATTTCCAGGAGAAAATAAAATGACCTTCAGAAATTCTTATGTGAAGTCCTACGAGCAGACCCGGACGCCAGAATGGAAACAGGCGGCTAGTGAAGGGTCCCAGCATGCTTATTTGTGTCCCTGTTTCCAGCCGGGTCAGAGGGGATCTTAGAAGCAGGAGGGCAGGGGGGACTCAGTGACAAGGGAAGGCAGCGCAGTCGAGCACACAAGGAGACATGGAAAAGGGCCTGCTCGGATGAGTCTGCGCAGGACGGCTGCACTTGCCTTCCTGCTCTCGTTCATGGATGGCCCCATGCTGCTGCTGCTGCTGCCTGCTGCATACTCTTCTATGAACCCACATCAGCACGGTGCAAAGACCCACCACCGTCCACGTCCATGAGGGCTCACAGTCTGAGATAAGGAGGCTCGGATCCAAACTTCAGCCGGGGACAAGATACCTCGGGGCTAAAAGTTTCCTCATTTTGGTGATGTGTGTCCTCTAGGAGAAGGACATATTCAAAACCTCCATGGGAAATGTGCTTCACAAGGAACACAGGGCTCAAGCACAATTCACTAGAGTGGAAGAAGGAAATAAAACATCGAAATACTCCAGCTAGTGTCGGAAGAATGCAAAGTATCCTAATTCATTAAAAGCAAACAAACATAACCATTTCTCCTCATTTATAAATCAAGAAGTGTAAGAGCCTGCCAAGGGACAACTCTTTATCTTTCCAATTATCTTTCAGAAAGCAAGAAATAAAATTCCATGCAAACACCTGAGCATTCAAGCAACTGGCTACAAAGGAGACCCTGCAGGCCCAGGCAGGGCTGGGCTGTGCAGGACGTCCATTCGGCCACAGTGCTGGGGCTAGTGACCAGGAACGGCCTGTGCCAGCAAGTCCAGCCTCTCATTTAACATTATGTGACATTATTTCCCTCTCCTAATTAATGATTTTTTTCAGGATGGAAAATCCATTCTATAATTTAACCTGAGATTTTTCAGGTTTTCTGTTAGCACTGCTGTTGAAGGACACTTTCATATCTCAAATGGCTGTCCTTTCTAGGGACACCTTAGAACTCAACCTTTTTTAGGTTCTCTGATAAGTCTAAAAATAATCCCCACAGAGTTGATATGATGATCAATCTAGTACCTTTAAAGTCCTGTCAAATATTACAATTGTCACAGATGTAAAGGAAAGATAATTTTAAAAGTCATTTAGTCTTAATCATTGTTTCTTTCACAACAAGTAGGAAATAATATCTATAAAGCTATGCATGCAAATTAGAGTAGCCAGGGCTACATTTTGAATAGTGTGAGAAATTCTTAAACAGTTATTATAAGTTAATCATGAGCAGTGAGGTAATTTCCATACCTTACAAACCAGTGCAGTGGGTAAATATCTAGGACGGCAACAGGGACTACAATGGCACAGGGAATAAGAGCAGGAATTTAAAGCTTCTATTAAAATCTTTTTATAAAATGAAACCTCGTGTAAAAGTTCAACATACAAAACATATAGACTAATCATTAGGGAAATGCAAATCAAAACCACAATGAGACACCACCTCACACCCACTAGGGTTATCAAAAAAAAAAACAAAAAATAACAAGTGCTGGTGAGGATGTAAAGAAACTGGAGCCTCTGTGCACTGCTGATGGGAAAGTAGAACAGAGTCGCTGCTGTGGAAGACCGTGTGGCGGCTTCCAAAAAATTAAAAATAGAATTGCCACATGATGCATCAATTCCACTTCCAGGTTTATATTCAGAAGAATGAAAAGCAGGGTCTCAAATGTTGGTATATTTGTATACCAACACTTACAGCAGCAACATTCACAATAGACACAAGGCGGGAGCAACCCAAACATCCATCAACAGGTACAAGAGATACACAAAGTGTCATATACATACATACGACGGAATGTTATTCAGCCTTTAGAAGGAATGAAATTCTGATACATACGTGGATAAACCTTGAGAACACTATGCTCAATGAAATCAACCAGATGCAGAAGGCCAAACACTGTATGACTCCACTCATACGAGGTACTACAGCAGTCAAGTTCATAGAGACAAATTCACTCATTCATGGGGGAGGGAGTAATGAAGAGTCATTGCTTAAGGGGTACGGAGTTTTCCCTCTGTGAAGATGGAAAAGTTCTGGAGATGGACGGTGCTGATGGTTACACAACAATGCGAATGTAATTAATGCCATTGAATTTATACTTAAAATGGTTTAAATGATTACATTTCATGTTATTTATATTTTACCACAAAAACAAAACAAAACGACAAAGCTGGAGTGGCTCCAGCCACAGCCCCACCAAGCAGGGGCAGGGCCTGGAGCTATAACACCCTGCTCCCGCAGCGCCTGCCCTCCAGGGCCTGCCCTTCACGGCAGCACCGCACACACTGCTGGCTGACCACTGAGCAGCCCTAAGCCCTCTGCTTCTTCTTTGTTTGGAGAATCGGTCTTGTCCAGGAATCTCACAGCCACATGTCTTAGAGGAGGCTGGGATCTCCCCCAACTGCCAGCAGTAAATCTTGATTCATGCAGTCCAGTGGATCTCAATCGTTTCGTTCTCAGGACCCCTGTATATTCTTGAATATTACTGAGGACCTCAAAGAGCTTTTGTTTCAATGTTTGCCACATTAGAAATTAAAACTGAGAAAAAATTTAAAATACAGGAATACACAAGCACACGTCCCATTAGCCGCCAGAGTGACATCACCACCCATCACATAACCTCCTGACGACACTGTGCACTAGCAAGAGAATCAGAGCGGAGATGGCAAGTAATGTCTCAGCATTATCACGAAAATAGTTTTGCCCTTGTGAACCTCCTGAAAGGGTCTCAGGGACACCCAAGGGTCCCTGAGCCACATTTTGAGAATGGTGGGTACAGATCAGTCATTGCATCTCCATTTGCCCTCCTACCAGCTGTAAGAATGGGCATAGAGTTTCTGAGAGTTTTCCCCAATTTTAAATAAGTTCACTGCTTTTCGTATTAGATACTCCAGTCTTCCCGTGACACCTAGAACGGGAGAAGTCCCCTTGGGACCAGGAGGAGTGTGGAGTCTTGAGAGGACTGGTCAGCAAAGCTGCAGGTGGCAGAGCAGAGAGATGGCTCTGCGTCCTCACTAGCACAGCTGAGGCAACGAGAGCGCCAGCCACGGAATTTCCCCTTTTGCTTAAGCTACCTGTCATTGGGTTTTCTGTTACCTGCAGTTGAAGACACTTAGCTGACACATCTCCTCAGAACCTATGTGCTGAGCACTTCTGAAAACCACAGACATGCACAGTACCTGGCACATAGTAGGAGCTTGATAAATAGGTATTGAACAAATGTGTGAAAAAATAAATAAGTAAACTAACCCACCAAGGCAGCTGTAGAGGAAAGATGAATATAGAAAAAATCCTGACTGATTTTATGCTGGGAGCACATATAGCTCCCAGATCGCTAACATTTAAAACAAAGCTCATTATAAACCACACAATATCGAAAACAGCTGTATATGGTACCTGTCAGGGAACCAAGAGAGTTTGAAACTGCTTTCCTTTGGTGTGAAACATCCTCAAGCCAGAGGTATGAGAGGTCAGTCTATACATGCCAGATACAAGCCACAACCTTCTCAAAGTGGCAGCCTGGAGCACTACGTTTCTTCCGTTTCCCCCGAGCATGAGTCAGCTAAAGTCTGTTTTCTTATGAAATAAGCACCAAACAAGAGACACACAGACAGAATGCTACGAAATACACTGTTTGTGTAAGAAGAAAAACCGATCAAATATATAGCCTCCAACCGATGTCATCAACTAGAAACACAATGGCCTTACAGGAATATATTTAACCCCCCAATATAATCAAATATAAAATTAAGAAATTATGTTGAACTACACTTAAGCTTGACAACATTCTTTTTCCTTGCTGAAGGCCTGATACTAGCATTTTTAATTTGCTGAAAGGCAATGTTTCTTTGCTTCATTATTTTAAATAAGATTGGTTAGTTTACCCCCTTGTGGCTTTTTTTAAGTCACAATAAAATATTCTTATCCCCAAGAAGTGCTAATGAAATAAACAAACGATATTCTCCCCACTAAAAACAAAGAGGCTTTAAGAACAGTTCCACTAGGAGGAGCTGGCTTTTTCTACGTTGAGACAGCAGCGTTTTAACTCTGAGATAATCTAATCAAAAACACAGGCCTAAAATTTGCAAATGATTTCAAACATACCTCAATTGTAAACAAAATCTGGGTCTCAGTTATTGGAGGAGGCAGCTTCAATCCAGGTGCAGAGTATATACACTCTTCAGATGACTTTGCAAAGAATGAGGGAAATTTAATCTAGCAGATAACTCTGGGGTTTGCTGAGTGCAATTCTCCCACCCATGTCCCCAGCACTGTGGGGAGAAGAGCTTCCCTTTGGACCTGGCGTCAAAGTAGACACATCCCTTTGCCACAGCACTTGCTGTCAGAGCTGCTAAGATAGAAACTCCCGACCTTGTTCTCTTCCGAGCACCAAAGAACAATCACCAGGACTCAAAAAAGCCAGTCTTCTCCCCACACATTCTGTTACGAGCAGTGACTGCTACTCTCCTTGCACCCCTGTCTTCACTTTGTTTACCTGACATGAAGTTGCTGGCTTTTGCTTAGACCAGCTAGGAAAACGAGCTGAGGAGCACACTGGTTATAAAAATATTAGACATTTTCTTCTTGCCTTTGTCACTAGTAACCTCATTCCAAGTTCTTTCTGCCTCTTTTCACCCTCAGTTCCACTAGTAATTTATGACTAAAAATCAAAAAAACGAAGAAGCCCACACATTTATAAGGGGCCTATTTTACAACAGAAACTCTGAAAATCATTGCAGACAAAAAGATGACAGCATTCCCTGCTCTCAAGCCACCTGTGGCTAATGACGAAATCTGGACCGGTAAACAGATAAAACTTAACACCTTGTGGGAAGGGCTGGGAGAGAAGGAAACGCAGATAGCATCAGGACTGGGCACTGACCCAGCACAGAGGTGTCAGATACTCCAGGCAGAAACAACACCTGAGCTAAACAAAATCATGAAGTGTGAGCAGGAGCAAGCCAGGCAGAAACATGAAAACCAAACACAGGATGCTCACGGCACTGCATAAGAAGAGTTAAAGTCACCACCTGATCTGTTTCTCAAACTTAAAATGAAAGCTGTTGGGCGCTAACAATACTGCCTAAAATCATTTTTATTCCATTAGTTAAATGTTAATAAAGGCAAACCTGTAAAAACGCTCATGCTTGTAACTCTTATACAAATAAAAAATTAAAAATGTACAGATTAAATGCTAACAAATCTACAAAATGAATAAAATTTAAACTGACAAAAGTAACTGAATGCGGTCAACGATGCCGTCACTGATACTTGAGTTGGACGAGCTACACGGACTTGGCACTGACTACTACAGGCACGTTCTGTTGAGTCCACTGGTAATCTGCCCACCACTGTCCTCTTTGGAATTACTATGAAACAGCAATCTCTTACTTAGCTCAAACATGTCATTTACATTTTCGCCTCTGTTCTTTTGTATTATCTCCCTATATTTCAAGTAGTGCTACTCAGGACCAATACAAATACAACTGCAAGAATTGACATTTTAAGACATTATTTGGTTAAAACTGCAGGCATTTAGGTGTTTGGAAACATGAATTTTTTAAAATTACCATCAAAATGAAAAATACAAGACGAAATCTTTGTGGAGAACCATAGCATCCTAATGAATCCCAGCTGCTTAATCCCACCCATCTTTTTGGGCCTGCAAACCTCAGATGGAGTTTAAATAACTGTATGCTCTGGGTCACTGAACTCACGCAGAAAAGCATTCTTGTGGTTAGCTTTTAGTACTATGTAAAACCAAATACTGTATCTAACTTTATTTCCTTTAAACTCTCAGCCCACATCACTTCCAGTTAAGATGACACAATAAATTCACTCTTTGATGGATTCTCTCTGCAACAAACACACAGCAACGAGAGGAGAAACATAAAAAGAGAAAACCAAAAAAGATGCAGGCAAGCTGAAAAATAACATCACTATTTCTTTGAATAGATACGGGACAGAAACACAGAAGGGGTAAGTGTTCGGCTTGAGCCTCCCGTGCTCAGGATCTCAATACAGGCAACGGAAGTGTAAGCTTGGGTCCTACAAGGTTCCGGGGCCAAACACAGCCACAAAGGACAGAGTGAGACCCACCATCACTGCTTGAAGGTAGGAGGAGTCATTCCCGAAAGAAAGCAGCGGTCTCCTCGTGTCCTCTGGAGCAGCAGCCTAGGTAGGATGGAGGACACAGGCCAGGCGGGACGAGGAACTTGGAGAGGCAGCCTTTGCCCACCCAAGTGACCACACCGCCACGCCAGGCCTGGTTCTGGACGGGGCTCCACGGCAGCCCGGTAGAGATGACCAGAATGCCGCCAAACACTAGAGAGCGCAGAGCAGGACAAAGAGGGCTGAAAATGGGGAGCGAACGAAAACAACAAAAAACGCATCTCGTCCAAACATGCCCTTCAACCAGGTTCTGACTACATGAAAAAATCTAACGCCAACAAAGGCGAGCAATAAAATCAGTCACTGGGTCACAAATTCACTTCAGATGAAATCAATCAGTCCAACAAAGTGTACTTAAGACTCTAAAAAAAACCCCCGACAAATAAGTATATTTAAGTGGCTAAAAAAAGCTAATTAAAAAAGAATAAGAAATTATAAAACGAAAAGCCAGAATTAACAAGGGATGGCTAAAAATATCAACTGGGGATTATGTAAATGAAGAATACAGTCATTAAAATTTAAAAACTCAGTACACAAAATACTTTAGACTGGACAGAATTAAGGAAAGAACTGGTAAATTAGAAGAATACTAAAAAATTCACTCAGAATGCAGTCCAGATAGAAAAGAAGAAAAATACAAAAGAGCTGGTAAGAAACAAAGAAAAGCGCCACAAACACCGAGAGGTGTCACAGCACAACAGTGAGGACAGGGGAGAAGCAACACAGAGACACAAGCCAAGAACGCACAGGAGACATGGGAGTCCTCAGATGAGAGTGACATTCTGAATACCAAGAAAGACCATTTAAATACACAAATAAGCAGTAATTGAATCCATGAACAAATCCACACAAACTAAAACACTAAATATAAAAAGACAATCTTAAAAGCTACCGGGAGGCACCTGCCTCGCCCAGACATGCTGAGCACGCAGTGAGCAGCCAGCGGCTCTGCAGGCTCACGGGGCTCACGTGGACCTGGCTGGCGGCCTTTGAATGGGTCAGATCAGCACACTCAGGCTGTTTCACAGTCCCACAAGCATTTTGCCTCTTCCTTCACGGTTGAGATATAAGGTGAAGCCTTTCACTTTAGACAGAAACTTGTTGAAGAAACAGACCCCTAAATGGTTCTGGCAACTTCTGGCAACAGCAGATCTGTCCTCCCTGGAACAGATACTCACTCTGGATCTACATGTATCTTCCTTGCCCACCATGCTCCTGCCAGCACCAGACATGGGCTTTACCAGATTCCTTATTCACCATCATGGAATCACGACCAACTTCAGACCAAGGAACTCATTATACAGCAAAAGAAGTAAAGCAATGGGCGGATGCCAAAAGCGCTCATTGTCAGCCATAGTCATCACTAGCTGCTCTTCAAGCTCGATGCTTTCCATCTATGCTCCTTCATCACCTACAAATTTCTCTACTACATATTTATTTCATTCTACTGTATCTTCTCTGGAGCTACAGAGATGGAAAACAGAGTAAAAGGAGTGACAGCCTGGGTTATATGGAAAGGAACTTGACTTGGGGGATCACGGATGCATTACAATTTAAAAAATGATCTTGGAAAATGGAAACACAACATACACCATAATGACTAGAGTCACAAATTTTTCTTAAAAGGTTAGTAAACCTCTCATTGAGATTGCCCTGTAAAGCAGAGCTCAGACAAGCAACAGAAGGTAAAGACCTGAGTTCACCACCTCACTTCCAAACAGACAGAAAAACCTCTTGCCAAAACCAGCCACACGCTGCTCTCCAGGTGGAGTGCACAGCAGTCAACCAAGGGGACTGACAGGGACACAGGCCCTGGAATAGCCACTGTGCTCACGGAACCCTCTAAAGACTATGCTATGCCATGGCACAAGAGCACCACCTACTGAAATAATTCCAAGGGACAATTCAGTCCATTCATTAAAAAATGGCTTTCGTAAAATATGGCTGTGGCGAAACAGACTTCCAATCATTTCAGCTCAGCTAGCTGTGTCTTTCTCTTAACACTGGAGCGCTTGCCAAAACCTCCTGAAAAAGAAAGCGTGCCTTCCCTGTCTTCTTCCCATTCGTGCTTTAACTACCACAGAAGAGGCCCTTTCCCTCCTGTCCATCTTCAGCTATCTCACTGAATACTGCTATTTCTAGATCCTTCTCCCCAACCCGTTTTCCAAGGGACAGAGGAAAAACTCAAGGAGAGAAGCAGCAGCAGTTCTAATGGATCTTGGAAGGATATATGTAAAGTCTGGTCAAATTTTAAGCCTTCCAGAGCACAGTGCTAAGATTAGGGAATTGTGTTTTTTCAACTCATTTAAAGATAATTACAATAGTCCCTTCTCCCCTCAAAGATCTTAAAATGAAGGCAGACATTCTAGACTAGCAAAGCTGAGGGTCAGATGAACTGTTAATAAAATAGAGTAATGAAGAAAATACATGGGAAAGATGATGTATGAGATATTTTAAGTAACATCAGGGTAGAGCTGATTGCTTCTGTTATGCTGTGCATTAAACATATAATTAAAGCCGTGGCAAAAAAGAGGGGTCTCTCTGGAGCCCTGCATGGCTCATACGAAGCCCCTAGGTATTGCCAAGTGCAAAAACCCTGACACAGACTCAAACAATTCACAGAAATTCTCACCTGTTGGTCATTTAGCTTTTATATTTTACTGCTTGGTGGGGCACTCCAGGAGCTAGTGTACGTATCATCTCCACTGTGCCACGGTCGAGAGGAAAGGCAGCAGCTTTTGCTTCTCCCTGACATGTCTGTGCCCCTCATCCAGTGACAGCCAGGGTTTCCACCACAGCTGCAGCATTCACAAAATCAGAGAGGAGATCCTCCACGAGGCACTGTCACAGAAGAAATAACATGTATTCCCCAAATACCAGTCATGTGATGCCTGCAGTACAAACTTTTTAATTTGGAAATCAAAAAAACTTCAAAACAATAAATGTGCATGTCTTTTATTTCAATTACTTCATAGAAAAAAAAAAGACATTTTAGAAAAACTCCAAATGTGATAAACTGCTATGTTAAAAGTGCAGTTTGTACACATGGTGTGTCTGCTAATGCCTCATGGCAAGTGGCAACCAGGCAGTCACAGGGAGGGGAAATCCCACTGAATATGATAACCTCCGGGAAGAGACCTGTTGAAAATGAATGAGGTTATACAGGGACAGATTCTAAGATAAAGAACAAGTGACTATTTAACAAAGCAGGAAAAAACCCAACATAGGACTCATAGGCCCATAGAATTAAAAACAAAAACAAAGCATAACCTTGGGATTTAGCTGTCTAATATAAAATACCATAATGTTAGAATACACTAACAGGGTCTAGCAAAAATTTAGTGATCCTGCTCAATTTGGTCCAATTTTGATTCTCATCAGAATTTCAGGTGTAGTGGACATTTGCAGTTACCTCTCCAGCATTCATTCTCCACCTTGCCCCTTCCTAACAAAATCTGAAACTTTCCAGCCAGCAGAACTTAGTGAGATAAAAAGGGCTCTGATTGGGTAAAAGCAGTGGCCATGAACCAGGGACAATCTCACCCCAGAAAGGACCTTTGACAATGTTTGAAGACACTTTTGGTTGTCACAACTGGGAGGAAGGTGTCACTGGTATCCAGTGGGCAGAGGCCAGAGACATTGCTAAATGTCCTCCAATGCAGAGGAAAGTCCCCCACAACAAAGAATTACCCAGCCCAAAATTTGCTCCCTCACTCCCATGCTAGCACACAGAACCTGTGGTATTACCTCGTATGGCAAAGGAGTGACTATGACCTTGCATGGCAAAAGATGTAAGTTCAGGATCTCAACAGGATTTTCTTCTGGATTAGTAGGGTGGGCCGTACATGCAACCACACATATCCTACGAGAGACAGAGAGGCAGGGGAGCCTGGAGACAGACATATGGAGGAGGCAGCAAGGTGAAGACAGAAGCAGAGATGGGATGGCATGGCCACAGCCCAGGAGTGTCATGCTGGGCAGCCACCAGAGTGGGAAGAGGCAAGGACAAGATTCTCTCCTCGAATCCCCAGAGAGAATGTGGCCCTGCCAGATTTCAGACTTCTGGCCTACAGAATTGGGACAGGATAAATATCTTGTTTAAAGCCACCAAATTTATAGTCATTTGTTTCAGGAGCCTCAGGAAACTAATACAGCATCCTTCAAGGAGGTGTACAAATGGCAAACTACAAGAAGGGAAGCAAACTTACATCTTGCTCTTTTTTTGACCCAAAGATTTCTCTTGCACAGAGATGCCAAAGGTTTCCAAATCAGGAGTTTCTTCTACTGTCAAAATCCCAAGAGAAAAACAGTAAGCACTTCTGATACCAAATGCATGCCGTAAAGTCCATCACCTGGCTCGTCACCACCTTCCAAAGAATGGCTCGTCCCCTCCGCCACCAATCCCACGAAGCCCTCTCTTTCTTCTTCACTGAAGCAACAAAGCATCATTTTAGCACATTTTATGTACAAACTATATTTACTTACTTTTGAATTATTGTCTACTACTTACACAAAAATGTTTTCATTGTTCAATGGTATATTTTTCTATTTGTGGAATATATTTGGATATCTTGGGTTGGGATGAAACACATCACAATGTTTACCATTCAACTGAACAGAAATAAGTCTTCATTTACCGGCTTGTCACTCAGTGGCAGGCTTTTAGGAATGAACTGAAGTCATCAAGTGAGGGTGGGTGTGTGTACGTCATCCCTAGCTTGGCTTCCCTGCCCTCTTTGTTCACACCCTACTCTGCAGGAATTGAGGCTGGAAGTCAGTGGCCTGGCCCAAGCCCTTCGCTTCACAACGGAGGCAGCAGGTGCAGAGGACAGAGTACCTTCCACAGACCATCCACCTGGGGAGCAAGAGCAGAGTCCATACCCCAGCACTTGTCCCACATTCTACCTGAGATTACATGAAAGAATTGAAGAAAAGTGTCAGGAATAAAGAAGCAGAAAATGGCAGAACATTTTTTGTTTGAGAAAAGATGAAATGATGAAAGTATTCTTTAGCCTAGAAAAGGGAAGGCTGGTGAATGAGTTATAAAGGCCTACCGGTGAAGAAAACATTGACTGACTAAAAGACACTCAACATACAATTATTTTACAATGAACACCAGACCTTGGTTTTCTACCTTTCTGTGTGTCTTACAACCCAAAGAGTCTTCCAGGCTCTAATCATACGAGACTCTATTACACTAGATTCTACTGACACTACATGTCAGTGGTGGAACAGAAACCCACTCGGCCAGTTCAAGTCAAGTGGAGGAAGGGGTGTTACGGAAAGGCTACAGTGAAAGATCCCCTGGATGATACCCAGAAAGAAAAGCTTCAGATGGACCAAATGGGAACTGGGACTAGAAGCTCCTGCCTCCACCTCTCATGGGTCTCCACCTGTCTGCTCCACTCTACAGCTTCTCCCTGGAGACCAGCTCCCTCTGCTGTCTCATAGCTTTTTCATTCCCTCTGGCTTGCACAAGGTTACACATCTTTTATGCTGCAGTTCAGGACCTGGTCACGAGTCATTATGAAATTCCTGACCAAGGACTCACCATCAGCTCAGCATCCCAAGGTCCCCAGGTGATAGCTGAGGAAACTAACCAGGTCCCTATATTCAACCTTGAATGGATCTCTGAGTTGGTCCTAGAATATCTAACTTTGGTAAGAACCAAGAACTAATTATCAATGCTTCTTCAAAGTCCAAAGTCAGATGCACAAACCTGCAACCCAAGGCAAGACCAAAACTCATTATTTTCTGAATTATGTTTGTTTTTATTGTATTGATTTTTTGTAATACCTCCAATTTGTTCCTTGAAAATTTGAGGTGGTTAACATTTTCCCATCCAATTAAACGAAATAAAATATAACCAAAGGCAAATGGATGAGAAAAATAGGGCAAGAAAGATGTCCTAATTCCAGAAACTGAATGCTACCATACACTACAAAAGGGACTTTGCAGATGTGATGTCAACATCCTGAGATGGGGACATTATCCAGGTGGCCCCAGTGCAATCACAAGGGCCCTTATGAGGAAAGGAGGGGAGCAGGACAGTAGGAGGAGATGTGACAATAAAAGCAGAAGTCATAGAACAGGGCTGAGAGTCAGGGAATAGGGGCAGCCTCTAGAGGCAGGAAAAGGCAAGGAAACAGATTCTGCCCTAGAACCTCCAGAAGGAATCAGCCCTGCTGACACCTTGACTTTAGCCTCATGAAACTGATTTTGGACTTCCGCCCTACAAAACCGTAAGATAAGAAATCTGTGTGTGTGTTTTATGCCACTATGTTTGTGGTAATTTACTACAGAAGCAAAAGGAAACTAACACAAGTCAGTACACAAACTGCAGCTGGCGGCTAGTGGTTGACACCAACTGGCTCTAAGTGTTTTCATGGCCAACCCTAAACTGGCAAACAAATCATGACTCAATTTGTCCAAAAGCTAAAGACAAAGCAACTGTAAAGAAGCAGCACAGTATTCCTGATATCCTCTCTGAGGAGATATCTCTCTCTTTGTCCCTTCTTTTAACAGATACTTTGCCTACTCAGGTAATGAAAAGGATCTACCTATCTACACAGAATTTCCTATTTTAAAATGTTCCAATAATGAATGGCTTCCCTCCAGATTTATGTTATTCAGTAAATATCCACCACTCATTCTCAAATACCTTCTCTTTGACAACAATTTTTTTCATTTATTTCACTTTCTCCCAGATATCAAAATATTTTTCCATCTATACAGGAGGAATCCTACTTCTTTTTTTTTTTTCTTCCTCTTTTTGCTTTCTCCCTTGCTCCTTCTCAACATCTTGAGTTTCTTTCATCATAGGTACAGGAGGAACAGAGGAGAGGGAGTCTTAAAATCCAAAGAAAGGACAATCACTCCCACGTCAAACTGGACAGAGGCCAGCAAACCTGGGTTATCATTAATATGAAACATCAGTTCTCTAACAAGTGTCACCACAATCAATGAATAAATACGTGGTATACCAACAGCAAATCAAGAACAGCAAATCTTTCAGCAATTCCTAAGTATAAGGAATAACTTAATTTTTCAAATTTGGGAAGATGGCCTTCTGACCAATATTTTTTAAGGGTAGAATCCAAAAATTATTCCAAAAAATTCACGAACAATCAAATAATCACTTTCAGCACATCAGAGTATATACAGAGGTAAATCTAACCAGACTTACCTTTCATTAAAAAAAGAAAATGAGATGAAACTGATCTAAATTTGTATGTTATTTAATTTCAGTGCTGCCCTGTACAGATAATTAGATCACAAAATCATGAAGTTTTAGAACCAGAAGCAACGTTAGGGATTGTCTACACTCAAATCTCCCAGTTTGCAGATGAAGAGACTCAGACCCTGTATCAGTCACATCCCCGCTGAAGCCTAGGCTGGCCTGGGGACACTCAAGAGCCATGCACCCTAGACAGTAAGAGCAGACACAGAAGAGGGGGCAGAGGACCTGGGCCCAGCTTTGCCCACCCCTGCTTCCAGTCTTTGGTCTATCTTACAGCCTTCAAATCAAGGTACACTTACCACTGGGGATATACGGAAATTGTCCAAGGCACACACAGGCACAATTAACTTTAGGAAGATCAATTTCTAGATCTTCAACTTTCCCAGGTTCTTTTTCCGAAAAGTCCTCTCTCTCGGAGCTGAGGCTGAAGGGCTTGCAGCCTCTCCTTTTGCACCTCTCCAGTCATCAATGTTTCCCCCTCCTTTGCAGAAGGGAGCCATTTCTCTCATCCCTGAACCTTCCTACGGTGCATGACAGCATGACGTGTGAAAACAAGGGCTCCAAGCAAAGTGGCCATTCAAGACATTGGCACTGATACGGCTCCTGAGGCACCCACGAAACACCAGCACCACCCCATCCATCTCAATGAGATCTGCAGTTCACACAGAATTTAATGATTACTTTCAAAACTGATAAAATGTTTATATCATTTAATCATTTGTATACCAGCAATAATTAAAAAGATAAAAGAAAATGTTAAGTGACACACATTCGCACTGCAGTATCTTCTGAAACTACAGCGCCTGTGTTTTAGTATTTGCTGTATCCCACTCAGCCAGAAGCAGCCTCTCCGTAGGCTGAACTCCCTGTCCTGAATGTCTTCCACTTCCCAGCACCCACCCCAGTTCCAAATGGAACTGCATCCCACGTATTCCCCTGAGGTCTCTGGGATCCCTCCCTCCCTGAAGCTTTCCTCCATCCATTCTGCTCCATTTCCTCCTTTTCTATTAAAAAACTCTTTTTTCCCATCTTCAAAAAGACTAAAAGTAAAACCCTTCCCTTGATGGTGTCCCCCGCTTCCTCCCGTCCTTCAGAGCCACGCTTCTTCCAGTGTAGTCAGTCGGCGCTCACTCACTGCTCTCTCCATTTTCTCAGTAACTGTTCACTTCTCAATCTGCAGAAGTGACTTCTGCTCCTAACATCCTGCTGGAGCTTTCTGAGCAAAGGTCACCAGCAACTCTGCTGCCAGACCTCCTGGGGCCAGACCTCCCGGGGCCCACCCCGCGTGCCCTCCTGCCCTCCGTGCAGGTCGAAGGCTGCCTGCAGCGCCCCTCAGCACATACTCTCCGCCTTCCGTCTCATGGACGTCACCTTCCTTTCTCCGACAGCTCCTTCTCAGTCAGCCCCTCTGGACACTGTGCAATGCCCACGATTCTCAACACAGACTCTCTGGCCTTGCAGTAGAGTTTCAAAGGTGTAAAACACACACACACACATACCCCACAAATCCCATCCCTTGCCATTTTAAAAGCTTAGGCTGACTTTCCCATCAGGCCCTCACCCTGGAAGATTGGTCTCATAACCAAGGGGAAAGCTCTAATTCTAAGTCCAGAGAGACATTGAGGAGATGCCCCAGCATAAGATGAGGAATAGAGACACATTTATTTCTCTGGGTCCCTCTTCCCTTCACGTTTTACTTATGATGCTAACTGTACATTCTGTCCCAAGCCTGTTTGTGACACCAAGCAGTGTTACTAATTACCTAAACGCAGGCCAGGAGCTGCCTCTACCACTCACTACTGCCTTAAGAATAAATGCAGGAGCAATCAAACCACATCTGAACGGACAAGAGCTACAGCAAGTGACAACTTTTCAAACGGGCAAAGACTATACAGTCAACCCTTTCCAAAAACCTGGTTGGAATCATCAGTTTACTCCCTCTCATTCACCCACCTCAATCGTTCAGATGAAAGGCAGTAAGGAGGCCTGGTCTGAGACAGGGGGTAAAAGCAAACGTCCAAAGATGATACACCAAGTTTTCATTGACTTGCTGTCTCCCAATCTTGAGAGAAAGAGGAGGAGGGGGGTGAGATCGAGTTGGTGCCCAACAGTGAACCACCCCGTTCACCTCCCTCACTATCAGCCACGCCACTGGCAATCCATCGGGGCCACGCAAGCCTCCTCCTCAAGGCCTAGACTTGGCAGCAAAACAAATGGGCTGCTGAGAGAGAGATGAGTATGAGAGGGAGACATGTCCTGGGCCTCACGGAGGAGTGGGCCAACTCTCAAAAGCAACCCTGCAGCCCAACTTTGAGAATTACTTACTAAATGCAAATGCCCAGAGAGGACATCCCTCTCATTAAACAGCAATACTAATATTTAAGAGGAACTTGCTGACAGTGAGTAAAGGTGGTTAGGCACCACCCCTAGCAATGGGGGACAATGGACAAGACCAAGGTGCCAGCAAAAGGCGAAATGAGAAGATGTCAAAGACAGGTTCTGCTTAGAGCCAGCCTGGGCCACTCCAAAACATTTAGCCTGCCATTTCTGAAATACCCAGTTCTTACAGGACCAAGAAGGGATGGTCTATGCTATTTATTATAGAGCACTAGCCAAATTACTTGATCATTCTGTGACTGTTACTCACTCTTCAAAGTTCTGTTTTGAATACTCACTCTTCTTTGTAGGAGACCATTTTGTTTACTGTAAATACAGCTTACTTAGATTTGCATACACATAAAAAGTATACTTGACTCACTGTGTTCCAATATTATCACATGCAAGCAAAGAACTCACTTTATGAAAGATAAAAATTCAATGAATGGCAACAGCTTAACTATTTCCTATTTCGAGCCATCAATAAAGTCAAAACTCTTCTGAAAACTGAATAGTCACCCGTACCTCTCTGTCTTTTCATCTAATAAACATCAGTACAACAGAGTGAATTCGGAGGCAATTTTGGAAGCAGATTGCTAAAGTCTGAAACCCCACTGGGCAGCACAGGCCATGTGATTTTGGGATATTATCTAACCCCTCTGTGCCTCAGTTGATGCATCTGTAAAATGGGGGAAACATATAGTGGGGGTGTTATGAATAATAAAACGTATTAATTACACAGAAAGCACTTAGAACTGTGCCTGGCACATTGCAAGCACTCAAATGTTAGCTATTATCATTAGTTAGTGCCCTTCTAATAAAAAGGAACTGATGATTTTCTCCAGATTTCTCCACTAGGTAGAAATAATCTCTCTCCGCAAGCCTAAATGCCTGTCAGCAGAGCTGCTTGTGAAAGCAAGGGAGTTAACAGTGAGAAAAAGCACTGTCCTGGACAGGCTATGTGCCCCACAAACCCAAAAGCCCCCAAGTTGTTTACATTACTACACCACAGATATTTGAGTCGGAGGTTGCAAGATTTTGTTAAGCCAGTTCCCGCTACATTCAAAACATGGCAATATAAGATGGTTTGGTTGGCTGTCAAGTCATGGGTTGTATAAACACTAGTTTACAACAAAAATGGCTATAAAAGTGGTATGATTCCTACTGGTTTTATTAAATAATATTTGGGGCCTTTTATTTTTCTAGCTGCAAATAATAGGGAGAAGAGTCCACTTGAGATCAAGACTCAAATTTAAATAAACTGTAAATTTCTCAACATAACTTGGAAACTTCAGTTCAGCCTCTTTTTATGTGCAAGACCAAACACGGTACCGTTCATAATTTGAAACCTAAACATATCACTAGCAAACTGGGTTCCAATCCCAGCTCTGCTCCGCACAGCACCATTAGCTGTGTGGCCCAAAGTATTTCATGTCTCTCTAAATGAAAAGGGTAATGATACCTACTGATTTTACAGTAGGTAAAAGAAGATTAAATGACATGATTAATAGGAGTAAACAATAGTTGTAGCTGTTAATAAGTAACACTAGAAAATATCCTTCACTGGAGCTCTGAGACTCTTCCTCTCTCTCTCTCACACACACACACACACACACTCACACACTCACACACACCCATCCTATGAAAAAAATGGAACTGAACAAAGGAGTAAGGGAGAAAGTATAAAAAGAAAACAATTTCAAATTCCTTCTACATAGAGGGAAAAAATGATTGTGATATCTGGGAGAACGTGAAGATAAGATACATTGCCAAAGAGAAGGACTACAGGAAGAGTCATAAACTGAGTCATAAACATTTCCCAAATAACAAAGGAATCTAGAAAGAGTTTATTTCTCAGACAGAATCAAAGGTGAAGTTTCCATGCCCTTAGGGGCTACAAAGATACTATAATAAACACAAACACACACAACCAAAAACTGGGTAGCAAACACCACAATGTTAGCAACAGTTACCTTTACGTGACGAGGGTGTTTTTATCTTCATTAAACTTTTCATTAACTTCTAAATTTCCTATAATAGTCATGCATTATTTTTTTAACCAGTTCAGTGGTTTCTGTGGTTTACACCCAAACGACCCGTTTCCCCTAAGCCTACCAGGGCAATCCCATTCTCTTGTCAGTGACGGTGCCCTGGCCGAGACACAAGGAGACGTGTGGCATGGGACTTCTAGGAAAGGTTTCCTTCCTCCTCAAGGGAAAAGCAGGAGGAGCACTGCTTTCTTGTGAATACGGTCATGTGCAGATGTGATTCACTGTTCATCATTCAATATGCAGTGACCTAAATTCACCTACTGTGCAGCAGACACCGAGCTGGCACTGGGGCCAATGAAAAGATAGTAATTTTTTGCCTTCAAAAACCTTATAGGATAGAAGACTGAAAAACACACAATCTAGTGGGGCAGCAGATATGCAAACAAAAATTCCAACAAGACTGTGAAAACACTCTAATGGCAGCACATACACAGAACATTGGGGCACAAAGAAAGACTTCACAAACCAGAAGAGTCCTAAAGGATAATTACTGTTCAGGCAAAGAAAAAGGGAGCTTCATCAGATCCTATGCCTGCACCACAGTGTATTTCTTCCAGAGGCATGGGAGTGCCTGACCAGATGCACGCTTATCAGTGTGGGCACTGTCCTAACTGCGTCCGGCAAACTCCGAGAGTTTGCTGCCCTGCCTGGTTCTAAAGGCAAATCAAACACCCTTTAGGGAATGATGCTCTTCATTCTTTATAATTCAATACTTTATGTTTAGCATATTCTGGTTTTTACATCATGATTTCTATAACTGCAAAAATCAGCTCAAGCACATAAGCACTAGGTACAAACCAGGAGCCAGGGTGTTTATCTTGAACATGTCTTACAAACACCACCCTTTCACGTCTGTGGTGTCACCGCTTAGCTCTTGAGCCATATTTAAATATGGGGATTATGTTTGGTGTTGTTTCTAGGAGTCCATAAACAATAACGTTAGCAGATAAATACAAAAATCTTACTTACTGATCTTCCACTTTGTTCTTTACAGGTAAGAGAATTTGTTGGATAAATGGCGGTATGTAGAATAAAACAAAACAAAACAAACTTACCATGAGTAAAAAAAAACTAACCAATCTCATAGATTAAACAAAACAAAAACAAAAACAAAGACAAGACAGTTTTAATGCCCAAACTGATCAGCTGCTCCATAACACACCATGAACAACAATAGAACACACAAGAGGAATATGAAAGTCTGGAAGGAAGGCAGGAGTCTGTGTTTCTCATGCGAACTTTAAGGCTGTGAAAGAAATACATGAACCTTTAATACACCTAAGAATATACTAAAGCTAATAGAAGTTGCTAAAATCGCAAAGGAATTTCAAGTGCCAAAACTTGCTTTATTTATTCATGATGGAAATATTTTTCTAAAGCTATTACACAATTCTCTGTCTTTTTAAAAAGAGCATCCTGGGCCGGGCCCGTGGCACACTTGGGAGAGTGCGGCGCTGGGAGCGCAGCGACGCTCCCGCCGCGGGTTCGGATCCTATATAGGAATGGCCGGTGCACTCACTGGCTGAGTGCCGGTCACGAAAAAGACAAAAAAAATAAAATAAAATAAAATAAAAAAATAAATAAATAAAAAGAGCATCCTAAAATTTGGATGACTTAGGGGCTGGTCATTGCTAAGAATTACTGTTCAGTTTTTTTTTTATATAATAATGCCTTTGGGGACCACTAGAGTGTGTGTGGCGCTCTGCTCCCACACTAAATGGTCCCAGGTGGCTATATGTTCTTTATGTGACATTTATTGGTTTACATCTTAATCTGGAAACATGTTAAGAAAATAGAAATCATCCATACTTACTGGTATTTTTCAAAAATTAATTTTTTCAAAGATAATATGGACATGTCTTCGTAAATCACCTTAAACACTAAATAATTCATTCCTGATTCATTTCTATAAAAAATACATCAAACACTAAGATTATTAGAGACAGCAAATTACTAAGAGTATTCTTATAGCAGCTAATACTTACAAAGTGCTTATTCTACACCATGACCGATTAGAAGCATTGTAGACACATCTCAATCCCCACAATCCCATTAAGGAAACTAAGGCAAATATCTTACCCAAGGTCACACGTCCTGTAAGAGATGGAACCACTCACTGAGAAACACATCACAAATCACTGACGACATGTCACAAAAGGAAATAGTTTGAATATGAAAAGTAACTTTTTTGTTGTTTTTATCCATATTAAAAGCAAACTTTTCCAGCAAACTCAACCTAAAACCCTTTGGCTTCTCAAGGGGAACTATCATTTTTTCTGAGTATTTGCATTCTTCATTTGTCCACGTTGCTTAACCCCTCTCTAAAATCTCTCTAGCAAACCTGCCCGTCCCACATGATCAGGGTCAGCAGTCTCATTCCACGATTCTCAGTGGTCCTTCCAATGGTCAGTGGCAATGTCTCTGCCTGCTGTTTCTGTTTACACATCCCAAGTTACCCACCAAACTTCTGTGAGGACCCAGACAGTGTCAGCCTCTGACAAAGGAGAAAGGCAGCAAAACGCTTTCCAGAGTTAAAGAATTCCATTTGTCAAATCAATCTGATGATGCTGGACTAACTGAGTACTTCCATCCGACCACCTCACCACCCGCTATTTGATATGAAATTGCATAATTTCCGAAATGGAAACCATTCAAATTGCCCTTTAGAGAGTTAAACGAGACAAATTTTTTTTTTGTCTACAACAAAAAGACAGGCACATTTTAGACAGGTGCTGTATAGAACAATTTGTTTGTAATAATTTTTTCCTGAATAAAAATACATTTCTGTTCTCCTTATATCAAAATTCACTTGGTATGCTTTTTTTTTTTTTTTTTTTTTACCTTTGCCATATGGTAGTATAAATCAGTTTTTCCAACTGATAAGTTTCTCCCGTTCTCCCAAGTTCAATTCAAAACTTCTCTCAAGAGCGCTGAGGCTTATCAGCGGCACAGACAGACTTATGTCCCCAGTTCCTAATAATCACTATATTAATAATCTCTGTATCAGAATAAAAATTTCTGACATAAAAGGAAAATGTTTGGCATTTAACATTAGTGAATGGGAGGAAGAACTGTTTCTTTTTATCTAAAAATATTCTTGCTTTCTCTAAAACACACAGTTTCAGCAAGAATAATTAGTAAAGTAGGATTTTATTTATAATTTCATTGTTCAACCTGATCATGTCTGTTTAATATAAGATGATTTGCCTCTACTAAGACCATATATAGGAGAAAATTTAACTTCCTATGGCTCATGTCATAAGTATTGGTTCTAGCAGATCTTAACAGTTTTCCATAAGATTTTGATGTACCGTATGTATCTGTCCATGCACGTGAAAACCACTGGGCCACTTCGAGGCTGTGGATTATTCTTAGCATGCACTAATACAAGCACTGCTCAGTTGTACTTCCATACAAGGGTCTGTGGTTTTGTGTTTTATGTGCATTTCTTTTTACATTTTCTCATAAAAGGTCAGCTGATGTCCAGCACTTGGTGTATAGATTCAGCGTGTTTCACTTTGGCCCCTGATATCTTGGTCACCAAGCTCTTGCCCAAGCACATATTTCTGGCTCTCCCGTCTCGACTGGCTAGTCGACTGTCTGCATCCAGGGTTCCCCTTTGATTAGTCGGCCACATGGCATTTCTCTCGTTTTCTTATTTCCAATGACTCTCCTCTTTCTTCATTGTTTTCTGTTCCTCTCAAGAGTGCCATTTCAATCTATGTTTTCTACTTTCATATTTTATTAGTGTGTTTTCTACAGTTTCTCAGAATTACTACGTGGGATTCAGACTTTTTAAAAAAATTTCCAAACCTTTAAAATATCTGGTTAGGTAAATAATGCTTACAAGCATATATAATCTAATAAATGACACTATCTATCTGAATCCTGCCAATGACAGTATATATAGATTAACAGGTATGGTTTTCACATAATCACTGACTGCTCTTGCATGTTCAATGGTTGGAGCAGAAACCTAAAAACCACATAACTGAACCTTGAAGAAACACACATGAGTACACTATAAACACCGCATAATAAAGAGGTAGCTGTGTTTCACACTTGTATTCCACAGGGGAATAGTAATTTCATGTGTTGACATCCACTGGTGAGGCTTAGAACTGTGCTAAAATTCAAAAATGTTTCTTCTCCACAAATTTTGTATGAATTCAAATAATATTAATAAATTCTCTATTGTTCTTCCGATTTAAAAAACAATTTTTAACTTTAACTGTACCATACACATTTTAGAATGGAGCCTGAACATACATATAACTTAGGTCTGCTGAAAGACTGCTTCCAGAAAACTGGTCTCATATAATCCGATCTTCCAGTAAACTCTGAAGAATGCTGCATCAGTTAATTCTACCTCCTGAGTAGGCAGGTTTGTCACTGGGTTCCAAAACAATAACGTTCAAGCATGGGGAACGAGGGGATGACTGACCACAACTCATTTGAACTGCTAAGGAGGCTTATATCAATCCACAGACCTAAGAAACTCAATTAATCCCAAGAAGGAAAATGCCTTATTTGGGTCCCCACAGAAGCTGACCTTGAGGGAAGAATGTGAATGGAAGTAGTTTATTGGGATAGTAAAGGGAACACTGTTAAGGAAGTGGAGAAGTGAAACAGGGAAGAGAAGGGAGCCAACAAAAAGAGAACAACATTAAGGCAACTACTTAGTGGGTATCTGGAGCTAAATCCAAGAGCAACCTCTGGGAAATGGTACAAAACACACTTCTCTGAAACAAAACATATAGTATAACTGCAAAAACTCACAGCAAAGAAGAAATCCTAAAAGCGCGCAAAGGTAAAAAAGACAAATTACTTTCAAAGGAACACTGCTAAGAATAGAAGCTAACTTCTAAATAGCAGACAGTGGAAAGACAGGCTCGACATTCTGAACAAACTGCTAACCCAGAATTCTATACCCAGCAAAAATATTTTTTAAGGATGAAGATGCAGTAAGAACATTATCAGGCAGATTAAAAAGTGGGAGTTTATAACACCAAGGTCAAGGGTTCAGATACCTGTACCGGCCAGCTGCCAAAGAAAAGAGTAGGAGAGTTTACCAGCAAACCAGCAAAGAAAATTCTAAGAAATGTTCTTCAGGTAGAAGAAAATTATCTCAGGAGAAAGGTGGAAAGTAGAAGAAATAATAAAGACCCAAAGAAAAAAAAAATTAATTATGCACGTAACTGTAGAAAACTAACAACAGCAACAGAACATAAGCCCACTCAGTAGAGACTGGTCAGGAATACAGAACTGCAGGGGAAGGAGTTTGCTGAAAAGACTCAGGCCCAAACCAGAATTTCCACACAATCCAGGTATACCAGACCACACAAGACCCAGAAGTGCTTACAAGGTCAACCATTAAAACCTGAGCTGCACAAAAAGCCTTCCCCAGGGAATCAGCAGCAAAGCAGCAATTTAGCTCAACCACAGGGCTCAAGTGCTGGTCCCCACAGGAAGTTCCCCCATTTTAGGAGTAAGCAAAGGACAACAAATTAGTTCCACTGCAGAGTTTAAGTAGAAGAGTTAAGTGCAGAGTTAAGTGGGAACAGTGAATAATCCAATACAGAACTGAAAGAAAAAACAAAATACCCACAGATCAGAGACAAAGTTTGATACTAACTAGTAAAGGTCTAACACCACCAAAGAATACATATAAGACCTAGAAGGATCAGAAGCCCCCTGAGCTCCCAAGCCAGGGAGGGGAGAGGGCTGGGGTCCTTAGCCACACCCTGCTGACATCGACAACCAGCCCAGCAACAACCACCAAGCCACCACAGGAAATGCCCCAGGCTTCTGAGATGGGGTGATGAGGGGAATAAAGGCTTTAGCCACACACCCTGACATCTGCATCCAGCCCAGTGATGACCACCAAGCCACTGAAGGAAGCCCCCTGGTCTCCCCTGCCAGAATGACGGGGTGTCATGGGCCTCAATCACACCTCCCACTCCTTCCTCTTCTTCCCACCCTATTTCCCTCCCCCTTCCCCTTTCCATTTCCTTTCCTTTTTCCCTCTCCACCTCCCTTCCAACTGCTCCACAACATCTTAAAATGAGGCATGGAGCTGGGGGAAGTCAAACCCAGCCACATCTAGGCAAGCTGCCACCACTGCCCTGAGCCCTGCCGGGGTCCTGAGGGATGGAGCAAGGGGGAAGCCGAACCCAGCCACCGCCAGGTAAAGAGCACACCAAAAACACCATTTCCATTTCCATGCAAGTAGCCCACCATAGCCACTGCAATTGCTACGGCTGTCTCAAAAGCAGCTGTTCTCTATAGCAGCAGTCACAGCCACAATGCAGATGGCACGCCAGACTCTCAACTGCATTGACAAAAGGAGAGGCACCAGTGGAGACCAAAAAATAAACAGAGATCCTCTCTCTCCACAAAGCACACTCCAGAGTAATAGAAGAAGCATCTGATTTACGACAGTAGGGAAGGACTTCCTCACACCTGTCTTAGTACTGGACAGATCTAGGCAACAAACCAACAGAGGAACAGTTAATCTATCAGATGGAGAGAACAAATCTATGGTTATTAGAGGAGGAGGGGGGTGGATAAGGGGCATGAAGAATAAGTATGATTTGTAACAATGAATATTCTAATAAAAAAGAACTTAAAAAAATAAAATAAATTTTTAAAAGCCTTACAAATTAATGAACTCTAACCTCACATCACATACAAAATTAACTAAAAATGGGTTAAAGACTTTAATTTAAGAGCCAAAGCTATGTAACTCTTAAAAGAAAACATAAGGGGAAAGCTTCATGGTACTAGATTTGAAATGATTTCCTGGATATGAACCAACTGTAAGGAAACAAAATGAAAAAAGATGAACCAGACTTCATAAAAATTTTCAAATGATGTGTATCAAAGGTTACTATCAAGAGAGTGAAAAGACACCTGACATGATTGGAGAAAAATATTTAGAACCCATATATCTGATAAGGAGTTAATATCCACAATATGTAAATAACTCCTATAACTCAGTAACAAAAAGACAAACAGCCTGAGTAAAAAATGAGCAATGGATCTATAGTTACCATAATTGGGAAGCAGGGAGACTTTTGAAAAGAGGTGGTCATCCTATGGTGAGGACACAAGTTGACAAACCTTGCTCAGTGCCTCCACATAAATAAAAATGACAGAGAGTTTCAAGATGGCGGTGGCTGCAGCGGCTGGCGCAGAGTAGCTGAGGTGGAAAAGGCGGCCACTGGGCCTCAGGCAGCCGGGAAACTTGTGGACCTTCCTCTCGCCATCTCTTAAGGGAGGACCGCTGCTGGTGGCCGGTCGTGGGGGGTGACCGCCACTTTGCCCCCGGCAGGAGAGGCTGCCTCATTTACAGGCAACAGCTTTGAAGTGTGGAGCAGGAAAAGAACTGTTTCTTAGCTGCAAAAGCGAGTCTCTAAACAGGGAACACGGCGCCAGGGCTGCTGTGGATGCAGACAGGATCCCGGAGGCCGGGGCCGTGCTGAAGGCAGCCAGCTGCCCTATTCAGGATTTGAGGTTTCAGGCCGGCATTAAAGAAGATTCCTGGGAGCGCCCGAGCCGCGCCGCGACTGAACAGCCCAAGGCAGCAGCGGCCGTGAACAGGGAAGGCAAGAAACCACAGACAGAGAGTGAGCACCTAACCTGGCACAACCCTTTGAGTGACCCCTGGCCCAGCTCTGTTCGGGGGGATTACGCCCACCCGGCTCCCGCCTGCATCACCAGGCCACTCACCGCCCCAGGGCTGCCTCCATTTTCCCAGGTGCTGGCAGCTCCGCCCAGCTCGGCCGTCACTGAGCCTTCCCACTTGCTTGGCCCTGTGCGGGGCTTTCCCACTCCCTCCGTGGTTCTCTGGCAGGTTGGTGGCGTGGGGCGTCCCGGGCCACTGTCGGGAGGACAAGGAAGTACGGGCAGGCCGACTGTCACTCCACCACACCCTGGAATCAGGCCCCCGGGAAACTTCCTATTACTGGGAGGCAGAAACCATCTCTGCAGCCACCAGTTCGGAAAAAAAGCCTAACCAATTTCTGGTTGGGAATAGTGTGGTAGGAGAGTTCCCAGGTCCGCTTGAACCTGCCAGAGAGCTGGCTGCAGGTGGGCGCTAGATTCGGTCTATGCCGGGGGGATACAAAGGTGAACAAGACCGGAGAAAGATCTACACAGTGCTACAAAGGCACCCAGAGAGACCGGTCATCTGTGCCTAGCAGAAACCTGGTAGACTTCCTGGGCAAGGCGGTGCCGAGCAGGGTCTCGAAGGCCCAGCTGATAGACGAGGGGCGCAGAAGACACACCCCAGCCCAGCACAGTGCGCACAGAGTGGGGAGACATGCGTCCAGGGAGGCGGAGACTCAACAGAAACCACACACCCTGTGGGGTCACCACTGCATGATCCAACAGCCTGGGCCAGAGCACACAGAACAGGGAGAAGTCCTGCACAGGAAGTGAAAGCTCAACAGAGATCACACACCCTGTGGTATGTGATCCACCAGCCCAGCAGAGTCCAAGCTGATCAGAAAGGTGGCTCCCCAGAGAAGCCCAAGACCCGAGGCAACCACACACACAAGGCACTAGAGGCCAACTGAGCAGTCACGGAGGGAGCCATACGAAATTGGCAACCACAGCAACATCCTAGTTAGTAATTAGTCTCAAACCGGTGGACTGTGAAACCCCCTGCCACAATGAATAAACACCAAAAAAAAGATACCAGAAATACAAAAAATCAAGAAAATACACCACCAAAAGTTAATAAATCTCAATCTCTAGATCCTATAGAACAAGAAGCCCTTGAAATGACTGACAAGGAATTTCGAGCGATAATTCTAAGGAAACTGAATGAGATACAAGAAAACACAGCTAGACATCATGATGAAATGAGGAAAAGTATACAGGATCTGAAAGAGGAAATGTACAAGGAAATCAATGTCCTGAAAAAAAATGTAGCAGAACTTGCTGAACTGAAGAAGTTATTCAGCGAAATAAAAACCACAACGGAGAGTTTAACCAGCAGGCTTGTCGAAGTTGAAGAGAGAACCTCTGAACTTGAAGATGGGCTGTTTGAAATAACACAAGCAGACAAAAAGAAAGAAAAAAGAATCAAGGACATTGAAGAAAATCTGAGAGAGATATCAGACAACCTTAAGCGCTCAAAAATCCGAGTCATGGGTATTCCAGAAGGGGAGGAAAATGGAGATTCCATTGAAAACATATTCAACAAAATAGTGGCAGAAAACTTCCCAGGTATAGGAAAAATCACAGATCTTCAGATCCAGGAAGCTCAACGATCTCCAAACGTGTCCAACCCAAAGAGGCCCTCTCCAAGACATGTTATAGTCAAACTGGCAAAACTAAGAGACAAAGAGAGAATCTTAAAAGCTGCAAGAGAGAAGCGTCAAATCACCTATAAGGGAGCCCCAATCAGGCTAACATCAGACTTTTCATCACAAACCCTAAAAGCTAGAAAGGAATGGGATGATATTTTCAAAATACTAAAAGACAAAGATTGCCAGCCAAGAATACTCTACCCTGCAAAGCTATCCTTCCGAAATGAAGGGCAAATAGTATATTTCTTAGACAAACAAAAACTGCGGGAGTTCACTACCACACGACCACCCTTACAAGAACTCCTCAAGGGAGTACTGGGTTTGGTTCCTGAAAAATAACTACCACTGCTATAAAAACCCAAGAAAAATCAATACCCACTAGTATAATAAAAATGGCATTCATGAAGAGAAAACAAGCGAACAAAAACACTATCTACAACCTAAGGAACCAACAAACACAGAAACCAAACAGTAAATCAGAAAGCAAGGAACAAAAGACACCTAAGACAACCAAACAACCAATAAAATGCTAGGAATAAATCAACACCTTTCAATAACAACTCTTAATGTAAAAGGCTTAAATTCCCCAATTAAAAGACACAGACTGGCTGACTGGATCAAAAAGGAGGACCCAACTATATGCTGCCTACAAGAGACCCACCTCACCCATAAAGATTCACACAGACTAAGAGTGAAAGGATGGAAAAAGATTTACTATGCAAACAGAAAAGAAAAACGAGCTGGAGTAGCTATTCTTATATCTGACAAAATAGACTTTAAACTAAAAACCATAAAAAGAGACAATGAGGGACACTACTTAATGATAAAAGGACTGATCCATCAAGAAGACATAACAATCATAAATATGTACGCACCCAATGTTGGAGCAGCCAGATTTATAAAACAAACGCTATTAGAGCTAAAGAAGGAAATAGACACTAATACCATAATAGCAGGGGACCTGAACACCCCACTGTCAATATTAGATAGATCATCTAGGCAAAGAATCAGTAGAGAAACACAAGATCTAAACAAGACTCTAGACCAATTGGAATTGGCAGATATCTACAGAACATTCCGTCCAACAACCTCAGAATATTCATTCTTCTCATCAGCACATGGATCATTCTCCAGGATAGATCACATATTAGGTCACAAATCAAGTCTCAATAAATTCAAAAAAATTGGAATTATCCCATGTATCTTCTCAGACCACAATGGATTAAAACTAGAAATTAATAACAAACGAAACTCTGGAAACTATACAAACACATGGAAATTAAACAGCATTCTACTTAATGACATATGGGTCCAAGAAGAAATCAAGCAGGAAATCAAAAAATTTATTGAAACTAATGAAAACAATGATACATCATACCAAAACCTGTGGGATACTGCAAAAGCAGTATTGAGGGGAAAATTTATCGCATTAAACGCTCACTTCAGAAGAATGGAAAGATGGCAAGTGAACAACCTAACACTTCACCTTAAAGAACTAGAAAAACAAGAACAATCCAAACCTAAAGTTAGCAGACGGAAAGAAATCATTAAGATCAGAGCAGAACTGAATGAAATTGAAAACCAAAAAACAATTCAAAAGATCAATGAATCAAAAAGTTGGTTTTTTGAAAAGATAAATAAAATTGACAAACCATTAGCAAGGCTAACAAAAAAAAGAAGAGAGAAGACTCAAATAACAAAAATTAGAAATGAAAAAGGCGATATTACAACTGATTCATCTGAAATACAAGGAATCATTTGAGACTACTATAAACAACTATACGCCAACAAATTTGAAAATCTGGAGGAAATGGATAAATTTCTGGACACACACAAGCTCCCAAAACTGAACCATGAAGACATAGAAAATTTGAACAGACCAATAACGATAAAGGAGATTGAAGCTGTTATCAGAAGGCTCCCAACAAAGAAAAACCCAGGACCAGATGGATTCACAGCAGAATTTTACCAAACATTCAAACAGGAATTGACACCGATTCTTTACAAACTATTCCAAAAGATTGAAATAGACGCAAATCTCCCAAACTCATTCTATGAAGCAAACATCATCCTGATACCAAAACCAGGTAAAGATATAACCAAAAAAGAAAACTACAGGCCGATATCCTTGATGAATACAGATGCAAAAATCCTCACTAAAATACTAGCAAACAGAATACAGCAACACATACGTAAAATTATTCACCACGATCAAGTGGGATTCATCCCAGGGATGCAAGGTTGGTTCAACATACGCAAATCAATAAATGTGATACACCATATTAATAAACTCAAACACAAGGACCATATGATCACCTCTATACATGCTGAAAAAGCATTTGATAAAGTTCATCACTCATTCATGACAAAGACCCTCTATAAGTTAGGTACACAGGGAAAATATCTCAACATAATTAAAGCCATATATGCCAAACCCACTGCCAATATCATCCTGAATGGGGAAAAGCTGAAAGCTTTTCCTTTAAGAACAGGAACTAGACAAGGATGCCCACTCTCACCATTCCTATTCAACATAGTGTTGGAAGTACTAGCCAGAGCAATCAGAGAAGAGAAGGAAATAAAGGGCATCCAGATTGGAAAAGATGAAGTCAAACTGTCCCTGTTTGCAGATGACATGATCCTATATATCGAACAGCCTAAAACCTCTACAAAAAAACTCTTGGAATTGATAAATGATTTCAGCACAGTAGCAGGATATAAAATCAACACCCAAAAATCAGTAGCATTTCTTTTCTCCAATAGTGAACATGCAGAATGAGAAATCAAGAAAGCCTGCCCATTTACAACAGCCACCAAAAAAATAAAATACTTAGGAATTGAGTTAACCAAGGAGGTGAAAAATCTCTATAATGAGAACTACAAACCACTGCTGAGAGAAATTAGAGAGGATACAAGAAGATGGAAAGATATCCCATGCTCTTGGATTGGAAGAATCAACATAGTGAAAATGTCCATACTACCCAAAGTGATATACAAATTCAATGCAATCCCCATCAAAATTCCAAAGACATTTTTCTCAGAAATGGAAAAAACTATCCAGACATTTATATGGAACAATAAAAGACCACACATAGCCAAAGCAATGCGGAGCAAAAAAAATAAAGCTGGAGGCATAACACTACCTGACTTTAAGCTATACTACAAAGCTATAATAACCAAAACAGTATGGTACTGGCATAAAAACAGACACACTGACCAATGGAATAGAATAGAGAACCCAGAAATCAACCCACACACTTACTGCCATCTGATCTTTGACAAAGGCACCAAGCCTATTCACTGGGGAAGGGACTGCCTCTTCAGCAAATGGTGCTGGGATAACTGGATATCCATATGCAGGAGAATGAAACTAGATCCATACCTCTCACCGTATAGTAAAATCAACTCAAAATGGATTAAGGATTTAAATATACACCCGGAAACAATAAAACTTCTTAAAGAAAACATAGGAGAAACACTTCAGGAAATAGGACTGGGCACAGACTTCATGAATACGACCCCAAAAGCACGGGCAACCAAAGGAAAAATAAACAAATGGGATTATATCAAACTAAAAAGCTTCTGCACAGCAAAAGAAACAATTAACAGAGTTAAAAGACAACCAACAGAGTGGGAGAAAATATTTGCAAAATATACATCTGACAAAGGATTAATATCCAGAATATATAAGGAACTCAAACAACTTTACAAGTAGAAAACAAGCAACCCAATTAAAAAATGGGCATAAGAGCTAAGTAGGCATTTCTCTAAGGCAGATATACAAATGGCCAACAGACATATGAAAAAATGCTCAACATCACTCAGCATCCGGGAAATGCAAATCAAAACTACACTGAGATACCATCTAACCCCAGTTAGGATGGCTAAAATCCAAAAGACTCTGAACGATAAATGCTGGCGAGGCTGCGGAGAAAAAGGAACTCTCATACATTGTTGGTGGGACTGCAAAATGGTGCAGCCTCTATGGAAAATGGTATGGAGGTTCCTCAAACAATTGCAGATAGATCTACCATACGACCCAGCTATCCCACTGTTGGGAATATACCCAGAGGAATGGAAATCATCAAGTCGAAGGCATACCTGTTCCCCAATGTTCATCGCAGCACTCTTTACAATAGCCAAGAGTTGGAACCAGCCCAAATGTCCATCATCGGATGAGTGGATACGGAAAATGTGGTACATCTACACAATGGAATACTACTCAGCTATAAAAACGAATGAAATACTGCCATTTGCAACAACATGGATGGACCTTGAGAGAATTATATTAAGTGAAACAAGTCAGGCACAGAAAGAGAAATACCACATGTTCTCACTTATTGGTGGGAGCTAAAAATTAATATATAAATTCTCTCACACACACACACACACACACACACACAAAAACCGGGGAGGGGGAAGAAGATATAACAACCACAATTACTTGAAATTGATACGACAAGCAAACAGAAAGGACATTGTTGGGGGGGAGGGAGGGAGGGAGAAGGGAGGGAGGTTTTGGTGATGGGGAGCAATAATCAGCCACAATGTATATCGACAAAATAAAATTAAAAAAAAAAAAAATGAGCAATGGACTTGAATAAGCATCATTCCAAGAAGATATACAAAAGGCCAATAGGCACATGAAAAGATGTTCAACACCACTAATCATTAAGGAGATGGGAATCAAAACTACAATGAGATATCACTTTTATACCCATTAGGATGGCTGTCATCCAAAAAACAAAAACAAACAAAAAACCGAGAAAATAACAATTGCCAGTGAGGTCATAGAGAAATTGGAACCCTCGCTGGTGGGAATGTAAAACAGTGCAGCCTCTGTGGAAAACTGTATGGCAGTCCCTCAAAAAGTTTAAAAAGTAGAACTACCATACGATCCAGAAATTCCAATTCTGGGTATGCATCCAAAAGAGTTAAAAGCAAGAACTGGAAGTTGTATTCTCATTTTCACAGCAACATTATTCACAATAGCCAAAAGGTGGAAACAACCCAAATGTCCATGAATGGATGAATGAATACACAAAGTATGGTATATATATACCATGGAGTATTAATCAGCCTTTAAAATGAATGAAATTCTTACACACTACTGGATGAATCTTACAGAAATTATGCTAAATGAAACAAGCCAGACACAAAAGAACAAATATAGTATGTGTATTAGTCCATTTTGTTGCTTATAACAAAATACCTGAAACTGGGTGATTTATAAAGAAAATGAAATTTATTGCTTACAGTTTCTGAGGCTGGGAAGTCCAAAGTCCATCTGGTGGTGGCGACAGTGACCCAGGGGTCTCACATTACAAGATGGTGGAAGCAGAGAGAGCAGAGAGAGCAAAACAGACTGTGGTCTTCTTTTAAAGCCCTCAGAACCACACCCCTGATCACCATTTTTAATCCATTCACTACTGCACAGTCCTACAGTCCAGTCATCTCTTCAAGGCTCCACCTTTCAATTACCCTAATAGGATCTCCCACCCTCTTAACAGTCACAGTGAGGGGCTAAGTTTCTAATACATAAAACTTAGGGGACACAATTCAAGCTTCAGTGAGTTTTGGGGGGGACATAATTGAATCCACTGCAGTGTGATTCCACTTACATGAGGTACCTAGAACAGTCAAATTCACAGAGATAAAGATGTTACACAACAGTGTAAGTATACTTAATGCCACTGAACTGTACACTTAAAAATGGTTAAAATAGTAACTTTCGTGTTACACATATTTCACTACAGCAAAAAAAAAATCCAAAAAAAAATTAGTTATCTATCTCAGAAAGGGAAAAAAATCGAAAAAGTAATAAAAGGAAGAAGTACTATTACCAGTCTTTTATTTCTTTAGAAACTGTTCAAGAAGAGTTTAAAATAAAGGTCTGAATTTTTAAGTAATAAATGAAATCATTTCCTAAGAAATATGTTCCTGAGACCTTTGTCAATACCACTAAAGCACATTATAGAGCAAAATATAACTAAAAGATTTGAGTGACTGTTTTAGACCTTAATTGTTATACTAGTCAAAATGATTTATAAAACGAGTGATATAATGAAAAATAACAAGGGTTGGCATGTTTTGAAGAAACGGGAAACCTCATATGTTGCTGGTGAGAATGTAATATGGTGCAGCTACGGCAGAAAATTGTTCGGTGGTTCCTCAAAAAGTTAAACACAGAATTGCCATAATGCCTTAGTAATTCCACTTATAGAAATACACCCAAGAAAACTGAAAACAAGGGTTCAAACTAAAACTTGTACACAAATATTCATAGCAGCATTATTCATAATAGTCAAAAAGTGGAAAAAATCCGAATGTACATCAATTGACAAATGGATAAACAAATGTTGTACATCCAGACAATGGAATATTATTCAAGCATAAAAAGGAACAGAATATTGATACACACTATAGTATCAAAGAACCTTGAAAACATTATGCTACATGGAGGAGGCCATAAAAAACGGCACATTGTATGATTCCATTTATATAAAATACCTAGAATAGGAAAACCCATAGAGACAGAGTCAGATTAGTGATTGCCAGGGGACCTGGGGGCAGGAGGAGTGGGTAGTGAGGAAAGGGGAGTGACTACACAATGGGTATGGGGTTTCTTTTGGGGTGATGAAAATGTTCTTGAATTAGGTAGTATCGATGGCTGCACAACAATGTGAATGCATTAAATGCCGCTGAAGTGCACATGTTAAAATGGTTAAAATGGTGAATTTTATGTTAAGTGAATTTAAAGCCAATAAAAACAGCCTAGTCATATAAAATCCTGCCATTAAAATCAACTCAATATTATATCACATTATCATTACAGAAGAACAGATCATCTGAACTCAGAGGCATCAAAGTGATGATACTACATGACTAATGTTTCACATTACCACTCATGCTTTTCTGAAAGGTACCACCCAAGATGAAAGGCATCAAAGAGCAGGTCATAAACTTTCAGCAAGGTCTTTCTGACATTGTAGAGGCCATCAGCAATAATATCAGGAAATGAAATAGGTGGTAGAAAAAGACATGAGAGATGATTTTAAACCATACCATGAAAAGCTTGAAGGAGGAGAGGAGAATAAAGAAAGTGGCAGATGCTTTCTTAAAGAACACTTAATATATATTTTTTCCCCTCCAGCTAGATTTACTGCTCAGGTGTTCTTCAAGCTCCAACTCATCAACACATCACAAGTGATAAACACGTTAATTAGCAACTACTAATACTAGACCATTTCACTGGAGTTATGAACATCACATACAGCCTACTGACATTCTTCAACATCTTCTTCCTCTTCATCTTTGTCCCTGTGTAGAGCACATTTCCAGTCTATAACATCTTCACCTTCTGCAGCTCCGGAAGAAACTTGCCCTAGCACTATGACTGGCTGATATTCCACACTAACTTTGTAATACACAGAGAAAATCATGTCCTACAATTACAGAACCAAACTTAATTCACACTAAAGGTTATTTTAGAAGCTGACAATTGCCTTCGATAATTAATGCTGCATATTTTTATCCATGATTTCTGCAGAATGATATTTTCATAATGGACTTCCTTTTCACATCCTCAGAGCACAAACTAATTACCTACACAACTTCCATAATCTCTCATGCACTTGATCAGCAATTTCCACACTGGCTGGAGTACTCATTGAAACAGGTTCACCAACTCAATGACTACCATGGACTCATTCATATTAGAGTTCACACCTACAATTTAATTACACATCCTGGTTTTTAATTTATCCAAAATCTTGCTTTTCAAACAAAGAACCAACATTTTCCTAGATCCTAACATTTTCTCTTCTCTTTGATTAGCAATACCAGTAGCTGGCTTTCTTTATAAAACCATTTTAACAATTTTTGATTACTTCATGAGGACTAATAGTGTAAGCTCTGATGATGCCCTGAGGGTAAGACTCTGAAGAGTGAGTTAGGCCTAATTCCTAAGTTAATTCCTCATGCCCACACCTGCCTAATAGTACTATTCAAATATGAGCTTCAGCAAAACTACAAATTGTAGCATGTCACAGATTTTTAAAATCAATTGCAAATAGTCAAAACTTCACATGTGCTGGACATCAGCTAGATGGTGGAATAGGAGGTTCCAGCCCTTATCCCCACACAAAAACACCAATTCTGGCAACTGCCCGTGGACAAAAATACTTTTGTGGTAGTCTTAAAGTCCACCTGAAAGCATCCAGCATCACAGTGGAACAAAAAATCGAAGAGTGAAGTCATTAAAGAGACTAAGAAGAGCAGTTTCACTCTACCAGTATCACTTAACCAGTATCAGCTCAGTGCTGAGTGAGGCCCTCAGATTTCTCCCAGACAGCATGTGATTTCTCCCAGGGGGTAAGTAAGCATGAAGTGAGAGCCTGACTTCCCCAGCCTTGAAGAATTCTGCCCAAGAGGACCACTTTTGTCTCACCTCACCCAGAATAGTGAGGGTTTCAGCATGGCTGAATAGTTTGTGGGCAGCTAGGAGCAGGGAGAAGGGGAGGGGCAGGGGCTCACAGAAACTGGCACAGAGATCTCAACAGATGGCCATGGATCCTGCCAACCAGCTCACGGATTCCACTCAAAGGCCAGTCCATGAACCCCACAAGACAACACACTTGAGGAGATCACAACCAGCTGATGCATGCCCCCCTCATGGTTGGTGCCCCACATGTTCCCACAGAGAGTGCACATTAGTACCCACAGGCAGCACACAGATCTCAGCGGCAAATGCAAAGCTCAGCAGCTGGTTTGACTCTGATGGAATAAGAGAAGGCACACAAATTTTAACACTTCAGACAGTGCCCTAGGAAAAATAAACAAGAGACTCTGAGCATTAGGCCTGGCTTTGTGGGATTAAGAGAAAGAACACAATTTAAGACATCTCCCCAAGAATGAACAAGAGAAGAAAAGTGGGTACATCCATAGAAAAGATCTGAGAGCCCCAGAATCTCAAGCCAGCTGACTGCTGAAAGTCTTTCTATCCAGAATCCAGTTAATAAAGACTAAAGGAGGTGTCTGCTCCTTCAAACTCAAAGACAACAATGCAAGGTTTCATGTTACACAAAGAATAAAGGAAATATAATACAATCAAAGGAACAAAATAAAACTTCCGTGACTGACCCCCCAAAAATGGAGACCTATGAAGTGCCTGACAAAGAATTCAAAAGAATAGTCTTTAGAAAACTACAAGCGAGGGCTGGCTGGTTAGCTCAGTTGGTTAGAGTACAGCCTTGTATCACAGAGGTCACAGGTTTGATTCCTGGTACTAGCCAGCTGCCAAAAAAGAAAGAAAGAAAACTACAAGAGAGCATAGATAAACAACTAAATGAGTCAGGAACACAATACATGAACAAAATGAGAAGTTCAACAAAGAGACAGAAACCATAAAAAGAACCAAATAGAAATTCTGGAGGTGAGGAATACAATATCTTAAAAAGAACCAAATAGAAATTCTGGAGGTGAGGAATATAATATCTTAACTGAAAAACTCAATAGAGAGCTTTGACAGCAGACTTGATCAAGCAAACAAAGAATCGGTGAACTTGATGATCATTTAAAACTATACGGTCAGAGAAACAAACAAACAAAAAATCAACAAGAGTGAAGAAAGCCTTTGGGACTTACGGGATACCATCAATCGAACCAATATACACATGCCTGGAGCCCCAGGAAAAGCAGAGAATGGGAAGAAATCAGAAAGTGCATGTAAAGAAATAATGACAGAACATTTCCCAAATCTGGGGAGGGAGATGAATATCCAGATCTATGAAGCCCAAAGAATCCCTGATAGGTTGAATACAACAAGGTCTTCATTGAGACACATTATAATCAAATTATCAAAAGTTAAAGACAGAGAAAATTCTGAAAGCAACAAGAGAAAACAACTGGTCAAATACAAGGGAACCCTCATAAGACCCCTATATTTTTCTCAGCAAGAACCTTGCAGGCCAAGAGAGTGGGATGACACACTTAACATGCTGAAAGAGGAAAAAAAAAAAACTGCCAACCAAGAATATTATACCTGGCAAAGCTGTCCTTCAGAAATGAAGGAGAGATAAAGACTCCCAGACAAAGAAACACTGAGGGAGTTCATTACCACAAAACCTGCCTTATAAGAAATACCAAAGGGAGTTCTTCAAGGTGAAAGGAAAGGATGCTAACTACCAACATGAAAACATATGAAAGTATAAAACTCACTAAAGTAAAGGTAAAATATAGTCAAATTCAGAATATTTTAATATTGTAATGGTGATGTGTAAATCACTTTTAATTCCAATATAAAAGTTAAAAGGCAAAAGTGTTAAAAATGACTATACCAAGGCTGGCCGGTTAGCTCAACTGGTTAGAGCGTGGTGTTATAACACCAAGATCAAGGGTTCAGATCCCTTTACTGGCCAGGCACCAAAAATAAAAAAATAAGAATACCTGTAATAATTTCTAATGAATACACAATATGAAAAGATGTAAATTGTGACATTGATAACATAAAAGGGGGGTAAATGTGTAGGTTTTGTAAAATAATCCATGTTCAGTTGTTACCAGCTTAAAACACACTGTTATAACTTTAAGATGTTTTATGTAAGTCTCATGGGAAACATAAAAAAATAGTAGCAGATATACAAAAGGTTAAAAAAAGGAAATTAAAGCATATCACTAAAAAAAAATTATCATATCACAAAGGAAGACAGCAACAGGAAGAAGGGAACAAACTACAAAACACTCAGGGAACAATTAACAAAGTAGCAATAGTAAGTCCTTACCTATCAATAATTACTTTATAAGTAAATGGATTAAATTCTCCAATCAAAAAACATAAGAGTAGCTGAACGGATAACAAAACAGGATCCAACTATATGTTGCCTACATTTTAGCTTTAATGACACACATAAACTGAAAGTGAAGGGATGGAAAAGGTATACCATGTAAATGGTAACCAGAAGAGAGTAGGTATGGCTATAGTTATAGCAGACAAAATAGACTTGAAGTCAAAAACCATCAAAAGAGACAAGGAAGGTCTCTATATAATGATAAAATGGTCAATTCATGAAGAGGATATAACAATTGTAAATATATACACACCCAACACTGGAGCACCTAAACATATAAAGCAAATTATTAACAGATAAACAAACAATACAATTACAGTAGGGGACTTCATACCCTCCTTTCAACACTGGATAAATTACCCAGACAGAAAATCAATTAGAAAAGAGCTGATGTGAATAATACTGTGGGCCAAATGGACCTAACATATACAGGGCTTTCCATCCAATAGCAGCAAAATACACTTCGTCTCAAGTGCACATAAGACATTCTCCAGAACAGATCATTGACTAGGTCACAAATCATAACAAATTTTAAAAGATTTAAATCATATTCAGTACCTCTTCTGACCACATGGTATGAAACTAGAAATCAATAACAGGAGGAAATTTGGAAAATTCGCTATCTGTGAAATGTGGAAGTTAAACAACACATTCCTGAGCAACTAACAAGACAACGAAGAAATGAAAAGGGAAATAAAAAAATACCTTGAGAAAAACAAAAATGAAAACACAACATACAGAAACTTATGGTATGCAGCAAAAGCAGTTCTAAGACAGAAGTATATAGTGATAAAGGCCTACATTAAGAAAAACAAAAGTTCTTAAGTAAACAACCTATCTTTATATCTCAAAAAACTAGAAGAATAAATAAAGCTCAAAGTTGGTAAAAGGAAGAAAATCATAAGGATCAGAAGAAAAATAAATAAAAGAGAGACTTAGAAAAGCAATAGAAAAGATCAATAAAACTAAGAGTTAATTTTTTAAAAATATAAATGAAATTGACAAACCTTTAGCTAGACTAATATAAACAGAGAAAAAATAAATAAATAAATTATTTAAATAAATAAATAAAAGGGGACATTACACTGATACTACAGAAATACAAAGGATCATTAAGAAACTACTATGAACAATTATACACCAACAAATTTGATAACCTATAAGAAATAAATAAATTCCTAGAAACATACAACCTACAAGTCTGAAGCATGAAGAAATAGAAAATCTGAACAGACCAATAATGAGTAAAGAGATTGAAATGGTAACCAAAAAATTCCCAGCAAAGAAAAGCCCAGGATCATCAGATGGCTTCACTGGAGAATTCTACCAAACATTTAAAGAAGAAATAATAGCAACCCTTCTCAAACTCTTCCAAAAAATCGAAGAGGAGGAAACACTTCCAAACTCATTTTACAAAGCCAGTATTACCCTGATACCAAAGCCAGACAACAACACTACAAGAAAAAAAAAAATTGCAAGCCAATATCCCTGATGAACTTAGTGCAAACACCTTTAACAGAATACTAGCAAACATAATTCAACACCACATTAAAAGGTCACACACCATGATCAAATAGGATTTATCCCTGGGTATTCAAGGATGGTTCAACATATGCACATCTATAAATGTGAGGCACTGCATTAACAGAATGAAGAACAAAAATCATATGATCATCTCAATAGGTACAGAAAAAGCATTTTACAAAATTCCACATCCTTTCATGATAAAAACTCAACAAACTGTGAATGGAAAGAGTGTATCTCAACAGTAAAGGCCATATATGACAAATCCACACCTAACATCATATTGAACAGGGAAATGTTGAAAGCTTTTCTTCTAAAATCTGGAACAAGACAACACTGCCCACTTTCACCACTTTTTTAAATCAAAGTACTGGAAGTCTTAACCAGAGCAATTAGGCAAGAAAAAGAAATAAAGGGCATCCAAATTGGAAAGAAGGAAGTCAGACTGTCCCTGTTCACAGACAACATGATCTTACATATAAAAAAAACCCTGCAGACTCCACCAAAAACCTGTTAGAACTAATAAACAAATTCAGTAAAGTTGCAGGATATGAAAAAAAATCAAATTATAAAAATCAGTAGCATTTCTATACACCAATAACAAACTATCTGAAAAAAAAAAACAAGAAAGTAATCCCATTTACAATAGCTACCAAAAAACAAACAAAAAAACCCACCTGGGAATAAATTTAACCAAGGAGGTGAAAGATTGCTACAATGAAAACTATAAAACACTGATGAAAGAAAGCTAAAAGGACACTAATTAAAGGAAAGTTATCTCACGTTTATGAATTGGTAGAATTAATATGAGTATTGTTCAAATGTCCATACTACCCAAAGCAATCTACAGATTCAATATATTCCCTATGAAAATACCAGTGTTATTCTTCATAGACATAGAAAAAACAACCCTAAAATTTGTATGGAACGACAAAAGACCCCAAAACAATCTTGAGCAAAAAGAACAAAGCTGGAGGCATTGCATTCCCTGACTTCAAAATATACAGATTGAACAACCCTTACCCAAAATGCTTGGGACCAGTGTTTCAGATTTAAGATTTTTTTGGGTTGGGGAATATTTACAGAATACATACAGGCTGAGATGCCCCAATATGAAAATCTGAAATCATACTGTCACTCGAGAAGTTTCAGATTTTGGATTTTTGGATTAGGAATGTCCAACCTGTACTACTATTGCTTTGTACTACTATTTATGCTGTTTTGGCATAAAAACAGACACATAAACCAATGGAACAGAATAGAGAACTCAGCAATAAATCCATGCATTTATAGCCAACTGATTTTTGACAAATGCACCAATAAACACACACTGGGAAAAGAACAGCCACTTCAATAAATGGTGCTGGGAAAACTGGATATCCACATGTAGAAAAATAAAACTAGACCCCTGTCTCTCACCACTTATAAAAATCACTCAAAATAAATTAAAAACTTAATATAAGACCCAGAACTATGAAACTACTAGAAGAAAAGACAGAAAAAATGCTTTAAGACATTGTTCTGGTTAAGGATTTCTTGGCTAAGACCTCAAAAGCACAGGCAACAAAAGCAAAAGTAGACAAATGGAATTATATCAAACTCAAAGCTTCTAAATAGCAAAGGAAACAATCAACAGAGTGAAGAGACAACCTATAGAATGGGAGCAAATATTTGTTAACTGTGCATCTGAAAAGGGGTTAATATCCACAATATATAAAGAACTCTAACAACTCAATAGCAAAAACCCCCAAATAATCCAATTTAAAAATGGGCAAATGAGCTGAACAGACATTTGTCAAAAGAAGACACACAGATGGTCAACAGGTATAAGAAAAAACGCTCAACATCACTAATGATCACTAATCATCAGGGAAATTCAAATCAAAACCACAATGAGATATCATCTCATCCCAGTTAGGACAGCTATTATCAAAAACACAAAAAATAACAAATGTTGGCAATGATGTAGAGAAAGCAAAACTCTTACAAATTGTTGGTGGGAATGTAGATTAGTACAACTATTATGGAAAACAGTGTGGAGTTTCCTCAAAAAATTAAAAATAGAACTACCACATGATCCAGCAATCCTGCTACAAAGTATATGAGGGGTCTTCAAAAAGTACATGGAAAGATTCGTATTATCTTTTAATTCCCTCTTTTCCACAAATTTTTTGAAGTATCCTCTTATATCCAAAGGAAATAATATCAGTATGTCAAAGAGATATCTGCATTCCTATGTTTACTGAAAGCACTGTTCACGACAGCCAGGATATGGAATCAACCTAAGTTTCCATCAATGTGTAAATGGATAAAGAAAATGTGGTGTATGTACACAATGGAATACTATTCTGCCATAAAAAAAAAATAATAAAGAACAAAATCCTGTCATTTAGGGCAATGAGCCTGGAGGACATTATGTTAAAGAGAAATTAGCCAGGTACAGAAAGACAAATATTGCATGATCTCATTCATATGTGGAATTTTAAAAAGCTAATCTCTTAGAAGTAGAGTACAATAGTGGTTACCAGACTTTGTGGGGGATAAGTAGAAGAGGGGGATGCACAGGAGAGTTAAGAGGAGGGGAGGAGGTGACAGTTAAAGGTACAAAGTCTCAGTTTTGAAAGAGAAATACGTTCTGGAGATCTACTGTACTGCATAGTGCCTACAGCTAACAATACTGTATCATATACTTAAAATTTGCTAAAAGAGTAGATCTTGTAATAAGTGTTCTTACCACACACACAAAAATAATAAGGACAATAAAGGGGGTAGGAGGAAACTTTGGAAAGTGACAAATATGTAAATGGCCTTGATGGTGGTGATTGTCTCGAAGATATATACTTATACCAAACTCATCAAGTTGTATAACATTAAATATGTACAGGTTTTTTATATGTCAATCACACCTCAGTAAAGTGGTTTTTTAAAAAGGAAGAAAAAAACCTGCACAGGTTAAATCTGAAAATATCAAGTGTCTACTGTACAGTATATTATATTAAAATCCCTCTACTCCAATTTAGAATGACATAAGGATCATGATATAGACACACTAATTTAACGTATCAAGAGACTTTGTAGTGGATTGAATTATGTCCCCCCAAACTCACTGAAGCTTGAATTGTGTCCCCCAAGTTTTATGTATGAGAAACTTGTCCCCACTCTGACTGTTAAGAGGGTGAAAAACATGGTTATGGTAATTGAAAGGTGGGGCCTTGAAGAGGTGATTGGACTGTAGGACCATGCCATACTGAATGGATTAAAAATGGCGCTCAGAGGCATGGTTCTGAGGGCTTTAAAAGAAGAAAGAGGACAGTCTGTCTGTCTGTCTCTCTCTCTCTGCTTCTACCTTCTTGCAGTGTGAGACCCCTGGGTCACTGTCACCACCACCAGATGGACTTTGACTTCCTAGCCTCAGAAACTGTAAGCAATAAATATTGTTTTCTTTATAAATCACCCAGTTCCAAGTATTTTGTTATAAGCAACAGAAACGGACTAATACAGACTTCATTGTCTGAAAAATAGTAAGGTGACAGAACCCCCAAATGTCATGTCTTTTGGATGACAAAGAAGACTTTGATGAAGTGGAAAAAAACCTAACAGATTTGGAAGTAAATACGTAGTTTTGCACTGCATAATGACATTTCAGTCACGATGGACTGCATATACCACGGTGGTCCCATTAGATTATAATAGAGCTGGAAAATTCCTATTGCCTAGTGATGTAGCTATTGCAACGTCACAGCAAAACATATTACTCACGTAGGAGCAATGGGCTATACCATATTGCCTAGCTGTGTAGTAGGCTATTCCATCTAGGTCTGTGTAAGCACACTTCATGATGTTCACACAATGACAAAATCACCTCACGAGGCATTTTTCAGAATGTATCCCTGTTGTTAAGCGACACATGACTGTACTGTTTTTTTTACTGCTCCTTTAGTTTCCATATCAAATCCACATATCTTTGTTAGGCACTTTTCCTAAATCCAAGGGTAATTCATTTGGTTTTCCAACATGGTTTTAGTAAAGCATAAATTAGCAAATTATATATCTTTAGTGGATTATAATATTTCAAGCATATGAATTTGGATGTGAAGTTAGAAAGTGGAAAAAATGCAGGTAGGATGAAATGAGTTAGCCAAACAAGCATAGGTCACATGTTGGGACAAGACTGGGCTGGTTTTATAGCTTGAATATACATTAAAATAAAGAACAAAAACGAACACTAATATTCACATTCAAGATACTCACAACTGGATTGGGGCAGGCTAGTTCTTGTCCGTGGAACGGCTTATGGTATGCTACGTGTAAAATATCTCCAAATTGTCATGAGGTTCAAAGGCAACTCATGACTTTAGTGGTTTCAGGAAGGGAGCAATGTCTCATGACTCTACTCAATCCTCTTGAAAAAACTCAAAATCTCTTTATTTCAAACAATAATATTAGTCATAGTCACTGAACTTAAAATACAAACTAAAACCACAGAGCGAGAAGTGTTACCTGGTACAGGAGACTAGGTGGAGCACTAACCCCACCCAGACATGGGGTGTTGGCAAGGTTGCCAGAGAAAGAGACATGAAACTGACACCTGAACCCTATGTGGGAGTTCACCAAGTAAGCAGGAGAGGGTTCCAGGCAGAAGGAATGCATATACGAAAGACTGGGGCAAGAGGGCCTTTTGGCAGACAAAGTACATAGGCTAATAGGACATAAGGCAATGGTTTTAGAATCCTGCCAAAATCAGGGATGACTCCCTTTCTCTAGGCAAAGCCCACACTGACTTCTTTTCTAATAATGATCAACATTTTAGGGAATCTAGAGATAGAGACCAGCCAAACGATCACTTTGCTGGTCTTCTGATCTCACCACTCTTATCCCTCTACTAGTGACCGACCTACCTTCCTACCTGTCCTCCTTCCCTCCTTGCTTCATTCCTTCCTTCCTTCTTTCCTCCATCCCTTCCTTTCTCAAGACTTCCTTTCCCAGGGACCCCACTCATTTAAGGGGAGACATGGATGCCTCCATCCTACAGTCAACGGGCTATTTGTATGTCTGGGCAATTGCTTCAAAGGGAACAGATGCTGACTCTTTTATTACATCTTCTGGTGAGAAATGACAGGCTGTAGTGACATCTAATCACCTCCATTACTTTATTTGAATCAGCTTCAGTAGACAGGCTCTCTCTAGTTTATAACAAAAAAATTTAAAACATTAAGCATAATTTCTGGGTAGAGATTTCTCAAAAGGATTTGCCAACTATTACATGTTCTCTCCCTTTGTTGCAATATTTAAAATACATATTTTGGAAAAGGGGCACACAGATCTGACTGTGGTTTACTAATGGACAACAGGTCACGATAAATTTTCTTCTCCCCACAAGAAAAGAAAGCATCACGAATAGTTAAATGTTAGGGAGACTTCAGGCTGTAAAAGTATGTTTTACCAAGGCTATCACCCTGCTCAGACAAGTAGTAGATGGATTTGAAAGGAGTTTATAAGTCAAGGTAAGGACTTCGGACTTTAAGAGCAACAGGAAACCACTGAAGGATTTGGGGCGTAAAAACGACATAATCAGGCTTGTGTTTTAGAAAAATCACACAGAAGCAGTATAGAAAACGGACTAGAAGGGGAGGCAGGAAGACCGCCCTGTGAGACGGAAGAAGACCGCCCTGTGAGACGGAAGACCATCCTGTGAGACAGAAGAAGACCGCCCCGTGAGACGGAAGAAGACCGCCCTGTGAGACGGAAGAAGACCGCCCTGTGAGACAGAAGACCGCCCTGTGAGACAGAAGAAGACCCCCCTGTGAGATGGAAGACCATCCTGTGAGACAGAAGAAGACCGCCCTGTGAGACGGAAGAAGACCGCCCTGTGAGACAGAAGACCCCCCTGTGAGATGGAAGACCATCCTGTGAGACAGAAGAAGACCGCCCTGTGAGACGGAAGAAGACCGCCCTGTGAGACGGAAGAAGACCGCCCTGTGAGACGGAAGAAGACCCCCCTGTGAGATGGAAGACCATCCTGTGAGACAGAAGAAGACCGCCCTGTGAGACAGAAGAAGACCGCCCTGTGAGACAGAAGACCGTCCCGTGAGACAGAAGAAGACCGCCCCGTGAGACGGAAGAAGACCGCCCCGTGAGACGGAAGAAGACCATCCTGTGAGTCGGAAGAAGACCATCCTGTGAGTCGGGAGAAGACCGCCCTGTGAGTCGGGAGAAGACCGCCCTGTGAGAGGGAGAAGACCGCCCTGTGAGACAGAAGACCGTCCTGTGAGACAGAAGACCGCCCTGTGAGACGGAAGAAGACCGCCCTGTGAGACGGAAGAAGACCGCCCTGTGAGACGGAAGAAGACCGCCCTGTGAGATGGAAGAAGACCGCCCTGTGAGACAGAAGACCGTCCTGTGAGACAGAAGAAGACCGTCCTGTGAGACAGAAGACCGCCCTGTGAGACAGAAGAAGACCCCCCTGTGAGATGGAAGACCATCCTGTGAGACAGAAGAAGACCGCCCTGTGAGACAGAAGACCGCCCTGTGAGACGGAAGAAGACCTCCTGTGAGTCGGGAGAAGACCGCCCTGTGAGACAGAAGACCGCCCTGTGAGACAGAAGAAGACCACCCTGTGAGACGGAAGAAGACCGCCCTGTGAGACGGAAGAAGACCGCCCTGTGAGACGGAAGAAGACCGCCCTGTGAGACGGAAGAAGACCGCCCTGTGAGACAGAAGACCAAGACAGAAGACCGCCCTGTGAGACAGAAGACCGCCCTGTGAGACAGAAGAAGACCATCCTGTGAGACAGAAGACCGCCCTGTGAGACAGAAGAAGACCCCCCTGTGAGATGGAAGACCATCCTGTGAGACAGAAGAAGACCGCCCTGTGAGACGGAAGAAGACCGCCCTGTGAGACGGAAGAAGACCGCCCTGTGAGACAGAAGACCGCCCTGTGAGTCGGAAGAAGACCGCCCTGTGAGACAGAAGACCGCCCTGTGAGACGGAAGAAGACCTCCTGTGAGTCGGGAGAAGACCGCCCTGTGAGACAGAAGAAGACCGCCCTGTGAGACAGAAGAAGACCCCCCTGTGAGACGGAAGAAGACCGCCCTGTGAGACGGAAGAAGACCGCCCTGTGAGACGGAAGACCGCCCTGTGAGACGGAAGACCGCCCTGTGAGACGGAAGACCGCCCTGTGAGACAGAAGAAGACCCCCCTGTGAGATGGAAGACCATCCTGTGAGACAGAAGAAGACGGCCCTGTGAGACGGAAGAAGACCGCCCTGTGAGACGGAAGAAGACCGCCCTGTGAGACAGAAGACCGCCCTGTGAGACGGAAGAAGACCGCCCTGTGAGACGGAAGAAGACCGTCCTGTGAGACGGAAGAAGACCGCCCTGTGAGACAGAAGACCGCCCTGTGAGACGGAAGAAGACCGCCCTGTGAGACGGAAGAAGACCGCCCTGTGAGATGGAAGAAGACCGCCCTGTGAGACAGAAGACCGCCCTGTGAGACAGAAGAAGACCGCCCTGTGGGACAGAAGAAGACCATCCTGTGAGACAGAAGACCATCCTGTGAGACAGAAGAAGACCGCCCTGTGAGACAGAAGAAGACCGCCCTGTGAGACAGAAGACCGCCCTGTGAGACAGAAGAAGACCCCCCTGTGAGATGGAAGACCATCCTGTGAGACAGAAGAAGACCGCCCTGTGAGACAGAAGAAGACCGCCCTGTGAGACGGAAGAAGACCGCCCTGTGAGACAGAAGACCGCCCTGTGAGACAGAAGACCGCCCTGTGAGACAGAAGAAGACCCTCCTGTGAGACAGAAGACCCCCCTGTGAGACGGAAGAAGACCCCCCCTGTGAGACAGAAGACCGCCCTGTGAGACGGAAGAAGACCCCCCCTGTGAGACAGAAGACCGCCCTGTGAGACGGAAGAAGACCGCCCTGTGAGACGGAAGACCGCCCTGTGAGACGGAAGACCGCCCTGTGAGACGGAAGACCAAGACAGAAGACCGCCCTGTGAGACAGAAGACCGCCCTGTGAGACAGAAGAACACTATCCTGTGAGACAGAAGACCGCCCTGTGAGACAGAAGAAGACCCCCCTGTGAGACAGAAGACCATCCTGTGAGACGGAAGACCAAGACAGAAGACCGCCCTGTGAGACAGAAGAAGACCATCCTGTGAGACAGAAGAAGACCATCCTGTGAGACAGAAGACCGCCCTGTGAGACAGAAGAAGACCCCCCTGTGAGACAGAAGACCGCCCTGTGAGACGGAAGAAGACCGCCCTGTGAGACAGAAGACCGTCCTGTGAGTCAGAAGAAGACCCCCCTGTGAGATGGAAGACCATCCTGTGAGTCAGAGGAAGACCCCCCTGTGAGACGGAAGACCATCCTGTGAGACAGAAGAAGACCGCCCTGTGAGACAGAAGACCGCCCTGTGAGACGGAAGAAGACCGCCCTGTGAGACGGAAGAAGACCGCCCTGTGAGTCGGAAGAAGACCGCCCTGTGAGACGGAAGAAGACCGCCCTGTGAGACAGAAGAAGACCGCCCTGTGAGACAAGACCGCCCTGTGAGACAGAAGACCGTCCCGTGAGACGGAAGAAGACCGCCCGGTGAGACGGAAGAAGACGGCCCCGTGTGACATGGAAGAAGACCGCCCCGTGTGACATGGAAGAAGACCGCCCCGTGTGACATGGAAGAAGACCGCCCCGTGTGACATGGAAGAAGACCGCCCCGTGTGACATGGAAGAAGACCGCCCCGTGAGACGGAAGAAGACCGCCCCGTGTGACATGGAAGACCGCCCCGTGAGACGGAAGAAGACCGCCCCGTGAGACGGAAGAAGACCGCCCGGTGAGACGGAAGAAGACGGCCCCGTGTGACATGGAAGACCGCCCCGTGAGACGGAAGAAGACCGCCCCGTGTGACATGGAAGACCGCCCCGTGAGACGGAAGAAGACCGCCCCGTGAGACGGAAGAAGACCGCCCCGTGAGACGGAAGACTGCCCTGTGAGACGGAAGACCGCCCTGTGAGACGGAAGACCATATCACCGTAATTGAGGCCTGATCTGTTGGCATGAAGGAAGAGGCAGGAGCACCTAGATGGATATGAGAGATACTTAAGAGGTAGAATACGAAACACTTAGTTCAATACTTTAGATTGAACACGGCAAAAAGAGAAAAGGGAGGAATTAAGGATTGTGCTCAGGCTTCCGATTAGGGAACAAGGTGCACAGTGTCCCCATTACTGAAAGAGAGAACAAAGGAGTAGAAACACGCCTGGATAGAAAGGTGAGTTCAACGTAGGGCATGGTGAGTACAGGATGCTCGGGGCATCCAAATGAAGAGGTCCAATAAGCCATGGGCTATGTGAGCATGGAGGTTCAGAAACAGGCCTGGTGTGGAATCAAGAGAGAGAAGGTCCTTAAAGCCACGGAAGTAGATGAGACAACCCAGGGAGGACAAGAAAAGAAGAAAGACTGGGCTAAGGACAGTATGGATGTGAGAGCTATGGAAGCTTTGGTCGGCCTGTGGACGTTTATTGAAGAAACAAGGGGGTGGGGGGAGTTAATCATGGCAATAGTTTTGTAAAGGGAGCAAAGTCTTATACTCAGGGAGAACTGGCACTGGTTCTGCTGAGAAAATTAACACACCTGTGGTAGGTAACAGGCGGAACACCCACCCGTTCTGTTCTTTGCCTAGTTTCCAGGTTCAGTCTGCCACCTTCATAAAGACTAGAGTTATGCACAATAAAGAAAAATCAGTAAAAACGGCAAAATCATCATTCTAGTTTTATTTAGTAGATTCAAACCAAATATCATCTGTACAACCAAGCAATGTGTGTTACTTAAATAAAAGAATCATTCTTGTACCGCTAATGCAATCCAAAAGCCATAAGAGGGCTGGCTGGTTAGTACAGTTGGTTAGAGCACACCAAGGTCATGAGTTTGGATCCCCTTACCCACCAGCCACCAAAAAAAATAAGCCACATGAGGAGAGCACAAACGGTAACATAAGATATAGTTTCAAGTTCTACAAAACACGGCGATTCTACTTTTGTCTACTTTTTTAGTGCCAGGCTTTAAAAATACTATGGTACATGTGGCTTTAAGTAAAATTCTAAATTGCAGTCATGTTCTTTAACTAGTTTTTCCGACTCAAATGTTGACAGGCAAAAAATATACTTTTAGTATGACTTTACAGGCACACAAAATTTACCACTTTTTAACTTTATTTGAACTTTAGGATACTCTTGCAAAGCAACAAAAATGTGCAGAACTGAGGTCAATTAATAACTAGTTTCTAAAATGTACTGAACTGTTAACTGGACAATATCAAAACTCCTATAATTTGTAATGAGCAATAGTAAAACTTGAAATTTTTCCAGCTTCAATTATGATATCCCCAAAGATGAAAAACACATTATTTTAAGAAATTCTAAGTGATTCAACTGTACATCACACATATACAGTGCTTCGTTAACAGTGATTCTATTGCTAGATACAAGGTTATATATAATAAATACCCACATTCAGACCACATTTTAGTAAAAAGCTGCCCAATTCAGTTCTGAAACTTATCCATATCTTTTTTTTTTTTTTTTTTTTTTTTTTTTGTCGTTTTTTCGTGACCGGCACTCAGCCAGTGAGTGCACCGGTCAGTCCTATATAGGATCCGAACCCGCGGCGGGAGCGTCGCCGCGCTGCTAGCGCAGCACTCTACCAAGTGCGCCACGGGCTCGGCCCTATCCATATCTAATTGACCTCTGGAAACAAAACTGCGTTTTCTGAGCCCCAGAATAGATTCTATTCCTTAGTCAATCTTTCTTCAAATAAAAGTTACTAACAGTGTCATAAACATAATGCATCTGTGTATACTCAAAACTCATCTCCTTCTGAAAGTCTGCCCATGTCTGTCTATCTCCACTCACAATGTATGGGTCATTGATGTCACACTTCCTTACTGTCAGGGTGGTTTGCCTTTGCTGGCATATTTTTCTTGCACCTTCTACATGGGCTGGTCTTTTCTCCCACAATATATGGTGAACTCCTGGGAAGTTGGGACTTTATCAGTCATCTCTTTGTAAGTGGCACACAAAAGCCACTTAATATTAGTGGCCAGCGAATTCTGTGGTCTTCTAAATACAACAAATCAAAAATGAATTATGTTGCTTAACACCTTTTTTGGTATTAAACAATCAGCGAATGTCATATTTACACCCCACCTAGCTCATCCCACCCTCCTATCTCCATCCAGTGAAAAATTCGATCAACATATTCAAACAAAAGAAAAATCTGATAAGAACAAGGTTGATTAAGAAAAGGGAAGAAGTCTGAGGAATGAGAAATGGGGAGGAGAAAATAAGAAAGAACGATCTAAGTAAAATGACTAAAAGGAAAATTTAAGCCAAAAATAATTAAAAGGAACAAGATACATAATAATAAGGCAATAATGTCAGATGATAACCAAGAAAACCAACTCCATAGGAAATATATTCAGTCTCTTGCTCAAGCTGATCCCTAAATCACAGCTCACAGGACAACCAAGAACTTTAAAATCCCAGTCCAGGGATGTGTGGTTGTCCCACCCTGGTACTTGTTACACCAAATGTACTGCTGACGTGGGGAGCTCCCAAGTCAGAAGGAGACGACCACCATCTCTCACACCCCTGCCAAGAGACACATCAGTGGCTGGGGCTGGAGCAACAGCAGTGGCAAAGACATCACAGCAGCAGGCCAAGGGCTGCACAGAAAACGTCTGGAATTGAGGTTAAAAGTAAATGAAATGGAAGAGAAATAAAGACAAGGGAGGAAGAGAAAAACAAACACGGCATCAGAGTAGGCTCCTTCTACACGTCGGGAAAGCAAACATCTGGAATTATTTGGTGCTGAGTGCCACCAAATTTAAGACTTTGTTCCTCTCTTGCAATTATTTCTTAGTAAGACCACACAAAGAAAAGATAGACCTGGAGGCTAGGATGATGGAGAGTGGTTAAAGTGGGTATAACGACGACCATTAAAGAACACACACGCATTTTTAAACAGAGCAGTAAGTGCACAAAGAACAGTGCTGACTGACTTAGAAAGATGTTCGTCATAAATTCTTGAGTCAAATCAGGAAGCTGAAGGCAAATGTGTACAATGACAGCATGATGACATTATTGTAAAAATATGTATTTACATAAGCACGGGAGGTATTTAAATTATTCCAAAATAAGTCCTGGTATTATGAGGGATTTTTACTTTAAAAAAAAAAATTTTGTGTGTTTTTTCAATTTAATTAGAATAAAAATAATAACAACGCTTTAAAATAAAAGAAAAACAGACCGCCTTGCAGGTCATTCAGTCATTACCCTGAATTAAATCTATTTAATTTAATGAATTTACAAACACTCTCTTTAACATAAAGCACAGCTTTGGGAGAGCTGCTCCCACACAGTGGGGAGGAGGGGCCCCTGGCCAAGCCCGGCTGCATTATGGTAGAGAGAACACAAGTTCTGAAGACCAACTGACAGGTTTGAACCCAGCATCACCACTCACTAGTTCAGTGATCTGGGCAAATTATGTGAAATTTCTGCGTGCCAACTTCACGGGTCTCCGGGAGGAGTAGTACCTACATCAAATGGGTTGTTTGGAGGACTGTCAAGAACAGCTCCCACCTACGAAGACAGAATGGGGGGGTAGGCACAGGCAGAACAGTGACCTTTTTGACCAGTGTTATACATCTCTGGAAACAATCTGTTCCAAATAATGCCAGAATGTTTGCTGCTTCCACTGACCTCCCTCAGCCTGTGATTTCTCAGACTAATCAGAGCTTAGCAGAGCAGCCCGGCTTCTGCTGCTTCCTTATAAAGCACCTACACCTACCTGTTCCAGGACAGCAGAGCAATCATACAACAGAGTATGACAGGGCAGCAGAGGTCAGAGAAAGAATGTGTACTGGCTGAAATTCTTTGTCCTACAAACAGGGGTAAAAACAGCTCTTCTAAGAGTACACACTGCAGAAGCATGGCCAAATGAACAGCATGATAACTGCAGATACTGTTACAGACTTGGTATGACACATGACACCGTAGCAGTTTGCACTGTAATTGTTGTTCACTTTTTAGTATTGTTTTAAAACCTTCCAGGATGTCCACTACAAATTCTAGTATTCATGAGTATGCCTTGAACCTAGAAAAGTTCAGAATGACTGAGACAAAAAACAAAAATTAGGAGAAGTGTGAGGCAACTGTCTAGAACAGGGCTGTACAGACAGATTTTCTGCAATAATGGAAATGTCCCATCTATATTTGTCCCACCCAGTACCGCATGCACTGGCCACATGTGGCTTCTAAACACATAAAATAGGGTTAGTGCAACTGTGGAATTGAATTTTTTTATTTTATTCAATATTAATTAATTTAAATTTCAATAGTCAGATGTGGCTATTGGTATAGCATCGAACAGTACAGATCTAGAACATTGGGTTAATGACTTGTGCTAAGTCATAAAGGGTGATATGCAAATGAGTTAGTTAAGTTTAAAAAGCAAACAGTTAAAAAGGGAAACCAGAAAAAAAAACTCTTGCTACCCATAGAGTCCACCTTGATAAAGCTGAGTTCCCAGCCTGACCTTAACCTGTGTTAGTTAGCTTAGTCTGCCATAACAAAATACCATAGACCAGGGGCCTAAACAACAGAAATGTATTTTCTCACAGTTCTGGAAACTGGAACGTCCAAGATCAAGGTTCTGGCTAACCTGGTTCCTGGTAAGGCCTCTTTCTGGTTTCTAGGCAGCCATCTCACTGTGTCCTCCTCATATGACCTCTTCTTTGTGCTCGTGTGGTGAAGAAAGAGAGCAAAACAGTGAGAAAGAAAGATCTCTCTCTACCTCTTCTTATAAGGCCACCGATCCAATCAGATTAGGATCCCATCCTCGTGACCTCATTTAACCTTAATTATCTCCTCACAAACCCTATCTCCAAATATAGTCACATTCGGGTTAGAGCTTCACATATGAAATGGCTGGTGAGGAAGCGCCAGGCAGACACAATTCACTTCTCAGCACAACCCTCCACTCTTCCCTAACTAGCTTTCTTATCATGGGTTCCAATATTCCATGAACTATATTTTTCAAAATTAATCATGTTCTAGAGGCTTAGTTTTCTGCCTACTCTTACCACACCATCAGTCTATGCCTAAATAAAACTTTTTTACCTTGCCATCAGACACCTCTGAAGTCAACCGAGATTAAAATTTAGCTTTGACCCTCAAAAATGGCTTCTTACTTCTTTAATCGATTACACAGACAAGAATTAACATACCAGGACTAACAATGCTTTCCTTGACACAGCTTGCAAGGTTGGCCTTTGCTGGCATATGAGAACTTGGATTTTGGAAGAGTTCCCACAACTGTAACTGCTAAGAGGGATTCACTGTGCCTAAACTATTTGTACAAACAATGTGATTTATGCTGAACAGCTGCTTCCCTTCTAGGAGTCAGAATTTTGGTACCTGCTAGACAGATGACCAACCCCCAATAAAAACCCTGAGCACTGAATCTCTAATGACCCTCCCTGGTAGACAACATTTCAAATGTGTAGTTACAACTTGTTGCTGGAGGAATTGAGTGTGTCCTGTGTGAGTCCCTGGAGAGAGAACTACTGGAAGCTTGTGACTAGTTTCCTCCAGACTTCACCCCATGTGCCTTCTCCCTTTGGTGATTTTTCTTTGTAACACTGCTCTGTAATAAATCACAGCCATGAAGACAACTCTATGCTGAGTTCTATGAGTCCTCCTGGCAAATCTTCAAACCTAGGGATGGTTCTGAGGACCCCCAACACATCATCAATCACTTTCTTGATTCACATTCCCAAACATCAATCCCCAGTAAAAGAACTCCGTATCCTATATTTTAATCTTCCCAGGTTCCACTCCAACCCCTAATTCTGCCAGCCCTGGCCTTGTCCAGTCTATTTCCTGCAATTATCACAACCACTCAGACTAAAATGACTATCAACTCTCTCTGTCAATGCTTCTATAACTCGGGTGAATATTCTCCAAGAAATTGGGAGAAGCTTTTTTTAATATAAAAATGTTTGTTTCCTAATAAAAAATAATGTGCCCAGGAGCTTCTCCATTCTTAACCCCATTTTACTTGAACTTCCTGCAGGAGAAGCAGCTGCACAGCACTCCTTCAACCTGCATAGTAAGTTCCTCTTCCTCCTAATACCCTTAAATATTCATGGTCCATGGGGTTGCTTTTTCTACCCACTTTCATCTCACTCTATCTTTAGCTCCTACCGGTGATCCTTAACCTTGACTTCAGTCCAGTCATCTGTCCTAAGACCCAGAACAGTACAAATACATCTATAGATCTCCTATCAATCAATCCTTACGCTGATAGTCTTCTTGACATTTTTCTTCAAAAAGATCATCTAGATCTGTTGCTTTACAACTCACTTGAGCCGCCTATAGCTACTATTACCACAGCAGTCCAGTGTTATAGAAGACCATTTGAACCCTTTTCCTGACATGTCTTTTTCATATTCCAGCCCATTCTGTCTGTTTAGTAGTTCAGTATTACAGTAGAGCTTGGTGCCAGGCTATGCACAGTCTCCATTTACTAAATGTGGATGTGATAAGTTAATATCATCATCCACCATCAGAATGGTAGCAAAAGAAAACGGAACACCACGCTGGGGACCTAGCTGCGTTCAGGAATATTACTATTGGTAATCTTACTTTAATAGTCATACATGAATCAGAATTTTCAAAAAATGGTTTGGAATAGCCAGCTAGCCATTTTATGGAGAAAACAGATATGGATGAAAAATTTTAACTTTAAAAATTAAATCATTAAAGGAAAAAGGGGGGAGGGTTGTTTGTTGTAGGATTTCCCTGTAAAAGAAACTGAAGAATCTCTGGTAGGTAGAAAAAAATGGAACGATGCCTTCACGACTCTGAAGGAAAATGGCTTCCAACCTGAAATTCTATATCCAAACTCATACATCAATCGAGTGTGACAAGAATAATGACAAATTCAATAGACAGTGACCAGAAATAATTTACCTCCCACACATCCTGTTTTAGGCAAATACTAGAGGATGCACTCCACCAAGATAAGGGAAAAAATCGAGAAAGAGGCTATAGTAACAGAAGATCTAATATCAGAGAAAGGACTGAGGATGGATCACATGAAGGAAAGTCCCAGGGAGGCTGCAAAAAAGTCTTTAAACAGGAAAGGAAGGGGCTCTTTGTATCTGCCCAATTTGCTTCTCAAAATATGAAATATTAACTAAATGCCAAAAGAGTTCAAAGAAACCTCCACAATCACAATCTTCTAACTTAAAAAAAAAGAAAAAGAAAAAAGGGCAGAAGAAATGAAAGAAGAGGGTGCAAAAGCCACAGCAGCAGTTGTGTCATTTTTTATGTTGATGGAAATATCCGAAGTTCCTCTAAGTAAGACATTACCATATCAGCTATTTGCTTTCACAATTACCAACTTTAGATTACAACACAGTACTTGACAATGGTTGGCTTCAATTCTCCTAGTTAGAAAATGTTTAACAGAATTTCAAGAACAAATTTAAACGAGAGAGATTCAACTGTCTTCTTTTGATAAACACTGCTTCTCTTTAATAGAGCACCACGATAGCATACATCACTTAACTTTTTTTATTTAGAGGCCTCCCCAAAAGTCAAATTAAGAAATTCAGTAAAACCAAGGGGAATTTTAAAGTGCAGTCACTAATAAACAAGAAAACAAAAACAAAATACTCCCCTACACACACACACACACACACACACACACACACACACACACACACACACACACACACGCGCGCGCGAACGAGGCCAAGGCCCAATTCGTTCTGAGCTTCCAGTAGACCCTTGTATACCCTTAAATTTGACAGAAATCATACAAAACTTAATAGGAAATTGGATCACACAATGTAGCTCTAGAAATGACCATATAGCCAAACTGATACCTCACCAGCTGTCCCACTAAGTGGAAACTGAGCAGAAAAACAAATTAGAGCAGGGTAGGTTCAGAATGCTTGTTCCACCCTGGTCTAGCTGCAAGAAAAGACCACAAGAAACGTGCTCTGAATCATTTGGAAAAAAATTCTTTCCTCTAATACATCATTCTAAAATATCACACTAAAACAATCCTTAAACAGCAACTGTTTTTAGTGTCCTTTTATTGTTTAATTGACCAATGCAATTGTATTCCATTAACAGCTAATTTTTGCCAAATTTAATTCTAACAAACTCATTTAAGTTAAACGACCATAAAGAATAAAATACTTATACTGTATTTTTATATTCTTACAATTCAAAAGCAATAGGATCAAATTTTTTTAGACTGTGAATAAACATGCCATACTTCAGGCTAAAAGCATATTTTATTCCAAAATCAGGAGTGAAAACAAAGCTCAAAAAGAAATGACTTCTCAGCCTTGAATTCGGTGGCATTAATATTAATAACAATCCCACTCATTTCAAAGGCATGTCCCAGAGTGTTTACATTATGAAAAATGGGACTGGAATGTCATCTTCAGTAAATTTGAAATTGCTTCATCTGAGGTTTTGCTAGATTTGTAACAGCTGTACTAGTGTTTACAACTCTAATAAGGTCTTTACAGCATGGCACTTCTTCACACATTTTTTAGATCTGGTTGGTACAAACATGTTGTACTGATCAACAGAAATGAGTTTGGTATCTCTATATAGCTACAAGTTTAGTCAGAATAAAGTTTTGCTTTGGATTAACACTGTACAACAAATGCATCATGAACCTTCAGAAGTTTTATGGTATTAGTTACAGAAGGATAGGACAAAAACTTCCATTCATACACAAACATTTGGAAAATAACTCAATTTGTGTTTGTGGAATTCAAATTTTGTTTGGGGAAAAGATATGCTTATCGAATACACTGGATCTAATTTGTTTGCTGGCATTCATTGACAGTATCAGGGTACATTACCAAGCAGAATACTGCTTGTATTACTGGTTTTGAATACTGGTTAGGCAGTATCAAAAACTACATTTCTCCTAATGCCTCTATTTACACAGTAGAAAGATGCAGCAAAGACTCTGCCGAAGACTTGCTTAAGAATGCTCCACCATGAAGCTTCGGCCGCCCTTAGATGTGGCGCAAGCAGTGCAATGCTAAGAGCACCAGACAGAAGTTAATTTCCCCAGGTAACAGGCAGCAGCCTTGCCACTAACCTCAGTGTCCTTCTCTGTAAACAAATTTTAAAAAAGTCATTACTGAAGATGAATGTTTTCCGCTAAACTCAGTTGAGTCTGGGTAACCAGAAATGTTCGGCTCTTTGATTACTGAAAAGGTTATCGTGCCATGAAAATTAAGACACGTTTAAAGTTGCACAAACACAAATAAACCAAGAAATTCTTCAAAAGCTATCTTTTTTGGACAGTCTCTTGGGAAGCCCCTAATTCTGAGCCAAATTAATTTTCTGGAAAGGCCTCACTCTATTTTTCTTTTTTTAAAAAATGCCTATCCCTTGGCACATATGGTTACTATGAGAATCACATATAATCTATATGAAAACAATCTGGAAAGTACAAAGCACTTTTAACAGGGCTTATGACCAAACTAATGTTAGAAAAGAACCAAAAAATAAAAAGTGAAAAAAAACCCCATGCTTATAAACTCAATGAGTTAAAGAAAATCAACAGAACAAAACAGCTCTGATTTCCAAAGGGTATGTAGTATATTGCTGCTCCGGAAGATGAAGAAGAAGCTTTTTCTACAGATATGAAACTCTGAACTCACCAGAGAGCACTGATTATTGCAGTAATTTCTCCAATAAGTAAGATAAACTTGTTCTGATCTACCCATTTTTTTCTAAGTGTTAATTTGAATGCATTTCAAAATAATTCAAATGTTAGTAAATTACTTTCAGACAAAGGTCATTAATTACAATGCCCAAATGGATAAATTAAATGAGTAAAGCAATCAGGTATGCTTGAGGCAGCTAGAAAACACAGCATTGTCCAAAGAAGACAGCTAGGATTTAGCTCTGCCAGTGGCTGTCAAAAGGGAACTCAGTCTTAGTGTTGCAGACTGCCTTTCACTTTTACGAAACTGGATATGGATTTTTTAAAGGTGAAATTTCTTGGTGTTTAAATGTTAGTAACTGACTCAAAAAAAATCTTAAAACATCATGCAAACCACACAAAACACATGTGCAAAGGAGATCGGGTGACTGCTTTACCATCTCCAACATGTTTGTTCTACATAGGTCTATTTCAAAAGCCATCACAAGATTGAGAAGAACTTTGGTGAGATATTTGGATGCTTCAATTACACCACGATTCATACTGATGTATCCAAAGGGGTTTTGGGGGGTTTTCGATGAAAATTATTACCTTAATTTTGTCAAGCAAGAGAAATTATCTGGCCAATAGCAGATGGAAGACACTAATAAATTCTTCTTTTACCAAGTGCCAGTGATGGTGTGGCACCTCCCCATGCCTAGTCCCTCTCGGAGGAAAGCCGCGGCCAGAGCAAGAACCAAGTATATTTTGTTCACTGTTATATCCACAGCACCAAGCACAGTGCCTGAAACAAAGAAAGTGTGTGTAGAAGAGTCTAACCATGCTCCCCACATCTGGGGGCAAATCAGTATCTGCCAGCTCCTTGGTGGTTAGGTTGGCCATATGATTGGGTTCTGGCCAAAGGATTGAGGGCATAAATGAAGTACACCACTTGCAGACCTGGCCCCTCAAACATCCTGTGTGACTTGTACTTTCTATCCCCAGTCCACATGGCTGGAAGTGAAGGACTCTGAGACAGTGCAGCCACAAAATGGAAGGACCCAGATCCCTAGACATCGGAGAATCTGCACAAAATCTGCACAAAGGAAAACTGCACAAAAGAGACATCTTACATTCACAGGTTTCATTAGCAATAATTCAGCACTTGGGTCAAGCTACTGAGATTTAAGAGTTTGTTACTCTAGCATTTACTTTAACTTACTACGAAAGCTCAATATTTATTAAATGAATGACTAGAATAGATGGCTCAACCAACTAAGTATCTAGGCATCAAAAGTTCAAAGATTCCTGTTCCTCAGAGTTGTCTGACAAAGCTAAAGCAATGACCATGAACCCCATATGGACACCATGGTCTGGATCCCAAAACAAATGACAATTGTGGAGAACTCCCAAAATTACCATAAAGGTAGTCAAAGCAGATAAATGAGGACAGAATTTCCAAGAATTTATGTGTACCTCAACAGAAGCAAAAAAGGCATGTGAAAAAAATTAACATCCGTTCAGGATAAAAACTCCTATCAAGCCAGAAATAGAAGGACACTTTCTCAGCCTAACAGGGCAACTACAAAACATCATTCAGCATTATACTGAATGATGGAAGAAAGACTTCTAGGAAAACTAAACACGGTTAAGCTATTAATTCTCCTAATATGATCTGCAGATCCAATGCAATCCCAATCAAAATCCCAGGAGGGTTTTTTGGAGATATCGACAAGCTGATTCTAAAATGTATATGTATGTAAATGACCTAGAACAGCCAAAACAACTTTAAGAAAAACAAATTCAGAGGATTCACACTACTTAATTTCAAGACATTAAAAGGCTATAGTAATTAAGGCACATAGACATGTATATAGATCAATGGAACAGAAAAAAGGGGTTCTGAAACACAGGAGAAAATCCTAGTAACTTTGGGTTAGGCAAAGGTATCTTAAATAGGACACAAAAACACAAACGTTAAAGTAAAATAATCAATAAACTGTACTTCATCAAAATCAAAACTTCTTGCTCTTCGAAAGGTAAAATTATGAAAATTAAAAGGGAAGCCACAGACTGGGAAGAAAACATTTGAAATTCATGTTCTTGTATTAGTCCTAAAACTGGCTGTATAGATTTAAAAAAATACCAATTTATCAAGATACTTATCAAGCAAACTTTCACTAGCTTTGTCAACCTTTTCAGCATGATGACTGAGAAATCTCACGGTGCTGGTCACAATCAGAAACGCAGGATATTCTTCCAGATGCCGAGCGCTGCAATAAAATAGCTCTCCATAAACAAAATGCGTGCTGATAAAGCACTGGTGCAAAAAGACTCACTCTCAAAGGCCATGACTAGAGACACACAGCTCTCGGCTTTAAAGGAAAGCAGCAATTCGATGTCACCGGTCCGGACCCGAGCTCTGTTCTCAGCTCCGAGCAGTCGTGTGTGTCCCGCAAGCGTTTTCTCGAGCGCAGATGCAGGGCCTTGTGCTTCTTGCCCTTGCACAATTTCCTGATGTTTTCTTTTTGGGCCTGGCTACTGGGAGTGGCAACACGGGCCGCAGACGTGCAGACAACTCGGGTCCTGGACACCGCCACCTGTCGCTTTGGCGACGCGCAACTGAGACAGCTCCACCTTCAGTCAATCGGCTGTTCCAGCAGCTCCTTAATCTCGGTCTTGGCTGCGGAAGCCGCCGCCACCACCTGCTCCGGGGGAAAGAGCTCCAAATGTATATTCTGTAGAGCATTTTATTATAAACTTTGATCTGTAGGGGTAGTCTAAGGAATCATCATAATCCATGTTGGATATGATCATGTTTGGGTACCCCAAATTCAGAAAGCTAAGGTTAAAAACGAGTGATTCTTTCATACAAGTCTTACCAATCAATCAAAATGTATAATCTGCATGCACTGCATACACTAGGAATTATAAAATAATAATATGTCACCTAGGATGCTTTTGGTTTCTAGTAACTGAAAACCCAACTCCATTCATCAAGATTGTTTAAGTATGCTGTAGTAACTTTGTTCATGTGTATGGGGGGGTGGTCTCTGCTCCATACGGTCACTCATGGATCCAAGATGACTGGTGCTCTGATATCTCAGCATCTAGCCTCCATAATCACCACTGCAAGGAGAGCCAGAAAAGGTCAAACATCTGCTACTAAATGCTTCCACCTAGAAGTAACCTGCTTAAAACCTATTAGCTAGAACTATCACATGGCCCTACCTAGCTGCAAGTGAACTGGGAAATGTGCAGGAGGATAAAGATGTTTAGTAAGTAGCAAATGTCTCTGCCACACCAATCAAAACTGGCCAAAACAATAACAAGAATTTGTCAGTTCCAGAAATTGACAAGTACAAAGAGAGAGTAGACTTCACAGTTAATCCATCTCTCCATCTTGCTCCCCTCATGACAGCAAAACAGCTTCATCCATTACAGGAGTGACATTACACATGATACCACCCAGAAAGAGAGTACACGCTTTTGTTCCAGCATCTCAAGTATGAGACCTCAAATGTACTGACTGGACTTCTTTAAGCTTATGCCCACACCTAACTAATGACTGTGACCAAGCAAAAAAATAGTCAGACTGATTTAAACCAATCATTATCCACCCCAGGAAACAGAGGTGGAATAGTGACTATGAAAAAATGTATGCCCTGTTAGGAAGGAGAAGGGAGGAAAGGATGCTAAGTAGGAACACAATAAAGTGAACAATGGTTACACACACACACAAAAAGAACATACCCTGGAGAAGCTGGCCAAGAGTTGTGGAAAGACGGCATACACACATAAGACAACAGTATTAAATGCAGTGCACAGGGACAGAAAAATAGTCATTCATAACCAGAAATTATCACCAAGGAACCAGGGGTTCATAAGGAATCTATGAGTACAGTATGAGAATGTACAAACAGAATCAGAAAAATAGTGTTACAGGTAAGCACAAAGTCTTATGATTGCTTTAAATAAACAATAAAAACAAATGACAACAACAAAAAGGAACCAGTGCCAGGTGGATGTTGGAAGTCATTAAGGTAAATAGTGCCTCCAAATTCTTATGAAAGAAACAAAAGCATTTAGCAGTTCTGCACCTTCGAACCTGACCAGAAAAGGGATCATAGAACCAAACTGCTATTCTTAAACAGGTCTTCCCTGAATCATTTTATGCATGTGTGAAAAACAGCAGCCTCAAACTGTCTTACGGGTAGTCAGTCACCAGAGTACCAGATCCCAGTCCCAGATTCCACTAAAACAGGCTAAATTTACATAAAATTTTTACATGACATATACATTTTCTATTACAAAATTGGCATTGAGCCTCTAGAAGAAAATGAAAAAACAATGTAAAAGATGAAAAGCATGGGTAAAAGGCAACGAGAAGTATAGTCAGAAAGTCAGGTAATCTGGGGACCCTGCGCACTGGATGCCGTAGGCTGACCACAGCTCCAATCCTTTCCTCTTCCCTCCCCTCTTCCTCCCTAACTCCACTTCCCATGGTATCTGTAGTGTTCTTAATTTTCAAAGGCCTAGGAAGGAGCAAAGAAAATATAAAGTTCACTTCATCACTTTACAAAAGCCTGAAGTATTCTCACCAAAGCCCGCCTTTTGTCTTGTGGAAGTGAGTAACCCTAGGTTTACTATCGCTTGCAAGAAAATGAATAAGCTAAATACTCTTTCCACTATTTTTTGAGGAAGTTGGGAGCAAAGATGATGGATCAATCTGGGTCCAATCAGGAAAGAGAAACTACATCAAAACTTGAATAGTAAAAATCAAATATAAAGAATTACTACAATGGGATTGGAGTATCGAGGGGTTGACTCGTAGAGAATTCTAAAGCATCCTGGAACAGCAGCCATAAGGAGCAGCCACCACCCCCAGGACTGAGACAGGCGGCCCGGGAAAGAACGCCTCCCTCTCTCCAAGAATGAGGCCGAGACATTTTTGAAGTGGGCATAACCCGGCTCGCTAAATGGCAGAGATGTCTCTGTGGGTGCTGCACCCGTAGAACTGGATGGAAAACCACCTTATAACTTGCCACAAACCCACCCTTTAGGGTACCAGGACAAGCTGTTCCCAGGGAGGTGTCCCTCTAGAGGCACTCCGTTACAAAACCGCCAGAGGAGGATGCTGGGGTAAACTTGACCGCTGGGTGCTGCTGTCCACAACGTTCTAGCGGAGCCTGTGCAGGGAAAGCCACACACGCAGCAGGAGGAGCGCTGCAGACGCTCATAAGCCAAAGATCCGACGCTGGGGACTCCGCACGCGCCCGGGAGCAGGTGCTGGAGAAGCCGCACGCGCCAGGGAGCCTGCGCTGGAGATGCGCACACGCCTGGGACATGGCTCCGGAGATGCGCACACGCCTGAGAACAGGTGCTGGGACTGCGCTCAAGCCCGGGAGCCGGCGCTGGGGAGGCCGCACACGCCCGGGAGCCGCTGCTGGCAAAGCGCACACGCTGGAAGCCGGCCCTGGAAAACCTGCACAAGCCACTGGAGACCGCCCGGCAGAAGCCAGGCACGCGCGCAGGCGCTCACGGCAGCCAGCACGGGGGAAGGCACGCGTGCTCACACACGCATGATCTCATGCACGCGCACACGGCAGCCAGCACCGGGGGAGGCACGCTCGCGCACACACGCATGATCTCATGCACGCGCACACGGAAGCCAGCACCAGGGGAGGCACGCTCGCACACACACACGCACGATCTCATGCACGCGCACACGGCAGCCAGCACCGGGGGAGGCACGCTCGCGCACACACGCACGATCGCATGCACGCGCACACGGAAGCCAGCACCGGGGGAGACACGCTCGCGCACACACGCATGATCGCATGCACGCGCACATGGCAGCCAGCACCGGGGGAGGCACGCTCGCACACACACACGCACGATCTCATGCACGCGCACACGGCAGCCAGCACCGGGGGAGGCACGCTCGCGCACAAACACGCACGATCGCATGCACGCGCACACGGAAGCCAGCACGGGGGAGGCACGCTCGCGCACACACGAATGATCGCATGCACGCGTACACGGAAGCCAGCACCGGGGGAGGCACGCTCGCGCACACACGCACGATCGCATGCACGCGCACACGGAAGCCAGCACCGGGGGAGGCACGCTCGCGCACACACGCACGATCGCATGCACGCGCACACGGAAGCCAGCACCGGGGGAGGCACGCTCGCGCACACACGCACGATCGCATGCACGCGCACACGGAAGCCCGCACCGGGGGAGGCACGCTCGCGCACACACACGCACGATCGCATGCACGCGCACACGGAAGCCAGCACCGGGGTAGGCACGCTCGCACACACACGCACGATCGCATGCACGCGCACACGGCAGCCAGCACCTGGGGGGGCGCGCTCGCGCACACACGCACGATCGCATGCACGCGCACATGGCAGCCAGCACCTGGGGGAGGCGCGCTCGCGCACACACACGCACGATCGCATGCACGCACACACGGCAGCCAGCACCTGGGGGAGGCGCGCGCACACACACGCATGATCGCGTGCACGCGCACACGGCAGCCGGCACCTGAGGCACGCGCGCGCGCACGGTCACAAGCATGCGCACACACGTGGGAGCCAGCGCTGCGGAAACTGAACTTGCCTGAATTTCCCCATAAAGAAAAATCCATAAACAGATTAAATACTTATTGTTCACGGCATTTGATAGTTGTTCGTTTATCAAGAGAAACTATTCCTTAGGTCACATATTCACGTTTCATAGCTCAGGAACAAATAAGTGAAAAATTTCCATGGAACTTAATCCGAAAAATTTCTTCATGTTCCAAAGTCACTTTGCACTCCGAAAGATACCAGCCTTCTTCATCTCCTCAAAATCTTCCATGGATCATGATTTCTGTAGAAATCTACATACACCTTCTTTCCTGGTTCAGCCAGAGCAAACTCAAAGAGAGCTGCAAGCCCCAGGGATACAGCGAATGCTCCAACAACATGAAATCGCAGACGCCGGGCCAGAAGGCCTACCCTCTGAGGTCTCGTCAAAGCACCGGAGGCCTTGGTAGCTGCTGACCCTCAACACCAATATTCTTCCTGGCTGATGGAGAAATGGACACACCCCAGCAGCACACAGGTGCAGAGACTGAAGAAGAAATAACAACAATCCTTCACAAACACCTTAAGAAAAAGGAAGGGAATACTTCTCAACTCATTCTAAGACTCCAGTATTACCATAATACCAAAACCAAACAAAGACATTACAAGAAAAAATGTGACTCACCAATACCCCTCCTCGACAAGTAAAACTGTCTTTATCCACAGGTGGCATGATACTGTATGTAGTAAATCTTACGGAATTCACAAAAAAATCTACCGGAAGTAATAAGTTCAGCAAGGTTTCAGGGTACAAGATCAATATACAAAAATCAATTGTATTTTTATATACTGATAAACAATCCTATGATTAAATTTTAAAAACAATTCTATTCACAATAGAATCGAAAATAAAAACTTCAAAATAAATTTAACAAAAGAAGGGCAAGATGTGTGAACTGAAAATTACTACACTTTGCAAAGAGAAATTAAAAATCTAAACAAATGGAAAGATATTCTGTGTTCATGTTGAGATGTCAATTCTCCCCCAGACAGATGTACAGAGTCAACACAATTCCTATCATAATATATCACAATAGGGTTTTCTTCAGAAAAAGTGACAAGCTGATTCTAAAACTTACATGGAAATGTAAAAGACCCCAAACAGCACAAACCATTTTGAAACTAAAGAAAAACATTGAATGACTTCCACTATCCAATATTAACACTTACTATAAAGCTATCATTATCAAAGCAGTGTGGTGCCAATATAAGAATAGGCATTCAGACCACTGAAACACAAATAAGAGTCTAGAAATAAACCCTCACATTTATGGTCAACTGATTTTTAAGAAAGGTGCCAAGGCAGTTACATGGAGAAAGGACAGTTTCTTCAACAAATTGTTTTGGGCAATGGGATATACATGTGGAAAAAGGTTAATTTGGACTAATTCCTCATACTATATACAAAAATTAACTGGAAATGGATCACAGACTTCAAGTTCGATCCTAAAAAAACCTGATAAACTGGCATTCCTCAAAATTAAAAACTTTGGGCCTCAAAATATACTATGAAGAAGATGAAAAGACAAGTAACAGACTTGGAGAAATTATTTACAAAACACTTTTCAAAAAATGAACAAAATATTTGAATGAACATTTCAAAGAATACATAAGAATGGCTACTAAACACCAAAATATGTTCAACATCACCATTCAAATTAAAACCACAATGAGATACCACTTCTTACACACTAAGGTGGCTATAATAAAAAAGACACAATTAGAAGTGTTGGTAAGGATACAGAAAAATCTAAACCCTCATACCTTGCTGGGGGAAATGTACAACAGTACAGCCACACTGGAAAAGTTTGTAAGTTTCTGAAAGAGTTAAACAAGGCTGACCAGTTAGCTCAATTGGTTAGATCAGGGTGTTATACCACCAAGTTCAAGGATTCGGATCCCCATCCAGGCCTGCCACCAAAAAACCAAAAAAAAAAAAAAGTTAAACACACTACACAACCCAGCAATTCCACTCATATGTATCTATCCAAGAAAAATAAAGACATATGCTCACACAAAGACTTGCACACGAATGTTCCCAGCAGCATTATTCATCATCACGAGAAAGTAAAAGCAACCTAAGTATCCATCAAGTGATAAACAAAATGTGGTACATCCACATTCAGCAAAAAACAGGAACAAACTACTGATACATGCTACAACATGGATGAATCTCAAAAACATTATGCTAAGTGAAAGAAGCCAGACACAGACAGCATATATTTTATGAATCCATTTGCATGAAATTTCCAGAAAAGGCAAATCTATAGAGACAGCAAATCAATTGTTGCCTGGAGCTGAAAGCAGGAGCTGGGATTGACTACAAACGTGCATGTGGAAACTCAGTAAGGTGAAGCAAATATTCCAAAACTGAATTGTGGTGATCCTTGAACAATTCCAAAAATTTACTAGATCTACTAAGAATCACTTGTTTAGAAAGTAGGTATATAGTTTCAAAAAGTTGATTTCCATATGAACTCTGCTTTCTTGGAACTAGAGAAAAGTATCAGGAATACATTATCAAGTAAGGTTATTTTCCTATATTACAAATCTTAACAAGGAAACTGACTTCTATGCAACCAGTTTATGAAAAGCCTAACAGAATGTCCCAGACAACTTTTCAAGGTGCTTTCCAAACCAAGTCCAAAAAAAAAAAGAAAGTCGTTTGATACTAGTAAAGAATAAAATTCTCAAGATTTGCATCGTTATCTGAATTTGTTTTTCCTGTTCCATTTCCAGTGCACTTTTTAAAAAAGCACTGCAAAGTTAATGTACTTCTCCTGTAGGTGTTTCATATTAAAAAGTCAGACATTCAGGATCCATAAACAAGAACAGAGAATATACATATCCGAGTCTAAAACAAAAATTTAAAAAACCATTTGGGACTCATTTCTAGCCTGATTTGAGGTTCTCCCACTACCAACATGGAAGTACCACTCATGAGATTCCTCTGGCTCTCTCTGTGGCCTAGATAATCAATCCAACTTTCTACTGGCCAGGCTGGCCTCCCTGTAGCTGGTTTCCATAAGTACAAAATTTGTATAATTATTACTGGAACTACTTGCTGAAATATGGAACTGGTTAAAAATACCATTTATTTTAAAACGTACACGCACAGTTTCAGTTTCACATACATGCAGCAACACATCTTCCACATCCAGCCAATCAATCAAGTTAATGCTTTTTATTAGAGGACAAAGCAAAATATACCAATATAGAGTTTGCCTTTCTTTTCTGAGGCTTTAGTAAATATTTTCCAAGAAATCAAGAGGAATATGATGGAAAAAAGAAAAGAATTAAACTGTATAACATAAAGTATAATCAGTCCAATTCTAAAGAAGCAGTATTTAACTTTTACTCTGGAGGGAGAGGTCAAAGAGGGCTTTGACATAGCTTGGAAAACAAACTCTTTTTTGACGCAGTCTTTCTTGTACATGAACACAAGTAATATCCATGATTGCTTATGCACATAAATCTAGTACAGTGTGTTAAACTGGAACATCAATTTGATTTAAAAGTAATGGATAAAGTCACAATGAGCGTGTTTTCTAATTAAGCTAAGGTAATGAATGATTCCAACACATGGTATGAAATCTGTCGTTTGTAACAACCCTTGGGGGAATGAGAAAATGTTCTGAGCGGCACAACACTGAAGGTGAGTGACATCCAGAAACAGCTGAAGTTGGGTGGCCCAAAGGTACCCTGTTTTTTTGAGAAATGGGAAGTCAATCCCATCACGGTTTAGATGTATTAAATGCGGCACAGGTTAGCATAAAGCCAGGAGCCCGGGAGCTTTCCAACCGGTACAACACAAGTCTGGGCACACACAGGTATTCGCGGAAAAATTTATTGGCCTCTTTCCTTAACATTCCGGTCCCAAATTTCTCATGTTTCAAAAACCCCAAATCTTTTTCCCCCTCCAAAGCGCTAGCCCATACAACAAGATCATAGAAGGTCCAAAAAATAGAAAACAGCATGCCAACAAACACACATCGCCCAAAGCATCCCTGCAGGGGCTTGGCCCGGCTTGCAAATCAAGAGTTGCGGGGAGACAATGGCCCATCGGAACCCTCCCCCTGCCCCGGGACGAGAGGCGGAGGGCGGGAGCGACAGCAGCAGCCGCGCCGCGAGGTCCTCTAGCTGGGCCTCGCCCCTCCCCTGCCCCGGCGGCAAGGGGGGCGCAGGACGGACGAGGCCAGCCGCTCCTCACAGCGCCCACGGATCCGAGGCAAAGAAATCCACCTCTGCTCCTCTCCTCTTAGCAAGACATGGCTGCCTGCGCTCAACGAACAAAAAGCGCCCAGACGCCAACTCCCCGCTCCCGCCGCCCTGGGGGTCCCCTTCCGCGTGACCCCCCCCCCCGCCCCGCCCCTGGGCGCGCCCCGTCCCTCTGGCCACGCCCCCACACGCGGCCCCGCCCCTCGCGGGCCGCCGCCAGCGCGCGCCTCCCCGCTCCCCGCCTCAGGCCTGCACCCGGCGGGATCCCCGCTCGCCCACCGCGGGCGCGGAGCGCGCCGGACGTTCTCGCGAGTCTTCCCTCCCGCCCCCGCCACCCCCTGCCCCAAGCTGACGTGTCGGCCAGACCCCCCGAGGGAAGCAGCCGCCTTCCGTTCGTTCTGCGGCCTCGCTCTTACCGGGTGGTCCTCGCCAGCGCTGCTTCAGCAGTTTGGGCAGTGGCGGAAAGGAAGCCACCGCCCGGGCTCTGTGGCTTGAAAACTTGGCTTTTTGTTTTGTTTGGACTTTTTGGAATTTTCCCGCGGTCTCTCAGCCGCGGGGCCGCGCGTGCACGTGCCCGCAGTGCACTCTGGGGCCTGGCGGGCGGCCCCGCGCGCTCTCGCGACAGCGCGGGAAGATTCGGAAGACGCCGGGCCGCGGGGGAGGGGCGGGGCGCGGCACCGTTGGGCGGAAGTCGGGCGCCGGCCCGGGCGGGGTCGCCTGTCGCCCCAGTTCTTCCAACGTGCGCAGCGGTCCCCGGCGAGAGCGACTCCGCGACCAGGGTCTGGGGGAAAATCCCGGGGTTTTCGATGTGGTTGTTGCCCAGCTATTGTAAGATTCCGTTCCAGATGCGTAGGTAAAATGGAAATTAGTCTCCTGAAGAAAAATATTGACTTTGTCAAGGGGTGAAACCTCTAAACAAGGCCTAGAACATGATTCTGTAGCTGTGGTCTAAAAAAAAAGCGTCTTTCTTTGGTTAATGATCCACCCGGCCCCAAATCAGTTCCATACGTGTTGGATTCAGGTTCAGATCAGTCCAGCGCTGCATTTAAACCACTTAAATGGAAAGCAGCGTTTTCTACAAACTTCCACGCATGTCAGTGGTATTAGCTTGTCTTGGTTGCATTTTTGTTATTATTCTTGAACTTAGTAAAGCATGAAGGTTTTTCATAAATGTTTAAATTGCAGGGGGAAAAAAACTGAGGATTTTAGCCTTAGGCTCTTAAAATTTTTTAAATCAGCGCCTCTTAACCATAAATCATAACCATAATGCTACAGCGTCATGTATGCTTTCAAAAAAAACTTACTACAAGGCAGTGTATGCATGTAATAAGAATAGCTCCCAGTTATTTAAACACTTCCAACTATTCTTAAGGTGAAGGAAATCTATATTACCAAAGAATAAATTGAACTCTGAGATTAAGTAACTTGCCAGCATTATACAGTTTATAAGTGATAAGGTTAGCATGTAGTGGTAGCAACAATTTTTTAAAAAATTAAAGGGGGATGCAAAAGGAACCCTGTGGGGAAAATAGGGTAATTTAGCCAGGCTCCTTGGCTCAGGTCTGGTTGGGGGTGGTGCAGCACATTTCTTGTAAACAAGTTGTGTGTGGGTGGAGTTAGTGCGCATGTGCACCCATGTATCTTTTTAGTTTTGTTGCTATTGTGTGTTCTTCAGCTTGTGAAGCAGAGCTGGCCGGCAGAGCCCATGTCTAAAAATAGAGCATGTTTACTCTGCTGGCAGCAGCTCAGTTTTCTTTGGACTTTGGGGGTAGCAGTTGAGTTTCGGAGTTTCTCCTTTTGTACTGCCTAGCTCTCAGATGTGTGTGTGCTGGATAAAGACTGTTCCTACTTCAGCCAAGGCTCCAAGGACCTTTTTGCCAGTTACCTAGTTCATAGACCTATGTGTGAAGGGTTTGTGAACAGGCTCGAGGGGTCGGTGAGCTCCAGACCCAGCCCTAGCGCTACAAACCCAATCCAGAATTTGAGGCAAAACTGGCAGAATCTGCAACTGTATTAAAGAATCAGATGTTTAAAACCATTCTTCACTGCCGGTTAGAGAGGTCTGTCTTTGTTTGATGTGTGCATCGTCCAGCGCGCATGAATCCAGAGCAGGGCTTGTGTGGAGAGACAAGTGCCTGGCCTTCCTCTGGTGCCTCAGCCATGAGAAAGTTGTGTTTGTGGTGACAAATCGCAAGTCCTCCATTTACCAGCAAAGAAAGCAATTAAACCATGTATTTCTTTAGAGATAATATCTATTTTGGTACTGAAAATTTTTTACATACTGGGTGAAAAATCATTTAGTGTTTGTAGTTAATAATCGAGGTCTTGCCATATCACAGTTTTGTCTTTTTAATTCAGTGGTTAATAATGGATTACTAGGATCATCCAACTTTGTCGTGTATGAAATGACACCATATTTTTGTCTAATTTAGACCAAAATGGGATGCATATATAGTATAAAGATCAAAATTTAAATTTATGGGGATTTATAGACATTCATTTTATCTGGCTCCCATATGTATGGAGCTATCCTTACTAATAGGAGTATTTTAAGCAGTAATGAGATGATCACTTGGAAAACTGCCCAGAAAGTTTCCTGAGAAACAAATGCTTTAATACAAATCCTTTTTGCAATTGAATCATAAAATTGAGTATGTATGCCTCTGGAAACAGTTCATTGTAGTGTAAAGCCCAATCACAAATAAAGTGGCAAAAATAAAAAATTGCACATGTAGATAAAAATTATTATTACATTCTTTACTTTAAATCTTTACCTTCTAGAGGGAAAAAGTACCATCAGCTGAGTGCCGCTAAGTTCTTGACTTTATCAAACCATCCTTCAAAGCTCAGCAAATAATTAGAATCAACTGTCTTGGATTCCATGCTGTGGCACACGTTGTGGTAAGACTTCTGCTTCCAGAATTAGTCCAGACACCCACCCAATATGCAGCCCTCATTTGGCAGACCAATGCTTAACACTGTCTCGGCTTTGATAGTTGCCTCTGGTACCTCAACTGTGAATATCAAATACATGTATTAGGTCCCAGGCACTGGGCTGGTTCTTTGGCCTGTGTTATTTCCTTTAGTTCTCACAGTGATCATATGTGGTAGGTAATACTCCAGTTTCACAGATGCAGACACTGATGCACAGAGCCATTTCTTCTAGTGGAAGTTAGAGCCTGGCTTCAAATCTGGGTAAACTGACTGGGGTAGCTGCTTCTTACGACTTGCTGTGCTCTTGCTTGTGCTCCAGGCTGGTGGGGTGAAAACGGGGGATGGGTGGTGTGATCCCAGAGGCTTGTGCACTCTAATCACCATGTGGCTCTCCCATTAAGACATCTAGACCGAGGAAATGTAATTTGAATTAGAAAAAAAAAAATGAGAATAATGTTTGTGTAGAAAACACTTAAAGAAATCGAAAGCACCTGAGGTCCACGGAGGAACGGAGGGCAAGCTGGGGGAGGTGGAAATTAATGGAAATGTATTGTAAATGTTGCATGACACCTGCCCCCTTCCCATACTCACATGCTCTCTCTGCTGAAAGAATGCACCTAGGAGGGTGCCTTTGTACTAGTCCCCCCAACTACTTACCACAGCTAATTGAACCAAGGATGGTAACCTGACCCTAGATGAACCAATCAAACTATTGCTGGGGATTTGGAATTGCAACAGTCAGAGATTGTACTACCTCTTGTACCACAGCAGTCCAAGTCCCCACGCCAACCAAAGTTATTGGAGGAAGAAAAAATTCCAAGTAGCAAAGAAAACTGGTTGGCAGAGAAAAGCAAAAAAGAAGTTGAAAGGCTATGTTATTCTATGAGAGAGAGAGGCCAGCTGCTGTTCCCAACTTCCTATTTTTAAACCCAATTTTAAGGCAAACTGACTCTAATATTTTTCTGTTCATTGTTAGTTGTCCATGAGATTCCCCCATCTCCTTGTAACAATCATCCATTTTCCTCTGCTGACTTCAGGGATTTTCTCTCCCTTACTGCAAAGCCCCAACTAAGGATGTGGAATGGCAGTTCCCATTGTGTCACTGGGCATTAGCACTTTGCTGAGACTACCTGATAATCGATAGATACCTCATGAGAGTCCACTGTAGGGAAGGAAAAATATCTTTTCCTCACCCATCCTAGATTCATGGCTGAGGCCCCTAAGAAAAGATAGACTAACGAGAAAAGCATTCAAATGTATTTAATGTAAGTTTTACATGACATGGGAACCTTCATAAGGAAATGACCCAAACAAGCAGTTAAACCTGTGTATCTTTATGATAGGTTTGATGAAGAGTAGACAGCCCTGGAGAGGCAATAATTGGACAAAGAATATGATCTAATGGTAATATACTGAGGGAACTTAGCAAGCCTTATTTATTCAGATTCTTCTCTGTGACCCTTCGTCTTCATCTTCCCTTTCTTCTGGAGGTAGGTCTTATGACCTGCTTTGGGGGAAGTTCTGGAAATTCTTTGTAGGCTTTGTTGAAGACACAAATCATTCTGAGTAACTTGGAGTTGGGAGACACCAGGAGTTCCCTGGATTCTGAATTTCTTGGGCCAGTAAAATGTCAATAATGTAAATGTAGAAACCCCCCATCGTCGTGTATACACTATAGAACTAACTTTATTTCCCTTTCAGAGCTAGCCCATAATGATTAACTAAGATTGTATCAAAAGCAGCTGTCCATCATGCTTAAAGACCCTACATCCTGTATCCCTGATACATTTACCTATATAAACCCCAGCCCACAGTCGATCATGGAAGCAGTTGGGACTTTACCCTCTACCTCCCAGTCATCATCTTCCAAAATAAAAAGGCTTTCCTTTAAGTTCTGTCTGATGGGTGTGACTGGTGACCTTACAGTGGTGAGCCCTCAGACCCACACAGGTCAGGGATCCCCCAACTAAGTTGGCCTCTCCCGTGTTGGCTGATAGTGAAGGAGACACCCACAGGACTTGTTTGTTACCAGTAGTGTTAGGGGTTGACAGACTGAGCAACTTTTTATTTGGTCAAGTAAAGACTTGGGGAAAATTACCTACCATCATTATAATTTCATTTTTTAAGAACCATATTTTTAAACTTTAAGAAGAGATAAAGGGGGAAAAGTCTCAACTTGTTAAATTGAGTAAGCTTTACTTCATGAAAAACTCATTACATTATGCTTATTAATCTCATCTTACCACTTCCTCCCCTTGATAGTAACAGAACACTGCTTTTACTTAGCATGACAATGCACCCAATAAAAACTACTCCCTTACTGCTGGGGGTGGCCATGTAACTCAGCTGTAGCCAGTGAGAAATAAGTGAAAGCTGTTGGGTGGGACCCTTGGAAAAGCTTAGAAGGTGGAAAGACAATCAACAAGGAGATTTTTAGCCCTTTCCCCCTCTCCTCTTCCTACCTTATGTAAGGGCAAGATGACTAAAGTCCCAGTTGTGGGGAAAATAGGATAATTTAGTCAGGCTCCCTTGACATTTCTTGTAAACAAGTTGTGTGTGGGTGGAGTTAGTGCACATGTGCACCCATGTATCTTTTCAGTTAATTGCTATTGTGTGTTCTGCAGTTTGTGAAGCAGAGCTGGTGGCAGAGCTTGTGTCTAAAAATAGAGCATGTTTACTCTGCTGGCAGCTGCTCAGTTTTTCAGTGGACTTTGCTGGTAGCAGTGGAGTTTCTGACTCTCTCTTTGTACTGCCTAGCTCCTAGATGGGTGTGTGCTGAATAAAGACTATTCCTTCTTCAACCAAGGCTCCAAGGAACTTTTTGCTGGTTACCTTGCCCACAGACCTTCGTGTGAAGGGTTTGTGAATGGGCTCGAGGGGTCTGTGAGCTCCAGACCCCTAGCTCTACACCAGTCATCTTGGACCATAATGGCCCCTCAAGGATGACAGTCATGGAATAAGGATGGCAGAACAAAAAAAAAGATAGAAGGACCCTGGGTCCCCAATAATCATGGGAGTTACCTGGTTTGCCTAATGCTGGACTTCTTTTACAGTGAAGGAAAATAAATTTCTGTTTTGTTTAAACTAGTGTTATTTCCGGTCTCTGTAGTTGGTAGCTGAACTCAGCCGAGGCCCTATAGTAGGGTTTGGGGTTACTGTGGTGGAAAAAAAGAGGGAAAAGACTTGTTCTGTGCCTTCATGAAGTTTGACCTATAAAAGGGAATTTTTCTTGAATTAATCTGCATCTGCTCTTCCTGCAGCATAGATCAATAGATACATAGTTGTTAAAATGAGGTAAACTCAACAGAGTAACAAGTTTCATTCAAAAAAGGGGGGGGGTGAGAGGACCTAAACCATACCAGGAGACAAGAAGAAGGGAAACTCTTATCTACTTACTAAAATGCTGTGAACATTGTAGAATGGAGAAACAACCCTGTAATTGTGCAATCTCTGATACAGAATTCCCAGGAAACAAAAATTTGTCCTTTTTCCATTGAGCAATGATACATACACCCTGTTTCAAAAGAACATTGAGCCAATTTTATCCCAATTTTCTTTAGTTCAGTAAAAAATGCATTCTTATTTAGAATGTGCATCCCACGAATCATGGTATGGTGTGATGTAACTAATACACCACATTTTTATTGCCTGCAGAAAGTAATGTTACATTTCTAAATGAGCACATGTCTTAAAAATAGTTTTCCTCATATTTCACAATGATTCATTTAGCGTGAAATTAATATTTAAAAACTGTTAAGAATAAGTACTTAAAAATTCCAATAAGAAAAAGAAATTATTCACACTTGTGATGTAAATAATTCTGGCAATTTCATCCCATTCTTGTGTCCATTTCAGATTGACCCTTTAATTGCCAGTGTTTTCCAATAAGGTGAGTTAACTGCACCTTTTTATTTATTTATATGCTAAATTAAGGTTTCAGTACACTCGAGCCGTAATATAGTAAAACAACTGCTGCATGATAGAGGAACAGACTTCAAGTATAACACCAACATGCATACTGTATGTGTTATACTTTCATTCTTCAAGATCCAAGCTCTATAAGGGCAAGCAGAAGAAACTAAAATTTAATGAGCACCTGCTATGTGTCAGGCATTTTGACAGACACTTCTCATTTATTATCTCATGATTTAGTTTCTCTGAAATAATTTCATCACATGTAAGTGTAATGAAAATTGTCACTCTCATTTTGCACATAGCCAATAAAGATTTAATGTATCAGAGAAATTATTTTAACTGTAAAATATTTCAGGACAGCAAATGACAGGGTATCATTAACAGAAAACCATTTCCCTTTGTTTATGTTTGGGACTGTCAAAATTTCAGAAGTGTTTTCATGCTTCCTGCTTTCTGTATCTCTTTGCCTTTTGTATTAGTTTCTTACTACAGCTGTAAAAAATTACCACAAGTTTAGTAGTTTACAACAACATAATTTATTATTTTATACTTCTGGAGATCAGAAATCCCAAATTAGTTTCAGTAAACTAAAATCAAAGTGTCCACAGGGTTTTGTTCTTTTTGGAAGTCCTGGGGAGGAATCTGTTTCCTTGCCTTCCCTAACTTCTGCTTTCATGCCTTAGCACCTGGTCCCATCCTCCAGTCTCTCCCTCTTGGATTCTGACTTCTCTGCTTCCCTCTTATAAGGACCCTTGCGATTATGTTGCAATCACCAGGATAATCTCTCCATCTCAAGAAACTTAACCTAACCACGTCTGTAAAGTCCCTTTTGCCTTAAGCAACATATTCACAAATTCCAAGGATTAGGCATGGGCACCTTTGGGGGACCCTTATTCAGTTTACCATATCTCATCCATTTATGCAAATAAATTTTTGTGGCTCCATGTTCAGATTAATGATGCATAATGCCCTTTGTATGTTGTTTTACTGGTATGAAGACAGTTTCATCTCATAAAACTTTTAGAAAACCTTTTTCTTTCTGCAAGCACTCTCTTTCTTGTGATGTTTAATGTTAGATTCCACTAATATTTGCAGAGGAATTTATTTCTTAAACCAGATTTGCTTCAAATCACTATTACCTGCTTAACTGTCAGAGTTAGTACTGAGCACTAACTAACCCTCTACGACCAAGTAAACAGGATATTTCCCACACACTTCTACAAATCACAAAATTCAACCCTGGGATGGTATCTGAAGTCTGATTTGGGCTTGGTTTCACAACTTCTTTAAATGGCTTAGATTTCTTCTCACTTGCAGACACGTGCCTTTGCATTGCTCCCTGGCTATTTCATGTGCATACACTTTAGCTCCCAGCAAGCCCATGAGCATCTTAAGAGCTGAACCCAGGTCCTTTTCTTTTATATCTCTCAAAAAAAATATTGGACCAGAGAGAGTAAGCAAGCACCCTGCAGTTTGCATCTGGCCAACAGGCTCGTTTTGTTTAGCTTGAAGAGTGTTTGAGAAAAAAAATTAATTGAAAACATTTAGAAATCAGAGAATTTTGCATAAAATCCTCTGATTTCATTTCTCTTGAAAATCGAACAAGATGGGCACTATTTGCTAGCATTTCTGCCTGGCAACCATGAGCTGGAGTTCAGTAGCAGCATCCCCTGTAGGCAGACAGAGGTTCTCCAGCTTGATGGTTTCCATTCGGCCCCCAACTGGCCCCTTAAACCTTTTGAGTTTGAGACCCCAGTGCTAGATGCCCTGTAGAAATCTTTAGTGGTGTACTAATATAATGCCTTCATTTTTCAAGTGTGGAAACTGCCTTGCTAAACTCAAACTTGGCCCAGGAACTGTTTGAGGGCATCTTCAATTAAACAAAATGTTTTAACGTGTAAGTTTTCCTCTGGGACCTTGCTAATCCGAGTATAATCTGTGGACCAGCAGCATTGGCATCAACTGGGAACTTGTTCAAAGCTCTAGTGAACCAGAATCTGCATTTTAGTAATATCTGCAGGTGATTCAGATATACACTAAAATTTAAGAAACACTCAGCGTGAAGCTTAAGGCTAACAGCCCCCATCACATACACACACCACTAAAACCAGGCCTATTTCACTCATTTATGTATAATGAAAATAATATTTAAAAACTTAGGGGCTGGCCCGTGGCTCACTCAGGAGAGTGTGGTGCTGATAACACCAAGGCCACGGGTTCGGATCCCTATATAGGGATGGCCGGTTGGCTCACTGGCTGAGCGTGGTGCTGACAACACCAAGTCAAGGGTTAAGATCCCCTTACCGGTCATCTTTTAAAATAAATAAATAAATAAATACAAACTTAACATGCCTTTCTCTTTTGCCTTTCCTAATGTACAGTCAGAGGCACCCTTTTCAATGAGTGGGAAGAGAGTAAAAATACAAAAGAATACCCAAAGGAAGAAAATGAGGTAACTTCTCTAGGTTCAGGACAGGAAAACCTAGCTCATTGAATTTACTTATTACTCTCTTTCTTTCTTTCTTTCCTTCTTTCTTTCTTTCTTTCTTTCTGGCTTATAAACAGAAGAGATTTGTTTCTCATAGTTCGTTATTTACTATGGAGAGGTTTTGATCAAAGGATACAAAATTTCAGTTGGATAGGAGGAATAATTTCAAGGGATTTGTTGTACAACATAGTGACTATAGTTGTAATGATGACTATAATGATAGTTAATAACGATAATTACCTATCATTCTTTATACCAAAGGAGAGTACATTGCGGGATAAGTGAAAGAAAAGCACCACTTTTAAGCACTGAGAGTGGAAGGAAGAAAATAAGGGAGCTTAAGCCCAGGAGATGAGTGCGTGCTCCTGTGTCCTTCTGCAGAGAGGTGTGTAGAATCTGTAAGGCCAACACTGATGGCACAAGGGTATCTTGTCCTCATGCTCTTCTTAAAGATCTGTCTCTGACAAAAAAAGACAAACAGCCCTATTAATAAATGGGCAAAGGACTTGAATAGTCATTTCTCCAAAGATATACAGATGGCCAATAAGCACACGAAAAGATGGTCAAATCACTAATCATCAGGGAAATGCAAGTAAAAATGACAATGAGACATCACTTCACACATACTAGGATGGCTATAACCAAAATAACAGAAAATAATAGTGTTGGCGAGGATGTGGAGAAACAGAACCCTCATACACTGCTGGTGGAAATATAAAATGCTGCAGCCACTGCAGAAAACAGTCTCGCAGTTTCTCAAAGAGCTAAACATAAAATTACCATATGATTTAGCAATTCTGCTCCTAGGTGTATACCCACAAGAATTGAAAACAGAGACTTGAACAGATACTTGTACATCAGTGTTCATTGCAGCATTACTCACAATACCCAAAAGGTGGAAACAACCCAAGTGTCTATCAACAGATGAACAGGTAAATAAAATGTGGTGTATACATACAATGGAATATAATTCCGCCATAAAAAAGAATGAACTTCTGATAAACACAGCAAGGATGAACCATAAAAACATGATAGGTGACATAAGCTAGATACACAAGAGAAGTATTTTATGACTCCACTTACAGGAAATACCTAGAATAAGCAAATTCATAGAGAAAGTAGACTAGGAGTGACAAGGGGCTGGTAAAAGGAGGTAACAGGGAGAATTAGGGTGCTGAAAAAGTTTTGGAAATAGTGGTGATGGTAGCACAATATGTGAATCTAATTAATGCTACTGAATTGTACACTTAAAAATGGTTAAAATGGCAAACTTTATGTTATTTTTTTGCTACAATAAAAAATATAGAAAAAAATCTGTCTCTGGGGCTCCCAGCATCAGACTGTTGAATTGAGAGTTGATGGTCAGTGAGTGGATAGATAGTAATGGGCCTGTGACAGTGTGGAACACACCGTGGGATCTACAGCCAGTGGAGGCCATGTGATGACAAGTCAGGAGAGGATAACCCCAGACTGCAACCAAACTGACAGACCAAACCAGAGGCGAATGACACCAGACAGCCTGCAAACAGATGGGCTAGAGCCATCACCGCAGAGGCCACAGAAGACAAAGGGTGCCTCAGCTGGAGACCCAGCTGTTGTGTGTCACCACAGCGTAAGACACCCTGTGCTCCCCACATCTCCAGATACCATCTTAGGCATAGGAGCGAGGGGGGAAACGATAACTGGAATAATGAACATTTCTATCTCTGAGAAGACCGAGCAGTAACTGAAGACACTGATTAAATTAAGTGAAAATGCTAAAAACTTTAAGCGAGATAAAACTAATAGCCAATTTTTTTTAACTACCTCTTTACTCTTCCTCCCTCCCCCATTAAGACAGTGGGTCCCTACCCATTGGTTCATGAGGAATATCAGGTTACGCAGAGTCAAAATAAGGAAATTGCATGAATGCGGTGGCATGTTCCCAGCTCCTGCTAAATAGCTTACACTCACTGTGTAAGATGCCCTGCTTCTGGCTTCTGTGTGCTTTGTTCTAAGAGTCAGACCCTGCTGAGACTAGCTCTAGAAAACTGGGCTTCTGCTACTGGGGCCACTTCACCAGCAAGTGCAGATTCTGACATGGAGCCGCTGCCTGATTCCTTCCCCGTCCTTGTCCTTCCTCCATCCTATTACTGGTTTCTTTGGGGAGGCCCTCCTCAATAAATCACTTGCACACAAAAGCTCGTCTCAGTTCCACTCTCAGACAACCAACCTTAGACATCCGTTTTCTCTGGATTCGTAAGTTATGATATGACTTAAGTGTTTCAACCTCACCACGTCTGCTATATGGCTGACCCCAAAAGTATTGAATTTGTGGCCCCTATTCTAGGATTTCTGCCTTGTTGGAGTAGGAAGCACTGAGCCAGCTCTGTATGGGACTACCTTGGGCCGGGAAATTTTGAGCAAGATCACAGAGGTGGGCCCCTACTTCCTTCCTCCTCGTTTTAACCACCCCTCGCAAAACATTTCTGCTACCGCACGTTTGGACTCCTGTCTGGTCTGGGAGCTTAATAACAAGGGAACCTCCGTATGGCCACCTGCTGCTTAGGAAGGACCCACATACTTTATCTCATCCTCGTATCTCTGGCCAGAGTGGTGCCCGTCCCCGTTGACGGATGATGAAACGGTTCTTACAGAGCAGAAGTGATGGGCTCAAAGCGGCAAGTTCAAAAGGAGGAATCTCTCAGCCTAATGTTTCTTCGTTTTGAAATGATGACAATAGTAAGGATGAGGTAATGATGATTTAAGGTAGACCTCATGTTCAGAGAGTCCAGTTAATCACACTCTCCTGTTCATACTGCAGGATCTTCGTTGGTCTTATCAGGGCTCTGTCTCATTTTTATTTATTTATTCATTCATTCCCTTTATTCCTTAGTCCCCACTCCCATTCCCCTGATATCCCATAAATGACTGTTCTAGTGTGTTTAATGTATATCCTTTCTTTATATGTGTTCTTGTAAAGTGTGCAATGTTGTGTCATGTGCAAGTGTTTTGTGGGTTTTTTGCAAGTGTTTTTTTATTAACACAAATGGGGAAGTCATAGACATCATCTGGTCCTTAATTTTCATTTGGCGTCATGTCTTTAAAATCTATCCAGGTTTAGAAACCTACATGCTGCGTAGTACTCCAAGGAGTGTATTCATCCACTGCATTTTTCCTAACTTCTCTGCCACTGATGGACACCCAGATTGTTTCCAGCTTCCTGCATCACAAACAGCATCCCCAGTGCACTTTATCAGACAGGCAGATGGTCCCCTTGGGGAAAATGAATGCACAGGCCAAAATAACTGGACAACTCAGACACACAACCACACTATGAAAGAAAGGAAAGGCAGTGTATTAGTGTCCTGAGGCTGCTGTGACAAACTACCGCAAACTTGGTGGCCTAAAACAACGGAAACTTATTCTTTCACAGTTCTGGAAGCCAGAACTTCTAAATACGAATAATCATGAGATTTTGATCCATGTGAATTTCAGTTTGTTAAGAGTAAGAACCATCCACAGAACACAGTCAAGATACAGCAGTTAGAGTAATTATGAAAAACTACTTGTTATATGAAGATGAATCACTGATTTAATTAAGATTAGCACATGTATTTAAAGTATTAGGTAATTTTTAGTGCATATAATGACCCAGGGAGTGTGGAATTGAGTTTACGTGAGGATACTGATTATCAAATGAAACCAAGTTTTACTCCATATGTACTGATTTGTGTAATACTATCTAAAAGGTATCTACTTTAGAAAGACATTTAAACGTTTTTAAACGGTGAGTAGAAGCATTGAGATCTGACCCTCTGTGTTGTTAATCGTCTGTTCCATTGGGACACTATTTCTCAATATTTTTAACTTGTGTCTCTTTTGGACAAATATAAAACTCACCAACTCCCCTCAGGACTGGCCATTTCGGATACATTTCTCTTAAGAGCCTAGAAGATATTTGTTAAGCTTTACCTTGTATATATTGAATTATAAAAACAAAGGTTTGTTTTCATTTTCTAATATAAAGTATTGAATTTTTTTTAAGTCACATTTTTTCACTTTTCCAGATTCTAATTAGTCCCCCCTCCTGGGGCTAGAGGAAGCCAGGTGACAAAGTTGATAACATTATGTTGAAGATGATTTTACAAGCAATACTTTTCTTTTCTTTATTCATGAGCATAACTGTGTTCTGTGAAATTTTGGGAGAGGGAAAGAATTTTCAAATGATCTATGTTTCTATTTACGCAGTGATTTCCAGAGGGTCCATTCCTTCCAAAGCTGACTAAATCACTGTGATAGTTGAACCGGTGGTATAATATGGATTCAAAACTGAAATTGAGTAGTTATAGGCCTTTACCGTGGGAGGCAGTCCTAAGCTACCTTAGGAAAATTAAGTGTACTGAATTTTACCATCTCTTCCACAACCATAGCACAATGGTTATTTTACAGTTTCAATAACCTATATTTAACCACATTAAATTAATATATGGAAAAGTTCTTTTAAAAATCCAATTATAGAAATGTAGATAAAAGCACAAATGAAAAAAGAAAAATTGGATAAACTAGACTTTATCAAAATTAAAAACTTTTATGCTTTAAATGATACCATCAAGAAAGTGAAAAGACAATACACAGAATAGGAGAAAATATTTGCAAATCATGTTTCTGATGAGGAATTTGTATCCAGAGTAAAGAACTCTTATAATTCCATAATAAAAAGACAAATAACCCAATATAAAAATCAGCAAATTATTTATAAAGAAGATGTATAAATGGCTAATAAGCTTAACATCATTAGTTATTAAGGAAATGCAAATAAAAACCACAATGAGATCTCACATCATATCCACTATGATGACTATCATAAAAAAGGCATAATATCAAGTGTTGGTGAGCATGCAGCAAACAGAATCCTTACAGATTGTACCAGCGGGTACGTAAAATGCACAGCCACCGTGTTAAAACAGTTTGGTAGTTAAAATGTTAAACATGAAGTTAGCACATGACCCAGCAATTTCACTCCTAGGCTCAAGAGAACTGAAACTCAAGAGAAGTGAAAACATATGTCCGTGTAAAGACTTGTACGTGAATTTTTGTAGCAGCATTATTCATAACGGTCAAAAAGTGGAAACGACCCAAATGTTCATCAACTTGATGAATAAAGAAATAAGTTATATCCATACAAACCATAAAAAGGAGTGAAGTCCTAAACATGCTGCAATATGGATGAGCCTTGAAAACACTAAGTGAAAGAAGTCACTCACAGAGCCCACACAGCGTATGATTCCATGTATGTGACATGTCCAGGAGAGGCAAATCCATAGAGACGGGAAATAGGTTAGTGCTTACTAGGGGCTTGAGTGAGGGGGAGTGCGCAGCAGCTGTTAATGACTATGGGGTGTCTTTTTGGGGTGATAAAAATGTTCTGGAATTAAATAGTGGTGAACAGTGCACAACATTGTGAATATATAGTAAAAACCACTGAACTGTGTAGTTTTAAAGGGTGAATTTTATAGCATGTGGATTATATCTCTAGAAAGTTATTATTACAAAAGGATTTCCCTGATTATCTTTAAAACTGTTTGTGTTACCAGGTAGTTGTTAGAATTAAGATCTTACGACGGCCACACAATGCATCCTAAGGCTCTTTTAAAATCCATCCCAGTTTCCTCTCCTCCTCTTCCTCATGCCACTTATTTGTTGAAGAAACCCCTTAATTAGTACCGTTAATTAATTAGTTACCGTTTTACTTGTGTTGGAGTTGTAGGTATGTGTAATGGTGAACTTCTTCTATTTTAACTTTTCTCTTTGCCCCTTTAACGTTGCCCCTTCAACCTGGAAGAAATAAGCCTGGGCCTCTGTTAAGGGGAACTCCAAGCTTTCAGAGAGACATAGATTCTCAGCCTGCCTCTCTAGAGTCCCCTCCCAGCACCCCTCGGACTCCCTCGTTGTGACCTCGGCCTGTTCTCCACTGCCCTTCAGCCCAGCCTGGCCTCCCCGGGGTGGCACACAGAGCTGCAACTCCAGATGTGGACTGGCCAAGGAAGTATCTCTAGGGATGATTATTTCCCTTGATCTGGGCACCATCCTTCTGTTAATATAAATTAAGATCTCATTAACTTCTGATGCCAGATTGTGTCCTTTACAGTGGAAGTTTGAACCTAAGTGCAGGTTTTATTTTTATTTACTTGCATTAAATTTCATTTTGTTCATTTCCATCCATTGGTACAGTCCCTTACAAATCTTACATCCCTTACAAATCTGAAAAGCACGTTTCTCTGTTGCAGAGGCAAATATAGACCTCCAGAGCTTTCCTCTAAAGACCTTCCTTCCCGGGTAACGTTGATACATTGCCGCTTTGACCTCTTTGGTTTAATCAACTATAAATCCACCCAACTGTACCATTAACCAGGCCTTAGTTCTCCATGTGTTCTCCAAGAATATCATGAAAGACTTTGGGAGGTGCCTATCTGAAACCAAAGAACTGTTCATTTATTTCCAGACCCATTTCACTTTTTCTTACCTTTCATTGCAGCTCACTAGTTAATATATGGTTTCCTTATTCTCAAGAATGAAATGCAGCCCCACGATTCCAAGACTAGATTTTTTGCTGAAAAATTTGATATCCACATTACTCTGCTTGCAAATCCATAATTTCTAATCTTTGGAATGTAGTCTTTTTAAAAAATGTCTCCTAAGCTGTTGTAACAGACCTTCATTTATTGGTATTTTTCTTCTTTCAGCTTCTCTATCTTTGAATTTTGTCTTATCCATTTGACATTTTGGGGTTTTTTTGTTTGTTTTTTGATGGCTGGCCAGTATGGGGATCTGAAACCATGACCTTGGTGTTATAAGGCTGCGCTCTAATCAACTGAGCTAACTGGACAGCCCCATTTGACATTTTGGACAAAATATTTATTGCCTGCAATATTTGTCTCTTCAGGAAAATATTTTCTAATATTCTAAAATTTCTTAAAAATATCTTTACATTCATTTAGGCTTTCTTATGATAAATACCATATGTATATAGAATACACCACGATGGTTTATTCATTTTTACATCCTTTAGTAGGAAATGGCATGCTTAAATCCATACACTACTATACAGAAGGACAGGATGCAAAAAATTAACTGCTAACTCCAGCCAAGAATGCAATAAATTCAACTCCAAGGTAAGCTCAGAGATTCAGAGACTTCTTTTTGTAATGTTCTGAAAAAAATTCCACACTCCCTAAATCCATGAAAACATAGGCCTTGGTGGGAGATCTGAAGACCGCAAGCATGCACCGGAGCATCTTTCCTCCAGTGATGCATGCTCCAGCAGGGCCACACTGGGCTCTGCGTCTAAACCGGCCGAGCTGGTGACCTTGACATGGCCAGGTGAACAAGCTCGATGCACTGCGGTTTGCTCGATTGCCCGTCCAGGGAACATGTGTGCTCGGGGCAGGTGTTCAGGAAGTGCTGGCTGGTGCAGGATTGCAAGGAACTTGCAGTGCTTCCTCTGTTCGATGGGGTGATCACACTCTAGAAAGATCTCACATTCTTTTTCAGCCAGTGCTGGCCCTGCATTCCAAATGGAAAACGGCCAAGCTCTGGACAACAACAGATGGCTCTGTCTCTGCAAGATGCAAACTTGATCTTACTCGGAAAATTTTTCTCCTGCTGAAACAGTTCACAAAGCAGTAAATAAAGCAAATATTCTGTAGGAATCCGATGTGGGAGGTACGGGGAAGACTTCTCTGTCAAAGCTGACATTTTAGAAACATCTTCGGCCTGGATGAGACTCATGGCTTTTGGGTTATTTAGCTCCAGTAATGGATATACTGTGCTTCCGGGAGACATTCCAAACGTAACCATATTAATGGAACTCATAACTTTACTAGTAGATTAATGAGGATCTGAAAGATATGGTAAGTCTGATCTGTTACTGGATAATGTGGTGATTAATGTTCGTGAAGTGATAAGGAAGTCCCAATTAGGAAACTGCAGGGGAAAACCCCAACAGGCTTTTTCACTTAACCAAAGCTTCCACCATCAAAAAAATTTTGAAGTGTCATTTAATAAGCTTTATGGACTCAGGATGTAAAATCAGAGTAAAGCCTATTAAATGTTGAATAGAGTGAGTTACATAATGATCCACTGAGACTTCATATCTTTCCTTATGAAAATTCCTAAATCAGAACAAATTACTGTGAAAATATGATTTGTGGTTACAATAATAAACTGGCCTGTGTTTGCGATGTTTCAACTCCACTTTGTGGTCAGTTCTTTTAGTAGTATGGAAAACATACAGCACCATTTTCAAGGGGACACTTGCCTACAATCTAATTTTTACTCTCATAGCTTTTAATATATTCATTGAAAGTATTAATGGGTAAAAACAAAGACCCCCATCTTTTAAAGTGAATTTTATACCCCCTTTTCTTTGCACCAATGAAAACATTTTAGGATGTCAGGTCTTAGTAATAGTCTTCCTTACATACATAGCATATATATGTAAAATTACTCTTCCGTATTGGAAGAAAATTCTGGAAATAAAAACCTCAAGAAACTTTAAACTACTTCGAATGTACATACATTATAAGAGAGAGATTTTCTTATATTCAAAATATATGTACGAAACAATGATACAGCCTTTTTAATAATACTGGTAAAATGCTTTTCTGCATCCTGCTTAGCAGTTCCTAGAGATTAGTGACCAGCTGAGGAGAATCAATGACCGAAGCTGTCAGAACTATTAACTTCAGCCAATCATTACCTACCAGAAATATGCTGGATCTAGGAGATTAGCTTGTACAAAACTGAGAAGGAAACACAAACTCTTAATACAGTCTTTATGGGCTACGCCCTTTAATTTCAAATGTACATGGCAATTATTGATTTGAAGCTTGGCCAATCAGATGGCTTAAACCATCACTCAGCATTCTGCCCAACAGTGCTGTCAGTAAAGGTCTTATGTTTAAAAGGAAATGAAGTCTACTAATTTCTATCTATGTTAGTTGCTTATGATTTTTATATCCCTTGCCAGAGATGGTTTCATATTTTCTCCTAGAATCTCCACTTAGGGGCTTGTATCTCTTAGGAAAGTCTACTCATTTGTCTATAAGTCCACTGGAATACTCAAAATGGTCTAGGACAGAACCAGAAGTCTTCCCAAACTTCTGCAATTGACCACCCACATTTCTCAGGTCCCAGAGATCACTCTCTGAATTCGTGAATTTCACACTAATCAGTTAAAGCTTTGTATTGGACAGAGAAAACATCTTAGGTGTCTCTGGTATCCATTTTGTTTTTAGCACATAGTAGGCCATCAGAGAGCATATATTGATTTACTGCATAAATGTGAACCAAATCACCTTATGGGTATCTTTAAACACAGTAGTCCTTCTTACTTTCAAATAGTCACGCTGCATCAATGCAGCTGTTCAAAACAGTGAGGCCTATAACATATTAATAAGTGAAAAAAGAAACTATATAAAATATGATCCTATTTTTTAAAAGAAAAGAAAGAAAAAGAAAATATTCTTAAATTATTTGAATTGTTAAAGTCACACAACTATGATGTTATGCAATTTGGTGTCTCTCTTTTTGAAAAAAAACTCCATGTTCCTTAAAGAACAGATGAGTTGGGAAGCTTCAGGCAAACAAAACAAAAATCCTCAAAGCATTCTGCTTAGCCTTGCCTTACATCAATCACCCTTTCTCATTAACCTCTCACCCTCAGACTGTGATGCAGAGGGAGAAAAAAGTGTGTGGTGTGGCAGGCTTGGGATGAGGGCAGAGTCACAAAGTGTAAATTATATAGAAAAGGGCTACAGTATAACAACCGTTTATGTTTATTCAGAGCCTTCCTAGGAGACTCTCAAAGTTTTCTAGAAATGTTATCTCCTTAATCCTCTGGGGTAAGTAGGTGGCAAGCCTTTTGCTGTTTAGTTGACAGATACTTTATCTATAATGTAGAAAGTTAAATGCCAGCAAAAGATCTTAACAGAAAGCAATTGGATAATGAGAAAGATTAATTTTAATGTACGCCCTCAAGAACAATCCAGAGAAATCTACACTCCACTCTTGTTTTTCAGCCACATTTTTTAGTATCTTCCCACATGCAGGTTTCCCATGTGGTAGGATTTCCAAGAAACTGGCAATAGCAATTGCCTTGGGGGAGGGAAATTTGGCAGCTAAAGGGAGGGATTGAAGGAGGGGAGACTTTTCAGTACACACTTTTGTGCCTTTTGGATGTACCTATTCAAAAAATAAATTAAATTCTTAAAAACGCTCCTAAAACAGTCTTCAAGAGGGCAAATGCAACTGGAACATCTACTCACTCCCTCGATGTGCCCTCCCTTCTCCAGGAATCAGTAGCTGGGCTTTTACTCTCAACGTTTCTTTGTAATATTCTGAAAGAAATCATTGAAAAAAATTAGTATACCATTTAAAGTCCATATTGAATGTGTAAATTGAGAGATTTAATCAAAAGGAGAAATGCAGTGGCTGAAAGGCTCGTTGAATGTCTCTTTGGATTTATGTATTTACTGCATCTCGGTGGTCAATCACATCAAGAATGAGAAATTTACTTCATCTGGGTGGTTCACTGCATCGAAGAAATTTCAGGTATATTTACAAACCACCAAGAGTTTCTAAAAGTTTTTAACAGTTTTAAAAGGAGGTGATTTTCCTCCCTTTCCTGATTTTACTCAGCCTTCAACTCCTTATCGATTTTGGTCTTGATTGAATAACATTGATGCAGGGGTGCTGGAAAGACTAACCTTGAAATAAAACTTAAGAACAGAAGCAAGGAAAGAACTAAATCTGGGCAACTTGGTGGTGGTGGGGTGAGAAACCGACGTAATGACTGTATATGCAATTTTGTTCCCACCTCCCAATGTTTAACATTTGTTCCAGTAAATCGCAAAGGTACCATTGTTTACAGACAGACTGTGTCCTCCCGTGTCGGGAGGAAGAACTCAGGGCACTCTCCCCAACTCTGCGAGCTCCAGAGCCATGACTCTGATCTCACTACAACACGGATTCGGGTTCCGTCGATCTTGGAGGTCCTAGATTCTGCATTTCTAATACACTCCCAGGTGATGTCCCTGCTGCTTGTCCAGCAGGGAATTGAAGTATCAAGGATTTAGACAGAACCTGTGTCTGTCATATCTGGGTTCAGCTGCATGTAACTGACTACCCTGGCTGCAACAATTAAAGGTCCCCTTTTATGCATAACATTAAATCTGATCTTTTTGCCCCTTTTTTGCTTTGCCATCTTTCTTGAGTGATTTCCATTCTCCAGCTCACAATATACTGGCTGCCCTTCTTGGTCTCACATGCATTTTCCAGGCAGGATGAAAAGGTAGTGGGAGGGCAGAGGTACCTGCCAGCTGAGCCTGCCTCTTTCAATTGGGAAAACAACAGCTCTCTTGGCAGCTCGACTTCCGCTTCTCCTTGGTCAGTAGGATTCTGCCAACATCTCATCGGCCAGAACTATGCCATGTGATCACATGTACCTTCAAGGGAGCTTCATAAAATTCTTTAGCCAAGGCATGTTGTCATTCTCAACAAAATAATGGTTCTGTTAGGAAGAGGAGACTAGAGAGGAGTTAGGTAGGTTTGGTCGGAATAGCAGCCCCCAGACACGTCCACAGCCAGTTCACTGGAACCTGTGATTATGTGACCCTCCATGGCAAAGGGAGTCTGCAGATGTGATAAGGATCTTGAGATGGGAGGACTGTCCTGGGTCATCCGGGTGGGCCCAGTGTCATCACAAGGGTGTTTCTAGGAGGAAAGCAGGAGGGTGGGAGTCAGAGAAGGCGATGTGAGGATGGGAGCAGAGGTCTGGGGGATGTGCAGCCATGAGCCGAGGGAGGCGGGCACAAGCCAGGGGCTGGGAAGGGCAAGAAGGCAGATTCTTCTCCAGAGGCTCCAGAAGGAGCCAGCCCTGCCCACACTTTCTATTCCAGCCCCGTGAAATGGACTTGAGACCTTCGGAACTGCAGGATAAATCTGTGGTCATCTGTCACAGCAGCAGTCGGAGACTAACACAGCGGCTGACTGGCACTGTCGGTGGCGGGGCTCGAGCTAGGAGACACGAGGGGGCCTCGGTGAGGAGAGAAAGGGGCACAAGCACAGGTGCCACGGCAGGGCCAGACACGCAGGTGGACAAGGGCGGCCGAACAGGAACACGGCACACACAGCCCGTGAAGGGTCCCTGTCCCCAGCTGTGACGTTCTCTCACTTGGCTGGTTGTTCTATTTTGTGTTGGCAAAAGACTGTTTCTTAGAGAGAATCGTGGACTGCAAGGGAAGCGGAGGGATCATCCAGGCCAAATTCCTCCTCAGATTACGCTTGAGGAAGGAATCTCAGGCGTGAAGGTGGCATGTTTCCCGAGGCTGAGGAAGATAGTCACCTCCTTCCTGGCTCCTGTTTTCAGTGCTTTCTACCACAGCCCCCTGCTTCAGCCCTAGAGATTTCGGTGGGGTTGCAGGTGAAACATAGGAATCCCCAATCAAGTTGGATTTTCAGATGCGCAACAAATAATTCTTAGTATAAGTAAGTATTCTATGAGTTTCCTGTTGCTCCTATAACAGATTACAGTGGCTTAAAGCAACACAGATTTATTTTACAGTACTGTATGTCAGAAACGCCCCGGGACTAGAGGCAAGAAAAGGGGGTGCAGGGGGTAGCCAGAGGCTGGTTGATGGACACAGAATTACAGCTAGGTAGGAAAAATAGGTTCTGTTGGCCTACAGTAGTCCCAGGAATCTATAATTAACAATAATTTACTGCTTGTTACCAAACGACTAGAAGATGGGAGATCAGATGTTCACATCACAAAGAAATGATTAAGCTTCACAATGATGAATATGCTAATTATCCTGATTAGATCATCACACATTGTATACAAGTGTGGAAACAACTCCGTACCCAATAAATACATACAATCAGTATGTTTCAATAAAAAATTTAAAAAGAGTCAATATTTATATATGAAAAAACTTGAAATAGGAAAGTAAACTAGATAACACGTTACTCACAGAATATGAGAACATTGGAATGATTTGGAATGAATACTTTGGAATGATTGAATGGTTTAATTTTTTAATCAGCTGAAAGATCTGTACAAGTTGGGAAAGTTTTTCTTAAATGTATTGATGTACCTTTCTTCTTTAATAGGTAGAATAAATTAAGCAAATAAAATTTTATTTTCAATGGAAAAAAAAGGAAAAAAAAGGAAAAAAAAAAGAAATCCCACTGTGTCCCAGTGGACTAAAATCAGGGTGTCTGGCAGGGCTGGTTCCTTCTGAGGAGGCAGAGGAAGGATCCACTTCCCTGCCTATTTCAGCTTCTAGAAACTGACAGGGTTCTTTGTCTGCGGGACCCCTCCTCCATCTTAAATTTCTACCTCTGATACTCCTGCCTCCCTCTTATAAGGGCTGTTGTGATTACATTGGGCCCACCCAGATAATCCAGGTAAAGCTCCCATCTGAAGAGCCTTAACTTAATCACATCTGTAAAATCCTGTTTGCCACGTAAGGGAACATATTCGCAAATTCTAGGATGTGGACATCTTTGTGGGACATTTTCCTGCCTACCACAGGTATGTCCTAAATATTGCATGGGAGATACTTATACTGAGAAACTATTCATTGTTTTTCTGACACTCAAATTTAACTGGGCATACTGTATTTTTATTTGCTAAATGTGGCAACCCTAGTTTTAGGAGGTGTGAATGGGTGTGTTTCTTTTCACATGATAACTATTACACCTAAGACTTTAACAATAAACCAAAAATTGTGCTTGGACTGCTGAGCTCCTATTGAAATAAAAGCTTTCACTTTTATAAAAATGAATATTAGCCTTTTAACACTGTGTGCTATATTTTAGTGAAAAGCTGCTGAGCAATTTCTATTAAATTTATCTTCAATATAGACCCCTAAGAATAACTGAACGTACTGCAGCAGTCAGAGAGAAAGGATGCCATGCATTTATTTCAAACATTTCCAATTTTCCCAAACACCAAATGGTTCAATTCTCTCATCCAGCCCATTAATAATTCTGTTATCCAAAAATGTGGGTCTAAACATGGCTTAGCTTAGATGGACTTGACTATTGAATGTATAGAATGTCTCTCTCCTTTTCAACCAAAACACTTCAGAAGTGAGATAGGGGCCACGGAGCAGGACTGCCACAGCCCAGGATGGGCTCAAACCAACGTCTCCTTGCTTGGCTGTGCTGGAACAGGCCCCGATTCCCACTGCGAGATCCTGGAGAAGCCGTCTCTGTGGGCGCTAGAGCCTCCTCTTGCTGGACTCTTCCCTAGTCTGATGACAGATGGGACTCAGCTCCCAGCAAAGGGCAGCTTAGCTCAGCTGCCCCTGACTCCAGGAACCGGTCAAAACATACGTTTCCTCACGTGAGCCTCCTCAAGCCTCCCTTATGAATATGTTAAAACTGATGACAATTAGCGATAGCCACTGACATGGAAGTACTATAATGCTTATGTCCACTTGAAAAAAAACCAAAACTGTCTTAAATAGATTGCTCTGGGGCTAAGAAAATTTATCTAAAACTTAGAAGCAAAGCCAAGAGGATTGCTGTCTTTTTAACATTATTCTAAAGCGTTGTCTAACAGGCCCAGCTAAGCATTATTTCAGTCTCTGGGTCTAGGAGGCTGTACTATTATCTTACTTCGTTACTCTACTCAGACTCTATGCATTTAAATACAAACGTGTAGATTTGCGTCTGGTGGAAATACAAATTACTTCTCTCAGGTAGAAAAGACAATCCCGAAAGTTATGATTTCATTGCTCCGAAGCACATACCTAGTTTCGTATATCTAATCTAGTAATGTTATTCTAACTTTCCTTTTTTTAAAAGTGCCTTTTCTGATAAGCTATATCAACCCTTGCTCCTCGGACACCCTTAAGACCAGCTTGACGCTCTTCCTGGATCCCTCATTCATTAACAAGTGAAATAAAATTTGAAATGTCCTCATCCTATTTGTGTATGACAGTCATGTTTTAACTTTTTGAAAGTTCTGCTTTATCCGTAGCATAAGTCCATCCACCTGGCTTATGCTATGGATTTGCTTTAACAGCTTCTTTTACTACAGACAGTGTGAAGATCCGCATTTCTAAGCCTGGCGTTCAGGGTTCTCTGTGTTCTGGTCCTAGTGGACGCCGCGACATCTCTTCCCCCTCTACATCTCTCTTCCTGTGGGACATGCCCAGCATCCCAAACATGTTTGTTGGTAAATTGAAGTATTTTCCTACCCTTCTGGTGGCATGTGACCTGAAAGTTAATTTGAAAAGTACGTTCCATCTCCTGGCCGCAGCGACTGCTATAGTCAGCGTTGTTCTCAGGACATTTATGGTAACGGTGTGACAAAAGCCAGAAGCCCTGGAATCTTGTGGCAACCATCTTTGGACGATGAGAGGAGCCAACCTCAGGATGAAGCCAGTGTTGCAGAAAGCAGCTCTGAGAGCTGGAAGGCCGGCGAGGACTTGGAAGCACGGTTCGGTTTCCGCCTCAGGTTTTCGGACAGGCCTGCTTCTGGACTTGTCACTTCCGTGAGCCCGTAGGGCTCTGATCACGTAAGCCTGCTTGAATCAGGCTGTCTAATATTTCCAGCCAGAAGCATCCTGGCTGATACGGACACCTGTATTGCTGATTTGTTTATCCGTCGATGTTTCCTGAGTAATTCTGTACCCGCCTGATTTCTGCCCAAAGAGAAACATCTGTGTTCCCAGCACCTTGCTCAGTGTCTGGTCGGTTGGGACTCAAATGTTGCCCGAATTAGTTACAGGAAAACACAGTTTTTGAGCTACACTCTTAATATTTTTACAAGTAATGAAATAAAAGCCCACTTTCCCCACCTCTGCAGACCCGTGTCTCCACTATTCCAAGGCTTCATTACCTTTCCTGGCCTCTCTCTCATCACACCCGCAGCCACATGAATCTCTCAATACAGCGCCTGCCCACTTCCTCTGGAAATTTTCCAAGCAGATATGCCTGGGCAGTTAGCCAGGCTCGAAAATTGTGGGTGTCATAACGCCTTACCTAGATACAGCCCCACCCTATGTAAACAAGATGCACTTTGTCACTTGCAAGTTCAGATTTCAAAAATGACTGTCGAAACTCGGCCTTAAATGTGGAGATCTGCTCTGAAGTTTATGGGCCTCACCCTCTGAGCAGCCTCACCTCACCCCAGGCTGGGAAAGAGATTTTGCTGGCAGATTCAGAGGGCCTGAGAATGAATCTCTTCTCAACAATCAGGCATGAATTCTGGGAAGTGTTTTGGAATCATCTCTCCCTACTGACATTCCCAACATCTCCATCTGACAAGCGCACCTGTCACGCCTGAATAACTGCTTTTTGGCAGTCATGCCAAATTTTTTTTTTTTAAATCACACTCCTTGTCTCTTGTGCAAAGAATGAGAACTCAGAACATCTGTGGGAAGAGCGAGGCTGGAGAGTGATTTTGTGCTTAATCTATTTGCATGTGTTGAGGCTGCAGCAGGAAGAAACACTCACTGTGAACCGACTTGAGCAGACAGGAGCCAGATAGATTGCAATAGTTTAACACTGAATTCAGTAAGTTCTCAAACTCCCAAGAAGGAAATTTGCTTCAATTCCTAAATAAAATTGGTAAATATTGAATGACATCAAAGTGAGCCATGCCAGTCCCATACTTCAGATGTCATTTACTATTGTGTGGTTTTCCAGAACCCGCTTTATCTGGGACAAACTGTTGCTACTAGTTTATGTGTGATTTACCTCCAGTCTATGTTAAAAGTAGAGTGGAATAACCAGGATCAGCCTGGTTTTTAAACCAGAGGCCAGAAACCTCTTTCCTAACCACCACTTGGGTAGCTTAGGGTGTGATGTTACCATTTACACACCAAACACCCTCCATCCCTATATTTCTTCTTCTCCCCCTTGATTCATGAAACAGCCAGAGGTAAAAATAGCAAGTGGGTACGTAGGCCAGACACCCACAGAGGAGCAGAAGTTATGGTCTGTGTCTCACAGGTTTGTTGACGGCTGTGCTAGCACTTCCCTCTCTCCTGGGCTTGGTACTCGATGCTCTCACGAGCACGTACTGTTCAGCTCCGGCGGTGTTTCCCGTGGAGCCAGGGTTGTGGACATACAGCAGATGGACACCCAAAAGTTACTTTTAACAATAATGACCTGCCCCACAGGATCACTGTGCACTTTAATTTTTAAAGGTGAGCCTGAAATATTTCACATCTTTGTGGCATTGACTTCATCTACGTTTCGAGGAATATTTTCTATCCCTAAGTTGAAAATGTTTAAAGGAAGTAAGATTCACACTTTTACACAACAGAGGGGCAGCTGTTAACTCCATATTGCCTGAGATGCTCCCATCTTTATTTTGGCAACATGTATCACATCCTCAAAAAAGGTTAATAGTCACATTAAACTATCTCAGTGTGGGTCACAGAACCCAAGTATGTAAAACTTAATGACATCTGTGAGAATTGCTCGGTGAAAATGGAATTTCTGAGCTAAGAAGTCTGGGTCTCTGTTCATTTATGTTCGTGTATTCACCAGTTAAAAAATATATACTTCATATTTATTCCATGCAAGGCTGACAAGTATAGGGGGAACTGAGAAGTATAAGGCATGGTACCTGTCTTCAGTTGCTTACGATTTAATTGAAGTTAAAAGATTACATCATAAAGAAAACCTCATATCCATCCTTCAAAAATCAGCTCAAGATTCCTTGCCCTGACCCTCATCTGGTATTCTTTTCTTGGAAGAGTTAATTGCTCCTTTTTCTGACTTTCTAGTACTTTCACTCTGAACTGTAATGATTTCTACAGGCATCTTCTCCACCACTGGTATCTTTGTAGTGACCTGCTAGAGTGCAACATGGTAGTGCTTGAAAAAATGTATTAAGTACACAATGAACAAACAAGTCCACACATTAGAAGAACCGAGAGAACATTCTGGATTGTCATATGCGTCAGACAAGTGGAGCAGAATGAACTCTCTCTCCAGGTTGGGATGGCCAGAGAAGACTTCACTGGAGGGATGTAAAATACGCCGGACCTTCACGCGTGACTGGTCAGATGCAGGTGACCGTACTCACGACAGTGAAAACTCTACCCCTCCCACCTCCCAGAAAACCCGGTGTTGGCATCCGGTATTTAAGTCCAGCATTTAAGTACCTTTAAGTATACTGGTATTTAAGTCAAACATTTAAGTCAACATAGAATAAAACAAGACGGAATGTTCTTACAAAAGTGCTTGACAGGAAAAAGCTGCTCCACCAGGGAGGGTCACATATTTGAAGAAAGGAGGCTTCCAGCAAGGTGTCTGTCCAGCTCAGAGAGCTGCTGTTCAGAGAAGCATCTTCAGAGACGGGCGTGCAGCACTGTCCAGCAGAGAAAGAAGACGAATCTGATTCCTTCGAAGAGGGCCGTCTCTTCCATTCAGCGGAAAACTTTTGGGGGGGATTACATTTTCAGCCAGCTAAAGTCAAGCTAGCTCAGATCCCTTAGACCCTCGTTAGCACCCAGGACGGGGCCGAGCTGCCCCTGCTGCTCACCGCACCCTGCGCCGGCCTTGCTTCCCAGCACCCCTCCACCCGCTTCCGCCTGGTCTTTGTCATCCACCATTCGATGATGGTGACGGTTCTTGCATATTCTTCATACTTTTTTTTAGAATAAATGAGTTTTTTAATTGTGGCCAATTATACATAACATGAAATTGACCATTTTCTCCACTTTTGAGTGGACAATTTGGTGGCATTAAGTACATTCACAGTGCTGTGCAACCATCACCACTAGCCTAAATGAGGTATTTTTGACCGTACCACATGTGTTAATTTAGTTCCTAATTTTATCAAAGTTATACACACACAGAGTTTTGAGTGGAATGGTCAGTGAGGCTTGATGTCTCTCCAGCCCACCCATCTCCCGTTTCATGCCCCCTCCCTTGTCCTTGGTCCTCAGGCCTTCAGGCTCGGTTGAATTCTACCACTGACTTTCCTGGTTTTCCGCCTTGCAGGCAACAGATTTGGGGACTTGCTGGCCTCCATAATCACATGAGCCAGGCCAGTGAGTCTCACCTTTGGAAGGCTGGCTGGAAGTTTTAAGAAACAGTGTTTTCCTTTTAAAGGGATTACCAGCTCTGGGGAACACATCATAAGCCTGGAGCCATGCAAGGCCTCTTCCGTCACCTTTTATTAAGCCTGCCTGAGAAATCCAGAGAACTACATCAGATTGGGTAATTATGGAGTGCAGTTTGCGGTGACCAGCCTCTGCCATAGCGTCTTTTGTAAGCCACTCAATGACTCTTGTCCCCTGGCACCCACCCCTGTGGAGGCTCTCCCACTTTGGATAGTCCTGATCTGTGAAGTCGATAGGATACTGCAGAAATGATGGGGCTTGGCCTCCAAAGCCAGGTCATAAAAGATACTGCAGCTTCCACGTCGCCCTTGCTGGGAATACATGCTCTGGGGAGGCCTGGTGCATATCACAGGGACGTCAGGGAGCTTTGCAGCAAGCCCCAGGTGGGGTGGAACTGAAGCGTCCCAGCAACACATGTCCGTGCTGCTCTAGAGCCCTGGTCAAGCCTTCAGATGAGGCAGGCTCAGGCAACACATTTCTTGTGCCCTCACAAGAGACCTTGGGCCAGAACCACCAAGCCAAGCTGCTCCTCAGTTCTTTACTCACAGAAACCGTGTGAGATGATACAACTTGACTGCTGTTTAGAGTCACAGGTTTCGAGGTCATTTGTTCTGCAGCAATCTATAGCTAATACATGGTGTGCTATAGCTCACTGGGATTTGCCCTAGCTTAAAGACAATTGTTCCCTGACTCTTCCTATTCTTATTTTCCTTATCGGTCAGCACCTTCCAAACCAACATCCTTGGAGTCATTATCTTTCCTTAATAACTTACCACACTGCTATTTCTACTCAGAGCCCTGTCACCTGAAGACTCCTTTGATTCTGGTGACATGTGATGCTTAGGTTCATTCCTCATGGCCACCAGACCTCTGATTCTGTAGTCTCTGGTTTATTCTCATAGTCTCATTAAAATTTGTTTCTCCCTGCCCAGTTCCTCTTTACCCAAGTAGGTCTGTTCCTTGCATTACGCTTTTCCTAAATTCTCTATTCTTTTAGCTCCAACTCTCTCGTTCTTTCTCTTTTATAATTATATAACTTTCCAAATACACCATTTGCTAAATGTGTCTGCTTCCTCACAATACTGGTGACTTTGTATATGCTGACTGCAACATTCATCAGTCTCACCAACTCATCCTTTCATTAATTCATTCGTCCAATAAATACTGACTGTGTCCTATCCTGTGCCAGCCACTGTGTAAGATGCTGCAAGCCCTTCTGCCTGGAACACCCTTGCCTCCAAATACCCTTTTTCTCCACCTGAACCTCTACTCGACTGAGTTCATCTGATTTCTATTATGGGCTCCTTCAAGGTCAGACGCTGTGCTAGACATGCTTAAACCTCAGCTCGAATCACCATTGCTTACAAGACTACCTTTATCCTCCGGCCAGAGTTAATTGCCCCTGCTACACTCTCTATTAGTACTTTAATAATGTTTTGTCTGTTCACTTATTTGTTCATTCATTATTTCATCAGATATTTTTGAGAGCCTGCTGTACGCCTGACATGGTGTGAGGTAAGTGATGGGTGCACCTGGGTGCCAAGGCAACTCTAAGGTGTGAGCACCTAACTGTGTGTTGTAATTATTTCCCTTGGTCCCTGTGCTCTTTGTAGACCTTGAGCTACCTGCAGGCATGTGATCCCCTCTTGCTGTCATCCCAGGACCTGGCACAGCCTCTGGCACACAGAAGGAGCTTAGTAAAGATTGGTTGTTGTTTGAAGCTCACCGCATGCTATTTGACAAACTGGGAACCAGTCTGCACTGGCTCATCAAACAGCCACCAAACTAATCGTTTTTCTAGACCCCCACAGTTTGGTTTTTGTCCTTTCTCCAAGACGACAAAATAAAAGCTCATCCACAAGTCAGTTACACCAGACCCTGTGGCCTGGTCAGTCAACTTGCCAAACCCACACTCAGAGTTACAGGAGTGGGCAGGCAGGTGGTGCGGGGGCTGGGAATGCTGGGTGCTTAGAGAGAAGTGCAGGAGGAAAATCAGCTGTGAGAGGATGAGATGGAGGCCAAGCACAAGGAGGATCTCCTCTATAGTTTTTCTAGAGCCAGCCAACCCTGATAAAAAATTAGTTTTAGTCTGGGGACTAAAAATAAATGATCTTATATGAACTAAAAGCTAAAAACCAAAGCTAACTGAGTAACACTGAATACTGTGCTTGCAGCCTTGTGCATAGCTCTGCAGTTGCTGGCCTGCACATGTCTGTGTCCTTGCCAGCTTCAGATTTTTGTTGCTGAAAGATGGAGTCCAAGTGGATGAAACAATTTGTAGATTTTACACTTAGCAATGAAAAAAATTCCCCTTATTCAGAAAAAATAGGATTTGCTGTGGGGAGTCTCACGAGTTGGGTGTGGAGTGTCATCAGGTTTTATGGTTTCAGATCTGTGTACGGTTATGCTGGTGGTCAGCTAGGCTCTTCTCTAGGCAGATCCATTCATTGTAGAAAATGAGATGACGGGATAACTGTAAGCACTGAAATATTCCACTGTTTGGAAGACTTGCATTCCAATGTGGATATTAAGCTAATTTGCTTATCCTAATCCCATTTTTGGATTGACCTGCATTTCAGAATGGTGACGTGTTCTGGAATCTCAGCCCTCCCTTTGGAAGAGCTCAACAAAGCAGATTGATTAGATTCTTTAAAGTCACTGCCACTTTGCTAAAAAACAAAATCTTGCTGTAATAAATACACTATTGTAGAAATCTCTTGTGTCACAGGGTCCCACATGAGAGCATTGACTCATTTATTTTTCTCAATTATATTTGAGAAAAAAATATTTCATCAACAAAATAATTACATTGACTCGAACTCAGAAGTTACCTCCAAATTTCTTAATTCTGTCTCTGCAAGTTTATTTATTTTATGAGAATAGTTTGCACCAGACACAGTTTCATTTAAGCTAAGTTGGCTTTTGACTTTTTGATTACTCCTGTTCTTGGATGATTCCTTTGGGAGGTGTAGCCCCTGCCAGGAAATGACAGCTAAGGAGACAACACATCCCAACTTCTTTTTGCCCCCATCCTGGCCATTTCTGGTTTCTGAATGGAGTCCTTCCAACCGTTCTGTGAAGCCCAATGCCCTTTTTTGACATTTGGGAGATGCCCCGCCTGAGCCCAGCTGCCATTGTGGAGGCCGGAGACACCATGTGCTTGCCTCCTGGCCTCCCTCGACACCAGGCAGAGGCTCGGCGCACCAGGGGCTGCCAGAGAGACAGCTGAGACCCTTCTGCAGCATGGGCACAGGGGCAGTGCGAGGTAGTGTCTGGTGCCCATTGGGGAAGGTAGGGAGGGACCAGGCGAGAGGGCAGCCTGTCTGCAGCACGACGGCATCTGCGTCCTCACAGGCATCTCTGTGGGCAGTGCTGGCATGACCCTGCCCATGGGGCTTCCCTGCGTGGCTCTGCAGCTTCCCGAGTTCTGCCAGGAGCCACCATCTGTCTCCTCAATGAATTCTCTCCTTGTTCAAAGTAGATGGAGGGAGTTTCGGTTGCTTATGATAAGAACCCTGACTGATTCCTTTACTTTGTGTTCTAGGCTTCTCTTTTATTTCTATTCCCTTTCATGACACCCCGGTTTCCCCACATGCCAGAAAAAACTTTTGACTTTCACTCCTGTCCTAGTCTGTTTATGCGACTACAACAAAGTACAACAGACTGGGCAATTCATAAAGAACAGAAATTAATTTTCTTACAGCTCCGGAGGATGGGAAGTCCAAGGTCTAGGCGCCGGCAGACCCAGCGTCTGCGAGGGCTGCTGTCTGTGTCCCACAGGGCGCGTGGGCACGGGGCGTTCTCATGGTGGGAGGCCGGAGGGCAGGACACGGGCAAGCACTGCGTGGAGCCTCTCGTACAGGCCTCGACCCCATCCCCTAGGGCTCCACCCTCAAAATCTAATCACCTCCCAAACCCCCACCTCTTAAAACGATCTCACTGGCAGTTAGGTTTCAACACATGAATTTTGGAGGTGACATAAACATTCAAACCTAGCAACTCCCAATACTCAGACGCTAAGTCCTGTCATAATCGTTTCTTCAGCCAGCAGCTGCTCATGAAGCCACCCTCTGTCTCAGGCAGTGTGCGAGCACACTCAGTCCTGTACTCCAGGGGACCCTAGCACAGTCTCTGTGCACTAGGTTCTAGACAGCACAAGGTGTCCTGAATCACAAAAGAAGAGGAGCGTCATCTGCTGACCCACCACCTTGTTCTCACCCTCGTTACTTGCAGAGGCCACTGTTACCGTTTGCCTGCACTGATACAAAGTCCTCCTGACTCAGTATTCCTCAAAGGGAGGCCCAAGACCAGCAGCAGCAGCACTTGGGAGTTGGCTAGAAAAGCACATTCTCAGGCCCCACCCCAACCTACTGAATCAGAATCTCCGGGCCAGAGCCTGGGGGTCTGTGTCAACAGCTCACCAGCTGGTTCTGTCACCCGACAGCTGAGAGGCACTGTTGTAATAGGCCTTCCTGACCCCAGCTTTCTTTTCCTTTAAGCTGTCATCTATCTAACGCATGGTTCTGAGAATGCCAGTCTACTGATAAAAAACTGCCAGTGTCCCACCGCACACCGAAAAACTTCCTTCCTCCCTCCTTCCCTTCCTTCCTCCATTAGGTGGAGGGCGCCCAGGTGGCGGGCACATGAGGGTTTATCGTAGGTGAGCTGAGGCATCTACTCCTGGCCACCCCGCTCGAGGCTTTCTAACATCCCAGTGTGGCCCCGGTTTGTGTCCAGCCGTCTCCTTGGGCTTATATACTTCCAGGAGAGTTGCTAGAAAGCTATTTTCACTATCAGGAAAACATTGGAAATTGGAGAAAATAACAAACCGTTTCATCCAGCCAGGTCACATGGATGCTCTGAGGATCTGGAAGTTCAGTTACTGATGGGGTTTTCCTGTTGCCTCTTCATCAGAAAGCAGTTTTGCTCTCCACTTTTCTGCTCCATCCTCTAAAAAAACATCTTATTTGTTTTATTTTGCATCAAAGGCAATTTCCCAGCCTGTGGTGATTTTTGCATCGTATTGGGGGCTGCGTTCATTATTAATCTCTTTTTAAAATTTCTCTCCCTGATTTATAAGATTTGTACTTCTCATATGTATATTTAGAACAGTTTTCTATTTCAGAGGAATTGAGCAGATCATAGAGTTCCCACCCACTCCCACGATCCAACTTCCCCTGTTATAAATATCTTACATTAGTAGGGTACATTTGTTACAGTTAATTAAGCAATAGTGATGTTATTATTAACTGAAGCCCATAGTTTATTCAGATTTCCTTAGGTTTTTTTTCAGCCTAATATCCTTTTTCTGTTCCAGGATTCCATCCAGGACAATTGAGTTGCTATGTCACCTTAGGCTCCTCTTGGTTGTGATAAGGTTTCCTTTTTCTGATGACCTTGACACTTTTGAGGAGTACTGGTGAGGTGTATTGTAGGGTGGCCCACTGGACATTGTGTCGTCTTGTCTGTGATGGGACAGGGCTTCTGGCTGAGGAAAGAGCACAGAAGTGAAGTGTCATTTTCCTCTCGCTGCGCCTGCACCAAGGGCTTGTACACCAGCATGAGCTTAGACTGCTGCTGTTGACCTTGGTCACCTGGCTGACACAGTGTTTGTCAGCTTCCTTCTCTGTAAAGTTACTCTCTTTTTCCATTTTTCCATACTGCACTCTGTAGCAGGACATCACCGTGTGCAGCCCACACTTAAGGAGCGGGAGTTACGCTTCCTGTCTCCGAGGGTGGAGGATCTACATAAACTATTTGGAATTCTTCTGCGTGGGAGATTCGTCTCTTCTCCTCCGTTCATTAACTTATTCAATTCTTTATTTAAGTTGGTATGGACTCCTGGATAGTATGTTACGCTTTGGGTTATAATTAAACACTATATTTATTTGCTGCTGAAGCCGTTCCAGCTCTGGCCTCTGTGCCCCTTTGACAGACCTCTACCTGTGTGTGTGTGTGTGTGTGTGTGTGTGCGTGCGTGCGTGTGCGCGTGTGTGTGCGCGTGGGCGTGTGCGTGCGCGCGTGTGTGTGCGTGTGCGCTGCGTGTATGTGCGCGTGTGTGCGCGTGTGCGCGTGTGTGCGCGTGTGTGTGCATGTATGTGCGTGTGCGTGTGTGTGTGCGTGTGCGTGCGTGTGCGTGCGTGTGCGCGTGCGTGTATGTGCGTGTGTGTGCGTGTATGTGCGTGTGCGTGTGTGTGTCTTAAGCCCTTCCTTACCTTCTGTCTCTACAAGATGCTCCAGGCTCACCTTGTATGTTTCCTGCCTGCCTCAGAATCAGCCATTTCTCCAAGGAGCCCTGGCTCCTCTTGTTGGAAACCAAGACCCGCACTTGCATGTGCTCAGTGCAGCCAGGTGCCATCTTTCCTGGAGCCCCAGCCGCATCCTGTTGTTTCCTTACTCACGGTTGTGCTGCTTTGATGACTCTTGCAGTCCTGCCTCCACTTCTCCCTACTGTTTGTCTTTCTCACTATTTCTTTGTTCTTACTCATGGACTTTCTGCCCTGTGGCTGCTGCTTCTGGGCATGTGCTCGCTGCTTCTCTTTTGTGTTTTCCCCTCCGTCTCCTCTAGGAACGTCTAGCCCACTGCCTGGGATACAGCAGACACTTGGCACGCACCGACTAAATGAGAACATGATCTAGAGGACAGGTGTTCTGCTCTTGTGGCTCTGTGATGCTTCGCAAGCAGAGGGCACTTTAGACCCTAGTGGAACTCCAGCTTGGAACTTGCTTTGTGGTTCCCAGGTACCCTCTTTTTTAAACTCTAAGGCTCACAGAGGGGACTGGCCACCTCCTCATCTTCTCTCTTCCCCTTATCACCTCCCCTCAGTCCAAAGCCTACTCTGAGGGAAGCCTGTCCCTGTCTCCCGCATGGGCTTATTACAAATACAGCTGCCATAAATGGTACCCTAATTGCCTGAGAAAAGAAACATGATTCTTAGGATTTGCCTGACCACCACATAGCAACTTAGGCACTGATCATTCATTTGATACGATCAAGCCTGGTTCATTAATCACATCATCTGGTCTCTCCATTATGTACAGATTGAAATGCACACTTAGCCTGATGCTCAGGGCGCTGCCGTCTCTCAGCTCCCTGGCTTGTCACATTCGTGTCACCGACCGTAGCCTTGTGCTACTGCGTGTGGCTCCCCGCCCAGGCAGATGACTTCAGGCCACCAAGCGGCTGCTCGTGCTGCGCCCCAAACCTCCCTTTTGCTGTGCAGCTATCCAGCATCACTTATTGAGAAGACTTTCCTTTTCCCATTGAATTAACTTGGGGACTTTGTCAAAGTTCAGTTTACTGTGTATGTCTGGGTTATTTCTGCGCTCTCTATTCTCTTCCATTGATTTATTTGTCTGTGCTAGTATCACACTGTTTTGATTACTGTATGTTCATAGTAATATTCAAAATCAGACAGTGCATGCCCTGAAACTTCCTTCTTTTCCAAAGCTGTTTTGCTTTTCTAGGTCTTTCACATTTCCATATGAATTTTAGGATTGGCTTGTCAATTCTATATTTAATAAGTGTGCTGGAATTTTGATTGGGATTATGTTAAATATTAGACAGACTAAAATAGAATTGTTCTCTTAGCAATATTGAGTCTTCCAACCATGAACATGGCGAGACAAGAGGTGCTCGGTCTCCCTGGGTTTGGGTTTCAGGCCACTCCCTGGCTCTCAAGCCCTGCGTCTGAGTCCTGAGCTATAGTGGCCTGTAGCACCTACTTTCGGCACCAAAACATGGAGACTGAGACTGCAGGAAGCAGATTTATGTAATCTTGGTGGCTGAGCTTGCTCAGTGAAAAGGAGTTCATCCCTGAGTGTGGAATCTGACCAATAAGCATGCTCTAAAAGAGACCAACTGAGCATGTGCAAAACTAGGTTACATAACCGGCCATGAACTTCTTAGTTAAATATTCGTTAGATAGCGTGAATATGTAGGGACAGCCAAACTATAGAATTGAATCCAGGAAGAAGGCAGGGAAGTTGCTCGCTTTTTCTGGAGCCAGGGTGCACTTTGCCCATGAGCTGTGTATTTCTTACTTTTTGTGTTAAACTTGCTAGGGCCGCTGCTCAGTCTCTGCAGCCAGGCTGCACTTTCTCTGTGAAGTCTATATCTTATGCTTTACATTAAATCTGTTCTCACTTTCTACTGTGACTCTTCCCTTGAATTCTTTCCTGATGTGGAGTCAAGAACCTGGTAGAGAACCGGGTGGGTTGAGGCCGCTATCTGACCTCCCCAGACCCTCTTCTCTGGTAGAAATGGGGCATCTCTCTGTTCATTTGGGTCTTTAAAAGTTTCTCTCAGGAATGTCTTATCGTTTTTAGTGTAGTGGTCTTGCATGTCTTTCGATAAATTTATTCCTAAGTATTTCATATTCTCTGATGCTCTTGTAAATGGTATTTAAAATTTCTTTTCCAATTGTTGCTATTACAGAGGAATACAATTGATACTTCTATGTAGACCGTGGGTCCTGAGAGTCTGACAAATTCACTTACTAGTTCCAGTTATTTCTGATAGATTTCCTAGAGTTTCCAAATACATAATTATATTATGTGCAAACAAAGACAATTTTACTTCTTCCTTTCTGACCTTTATGCCTTTTATAACCTGTTGCTGTCTTATTGTCTTACGAATCCCCAGGTCAGTGCTGCACAGAAGTGGTGAGAACGGACAAGTTCACCTCGTGACCGTGTGCGAGCGGCACCCCTCTAATCCCAAGCCGTTCTCTCTCTTTGTTCACCCAGAGAACGCCCTCACCTTGCGGGAATCAGGTCAGAGGCCATGTCACCCGGGAAGACTTTCCTAGTTCCTCACCGGACATGGGGAGAACCCCACAGAGCTGCCTCTGTCGAACTCAGAATGAGGCGCCGTACGCTTCTCTGTACATTTCTGTCTCCTCTGACTGTGTGTGTGTGCAAGTCTTTTTAAAATTAAATTAAGCTCTAACTTTGAGATAATTGTAGATTCACATACAGTTGTAAGAAACAATACAGGGAGGCATCCTGCAGAGCTTATGACCAGTGGTAACATCTTTCAGAACTAGATACGATATCACAACCAGGATATCGGCGTCCATACAGTCGAGACGCAGAGCGTTTCTATCACACGAGGGTCTCCGTGTTACCCTTTCATAGCCACACCTACTGCCCCCCTTCTGACCTTGATTGCTGGTAGCCATTTTTCTGTTTTTTACTTATATAATTTTGTCATTTCAAGAATGTTGTGTCGGTGGAATCATACGGTACGTGACCTTATAGGAGTGGGTTTTTTCACTCGGCGTAATTCCCTTGGAGATTCATCCAAACTGTTGTACTTTGCATGTATCAATAATTCCTTTTTATTGATAAGTAGTATTTCACAACACAGATGTGGCAAAGTTTGTATAACTGTTATTACACATAAAGCTGTTAATGTGTTGTGAGCATCACGTACAGGTTTCTGTGTGCATACACGTTTTCAGTTCTTTGGGATAAATGCCCAGGAGTACAATTGCTGGGCCACATGGCAGTTACATGTTCAGTTCTCTGAGAAACTACCCGCCTGTTTTCTAGAGTGGCTGTACAATCTCACATTTCTATCAGAAACGTATGAGTGATTCTGTTTCACCACATCTTTGCCAGCATTTGGTGTTCTCAATATATATATATTTTTATTCTAGCCATTCTGATAGGTGTGTAGTGATATTTCATTGTGGTTTTAATGTTTGCATTTCCCTGATAACTAATGACGTTGCCCATCTTTTCATGTGCTTATGTGCCATCTTTATAGCCTTTTTGGTAAATGTCTGTTAATGTCCTTTGCCCATTTTTTAATTGGATTGTCTTTTTACTGTTAAGTCTTGAGACTTCTTTATGTAGTCTAAATACTGGCTCTTTTTCAGATACGTGGTTTGTGAATATTTTCTACCAGTCTTTAGCTTGTCTTTTCTTGTGCTTTTCACATGTGTTTTTACAGAACAAAAGTTTTTAAGTGTGATAAGGTCAAACATTCAATTTTTCCTTTACACATGTTCTTTTGATATAAAGTCAAGAATGCTATGCCCAGCTCTAGATTCTAAAGATTTTCAATATTTTTTCAAAAGTTTTTTAGTTTTACATTTGATATTTAAGTTCCTGATTCATCTGTAGGTTTAAGTCAATGTCCAGTTGCTCCAGCACCATTTGTTGAAATTTCTCCGTTGAATTGCTTCTGTATCTTTGTCAAAAATCAGTTCAGCATATTTGTTTTGGTCTACTTCTGGGTTTCCTGTTCTGTTTCATTAAGCTATGTGTCTATGCCACATGGTCTAATGATTGCAGCTGTTGTAGTAAGCCTTAATATCAAACAGTGTGACTTCCACTCTTTTCTTCTTTGTCCAGATTGTTTTAGCCATTCTAGGGCCTGTGCCTTTCCATAAGAATTTTACAGTAAACTTACCAATGTTTACAAAAAAACTTGGCTGGGATTTTGATAAGAATGTCATTAAACCTGTAGATCAATTCAGAGAGAAATGACATCTTTACTGTATTGACTCTTCCAATTCATAACTACAGTATGTCTCTCCATCAATTTAGGTCTTTGATTTCTTTCATCAGCATTTTGTAATTTTCAGCATACAAATTCTATATATGCTTTATTAAGTGTATATCTAAGTATTTCATTTTATTTGCAGTTGTAAATGGTATTGCAATTTTACTTTTGCTTTCCATATGTTCATTATAGAATGTAATTGATATGTGTAAGTTGCTCTTGAATCCTGCAACCTTGCTGACCTCACTTCCTAGGAATTTTTTTTTTTTTTTTTTGTAGATACCTTGGGGTTTTCTGTATAGACGATCATACCATTTGAAAATATAGACAATTTCTTCTTTTCAATCTTTATGCCTTTTAGTTTGTTTTCTTGCCTTACTGCGGTGGCTAGAAATTACAGTACTACATTGAATAAGAGGGTGAGAATGGACATCCTTGCTTTGTTCCTGACCTTAGAGGGGGACCGTTATATATGTTCTTATCAAATAAGATGTTAGCTGTAGCTCTTAGGTAGATGCTCTTTTCCAAGTGTTGGAATTTCCCTTTATTATTAACTTTTTGAGAGATTTTATCATGAATGGGTGTTGAATGTTGTCAAATGCTTTTTCTGCATCAATTGATATTATCATATGATTTTTCTTCCTTAGCCTATTCATATAGTAGATTACACTGATTCATTATGAAATGTTAAATTTACTTTGCACACCTCAAATAAATTTTTCTTGGTCATGGTATATAACTCTTCTTATTCACTTTTGGATTTGATTAGCTAATATTTTATTGAGGATTTTTGCAATCAAGTTCATGAGAAATACTAGTGTGTAGTTTTTGTTTGTTTGTTTTTTGGGATTATCTTTGTCTGGTTTTGGTATCAGGCTAGCTCATAAAATGAGTTTGAAAATGTTCTCTCCTTTTCTATTTTCTGAATTTGTGTAAAAATTATATTATTATTATTATTATTATTTATTTTTTTTTAACAGTAACTTTTATTTTATTTTTTTATTTTATTTTGTCTTTTTCATGACCGGCACTCAGCCAGTGAGTGCACCGGCCATTCCTATATAGGATCCGAACCCGCGGCGGGAGCGTCACCGCGCTCCCAGCGCTGCACTCTCCCGAGTGCGCCACGGGCTCGGCCCAAAATTATATTATTTTTAAAATATCTGGTGGAATTCTCCAGTGAAACCAGGAATGAAATGAAACAGATCCTGCACCCATTGAAAGGGTAATAAGAAAATACTACAAAAATGCTGCAGGATCTGTAGTGATATTCCTTGTTTCCTGATACTGGTGATTTGTGTCTTCTATTTTTTTCTTTTCCCAATATTACTAACATATATATTGTTATAAATCATAATTATTATTTATGCCCCTTGTCCAATCCCTCCCCATCCCCCTTTCCCTCCCCCACCCCCCTCTAATCACCCTAGATTTCTTCTCACCCTCTGAAAGATAATGGTTCATTTGCTGCCCAAAAGATCTGTCCAATGCTGAGAGGTGTGATCAGGTCCCCCAATATGATCATAGAGCAGATGCCTCTTCCATCACTCTGAAATGAGCTCTGTGGAGAGAGAGATCCTCCTCCTTTCTTTATCTCTGCTGGTGACTCTCCTTGTGTTAAGGCACTCCAGTGGCTGGCGGACGATTTGTGGGGTGGTTGTGGCATCTAGCCACCTTCATGGCAGCCATGGTTATCGTGGTGGCTGTGGTGGGCCGCCCACATGGAGAAGATGTTTTTGGCATGCTCCTTGGTGCTGGCAGTGTGCCTGGTTGTGGGAGGTGGGTCTGGTCCCCTTCCCCATGCCCCAGGTCCCTGAGTGGGCCCTGAGGTGCTGGCACTGTGTACCTCGCTGTGGGAGGGAGGGTCCTGTCCCCTTCTCCATGCCCTGGGTCCCCAGGTGGGCCGTGAGGTGCTGGCACAGTGAACCTGGTTGTGGGAGGGGTGTCTGGTCCCCTTCTCCATATCCCAGGTCCCGGGGCGGGCCCGAGGCGCTGGTGTGGGGTGCCTGGTTGTGGGAGGGGAGTCTGGTACCATTCTCCATGCCCCAGGTCCCTGGGCAGGCCCCAAGGCATTGGTGATGTGCCTGGAAGTGGGAGTGGGGTCCAGTCCCTTGCTCCAATCCTTGGGTTCCTGGGTGGGGCCCCAGGGTGCTGGTGGTTTGAGTGGTTGTGGGCAAGAGTCCTGCCTCTGGCCTCATGCCTCATGTCCCCTGGTGGGCCCCAAGGCACTGGTGGTGTGCCTGGGCCGGAACTAATTTTTTGTCCTTTGCTTACTTCTAACATGGGGGAACTTCCTGTGCGAACCAGTACTTGAGCTGTGTGGTTGAGCTAAATTGCTGCTTTGCTGCTGTCTCTCTAGGGAAGAGTGTTTGTGCAGCTCAAGGTTTAATGGTTAACTTTATAGGTACTTCCAGCTCTGATATTTAGTGCACCTGGGTTGTGTAGAAACTCTAATCTGGGCCTGAGTTTTTTCATCAAACTGCACCCCATGCAATTCTGCATTCCCGACCAGTCTCCTCTGAGTGGTCCTGCGCTGATTGGGGGGCAGATCGGCTGTCCTTGTTGTGCCCCAGTGTTCTCCTGGTGGGCCCGTCTCCCCCACCACCCATGCTGCAAACACTTCCCATGGGACGGGCCCTGCACCAGTCCCTTGCGATGACTCACCAGCCTCTGAGTGGCTGCTTTTTTCAGTTGTTCTGGCTCCTTGCTCCTGTGTGGGTCCACGGGAATCCTATTAGTGGTCTTGCTGTCCTGGGGGCCACCAAGGTCCTCTTCTCCCCTGCTGCCTCCAAGTAACGGCATCTGCAGGGCACAGCTGCGGCTTCTGCGGCTCCTGCTCCAAGTACTCAGCATTAAAGCAGCCGCAGCCCGAAACGCTGAGAGCAGCTTTTTCTTTCTCTCCTTGTGGCTTCTCCTGCCTTCATGAGTTCCATAGGTGTCTCCTCCTCTTCACCCGAGCTCCAGTGGCCCCAGCTTGGCTGATGTTACATTTTTATCATTGTAAATTTGTTGTTTTGTTGGAGAGAGTGACGCTGGGGACCGGCTATTCTGCCATCTTGACCCGACCTCGTCTATGTCTTCTCTTTTTACCTGTCGGTTGTAGTGGGTTGAATTGTGGCCCAGATGAAAAGCTCTGTTCCCCTGTACCTCAGAAAGTGACCTTATTTGGAATAAGAGTCTTTGCAGATGTAATAAGGTAAGGTTCTTGAGATGAGGTCATCCTGGATTTAGGTTGGGCCCTGAATCCAATGACCTGTGTCCTTACAAGAGAAAGGAGGAGACTTGAGACACACACAGACTCAGGGAAGAAAGTGGCCTAAAGATGAAGGCAGAGGTTGGAGCAATGTGTCCACAAGCCAAAAGACAAAACAAAACTAGATACATAGATTGTTGGCAACTAGCAGAAGCTTGGGGAGAGTCAGGGAGCAGGTTCTTGCTAAAAGCCTGCAGAAGGAACCAGCCCTCCCAACACCTTAATTTTGGACTTCTGGCCTCCTGAACTGTGAGAGAATAAGTTTCTGTCATTTTAAGTCACCAGTTTGTGGTATTTTGTTATGGCAGCCCTAAGAAACACATACATCAGACTTACTAGAGATTCATCAATTTTATAGACTTTGTTTTGAAGAACCAGCTTTTATTTCTTTGATTTTTCCTCCTGTTTTCCTGATTTTAATTTCATCGATTTCAGTTCTTATCTTTATTATTTTCTGCTAGCTTTGGGCTTATTTTGCTCTTCTTTCCTAGTTTCTTGAAACAGAAACTTAGATTATTGATTTGAGGCTCTCCCTCTTTTCTAATGTAAACATCTAGTACTATGAATTTCCCTCTTACCACTGCAGTAGCTGTAACACGGACATTTTGATATGCTGTATTTTCATTGTCATTCAGTCCTATGCATTTAAACACTTTTTTTCCTTTGAGATTTCCTTTTGAACCATGGATTAGTTAGAATTGTGTTGTTTAATTTCCAAGTGTTTGGAGATTTCCTGTTGTCTTTCATTTATTGATTTCTACATTGATGCTACTATTGCCAGAATCCTACTATTCTGTATAATTTTATTTCTTTTAACTTTGTTGAGGTTTGTTGTATGGTACTGGAAGTGGTTTATCTTGGTAAATATTTTACAAGCACTTGAAAAAAATGTGTCTTCTGCTGTTATTGGTGGAGTGTTCTATGTAAATCGATTAGACCCTATCGGATTATTATGTAGTTCAGTTCTTCTACATCTTTGCTGGTTTTCTGTCTCGTGGCTCTATTGCCACTCCTGCTGAGTGTGGTGTGTTGAAGCTCCAGCTGTAATTGTGTATTTTTCCATTTCTTCTTTCAGCTTTATGAGCTTTTGCTTCAGATATGGCCAGGTTCTGATGTTTGCTGTGTACACATTTACGATTGTTATGTCTTCCTGGTGGATTGATTCTTTTATCATTATGTATTTTTTTTCACTGTGAAGTCTGCTGTATCTGATATTAATATAGCCAATCCTTCTTTTTAAAAATTAATATTTCCATGGTATTTTACTTACATCTTCCTATGTTAAATTTGAAGTGAGTTTCTTGTAGACAGTGTATTGTTGGCCCATTTTAAAAATCCCCTTTGCTAACATCTGTTTTTTAATTCGTACTTTTAGACCATTTACAGTTAAGGTGGTTGTTGATGTGTCAGGGCTTACACCTGCCATTTTGTTATTTGCTTTCTGATGCTTCCTCAGCTTCCTGTCTTGTTTCTCTTTTCTTACGTTCCTGTGAGTTACTTGAACTTTTTTTTTTTTTTAGGATCCTATCTTAATTTACTTATCATCTTTTGAGTACATTGCTTTATGGAGTTTTCTCAGTGGTTGCTCTAGGTATTACAATATGCACACATAACATCACAGTCTACTGATATCAAAGTTTTATCACTTCAGATGGAGTGTAGATTCTTTACTTCCAATTAGGTCCCTTTATCCTCCCCACTAATTAGATAATTAAATACAATTGTTTTAAGTATTTTCCCTGCATATATTGAGCACCATATATTTTTTATATTTTATATATTTTGTTCTGTTTTTTTGCTTCAACCATCAAATATGATTTAAGAAACTTGTGAGAAGTAAGATAGTCTGTTCTATTTACTCCCATTTTTATCCATTCTAATGTTTTTCTTTTCCAACTGGAGGTCTAGTCCTTCTTCTATTATCATTTCCTTTCTGCTTAGAGAACTTCCTTTAGCCATTCTGTAAGGGTAGGTTTGCTAGTAATGAATGCCTTAGTTTCTCTTCATCTGAGGAGGTCAGATTTTCTCTTCATTCTTGAAGGATATTTTCACTTGATATAAAAGTCTAGGTTAACAGTTCTTTTCTTTTAGTATTTGAAAAAATGTTGTGCTATTTCCTTCTGGCCTCTATGGTTTCAGGTTAAAACCTGTCACAGGTTTTCCCTTATGCGTGATACATCATTTCTCTCTGGCTGCTTTCAAAACATTTTCTTTGTCTTTAGTTTTCAGAAATTTCATTACTTTTTCACTTAAGGATTAATTTAATCCTTGGCATGGATTTCTTTGGGTTTATATTCTTCAGGATTCACTCAGCTTCTAGAATCTGTAGTTTTATGTCTTTCACCAAATTTGGAAAAATTTCAGCTGTTATTTCTTCACATTTTCTTTACATCTCATTCTCTCCTGTCTTCTGGGACTCTGAGGAAACAAATGTCAGCTCTTTTGTTGCTGTTCCACAGATCCCTGAGACTGTTCTCATTTTTTCCGTGTATTTTTCTGTATTGTTCAGATTGGGTGCATTCTATTGATTTGTCCTCAAGTGTACTGATTCCATCCTCTGTCATCTCTGCTTCTGTTGACCTCACTCATGATTGTTTTATTTTGATTATTATATTTTTCAGTTCTTTAACTTTCATTTAAAAATGTAACTTCCATTTTTTTGCTGAGATTTTCTACTTTTCCTTTGTTTCAAAAGGTTTTGTAACTGCTTGTTGAACAATTTTTACAGTGGCTATTTAAAAATCATTGTCAAGAGGATCAGCTCCCCACTGGGCCCTCTGCCACTGTGGAGGGGAGTGGAGAGCTGGCCTGTGCCACTTTGCTGCTCCAGCTGGGTGCAGAATCTCACTCAGCTCCTGCAAGACCCTGCTGACACCAGTGGTGGAGGGAAGCAGATTGCCAACCAGCCAACTTCCGATCACCTTTTTCTACCTTGTTGGTGCCAGTTGGGGTGGAGGCTTAGCTCCCCACTGGGCCTGCTGTCATGGGTGTGGCCTGAAGCCCCACCTCACACTGCCTTACTAAGTCTTGCTGCTGCTTGGTGGGGTGCAGGCTTAACTTGCTTCTGGGACCCGCTGACACTACCCTCGGGGGAGTCAGAGCACAGCCTGGTCCTGCCACGTGGAAGACAGGAGACCAGTTGCCAGTTTGGGTTCTCAGACACTACCCTGATAGGAAAATAGAATCATTGCACCTGGCTCTTCAGGGCAGAAAATGGAAGCTCAGCCACCCTCTGAGTCCTGCTGACCACCACACAGCACGTGTGCGAATTGGACAAGGATGATGTGGGAGATCGACCTCCTATTTAGCCTTGCTGAAATTGTGGGGGTAATTGCCAAAAAGGCCTATTGTTAGGCCACAACTTTCCTGGTCCTTTAGCTAGAAGGAACAGAACAGGCTTTTTTTGATGCTTTTTTTTTTTTCCTGTCTATGCCTTTGGCAATTCCAGGTCGGTGAGAACTCACTACCATGTCATTCTTCAAATCCCAAGATCCCAAGGCAATCTGCCTTTTCTTTTCTCCTTTCAGAGACTACCTATGCTTCTTTGTTGTGTCATGTCCGTGGGTTTTAGTTGTCAGGGGATGACCTGGAGGATGGAGCTACTCCGTCTTGGCAGAACCAGAAGTTCTGTGACCGGTGTTTGAACTCTCCAAGGTCTTAGATTCTGTCATCTCTGCTGGAACATAAAGACTAGCTAATATACTGTCACACAGTAGATGCTTTAATACATATTGGTTTAATAAACAAGTAATTAATATTTGTTGAGGAAATAACTTCGTGCTGGATGCTGAAAATATGTACAAGGCGTGTTCCCCACCCTTATAGGACAATCTATAAAACTGTGAAAACTGAATGTGAAACTCACACATTTGGTTTATGTGTAATGTGGTTTGGTTTAATGGTCATTAGAATGGAATTTGGAATCCAGTGACCCTGAATATGAATCTGCCCTCTATTAATTTACTAGCTGTCTCACCTTGGGAAAGTCACTTAACCTTCTGTGACTCTAGGTTTTTCTTACTTAAAAAATTGGGTGCTGGTTTAGAGTCACCTCTCAGGGTTTTTATGAGGTTAAATGATATAATACGTGAAAAGTACTTTACTCTGTGCTTGACATGTAGGAAGCCCTCTTTAACTGGTAGCCATTCAAGATAAATAACGTGATAGGGCAGTGTTACAGCACAGGTAGGTAATGACTGGGTAATACTAACAAAGAACATAGGAATGACCATGAAAGCTGAAGTAGTGAGGAAAGGCATTATGGAGGAAGTGGGCCATGGCCTGGCCCTAAAGAAAGAGCAGTGCTTAGATAAGCTCCCAGGTGGGAGTGGGCAAGGATGCTTATCGCATCCTAAAGAGACAAGTCATCATGAGCCACAGTGAGCAGTCTGCAATGTGCATGGCGGGCTTGAAAAATAAGATTGTCTGGATGAGTTGAGAAGTCTTGCAGAGAAGTAACAGCAATGTGGTAGACTAATGTCCTGAAAATTGCTCCCCTACAAGTCCCTAAAAATGCTTGATTAAAAAAAAAATCTTTTAAAATGTAGAGCCAAGTTTTTAGAAAGTAAGAAAAATCTTCAAATTCCAAAAAGTACTAAAAAGCATGGATTCAGGGATGTGATGAGCACTGAAGCCAGCTGTTGCTCTGCGGGCCTTTGCCAATCCCTGATTGCCTGGAGCATTGATTTTAAAGGGCTACACAGGGCAATGGGGGACAAGAGAAGTCAGATTGGAGACCCCCACATAAACCTGAGACACGTATAAACACACCCTCAATGTGTGACCTCCACAAAAACCTGCCTCCTCAAAGGGACACTGGAAGAAATTTTGCCCTCTTTTGGCTCTTACTCGTGGGGGGAAATCCCTAAGGATTCATAACCACAGGCCAGCCCCTCATGAAGGAGCGTGGCCCAAATTCACACTGCCCGTGTGGCTTGATCAACCTCAAGCCAAGAATTATTTCCAAGTGAACCAGGGCTGATGGTGCCCAAGACACATGGCAGATGCAAACTAAAAGTCTCTCTGGGGGGATGTACCTTAAACCCACCCTCAAAGACGTCCTTTAGATAGATACTCGTATTACAGAGAATACGAATCACAATGAAAAAAAACAGGGAGCATGTGAGAAAACCACCAGCGAGTGTCAGCAGAACAACAAACGGTAGAATCAGACCAGCAGAGACACCAGACATTAGCATGCTCACACACCAAACATGAAATTGTTATGTCCAGTATACTTGAAGAAATGAAAGAGGCTATTAAAAGTGCACCTAAGGAACAAGAGACTTCAAAATGACCGGGCAGACTTAGAACATGGAGAGAGCTGAGCCTGCAGAGCAGATAGTGGCCTGACTGTGGAGCCCTAAGTGGCCGGTGAGTGATGTGGACTTTGTGTATAAACTTGGTGTAAGCACTGAAATCCACAGACAGTGACACTGACATAGAAGTGAGGTTTAACTAGGACTAATCTAGAGGGGAGATTCCAGTGCAAGCCTTGGAGTCTCTGACTCGTACCCTGGATTTGCTCCTCTCGGAACCTCCCCCAAACCCAAATCCCGGGGCTTGTCCTCAGTTTCCACTCAGCACACCTGTGGCCCGGGCGTGAGCAGCATGGACAGGGGACAGCTCAGGGACTGTGACCCTTCAGGAGGTGTCAGGATGCAATAAGCCTCCTACTAGCCAAACAGACATGGACTTCACCCGGCTCTGCTGAGACCACGGTCGTGATAATGGTGCATTAAGTGGCACAAAGCTCTTTCCTACACCCTGCGTCAGGTCACCCTCGAGGAGACCTTCTTGCGGCTTCGTTTTATGAGTGATGAAGCCCAGGCTCAGCGTGGGAAGCATGTGCCCACGGTCACCCACGCTGCACAGCGTGGGGCCAGGACGAGACCACCCCAGGCTGGAACTCTTTTAATTCTTCCACGTCTTGCAAGGGGAGATCTCAAGACAGAACCTGTTGATTTTCGTTGTGTTCTCTTGTATTTGGGTCCTCACATGGATACAAGGCGTAGGAAGAAGGGAAGTGGCTGGAAACTTTACTTCTAGGGGGCTCGCAGCTATAAAGAGGGAATTGTGTAATGCAGTGCATTTTGCAATTTCTCTGAGGCTTTTGCTCGTGAGCAAGTAGAATGTGGGGGTGGGTGGGTAAGGCGTGGGGGAGGCGTGGAAAGAGAGGGATGGAGCTGCTTAGAGAGAGATGCAGTTGTAAAAATGGATAGCAGCTGAGTTTCTGACGCTGAATTTTTTGGTGCCCTATGGTGTTAACGAGACATTTCTTTTCAACCTGATTGACAGTGCATTTTAATGAAGAAATAACAGAGCCGGGCCGAGCCTGGCCGTATACTCTTTTCTTAGAATTTACAAGCTGAACTCCCCGTGGCAGCCCACATCTGGTTTGCTCCACTGGTAAGTCTGTCAGTAGGACAATGTATAGGCGCTTTCATTTCAATAGGTTGCCTGTTATAAAGCCTTCTGCATTTACCTCTGCTTAATTCATCTAGGGCTGTTAAATTCCATCAAATTACTTTCCTTAAGTTAAAAAAAAAAAAAAAAAAAAAGCACAGTTTTGACCAGTCTGAATAGAAATGGGCTAGTACGGAAATGTGCAAGCTTTTAAAGGAAGAGGCTCTTATGTTAAGGGTCGTATAGTGAAGTGTTCATGGGAAGTTTTTAAGCTTTTTTTCCCCCCTCCCTTTACATGGAATGTTTCCCGGAAAATTAGAAAAAAATCTTAAAGGATCTCCTAAGCCTCCTGTGACCAACTGGAAGCAGGAGGTCTCTACTCTTTAAACACCTTGACCACCTAGGAGTGCTGCTACTCGGGCAAGTGTTTTTGTGACACTTTAGTTTTTAAGATTTCACCTTTTTTTTATATTTCCAAGCAGACTTTAAGAAATAAATACATCTTTTGTTTTTTACTTCTACCCAGGAGTAAACGTCCATCTTTACCAGAGACCAACAGGGACACTTGTTTTTGTGGATGAGCCAGGCGCCCAAGGAAGACAGAGGCAGCAGAGACTGGGTTGACTTATCTCCCCCCCTGGCTGGCACAGGGGTGGCCTTAGGGTTGGGGGTAGGGCTGAACCTACAAATTGGGGGTTAAGTGACTCCAATAGAGAGCTATAAAGGCAGAAAGCCAAACAGGTCATTACAAGCTTCTCCTCCAGGAAAATGGAAGCCATTTAAAAAATTCCGGGAATTGCTTGGAACGTGCAGTATTTTTAAACAAAGGACCTTTGTGACATTCAGAATTACCAAACTTAGGAGAGGAAAAGACTCACACCTCCCTTGCCTCCTTCCCTTGGTCTGCTTCCATGGCTTTGTCCAGAGCAATTGAAAAGACCTCCCCAACCGGAGCCTAACCACACTCCCACATTCTTGCGAGGAGGGCAGAGCAGTGCCGCGCCTCATTAAGGATCCTGCCCGGGTGCTGTTTCCAGGTGTTTGCCCACCTGGCTTTCACAATCTTCAGTTCTGTACTAAAGTTTTCTTAGGTAGAAAAAATGCTGGAATTCATGCTTCATACAAACTTGTCCTATTGCTACAAGCACATGATAGGGGGAAATCCTAACAGCAGCAAAAGAATAAAGTTAACGCCCCATCAGTGACTTCTGCTCACTTCATATCCATTAGAACTGGGCCTGGCCGCAAAGGAAGGCGAGTAATTTCTGGGCCAGTGCTGTCCTGACAATGTCATGGTGGGAAGGACGGGGAGAGAATGACAGTGAATGGGCACTAGTGCCGAGTCAGCACCTTTTGGAAATGGAGGGCATTCCTAATGCTAGTTACTACGAACCCAGTCACAGCAATCCCAGGCTCTTCTTAGGAAAGCTCTTCCTTGTTCTTTATTATATGGCAGTGCAAATTCATTGTGAAAATGTTTTAAAATTAGAAAAAGGATTTGAGAAAAATGATTAAAAAATACCTGCAAGCCATTATGTAGAGGGAACCAGTATGAACCTTGAGGTGTATTTTCTTTGAAACTCAGGCACGTGTGTGCACTAGCACCACCCCCATATGCAATGTATAAAATACCTCTTTTTTTTTTTTTTTTTACAAAATGGACTGGTGAACTTTCAATGGCTTTATTCTTATTCCTGGCATTGCCGTACTGCATGCTTGTCTCTACAGCAGAGTGTTGATGTAACCTTGCCCGACCTGAAGAGATGCTGGGTGAACTGACTCCCACGCCCTCTCTCCTGCTCACGCGTGCACAGCAGCCGCGCACCCTTCGTCAGCAAGAAGCTGCGCTCTCCTTGATGGCCAGATGTCAACTACAGAGACTCAGTGATGTTGAGGTGCCGTCTGAGGTGAAGGTGGAGAACAGGATTTGAATTCCCTTGCTCCCTGCCCCGGGACTGGGGGCTGGCCCGAGTGACGGTTCCTGGTTGAGCCAGAAGAGTGACCAGAAGTGGGGGAGCTGCCTGAGGCTGATGTAGAAAAGGCTGAGGGAGGGTGAAAAGCCAAGACATCAGAGAAGTTCAAACAGAAGGGGTGCCTGGGGAGGGAGCATGCCTGCTCTGGCTTTGGGGGGCCAAACCGCAGGACCTGGGGAGCCAGGCCACGCACTGTGTCAGAAGGCTCTGGGCTCATGGTATGCACGGGGCCTCCACTCCACGTAAAGCCACCGGGCCGAATGGCGATTCCATTATGAATGTCTGATTATGAACGTCTGACCGTGACTCTTACACAAGTCTACTGTGTTTAATGTAGCCTTGACCTGGAGTGTTTTTGATGTTCAAATACTAGTGTCATCCGCTTTGAAATTAGTTTAGCAATGCTGTTCTGGATACTTTCTAGTTTTTCAAAGGACTTTCCGGTGATTTGCTTATGCATTTGATTCATGAACTGCTCTAGAAGAGTCTCTATTTTCCGATGAAGGACTGATGTGCAGAGAAGTTGAACCAGTGCTCGAGGCTCCACTGCTGTCAGCTTGGGGCTCTCCTTTCCCGGGGCAGTTAGCCTGGCAACCGTGCACAGTAATCTCATGATCACTCGCAGATACAGCTGTTCACAAAGGGTCAGGGTAACCAGAGGCTTTGTGATAGTGAAGATTGGCCAAATCCTTTGTCTGGGACCCTCCCTCCGGGGCTACCTGTGGCCCCCTTCTCAGGAGTACAGTGGTTCCCTCCCATGAGCTGCTGGGAGCCGAGGTGCCACTCCAGACTGTGAGGACGTGGTGGCATCTGTGAGAGGACTGGGGCTCTCAGAGCAGATGACCCTGAAGTTTTCTTCTGAAAATGAGAATAATGATGACTAACTCACAGGAAATGTGAACACTAGAAAACAACGGTATGAGGTCAGTTTATAAATTGAAAATGCTACGTAAATATAAGTAATATCATAGTGGCTATTTTTGTTGTCAAAGTTAATAATAATATCTAGTATTTATTGAGTATATGCTATGTGCCAAGTACTCTGCCACAAGGTACCCATGAGTCATCATATTTAATCCTCATAACCCCATAATAAGGGTATTATTATGATCGCCATTTTTGTAGATGAGGATACTGAGGCAAGGTCAAGTATGTGCCCAAGGTCACAGGTGGCGAGCTGTAAAGCTGGGACTGCAACCCAATTCTATCAAACTCAGCATTCTGTTCTTGTAGCAAGTCTAGTTGTGGTTATTTTGCGTAGTTTCCAGAGCCTTCATTATTCAGGCTGTCCTCCTTGGATGTTTTCTGGTTTGCTAATGTCTATTTTTAGAATTCATAGCCTATCACTAAAAAAATACTACAAATGTGGTCTGGCCTTCAGAGAGTACAATGAGATCATCACCTCCTTTGTTTGAGATGTTATGCTTTTATTAATGCATCCCAACATTTTATTGGCTCTTTGAACAACGAGGTTCCCACTGGTGACTTACCTGAATTGGAAATCTTCTAAATTCCCTAAGTCCTTTTCTCTTGAACTGTTGTTAAACTTGATCTACTCTACTCCAAACTCATACCAATGAAATGGGATTTCAATCTTTAGGATCTTGTCTTGACTGAGGCCCCAGCCAGAGTGTGGAAATTCTTAAGAAATCAACGAAACATTCTTCTGCTGGGTGTTCCAAGCAAGATTCCCAAATGCTAATTATTATTGTTAAATGATGACTCATCTGAAAGAGTTTCCTTTTTGAGTTGTATTGCATCATATGGGAACTGTTTTAAATAGACCACCCTGCACACAAACATTTTCATCTTAAAGCATTCAGGCACCGCTTCTGTGTGACAGGAGATTAACTGTCCTGTTCAGTGGGCAGAGGGAGCGACTTTACAGAGGGCACAGCGTGCGTGCTGCAGTGCTGCAGCTCCGGGATCTCCTCCACTTCATTTCCAGAGGGTGAGATCGTATCTCTTCGTAAAAGCGACAACTTCACAGGAGAGAGAAAGGGCCGCGCAACCCAACCAGTTTTCCACTGAATTAAAAACACACTGTTCATAAAGAAAAGAGGATTCTGTAAAATGGAGCTTAAGAAAGAGGACAGACAGGATAAGAATTTTAACTAAGACATTTTAAGTGCTACTTTTTACAAGTCAGGGCAAAAATGGGACAAATTTCAAACAGCACTGGAGGAGGAAAGAGGGTGACCCCGGAATACGTGTGAATAGGCCACGGAGAGAAGGCAGGGCCTTGGCCTGCGGAGAGCGGGCGAGACGCGCAGGAACTGTGCTTGGCTGGTTCACGTGCAGACAAAGAACAGTACAAGTGTCACCGTTTGAAGGAGGGTGAACCTCTGAGAAAGCAGAAAGACAAAGCAGATCCCGTCACCCAGGCACGCTTTCCTCCTCTGCAGCCACGAACGTGTCTGTGCTAACCTTCCAGGGAGACCAGAAAACATGCACTGTGTGTTTTGCCTTCAGTGGCATCCTGGGTCACTGAGCACCGTCATTCAGTGCGACCCACTGATGGACAGAGGGGAGAATCGAACCTGTCAGCCTCAGGGGGAGAAGCGGCCAGAACCCAGCGTCCACAGGAGCCTCCGCGGAAAATAATCTGAAATGTTAAATCTTAAAGTCGCAGGAAACATCGTGCCTCAGGAGGAAGCCCAAACATTGTCACTAGGACAGCACAAGCCGGCTCGATCCTGCCTCTGCTGGATGAGATGATGTTTCTGGAAGCTGAGAGGGCACTGACAAAAACAGTGTCGCATGTGGCGTGTGAACGGGCACGCCCGGGCCCTCGGCGGCTGTGCGCAGAAAGGCAGGCGCAGGCGCGGCCCGGTGGCCCGAGAGCTGGTGGCCGGTCGGGCGCGGGGCGGGCTGCCCGGAGAGGGCCCTTGCCACCAGCCCTGCCGCGGCCCAGGGAGAGTCACACGGAGCCCTCTCGTGGCTCTTGGTCCGCTGAATGAAGCAGCCGCTTCCCCGGGGCAGGGGCGAGGCCCAGGCCGGGGAAGGGCCCCGCGGGCTGGTCGGCGTCCCTCCCGTCCCTGCGGGCCGCACGTGGGTCCCTCCGAGCCGGTGGCGCCCGGCGTGCGGGAGCGGGAGGAAGGCTGGGCCGCCTGCGCCACCGCCGTGCCGTCTCCCGGCTGGGCAGGACGCCGTGTGCGGAAGGCACGTGTCGCGTGGGCGGCGGAGCAGGGGTGGCCTCGTGTGTCGGGAGCCTCGCGAGGTGTGTGTCGCTGGGCGCGGGCGCGGGCGCGGGCGGGTGGCGGCCGGGGGACAGCGTCCCTGGGCAGGGAAGCAGGGTACCCTCGGCCGGGACACGCGCTGTCACGTTCTCTGGCGTCCCAGCCCGGGCCTGCCGTTCAGCGCACGGCGGGCGGGCTTTGGAACGGAAGGTCCTAGAGCCAAAGGAGCCCCGTCGGTCCGGGCGTCTGAAGACAAGCGAGCAGCGGCGACAGGATGTGGCGCCTGCTGGGTGCACCCCAGGGCCGCGTTCGTTAACGACCAGCTTCGTGAACGGCCTCAGGCGCTTTCCAGCTTGCCCCAGAAATCTCCCCAGAGGGTTAAACTTCACCATGGGAGGAAAACTGGAAAAGGGCAGCGTCGCCTGCGGGTGGGATTTAAAGCCATTTTTTCCTGGCATCTACACGTCCGTGGTTCTAGGTAATTCCCAGTGCTCTTGTCATTCATGCACCTTATCTACTGACTGACTGCAGTGGAGGGGCCTTTCCTCGTCGGTCCCCCACTGCAGTCGTGTCACCCTTTCAGGACTGATGACATGTGGCGTTTACATGCCGCGCCTGTGCACGTGCTGTCCTCAGCCGAGCGTTGCAGAGCGCCGTGGTCGTGCTGCCTTCCCTGCCCCTCTGAGGTTGATGTTGCTTTTGTTTTATTTTTCCCTAGTTTTCTTTCACACGCCTTTTGATAACCCTCTGGTACAATTTTCTGCAAGGAAAGTCCTCAGGATCCTTCTCTGTTTCACGATTTTCCTCCCGGAGGCCTCCGTTCTCCTGCCTGTCGTTCTGGGGCTTCTTCTGCTGCGTCCTTGCGATTGCCTTGCCTTTCTCTGGGACTGAATTCCCTCACTCCTAGAGCTCATGTCTTCTCAAGGGATGAATAGAAAGGGCGTGCTGCAAAGAATGCACACGTGTAAACACACGAACACACTTACGTATCACATATGAAGTTTACTGAGGTATCACGCACATGCAGTGAAATGCACAGGTCTCAACTGTACAGTTCGGTGGAATTTGACACATGAACATCCTCGGTAAGACTAGAACATTTCTATCCCTCAGAAAGTTTCCTTGTACCCTGTGCCAGTCAGCCCCACCCCCTCAGCCCCAAAGCAACCACTGATCTGATTTTAATCACATAAATCAGATTTGTCTTGCCAATTACAGAAATTCATATAAATGGAATTATATAGAAGATATTATGGGGGTCTGGCTTTTTACACTCAGCACAATATTTTTAATATCCATTCTTGTTGCATATAATTTGTTTCTTTTTATTGCCAGAACAATTGTGTTTTATTAACAGCTGTCTTAGTTCAGGCTGCTATAACAACAATATCATAGACCAGGTGGCCTAAACAACAAACATTTATTTCCCCATCATATTGGGAATTAGGATTTCAACATATGAATTTTGGGGGCATACGTGCATTTGGTTCATAGTATTCTACTCCTGGCCCACCACAATTCATGTCCTCCTCACATGCCAAAGACATTCATTAATCCCCAAAAGTCTTAGCTCATTCCAGCATCAACTGTAATGTCTAAAATCCAAAGTCTCATCTCAATATCATCTAAATTAGATATGGGTGAAACTTCAGGTATGATTCATCCTGTGACAAAATTCCTCTCCAGCTGTGAACCTGTGAAACCAAACAAGCAGCAAAATGCAATGGTGGGACAGACACGAGACAGACATACCCACTCCAAAAGGAAGAAATAGGAAAGATGGAAGGGGTGACAGGTTCCAAGTAAGTCCAAACTACAAGGCAAACTCCAGGAAATCTTAAGGCTTGAGAATAATTGTCTTTGGCTTGATATCCTGCCTTTCAGAGCCCCTAGAGCTGAGGTCCTGCCCCAGCAGCTCTGCTGGCCAGGGTTTGCAGCCCCAGGTCTCTGCTAGACAGGGATCAGGCCCCCACATCTTTGGTTGGAGGCTCTCTGGCCTGTTGAAACCAAGGTGATGGCCCTGATGACCTCGAAATCTCTTTTGAGGTCTTTTATCACTTTTCCTGGATATCACACACTCACAGCCTTCCTTCATTCCATCCCATTTCCTCTGTTTCCTTTAGTCCCAGCTGGCAGTGTTTCTGCTGGTATAATCCCACCTTTATTTCTGGTTTCTGATCAGATGGCTAATTAAGTCTGTGGTTCATGTCTAAACTTACTAAATGGTTCTACCACATCCTTAGTGTTCTCTTCAGAACACACGTTCTCACTTTTTGTATGTCTCACTTTATGGCCAGACTGAGAATTTTCCAAATCTTTAAGTTTTGGTTCCCTTTTGATTAATAATTCCTTCTTCAATTCATTTCTCACTTCTCACATTTTACTGTTGGCAGTCAGGAGAAACCAAGTTGCTCCTTCAACACTTAGCTTAGAAATTTTTCTCAGCTAAATAACCAATTTTATCACTTGCAAGTTCTACCTTCCACAAAACGCTAGAACAAAAACACAAATCAACCGAGTACTTTGCCATTTCATAACAAGGATTGCCTTTCTTCCATCATTCAATGACATGTTCCTTATTTACACGTGAAGCCTCATAAGAATGGCCTTTACCTCCATATATCTATCAATATTCTGCTCATAATCATTAATGTATTCTCTAAGAGACAGTTCATAATGATACGAGGCTAGATTCACAAGAATAATACTTTTAGATTTGTATGCACCTAAGCAGTATAATCTCAATATAAATTCAAATAAAAAATTGACAAATAAAATAAGAAATAAACATATTCACAATCATAGGGGGAAATTTTAAAACATTTCTCTCAGTGGTTGAAAGAAAAGTTGATGATGTAGAATATTTGAACATAATTCACAAACTTGAACTAAATGACATATAGAACCTGTCCCCAACAACTGCAGAATACCAGTCTTTTTAAGCAAACAAGGAACATACAAAAATTCACAATATACTGGGCCAGAAAAGCAAGTCTCAGTAAATTTTGTAGAAGAATGTTCTCTGACCACAACGAAATTATGTTAGAAATCAACTATTAAAAGTTAAATCAGTAATTAAAAAGAAACATTTCCACTTGGTTGGAAATGATGGAAGACACACCTAAATATATTATGGGTCAAATAACAAATCACAGTGAAATTTAAATTATAAAATATTTAAACTAAACTAAAATGAAATAATACGTATTAAGACATGTGGAACATAGGAATGGAATAGAAAAAAGTTTAAAAATCAACAATTCAAGTATACATGTCAAAAATTAGATAAAGAACAGAAAAAAAGCCAAAAAGAATTGAAAGAAAAAATTAATAAATATGGGAGCAGAAGTTAGTAAAATACAAAGCAAACATATAAAACTAGGACCAACAAAGGCAAAATTTGGTTCTTTAAAAAGTTTAATAGTTGACAAACCTCTGGCATGACTGACCAAGAACAAAAAAGATAAGGCACAAATAATGCAAATCAGGAAAAAATGAGACATCACTACAAATGCTGCAGACATTAAAAAGATCAAGGCAGAATGCTATGAATAACTTTATGTTAATATCTTGAAACATTAGATAAAATGGAAAAATTTGTAGGAAAAGTGTAGCTTATCAATTTTGACTTAAGAAGAATTAGAAAAACCAGATCATTCTAGAACAGCACTGTCCAAGAGACATATAACATGAGCCAAAGATGTGAACCATGTATGTAATTTTAAATTTTCTAGAACTGTTTTTAAAGAGTAAAAAGAAACAGGTGTAATTAATTAATACTATTTTTATTTCACCCAATACACTAAAAATATTGTCATTTCAACAAGAAATCAATATAAAATTTATTGACAAATATTTTACATTCTTTTTTGATGCTAGGTCTTCAAAATCTGGTGTGTATTTTACACTAACAGCACATCTCAATTTGAACTAGTCACATTTCCAGGGCTCAGAAGCACGTGAAGTGCTTACCCACTGAACTGGACAGTGCAGATGTAGACCAGGGCTGGAGAGCCTGCTCTACCGGATGTTAAGATTTATTATTTTTAAAAATGTACTCTTTAAGACAGTGTAAGTTTTGTGTAGAGCTATACAATACAACAATGGCTGTCTCATTAATAATCAGGTAATGCAAATTAACACTATTCTAGATAACACTCTATACTCACCAGATTGAAAACTGATAGTACCAAGTGTTGGTAAGTATATGGGATAATGTTTTATTTATTTCTCTGGAGACAGTAATTTAGATGTTCAGCTTATTGTTAAAGCAAACAACAACATTGTTATTAAAGAAGCAATATGGGTGCACTGAAGAAAATCTATAAATATAGACAAGCAAACCAAAACAAAACAATACAAAATTATATTTCTGTTACCCAGAGACTGTGACATGTGTGCGTGTGGTATGTGTGTGTGTATGGTGTGTATGTGTGTGGTGTGTGTGTATGTGTATGGTGTGTATGTGTATGGTGTGTGTGTGTATGTGTATGGTGTGTGTGTGTATGGTGTGTGTGTGTATGTGTATGGTGTGTGTGTGTATGTGTATGTGTGTGGTGTGTGTGGTGTGTGTGTATGTGTATGGTGTGTATGTGTATGGTGTGTGTGTGTATGTGTATGTGTGTGGTGTGTGTGTATGTGTGTATGGGGTGTGTGTTTATGTGTATGTGTGTGGTGTGTGTGTACGTGTGTGGTGTGTGTGTGGTGTGTGTGTGGTGTGTGTGTATGTGTGTATGGGGTGTGTGTGTATGTGTATGGCGTGTATGTGTATGTGTGTGGGGTGTGTGTGTACGTGTGTGATGTGTGTGTATTTTGGAGAGCAGAGGAGATAGTCTTGCTTTTCAGAAGCCTCAGTGATGCAGAATGAATAGTCAGCAGTGCTGAAAATATTTAAACAGGCAAAGCTGAGAGGTCTTAAATTAAATCTTTGCACTTATCAAGACGTGTTACTGACGTGGGCTGTGGAAACAGTGGGAACCTAGATGCTCAGGAGATCAGAATTTTTGACTGCTTTATTATGCTTATTAACTTCCAGAAAGAAAATGCGCTTCTTTTGGTTGTTCATGGGTTACTTTTGTGTATCATGTGTTCTTATTAAAAAATAGTATTTTCAAAATGCATAAAAATATGAAGAAGATAAAAATCACTCCAACTCCCATAACTGTGTCATTTTGGTATGTATCCCTTGGAGTGTGTGTGTGTGTCTAAAATAAATTTTGATTGTGTGAATTTGAAAAAAGTAACATACATGAACCAAAAAAGGTTTGGAAAATATACAGAAATATAAAAAACAAAACAAAACAAAAAACCCTTCAAAATCTCAATTGCCAGTGGAGCTCTTGTAGCTTTAATCATCTTGCTTCCTTACAAACTTTTATATAACCCGAGCGAGACAGCTCTGTAGCTGTCCATCTAAGAGAGAAGGCTTTCTCCACTTCAATGAAACGAGGAAATCAAACAGGGTTCCCCCACTCAGTCAGCTAAGGAGGCTGGAGCCGCATCACAAGGGTTTGCAGTGGCGTTGTATAATTAAGGGGGTATGTTGGTAAATGTATCACATGCAAAGAAAAATTACAAGATCTAAGAAGCCAAGGAATGATGCATTGCTTCAAAGCAGCTGCTCACCAAGAGAGGCCTGTATCATGTTGTGCAAGAGAATCTCTGCGAGGAAATCATACAGTTGACAATCCAGAGGATGTATTTACATGTATACGTACATTTTTAAATCCCCGTGGATGAACATCTGATTTGTGTTACCCTCTTTCAGTTCCAGAATTTCCATCTGGAATATTACCTCACCAATCCAAACTACCCTAAGTCCAGTTAAAGTCTAATTTTTTTTTCCATTACCAGAAGGCAGTCTTGGACCAAAATCCTTAAAAACATTGTAGTCTTTCTGCAGATGCATTTATCTCTTTCCATCAAAAACAACACACTAAAGTTTACAGCAAATTCTTTAAGATGATGAAATTCGAAATTCTATCAGTGTTTATGTTCCCTATGGAAAATATTCCACTCTAAGTTAGAAAACAGGATTTTTCTCCAGGTCTGTGAAAGAGTGGTTGTGCCTATGCTGCATCAAAACAGAGAAATGAAAAGTAACAGAGACACATAAAAATAGTGCTTCAATGTCTGAATCAAAAATCTAAAGTTACAAACAAAAGATATAGTTGCAAACAATAAATTGGATTTTCAACTTTTTATTCAACTGCTTGGGTGTTGTGTAGACACAGTGGGTGTCCAGAATAAAAATGGTAATTTCAGGCAGAAATGCAGCAACACCCTGAGATTCCAGCTACTTCAGAACAGGGTTGGTATCAGATTAATTTTTCTCTTTCCATAATTCTTAGAACGGTCCCTGGAACTTGTGCTCAAAATATGTTTGTTGACTGAATGAATCAGTGCGTGAACACATGGAGTTGTAGCCTGTGCTGTAGATTGTATGTTGTAGTCTATGCACTTTGTTGAGTCAGTGAGTTTGTGACTGTGTTGGCACTCAAAAAATGAAAAAAGTTTTACAATATAAAATCAAAATAAAATAATATCAGTAAATCAACACCTTTATTCATGGATCTGTGCTAGGCATTGAGGTAAACACAAAGACAGATAAATCTTTACCTGCAGGACATGTTGGGAGGAGGTTAAACAACAACTGAACATTGAATGCGTTTGTGAATACCAAAAGCCATAGGAACACTGGGTAGCATTTAGTCGAGGACTTGCCCTGCTTTTATTGGACACCAGAATTAAGAATAGTTTCCAACTGCTGTTATTCTGACATGTTCCCCTCCCTCTCTCTCTACCCCTGCCACCAAAGGCCAAGCATCTTTACCTGATCAGGGTACATGGAGGTCAGGCTGACACAAACAGCTGGGTGAGACGCGAAGCCCTGGGAGGGTCACTCACCAACCCCACTGACCGGGAACTGTAGGTAGCACTCTTCCCACTCACCGTTTTGAACAGCCTGACTCATATTCAAACGTTGCTTTACCTACGGGCACACCTCGCCCGCAGGCTAAGTCTCAGTTGGAGTGACTGAGGAGTGAAAGCTCACATCCCATGTCAGCATGACAGTGAAACAGCAGATGGATCTGATAGTAAAAAGTAGAGCCAGAGGGTCTTTATGACTGGGAGATACTGATGGCTGCCTCAGTCCAAGTCTCTCTATCCCTATACACCACTGTCAAAACATAAATCACCAAGTCGTGCCAATCAAACCACAATGGCCCGTGCCTTCGTGTAGACAGAGAATACCGTGGCCTTCAAAGTACCTGCAAGTAGAGAAAGACATAGCAGCTCTCAGGAGAGTCCTGCCACCACTGCAGGCCTGCGGGTGCTGAGAGTAGGCAGAATGAGCTCTAAGAGACCCATGAAAGATGAAAAAGGGACGTGAAAGCTACAGACAGGCAAATTCACCCCAGAAAAACCCAGCAGTAAGTGTCAGAGCACTGAATGCGTGTCTGGAGCTTAGCAGCTCAGAGCCCCGACTACAGCAGAGGAGCTTAAACTGAGAGCAGCAGAGAGGTGACCTTGAAGAAGTATCGCTGCTGGGGACACACCAGACAGCGGTGGGACGCGCCCTAGAGATGTCACCATGAAGAATCAGAGGGACATAGATGAGCACCGTAAAGATCGTGCAGATACAACGGAGAGGACATAATGGCTCACAAATACTGATGTGAGTATATTATCAGCGTCTCTCCCCAACTCCGTGTTCAGTGACATCATGGGTTGCTTGAGATGAGCCACGATGGAGTATATATGCGTGGAAACTGGCGAGTGCCACTAGTCGGGCTTCTCCTCCCTCTGGAGATCTGCTTGTTAGACGTTTACCAGCACATCGTCACATCGTCGCGTCGCTCACGTCCCTCCCTCCCCTGCCCCGCTCGCTGCCAACAATATCATCCAGCACAGAAACCGCACTGAACAAACTGGCAAAGGCAGGCACCCTTTAACTAGGCACGCTGCCCGCAGAGTACCTAGACATCGAAAAAAGCCAAACCGACGTCCTATAAAGCAATTATAGGAAGAAAACAGAAGGACCGGTGAAAATTCTTTCCAAAACACCATTCACAAAGCAGGAGAAAATGGGACACAACCCTCCAAACTGAATCAAGTGTTCAAAGGCAAATGTATGGAAGTAAAACTTTAAAAATCCTAGTGAATTTTAACTTTCACAATCTAAGAATGGAAATGGACACAAAACAGAAAGAAATGCAACATGAACTCATTTAATTCAAGAAATATACTGAGGAGAATTATTTCAGAAATGGAGAGTGAACTGCCAGTCCCAACGGAGAGTAGAGTTCAATGAAAATTTAATAAGGGGCATTGAAGAAAGGTAAGCAAGCAGCAAAGAGAATTAAAATAATGCGCACGAAAAGGTTAAAACAGTCAGAGAGAAAGTGGCTGAAATGGAAGGAACACAGAGAAGGTCCAACGTATAAATAACTGTGTTCCCTAAGGAAGCAACCAAAATATTGGAAAAGAACGAATATTTAAATTTATAGTTTAAGAGAGCTTTCTGAAGATGAAAGACAATTTAAATCTGCTTATAGAGCAGGCGACTGTAACTGGGAACATTAACAAGAGACAATTATCTCCAGCATGCATTTTTGTAAAACTATTAGACTTTACAGGCAAAGGAGAGAAATCCTCAGAGCATCCAGGCAGAAAGATCAGCTGCTCGTAGGTAAGTGCAGCAGGAGTGGGACCGGGCTGCTCACAAGGCACCCAATAAGTAAGGCAGGATGCAGCAGCGTTTGCATGAAACTCAGAGAAAGAAGGTGCTAGTCAAGCATTTGGAACTGGTATCAGAATTGGAATGTGGACTGTAGTTTAAATGAAAGAGTTGTATCAAAACCAAATTTCCTCAATAAGAGAACAGCCTTGGTCTTAGGAAACGCACACAGAATTATTAAGAAATAAAGGCATATGATGTATGAAACAACTCATTTAAAAAAGTGGTCAATCTGAGTAAAGGGCAGCTGAGAGACCTTTGTGTTATTCTTGCAACTTCTTGGTAAGTTTGAAATTATTTCAACATAAAAAGTAAAAAAAAAAAAAACCAAAAAACAAAAACGCACATCACATGCATTGTTAAATAACTCCAGGGGCAGACCGCAGACCCCACAGTCAGGTAACAGGTATAGGTAGGGTGTTCGTTGCACAATTCTTTCAACTTTTTCTGTATGTTTGAAATTCCTCATAATACATTTTTTTTGGGGAAAAAAGGTAAATCAGTGGTGGATGCTGTGTGGACTTTATAAATAACTAGATGGCTGACTAGATTTCCCACTTTCCAGCACTTTCTCTTTTCACTTGGCATCACTTTAACAACTGGTCCAGTCACATGAAGTCTTGGAACCACCAGGGACCACCACCTGTGTCCCCCCCAGTCCTGAGGCTGTGTGGACGAGCACGTTTGTGAACCCATGGGCCTGGCCCCACATCTAGCTGCATGTCCCTTTCTCTCTGCCATGGGGCAGCCGGGTGGGGACCCTTCGTGCTCACACCTGCCTGCTGGGGAGCGAGGCCGCCCGCACTGCCCTGGGCCTCTGCTGCTGGTTTCTTTCTGCGGGTAAGAGAAAGGCCATTGAAATTCTCTCTGACTCGAGGGGGAGGGGAGGGACAGCCGAGGGACGAGGTTTCCTGGTAAGCAGAGCCGCACTGAAAACGTCCCCTTCTTTCTTTTTGTTTCTCCCTTTTCCCCCCTCGAAGCGGCTCTCCCCGGAGTCAAAGCATTTTACAAAAACAAACCACTCCAAAGCTTTCAAGTCCAGGGAAAGCTCGAGCAAAGTTAATTAACATGAAGGTTCTCACAAAAGTTAATTAACATGAAGGGGCTCACAAAAGCCGTCTGCTGGCATCTGCGGCTGCCATGTGCACGGCCCCTTTGTGTGACAGCGCGCGGGAGTGGCCCGCAGGCCTGCGCGACATCGGCGGGCACCTGGCTCCCGCCAGCCGTCCCCGAAGAGGCTGGTTGTCAAAAGGCTGCTTGAGAAGGAGAAAGGGGAAAGGAGACAGGGCTGGGGTGGGGACCAGAAGGACAGGGACGAGGAGGCGACAGAGGAAGGAAAATCGTAACATTTCCTTTTCCAAAAACGCCCCATGTAAGCAAGATTTGGGGGGAGAGTAATTAAAAAATACAGATACGCACAAAGTCTCAACCCCTCCGAACCGTACAATGAAATAACATAACGAACAATGCACAGCACTAATCGTGTACGATAATTCAATATTATCAAATTATTATCAATAAATACCGAATATTATTTGTGTGAATCACATGACATAACCGAAGTGTACATCTTCTCCGACCTTCACCTCTGCTCTTATGCAAAGGCACACTTTTTTTGCAGAAACAGGATTATAAAGGACTCACTTTTTTGGTGATCTGCCTGTTAATTGATCAATACATCATGAGCATTTTTAAATGTCAGTAAATATATGGTCTTTGCAGGCCCACGGGATTTTTTCTGTTTTTCCAGATAATCAAATTATCACAAATAAATGTGTATGTAGGTCTTGCTATGCCGCTCTTAGATGTATACACGGGGGGTTCAAAACTTCATGGAAACGTTCGTATTATCTTTTAATTCACTTTTTCCACAAACTTTTTGATGTACCCTCAAACCTCCACATGTATGGTATTTACTTAACAAAACCACACAAAGAAAGGCTATTTTTCTCAAACAAAGGTTTACTGGGGTGAAACTTCCCTACAAAGAAGTTGTACAATTGTGTCAGAAAAATCCACTTGTCTGGATTTATAAGTTTTGAGTCACCTATCAGTTTCCTGGAACTTTGATACTGAGGACATTTGCTAGGAATGTGGACTGCGTTCCCTTCAGAGACCCTACAGTGTTCGTTCTTTCCTAAGGGTTCTGAAGGAGCCGTAACAGAGTTGCACGTGTATCTTCCTCCCTTCGTGAGCTGCCCACTCGGGGGACTGTCGCGGTTCCCTGGAGACGTCCCTGCTGCTGCTGTGCCTGCCCAGAGCTGCCCCAGTGTTTTCAGGGGGATTGATTTAGGAATTGTGGAGCACGGGATTGGTGTGACTAGGACACAAGAAGAAGTTCCCAGGAAGGCTTGATTCTCATTGCAACAAAAAGTGTAGGCTTGTAAAGGAGATAGGACTGGCTGGTTAGCTCAGTTGGTCAGAGCGCAGTGTTACAGCACCAAGGTCGAGTGTTCAGATCCCCAAACCAGCCGGCCACCAAAAAAAAACCCAACCAACCAAACAAACAAACAAAAAAACAGAAAAAAGAAAGGAGGCCCATTGCAGATATTGCCTATTATTATCCCCAGAAGGGGATAATATGCTTCTTGCATTTCCAAGTGTCCTAAGACTGCTGGGTTTAGTGGCCCAGTAACTGCTTTGCTCACTCCCATACCCAGAAGCATTCTGCCACCACTGGCTCAGAAGAAAAGCCGGCTCTGCCCACTGTAGCCTCCCAGTGCCTACGGCCATGCAGCTGGGCTAGAAACGTGCTTGGTTGTTTTTACTTCCTCCTGTGTAGACTTCATCAGGAAAAGTCTGCAGCCAATGACAAGAAAGCAAATGGCAGGTGAAATAGGTAATTGCAAACTTAGATAGTACAGACCAGAAATATTTCTATGCAAGTCATGGATGGGGAAGAGCCCTACCGTGATCTGAATGTTTGTGTCCCACTCAAATTCATATGCTGAAACCTAATCCTCAATGTGATGGTATTGGGAGGTGGGACCTTTGAGAGGTGATTAGGTCATGAGGGTGGTGCCTTCACGAATGGGATTAGTGCAGTTATGAAAGAGGCCCCAGAGAGCTCCCTTGCACCTTCCACCAAATGAGGATGCAGTGAGAAGGTGCCATGTATGAACGAAGAAGTGGGCCCTCACCAGACACTGAATCTGCCAGCACCTTGATCTTGCCTGGACTTCACAGAACAGTGAGAAATAGATGTCTGTTGTTTACAAGCTACTCAGCCGATGGTATTTTGTTACAGCAACCCAAATGGACTAAGACAAGCCCTAAAGCTAAAAAGTCAAGAAAGACCATTCTGTGCCATGGGAGGAAGTGTACTGCAGGGATTAAGAGCATGTCTTGAGATTAAATCCTGACTTTGCTCCTTAGCAGCTGAAGGACCTGGAGTACGTTACCATGGTGGATTGGTGCTCAAAGTCCATTCATCTTGCATTTGGGAGGTGAGAAACTAAAAGCTTGTTCCAGACTTCATCGCAGCTAGGGGTTAGGATGTGTTTAGGACCTACCCATTTGGAGCAGTCAGAAAAAGTAGAAAGCAGAAGTGAGTACAGGGCCATTTTTGTGTAGCTTCTGGTGTTTCTCCTGGGAAGCATAGTTTTGGTGGTTTGGTTCTGGAATTTTCCAGAGTTTTCAAGAACTTTCCAGTTTGGACTGGTGGCTTCTTGATCTTAAAAGAGGCAGAAACCCTCTGGGTGGTCTGTGTCTGTGGCATTGGCTTTGCTCCTGAAAGCTCAGCTCATAGTTTTTTCCTCCAGCCTTCTCAACAATTTTGTAAACTATTCATTACCTTATAATAAATCTTTTTGCTTAAACCAGCTAGAGTGGATTTTGTTTCTTGTAATAGAACCCTGACCAACAGAGTTATATAACTTCTCTGTGATGGCTTCTGATATGTCCCCTTGGCTATACTCAGTGACTGTCCCCAGCGCTCTCTCTCCATCGTGTTTCTGCTTAGGGTGGGCTGCAGGGGATGTTCTCTTTAGAGAATTGGAAGATAGAAGGGAAGCAGTGGCCACTGTGTAGTGTGAATACACCTTCTCCTGGGTATTCAGTTAAACCCTAGTGTAGATGCTGCTGTGAAGGAATTTTGCAGATGTGATTAAAGTCCTTGATCAGTCAACTTTAAGTTTTTCAAAAGAGATTATCATGGGAGGGCCTGACAGTTGGAAAGCTTTTCAAAGAGTTTTTTAGGTTTCCTTGAGTTTAGAGTTTCTCTCTGTGAACAAAAAGCTTATGCCTGGAGTCTCCAGCCTCATGGTCTTCCCTTCCTGACTGTTCACCCGGAGGAGGATCTTGGACTTGCTTAGCCAGCTCCCACAATTGCATAAGCCATTTTTTTTTTTTGCAATAAATCTATCACCTATCTATCATTTATCTGCCATCTGTCTGTCTGTATCTGTCTGTCCGTCTCATCTATCTATCTATCTATCTATCTATCTATCTATCTATCTATCTATCTATCTATCATCTATCATCTATCTAATCTCTTATCTCGTTTAGTGGCTCTTCTTCTCTGGCTGAACCTTAACTGATACACTCTCTGAGCCTGTTTCTTCAACTGCAAAACGAGACTTAATGTCTCTCACACAGGCTTGCTCTAGGTGTAACATAGAGAGTGAATGTAAAGCCCAGTGCCTGGCAGGGATGTCAGCTCTACTTCGAACACTCTCTCTGCGCCCATCCATCCTGAACTTTCATTCGTAGGGTGGCTGCAGCCCTGCCAGAGAGGTCTTCTCGAAGACCAGCCCCTCCCTGCACAGATATATCAAAATGACCCTGCCCGTTCATAGCGATCCTTCCTGCCTCTGCATTTCTGGGTCCTGCCTACCTCTTCCTGGATCTCAACCCTAGTCCGCCTTTCAGTACTGCTTAGTCACCTGCTACACAGCACTGTGCACCATTCGTCCCCTCCCAATGGAGCAAGGAAGATGTTGCACATATCGGTTAAATTGAGTCCAACTTAGAATTTATCATAAGCTGTGTGATAAGCTTTGCAAGCAAATGTGGGGTCCAAGGGCCCATCTCAGTCCTCCCTTCCTCACCCCACCCCAAGGACAGGTGGTGATAAGGAGGGGTGGGGTCACGGGTGGGATTAATCCATGGCCACTCGGAGAGCCAAATGGAGAATCTCTTTGGAACTGAAGAACTGGAACCTCAGGGGTAGGTCATTCCTCAGGACGGCCATGTGTTTGGCTTTCTTTTCACCCTGTGTTTCAGGCGTGAAACACGCTGTTCTTCCTGTGTACCTGTCTCCTCTCTCGGCGCTACTCACTCCCAAGGGGTCACCTTTGTTCTCCGCCCTGAACTCCCTTCTCTGTGTGGGATGTGCGTTTAATATCAACACGGCCAAGGAATGTGGTCTAATTTTAAAGGAACCACAAGAACCACAATGAGATACCACTTCACACCCATCAGGCTGGCTAGAATAAAAAAGCCAGACGATAACAAATATTGGTGAGGACATGGAGGAATCAGAACCTTCATAAACTGCCGATGGCCATGTAAAATGGTACAACCACTTTGGAAAACAGTTTGGTGGCTCCTCAAAAAGTTAAACATAGAATTATCATATGACGCAGCAATTCTGCTGCTAGGTATATACACGAGAAAACTGAAAACGGACGTTCAAACACAATCAAGTTGACAAATGTTTATAGCAGCATTATTCATAGCAGTCAAAAGGCAGAAACAAGCCACATGTCCATTAGCTGACAAATGACAAAATGTGGGGTGGCCGTTCAACGGAATAATATTCAGCCATAAAAAGGAATGAGGTGCTGATTCATGCTACGAAACCTTGAGAAAACATCATCCTAAGTACATGAAAGAAGCCAGACAAGAAGACCACAGAGTACGTGTTTCCTTTCACAGGAAGGGTCGGAGCGGGGCAGGAAGCAGATGAGTGGCTGCTTAGGGTTGGGGACGGGGCAGACGGAGTGCGGAAGGGAGTGGGGCTTCCTTCTAAGCTGGTGAAATTGTCCTAAAACTGACTGTGAATATAACAAAAACCATTGAACTGCACACTTTAAATGGGTGAATTGTGTGATATGTGAATTATATCTCAATAAAGCTATTAAAAAAATAGGAACCCAGTGAGTGAGGATAAAGTTATTCAGCAAACACACATCCTCCTTTTTGAAGACTTTTTATGTTTTAATCAGCAAATACCTGTGTCTCAGGTGTACCTGTCTCAGGTCCAGTTTCCAGATTCTTCCCCTAATTTAACTGCTCATTAAAAGATTACCTCCACCCAACTCACTGGCCATCACCACTTTAAGCTCCCTATCCAGAAATAAGTTAATATAAATTAAGAATGTAGAACAAGACTTCCAGTCAAGATGGCAGAATAGACAGTCCCCAGCGTCACTCTCTCCCACAAATCAACCAATTTACAACTATATAAAAAAGCAACAACAGCCAAGCTGGGGCCCCTGGAGCTCAGGGGAAGAGGAGGAGAGACCTATGGAGTGCATGAAGGTGGGAGAAGCCAAGATGAGAGAAAGAAAAATCTGCTCCGACTGTTTCAAATCCCCACCACTTCCAGGCTGGAGCTCCCGAGTGTGTGGAGCAGGAGCCGGCGAAAGCTGCATCAGCTGTGCCCTTCAGATGAAGTTGCTTGGAGGCAGCATGGGAGAAGAGGGCCTTGGTGGCCCCCAGGCCAGCAGGACCACTAACAGGGTTCCTATGGACCCACACAGGACTGAGGAGCCACAGACAACTGAAAAAAGGAGATACTCAGAGGCCAGTGAGTCAGCACAAGGGATTGGCACATGGCCCATCCCATGGGAAGTGTTTGGAGCACTGGTGGTGGGGGAGACAGGCCACTGGGGTAACACTGGGGCACAGCAAGGACAGCTGATCTGTCCCCCATTCAGCGTAGGACCACTTAGAGGAGACTGGTCAGGAATATAGAATTGCATGGGGTGCAGTTTGATGAAAAGACTCAGGCCAAGACCAGTGTTTGTATACAACCCAGGTACATTGGATTTCACTAAATCCAGAAGTCTTATAAAGTCAACCATTAAAACCTGAGCTGCACAAAAAGCCTTCCCCAGGGAATCAGCAGCAAAGCAGCAATTTAGCTCAACCACAGAGCTCAAGTGCTGGTCCCCACAGGAAGTTCCCCCATTTTAGAAGTAAGCAAAGGACAAAAAATTAGTTCTAGCACAGAGTTTAAGTGGTGGGAACAGCAAATAATCCAACACAAAACTGAAAGAAAAAACAGAGTACCCATTGGGGCCTGCCTGGGGTCCTGAGGCTTGGAGCTGGGAGCCACCAGCAACTAGGTAAGGAGCATGCCAAAAACATCACCTCCGTGTGGGTGGCCCACTACAGCCACCACAATAACCACGGCTGCCGTGAAAGTGGTTAGTCGCCACAACCACTGTGTAGATGATCTGCCAGCCACTGGAGTGCATTGACACAAGGACAGTCACCGGTAGAGACAAAGGAAAGAATAGGATGTCTCTCTCCACAAAGCCCATTGCAGAGTGACAGAAGAAGCAGCTGCTCTATGATAATATTGGGGACCGGATCACACCTCTCAGCACTGGACAGACCATCTAGATGACAAATCAACAGAGTAACCATTACTCTTTCAGAAGGAGAGAAGAAATCGAGTCGAGGGTTGTCAGAGGTGGGAGGAGGGAGCTAGAGGGGGATGGGGGAGATTGGACAAGGGGCGTAGAGAATAAGTTTGATTTGTAACAGTATATATGCTAGTAATATTGACTTGATCAACATATCTCAATGTTGAACCCCCAAAATATGTATAATCAATTATGATTCAATAAAATTTTTTTAAAAAAAAAGAATGTAGAACAAGGTTCTACGTGCACCATTTGGCACGCAGTAAATAGTCTGTCAGTATTTCTGTGGCTAGTGTTGTCTTCATGCACCCCTGCCTGGTTCCACTGCTTCTTTAACTGCTCCTCTTTTGTCCCCTCACGGGCTCCTCTTCTCTCTGCTCCCTCCATGGGAGCTCCTCAGGCATCGGACTTCCTGGTGTCCCATGCCCACTCTCTCGGCAGGTGCTCAGCAACTATGGTTTCTATGCCGATGGCTCCCAGACCAACATCTTTCTGGAGCTCAAGTGTTTCAATGCCGCTGGTTCCGAACTAAATCCATCCTCTCCTTGACACCACCTGCTCCTCCCTGCTCCTCATTATCTTGCAGGCCTCGGTGCGCTCCCAGCTGCTGCCCCGGGCTGGGAACCCAGCTGTCCCAGCTGCGCCACCCCACCCACACGCTGACGCAGCACCGTTGCCCACAGCTGCAGGAGTGCTGGCGGCTGCTGGCTCGGTTGAGGCCCTCTTTGGGAGTTGCACTTGACGGAAGAAAGACACCTGGCCCAAGATCATGTCTCCTTGTGGTGCCAGCCTCCATCTAATGACTAATCAGTGCTGGGGTGTGAAGCCTCAGCCTCTTTGTCCTAATCTGAGCCAGCTCTGGAGGGTGTCTCGGCTCCCCATGGGACCAGCTGCATGGCGGTGTACCTTCCCCTCTGCCCAGAGCTGCCGCTTCCCTCTCCCATAGGTGTGGACACTGGGAGCGCTCCCAGTAAACTTCCTGTCCACAAATCTCCTTCTTAGAGTTTGCCTCTCATGGGGTCCCCTGCAACCGCCTGCGACTTCCCCAGTCTCTGCTTCTCTCAGTCGTAGCCCAAAGCCTCTCAATGTCCTGTGTGTCTGTGAATCCCTTATCTAGTCCAGTGCCACGGCTGAGGTTAGGTCAATCAAGACCGAAAAACCCTGCTTCCAGTTGAGCACAAAGCCTTCTTAGAAATGAACATTTTATGTGTTTATGTTTTAAATGTTCACCTCCTGTTCTTCGGCTCTACTGGCTCCTTGGAAAAGCTCTCTCCCCATGACCCACTAAGAAGGTTCAAGAACCACGGAAAGGCACACCTCAAATGTTTTAGCCAAAGCCTCACAACATGTGACAGATTCGGACTGGTTCATGCTCCCATCCTCGAGCCAGCAGTGACTGGGAGAACGTGGTGCTCTTATGGGACAGTCGGGGTCACATGATCGATCCTGGACTGTGAGACGAAGGCAGCTCTACCCGAGCAAAGTAGACTGAGTGGGGAAGAGGATGGTTCCTCCAGAAGAAAATGAGGTTATGGGGACCCAAAGGGTGACATTTGTGAAGAACAACAGGTCGCTTCTATACTTCCATTTTGCAACCACTGTAGAAGCTTCCCACGATCTTCCCGCCTCAAGGTCTCTTTCTGCGTCTCTCATGCATCCTTCAGAGACACAGTACGTCGGGTGTCTGCTCAGCAGTCTTCAAGAGGGCCTCACCGTTGCAAGCAGACAAAGGCATTATCTTCAGCCTAGCATTCGAGGTCACTTTCTTCCAATGCACCCACTTCCAGCACTTCTTACTTTTGGAAAGCTTAAGAATCTCCTGGAGGGCTTATTAAAGCAGATTTCTGGGCCTCAAATCCAGAGATGCTGAGTCATTGGTGTTGGGTCTGTGAGTTTGCATTTCCAGCAATTTCTCAGATGACACCAAAGCTGTCAGTCCGAGGACCACACGCTGAGGACCAGAGCTCACGGGTGGCATCTGCTTCAACAAAACAGGCCCCTAGTTTTTCAGATACACCCCACTTTCTCATCCTCTGGGACTTAGCTGTACTGATGACGCCCTTCGCACAATTTTTACCTGCTGAAATCCTACCCTCCAAGGCCAAATCCAAATGCCACCTGCTCCAGGACATCTTTTCTGATCTATCCATCCCTGTGAGCACTGTTTTGCTTAACTTATTCATTTTTTAAAATGATACATATATTATAATAATATCCTATATTAGAATATTTACTTGTGCATTTACCTTAATTTATCTAACACATTTCTTTTTAAAATGTAAAATAATATTGTTGCTTTTTATGTTTCAAAATGAAATAAAACAGGTTTATTATAGAAATATTTGCACCAAAATTAGGGAAAAATAAAAACACACACAAAGATGTCTTTGGAAGCACTGGGGGAATTTAAACATGAATTGGGTATTATGTGATATAAGAGAATTATTTGTTAATTTTGTCTGATGTGCTAATACCAGGGTGATCATGTATCTTCAGGTGAAATGGCATGATGTCTGAGATTTGCTTTACAATATTCCATCAAACAACCAAAACTTGGAGAGGGATGGAAAAACAGAATTGGGGGAGAAGTTACTAATTCTCAGAACAGGGTGGTGGATACATGGGAGTTTATTATTCTGTGCTATGTATGTGTGCTTGAAGTTTTCCTATAATAAAGAATAAAGCATAATAAAACAAAAAATGCACATGTATGTGTCTTTATATTTTTTATATACTATATACTTGTAGAAGGATAGAGGAAGTACATTTTAAGGATGTTCATGTCAGGGATTGCCACATTCATCTTCTCAGCACGTGCTGGACCTGGACCTAGACTGGGTGCTGTACCTCATCGCTAGCTGCTGAGGCGGTGGAAACCCTTCCCACCGGTGACCCTTCAGCCTGCAGGCTCGGGGGCCATCGCTCGCTCTGTCCCTTCCAAGCACTGCAAGCTCTAGCGAGTCATTTAACCTCACAGGATCTTTGTTTTCTCACCTGTAAAATAGGAGTAATACTTGTAACTGCTTCGTAGTGTTCATTCTTTTAACAAATACACACTGTACTTTACTGAGCGCTACGTCCCAGGAACCTAGCCTTTGGGGATACAGTTATGAATACAGCAGTAAAAAAATCCCTATTTTTGAAGAGCTGACATTCTGGTAGAGTAAAAATGTCAAACGAATAAGTTGGCAAAACATATAGGATGCTACATAATACTAAATGCTGTGGAGAAAATGAAGTAGAAAAGAAAAATAGGATGTGTTGGGTAGGGGTGAGGATTAGATTAGCAATTTTAAAGTGGGTGGTCAGGCCAGGCCCCACTGAGGAGAGGCATCTCAACCAAGATGTGAACATGAGGAGGGAGTGAGCCATGTGTCCCTCTGGGGGCCGAGTGTGGTAGGCGGAGGCGGGAGCAAGTCCAGTGTCCTGAGGCAGCCTGGCCGGGCCGCCAGGAGCCAGCGCGGGCTTTGCTGTGCAGGCCTGGCCTCCAGCTCGGGGCAGCGAGCTTTCTGCACAGCCCGTGCAGTGAGTGTCTCCAGCTTTGCAGGCCATGTGGTTTCTGCTGCAACTGCTCAGCTCTGCCATTATAGAACCAAAGCAGCCACAGGCAAGGCACAAATGAGCAGGCGGAGCTGGGCTCTGTCAACTTTAACTCACAAAAACAGGTCCTGGTCCATATTAGGCCTCTGGGCCGTGGCTTGTCGACCCCTACTCTAAATACGTCTATCATGCTATGATTTGGGAAAATGCAAGGAAGAAAGTGAAAAATGAACACAAAAAGCAGAGGCACTGCTCTTTGACGACGGCTTCTCCCTGTCGCTGTAGGACAGCATCTCAGGAGAGGGCTTCAGAATGCCAGCCCGTCTCTCCTTCCCTCAAGCGTGGCCTTTTCCTTCTGTTGTCCCTCATTCACCTCCGCAGTCCCTGCCTTCTCCTCGCTGCCCTGCTCCACCTCATGCCGTCTCTCTTTCCTCCTGCACGTCCCCACGCCTATCTGCTCCTTCCCAGGCTGTGCCCGGGCCTTGTTTAGTGGGTTTGTTCCCCGAGGTAACCCACGGCCTGACACCTATTAGCAAGAACGGAGGCCTGTGTTACTGGTGGCACTGCTGCCTAGGAAGGGGCCCACCGCCTTGGTTTTGGATAGATTTCTATGGGCATCGGTGCCGACAGTGTGTGACTGGACTGAGTGAGAGAATGACAGCAGACAGCAGGAAGTCCAGCAGCGTTGAGGTGGCAGGTCGGGACTTGTGCGCGCCTGTGTGTTGGGGCAGGCACGTGAGGGCGGCGCATGTGTTTTACAGCGCAAGGTGGGCACTGGCTCTGTTCTGAGCAGTGGAAGAATCATTCATAAATTCAGCCCTCCTTCCTTCCTTCCTTCCTCACACTTTGAAAATCCCACCTTAATTGTGTGCGCCTTATGATTACAGGCCATTAGAGACCATTAGTAAATGAACTATGAGATTTCAATCGTGAAATGCAAACTCTCTTGTGAAATGCAAACCTAGTTTCACGTATTAATTGCTTCTAATTAAGGAGGAACATTTTAGCCAATTAGCTTGTGGAATTTAAGTGTAATCAGAAGGACAGTTCAGAGATCTGCTAATTGCCTCCTGCACTGCGGCTGCGGGCCGTCAGCGCAGACGTGTACAGTGTGCACACGGCAACGCACACGTGCACGGGTAGCTGAGGCCCGAAGCTCTCATACTGAGTTGTGTAGACAGCAGTTGCCCTCGCCCGTACCTTTGAAATCGACACAGAAGGCGAATGGCGCAAATGAGGACACAAAGAGACAATAGAGAACATCAGACTGGACTACAGAGATCCAGGTTCTAGATCTGACTCCACCGCTGAGGTGTTGGCCAGCACCGAGCAAGTCACGCCACTTCTCCAGGTGGGTGCCAGACGGCAAGTTCTCTGCTATGGTTTGAATGTTTGTCCCTCCAAAGCTCATGTTGGAACTTAATCCCCAATATTGCATTTGAAAGGTGGGGCCTTTATGAGGTGATTGCATCATGAGGAACATGCCCTTGTGAACGGATTAGTCCATTCGTGAGTTAACAGGTGAACAGTGTGATGGGTTATCAGGGAGCAGACCGGGGACTTTATAAGGAAAGGAAGAAGCTCTTGCCTTTCTTGTCACGTGATGACCTGTGTCACCATGTGATAACCATGGCACTCTGCAGAGAGTTCCCACTAAGAACACATGTGCCTGCTGGACCTTGGCCTTCCCAACCTCCTAAACTGTGAAAAATAAATTTTATTTCTTTATAAATTACTGAGTTTCAGGTATTCCGCTGTAAGCAACAGAAAACGGACTAATATAGTCTTTTACAGTTTTCGTCTTCCATGATTCATGAGAAACTTCCCTGATGCCAGGTAAGGTGGGAGCTGTGTGGGAAAAGAAAAAGCATCTACTGATGGGCTGACCAAGTGTGCCCAGGATGCCGGGGCACAGTCATAGTACTGTGGGCTGGCACCTGCTCCTGCAGCCCGTGGATTTTTTGAAGGAAAAGGTCTTTGACCCTCTTTTGGCAATATTCCACTCTATCTTTTTTCATATCTCTTCCCTCACTTTAATGGCGTTTTCCTGGTTTGGGTGGTAGAGTGCTTTGGCCTTTTCCACAATACTGGCCTCACTCTCTGGACATCTGACCTAGACCTCTCTGATGGACAGTTGTCCTCTCTTGATCCACGGCAGAGAGCCTCCTGCTGTTCTCTATTCCTGCCTCATCTTACTTCTCTTGCTGCAAAAGAGGCTCTCTACACGGGTCCACCTACCACCATTGTTGACTGAACCTGGTAATTACGAAGATGACTCTTTTGGCATCTTGACTTGGCCTGAATGCTGCAATCTCATTATTAGATAATAACTCACCTGTCAGAACTTGCTCATCAATCTCTTCCATCTACAGGATTAAAAATAAAACAGGTTACTATTCACCACCACCCCTTTCCACGAGAATACAAGCTGTTGCCCACTCGGTGTGCACATGGTGCTGTTGACAGAGGTATTTCCTGTGCTTGCTTGCTTATGAGCTCCTATTGGACTTTATTTTTTGCCTGCTTGGAAGGTTACATCACACTTCATATCTCAGCCTCATGTCCTGTGGACAGGAAGCAGATAGATGACACTCTCTAGGAAAAATGAATGTAAAAGGGGTTCAAATGACTGTGCTAAAGTTGTGCTGGTGGTTGCCTCTTCTGGGTGACACTGTTAGGTGGGGTCTGACTCCTTCTCAGGGCAAATACGATCTCTACGAAGTTGTCTCCCTCTACACCATCTCAGCTGAAGGGCCCTATTCCCTTTGCCCCAAGAAAGGGAATTCCTACACAGTAGGCAGGAATCAATATAATAAAAACACCCTGCCATGCAGAAGGAAAGTGCATGCTCTGGCCATGCCAAATTTAATTTGCGTCATCTCTATTGCTCACACTTTTTGTAAGAGAGAGTTCTGGATCCCTCTGTTTCCTGAGGTCCACCGTGTTCCTAACAGGCCAGAATATGCCTTCGAGATCCTTATGATGGCAGTTGCTATAATTTCCTGGCAGGGAACCTATGCAGAAAATGGCATTCAACATACCTTCCATCACGACATGTGAATGATTAAACGGATTCGTGTTTGAGGCATGTTCTCATTATGTGCAGCCTTCATTAAAAGTAATTAAAACTTGGCAAATATTCGTTTTGGATGATGAATAGGCCATCTCCTCTTCTCCTTTTGGGAGGCTAGTTACCAGTTACCAAAAATGAAACACCTGCCTTTACATCAACGTGGCTGCTGCCCGAAATTTAGCAGCACGCAGCTCTCCCAAAGCTGTTAAATACATTTGTTGTGCCAAAAAAAATGGGGCCTTATGTTTACCTAAGTCCTGAATAAATCTGGCAGATTTGGGGATACAAATCTGGTTAAAAACTTCTCCCTAGGCCAACATGATTTAAAACTAAGTTAGCTTACTTAGCTACATGTGACTTATAAGGAATATAAAATTGGATGGTAACGAATGGTTCTTTTGGTGGCATAAAGCACGTCTCAAAGACAGTCTCTCCCAATTCGAATCCCGATTAAAGCAATTAATACTTTCTGTACTCAGATTCAGGGAGGACGTAGTTCCCATGACTCGAGTGAGCCAGGTTAGCTTACGTGCGGGATTCAGCACCGAAGGGCGTAGGAGCAGAACGCTGGTTATCCCAGGAGCTAGGAAGAGCAGGTTGTAAGACATAAAACCCTGCCTAACACTTTTTCCCACGTAAGGTATCCATTAAGGAGGACATCCTGTTACGTGAATTACTTATTCCTGGGTCAGAGTTTACTATATTATCTCAAATACCTCCAAAGAGGCTCAGTCAGTGCAGAATCTTCCCATAGCCACTCCCCGTTTCTGGACGAGGCCCCTGTTACCTTTGAGATGGGAACTCTGAGCTCAAGGGTGGGCGGTTGAACCAGAACTCAGTATGGGACCCACAGGATGAGCTGTCCCCGTCTTCCTGTGGTCCAGACTTCATCACAACCATCATCGCCTTTGACCTTCAGAAGTCTGCGAGGAACACTCGTCATGCTTACTTTATAGATGACAACACAGAAGCTCCAAGGTTTCAAGCAACTTGCCCAAGTCAGAGTTAGTCATGAACGGGATGAACTGGAAGCCCTTTCAGCAGCAGGGGCAGGAGGGTCTGCTTTGGCCTGGACCTCCCTCCCCTGCCTGTAGGGTCAGGAGCCCACACCCTCTGTGGAGGTCCTTTTTTTCAGCTGTGGCAGAGCACTAAAAGGGAATGCCTTTCTCTGGACTCCCAGACACAAATGCAAAGTTCACAGGTCTCAACTCTTTCCCACAGAGGAACATGTGTTTTTGTGGAAAGACCACACAGGAGTCAGGATCTCTGTTGTTTCCAGATCTGGCCTGCATGGGCCGTGTAGCCTGAGTCAAATTATAGAACCACGGCCACATTCGGCTGGAAGGAATTTAGGGATTGCCTCTGCTGGTGCATGAGAAGCACAGATTCCTGGGCCTCACTCCCAGATTCTGAGTTAGCAGGTCTGGGTGGCGCTGAAGATTTGGCTTTCCTAGCAAGCTTCCAAGGTCTGCTGATTCATGGACCACACGAGCAGCCTAAAAAAGGATCGGCAGGTTCTTCTTTAGGGCCAGATGGTGGATGTTAGGCTCTGCAGACCATCCAGTCTGTGCCGCCACTGAGCTCTGCTGCTGCAGTGTGAAAGCTGCCACGGACACCAGGTATGTGAACGGGCACGGCTGTCCCTTGACAAACGTGTACGGAGACAGGAGGCGCCTGTGGGACATGCCACGTGCTTCTACCGATGCAGGTCTCGAGTTCTTCCCCACCACTCCTTGCTTACAGTTGTAAAACAGGGATATTCCTGGTCATATTTTTCTCCATGACTGAGATGAAATCGTATCAATAAACACTCAGAAAAAAATATTCTGTATCAGGTTTGATCAGTCCCGTATCATTGGCAGCACAGCATACTGTTTTGAACTATGACATGTCACTGCTCATAATAATCACTGAATTTGGCTTTATGTTTCCTCTATTAGGCATAATGTCAGAAAAATAAGTATGCTAAGAGATGACGAAGGGGTCAATCTGAAGGGTAAATTAGGAACTTCCTTGGTGTCAAAAAATAAAAACATAGAATTGCCCCCAAAACAGAGTATTGGACAAGGTCGGCAAGGTGAAACAGCAGAGTTTATGTCAGCCTGAAATTCTGCCTCTGTACAGTATGTTAAAGAAAACACATCCTCTAAACAAGGACATAACCAACAAGTTATATTATTTTTTATTCATGTTAGAATTTCTATCAGTGTTTGAACATTAATATTTAGAGAGTTTGTACATTTTTACCTTCCAAGGTTTAAAATGCGGACACTAGGTCACAAATGGTAACAGTACACGTCTTACAACTGCGTGAACACCCACCTGCTCTCACCCTCTTAACACTGTTGAACATGTTCTTTTTCTTGCTGTAATTTACAATGAAAAGAATGCCCCACTCATGTCTTAGCAAAGTTCCAGACATCATGGGTTCATCACATATAAATTCTTTAAAAATATACTTCTGTCGAAAGACTTGATGACTACTATGTACACTACAAAAATAAATTTTCATATAAATAAATTATATGGCATACTTTTATCTTTGTAATTGAAATGACACAAACTCATCTCCACCAAAATTGGCAGACAATGAGACCCAGTTTGAATATTTATTTCCTTTAAACTCCTTACACTAAAAGCTACCATGAGTCCTTAATGTAAATGTTATATACTCTGAACTATTTAACATTAGTAAGCACTCTATACAAATAAAATTCTGTTCAAAAGTAAAACAGCTGTAATAGTGTTTCCAATAGAAATAAAATCCCTGCAATTTTTTTTGTTATAAACTGGCATGACAAATACTGTAGGAAAAGATTCTTATGATACAAAATTATAAATATCAGCAAAGATTTTTAAAAAATTAAAACATCCAAATGAACAAACAAGACAGACAAAATAAAACTATTTTAAAAAAGAGAAAAATTCTAATTGACTGCCAGCCCCCAAGTTCTCCCTTTGCCAATTGTGACTATTGGAGAAAGTTCAACGCTGTGCAGAAACTGGGGCCCCACGGGCTCTCGGGTACCACACAAGCTGGGCTCAGGAAAGGCGCGAGGCACCAAGAGCCGGAGGGAACCACCTGCAGGATTTTGCACCGTCTCTCTCCTCAACGCAGGACTTACGTTTTCTGAGCAGAGCTGGGTGTTAGGTAGGCAGACGGACTGGCTGACGAAGGCACCGAGACAATAGTGGTGGTGTGGCCCTTGGCAGCCACAGGTGGGCCCCAATCAGCACCTTACAGTTCTGTGGTAAGCATTAGGTCTGAGGTCACTATGCTGCTGGCACTACTGGGGGCCCACTGCCTTTCTGCTAAGACTTTGGATGCGAGACAGGAGGAGACGACACGAGCCGCTGCTTGGGCTCTAAGTAGCGGAGGCATCGGCCGTGTGGGGACTCGGCCCCTCCTGTGACTTCTCGTCTATAAACTAGTCGCTGGTGTTGATCTGGAAGGGCAGCTGGACACTGAGCGCCTCCCTGACACTTGCTGGTCTCCGGCTAAGAGGTGAGGGAGCCCAAACCTCAGATCAAGAGAACAGAATTGATACCCCTGCAAACCTCTAAAACAGGGCCTGGCTGAGAGATCTGCCGCCACACACTTTCTTCCGTGGGCTGTATGCAGTTAGCATCTTCCTGCTCGTCAATAAATGTCACATTGGAAGAACGCTAATAATGGTGAGGAAAGGATTTACTTAGGAAGTGTGCGCCCCCCACAACAGTTACACGTTGAGAACCCTTCTGAAGCTCACATCCTACAGAACTTCTGACTCTGCGTCACCATGTTGGATGCTGCTTATTTTTAAAGATGATGCAAACTGATCCAGAAAGCGCCAACTAGGCTGTTCAATTTAGGAAGAGAGGGAGTTTAAACTGTAGGGACTCAAAACATCACTTCTGGGTTTATTGTGGGCCCAGAATTAACAAAACTGGTTTTTCTACCTGTAGCAGGGCTATGGTCTCCAAAAGATCTGCAATCTTCTCTTAAATTTTGGGGGTGACTATATGTGTGGTTGGTCACGAGAGGGGATCAATGCTGCTTACTTTTTCAGGGTATCCTCTCACGGCCCCACTGAGGCTCCCAGGAGGCACGCCACCTGCGACTTTAACACCAGTGAAGTCGGGCACGTGTGAGCTCTGCACCCTGAGGTTCCAACGTCCGTCACAACGATCCACGTGAAGGAACTTACTTCCTCTGGAGCACAAGTTGGGCTATCTGGATGCCATGGACTCGAAGCAAGTCTGCTTTTCCTGGGCCGTTTTCAGAGGAGGAGGAGGTTTAGGTCTAGCCCTCCACCAGCAAAAAAAAGCAACAAAGATATCCCGACTCTTCCAGCCTGACTATATCAGAGACTTGCAGACAGTGAAAAGAAATAAAACAAACAAGACGAAAAAAATCACAGAACAGAACACTGGGGAATCACACACGTGTTCACACACACACAGCCAAAGAGAGAACCGCATACAACTGACGCCTAGAGAAGCCACCGGGATTAACGTGCTTTCTTCATATCTGTCTGCTCTTAAAAAAATTCTCACGCATAGCGTGTTTGAAAGTTAACAGTAACATGTCATACTACCACAGGGTTGTGATATGCAAATTTAAAATATTTTAAACAGAAACCTTTACAAAATAATCCTATTACATAAGCAATATTTGCATAGAATTATACAGGTAAATTTTACAAAATTTAAGCAGCAGCAACATATGCTGAAATTTAAGACTAGGTTAAGCTTAGTTGTGGCACAGAGACCAATGTACAATCAGGGAGGGTGTCGCCGTGGCCGCCCCGCTCTGGAGCAGGAGTGGAGAAAGCCCAGACCATGCTACCTTACATAGGTCCTTCGTATGTTACATATGTGTACACCTCTTAAATATCTATAGGGACATTTCACAACATAATACAGTCGGCTACAGTGACAACCACCGCCAGGACACAGCGCGTCTTTTCCATAATGCCCAAGCGCTTCCCTTCAAGCAGTTCTGGAAAGAGGTCGGGGTGGGGGGTTTCCAATCTTTGGCCTCTTTGCTTCAGATTTTAATCACCCTTTCAAAGAAAACAAAAAAGGAAGTCAAACCGAGTAACAGGTGTGTGAATCCGTATCTGCAAAGCACAAGAACAGGCAAAGGCCATCTACGGTGCTGGGAATCAGGATGGCAGAGGTGCGGGGGGGCCCGCAGGCCACCAGGGGCTGCCTACACCCCGTGCTCACTCTGTGACCATTCAGGGAGTGGTGCACGACCACACGGCCCTGTCCTGGCACTTCGGAACGACTGGCAGTGGCTGCAGGGACAGCTGTTAGCGCCTGTCAGGTTGCACTAACGCCCAGGAGGCTACAGTGGGGGACGGAGACCTGATTTGGAGAGGGACTGGCTCCCCAAGGACGACAGCGTGTGGACACATGAGCCTTGCCTTGGGGACAGAAGGCGCTGGGTCCAGTTTGGGATGTGCCAACGCCCAGGGCCCTGTCTCTGCGTCCCTCTGGGTCCTGCCGCACCTCAGTCGCAGCTGCCTCTCCGGGGCCTCTCCTCACATTCCACGTCCTGCAGCTCGATGACTTCCACCTTTGAATCCCTCCTCTCGCACTGGACGTGAAAAGGCACGTGGGGGTCCTCGAACAGCCCGTGGTCAGTCTCAGGGTAGCCTTCGTAGCCAGGGCAGAGCCCCCCTCGGGGTGGCCGCCCAGGCCCGGGGGCGGCCGGGGGGTGCACGGCGACAGTCACGGACGCAGAAGCCGTCACAGTGGTGATGGGCTGGCAGTAGCTGGGCATGGCGCTGCTCAAGGCAGTGGACACCGGGTTCCGAGGGTGGTGAGAGCGGGCCCCACGGGGTCCCGAGCGGTCCCTGCTGCTAGGGCCGGAATGCCCGTCAGTAGACATTTCAAAAGCGTCTCTGCGCGGTCTGTAGGGGGGCGGCCGCAAGCCTTCTCCGGGGGGGTCCCTGCGGGGCAGCTGGCCTTGCCGTCTGGGGGGCAGGGCCCCTGAGTCCAGGTGGAGCTGCTGTCGAGGGTTCGAGGGTGCATGATGCCTTCCCTCGGGATGGATTACCTGCAGAGGTCAAGGGCGGGTTCTCACAGGCTGGCAGGTGCTGCCCCAGGCTGGCCACGGCCCCCGCGGCCCCCACCTCTCCCCTCTGGGCTTTAACCAAGTCTCATTCAAGACCAGGGAGCCTGTGGGGCTTCCACCCACCAAAGGAAAACCCGCTCTGTTAGCAACCTCCAGGACAGTGCTTTACTTGGATCCTATTCCCAGGCTTCTCCAACACAGCTGGCCGCTGCCCACAGATGCAGGGCTGTGGCCAGCAGCATCCAAGCGGCCTCCCTCCTGCCATCTGCCAGCCCACCCTGCTGCCACCCTGCTCGGTCTGGTCAGTGCTGAGCTCCTCTTTTCTGAGAACTGCTAAGTGCCTGGCCCTGGCTGGCCCAAATGCAGGGCGCTGCAGGTCTGTCTGTACCTGCGCTTTTGAAATTTATGTAGGTGGCTTTTGACGTTGAGGTGAACTAAAATTCAAAATCCAGTCCCTCCATCTCACTAGCCACATTTCAAGTGCTCAATGGCCGCGGCAGCCAGGGGCTGCCCTACTGGAGAGCAGAGAGCGCATCTCCCTTACACAGAAAGTTCTATCGGCAGCGCGGCTCTGTCCAACTGTTAGGAATCTCGTCTCTGGGTCTCCACACAAAGCACTGAGCAACACAGTGGCCACATCAATCAAAAGGACCGTGACCAACTTCAAAGTCGTTCAGCTTGTACCTATTTTTAGGCTCCTGCTGAACAAAACCAGATTCACACTGCAGCTCAGCGGGCACCGTCACGGGGCAAGAGCAGGACAATTTGGGTTGTGTGGCTGGCCTTGCTCTCCGTCACAGAAGGGCTGCTCTGGCCTGGGACTGGAATCCCCATTTCCTGGAGGGACAGCAGGGGGCCCTCCCTGGAGCAACATGAGCCTCAGAACCTTCCTGGGGTCCGCGGTGCTGAGACCGTCCTGGGAGCACAGGACGGAGGACAGGGCTGGGAAGGGGCTCCTGGCCCCTCGGGACCTTCCCGCGCTGCCGAGGGCTGGGGACTCAGGGCTGGGTCTCAGCTTCCCAAAGGCAGGGGTAGGTGGAGTGGGGTGGGAGTGTGGAAGAAGGGATGCCTTACCTCTGGCCCTCAGGCTCAAGCTGTACCTACCCTGAACAAGGTAGACATTAACGTTTTGTGTGGTGACGTTACTGGCCCCTGCCCTGTTTTGATAACATTCTTCCAGGTGAAGAAGAGTCAGACACTGGCCATTTCACGTGGCTTGACCTAGCATGTACTTTCTCCTTGCATCCTGTCTGTGTGACGTCTGCTCAGAGCAGCAGGCCTCCCCTGGATCACTTGGGCCACCCACACGTGGGAAAGGCCCTTCCCCCGCCCCCTAAGGCGACTCACAGTGGACCGGGCGAAGACAGGGCTTTCTGTGGCCTCCACGACCACTTGGTGGGCAGGGCCCCCTGTGCTCTGCTGGGCCTCATAGTGCCGAAGCTCCTCACTGATGCCTGACACTGTCGTCTGAGAGCTGTACTCCGAGTCAGAGGAATCAGATCCATTGCTCGTGCGACCGGGGGGCACGGCAAACCGCACAACGCTGGCGGGCAGCTCAGGGGCAGGGGTGGGCAGTCGGCTCAGGCCGTCGGCTGGAGTTACCTGTGTCAGGGGATTCCATATTAAAGCGTTACCACTGTGGCCACACTCAAAGTTCACAGCACAGTATTACTCACAGGCCTCCGTCCTCTGCCCCGGGGCCCCGCATACTACACCGTGTGCGTGTCTCCCCCACCCTGCCACCTGGAGGACCCTTGGTTCCCACAGCGAGAGCAAGAGGACTGCCTTTCACTTCCTACACTGGAAATGCAAGATGTACACTTTTGCTCTTGTTCAAGCCCGGGTGCTGATCTTGAGTGGAAAGTCCTCATTTACACAGATCTCTAAGACGTAACTGCCACTCAACTGGTTTAAAAAAAATGAAACCAAACCAGTCCTACGTCCCCAAAGCTATTAAAGAGAAAAAAAGCCATTGTTACTGAGATGTTTGCTGAAAAAGTAAACAATCAGCAAATGGGAATATACCTAAATATCTAAATTTAGAGTGGCACCAGGAAAAACAGTATTCAGGTGGCCTGTGGATGCTATGCCCAGAGGAATTACTGACCTCAGGGTATGGCCCAAAGAAAGACAGGAGGACTGGAAGCAAAACCAGGCCATTGAGAACACCCAGGATCGTTAGAATCGCCAGGACAGCAAAGAAATACCTTGAGGATAAAAAGGAAACAGGAACATTCAGTGTGACAAAAGTAAATTATGCTACCCTTCATGTGCCCAAATACTGCAGCATGTCAACACCAAAGACGAACAAAACCCACCCCACTGAAAGGCTGTTACAAAAGCACAGTTCAGATTCAGTGCAAGATTAGTTTGTTGTTTTGGTTTTTGGAGTTTTTTTTTTTTTTTTTTTACCTTATGACTTTGAGGACAACATTCCACAACCCAAAGTGTTAGTTCATGAAGGGAAGAAAAAAAATTAGTTTGTTAATTTGCTGAAATCTCATGGCATGTAATGTTATTTATGAATGTGTTACACAAACACAAAAATATGGAATGCGAACTGAATGGCCAAGCAGACTGAAAGCACAAATACAATGCCGAGGGGCCCGCTTGTGAAAACCCAGCAGAAGCAAACAAATGAAGTGAAGGGTGTAGAATTTAAACACTTTAGCTCAGGAGGAAAAGCAGCCCACTCCTGCAGGCCTAATCCACTGTGGAATGCTTCTGCGTCTTATGGCAGAATCTCTAATGAAGTCTCCAGCGTATCAGGTAAGGCTTTCCCTGGGCTTTCATTAATCACAACTTTCTGCCTAGAATTCTGTGAGTTCCAGTTTTACCAAACAGCTCCAATCGCAACCTTTTTAGAACACAGGAACCAGCTTTCTGCAAAGAAAATGCTGCCCATTCTGTGGGCGCAGGGCATTGTGCTGGGCGAGGGTGCTCCACAATGGCGGGGCTGCTCTGCCGGCCAATCTTTTGTTGAACAATTTAGCATCTCTGAATACTCTTGTTTTGCGTCAGCCAATTCAAACATAAAGGCCGCAGCACCACGGCAGAAGAGGAGAGTGCACAAGTGGTTCTGCTTTCCCACCACTGAGGGCTCAGGTCTGGGATCCTTCACGAATACCAAGGTAAACCTGTCAGCCGCGGACGGCCTCTGGCGGATACTCCACACAGCTGGAGGGCGCGCACACCCCGCAAGGATGCATTTCTGGAACTAATGATTTCTAGGGCAACTTTGATGGGAGTGGGCTGGGGTAGGGGAGAAGCTCGGGACACTCTGGGAAGAGGAAGGGCAAGACAGCTAGCTGTTAATGGTCCTCTGGACCATGAAACCGAACAGGCACCCAGCTCTGCCATGTCTATCTATGTTTCGACATTAGATGAAAGGAGAGAGAATCCCTATAAAAATACAAATACCTTGCTGCTATTGTAAACACTAGAAGCTTCTGAGCTGCATTAGTAAAAACCAAGCAGCCAGTGTCTTGCTCTAATGTAAACTGCTGGAACTTCTGGCTGAGGCATATATCAGCAGCAGGCATTAAGACATTTGCATCCCATCCATCTCACTGTAGCATAAACAAACCAATTAGATTTCTGACGGCTTAGTGTATACAATGTCCGCTCATTTATTCGACCCCAGTGAGGGCTTTATCAGGTTAATCCATCCAGTTCTGGAAAACGGGAAGCCCTTTTAAGTGCTTGAAACAGGAACCCTGAACTCTCTGGGAGGGAACAAGCGGCCAGGGGTTCTGCGCTCCAGGTCCCCAGCTGGGTGCTCTAATTCAGCCCGTTTCCTCACAGTGGTGCACTCAGCACCCCCACAAGGCTGAGGGAGGCCCTCACCTCGCTCATGAGATCCCATCACACCCTGCGTTCCCCCAGGTTTTGAATTGCCTGTGAACTTGTCTCTGCCTCCATAGACTGTAGCTACACAGAGGGGTTTGGGGTTCAGGTTACTTGCTGTTGTGCAAGATGGCAGTTATGAGGTGCTCGTTACACTTGTGTTGAATGAGAAAATAATTACACAAAAGAAACTCTATTTAGCATTGGCTTTTATACCATAAAGAGACAATACTAATGCCTGCATAAGTGTATACTAAAGAAATAAAGGAAAAGTAGAAGTCAAACCAAGAGCTTGAAACAAAACACAGACCAAAACCTTTATCTATTCAGTATGGGCAAACAAGAATTTACTGATTGGAGTATTAACTTATCTGTAGTCTGTGTTGAGAAGGCTGGAGGCACAGCCATCACCTGGGAGCTGGCTGGAAATGCAGACTCTGCCCTCCCCCCAGCCCTGCAATCCGATCTGCATTTAAAGAGCCTCTGATGAAGTCACAAGCACATCAGTGCTGGACTGCACTGTCACAGCTATCCCACCTCTTCACTCCCCCTACCCCAAACCTCAGGGAGCAAGTGCTGGCTCCTTCCAGGAAGGCTGAACTTCCATGGTGCTGAGCTGCCCAATGGACTATGCCACAGACCCACCAGGGGACTGGTCTTTCTTCCGTAATAAACAAACTCTGGCTAATACTTCTAGTTAAAACCTTCTTTTTTACTTGAAAATGAGAGACCTCTCTCATACACACGCACATGTGCACACGAAAAGCCTGTTTAGATTATCTCTCCAGATGGAAGCATCCCAAACAAACCGATCATTTCTCACATTCGGCTCTGCCCTGTCATGGTTCCAACTCTGGACTATCTTTTACTTATGGACGATCCTGGTCTCGCCTCTCTACGAAGCAGCAGTGTTACAAAGCCACCAAGGCTGTTCAGAGAAGAAATGGTTTCTTTCTCTGCAGTTTGCAGATTCTTTCCAAAAAGAAAGCTTGCGCTCCTTTTCTCTTCACAAAGTCTCATTCTTAATTAAGTCAACCAGAAACGGTTTGCCTTAAGATCCAAAGAGAAGTATCCGAACTAGGCTGGGATTGAACATTTGACGCCAAAGTCAAATTTTAAGTGCCTCCTAAATCTTTGTGGAGACTTGAATACGAAATCTGGGCACATTACCCTAACTTTTTAAAAGAATGTCTAGGTGACAATTTCAGGTATTGGTAAGTTTTCCTTCCTACAGTTTTGAAGGAGGTGAAGCCCAGGTCAAGTTCAGTCAATTCATGGGAACCACGGGTCACCTCTTTCTGTAGACATTTCTAACCTGGGACACAATGACTGCTATATTCATGATCGATAGGGACCGATATCTGGGACACTGGGTGATCCTTCGGCCTCCAGCTGTGCAGTTGCCTTTGCCCCAAACCCTCCGTCTTTTGTCTTTAAGATGCTCCCTAAGATGGCTCCAGAAGAGAGCTTGTCTCCATAGCTCTCAGAATATCTCTGAGTTAATACCTTCAAAAGAAAGTAGAGTCACAATGAGGAGATGCTGCAATCTACCAGACACAGAGGGAAACATGCAACCAAGATCACATGAGCGGTTTTACTGCTCCTACTTACCTGACAATGAAATCAAACTCAGACCCTGCAAGCATCAGTACTCCCAGCAGAGTGGACACAGCACCGTCCAGAACGGGCGCGAACATGTGCTCCAGGGCGAGCACAGCCCTGCGGTTCTTGTCACCCATGGCTGTGAGAAAGGCCTGCACGAGGAGAGTTGGCGTCGTCACATCCCCAGGCTTTGGCTCAGATGCTATCAGCTGCTTTAATCTGCCTCCGATCTGACTGTTTAGCTGTTGGAATGCTTAATCCGGGAAGCTCAAGTAGCTAAATCTAGGCTTAAACTAAAGTGACCTGTTTATGATATTGGGTCATACTTGGTGTTGATGTAAATCTTGAACAAAACAAAACCAAAAACATACAAAAATGAGCAGATTCTTCCCTTTTCAGTGCTACTCACCCTTAAGTTTCTCCCCTTCAACCATTCACATGGGAGACCTCTAGTTGTGAAAGCCACAGCATTCTAATGTCTTGGATCTTGCTTTTGAAAGGACTCAGCTCAGTGTCGCAGGCAAATTTGGGTGCTGAATACATGTTTCCTCACGACTATGCTGAGCTCGGAACTTCTGTCCCTGTTTCAAACTCATATGTCTGTAGTACATCTAAGCACCGCAAAAGTATCACAAGAAAAATGCAAGACTGTAAATTCAAATCAAGCCCGTTCTAACCATATGTCAACATATCCCTGACTCCTGTGCAGTCCTAAAGCTCTTCCAGGTCAAGAATACTGTTAATAGGAACTGGGAACTTTGCAGACTAAGTTCTGGTTTATCAGACTGTGGTTGGAGAGGGTGACCCAGGACCATCTGAATGTGGGTTAGTCACTGTTATCCCCTGCCTGGTCCAACAGTGTGGCCCAGTAGGGAGGCTTGAGCCTAGTACCAGTTGTCTCTCCACTTGCAAGTTCAGGCTGCTCTGGGCTATGCCGAGAGGAGGGCGGGGAGTCTCTGCAGGGTGCAAACCTATCCCTTGTCTGTCCTGTGAAAGGACAGCCACGGTCATTCTCCTTAACAGATGAAGACATGAAATCATACAAAGGTGTGCTATGAGTTTTCATAATTTTCTCTAAAATGCGTTCTACTCTTTCAGACTTAGAAAGACATTAGGGTCAATAGAGTTGCCTTTTGCTCTTGGAGGAAAGCAACGATAGTTTGGAATCGCATTGCTTTGTGCCGTAATCGGACCAGGAGCCCATAAAGGTAAGTTGTCTGTCCCATCACACAACTCACATGCTCCTGGAATACAGCAAATGGCAGGAACCCATCAATTTCTTAAAGACTTTCATGAGAAAAGAGTCTTCTCTGCTGACCTATTCCAGCACTTTCCAAACTTTGTAAAAGCAATAACTACTTACTTAAATAGAAGTTCACACACAGGATAAGAATACTGTATGTGGACAGGGCTGCTGAAGGGACTTGAGCCAGACGCATTACAGTGTAAGGACTGTAGTTACCATTTCCACTGAAAAGAAGTCCTTGTTTGCACTGCTTGCTACCAAAAAAAGTGGCTTTCAACCTCAGAATAAAATGACTCATGGATTCTTAACTCATAGGCAAATTTTTCTCTTTTTTTTAAGGAAATGTATTAGAATTATGTATGTTCTAAACTCTAGCCTGGTGGAATCTTTTTAGAAAAAATATTCTCTCCCTCCTCCTGGCTCAGTGGAAGGAAATAATTTGAGTAGGCTCACAATTTAGAAAACACTGTTTTATATTATGTCAGCTTTTTATAATATACTGAGAAAAAATGGGATAACTTCACCAAAATGTTCCTTCTGAAACACAAAAGTTTACAATTGCTAAGCAGCATAAGAGCCCTGTAAGACCACAGAAGGCACGAGGCAGAGCATGTGTGTAGACACCTACACCATGTAGACATGCATACACCGTGTACACATGCACATGCTATGTGTTGAGCCTAAAGAAAATCACTGCTAGAGACTGCAAAAGCAATGCTAAAAGTCAATTGGTCCAAGTGAAACGCTAGGTTTCCTAGCTAGGGCATTCCAAACATCAGTATTTGTTCAATCAATAAATACTTATCGATTGCCTACTAACCTGCGGATGGAACAGAATTTATGCGCTACTATAAGGCTTTTGAATAATTCTCTGATAAAGGTACACAGTGGACTTGTCTCTTGGATTAAGGACTCCTGAAGTTTAATTGCCTCCAACAAAACATTCACAGGATGAGGCACAGAAAGAAGGGGTTGGAGTTCCTATTGAAACCAACATGAGTTCTCTTACTTTCTGCTGTCGTGGATTTGGAGGCTGAGATCAAAGGAGCAGGGTGGGTGGAGGTGAAAGCCAGATCTTCCAGCTGAGAGCCTGAGCTTGTGCCCACTGGCCCTGGGCATTTCCTCAGCCGCCAGCTCACCTCATTCCCACCCAGCCTGTGAATACGCTCTTGTTTATCCATATTTTATTATTGTCGTTTTAAAAACGGTGTGTCTGTGCCCTCCCCGATACACATACGTAATCTGCCTCGAGAGCAAAGCTGACAACTTCAGGACCCGTGGTAATACTACTGATAGTCGACACCCTGTGAGCAGAATCCTTCCCGGCCCACTCTAACACACTGATGACGCTGCCCATGGCCGACAGGGCCAAGAGCAAAAGGAATCCAGAAAAACTACAGCCCCGCCTAGGGAACTCCTGTGCTCTGAAGCTCGGTCATCATATTTCATGGGGAAAATTAAAAGGTTCCCATTTGGAGACTAAAAACACTACAGAAAATATGTTGTCTTTTCATAAAGCTTTTGCTTAAAATGTCCCACATACCAAAGCGACATGCACGGTGAATTCCACTCCTATGCCGACCGAAGCGATCAAGATGACGACAGGCACAGCACTCAGCTTGATTCCAATGAGGCCCATCATGCCGAAGAGCTCGACCGTCATCAGAGCCAGGACCATCACCTTCAAGAAGGCACACAGCGATCAGTGACTGCATGCACCGCATGCCGGGTGCTGCACACAGGGAGGGTTTTACAGTACTAATGTGGCCTCATTGCAGATCAAGGGCAGAGAAACCCCTATGACCCAAATACAGTGGGAACACTGACTTGCTTTAACTTTGGACAAGTGCCTTGACTTCCTGATTCAACTTCCTGCTGGGAAGGGATACTATGGGATGGCCAATTTTTCACCCTGTAGAATGAGTACACTCAGACAAAGTTTAGTTTTCTAACTAACACAAATAGCTTTTCCAATATACCTGCTCTAGAAAGCAAAAAATTTTCAAAACTACTCCACCATAGCAACCTGCAGAGAATTACACAATCATGCATCCATTACTTAGCTACAAATTTCATACAGTTTAAAAGGTCTTTCCTCCTGTTGCGATTTTAACCATCAGACAGCACCTTTCAATTCACAATTGAATTGAAACGTTGCAGTTTTTCGTTGCCTAATCCTCCATCCTAAAGAAAGCTGATAGGACTGGGTGAATAAAAGTTCTTGGACATAAAAGCAGCTCCACTTTTGTTGGAGATGATTTGGGAGCAAGTCAAGGGGGGCTGCCATCAGCTGACTCGGGTCAGGTTTTAGGGCCCCTGCACTTTGAAGAGAAGTGGAGCAACTGGGGTAGACGAAGCAAACAGACAAATCCAACGAGAAGCCTCTGCTTGCCTTGTAAAAATTTGTGGGGAAATGGAAAGAAAATCTGTGAGATACTCTGGAGTTTCTTGAGCCAAACAAATAAAACAATGAACTGTATGAAGATGGAAGAGAAGCAGCGAGTCATCTTTCTTCCCGGGGGGGAAGGGCAGTGACCGGGGTGTGGCCAGGAAAGAGTAAGGGGAGATGGACAGCGCCCGTCACCTGGTGCCGTGGAAACGCCCAGACCAAACATTTACCTTCTAACATGCCTGCTGCACAGGCTTCTGGTGCAGAAACAAAGCCTGGTCTCTGGTTTTAGAATTTTGGCGTCTTAAAGACTACACCACAGTTCATGGAATTTAAACACTGCCATGATTTTATTAGACGCCACATGAAACTCACTTCAAGTCTGAGAATATTGTGGAGAAATGGTGCCAGAGAACAGGTTAGTAACATGAGTTGATCATTTCCCCCTAGGGGTTAAAACACATAAAGCCACCTCTAAAACTGTTTCTTCCACATACCACTGTCCTAACTTCTCTAACTTTCTTTCCCTCCATGTTAAATACAGAAAACCTTCTATGTATTGTCAGGTCTGGGATGAAGTCACAACATGGCACTTTTGAATTAAAACACATTATTTATGCTTTGAGTGTTTTTATTTAATAAATGCTCAGAGCTGTTATGGAAAGTGTGCTTAAAAAGTCTCCTATCTTTACCCCAAATTTTAAAGCTGCGGGAGAGGGGACACAGATTAAGGCCATTAGAGGCTCTACCTTAACCATGAACCTCACCGCCTCGAGGAGAGTAAATATGTGACGGATGATGCAATCCCTCCCCTCCTCCAGAGGCCCAGACATAAACAAAACTTCCCGGCTGCAGAAAGAGCTATGCTGAAAGGAATGTGACTTCCACAAAGACCCTCACTAAACTCACAATGATCCCGGCCGTCCAGGGGTTCAGGAGGAAGACGGCGCACACAAGGAAGGTGCAGGCCAACACCACGCTGACGGACAGCAGCAGCCAGTGGCGCAGCCCGATGTACTGCTCCCAGAAGAGGAAGGGGTAGCCGTTGGGGTAGCTGGCCAGCCCCAGGCCCGTGTAGTTGTTGCAGATGGCTCTGACCTTCTCGATTGCTTCCACAAAGTCTGCAGTGTCTCGCAGGCCATTGAGGTAGAACGGGAACTGGGCATACTCGATGGGCTCGGCTGCAGGGACTGCACAGAGAAGGCAACGGGTTAGGAGGGGGCTGCGGGGAGGGCTCCTTGCAGGGAGGGACTGCAGGGGGGATGACAGACAGGGAAAGCAACTTGTGAGAACGCTCACTGACCGCACTTCGTTGGACACAAAGGTGAAATAACAGTGACCATAGTCTCTGTGTCTTTACAATTGTCATATTTGACTTAAAAACTTTTAAACAATAATCAACCTTTGACTCTTTTGGAGGAGGGATGTCAGGGGGAGGAGCCTGCGATCTGTGTATTTTTAAACTTTTGATTTTAATCTTCTAGAAGCAGCCACTCTTTGTGAGGGGTCTAAACAATTTAAGTCTTACGTTTTGGGAACATCTTTTTGTTCCACTGACAGATGTTAAAACACTAAGTTCAAACTGTTTTACTCATTTATGAGTGCAAAATAATTCCAGTCATGCTTTACTGAGAAAAACGCTTGACTTTCTTATCCTTTTAGTGATCTAACAAACTTAAACCTTCCATGCTTCTTTTCTAATGCAATGCTAAGTCTTCAGCAACAGGGGAAGAAATCCTTACACAACAAGCATTTAGTTTCTGCCGTTGTGTGTTCCAGACCCTTTGGGGTCATTCAGTTGACTTGCTAAACATGATTTGCCCTATTATAATCTCAACTATAAATTTTCATTAAGACAAGCCTTGGCTGCGTGCCACAGCTCTGGGGTCTACACACAGGGAAGTATGACTTGCTCGCTCTCAGCCATGGTTGCAGAGGGACCTGTCTTCTTTCTCACGTCCTGCCTTGGCCCAGTATCCAAAGTATAAGCTACTAATGTCACTAACATAAATGCAAATTAAATCCACACAGAACCACCTTTCAAACTCTGGGCTGGGAGGTTAAAGGAAGAGGACACTGCTGTATACAGACTTTTCTGCTCCGGTTTAAACAGCTTTGACAGAGCACAGGTGCTTGGTGGCTTATAGGAATGACCCAACGTGCCAAAAATCCCTTCAACTCCAGAGTTGACAAAGTTAAGATAAACATATAATTCCCAGCGATAAAACTTTGCAATAGTAAAATAACACTCAACCTGGAGGCGTCCCGACTTTCACACGGAACAGCTGGCATTCAAGAAAAACGCCTGATGAACGTCTCAGAGTTTAAACTACAAACAGAGATGAGAGACGGAGTTCTCCGCGTGCGAGAGCGCGGGCTTGTGTTCTGTCGCACATCCTCACGTGTCTTCCAGAGTTTCACACGCAAAGGAATACACAGTTGTGTTTACACTTGTGAACCCGGGGTGGCGTCGATGACAAGGTGCCTCTCTAAGCCCCAGACCCTTTGACGGACAGGGTGCTACTTACTTCTCAGCCGCGTCTCCGGCATGTAGTCGGCTTTGTCGTGGACCCACTCGGGGCGGTGGGGCCGGATGTTGGCCTGGGAGGCAGCATAGGCGACGGGGTCATTGCTGACCCAGGCCGTCAGGTAGATGTAGAACGCGCTGGGATTGATGATGCCCTCTGCATCCACCAGACGCTGCTCAGTCAGCTACAGGATGGCAAGAAAGGAGGCCTTTGAGATGGGGCTGGGCACACGCACTCCTGTCTCGAGACCACAGAAGCAGGACTCTGCCCTGGCATTTCCAGCACAGAACAGCATTGCTCACTGTTGGAGAGTGTCAGAAATCCCATCAGAACACCTTTGGTTTCTTTCAGAATGCACTTACTGGAGGATGTAATCATTGGTGTGTTTATAACAAACACACAGTTCTGCAGATGGCCCAGGAATTGGCCGAACCAATTACATCTGAATGCTAAAAGACTGTGCAGCCAAGGGAGAGAACCAACAATCCGGAGAAACATATTTATGGGAAGGGAAGGGGGGAAACCTGGCAAGAATCCCCATACACGTCTGTGTGCAGTTAACCTCTGTTGTTAACACTGAAGGAAACGCCACCCAGTAAATGCAGGAGAGCTATAAAAATAAAACAACATCTGTACAAATTTTGCTAACACTAGCCTCCTATGACCTGTGTATTCCAAAACTGCCCACTGCCGGGAAGTGGAAGAGGCTGATGCACGAGCACGGCCTTCCGGGTAAGCTTTCTTCTGAGAGGTGGCCACACCTAGTTCGCCAGATCTGCAGGTCTGGTGGGCTTTGTTTAGGTGAGAAACACTGTGAGATTAAGTGTGTCTAAGTATATCTTATATACATAGAAAAAAATTCTTTCCTGTTTATTTTAGATTCAGGCCTTGTTCCAACGCTTTTGGTATTTTCTAACAAAATGAAAAACACCAGTGACAGCAGTTAATAGAGAAGAGTGAAGGAAAAGAGCGTGGAGGAGAGCGCGAGGGCTGGGTTTCAGGGTCTGGATTCAATTAACCCACAGGACGCGTAACAACTGCGTGTCTTCAAACCATCCCTGGGATCACAGAGCACAGCTCAGGCCTCCGGCATGCAGCCTGCTCTCCTCCCCTCCCGGGCAGAGGAAATGGTATCCGGGGGCCTGGCCCAATCACATCCGATCCACGGTCCCCGGTCCCCAAATCCCACCCAGCGCCCTGGGCATCTCCCTCGTCTCTCAGGCAGGCTCCTCTGCCCACGCCCCTGTCAAACCTGACAGTCTGCGGCTTGCTGCTGGAAAGCCCCACGCTTCACACTCCATGATAACTCTGAACAATGCACTTAGTACATCTGTCACCTTTAATGCCAGCAGAAAAGGGGAGACAATAAGCAGAGCTGCTGAGAAGATCATTAGCAGGACGGTTTGCTGCCTGAAGGCAGAGCACGCAAACCACACTGAGCAGAGGGCAGAGAAGCCGCGTGGGGCCCGCTGAAATCTGGAGAATCAGAGTCCAGCCGGCTCCTGACCATGGCTGGGGAATCCTAAGGGATATGCTGGGATCCAAGCGTCAGGAAGAAGATGCAAATTCAGATGGAAAAGATGATTGCCAAATAGAAACGGCTCTTATTACGTGGGGACGGAGGAGGGTGCTGAGAGCACTGGATCCCAAGGACACGCTTTTCCATCCGCTTCACTCGCAGAGTGGCATTGTGTGTACTCACTGTCTACCCCTTAGGCCAGGGCGACCCAGAGGAATCCAATGTACCAAGTCTCCCCATCCTTCCAGTAACCCCTCCAACCTCCTAACCCATCCACCCACCCCAGATTCTGCTCATTCCATGGCTGCTACCCCACAAATCCACCGCTCCAAGTGTGAATACAATCAAGACCAACATGGTAACAAGTTCTAGAATTTGAAAGAATAACATGACACAGCATTTCTAACACCTGAGAGAGCCATCACTGTCTCCACTGTACTCTGACAATTGCTCTGGAGGAGGGGACGTTCCTGTCCCCATTGCTGATGAAGAAAGGGAGACTTGCTAGTTTGCCTGGGGTCACCCAATTAGTGGTGGGATAAGGTGAATCAGAGCCACCTGGATATTCTCCCTAGCAGCTCCCATGGCCTCAGGTCTCCAGAGAGCACAGGGTGGGGTCCTACGCTGTCAACCAGCCTTCAGTGTGCAGCTGCCCCGAAGCTCTGCCCCGCCATGTCCTCGAACCCCCAGTGTAAGCAGTGAGAGTACCTGACTGATGTCGATGGGCTTATCGCGGCTGCCGGTCTGTACCAGGAGCTTGTAGGCAAGGACCCCATCATCTGATCCGTTCTTGTAATTGTTTGGCATGATTCTCCCAGTTTCCCAGTCACTGTCAAATGCATCCTGAAGCCCTAGAGAAGGCAAACGTGTCACTCATTACGGCTCTTGACCAGAATGACCCTGGTCCCCACGCGGAGGGCTCAGGACAGGGAGCAGGACAGGTGACTGACTGCTGGATGTCAGCCAGAATGCTCTCCATATTCCACCCCCCCTGCTCCTAGTAGATGTTTCATGAATGAACAGCAGGTTGGTCATGATCACTGCGCAAAAGGGGGAAGAGAAAATATTGATTTCTAGGAAACAGATACGTACACTTAACCTTAAAAAAAAAATCACTCTCCTTCCTTCCTTTCTTTCCCCATGACCATTCCAAAAGAAAGCAAGAGAGCGAGAGAAAGCCACACAGCAGTTCGTGACCATCCCATGCCACAGGAGTAGAGTGCTAAGGCATGGGCTCGTCCGTACAGCCAGAGACTCTGCTTAGGAGGGGACACCACGCTCAGACTCCCCCCTGGCACAGCCACCCCGCTGCCTCCGGAGCTCAGGGCGAGTGAACCCGATTCTGCCGATTCGTTCCATCTGCTCGACTCGTGGAGCTGATACAAACTGTGGGACCCGCTGCCAGGTTGTGTAAAGATCACAGCCAGCGCTCTCCGCTGTCAGCGGCGTGCTCCTCTCTGCCACCTTCCCCGGGAGAGGGGCGGGCAGCACAGGGAGGGCAGGCCCGGCGTGTGTGCAGGGAGGCACCTCACAGGGCACATTTGGATCGGATTGAGAACAGGAAGCCACAGGCCGGTACAAGGAGGCTCTGTGAGAACAGATGACAAACCACAAGCCCGGGGCGGGGAAGGAAAGACCTCTCTGGGCCTGGGGGATGGGCGCCCACCGGCCCACCACACACAGCTGCGCCTGGCCCCTGTAATCAAAACCATCATTACAGACCTGACGGCCTGGCTACAGCTGCAGAGATAAGCGTGCTGGGAGAGAAAACAGGGCCCCGGTGACCCGGCCTGCACCCCCGCCGCCCCCCACCCTGCCCGCCACCTCCCAAGTAGAGCTCCCCAGCCCCGCAGCTCAGGAGAGCACAGCTTTTGAACAAGCTGTATGTGTGTGGGTTCGACACGGCTAGGAAGAAGGGAGAAAGAAGGGTTTATTTCATTTCAGGACATGCCCTGGATGACTTCAAAGACAAAAACACCCGGTTAAGTTAGTTCTCAGAATGGCTAAGCTCCTGGGGGTTGAAGTGGGGAATGGAGCACAGGCCCCCTTTTCTCTTTTTAAAACTAAGCCCTCCTCCTGACACTGCTGTGGGCTTTGTTTTTATAGGAACAATTTGAGGATGAGGATGGTGGGCTCTGTGGCGAAAGGAGGCCCCATGACGGGCGGGCGTGCAGGAGAGACCACCGGGGAGGCCACACTCCCAGCTCCCAGGCAGACTGTTTTTCATAGTGAGGCATGCTCGCAAGCTGCACCGAACAGATGTTATTTTATTACCTACAACCTTTTTTTCTGTTTTTGAAAAAAATAAACAGGAGAGGAAAAACGACCACTCCCCTCTGCTCCCCAAAAGGGAGGCCTGGTCTGTTTTCCTCAGCACAGCAGAATTTTCATCACTTCCTGACTGTGTGGCACCTTACCCCTCCCCCTCTTGACCTGTTAATGCTGCAGCTCACACTTAGTGAGCACAGGGCTACTCGAGGCAGCACACACCCATCACCCTGTTTAACCACCACCACCACCACCTCAGAGATAGCCCGTCAGTATCCCATTCCCACTTTATAGGAGGGAAACTGAGGCTGCCCAGCAGGTAAGTGAACCCAGACAGCCAGATTCCAGAGTGGGCTGGAACCACTCACTGCTCTAAACCACCCTGAACACCCCGTGATGCCCAAGACGTATTCGCTGCAGGCATGGATAAGATTAGCAGAGTTAACTCCAGTACCAACAACATCTGGTGGCAAATAGGGGTCCCAAAAATCTGAGTGCAGTTTTAAGATATTTATACACAAAGGCTCCTGGGACACCCTAGAGTGAAACAAAATTAGAAAGATCAGATTTGGGGAGGTCAGTCCTGCTGGCAAATCAGTTCAACTCACCCATACTGCTGGACCCTCACACGCCCTTCACTCTCCTGGGAGCTCAAAGACAAATAAACAGTCATCGACGCAATGGAGGTCAAGTCCCTTCATCATTAGTACAGTATTTACTAACCAATTGCCGAAAAGCTCAGTGATGGGCTGGCCTAAATGCACGGACAATCCGTAACCCTGGACACAAAGCAAGGGACAAACACTTGCTCCCACTGCCCTTGGCCAACAATTTATATCCCAACACATGCACTGTAGAAAAGAATTGTGACATTTTGCTTATTTTACAGCAAAACCTTAAAATTTAAGCTAGAGTTTCTCTCAGTATAAATATTTTATACTAGAAATTATTTTCTAGTGTAAAGTTCTGGGCTAAAGGAATTTTCCCAATTGCCAAATTTTCTTCAGATATGAAACCCTAAAAGGAAAACGTTAATTAAATTTTATTTGCGAAATTCAGTGTGAAATTTAAAAACACTGTTTATATATGATGCACAGCATGGTTTTTATCTCTAATTTCACCTCATTTGCATGTCTGCTTCAAGATGACATGTGGGATAATTTCCATATTAACCATTATTATTTTTATGAGTAAAACAAAACCAAAACCAAACTATTGGAATGTTGATAAGACCAGTGGGACGACATGGTTTTGAAGGCAATTCCATTAAAAACCAATGAGGCTCCCATCACTTAAAAACCACACAAAAATGTTGGAAAGGAAAGATGATTCAAGGAAAATTGCTTCCTTAGAGGAAATGTTCAAAGACCAAATCAACTGCTCAATCAGCCCGAGAAGCATCTAAGCAGCAGAGGCCCCTGTATCTGGTCACTCGGTGTAGGTAGAGCTCCAGGGCCACCTCAGACACCGACTTGTCACATGAACGTATCTAACTACGTCTTGGTGGGTGCCATTCACTCAGCGATCAGAACATGATTCAAATGCACCTTTTAAAAAAGATTCTCAAGTCCAACTGCTTTAAGCCTTTAAAGAGATCAAAGTATAGAGATAATCTACAAGACTCTAGAAAAAGGTTAACCCTCTGCACTGCCTAGAGATAATACCCCTTTGCTCACTTCCCAATCCCTGCCTAACATGCCATATTGAGTGTCCAAAGGAATGGCTGAAAACACTGAAATACACCCTACAAGAACCCTCCTCTGCTCAGCTGCTGGCAGTGTACCGCACACGTCTTTGTCATTTGTGGCAAGTTATCTGCATGTCTTTGGTAAATGGGGGAAAAAATGAAAAGTGGGGAATCTCTCAACAGTCTGATTCTCTTTTATGTCATTAGCCGAAAACTACTTTTTTCAAAACTAAATGTACAAAAATAAGACTTGGAACAAATTCAAATTAATCTCACAGTTAAAAAATAATCATGACATGTAGTTCCCTTTACCTTCCTCTGAAATAAAAGTCAAATATGATGCACATGTATGAATAAAATTCCAGTAACCTAAGTCAAGACTAGAAACTGTATTGAGCCATTTTCAATCAGGCTGTTTAATTTCAAGTTGTTTACCATTTCATGCAAACTCACAGGGAAATTGGCTGCTTAATCTTTACATAGAAGTGTATTGACTTAAGACCAAAAAAGGCATTTAAATCTGTGTTTAAACAAGCCTAATTAAGTGGGAAATTAAGAGAATCATTTGGATAACCCAAGCCAAAAAATGTTGGGAGCCATAATTATTTGGGTATTCCAGTAAAAGCATTTTTGCTTGAATTGTGTGGATAATTATCCTGATTCTCTACTTCACTTTGCATGTGTCAACACAGAATAAACGAGCAGATGTTCTTGGAATCATGGAACACATTTACATGCAGTTAGCAGTCAGGAGCAAATTTAGACAATTTTTTTTTTTTCTCCAGTTGACTAATACTTCCTAGAAATGTTTCTAGGAGCAAGGTAAGAAGCTAAGTAGGGTTTTAAAGCAGAATTTGATTATTTATGAATGTGAAATGTGATGAGCATTTATAAATTTACTTCATATACCAAACGAGAAGACGGTCAAATGAACCTGGATGTAAAGTATGGGTCTGGGTAGGGATGATGTGCTAGTTTGTCTTCATTGACTGTAACAAATGCACCACTCTGCTGGGGGTGTTTACAGTGGGGGAGGCTGTGCATGTAGGGGGGAGGGGGAGGGTATGAGAGATCTCTGTACCTTCCACTCAATTTTGCTGTGAACCTAAAACTGCTCTAACAATAAAGTCTACTAAAAATCAATACATGATTTTTTTAACACAATGATCAAAATATGGAATTTTGAATTATATCCACTGCCGACCCCAAACCTACTGGTGCAGTAAGCTATAGTTTGGCTGTGAGTCAGCCTAGAAATCCCATCGACACTTTGTGCCACTTGGTTACCAAAGTAGCCACCATCCAAAAGGAAAGAACAGCAGAGCAACCAGCTCCATATTTTGGAACAAACCTTCCCATTTTCTCATAGGCACTCATCAATTCTTAACTTCCTGAGTCCCCTGCTTGAATTATTTGCACCATTTTATAGGTAAAAGCCAGATTTGGGGAGCTGCCTCAGTGAAACATGTCAGGGACACATGATGATCTAACACTCCAGTAAACTGAGCACACAAAAGACCAAATGGCGACTGTCTATGCAGGACAACAGCCCTGGGCGGCATCTCACCTTGGAGCCAGTCTCTGAAGTAGTGCAGCCACATCTTGGGAAGCTGCTGGTTTTCTTCCAACATGACGTACTTCACGTTACCGAAACTCCTGTGCAGGTCGTAGAGTAAGTGCTGGACGTTAGGGTAGTCTGCTTTCTGGGTGACTATGTACATGTTGTAGAAAGAAAAGTACTTGAACTGTGCAGCGATAAAGTCATATTCTCTGGTTTCCCGAGGCACAATGTCTGTGAGGTCCAGCCCGTCTCGCACCCGGGTGGTCCCATAAAGGCTGACCCCCAGCAAGCCCAGGAAAAGGAAGATCACCACGACCTGCAATAGAGCAAGAGGTACAAGATCAGATCCGAAGGTACATCGTCAACTCTTCTTTGACAAAGATGAGCGGTTTAGTTATATCTTGCTTTTACCACCACACTGGTCCTGATTTAGCATTAGGGGTCATTCTCCCAGGGGAAAGGGATGAAATCATAGTGATAACATTGTTAAACAACCTCACAAAGAATAAAAATGTTTAAAATGTAAAGTTGATCTGAATTCACAGAAACACTTGCTAGAGACTCACTCCTGTAGAAGATGAGCTCATTAAAATGGCCCCAAGCTCTAAACGGACTAACTCTTTCAGAGGCCTGAAACATATCACACTTTAGTAAATTATTTTTTTAATGGAAAAAGAAAGAAGAAAAGTAGAAGAACCTGATGAATTCCAAAGGGGCCTGCTGTGTTATTATGGTCTTACGTCATGGTGGGTTACCTTGGCTTTTGGTTTCAAGAGGAAAGGAGCGTAGTGCTTCTCGGCAAAAGAAGAGAGGGTCCACTTGGTGCAGGGGGGCTCAAGGCAGTGGAGGCTGGAGTCGGAAAACTGGGAGAGCAGGTCCCTCGTGGAGCTGGTGCTCTCGGGGCTCTGGCAGCTGAGACTGTCCTGGGTCACGGTCACAGGCTGCACGGAGATCTCGGAGCACGGCTGGGCAGTGGTGTAGTACACGTGTGTGTGTGGGTCGTACTCCATGCGGAGCTGGACGGTGGACTGCATGGTGATCTGTGTCTCGTGGGCGAAGCTGTGGCTGCTGTAGGGGGGCGGGGGGCTGCAGCGGCTGTTGTCGTGCGTCTCCGTGTAGGCCTGAGGTTCAACCTGAATCACTCTGCTAACACAGGGGCTGGGAGGAGGGGAAACACCGCACTGTTATGCTGAGGCAGGGAGACAGAGCTTTCATGTCTGCTGACAACTGATACTACCATTTTACACAGCTCTGATTTAGGAGACAAACTTCTTACCACTGAACTCCACAAATGTCACCTGATTGATCTGGATATAGACCAGATAAGTCCAGGGAGGCCAAATGGATGGCAGAGCCTAAATTTGGCTTACAAAAGCAAGTTTCATGATGACGAGCCCTGTCAAAGCACAATTTCTTAAAAAAAACCAAAAACACCCGAAGGACAGTTTTTTCTAGATGAGTGGTTTATGGGTAGTTTTTGACCTTGTTCTAATTCAGAGAGATACAAAACATCCCCAATCAATCAACAATATTGGTTTACGAAAGAAAAAATGATCACGTGTATCAGTCCCTCAAGGGCTGTGAGAATGTTCAGCTGGGGAAGAGGGAAGCCCAGGCACTCAGACGTGCCCCGGGGAAGCACCCCCTGTCCAGCACCCCCACCCCCACCATGCCGGAACAAACCCTGTTAACTGCATTCCTTTCCACAAACCGAAAGGGCTCTCAGAACAGTACCACTCTGTCCCCAACTCATAAAGGCCACGGCAGCCCAAATATGTACCTTGTAAAACAGCAGAAAATATCCAATCTTCTGTCCTCACGTCGATATAAATCCATGCTGAGGATCGCAGGAAAAATGAGCAGAACCATGGCAAAGTTGAACACCACTACAATCGCCGCCTGGGAGCAGAGCAGAACGTTTAGAGGTCACCCAGTCAGAGGAATGCTTGAGAACAAAGATGCTTCGAAACTGCATTTTTCTTTCACTTTCTCGTGGCAGTGTGTAAAGCTGAGACAGAAGCTGGAGTTCCTCGTCACTTTGCTACCCTTTCTTCAATAAGAGGCTACTTGACTAGGACAGACCTCATCACTCCGCCCTGCCCCATTTCTAGTAAGTCCATGAACCCACTCGGTACAAACACAAGATCCAAACTACTAACGTCTTGCTGTTAACCTTACCAAGCCAAACCTACAAAGGCGGGAGAGAGAATATACTTGAGATGTTTTAATGTAAAACAAAAAGAAACGTTTTTCTTCTAGAACATTTCTGAGAGTTCATGCGGCCCTGATTTTACACTTAAAAATTTGTGAATAAAGTGGATTAAGTATATCAAAATGTCACCTTTAAAGCATGATATAAAATTTCACACATGTCCCCTGAGGTTTTTAATAGGCACATTCCAAATAGCCTCTGGAGTAGCCTGCAGGGTGTGTGAGCCAGTCACATAGAAGGTCAAGGAGAGTTAAGCAGAAAGAAACTCCTGTGTGTGATTACAGCATGCAGAATAAGGAAGGGCAGGTTCAAAAGTCGCTCCATAACCTGGAATAAACACAGGCTAGATTCTGCAGTGCTTTGGCAAATCTCCTGCTGACCTAGTAAAAATTACAAAATTGGGCTGTTAACAGGGGAAAGTCAACAGAGGACGGTGGAAAGGGCTGTCCTGTTGAGAAAACACCGAAAGCAGCAGCATAACAGAAAAAATGTGACTGGAATGCTAAGTGACCAAGAAACAACCAGACATTTTTTTGAAAACTAAAACTCTTATGAGGTTTTTCAAAGAACTGTTACGTTCTAAACCTTCTCAAACTGGGGCAAAAGTTTCAGGGTTAGAAAGAAAACCCGGCTGTAACGGGTACCCCATGAAATCAAGGGAGAACCTCACAAAGGGCTTTTGAGAACCACTGCAGCCGCATTACGTTCGAGGTGCAGGAGCAGGCGGGAGTGCTGGAGACGCCTTTCAGTAATGAATTCTGTCTACAAAACCACAAAACACCCAAGAGTTTTCATTTAAATAGTACTTTACCCCTGTCTTCTTAGTCTTATCTTGAAAAGTGCTCATCAACTCAAAAACACAAAGCATGTTGCTAACTTATCACTAATGGAAGTGGGGTGCTGTGACGGAGAAAAAGGACCGATCTCAGGAACAGAAAATCTAAGAAGAAAAGTCCCGCACCGTGCTGGGTGCTGGAGGTGCGAGGATGAGATGACGTCCTGCTGCCGAGGACCGACACAGCCGGCGCCACAAGAGCCAGGCTGCAGAGCCGCTCGGAGAGGGACAGCACGTGGGTGTGGGCTGGGGAAGGTCCGTCACGAAAGGCTCCCAGCAGGGCTAGCAGACCAGACAGGGCCAGGCGGGGCAGGAAAGGACCGATGTGGAGCAAGCGGGACAGGCTGCGTCCTAAGAGGGATGTACCCGGCTCATGTCACTCTGTGCTGCTGGGATTTGACATTCGGTGGAGTGGGGTTGGGGGAGAGGAAGGGGACTTGTGGGAGATCAGGTGGTTCACACGTGACCTGCTCAATTCCCTCAGCAGTCAAGAGGCAGACATTCTCACTGCTACCGACATGGGTACCTGAGAGGACCCCAATGAGGGGCAAGGGAACAACGCCTGCCTGGGCTTGCTCCATAAACGGGATGCAAAGGCTCAGCCCTGCTGAGAACTGGCAGCTCTTGACAGGTGTGGTCTCCTCCAAGAGGAAGTGCAGAGGAGGGGACCAACCAGACAGGCGGTAACGCCGGGAAAACAGCTGGGATTCTAAGAAAGATTTTCCAGGAAAATGTAACCCCGGGAGGTGAACATTTTCAGCTTTTTAAGTTATAGTCATGTTTAGAATTGAGAAGTAGAACATGGAGAAGAAACTCTGGGCAGCCCGCGTGGACACAAGTTCACGAGGACAAGGGCACAGGCCGTGAAGCACAAAGCCACCCTTGCACGCGACCTGGGACCGTCAGCACACCCCCGCTGCTGTCTCGTGCTGGGGGACCTCCGACACCACTCCACGACAGCCTCATGATGCAGGTGGGGGGCTGAGGCAAGACTCAAGCTACGTCCCATCCACAGACTTGGAGTGACAGCTGAGGGGTCTTCAAAAAGTTCATGGGAAGACTCGTAATGTCTTTCAATTCCACTTTTCCATGAACTTTCTGAAGCAGCCCCATATTACATATTTGGGGAGATAAATTTTCTGGAAAGAACATAGCAGAACTTCAACATCCCCCAAAGTGCACCAAAGTAGTAAAAAACAAACGGCAAAGACTTCTCAGTAAGTGAGAAAAGTCACTGCAGAGGCAAAAGGGAATTTAAGAAATTCTAAGTAGACCAGAAGAGAGGGTGGGACGACCTTGCACTGTGAATCCGTCCTAGTTACTCAGAACACCTAGGGTGGCCCTGCTGCGACACTTGCAGGAGGGGTCCCAGCCTAGACCCTTGTAGCATGTGGAACCACAGAGGTTCTGCTCTGGGAGTATTTCATTGACGAACAAACACCGCTGGGTTGTCCACACAGTTCTAGTGTGGGGTGTTGGTCCTTAAGAACACAGATGGTGACAATGCTTTCAGGTGTGGAGGTGACATTTGGGCAGATGGATGAAGGCTGATAAGGCGGTTTAGGACAGTTTCTTTGGGGAAAAAAATATCTATTTTGGCCAGGCTACAAAAGTGGAAAAGTTTCACAGGGAAAAATCCAAAGATAACACGGGTTTATTACTGGGCAGAACTACTTTGGGTCTCTCCCTTTTGATGCTTGGCCTGTAGCATCCTGAAAATATAAATGCAGGCGCACACCCAGAATCACGACTTAACACACTTGACTAAAGGAAAGAGAAGCTACATGGTGGCCACTTTTGAAAATCAGCACATTTGAAAAGGGAATCAGGGTAAAATTTTTCACGGACACTATACAACCAATGCACGTTCTCGCTCTCTTTTCCTTTTTTCTTACATTTTCCTTCCTTCTTGTTTTTTTGACAGAGAATGAGCCAGAGTGTCATAGGGAGCCACTCGCAGATAAATGAGGACTCTTGGAAGGTGCAGACGCCACTTTCTGAAGTGCCACTCCAGGGGCTCGGAACAGCCACACACAGGCGGGTGCACGCATCCTGTCCCCGTGAGGCGCTCACCTGGTGAACCTGCCGCGCTGGGTTTCTAAGAGGTGACTCCTTGTGAGGAAAACTCACGTAGCTTCTCAGACCTCCACACCACAGGATGTCATTAAAGGAGAGTCTGCCTCGATGAATCATCAGTACATACCGAGGAAGGACAGGAGCGAGTAAGAGAAAGGGAAAGAGGGAAAGAGGGAAAGAGGGAAAGAAGGAGCGTGAGCACACGAAGACAGCAGGCACAGGCAAAGCACAAGAGAAGGGGAGGGACAGCAAGGACAGCCTCCAGAGCAACTCCTCGATGCCGACCCGCTGGCCCCGACGCACGGATGCGACGCGGCAGGGTGTGCCCGTGCAGAAGGCACTCTACGGCTTTAGCTGTGCCACTAATTTGGTGGCAACTGTTACTTATCTTTCGTACGACTAAGCATTTAGACACATTTTCACGTTCCTTGTGCTTTGTTCCCAACTTCAGAGGTAACTTCATTCATTTATTCACTCACTTTTTCCAGGATTCTTCTTTGGGGGCTGGTGGTTATGGCGACTGGCACAAAATCTTTCTTCGTGTTACATCATACACTAAAGCTTAAGGAAGGCTCCTATCCCCACCACAGCAGGATCACCGGCTGCTCAGGCCTCTGTTGTTAATTAGTGAAATAAGATCCAAATACATCACTGGTGGGTTCGTACAGGACAGATGTGAAGACTAAGAAAAAAGTAAACACGTTGACAAAAGAATATACAGAAACCTAGTCCGCGACTTGTCCATTTCTCCTCCTGGTCACAGTCCTTAGAAGCTTTCATTCCACGGAGAGAGTAACGCAGCACGCACCAGCTGCGTGTAAGCACAGCAGCTTAAAAGAGTGGCACCAAAAGTAGCCCCTTCAAGATCCCGGCCATCTCACGGCTCACGTGCACATCACACCGTGAGAGAGAGAAGGGGAAGCGCGCTCCTTTCAGCTTTCTTTGGAAACAGTCGGAGCTTAATATTTGAAATCAATTCACAAAATTTCACTGACATCTTGAGCCAGCACAACCCTAGACCTTCAGGTGAGGAAGGCCACGCCATGGCAGGTTGCCATCTGCTTCATCTGCCGCACTGACCGCCTGCAGGACTCCTGCGAGCTTCAGGCAGCCCACGGGTGGTGTCAGCGACTCGCTCCAAGCACAGGGTGGACTGCAGCTGTGTCCCCTCCCAGCACCTCTCTGTGCTCATGACTCACACGAGCTGGCTCTCTGTTCAGAAAAGTACCTCGATGGCCTCTGATGTGAGAGGGCAGAATAAGGAGCAAGCCAACACGCCCCGCTTAGGAGTTCTGAGTTCACAGGGGCAGCCTGAGAGGGGACTAAGGGATCAACAAGAAAGAGAAGAAGGGACAGGAGAGACAGCGGAAGCCACCAAAGGAAAGCGAGATGGGAAGCAACGGTCCGCTGAGGAACATCCCCAAAGCAGAAAACGGCCAGTACCTTCTCATCAGGGCCACCTGCCATTTGGTTTTCAGTACCTGTCTGGCCTGGGCTACACGCAGCCTCACTGTCACATGTCAATCAAGTTTGCTCTACACTTGCCTGGGGTTGGGACTGCTTTGGGGAAAGCAAAAGAAGGGTGGCATGTTTGGGTTGAGGGGGCCAGCATGGGAGGGGATGACCACAGAGACTAAGAGGGGACAGCCAAGAAGCCATCTGCAGCATGAAGGAACCCAGGACTCCACAGGGTGGCCCTGGTGCCACTTTAACTACAAAGGAAAAGGCAACTCTATGAGGCAACAGGCATCTGGACAACAGGACTTGAAAGGAAGGAGGGGATCCTAGAACTTCTTCTTTTCTTTGGAGGGAGTGTCAGGATTAGAGCTTAATGAAGCATCCACCCAGCGACAGAGAGCCCCGAAGCTGTCGCGCCACTTCGTTTCATGGCAGTGGTACCATAAATGCCCCAGTGGAGGAGAAGCAGACGAGCGATGCTGAATGTCAGTGCTTTCATGACTGGGAACTCACCTGGAGAGAGAATGCCCGCAGAGCAGGAATCGGGATCAAGGCGGCCATGAAGAAGGCTGTGACGTTGCTGATGGAAGTGAGGGCGACGCTGGCTCCCGTGCGCTTGAGGCATTCTCCAGTCCTGTCCTGAGGATGAGAAACCACAGCACTGACAGCTGCACCGGGCAGGGTCCCCTTGGAGCACAGACCACGCGAGCAATTCAAACATGTGGTAAAATAACCCAAAAGTGTTTATAATGTTGGCATCAGAGGACAGGAGAGAGGTGTCACTGCCTCCCCCCCCCAGCAGCAGCATTATTCAGTATTGCCTACACGTCACGTGTTCTTCCTGGTTATTACCATCCAAAGCAGAAAGCCGCAAGATAATGATCTAAGTACATTTTTAATATGATTTTAAAGGGGCAGGAGGCAAAGTGACAGAAAACCTCAGAGAAGGAAATGTGGGCTTAGGAAAAGTTACAGCAATAAGGTGTAAAGTGTCACACTAAAATAAACTCCCATACTTCTAGAGTACTCCCAATGGAGCCCTTGGGGCTTCTCATAGCTAATACATGTCCTGAGAGTTTTCCAGCTTGATTTGTTTATTTAGAGCCAAAAGACAAGTCATCTGACTTGGGACTGAAATAGTTATTGGGACAGGTTGAGAAAAATTAAAGGACAAACACTCAGGAACACAGGAGACTCTGGGTGTCCCCAAAGCTTTCTTCTTTTGTTTTTCTATTACCTCAAAAGGGATTCTTTTATTCTGTCCGGTTTCACTAAATGCGTGTGCCAGAAGGAAAACGTCATCCACGCCAACTCCAAGAGCAAGAAATGGCAAAACCTGCAGTGACAACAGGACAGCGGTGTTAGACACGTGAGGTCCAGTTCGATGACTAAAGTGATTTCAAACACTGCCACCAGGGCCCCTCCAGCTACCCCCAGGGAGCTCGTGCTGGCTCATGGTGAACAGCGTCCTCGTATCAGTTGATATCCCCAAAGTCTCCAGCTTCACCTCACAGTAAACCTTGTACGTTGCTATTGCTGAGGTCCACGTACAATAACTTTTTAAAGTTAATAATGAGAAGGAATCTACTTCATCTAAAGCAGCCGTTCTCAGTGTGCTCCCTGCACCACTGGGAACTGGTTAGAGTCACAAGTTCTTGGCCCCACTCCAGACCCACTGAGTTAGAAACTCCAGGGCTGGGCCCAGCAAGCCCTCTGAGGATTCTAATTCCCACTGGAGTTTGAAAAGCGTGGCTCTAGTAAATGATATAAATTCCTGTAAGCCCATGAGACTCTCCGCCCACTGCCCAGGTGGTCTGTTTAGAGACAGCACTCCCCAGACAAGTGGCATCCTAGCGGAAAAGGCTGGAAGACCCTTCGGGTGAGATGGACACACAAGAAGGCTGGCGGGGCCGAGCCCGGGTAGGGGTGCTTGTCAACACAGTAAATGAATGGCTCCTTTAGTACCTGAGTTGTTGCAGCATTAAAGGAAATCCCGATCAATGAGCACAGGCCCAATCCTGCAGCCACTGACAGTGCAACCAACAGGACGCCAGCCAGCCCCACGGCACCCTGGGACTTGGAACAGTCCCAGCGCAGCATGGTTAAACAGGCATAGGCAAGCTGCAAGCAGAACAACGGGGCGAAGGAATGAGGGGGATTGGGGGAGGAGGAAGGGCACAGAACAAAAGCCAAACATTAGAATGTGTAATGATTCTAATGTTTTCCCCCACCTATCGCCCCAAATCAAAAGGTAGAACTTACTAAACCCAACAACAACAAAACTTTACATTACAGACGTCACACAAAATGATATGAGTCAAAGATGGGCAAACTGCAAATGGGAAAAAAAAATGCTTTACACGACCACTTTTTAAACTGTGATAAAGCTGAGCTCTCTCTGTCTCAGGTGCATGTGTATGTTAAGAGCAGTTAAAAAGCAGGAGCGGTCATGGAAAGGTAAAAAGTAAAAACCAAACCCAACCAAACCCAAGCCCCAGGAGCAGGCAATCGGTATCGTTACCATCAGTAAGTAGCCGCTGGCCACTCGGATGACGCTGACATCAGAGAAGGATTTTAGGATGTCGTCTAGGGTTGTGGTGGTGAAGGAAAGCACCTTCTGAGAGGAGTTCTGTGCGACGCTCTGATGGACCACCTGCGGTCACAACACAAGGCTAAACTCCCAAATGGAATTAAAGCCTCCACAGGCTTTAACAGCACAGACCTCAGGTGACACATCCCCACTGCCACTGTTTCTCTGATGCATTAAAAAAAGTTCTACATGATTTAGGTGGAGTGGAGGGGGGTCGAACTTGGACTAACATCAAACGACCCTGGGTCTAGGACAAGGAGGGCTACTGCTCACAATGAGAACGTGCCGTGGTGAGCCAGTGTCACCGGGTTCCCTCCAAGTGTGTCATTCACTCCCTGCCTAAGGCTGCCATCCTGCCTCCGTAACTCTAGAACTGATTTGTGGTCCCATCGGCTCCCCTAATCCAAAACAACTCATTCTTAGGGACACTCCTCCCCCTGCATCTGCTGGCCACTTTCAAAAGGTCACATGCAGCTCAGTAGAGGTCACTGCTTGGGAAACAAAGGCCAGCTCCGGTCACATGACCTGAGCAAGGGGACTGCAGCTGTGAACAGATTCTATGCCTTGCTAATGTTTTCCAGACACCTTTTCTTGCTAACCAGAAAATTTTAGAACAGCTCTGGAGTTCACAGTTGGTTGCTAAACACGTCTAAGGGAACCCCAGTCAGAATTTTTGTCTCTTAGATATTATCCTAAGGTTTTCAATATCAAGAACAAGAAATAATGATTCCATCCCATCAAGTTCCGAGAATTACAGCTTGTTTTAAAAATAAACCTAGTGGAAAAAATGTTTTAAATAATGGTACAAATGAAGAACTGCGCGACAAGCGGGTCTGGGCCCAGATTCAAAGGTGGCTTACCTCCACGTATGTCCTCTGCCAGGCCTCCAGGATGGCCGCAGCCTTGTCCTCGTTCCAGTTGATATGAGAGACGTACTCGTAGCCCTTGAAGTGCTCGTACATCTGCTTGGGAGTCATCAGCTGGAACATGGTCTGCAAGGCGTGGGCACTGGGGCGGGTGGGAGCACGGCATCAGCATTCCCAGGAAGCCCAGATGAGCGCCACCCCCCCCCATGGGAGGCAACTCTCTCCTTCTACGTGAGCACGTGTTTCCATTCAAATGGGACCAGGATGGTTATTTTATTTAAGAGATTGAGTGTACCCTATTAAAGGTGTAACCTTACAAACCTTTTACAGATATACCCAAAATCCAATTAATAGGCAATTTCCTTTCTCAGTTTCTATTCCATGAGACAGGAAGGGGAGAGGAGTAGATAGCCTGGCCAGATACATAGTGGGCTCAGCAGTGCACACCTGTGGTGCAGAAGTCCCAGACGACGGCTTTCCCAAGGGAGAAATCTCCGACAAGACGCCTGACACTTGACTGACCATAGTGCACAAAGGATAAGTCTTGCTCAGCCTTTAGTTCTCAACAATATGTGACGCTGTGCGGCCCACATCATTTAATGTCATATGCTATGACCAATGTCTCCTGCCCACTGTACACTTGCCCCCATTTTCTACATATAATGAGCAGGTCTCCTAAAACCCTAAAGTCAATAATTACAGTCTTGATGAAAACTACAAATCCATTCTTGAAAAATTTCCCACAGGGTGCTTTTACAAGCTGGTTTGGTCTGCTAACATTCCCTAATATTCGATTATGCCAGACGGCTAGCTAGAACAACAGTTAAGTACTAATACAAATACCACTGCAGATGTCAGAAGGGAAGTGGTTTTTGAGGAAAGGAGGAAAAATGGATGGCTGGGATCTTACTCCGTGCATCGCATTACCTGACAAGTTTTCCAGTGCTGTTCTTGACGGTGCCACCCACCACCAGCTCCTCCTGCCACTGCATGTACTTTCTGGATAGCCCATGACAGCCACCATTCAACACGAGGGCCACATCAAGAGGCTGGAGTAAAAAGAGAGCCACACAATTATGGGACTTAGTAGGCAGGTCACATGCCTTGTTAAAATCCAGTGCATTAAGGGCTTTTTTGTCCAGAGAGAACGTCAATAACGAGGCTAATGAGAGGCGTATGGCAAATCTTACGGCAAAATTCAGCTCTGTCAACAAACGTAGTTCTATAGACAAAAAGGGTCATGGAGGATGAAATCTTAAAAATGAAAATCATAAGGAGACCTATACAAGGAAACCGAGTGTTGCTCTCTGCCCCTTCCGACAACTATGGATGACTGTACTCACTTTGGTTGAATTTTTGTTGGGGGCTGTGGCTGGGCAGTCTGGATCGGCCGGATTGAGGCAGGGACGGTCCATGTAACCATGACCAACTTCAGCCTTATTCAGCATTTCCTCCCAGCTGTCCACTTGATAGTTTATTTTCTTTAACTCTTCTAGGAATTCCAAAGGGTCAAAGTTTGTCCACCGCAAAGGAGGTTTACCTCTGCAAAATAAATCAGGAGACGAGACCATGAAAAGAGGTTTCCAAACCCTTAGTACAGTAGTAAGTCTGCATATATTGCATCTGTGCTACAAGAGGCTTATTGGTAATTCTGCAATTCTGGGACCCTGGCATTAAAAAAATAAATCTTTCTTTCCAGTATATCTGTATGCAAACTTAAGTCAGTATGGCAAGCAGAGGACTTATAAACTAACAAAGGCGTTAAAGAATACTTAATTGCCAATAGATTGTACTTAACATCTAAAAATGAAATTAGCCAACAGATACTTCTAAGCAGAAGACTAACCAAAATTTTTTAAAAAGAGGGGGGATCACAATGTCAAAGTAATACTTGCCAGCCTAACGAATGATTTGTCAATGTCATCAGTCACAATATTTGATCTCTGCTACCTTTCACAATCCCATGCTCATGAGCTCTCTCTGACAGCCTGGCTATCAAGCCAGCAAGCCCCCTGCAGCCCCTGCCATCCGCACCATCACAGCCACTTCCCCTACACTCACTTTTGAATTTGTACTGTTGACAGACCAGAAAGGCTTTTGGCTGCCTGGTATGTGGTTCAAACCACACTGTAGCTGCTTAACCAGGCTGAAGTCATTATTCAGAATATCCCAACCAGAAAACACAAAACCCCTTATTTCCCATCTAAAACTGTACACTGAAGGTCAGGTGATGGCCACTGCAAATTGCTTTTGCAGATATGTGCAAGCCAGGAGAGAAACAATAACCCAAGCACTAACTCTTGCATAATTAAACTGAAAATGCCTACACTGATTAACAATTATTCTTTAAATGATGCGGTGTATATAATATCCAACTGCTAAACTGTGAAGCATCCCCTACCACGGCCTTCAAAGGCAGCGGATTTCCCCCTTAAATGCCATTAACGTGGTCCAAAGAAAGGCTTGCATTTTACTCCACAGGAAGATCATCAACTTCAACTCAAAATATTTAGTTCTGACATGTACCCACTATTAAACTCTCTCCTTAAGTTAAATGCGTAAGTGCCCAGTCTGCAAAACTGCAAACATTTTAGAGTTAAAAATCACACATACTCTGCAACAATTTGCATTTTATTTGCATATAAATAGGCTGGTAAAAGTGAATGAAATTTAATGATGCCTACAGAACTTTTTTTCTGAAAAGAGGAAAAACATTCTGCTGGAATCCCATCTCTCCCTACTATTGACTCAAAAAATGCACATGGAATTTCAGTGTTTTCATTTCTTGTTCAAAAGTAGAATAGAATAAACAATGATAAGCAACATTAGAAACACTGAGTCCTAGAGTTTGGAAGTCACAGATATTAGAAAACACCATCACACACTTACAGGAGGTAGGCTGTCCCAGACTGTAACTTTGCCCCTTCCCAGAAGCAGTCCAAAGGTGTAATAATTAAACAAGGGTAAAGATATTCTATTATCTGTCAAAATTAAAAAAGAAGAGGTCATGCATTAGGCTAAAACATACCACTGGGGTGTATTTGAGAATTTTTGAGAAATTTTTGCAAACGACCAAGAAAATATACCTGATCCATGTAACCTGTTTCTGTGATGAGCTCTCCTGATTTGTAACATAAATGTTCCAATTTCCACTGCCTATTAAAAATTAAAAACAGATATAAAAATTTCTTGTTGTAATAAAGTAAGGATGTTAGTGCAAAATCAGAATGACAGAACATCAGAACAAACCACAACTTCGATCACTTTTAAGCATCTGTCAAAACGAGCAGAGCTTTTGCCAAGTAGAGAACCAGCAAGCTTGCTTTAATGAATAGATAATACTCAATTGTAATTAACATGTGGGGTGTTTATGTAAATGAATGTTACCAAAGTACTTGAAAAGTCTTGTTTTCCTAAGTGTTCTCCCAATAATCTTGTTTACACCATTAATCTGCTTTTCTACATACATTAAACAACTCCAGGGCAGCACAGCTGAATTATCACAAATTCAAAGTAGGTGGGGACTAAATTAGTCAGGTTTATAATGCATTGACATATATGCAGGTGGGGAAATATTACTTTTCTACTGGCAGATAATGTCCTTATTAATAGGTAGTGTTCAAAATGAACTCTTCTGCTCTTAACCATGTATGTTGTAAAAAACATTTGCCAAGCAGATCAAATTCCCACTTTACAGTCTCTTTTATTCTTGTCTTACAGAAATGAGACATTTAATATACATGATAAATGTATATTAAAATGATATATTTAATAAATATACAGGTCAAGATTCAGAGTTTTGTTATTTCTAAAAGAGTGCTATATATAAGCCCACGCCTTTCCACGTGTGTAGAGAGATAAGTCTAACTCGAAAAAGAGGAAATTTGGAAGGGGTGGGGATAGGAAATCCAAGAGAAGGAAAAAAAAATCAAAATAAAAAACTCTCTCCAAATTGCTCCTAAGGGAGGCCTGTCTTCACCCAAAGGAGCTTTCTGGACTTTACAGTCCCCTCAGCCCCCTGCTGAAATGCCACCCTTCCACTGAGCTTTCTCTGACCAGTGCTGATGAAAACCACCCCTTTCTCTTGAACTCTAGAGCACCAGGTTGGCTCCTGCTTGGCACTTGGAGCACCTGGAGCAGAGACTGCCAGCGCTGGGCTTTGTACATGCCTCCTAATTGACGTCATTCCTTTCCCTGAGAGCAGAACTTAAATACCCATCCATCCCCCCACCCAACCATGTATCTATCTTTTAATTCTACATGGCATCAGTATGGAATAACCAGCATTAAGTAGGTTCTCAATTATCATCACTTGATCAACTGCTTGAGAAGGGCACAGTTGCACACTAGAAAAACCACTGGGCTTGGAGCCAGAATAAAAGGGTTTGAAGCCCGGCTCTATCATTTAATAACTTTATGAACTTGGACAAATGCTTTATAATCAGTCTAATTCCCAGTTTTCTCATCTAAAAAATACGATGGGTTGAACTACGTGTTCTTTAAAGTCCAACACTTCTCAGGGGGCCATCTCAGCTTAAGAAGACTGTGATTTCACATCTTCTGAAGTGTGTGACAAGCCCCTCAAAGCAGGGCCCACGGTGTAGGGACACGTCCGCATGCTTACAGTGGCCCTGGACACTGCCTCCAGTTCCCCACAGGCCTCCACTAGCAAACTCAGTGGAACTGGCCAGGAGTGGCTTCCTCGAGCGCTCGTCACAGACTGGGGGCGAGACTGCCTGACACAAGGGCTGAAACACCTCCTCGCACCTCCCGAAGCCCCTTCACACATATATCTGATCTTGACAGCACACACGATCATAAACCTAGTCTACAGACGTGGAGACAAGGGTATGCCAAGGACACGTGGCTTGTCACGGGCTGTGCTGCTCCCTAGGGTCCAGTCTCAAGCTAGAATGGGTCTCAGAGTCAGTCCAGGTTAGTCCACAGGCAGCAGAGGTTAGAGCAGAAACGAGTACAAATCCTAACTCTGTCCCCTGCACTGGTTCTCCTGGCTCCTGAGCATGCCCACACTGCCACTTCCTCACCTCTGCTGTGAAAGCTGAACCGTGCTGTCCCGACTCCTCAATTAAGAGGCTAGAAAGCCTAGCAAAGGGGATGGATTAGGTGATGCCAACTTAGTGGTCCCCTGAAAATGGGGTTTAAGTGATGGCAATCTCAACAGGCAGTTGACAGACTCTGAACACCCACCCTGTTCTAAAGGCTGGGGGACGAGGGGACGGGATGAGGTCCCTGCCCTGCAGTAACTGAGTTTAGACACACTAAAAAAGAAAAAAGACAAGACTGTTAGTATTGTTCCAGAAGTCTCCCTAATCTTTTACTCTACCCACAGCACTGTTAAATTGGCTGTGATGCTAAAGGCTGACTTTTTAAAAACTTGTATGTGGATCCACCATATGTAGCCTGTCAGTAAGAATTCCCACGGTGGCTCAACCCCTTTGCTTTGTGACACACACCAACCGTGAATACAAAGTAACCAGAAATAACTGCTTCCTTTCTTCTATCTTTTTCTATTCTTTTCTCTGCATTGTTTGTAAGTTAAATAAAAGCAACTCAAAATGTAACTGCTCCAAAAATGTCTTAAGCAACAAAGATAACTACCATGTTAACAAAATATTTAATTTTAAAAAAAATCCGAAGCAATGAAACATCTTATAGCCTGGGTATATAGCCACCCAAGTAGAGCAGGATCAGTGTCACTGGGGATAGTGCCAAAATACTTATTGAAAACACATTATAAAGTAATGTACTTGCTTTGTTAACAAACTCTAGAAACAAATCAAGATGAAAAAAAATCATCTCAGGTACATTTGCGGGATAACCTTATTTACCAAAATAAAGGGGGCTGAACCAGCAGCCTCTCCCCAGCGCCTCACCTGCTGCACACGTCCAGGTGGACTCAGCTGGCCTTACCTGTTATACATGTACACGTGGACTCGGCTGGCCTGGAGCGCCGAGTCCAGGTGTTGGAGGAGCGCTTCTGTGGTCAGGACATTAGCACCTTCTTCTTTCGGGGTCTGTATCATGAGCTGAGGATTAAACATAGCCTCTTCTCCAATCTTCTGGCGAGTATAATTTAATTCACGACTTACTCGTCCACCAACTGACAAACATGTACAGGTTTCAATTAGAACAGCAAAACCACTGCAAATTAACGTTCTATCTGTTACCTCCCTCACAGACATGGGATACACAGTAAACTCAGCTCAGGCAAACGGCTGATGTTTGAGGAGTAACATTTACTTTATTATTAACGGCAATGTTAACTTCATCAATCTTAACATATAGAAAATATTCACGAAGCCTGATAATGGCTATGTGCTTTGTGCACATTCTAAGAGGAGTGGGGAAAGGAAAACCTGAGACAACTTTTCCTTGCAGACCAGACCAAATAACCCTGTTACAATTTCTTTCACTTGTATAAACAATGTGCCCTGCAGCACATTTCAAGATAAATGGCTTCAATTTACACTCTTCTCCTAAGTAATCTGGCAAGGGTAACAAGGAAATGTTTCTCCTCCATGGAAAAAGAAACAAGGAAAGGTGGCAAGAGTGTGTTCAGCACAAAACTTGCCAGGAGAAGATAAATAATGTGATTCAAGTCAGATGCACACGGGGACCCACTTGAGAGGGACAAATATATCAGGAGCCTGGTTCCATCAGGCTCAGCTGGTCAGCGTCCAGAAACCACAGGTGCCAGGTTCTGAGTCACCTGGGGCTGGGCGACCTGTGTTTGGAAGCTCCCCAGGTGATCCTGAACCTGCTGTGGAGGCTGGGAAGCCCCAGCTGGCTGGGTGTGCTTGTGCAACAGGTGGCCAAGCCGTGGACACCAGTCCTGCGAACTGCTTTTTTCTTTTCCTCTCCCTGTTACATCCTCAGGCTCAAGCTTCTATTCAATTACAGTTCTGGACTAAGCCAAGCTCAGAATGCTGCACCTGCGCTAGGAGGTATCTCAGGAAGTTACAGAAAGAGGATCTTAGTGCCCCTTCCCCCCACCCACACCCTCCAGGGCAAAGACACTGAGTCTGAATAGCTCCTAAAGTCACTGATAGTGAATGTTTACTGAAAAGCAGGCCTTCAGCTATAGTTTAGAAAGAGCTCAGTGATCGTAGCTTTCCCACGACGAGGAATCCTTTTTCTTCAAGTTTAGTATTCAAGGACATAAACATTTGGTTTGGGCAAGTAAATAAGTGCTGGGAACAGGGGATTGTTTAGTTCTCTTGGCATATTTTATAAACAAGGGGCAGGCTAGAAAGCAAATAATGCCCTCATTAGGAAAACTAGTGCAGATTCACGGACTGGCAGGGGTCTGCGCAGGTTCACGCCTACGCCAAGGCCACCGCAGGGCTGAGAGGTGAGGTTTCTTTTGCATACTGTGTGTGGGATGAGGGACAGATGTATTGGGTGGTTGTTAAAAAACGTGAAGACTCCTGGGTGCAGAAAACTTTGACAAATGCCATGGGGAATTGCCGAGGCCAAGTGATCAATCTGAAGTTAGAGGAAGACCACAGGAAACACTGGGAAACGACTTGCATCAGAGGATGCATATGCAGAAAACCACCAGCCTTCCTCAGGCCCTACCGCAGCCTCCGAAGGCAGGGTCTTGTCATGCTGGCAGTCACAGTGCATCATATGATACGGACTTTTGATCAGTTAACTAGTGGACTGTTTGACTCAATCCACATCCTCTACAGGTGGAGAAGCTGTTAGAGACTAAAAATCCAATTACTAATCCAGGTCACTTCTGAAAAGCTACAGCTGCACACCAAGGAGCTCGAGGCAGCCTTGCTCAATCCCTTCCTTTTTTTCTGGCGACATCACATCTAATGCCCCAAACCTAGAAATCATTAGTTTCCACCTGCCTCCTCAAATACAGGCATAGCACACGACATTTCACTCTGCTTACAAAGTTACACTTCCTTTTACCATTAATGGAACTTAAAACTTCAGGCAACTTAAAATCATGATGGTAAAAACAAACAAGAAAGCAACCCCACCCGCTCAGCATAGGGACCTAGGCTGTGCCACACCCTGCCTCTTCCAGCAAGAAACACTCCTCCGCAGGATGCCACCCCCAGGCCTTCGCAGAGCAGCTGCCTGTCACAGAAATAGAGATGCTGATGCCACATGGAGTGGTGGGAAAGGGGGAAGGTACTCCAAATAGGATGGCCAGGGAAGACGTCAGGGAGGTCACATTTAAGGTGACTTTGAAGAGCTGTGGGAACAGTGTTCTGGGCAGAGGATCTCAACTGCGAAACCCTCATGTTTAGCTTGCTGCAGGAAAAGAAAGGAGGCAAGTGTGGCCAGAGCCTGGTGAGACCATAATTATGTCATTCACTTGCCTGCACTGGTAGACTTAGCTCCTTCTCAGGTATACTTGTGTCATAAACTGCACAGACATTCATATGTTCTTACATCAGTATTCGCCCAAGGAGCTCTGGAGCAAGGTGCCAGAAACAGAAACCCCTCTGGACAGGGCACTTTTACGGACTTGCCTGACTTTTGCTACCCCAGAGAATGACTATCCTAAATTACTGCTGACTGACAGCCTGGAGCTGTTCATTACCTTGCTGCCCACCCTCCTCACCATCCAGGAGCACGGAGCTCTGCGCCCAGGAATTCCCACAGAACCCACTTCAGATGATTGAGATTACAGTCGTGGTCTGGGGCAAAAGGTTTTCTTCCCTTCTCTTTTCCATTTTCAAGGTCAGAGTCCTTATGTATTTAAAAAATAATCTAATGTTCATGAACTACTCAGAGGAAAACTACTGAACAGAATGAACCATAAAACCGATATCTGTCATGTAGATGCAGGTGCAGGGAGCCAAGTTAACAAGACATTACTGCCATGTGTGGTCTAGGGACAACGTATACCTGCTTCCCCTTTTGGGGGGTTTATTGCTGTTTCTTGATTTTTCTTCAATGAACATGTATAAAATTAAAGACTTCAAGATGATAAAAAAGAAAAAAGGGAAAAAGAGATGTGAAAATTACTTGGTAGAGATCTGATTTAAAAACTAGCTCCCTGCAAAAATAATATGCATCTACATCATATCCTTTAGTTCTCTTATTTTCTTCTCCCTCTTCATTCACCCAACACAACAATTTTAACAATAAAACAACAACCAGCCTCTTTGAACATGACTCTGGAAACATGGCATCTAAGGATCCTGAGAAACAAAATAGCCTTTCATGGTGGTGTGGTGCTTTCCATCTGCACAGCCTTCAACACTCATTATTTACTTATTTAGAAATATTCTGGTTGCTGCTGCTCCTCCACTGAGGTGGGGCCAGCTGTACTGGACAGGCAGCAAGAATGGGGATCAGAGGACCCAGGTTCTCAGCACTGCCGCTTGTGGCAGAGAGGTTTGGGACAAGTCTCATGACAGTTGAACCTCAAGAACTGTCTCTGTAAAATGGGGATAAAATACTACCACTAACCTCACAGGATGATGTGGGGATTAACTGACAATGTATGTGAAATCTCCTGAACCCTTACCCAGAAGCTGAGCAGGTGCTCTTATCACAGAGCTCACTCATGTCATTGCCCTCACTTTACAGAAGAGGAAATATAGCTGCAGAGCTGGCGTGACGTGCCATCCAGCTAATAAGAAGCAAAACTGACCCCTTAACCCCGAGTCCAACTGCGAACCTGGGTACAGCAGGAAAGAGGTGGCCTAGGAGCAACAAATTCCGAGTGTCGGACCATATACATTAAGCTCATAGCTAGAACTTTTATATATATATTCTCACACAGAAGAGGGAACCTTCTTTTTTTTTTTTTTTTTTGATCGCAACCCTTGGTGTGGTGTTGCCCGCACCGCGCTCAGCCAGTGGGCACACCGGCCATTCCTATATAGGATCCAAACCCGCAGCGGGAGCACTCCTGCACTCCCAAGCGCTGCACTCACCCGAGTGCGCCACGGGGCCGGCACAGCTAGAACTTTTAGAATGCATGAAAATATAACACAAGACAAATACCTGGTATATTTATTTAAAGGACAATGATATCACCTCAGAGATTCTTCTCTGCCACTAAGGAGATGCAGTTTTTTCCAACAGGGCCCCGTGGGCCTGCAGCGGACAGGCCCCATTTCCTTCTGGTCTCCAGAGGGGCTTGTCTTAGAGGGGCAGAGAGATAGGGCACAGAGAACAAGCATCCCTCAGTGTCTTTACCTGCAAATTCTGCCATCTCACTCTCCAAAAATCAGAGACTTAAACCAATTCTTTGAAAGAGGCAGGGTACAGAGCATCACTTCTGCAAAGAACTTCTTGAGCCTTTCCTTGCCAAATCAAGCCAAGCATGGTTTTCCAAAGAGAAGAAGGGTCAGCACGGGTAGGAAACCACTCAACCCAGGGGTCCATACCTCCGGGCCAGTGCTACTCCAATCCATGGCACTCAGGAGATGTTCTCCTGCTGCATCATTCCTTAGCACAGCCTTCTGCAAAGAACTTGAAATGTCTATGGCATTCATGCAAAAAACCTTTAAGCAAAAGCTTATTGTGACTCACATAAAGATGATCTGCGTGACCAACCAAAGTTTTAAGAAATTCGAAGTCACTTAAGAGAGGTACTGTCTCCTGTCCGCTCACCTCTGTATGTGGGGAGCAGAGGCACAGCAGAGGCACTGGTACATGCTCAAAGTGTGCTGAGTGAATAAATGAAGGAAAGTCTCAATACAGAGCCTGGGGAACAGGCAGTCATCTGTACAAGATATTAATTTCCTCCCAAGTCTTTAAAAAGTCAGTAAAAACAAGTGATCCTTTCAGCCTGAAAAGTAAGAGCCCAATTAGGGAGTAGGGTCTGTGTATATGCAAGTATATCATTTGCATTTGACTGATCCCATGAATTATCCAACGGCCACTAGAGAAATTTTCCTTCCTTGAGTGACTTCAGGTCTTTCCTTCAGTGTTGCAATTAGTTATTGTGAGGGCAAAAAAGTACAAATCTCTAAAGGGTGTAACTGCAAAATTATTAGCATTGGCTCATTCTCTAAATTAAAAAATAAAAAAAAATGGAAGATTCAGCAACTTGGGTGACTGGCTGAAAACTCATGGGCTGTGAGTTTTAGTCACTCTTCCACTCATGACTTTCATTCATGAAGAGCCAACTGCTGCTTAAGCTTCTGGGCTGTTCTTCTGAGATTGTGCCCTTGGGTGTTGCCATGGGCAAATGCAAGAATCAGATAGCTCAAAGAGACTTTCCCTGCATGAAGTGAGCCCAGTGAGATGACAACCACAAACACAGGACAGGGACACAGGTACCCCCCTGAGCCAAACCACATGAGGGAGGGCGTGGGCTGGGCGCAGGTAGGGCGCCCGTGCCGCATGGAGGCTGCGCTGCCATGCACTGCCCTCTGTCGTCCACCTCGCCCCATGGCCTCCTCTGCAGACCTTTCTCTGAAGCCCACCTGCCCGCCCTGTCGGACAAGCAGGTGAGCCCAGCACTATGCCCTCACTGTGGCAGCTCCGAGTGCCATCAGCTCCCAGGATGACACTGCCTCTGTCGGGAGGCCCCTTCTTCAGTCACTGCTGTGCAGGGACAAGCGAAAGCTGTGCATGACCCCATCTGTGACAGGCCCAAGGACATTCTTGGAGGGCGCAGCTGGAAATGGCCTCTCTCCCCAGCTGCATACTTGCCAAGCTGTGAGAGCCTCAGGTCCTGCCGACCTCCCCGATGCTGCAAGCAAGCAGATGCAAGCCCAAATCCCATCACTGCAGGAGTGAGGCACGGCGGGTGGGACACGGCACGGCTCACTCTGCCACACGCCACCAGGCAGCAGAACCTGTGGCCTCAAACAGCCTGTTTCCGTCAGGCAGGTTCTTAGTTCGTAGTTGAGGCCTTCTAGCATCTTCATTCAAAAAATAAACACAGAAAGCATCCCAACATCAACAAAACCTAAGTGCTCTCTCGGTGGGCTCTCCATCACAGCATTTGGGCTGCTTCGTAGCATTAACCCTAGTTCCCTTCTCCCAGCTTCTGTGGAGCTGACATCACCTCTCAGCTGGGAAGTCTTCTTGCCATCACCCAGCCTGGGCTCCTTTTCACTGGCCTCCCATTTGAGCACCCACGGGGGAGAAGACAAGGTGATCCCACCTCGCACGGAGGCTCCCTGGCCGCGGTGGAACACCACGCTGGCCTGCTTGATCTCCCGCACCGTCCCTTCCTCGGCGTCTGTACAGGGAGACGCACATCACTGGGGGCCACTTTCATGATTTTGTTGTCATCGGGATTAGCTGGATTAGGGGCCGGTACATAAGGACCCCCTGGTGCTGTGAGGAAGTTTCATCACCGGGTCAGCGTGGTGTGAACTATATTCTGTCAACACCACCAGTCCTTATAGCTACCAACCCACTCCCCCGAAAAGGGCGGAGGGGGAGGGGTGGCAGAAAAAAAAAATTCTTCGAGTGCAAAATGTATGAACTCGTCATAGCAATAAATCCCCCACCATGCACTTCAAAGTGTGTGAGCCATTCAGGACTGTCCTGTCAAACAAGAAGCCTATGTGGTTTTTAAAAATCCATACATAAAGAGTGTAGAGGGTAATTTAGTGTCGGTGAGTGAAAAGGAGCATATGTATAGCTACCCAAAGGGAACACACACACGCACACACACACACACACGCACGCACGCGCGTACACACACACACACACACACGCACACGCACGCACGCACGCACACACACAGGCCCTTTCCTAAACCTATCAAGCAGTTTGGGAAGAAAGTTGCATTGCTGAAACCTTCTATTTTGCTCAATGCTAACACCTCCAAGATGGTTAGTTCCTTTTCTTCCAAAGGACAAACTCTATCCCATCCAGCGGGGATTTCCCCACATTTAATGTGAAGGAAAAAGATGTGGGAAGGAGAGTAGCAGAGGGAATACTGTGGGGGTGGGAGGATGGGCAGAAAAACAAAAACAGAACTTTTAACTCCTTTTAAAACTTCAGTGACTGAAATGTTTCCTCCAGGGAATCGTTTGGCCCATTTACCTACCCAAATCCCCCATCCTGGCCCCCACTCATCTGGAGCCCGCGTGGAGTAAACACAATCTGTAGAGAAGGTAGTGGGGTTTCTGCAAGTGTGCGCCTGCATGTATGTGTTTTATAGAACAGTCCCTCTTGCACAGAACTGGGCTGTTCCATCAAAGCCGTATCTGTTATATTTCTGTCTTTCTCTTCTGTTTGGCGTATTCACCAACAAGAGAAAAGGAGGTAAGCTTTGGCGGCCCTGACCTGCAGCTGAAACACAATGCTTTCGCACAGCCCTGCCGACCCCTGACATAAATTTTACACCGCAGCTGGCATTTACACACTCAGCATTACCATATGTATAGCTGCTCGGAGCTAATTATGCTAATCACCTGTCTAACTTGCTGCAGCGAAAAATGGTTGTATTTAGCAGTCCAGTGCCTACCAATGCAGCTTACTGTGTGGCTGAAATGTACATTCAGACGGCCCTGAATGGCAAGATTTTTCCACGTTGCTGGCTACATTCAGGCCTCAGAAAAATTTATTCAAGTCAACTGGTTTCGGTCCGCAACAAAAAAGTTACGAGAAAAAAGTGAGTGTGTTCTTGCCCTAACATTCTGGATCTGCTTGCAAGCAAAATGATAAATCAATTGGTGTGGGAAACAAAAAGGGAGAGAGATTTCTTTTGGGAGCCATGTGAAACTGTAGCCTATTTAAAAAAAAAAAAAAAAAAAAAGAAAGAAAAAAAGGGAAAAAAAAAAAGGGTCATCCTATTCCCCAAATCTCTAGAAAGAGCAGTTAATAGATATTTAGCCCTAATCCCAATTCTCTCAAATTGTAAGCTGTGTTTGCAATTAAGGGAGACGTTATTAAACATGTGCATTTTTTTTTCTGGATCATGTGTAGATTAAAATGGTGGTATCATATTTATCATTTTTTACTTGTTACAACAATGTGTGAACCTCACGGGGAAAAAAATCAAGTAAAAGGAAATAAATAATTTCTTAGGTAGCTAGAAAAAATTCTTTTGTTATTTTCTCTCTTAGAAAGCCTTTATTTAAAAAGAGGCTGTGTGATGTCTATTTTGTAAAGGTTTCTGGTTTCCCACTAAAGGAGCAAAAGAAATCAGGGAGTGGGGGTGGGGAAGATGGGAGAATTAAAAAAAAAAAAAAAAAAAAAGAAAGAAAAAAGTGATGGTGAGGGAGAGAGAAGGAGTCAAGAAGGGTACATTTTCCTTAATCCCCCACTTCCTGTTTTTATCATCACTATTTCCTAAAGTAGTTTCTTTTGGATCACTCTGTAAGAATGGATTTCTTAAAATCAAGATAATATTAGTGCAGGTATTTTAACAATTCCCTAAATTCAAACTGAAATCTCATTTCCTCCTCACTAACAAAATGTGTTCATGTTAATTTAAAAAAACCCCGAGTCTAGTCAGCCTAAGGACTGCTTAGTATTAGGTTATTTGGATGGACAGACAATGTCTAGGGACTCCAGTTTCCTTTTACTGCCCGCAACATTGTAAAACACATTTTACCAGAGGGTGGCCCAAAATGCCCAGTTTCTTTCTCACCTTCAAATGATCATCATTAGCAGACTCCTTACATCAGAAATCCAGAAAGGAGGAGCAAACTGTAAGGCCATTTATTTTGCAACGTATCTTAGGCTACCCCCCAGGGCTACAAAACACCAGAGCAGCCTTGTGATAAATCTTAGGTTTACACACAGATGGTGCACCAACCCAGCAGGCTTTCTCCAGCAGTGTAGGAGGTCCTGAAGGAAGCTTAGCCTCTTCTGCCTTGCTTGCCCTTACCTTTCAACTTAACAGCAGATGAAAAGCTGATACAGTCACTTATAAGATGCTGCTATGGCAAGAGCTTTCTCTTCGCTGCCCACTCCTCTATCTGTTCAGCATTTTATAAACTTATCTGACCCAATGAAACAACATTATCCAAACCACATCTTGCTCGCTTTGGCATTCAAATTCAAGTTGCTATTCTTTGCCATTCCAAAGTGTTAATTTACCTGGGTTTTGTAGTTCCAAATCTTGACCATGCAGCCAAAAGCACAAATGACACAACTACTACTGTGTTTGCTTGCTGCAAAGCAGAGGGCTTACCCCTCTCTTTCCCTCTCAGTCTCTCGCTCTTCTTAAATAGGAGATGGACCACCCTGCCTCGTGGCACAGAACAGTGTTTACATTGCAAGAGTTGACTGTGTAATACATCTGGCATTTTTGGGCAGGATTCCTGAGCTAGGGGCCAGAAGCCCTTAAGCAATGATTTAAGGGGAAAAAATCATTCACATTAACTAACAAAGCTCATTTCCAGTTCCTTTTGCTTACTTTTGTACATGTTTCATCAATAACTGAAAACTATCTTGGTTGCTTAATTGGGTAAGTCTACCGCTTTTTTTTTCATTTATCGTAACAATAATAAACAGAGCTTGTGCGAAGGTAAGGACTTGATTCTCAGTAGCCAGTGGCGTTATGGGACGCATATGCAGTGTAGACTATTCACCGACTTATCTGCCTCCCCATTACAAATCTCTCCATCAACAAACTTGTCATTCATTAGCAGGTACCTGATTGCCACCAATGATAGTTTCCCTAACATATGACAGCTATTTTTCCAGCTATGCTCTAAACCCCAATTAAAACAATATTGTCATAGTCCTTCCTGAAGGGACTGAGGATGGATGCATCTCTCTGTATACCAGTCTCCTACTGAAAACTTCCACAACAGTCAAGTAGCTTCAGCGGGAGCAATCTACTGTTCTGAAAGACTAATTACTTATGTCAAACCTAGTGAAAGGATACATATAGAAAAAACTAGACATTGCAGTGGAAAGGGAAAAAAAGCTCCCTAATTCCAATTTAAGGGGAAAAAAAATCTAATAAGTATTATCCTAAAGCACCCAAGTCCAGAGATTAAAAGCAAAGAACAAGTAATAGAAGTGTTTATATTTTGATGACCACAATTATATCTGTGTAGCCAAGGAGTGGTACCACTGAGAAATTCCCATGGAGTTTGCTCCTCCTCAACAGGCAAAACTGCCTTCACTAGCAAAGCCCTCTGCTCTCTGGGATGTCAACCAAGACCTCTTGTGAGAATGGACCATCTGAGGCTACAGAGTCAGCCAAAATTTGGATAAGGAAATCCGTCTTCTCCAATCTCTGCCCAAGCTCCATGTTCCCATTGGCTTTGGTGATAGTTCCATCCAGGGAAAGCCTGAAGGAGGGTGCCCAGAGGGGGATGCTGTGGTTAATGTTTTACTTACCAACTCAGAAATGCCACGGGACCCAATTCTTTCATATTTCCTACGCCACAGTGATTCATTTTGCACTCTCTTTGGTGGTTTGGTGTGGACTAAAAGAACTTGCCAATGGATTCTATAGTTACCTTAAAAAGTCCATATACATGCCATGATTCTCCAGTAGGGGAAGCACATCTTCTGCTGACAAGAACCCATCAAAGAGTACGGTGGTCCTGAATCCAACCCTAACCGAGGTAAGAACCCCAAGGATGCAAACGGCAGCTCTGCATCTGGTATCTCCCACAGCTTTTTTGAAATAATAAATTTTCTAATTCCCTCCTCTCCATTTGTGATGAACCAGACTTACAGATTTCAGATTTCACACTAGTCACTCCAGAAATCCACCAGGGAGGAGATGACTTGGGCAGTAAGTGGGTGGTGGAGGGAGGGGAGGGGAGGGGAAGCAGAAGAGGTTTGGGAGCCAGGAGGGGCAAAGGAAATAACAACAGAACCGCACAGGTAGCGGATTATTAGGGCTGTCTTACATAGCAGGAATGCCCTCAACTTCTTCTCCCCCCAAATAGTGTCAGAATAGTGCCAAGAGGTAAAATACTACATTTATGCAAAATGGCTTCTGTTAAAACTGGTCCCCTTTAAATTATTTAAAACATTTCCTATTTTGTTTTAAAAGCCAAGAAAACTGTTGAAGCTAGACACACTCCCTGAGTGGAACAGAATACCCTTCAGGGGCTAAAGCTGGGTAGGCAGCTGGCACAGAGAAAGCGGGAGGCTCTGCAGAAGCAGCAGCCCCTTCTCTGTGGAACTGCGCCCCCCAATGCAAGATGGAAAGTGAGGGCAAGCAGGCTCCAGCTCCGGGGGTCACAGGCAGGTCAGCTTTGAAGGAGAGATCCACATGAAATATAAACATGGCATCGTGGAAACCAGACAAATCTCCTATAGCTTGTCCAGCCAGCATTAATCTCGGCATCAGCTGTGGCACATAATCTAAACAAACGGATCAGGCGGTTCACACATCTGGAAGCTGTCATCTTCTGGAACCTCCCAGCAGCGCTACCCTGCTGCCTAACCTGGCTCCTAAACCTGAAGGGTCAAGAACGGCAGGCAGCAGAGAGATATGGAAGATTCTCATCCCATAGTCACCTGCCTTGTGCAGAAGGCACCTGAGGCTATTTGTTACTTTTAAAGCAATTACTGTTGGCTTTTCATTTTTCAACCATTTCCCTCAAATACAAAACGAATACCACAACTGTTTCCACCCACTATTACCTGCTATTGGACTCTACTAGATACCTAATAGCCTTCATTTTAAATAATGTATGGGTCCAGGGAGCAGAAAAGAGCTGCATTTTATTCAGTCTTTCTGTCCCTTGTGAAATACCCCCACACCAACAGCCCTGCAGAGCAGAACCAGGTGAGAACTTGAGAAGGACAGTCAAAGCACAGCCCAGTCTGCCTTTCTGGCTGGTGTGCCTCAGTCCCTTGCCGTTCCTTGGTCCTGCTCCAGAAGGGGAACTTGGGAAAAGTGGTTTGTGATAGAAACATCTGGGGCAGAGTGAGACCACCAAAGAGCTAATGCACCACCCAGGCTTCTGACAGCTGTTACTCCAATATAAAAAAAGGCCAGCGGTGTCTTCTATTAAAGCTTTCTAGAAGTCACCTTCCTCTTAAAAACCTTCAGCCTACTGTGGTTGAAGAGCAACAAGGTTTTCCTGCAAAATTAGTTACCCCACTGCGCCCAAATAAAGTACCCAAATATAAAGCTTTTCTTTCTGCCATGGCCTTTTTCCTCTCTCAACTTGTCATGGTGTTTTAAAATTTGATATCTAATGTCATTCTAAGTGAAGAAAAATTAAAATTTTCAATTATTAGCATAAAAAGGTTGGTTACTCGGGTCAGTAAATACGGGAGTGGGATGGGAGAGTCACCTGACAGGGGATGTCTCCTCTTCTGCAGCCACAATGCCTTTGCAGCCACAGCTGCATCACGACAGAACCCTCCATCAGTACACGTGGGCCTTCCAGTCAGAATCTCTTTATCATTGAAACCAGTGGTTCTCAATTGGGGAGCAACCCCCCTTCCACAGGGGACATTTGGCAATGACTGGAAATATTTTGTTTGTCACAACTGGGAGGATGCGACTAGCATCTAGTAGGTGGAGGCCAGGGATGCTTGCTAAATATCCTACAGGGTTCAGGACAGCCTCCCACAGCAGAGGATTACCCAGCCCAGATGTCAACTGTGCGGAGGCAGAGAAACTGAAAGCATGGTGAAACTCAGCCATCGCCCACAACCAGCTTCCCGAGCCCATTTCAAGAACACCGAAGGCATAATGCTAGCAAGGTACAAACTTGAGAGCACTTATATACATCAAGCATGTATTTTTTAAGAACCTTCTAATTCTCTTAAAAAAAAAAAAAAAATCGAAGTCACAACCTGTGTCTCCTCCTCCTGGATGCTGGCCCTCACAGATGTCTGTTAACAAGCAAACACCAAGGCAATATGGATTCATTTCAAGGCTGTTACCCTCTGCAGAAAAGGAGGCCAGGGGCTAGGCAGGCTTTTAGAAAAAACAAAAAGCTCAAAGAGATAAATGAACACTCTGTCACTGGAGAACCCTGACAACAAACTTGTGTCTAAGAGAGCACTGGAGCTGGGGGCTGGTATGAAGGGAAATAGACATTTAGGGAGACAGGATGATAAAACTTCTAAACCAAGAGGAGATGCAACAGAGAAATGGGCAAGATTAAAGATAAATCATTTTCCTTCTGTGCCCCGAAGGGTGATCCAGGTGAAAGCACTGTGGGGCCAGGGAGGGTACTAGAGGCCAGATTCACTGGCACAAAGCATGAGACCAGCAGAAAATGGCTAGCAGAAAGAGCTGCAGCCTCCAGCCAAACGCCTTATACACATGCAAGACCTGGGTACCATGGTCCCTGCTGACCTGCTAAGCTTCAAAGCTCCCACCTCAATCTCAATGACCCCACCAAAGGGAGGCACTGGCCAGCCTCAAGGAGGCCACACTCCCGTCCTCTGAGCCTTTGCCCATGCTGTTTTTTATGCCTGGAATGCCCCCCAACCTGTCCCATCCCTGTGCCATCCTGGAAGATGTCCCTGACTTCCCTGCCATCTTGGCATTGCCGCCCGGCGTGCTAACCATCCACACACTGGTCTGTGTGCCTGCTGGATGGAGGTGCCCCGAGAACGGGGGCTATGGCTTCTCACCAACATCTCTCTGGAGCTTTGTGCTGTGCCTGACGCAGAACAGGCACTGAGAACATGTGCTGAATGAACGATTTTATTCTTAAGTAGCAATTAGTCTCTCCCCCATCTTGATCCCACCGTCATGCTTCTGGAATAGCAGATGTCCTCTACATCATTCCACATATTCTTTACCAAGTCTCATTACTCCATTCATGTATGAGCTAGATTTGACATTTTGACTTGTAAATACTACAGCCCTAAGACCCAAGTTGACATCTAACATTGAGTTTCTTGAAAGGCAATCATTGTATGAACATTCCAAAACAGAATCAAAGAATTCTCATCAATAATGCTTAAACTGATATGTTTTATATATATATGTATGTATGTATGTATGTCTTACCTAGCGTATATTGGTCTGCACACTATGGCTAATGCCTTCAAACTATCTTTTAAAGCCACATTTCCCCAGCATGTTAAACGAGGCATGAAAGTCAAGTCAAAGATACAGCCTATCAAGTGGGTCCCTTTAATTTGCTGGCTGTATTAAAAAGATAACATTATTTTGGCACATATGAGAATATGCATAGTAAGCCTATGTGCGCACACAAACGAGAAGGCAACTGGAGATATGTATACATATAACACACATGCCATTTTTTTTAGTCACAGAAGTAGCATTTTTTCCCAACTGTCCCTCAGCATTGCTCTGCCCTTAAAATCTTACACTTTCCTCTCCTCTGCTGCTTTTTGACTAGGGAAATATGCAACCTCTGGAACCTTTGGTTTATTTGTGTAGCAAGCACCCAGTTCGTGCCCAGTTTGTGTAAAAGGTCATGCCCAGAATCTTTACAGTCTTTACTAAGAAAGCAGCACCTTACAGACTTCTTTGCTGATATTGATAAGGAATTTATCTAAGAGATTAAAGCACAAAACGAACCTAAGTTTGGAGCCATTACTCATTTCAATTCATTGAGTTCTACCGAAGTTTAGGACAGGAGAGAGCTCTCACTTCTGAAAGCAATGTGCTCAGGGCATGCTGCTGACATGATCACTAAGCTCACTATATCATAAACAAGATCTCTTCATAGTTACCTCTACTTTGAATTGAAATTAAAACTACAAAACAGTACGGCAGCCTCCCTGGTTGGGTTTACTTGCATTCATGAAACTACTGCTGCTTCTACAGGGGAACGATCTAGCACAGAATGAATGAATGTATGAGTGAATGAATGAATGAGTGATAGATCAAGACCAAGACAGAGGATCCGGTGACTTAAGTCATTAGTAGGCAAAGTGGACATGAAAAGACACATGAAAACCTAGAGTTTCTAGAAAACCTAGAGTTTCTCATTTGTAAAATGGAACAATAATTATTACATATAAAAATATCACATAAGCTGTCATGTTATAAAAATAAAATAAGGATAATAATAGATAGCGACTTTATTAAGTTGCAAGGCATGTGATAATATATAACAAATGCCTGGTACATGGCAGTTGCTCAAGAAGTGATAGTATTAGTATTGAGTAAATAATATTTGGTCCAAGAACCAGTGAGCCACGCTGAAACTGCCAAAGCAGAAACGAGGAAAGGCCTCACAAAAGTAGGCAAAGTGAGCTCCCATCTCAGATACGTCCTCATCCTGTCTACTGAAAAACAACAAAAAAACTCCACTCCCTGACTCCCTCTCACTAAACCAGTTGGAGCCCACATAAGACTGCCCTGAAGCATGTTGGTCCTCCTTCCAGGATCTGTAATAAGTAGTGTAATGCAGAAACATAATTATATCTAGAAATATGCAATGTTAAGAAAATAAGTCACATTACTTCTCTTTACACGTGTTAAATGTCTACTGAAAAGTCCTGCTCAAAACACAAAATCATCTCGTGTCATCACCACGGACTGGCAACAAATATGTGTTGGCTCAAGTGATGGAAAGTGAACATGTGGACCAGCTGGGATGCCCTGTGCTCGTCCCTTGCTCTGTCCTAGAACCTGCGGTGGCTCCCCACAGTCCAGCCTATCACACCATTTCCAAGCTACAGTCTTGCCGTCCCACCCTATTACCCACTCCACCAGGGGCCTGGAGCTGGGGGCCCTTTCTGAATCCCTGCTGGTCTTCAGAGTCCTGCCTAGAATGTCCTCCCCTTCCTTTCTCTCTTCGGGTCTCCCCAGTCCCCTCATCACCTCCATGGAAGCTTTTTTTTTTTTTCTTTCCCCATTTAACTTTCATGGCGCATTTCAACTGGGAGCCCAAATTTAGTGCAAGTGCACTGAATTGTGGTAGTTTTAAGGGCATGCATTTGTGTGGAGTGTCTCACACATTCCAGGGTCCTTACAGTGCCTAGCACAGCCCTAGGAGACGTTATAGGTGCTCAGTAAACTTGTTGCTAGGGGGCCCTAATAGTGGCTCAATAAAACCCTTCTTCTATCCACCAATGACATTGAAGTGCTGAATTGAGGTAAATTACCCTATGGATTCAGTCCAAAGAACACTTTTGTATTAATTAACAAGATACTTAAGGAAGGAATGTTTTCTGGTCTTAATTATTTGGACGATTATTTTAACTGTCACTTAACTAAAGACTGCAAAATACTGCAAGCCGGATCTTCACAAACAAGGCAAGATTAACAAAATATTCTCCAAGGTTAGGTCTTCAACAGCATCCTGAAAGAGATCACTGAAGCGATTGTGCATACAGCTCTTCAGCTTCCAAATTTTGTTTTGTGTACCTCTGACTAGGAATGTTCCAGATATTTTTGTTTGAAGCATCTATATAATTATCCCGACACTCCCCTCCCACCCTCTCCTAAGAGATGCCCCAAGCAGTGTTGAGGAGTTAAGATGTTTCCAAAGAGCAGGATTCTTTACTTTCCGAAAAAAAGGTAATTAAGAAACAACCAACGGGGAAAAAAACCCAAAAGAACAAAAAAGGACAAAAATTAAAAAGCCTGTATCACCATAAGAACGTAAAATAGTTCCACCTTCGGGGAAGAAAAATATCTAAAACTCGCAACTGCTTTTCTAAGAAAGGCCTTAAGAACGCCCCAGAGAGAAACGCGGGTGAAAGCGCGGCAGGGCCCCGCCGAGAGCTCCCGCGGCTCCTCCCTTCAAACCCGCGTTCGTAAAACACGTTCCTTTTCTGCCCGCAAGACGCGGCCTCCCCCAGAATCCCTCCGGGTAAGCGGCCGCGCCGCGGGGACACCCACCCCCTCGCAAGCGGGCGCCGGGCCTGCGCCCCGCCGTCCCCGCGGCTCCTCCCCCACCCCCTTTTCTGTACCTCGAGACAAATGTTTTTCCCCCGGAGTTGAAAGCCGTCCAGCCCCAGGACCACACACGCCGCCGCCTCGCGGCCGCGCCGCCCCCGCGCTCCCGGCCCTCCCCGCCCCCACCCACCCCACCCCCACCCGCCGCGTCCCGGGAGAACGGGGGCGGGGAGGGGGAAGCGGCGCAGGGGCCGGCGGCGGAGGGGTCTGCCGCGGAGGGGCCTCGCCTCTCTCTCCCGACACCCCGCGAGGCGCAGCGCCCCTAGGAGGTTCCGGCGCGGCCTCTGTCGGGCGGGCGGGGGTCTGCGCGGGCCGCGGCGGGCGCCCCTTACCTTCCACCCACAGCTCCTCCACGTTGGTCTCCAGATTCGCTGCCTTCAGTCCCACCGCGAAGGCCCCGAATATGAGGAGGCCCACGACCAGGAACTTGCCGCAGTTCTTCTGAATGTAACAACCCAGTTTAAATAAGAGTCTCTGAAACTTCGCTCGCAGCCACAGCGGCGCTTTCCGGCCAGTAGCCTTCCCCTGGGGACGAAGCAGAAGGCAGGGGTGAGCGCCCACGAGTCGCCCCGGGCTGTGGGACCCGGGCAGGCCCGAGGGGAGGCCAGCAGCCTGGGGCAGGGGACGGCCATCAATCAGTCGGGCTGCAGCGTGGGAGCTGCGCCTAGGGCACAGCCAGGGCGTCCCCACGCGCGGCGCGCGGGGCGGAGGGGCTGCAGCACAGGACGGGGGGAGGCAGGGACAGCGGGGGGCACCGGACACCAGCAATATTCAGGGGATCGCCTGGGAAGGGGGGGCCGTGTGATCCCAGCGATGGGGCCCACCGTGTAAGAATCGGCGACCCACGGCCCCCTCATCACCCGTCTCGGGGTGCCCCGGCGGGGACTGATGCTGGGGCGAGCGCGCGGTGGGACAGTGTGTGGCGGGGCCCCATCCGGACCCCGGCCCGGAGCGCTGGTAAGTGGGGGACCCACGTGGCGAGCGCGGCCGCCGGAGCTCACTCCCGGCGCGTTTGCAAAGCGCTGGGAGACGCTGTGTGAGCCGCATCAGGAAGTGGGGTGGCCATCTGCGACTTACAACACTTGTGCTCGGAAGAGGGCCGCCACATGGATCTTTCCCTCTTCTCCCTTCCCTTCTGGTTAAACGTAAAAGCCCGCCGAGCGCGTGCGCCGGGAGAGGGCCCGGGCCGGGGCCGGCGCCGGCGGGGGTCCTGGCTGCGCGCAGGCTGCTCCCGGCGGCGGCCTTTCCCCGGCGGGCCCCCGTCTGGGTGCTCGCCTTCCCCGGATTCCACACATTTCAGCCAGCCTCGTAAACACAATGAACCCGGCCGCTCGGCACAGCCGCACCGCCGATTTAAGGTGGCAGTTTGTTTACAACTTTCCCTTCCACCCCAGGGGTGCGCGGAGAGGCGGCTCGAGACCTGTTCAAGGTGGGGGCAGACGTCCTCTTCCGAGGATCAGCTTTAAGGGAGCAGAGATTTCACGTTCAACAAAAGCAAAACCGGCTGCCAAAAAAGGAAACCACCTTTATTTTGGCTCCCTCCCCCCTTCCTCTCTCCGCCTCTCTCCACTCCGCCTCCCCCTCCGAGATGCTCAGAAATGTGGCAGCGTTACAGAGGTGGAGGCTGCAAATAGGGGCAGGGGCGCGGGAGGAGGGAGCTCCCGGGCGGCAGGCGCAGGGCAGGGCACTGCCGCGGCCGCCCTCGACGTGGTCCAGTGTGGACCGCTCTGCAGCGATCAGGGAAAGGCACGCCGGGGAGGGCGTGTGCGCGCGCACGCACATGCACACGCACACACACGCGCACGGACACAACTACCCACACGCACACACATGCACATACACCCAAACACGCACACGCACGCACGCACACCCCCCCCCCTCCACCAACTGCGGACCTCAGACAGCCCTTTCCTCCCAGGACCGGAGGGAGGGTTTGAATTTTTCAATCCCCACTTGTCTGCTGCTTTTCCTAGAGAGGTGTGTGTGCGTGTGTTTGAGTGTGTGAGAGTGCGTGTGTGTGCGCGAGTATGTGTGTGCGTGAGCGTGTGCGCACGTGTGCGCGTGAGTGTGTATGTGTGCGTGACTGCGTGTGCGCGCGCGCGCGTGCGTGTGTGAGTGTGGCGGGGGCGATCCCCGAGAGGAAGAGGAAGGCAGAGGGAGTGGGAGTGGGAGGAGGAGAGAGTCTGAAATGCACCTTGGAAATCTGCTCCAGAGCGAAGGCGGCGTCGCAGTAGCTGGGCCGGTGCAGATAGTCCCGGTCCGGCGCGGCGGTGCGGCGCAGCCCCGCGGTCCGTCTGCGCCTCCCGCCGCTGCCCGGCCGGCCCGGGGCTCCGCTGCAGTCGCGGCCGCCCCGGTCCTGGGGCTCGGCGGCGTCACCAGCCGAGGCCATATTGCTGCCGCCGCCGCGGGGACCGAGGCTTCCCGGGCGGCCCGGCGCGCTCCTGCCGCCGCTGCGGGCTCCCGGCGCGCCTGGGCGCTTGGTTCGCGAGGACTGTGCTGGCCGCCGGCTGCTCGCGCTGGGGCTCCGGTTGACAGACCTGCTGTTGCTGCTGCTCACACGGCGGGCGCTGCTGCCGCTGCGGCCGCGGCCGCTGCCGGGGAGTCAGACCCTGCGCCTTCCATTGCCACATTGCGCGGGGGTCCCGAGGTCCGTGCGGCCGCCGCTGCCCACATCCAGTTCGCGGAAGGGCGAGAGCCGGCGCGCCGAGCCAGCCTGTCCCGCGGGCGCTGCCGCGGCGCTCCTCGCGGTCCCCAGTCCCTCTACCCGCCCCCCGCCCTGCGCCGCGACCCCTTTACTGCAGAAAGCGCCAGCAAATCGCCGCCGCTCCCGCCGGCCGCGCTGGCTCCCTCGGCGCCTCCCGGGTCGCCCGAGCGGCCGTGCAGGGCGAGCGCAAAGCCGCCGCCGCCGCGGGGTCCGAGGGTGCCCGGCGGGTCTCAGCGCTGCCGGGCCGGGGCAGCTGCCGCCGCTCCCGCGGCTGCTGCTGGCGGTGGCGGCTCCTGGAGCTGCTGCTCAGGCTGCTGGGCTCGCGGTGGCTGCTTGTTCCCGGACTCTGCTTTCTTGGGCTCCTCGCCGACCCGCTGGACCATTCTGCCCCCGTGCAGCGCTTCGCTCTCGCTCCCGGGACCTGGGGACTCCGCTCTGTGTGTGTGCAGCGGGCAGCGGCCGCAGCAGCTCCTTGATTCAATAGATGAGATGGAAGAAGAAAAAAAAGAACTCTCTCCATTTGGAGAAAAAGGAGGCGGAGGGGAGGGGGTGGAAGGGGAGCGAGCGAGCGCAAGAGAAAAAGGCTGCAGCTCCCGCCCCCGGGGCTGTCAGATGGCTTGGGTTTCTGCGACGCGATTGGCTCGCGTAGGGCAGAAATTACTCAGCAAACATGACTATTATTAGCTGCTTAGCAACAGCTCACCAAAGTAGAGAGACCACCCAGGTAGGCAACCCCGGTGTGTGCATCCCGGGCTGCGGGGGGAGCCCCCGACAGCGCCAGCCTTCTCGCATGCGATGCTCCCATCAAGGAATGCCCCCGCCTTTCCTGCTTATTCCTTTTCTTTCCGACAGTGTCTCCTTTTTGTGAGACGCCTTTTGCGCGCACACGCGCGCGCGCGCGCGCGCGCACACACGAGCATTTGCCTCGCGATAGACACGGGGGGAAATGCTATATTTTTTTAAGCGCTTAAACAATTTCTGAAATGCCTCAAAGAAAACCCTTTCAGAGGCACCTTGGCCTCAAGCTGCAGCAAATCCTGGGAGGTCCGGCTTGAATTCCCAGGCCTGCACCAGTAATGACAGGGTGGTGGATACTGCGCCAGCCTCTGCCAGATTTTTTTTTCCTCCTCTTTTTTCTTTTCTAAGTAAAGGGAGGATTTAGGCTCTCGCAGGGAACAACGCCTCGCATTAAGATAAACAAAATGGAAAGTTAAAGAGGAAAGCAAGGACGTTGGGAAAAGCCACCCTTTCCTAAAACCCCCCTGCGCCCTCCCCCCCCCATGAAAAAACAAAAAAACAAAACAAAAAACCCCATGACAGCACAATTCCGATTCGGAGGAGTCAGTGTTCTGTAAACGTGGAATCCAGACACCAAAGCAGTCTCGTGGAGGCAGAAGCGTTTTTATTTGAATCTTTAATGTGACATAACTAAAAGAGAAACAACAGAATCTTTTAACGACCCAGATACATGGAATTATTTCCTCGAGAAGTCGAGAGGCTGTCCTGATTATTTGGGGTTCATTTACCCCCCCTTTTTTATTAACCACATCCTTATGTAAAGTCAATTTTAAACGGATTTTTTTTTACCAAACACCGGCGTGCACCCTGTTATATTTAATAAAAGCGTGACGTAGGGAGGAATAAAGGCTTTGATGTTGAATTCATTTGAAGCAAATTGTGCGCGGATCGCAAGGATTTGTCCCGACGTTGCGTCTAGTGTCACCAAGACATCCTGGGGATTTGTTTCCCGTTGGGGAGGAAAAATATGCGACCCTCTGGGGTGGATCCTGGGGCCAGAGACAAATTACACTGTCTACACGGCTACACTTTTCGTTAAAAAATCTTTTTTTTCGGAAAGTGGAATGTGTTTTTACTTCTCAAGTTTTTAAGTTCGTCCCTGAGGTGGGAACCAGAATCACATTCGCTTTAGTGCTTTTCGGTATTTTCCCTTTTCCTTCATTTTTCTAAAACGAGGTTGCACTGCAGAGGTTCCGCGGGAGCGAGAAGCCGACCGAAGCCGTGAAATGGGGCCGTGTGGCTTTAAGATGCACACGGTGTGTGTTCATTGAAAAAAAAAAGAAGAAAGGGCAGGAAAGAAAGAAACCCAGATGGAGGGAAGAGGGGGTAGGAGCGGGGGAGGCGGAGCCTGCGCGGCCACGTGACCCCGGCCCGGGAGGCCTGTGTGCGCGCGCGCGCGCGCGGGGTTGCGTCCGCGCGCTCGCGCCCCCGTCTCCGGCCTCCCCGCGCCCGCGCAGCCCAGGCCGAGCGGGTGGGAGGGTCGAGCTCGCAGGGCCCGCGCCGGGCGGGCTCCTCGTCTCCGGCGCGGACGGACGTGCCGGCCGCGCCGTAGTACATTCCCGGAGGTGGACCAGCCCCCTTCCGCTGCCCAATGCCCGCGCGGCCTCCCGCGGCCCGGCCAATGGCTGCGCGCACGGGCCCCTTCCCATGCCGCGCGCGCGGCGGGCACCGGGGCGGCGCACGCGGCTCCCGCGGGGGCCCGGCCGCCGGCCTCCCGCTCCCCCTTCCTCCCGGCCCGGTCTCGCCACCTCCCCTCGCGCCTTCTCCTGCCTGCTTGCCCCGGGGGCTCTGCTCCCCGAGTCCCGGGGCCGCAGAACGCGCGCGGACCCTGGGGCGGGCCGGGTGTCCTGAAGCATACGGAGAGACAAAGGGGAGACGTGTCTGCAGGGCTTCGCGGGTCAGGAGGAGGATCCGGACTCCCGGCCAGCGCGGAAATTCAAAACGCCTAACTCCCGAGGACACGTGACTTAGTGAGCGGCTGCGGGAAGAGCTGCTAGAGCCCAGAGGGGCAGGCGATGAGAGTGACACGACACTGACGAGAACGCGCAGGAAGACCGGGCTCGTCTTGCAGCAAACCCTGGTCTTGATCCTGACGGGCAGCACAAAGCAGGAAGAGTGGCTTGCTGCGCCAGCTTTTCCTCCTGCACCGTTCTGCACGCACGTCGAGTCCAGCCGTTCCGTGCTGGCTCCCCTGGTGTTACGTGCTGCCTTTTTTATCCTTGAGCCTTGCTGTATGGCAAGGTAACCGTGGAGCCCTAGGCGCCTTGCTATGCTTGTTTTTTCGAATTTCTTTGCAGCGTTTTAAATCAAATCTTCGTCTTTCCTCCCAATCTTTGATTTATAGGAATTTCTGTACATCTGCGTGGGTTGTGGAACCCTAGAGCGAAGTGAGCGGCTACTACGTCCACGCAAGGGCCCCGGATTCCCCCAGCACGCAGCTGCACCCCCTTCTCGTTCTGGCAGCTCCCACATGCGCATCATTCAATGGCAAAGCCTCTTCCACTCGGGCTCGTTTCCCTGAGATGGACTTAATTCCTAAACGTTTCGAACATTGATCCCCGAGGTTTTCAGCGCCCTGAGCCCCCTGCCCGCGGTTTGATAGGTTAACTTTCCAGCATCTCAGACAATGGTCCCGGCCTGTACATCCTACCCATTGGTTACAGGACGCAATCCCGAGACTCGGCTCTAACAAGGGCTATCTTAATCTCCCCACCCCCCACCCGCCGCTTCCCCTGTGGTCTGCTTTTTTCATACACAGAGATGAATTACTTGGGGGATCTAATTGGCCTTGTTTCTGTAACGTTTTAAGAAAGGGAAGAGGAGCGAGTGTAAAAGGCTGCTCGACTTGGGTGGTCAGGGCTGGGGCTGCCCCCAATTTGCCTCATTGCTGATGCATGCGAGTGCGACATTCCCAGCGATAATGTTGTTCCTAATCAATCTGCCCTTATTTACATTTGTAAGCATTGTCGGCTTTAATATGCATGCCCTGTGCAGGGGACTGCTGCCCACACCGTGTTTGTTAACTTCAGCTAACCACAAGAATTCCCCAGACCTGAGATGAAGTTGGCTGAAGGAGCCAGGCCTGCTAAGGTGTCTGCTGGTGAGACAGGTACCTCGTGGGAGCTTGGGGCCTTATCAACCAGCAGGAGTTGCCAGCCTCTATGAAGCAATAGCTAAGTGTTCCAGTGTCCCATTCCAAGTAGAATTCATCTCAATGCATGAATTGTCATTTTTGTCTCCCCTTCATGACCCAAGACTTCTCATTGGAGTCTGCCCCGGCATTTTCCAAACAGATTCTTTGAACTGTCTGGATTCCCTCACATCTCCTCCCTTCTCTGTTCCAATACTTCAAATATCCATGGCTATGCCACACACATCTCAAAAATGACATCAGATTATCCAGATGATAAGATGACACTAAAATAAAACATCTGCCCTTTGTGTTCGGATGTTCCAGTGATAAGCAATTGTGGGAGCCAGACTAGGTGGAGTTATGAAAAATCACAGTGAGACTCAGTCTTTCGCTGGTTTATCAGGTCCAACCAAATGGGTCTTTAAAATCCAGTGTAAATTGGCTAATTTTTGTGGCATATAAATGAATAAAGGGGTAAAAATATTCCAGTAATTTGAAACTGGGGCCATTTACAATTTTGTCTATGAGTTTAATACTCTTCCAGAAATGCAAGGAATTGCAAACATTACATTAAGTTCACAGTATTCTTGTTGAGAAGGTGGGATGGAGAGAGGACTTGGGGGTTTGATGTAAATATTCTATTTATGCATGGGGAGCCCAGGATACAGGATGTCAGTGACGGGCCAGGGTCTGAGAAATTCAAAGCAGGTACCTTGGATAACAGCTGAGTTTTGACTCAAGCCAATATGCCACCATCCACCACGTTTTCTTGGCTCCCTAAGAATGCCTTATTATTTTCTTATTGGCAGCCTTTGTATTTATTTAAAAGGTGATGGTAGAAAATGAATCTAAAAGTTTTCAGGGAGGAGACAAAAAGATTCAGCCACAAAATGTAAAACCACTGGGCTTAATTCCCTTCCCCTTCTCCCTTCCACCTTCAGTTTCCTCCCCTTATCCCACGAGTAACCCCCCCCCCCAGCTGGAGGAAAAGGAACAGCTCTAGCCAACTTGTCAAAATAATGCTGCTAATTACCCCTGATCTCCTTTAATGGGAAGCTGCGCCCAACTCCACAAAGGAGTAAATGAAGGGACTAAAGCACAAACCCTGGAGCACTGGCATTTTTGAGCTTACAGTGAGCTGGGGGTGGGGAAGGTGGCAGAGGGGAGATGTCCTGAGAAGGTCCCAGAAATCTCCACGTTGATTACTCTAGTTTTAAATACTAGCTTGAAAGGGGAATTAGACTTTACGCAGTATCAAAAACTGTTGGTATTCTCTTGCTAAAACTGTCACCAACTGCAGAGAGAATGTTCAGAGGCTATAATGAACTTGAAAGAAAACACAGCATTGACCCTTGTATTGATTCCCCCTTCTCTAAATATCTTCTTAGCCACCCTGCTTTTACTCTAGTGGATAGAGGTGTATTCTCGAAAGACCCAGACTTTGAACATTTATTTTTTTGGTCCATCCCTCTCTCACCTCATCTGTACCTCCCACTCTAATATATCTATATCGAGCTTTGTATTTGGCAGAAGGCACACCATTCATTTCAATGATCTCTGCCATTGGGTCTTGCATGGAAAAGAAGCTGAGCAACGTGATCCCTTTGACCCACTGCTGGAGCAACAAATTTATTAGAGATATAGGCATGAGAAATGAAAGGGAAGTAAAACAATTCCAGCTTATTGTGTGTCTTTCTTTCATACTGCTAATCCGGTTTACACATCACGCCTACACGTCTCAATAGGGCATTATACACTGTGGCAGAGGCTGGAGAAAATAAAAGGTGTGTGTGTGTGTGTGTGTGTGTGTGTGTGTGTGTGTGTGTGTGAGAGAGAGAGAGAGAGAGAGAGAGAGAGAGAGAGAGAGAGAGAGGATAAAAACAGGGAAGACACATTTTAATCCATTTTGATTTACCTTGTCAGTTTTCCTATCTGTAGAAAGTTGAAGACAATTTGTAAAACAGCGTTTTTGCCTTTCACAAAATAATTCCAAATGGCGCTAACTCCTGTTCAAATAGCTTGTCAGATTATGAGTGCATTATAACCAGAAGTTGGATACACCTCTCACAATGAGTTTGAAACGAAGCTAATAACCCAACTTGAGGATGGACGTACTAAAGTGGTGGGGCCTATCCGTGTCCACCTTGATTCAACATTTTTAATTTCAAAAGCTCATGGGCTCAAAGGCATTTTACAGCCTTGGGGAAGGAAGCTGGGTGACAACTGGAACACACACGAGCTCACCATCGGAAGCCCCTGTTTTACACCATGGGTACACAAGGCACCTGAGGCAACAATGTATCCTGAGGTACCACCCAGAAACAATAAGTTACAGTGACAAAGGATGACACCAGAAAGCATTGTCTTTCTTTGTGGAGGCAATTATGCATGTTAAACTACTGCAGCTAAAAAACAAAACAAAAACACCAAACTCACACAGAATGCTGAAAAAGGACTATTGTGGTAGTTCAAGACCTCAGTGATCCAAGTATGAAATGCTGAGAGCCACCCGTTGTGAGCCTTTCCGTCCAGTTCCTTCGTATTTCTCTTCCCCAGCGAGGAAGGAAGGAGGGAAAGGAAGGACCATGATGTTGTCTCCCAGGTGCGGGAAGACAGAGGTCTCTGGGCATCTTCCACCGACAACAGCCCGTACGGTTCTGCTTGGGTGACAGAAACTGAGATCAGGAGACTTTGGACTTACTGCTCACCCACACACTAGCCATCATTTCACACATGAACTTACGTAGAGACACAGCACATGTCACCTAGAGGCACAGTCTCTGGGGGTCCTGGGGTCCCAGTGTTGGCACCGGCTTTACAAGGGTCTGGGTGGACCCGGCCCCCCGGGCTGGCCTGCAGCGCGCCTGGCTCGCTCGCAGCGGCCCGGCCGCCCAGCTCCTTAATGGGCGCAGGCAGCAGAGCGCCCGGGCCCGTGGGCGCCGAGCACACAGCTCTCTCCTGCCCGCGGCCCCTTCTCCCCTCGCTCTGGGTGTCCCCTCCCGGGCTCCCGCCCTGCCCCCGGCGCTGTCACTGTCCGCACCAGCCCTTCCGCCGCCAGCTCTGCCTCCACTTGCGAGTCAGTAGCCACCGCCAGGCTGATGGGCAGAAGCCAAGGTGGCGACCCTGCCAAGCGTGACGACGGGCTCCCAGGCGACCCCCTCCGTGGGGATCCCCCCTCGAGCCGTCCCCCGGCCCGTCCCCGCCCCGCGGGCCGGCTTCCCCCGGCCGTGCGAGCCAGCGAGCGAGCGTGGGGACCCGGGACCCGCCAGCCCCGCGGCCCCGGCGCGCCCGGCCCTCCCGCCCAGGCCCGGCGCTCGGCGCTCGGCGCTGGCTGGTCCGGCCGCGGCCCGGGCGCGCGCCGCGAGGGCGACGGTGGCGGCGGCGGCGGCTGCACTCACCATCGCCGGCCGTCGGCCCTGGCCGGAGCGCGGTGGCGGTGGCGGTGGCGGTGGCGCGCACGCGGCGCTCGGGCTTCACATCAGCTCCGTCCCCGGCCCCTGCCGCCGTCCGCTCCCCCGTCCTCTCCGGTCTTGCGTCGTCTCCGCCGGGCCTCTTTGTCTCCCCCGTCGCCGCCGTCTCCTTCTCGGGCGTCCTGTCCTCCTGCGTCCTCACAAAAGGCACGGAAGGTGTCAGCGCCCCGGCGCGCGGGGCGGCCGCAGGCTCCCGGCGAGCGCAGCGCCGACGCACAATCGCAAGCCTGTTCCTATTAAGCAGCTCCATGGCCCTCGGCGTGGGTGGTCCGCCGCGCCATAGGCAGGACCTGTCAGGGCCACGTGACGCGCCCAGCACTCCGCCGCGGACGATACAGCCGCGAAGCGGAGCGAGCTCGCCCAGCGTGCGACCCGCGCGGCGCTCCCCGCCCCCACGCGCGCTCGCCAGCGTCCAGCCCTCCGGACGCGACCCTGGGGACCGGCCGGCGCAGCCGCTCGCCTCGGCGTCCCCAGCATTCCGGGGGTGCGCGGGGGGCTCCCGAGCGCGCTGTCCCGGCGCTTCCCTGCTCACGTCCCCACGGGAGCGCTGCGCAGTCGGGGGCGTTCGAGTCCACGGGCCCGCAGGCCGAGCGGGGGGGCGCGGAGCCGGGGAGCCGGGCGGGTCACCAGGGCCTCCGGGGAAGGCTCGGCGCGACGCCACGTGTGTGCGTCCGTGTCCCCAGAAGCCGCTGCTTCCCGAGACACCGAGGGGGCGTCCCGTGGACACCTGCGGCCTTTCCCCCCAGCTCCTGTGGTCTGGGGTGTGCCACCCAGTGCTCCCACCCACGCTGCCCACCCGCACGGGGCGGGGCCGGGCGACCGGGCCGCACGAGGGTGTCGGTGGGTCCCGTGCCCAGCGGTGCTGAGCCTCCCGCCCTGAGTGGAAACGTCCTGCTCGGGAGAGCCCCCGCCACAGTGTGTGGCATTTTATCTGCCCCAACCCGCCGTCGCTAGACGGTGTTTCACTGGTGCCGTTTCAAATGGACCACAGGATGAATAAAGACGCGTCACACGGAGGAGAGCAAGGCCGAGGCGGCGAGGAGACCAACACTGTGGAGGCCTAGCTAGTCGGCCCCCCCAGAAGGCCAGCCTTCAGGCCTGGGCGTGGACGCACCCACGTGCCGCTAAGTAATAGTAATGACCGTCGTCATCTTCGCCATGGTCCCAAGACTGACAATTTACCTCCCTCCCCCAAAGATGGTGAAACCACTCTTTAATACGGTCATCTGAACTTCCAGCACGTTTGTGTTTGAGATGCCTTGAGGTGCCTTTGGTAATTAAATATTGAAATCCCTGGTGCAAAACGTTGTTTCCTACCTATTGACTTTACTCAAAAATGGACTCAAATGGGTATTAGCTGAGCATGGATCCCAAGTCATGATAATTGTAAAAAGCAAACACCACACCAATATTTCCCTTGGAAACGCTTTCCCCTATTTTTTGGTGTCATATCAAAGGACCCTATTTATCCATAGATGTGGGTGGGGTGAGGAAGAGGAAGATAAAGGGAGACGAAAAAAGAGAAACAGCTGAGCAAAGGTGCATTTAAATGGGCCACCATGTAAAGTCGCTAGGTATGCTCGTTTTTGTGGGAAGATTCCCACAGAACTTGTGGAATTTGCTGTTCCTAATTAAAACAAAGATCCTCATGCAAGCACTCTTGGCTACAGGCTCCTTTTGAGTTGTGGCCAAAACTGATAATGAGTGTGGACACTGGTTTTGTGGGTCCTGAGGCTTAAACAGGTTGCAGGGTAGGGTGGGGGCTTCCTTAAGAACTCAAAATCACAAACAGAACATTAAGTAACAGAGCTGGGAAGGGCCTGGGCAGTGGGAGGCCTTGCAGCTCCAGGAGCAAAGAGCCTCCCTTGAGAGCACAGAGCAGGGAGACGGCAGAACTCCCCAGCATCTGTGGTCTTGCACGTCTACACCGTCCATTAGTTAGGACTATATGTGATAATGTTAACCATATTCCAGTCAAAGGCTGTACGACTGGGAGCAAAGACGACTTTGGGTTGAGTAGAAGTTTTTGGAGCTGTAGTGAGGCAGGGAGAAGAAAACCTTTGGTGTTGGAACCTAACAATCCAGAAAGGAGGGGAACCCACTGAAAATGCTCTCTCCCAAGACCGACCAGTCCTTCTTTTCCCTCCTTTGAAATCAATCTTTGCAAATTATGTCAGAGCTGTGCCTCTCTTCTCTCCACTCGCAGATGCTGGAAGCGTGAGTTGCATCCCCAAGTTGGAGATGTGTGTTGGGTGGGGCGTGGGGTGGGTGTTACCTCCTTGTGTTTCTCTGAGACTCCCACCAGGGTGGGCTCTCTCTCACGCAACAGCTGCCTCCGCCCTTCTAAAGTGGCTTGTGCCTCATCCCTTCCTGCATGACCTGCTCCAGTGCTGCGCAGTTGGATAACCCATGTAGCATGGCGGTGTCAACGACTGACGGGCTATCAGACAGCCCAGCTCAACTCTAGCCGGCCCAGTCAGATAAGCCAATAAGCAGCCTGCTTTTAATGGCCGATGACGTGACTAGACAACACTTTTTTTTGCCTGTTAACTTGGGCTTTTAGAGCCATACACAGAGGAATAATTCCAAAGTTGCAGGTTTGGGGGCAGGACCAGATGGAGATTGGGGCATGGAGGAGGGTACAATAGAAGGACGTTTGAAACAGGTCTGAAAAGAGACCACAGGGGTGTGGCCAAATCTGTTGATGGGCAAGATGATCTCCGGCTCTGTTTGTTTTTCTGAATATTGTTGGTACTTGAGATACAGTGTTACCCTATACCATCCACACACGTGCACACGAGCATGTGAGTGCACACGCCCTTCATCTGCAGTGTCCCTCCTCCCTGGCTCCCATGCAACAGGGGCGCCTGAGCACTTGTATCTGTCCCCTCCCCACAGCGACCCCCAGTAATTGGAAGGCCTTCAAGTGAATAACTGAGGGTTCAGAGGAAACATTTGCCCACATTTAAGAAGCATCTCCCCTTCAGGATGAATGTCACTCTTGCACACAGTCAGTGGTCATACCACACAGGCCACACCTCAGGTGTGGCCGTTCTTTGACAGATCCTCACAAGCATTCAGGCATTCCAATTCTAAACTACCTGCCACCCCAGCCCCGCCTCTTCCCTGTCAGGAAGATATTCCTAAATCAAACTAACCTGTTGAATTAGGGCTTTGAGGGCTGGAGGGGTAATAAATACTCAAAGCTGCCTGGTTGTTGCAACATAGAATTAGACCCGGACGAACACTGAATTACAATGGTAAGATGCCTTGAAACAGTCAAAAGAATAGTCTAAAGAACAGCAACAAAAAGAAGGAAAAGAAAAACCAGAACAAACAGCTTGGAAACAAAAGGATGGAGTAAAACCTGGAATATCATAAGCCAAAGGCTCTGCAGGACTCCATTACTGAGGAGTAGGAAGGCACATGGGACGGTTTGTGGTGTTCAAAAGGTCAGATGATAATTTTGGGACAAGAAGAGCTAGAGAGAGATAACTGCAGATCCCCCATCTCAAAAACTACAACTCTCTCAAGCTGCTGTTCCTGCAACTGATGTGCACCCAGCACGTGCCGCTGGCTGCTGTCCACGCATGGGTGAGACTCCTGTACGTAGAGCACCCGCAGGGCTGCCGTGGAAAGGAAGAATGTGCCGAGAAAGTGCAAGGCAGAGGGGCCTGGGACACGGGGTGTGGGCGTGTGGCCAGGGTGCCAGTGGTGAGGGTGCCAGGTCCGGAGCAGTAGCCCGCTGCTATCAGGCAGGTCAGAAAAACGATCACAAGGTTCTAACTGTACCTGGGAGGACTGAATAAAGATGGGAGATGCAGTAAATATGAAAAACAGCCTGATGAGAGGCGCTGCTCACACGACCGTGTCGTCGCTGCTCAGAACTCCTCGTGCGTTTGAAGATGGATGGGAAAGGTGCAGAGCTGACATTCACCTCCTTAAGCCGCATGACTGGAAATGTGGGGCTGGATCAGAACTTATCTTCACTCTATGAGTGAAGGAGGTTGTGTGAAGAGAACACTTATCCCAAGTGTGTGAGGTTTTTGGAGGGGAGTGGAGCCGTGCGGGAGAAGCTGACGCCCCTGAGCTCCCCTCAGTGCGCTGTGCTCCGGGGGCTGCGTGCAGGACCTGCTGGTGGCTCTGAGGACCTCCTCCCCATGCGTACAGCGGTGTCACTCCTCATGTTGGCGAGGTGACTCCCCCGAAGGACAAGGGCCTGGAAAGAATGTGTTTCTGTTTCCTGACAGCCTGCACGGGAGGGCACGGGGCAGCGGCCATTTTCCAGTTGTTGCGTGAGGCCTGTCTGGCTGTGACCCTGCCCTGCCGGCCGTGCCCCACGCTCGGTGCCTCCCCTGCCACACCTGTACTCGTGTGCCAGGGCTGCCATTACAAAGCCCCACAGACTGGGGGCCTAACCAACAGAGACTTACTCTCTCCCAGCTCTGCAGGCTGGAAGTCAAACATCAAGGTGTCCCCAGGCTTTTTTTCAGCTGAGGCCTCTTTCCTTGGTTTGCAGATGGTCACCTTCTGAATGTCTTCACATTGTCATCCTTCTGCGTGTGTCTGTGTCCATATTTCCTCTTCTTATAAGGACACTGGTCATATTGGATTAGGGCCTACCCTAATGACCTCATTTTAACTTAATTATTTCTTTCAAACCTCTCTCTCCAAATATAGTCACGTTCTGAGGTACTAGTGGTTAGGACTTCAACATATGAATTTGGGGTGGGGACACAATTCAGCCTATAAAAGCACCTGGATATTGAAAATCTCTGGCTTGGATCTGAACGGCAAGCTCATCTCTCAGCCCTGAGGTGTTTGGAGGCAGGAGTCAGCGGGCTGGCCTCTCATGCTGAAAGGACCTGGCCCGCCTCCCCCAGGCACTGGTCCACACCTCCACTTAGCTGACACTGCCTGACGCATTTCCTAGGAATGCTGGTGGTCTAAGAAAATGGCTTTAGGCACCCCGTAGAACTTGCCCCCCACAAAGAATGAGCACTGCTAGGCTAATGACAAATCTGCCTTTTTTATTTATTGCACTGTGTTCCTTAAGGCAGTGGTTTCCAAGCCTGGCTGCTCATCGGAATCACCTGGGGAGTTTAAAAACAAAAACAAAGAAACAAAAACAGATTCTTTGCCCTCACCCCAGAGCTATAGAACCAGAATCTCAGCCCTGGGGAATCTCAGTATTCTTAAAAAGAATCCCCCTAAAGCAAGTATAGTAAAATGGTAATGGTAGGATCCAGGTGTGGTTATACGCTGGTGTTCACTGTGAAACTCACAACTTTGCTGTATGTTTGAAGTTTTTCATAATACGATGTCAATAAGAAAATAAAAGGATACCCAGGTGATTCCGCTGTGGAACTACATTAGAAGACTGAAGGGACACTTGATTAATTTATAAATATGTTCTTTATGCTGTCCTCATTATGGTACTTGTCACATTGCATTGTTGCTATTCATTCATCAAATAAAAGACTTATGAGCTATAGGTACATTCCCTGCTAGGAGCTGGGAATTTGGGGGATAAAAAAACCTACCGTCTTTAAAAATGCCATGAAATGCCATTTTATACCCATCAGATTGGCAAGACTGGGAAGTCTGGCTACAGCACGTGTGAGCAACCCTCTGAAACAGCAAGAGCTGCAGGCACTGCTGGTCTGAGCATGGATTGGCTCAATTACTTTAGGGAAATAACTTGGCATTACGTAGAAAGGCTGAGTCCCACTCCTAGGAACATCTCCAGGAGGAACCCTTGTCCATGTGGCCTGGGACATGCGTACAAGAATGTTCACAGCAGTGCTGTTTGTAACAGCATAGAACTGGACATGGCCCAAATGCCCATGAAAGTAGAAAGATAAATGAACTATGGGAATTCACGAGATGGAATTCTACAAAGAGGTGAAGAGAAACAAGCCACGGCCGTCTTGTACCAACATGGATGACTCTCACAAACATAATCTGGGGTGAAATACCTAGATCAGAAGCAAGTCTCAAAAGAACACACACATAAATTCCACTTATATAAAGGTAATATGAATAAAGAAAAGCAAGGGAATGAAAAACCCACTAGGGGAAGCAGTTACCTCTGAGGGTGCAGGAGGCCAAGGCATTGGCGAGCTTCAAAAGTAATTCATTTTTGTTCTTCAAAATTAACATACAAGGTGATGATAACACTTTTGATTGTATGATCTATTTTGCAAAAAAAAAAAAAGAGTGACAGACTGCTTAAGAAATATTCAGTTACAAACAAGCATTGGCTAGGAGGAAGTGGAGAAGGTGGCTTACAAATTGTAGCTCATTATTTGCTTACACAGGTGAACACTTCTGTTTAGCTTCATGGTTTGAAACAGCCAGCGACCCACCTTCACTAAGCTGTGACCTCCTAAGGCATGACCCCGCCCCCCCGCACATCTGCAGACACACAACTGTATTTGCCCACAAATCGCTTCCTCTTGATAACCCTCTTCCAGTGTTTCTAGTTTTTCTAATTTCTAGTTTCAACTTTTTATGTCAAAGCAATAGTAAAACACGAAATATGAAAAAATGTCCTATTCACAGCACCCAAAATATTTTTTGGAATTCTTATAGCATTTCTACAATATTTCTGTGAATCTGGAATTTGGAAATAGGTGAATTTAGAGCTAAAGAAATGTTAATATACCAAATCAATTTCTACCAAACATGATTAAATTGAGATCTTGCTGGGAAAATAGTGCTCTAAAATATGGTCTAAAATCCACCATATTATATTTACTGTATTATAAGTAGTTAAGAGCCACATATCTTGGAACAAAATAGAAAATCAAGATGAAAATTTTAAAACACAAGGCACGTGAATGAAAAATCTTAGAGAAAACTTATCTGTGGTCTGGGAAATAGAAAGTTGAGTTAACATCCTGTAAAGATAATGACTGAGAATGGCTATTAGAGAGAATTCAAGCTATTATCCTATCCTTCCTTCATCAGATTAAAAACATTCATATAGTGAGACTGTTCCTGAACTTCTGCCTTTGTTGATGTCATCTGCATCAGTTAGGACTGTTTTTGGTGGCATTCACAGAACTGGCATGGCTAAAACAGGTAAGAGTTGCTTTTTCTCATGTTACAAGAGGTCTGGAGATAGGTGATAGACTCCAGGGCAGGTGCAGTGGCCTGTGATGTTGTCATAATTCAGTCTCCTTGTACCTTCCCACCTTGTCATACTTAGCATGTGGTCTTCTCAGGCATCAAAGATGATGGCATTCCCTAGGCATCATATTCATGCTAGAGGCAGGAAGAAGGGCAAACTGTGCTTGCTCATTTAGTTTGATACTTCTTATAAAAAACAATTGCCTTCCCAGAACCCATGCCCAGTGGATTTCCACTCACATCTCATTGGCTAAAATTGTTCACACATTCACACCTAGCTCCAAGGGAGTCTTGGAAATTGGGTTATTTAGTAGGATATATCGCTGCTTCTAATAAATTCATGGCTCTGTTGGAAGAAAGAAGACCTATATGGAGGATAGGAAGTACAGGATGTTTACCTGAATCAGTTAATTAATAATAACAGTAATGGCAAATAACGTTACCTCTCATACAATTTTTGTTTCCTGGGAAGAACAGTGTTCCAGCACAATACTGTGCCATAGAAGAAGGTCTGAAAGCTCAGAATGAAGCCTTTGGTCTACCATCAAACAGCTATTGACCAGGAGTGTACTCTTCACATCTCTTGACCTGTATTTTCTCATTTATAAAGTGAAAGTGTTGAATTAGCTCTAAAACTTTTTCTTTATCTCAATCACCAAGTACTTGGGTTAGGATTTTGGCGTTATCAATTCCTGTGGAGGCCCATAACGATGCCTTAAAAAAAAATTATCAAAGTTGGAGTCAGAGGAATGAATCTGGTGGAACTCCGTGTGGGCAGTTGACTGAGAGTCATATATAGCTATGTTAGAGTTCCAAAAAATCACACAAATTAAAAAGAATCAGCGAGGTGGCATAGAATCAGAATCCATTTTAGGAAAAATTAAGACATTGATCAAACACTGTTTAGAGAGACCTGTGGTAGGCAGAAATAACGATCCCTCAGAGGTGTCCATATCCCGACTCCTGAAACCTGTGTACATGTTACATTACCTGGAAAAGGGGACTTTGCCAATGTAGTTGACAGTTAAGGACCTTGAGATGGGGGGATTATCCTGGATTATCTGGACTGGCCCAATGTAATAGGAAGGGTCCTCAACAGTGAAGGGAGGACTGTGGAAAGATGGTGGACTAGAAGTTCCCAGGGCGAATTCCTCCTGCAGAAGACCAGAACAGGCCCACCACTACCAATGCCACAGTTGCCGGCACCATTGTCTGGTCCCAGGACTGTCGCTTGCCTTACTGCAGAGAGGTTCATTCACTCCCCACTGCTGCTGCCTGCAGCATGGCCCCCGCTAGTGCTGCTGCTGAAGACACTGGTAGCCGCCTGTGCTGCATGCAGCCCCCACCCAAGCAGCTACCATACAAGGCACCCCGGCGCTGCTGCTGCTCCAGGGACACCATCCACCACACCAGACACTCCGGTCATGCACCACCACCCCCACAGCCGCTGCATCAGCCACCTCAGCTGCACATAGGTCCCCTGCATAGCTGCTGCAGCAAACACCTTGCCTGTAGCACCAGGCACCCTGGCCATGCATGGGACCCAACACTGCTGCCCACTTGACTTCATTGACATGAAAAGGTTCATGAGCAGAGCCACTGGAAAGAAGAATGAGGAAAGAGAAACCCTGCCCAGGGTCACCCATTCAATCTGAGGAGTTCCAGTATACTCCAGAGCACCTATCAGGGTCATTGGATACTTCCTGGGTGCCAACAAGCCTGCCCAAGAGTGATAAGGTACCCAGGCACTTCTCTCAAGAATTGGATAACTTGCCCATGTCCATGATGACCCAACAAGGTGTCACTAACCTCAGCAAGGAACACTAAGTGTCCCAGCACCTAGGCCACAGAAGCACTCAAATGCCATTGCAACATTGAATACAGATGAAGGAATCACATGGAGATTCTGTATCTACCCAGAACCAATACTGAAACACATTGCTCAAGGGTCAACATAAAACACATCTACAGGAGGAAGCCTCTCTCCACAAAGCCCACTCCAGAGTCATAGAAGAAGCAACTGCTCTACCATATTACCAGACACCAATGTAGGGATATTAGAAATCTGAAAAAACAAGTAAATATGACACCACCAAAGGAAGAGAATAATTATCAAGTACTGGACCCAACAGAGCAAGAAACCTTTGAAATGATTGAAAAGGAATTCTGAGCAACAATCTTAAGGAAACTTGTATCTCAATGAATTAAAGAACACTCAGATGACACAACAAAATGAGAAAAACTATCCAGGATATGAAGGAGGAAATTTACAATGAGATCAATGCCTTAAAAAAGAATGTAGCAGAACTTCTGGAACTGAAGGATTCATTCAATGAAATAAAAAACACAACTGAGAGCTTAAGCAGTAGGGTAGAGCAAGAAGAAAGAATTTCTGATCTTGAAGACAGGCTTTTTGAAATAACCCAGGTGGACAAAAAAAAAAAAAGGAAAAACGAATTTTAAAAAATGAAGAAAATATAGATGAGCTAGCAGACAACCTAAGTGCACAAACATCCTAATCATACATGTTCCAGAAAGGAAGGAGAAAGGAAAAGACATTGATAACATATTCAATGAAATAATAGCAGCAAACTTCTCAAGTATAGAGAGGTACATGGACCTTCAGATCCAGGAGGCTCAAAGATCCCCAAACAGATTCAATCCCAAAAGGTCCTCTCTGAGACACATTATAGTCAAACTGACAAATCTCAAGGACAAAGAATCCTAAAAACAGCAAGAAAAAATGTCTAGTCACTTATAAGGAGTCTGCATCAGACTAACAGCTGACTTCTCAACAGAAACACTACGGGCCAGAAGAGAATGGGATGATATATTCAAAATACTAAAAGAAAAAAACCTGCTAGTCAAGAATACTACACCTAGCAAGGCTATCCTTCAGAAATGAGGGAGAAATAATGTATTTCCCAGACAAACAAAAATCGAGAGAGTTCATCACCACATGAGTAGCCCTGCAAGCAATCCTCAAGGTAGTCCTACATCTGGAATCCAAAAAGAAGATAATCACTACCATGAATACACAAGAAAGAACAAAACCCACAGGTAAAACAAAAATGCAAGTTAGAAAGAGAAAGAAACTAGATCTTACTACCCCAAAAAACAAACACCAAGGAGAATAAAAGGGGAAGAAAGGAAAAAAGTATTTAAAACATTCAGAGAGAGAGAGAGAGAGGAACAACAATCGCAATAATATGTTGAACTCTTAGAAGGAGAGAACCCACGTGCACAAACATCCTAACTAGAACCATGGTTACTAGAGATGGGAAGGGGGATGGGAGAAGGAGATGGAGGGAAGTTAATCAGAAATTGGTTAACACGCATGAAGAATGATCACATATTGTAGTGATGAATAAGCTAATTATCCTGATTTGACCATCACACATTGTACGCAACTATTGATAGTCAACTTTATACCCCACAAATATGTATAATAAATTATTTTTCAATAAAAATAAATAAATGACTAAATAGATAAATAAATATGATATCCAAAAAATTAATAAAATGTCAGGGATAAGACAATATCTTTCAATAAAATGCTAAACATAAATGGATTAAATTCCCTACTCAGAAGACACAGACTGACTGATTAGATCAAAAAGATAGACCCAATTATATGCTGTCTTCAAAAGACTCACCTCACCTGTAAAGATGCACACTGATTAATAGTGAAGAGATGGTAAAAGATTTACCATGGAAATGGAAACCAAAAATGAGCAGGACCACCTATTCTTATATTGGATAAAATAGACTTTAAACAAAAACCACAAAAAGAGACAAAGAAGGCCACTATATAATGAAAAAGGGATCTATCTAGCAAGAAGACATAACAATCATAAACATATATGCACCTAATACTGGAGCACCCAGATATATAAAGCAAATACCTAAAGAAAGAGATAGACCCCAATATGATAATAGTTGTGGACCTGAACACCCCTCTCTCAGCATTGGACAGACCATCCAGGCCAAAAATTAACAGAGAAATACAGGAATTAAGCTACACTTTAGACTAATTGGACTTGGCAGATATCTACAGAACATTTCATCCAACAACTACGGAATATACATTCTCATCAGCACAGGGAACATTCTCCAAGATATACCACATGTTAGGTAACAAATCAAGTCTCAACGAATTTTAGAAAGTTGAAATCATTTCAAGTATCTTTCTAGACCATAGTGGATTAAAACTAGAAATCAATGACAAGTGAAACTCTGGAAACTATACAAACACATGGAAATTAAACAACATTCTCCTGAGTGACTAACCCTATGGGTCCAAGAAGAAATTAAATATGAAGTCAAAAAATTTCCTGAAACTAATGAAAATAAGGACACATCATACTCAAACCTGTCAGATATTACCCACTAAGAGGGAAGTTTTTTTGCAATAAATGCTTACATCAAAAAAATAAAAAGATTTCAAATAGACAATCTAATGCTACGCCTCAAAGAAGCAGGAAAACAAGTACAATCCAACCCCAAAACTAGTAGATGGAAAGAAATAATTAAGATCAGAGCAGAACTAAATGAAATAGAGACCCGCCAAATAATACAAAAGATCAATGAAACAGAAAGTTGGGTTTTTTGAGAAGATAAACAAAATAGACAAACCATTGGGTAGGCTAGCTAAAAAAAGAAGAGAGAAGACCCAAGGAACGAAAAGTGGAAATGAAAGAGGAGGCATCACAATCAATACCACAGAAATTCAAAGAATCATTAGAGACTACTATAAACAACTATATGCCAACAAATTTGAAAACCTGCAGGAAGTGGATAAGGTTCTGGACACATACAAAATACCAAGACTGAACCAAGAAGACATAGAAAACCCAAACAGACCAATAACAAGCAATTACATTGAAGCAGTGATTAGCAGTCTCCCAACAAAGAAAAGCTCAGGACTGGATGGATGTACTGCTGAAAACTAGCAAACCTTTTAAGAGGAATTAACACCAATTCTCTTCAAATTATTCAAAAAATTTGAAACAGAGGCCATTCTCAAATTCATTCTATGAGGCCAGCATCACCCTGATACAAAAACCAGACAAAAACACAACTAAAAAAGAAAACTTAAGGCCAATATCTTTATGAACATAAATGCAAAAATCCTCAACAAAATATGAGCAAATGGAATACAGCATCACATCAAAAAAAATTATACACCATGAAAAAGTAAGATTCATCTGAGGGATGCAAGGATGGTTTAACATAAGCAAGTCAATAAATGTGATACACCACATTAACAAAATCAAGGACAAAAACCATATGATTATCTCAACAGACAAAGAAAAAGCATTTGATAAAATTTAACATCCCTTCATGATAAAGACTCTCAGGAAATTAGGTAAACAAGGAAAATATCTCAACACAATAAAAGCCATATATGAGAAACCCATTGTCAATATCATCCGGAATGGGGAAAAGTTAAAATCTTTTCTCTTTGGAACAGGAACAAGACAAGGATGCCCACTACCACCACTCTTGCTTACCATAGTATTGGGAGTACTATCCAGAGCAGTCAGGCAAGAGAAAGAAATGAAGCACACCCAGATTGGAAAAGATGAAGTTGAACCGTCTCTGTTTGCAGATGACATGATCCTATACATAGAAAAACCTAAAGACTCTACGAGCAAACTCTTAGTGCTGACAAATGATTTCAGTAAAGTTGCAGGATACAAAATCAACATGCAAATATCAGTAGCATTTTTATACTCCAACAGCAAACTAGCAGAAAAAGAAATGTAAAAAATCTAGCCCATTTGTATTAGTCAGCAAAAAATAAAATACCTAGGAATAAATTTAACTGAGTAGGTGAAAGATCTCTACAATGAGAACTATAAATCACTGCTGAAAAAAATTAAAGAGGACACAAAAAGATGGAAAAATATTGCATGTTCATGGATTGGAAGAATTAACATTGTGAAAATGTCTATACTATCCAAAGCCACCTACAAATTCAATGCAATCCCCATCAAAATACCAATGACATTCCTCACAGAAAAAAAAAATTCTAACATTCATATGGAACAACAAAAGACCCAAATAGCTACAGCACACTTGAGTTCCCCCCAAAATAAATAAATAAAGCTGGAGGCATTACACTACCTGACTTCAAATTATACTACAAAGCTATAGTAACCAAAATGGTGTGAAACTGGCATAAAGACAAACACTTGGACCAATGGAACAGGATAGAGAATCCAGAAATCAACTCACATACTTACAGCCAACTGATCTTTGACAAAGGCACCAAGAATGTACATTGGAGAAAAGACCGCTTTTTCAATAAATGGTGTTGGGAAAATTGGACATATATATGTAGAAGAATGAAACTAGACCCATATCTCTTGCCATGTACCAAAATCAACTCAAAATGGATTAAAGACTTAAATATAAGCCTTGAAACTAAAAATTCCTAAAAGAAAACAGGTGAAATACTTTAGGAAGTAAGACTGGGCAAAGATTTTATGAATAACACCTCAAAAGCACAGGCAACAAAAGAAAAAATAAACAAATGGGATTTTTATCAAACTAAAAAGCTTCTGCATAGCAAAAGAAATTAACAGAGCAAAAAGCCTACAGAGTGGGAGAAAATATTTGTAAACTATGCATCTGACGAGAGATTAATATCCAAAATATACAAGGAACTCCAACAACTTAGTAAAAAAACAAGTAATCTGACTAAAAAATGGCAAAAGAGATGAATAGTCATTTCTCAAAGGAAGGCATAGAAATGGACCACAGACACATGAAAAAATGCTCAACATCACTAATCATCAGGGAAATGCAAATCAAAGCCACATCGAGATATCATTTCAGGCCCTCCTGCAGTTCGAACTCGAGCCCTGGCCTCTTGCCTTCCTGCCTGAACCGCATGAGCTTCACCACCTGCTCCATCACCTTCTCCACCAACTACTGGTCCCTGGGTTCTGTTCGGGCGCCAGCAGCACAGCCAGGGTCTATACAGTCGTAGGGGGCTTGGGCTCCCACATCTCCGTGTCCACTCCACCACCTTCTGAGGTGGCTGGGGATCTGGAAGCTTGGCCACAGGGATGGCTGGGGGTCAGGTGAGAATGCGGGGCATCCAGGGTGAGGAGGAGACCATGCAAGACCTGAATGACTGGCTGGCCTCCTACCTGGACAGGGTGAGGAGCCTTGCAGTCCGCCGAGACTGGAGCTGCTGAGATGACACTCACGGAGCTGAAGTGCACAGTCCAGTCCTTGGAGACTGACCTGGACTTGGTGAGAAATCTGAGGGCTAATTTGGAGAACGGTCTGAGGGACATGGAAGCCTGCTACGCCAAGCAGGTGGAGCAGCTCGGTGGGGTCCTGCTGTACCTGGACTGAGAGCTGCACAGACCTGGGCAGAGGGGCATTGCCAGACCCGGGAGTAGGAGTCCCTGCTGAACATCAAGGTCAAGCTGGAGGCTGAGATCACCACCTTCCAGTGCCTGCTGGAAGACAGGGAGGGCTTCAGTCTTAGTGATGCCCTGGACAGCAGCAACTCCATGCAGACCATCCAAAAGACACCGCCACAGGATGGTGGATGGCAAAGTGGCGTCTGAGACCAGTGACACCAAGGGTCTGAGACTTTGAGGCTGCAGAAGCAGGGTATCTTTTGGGGAACAAGAGATCAATAAAACTTCAGAGGTCATTGGACATCAAAAAAATATAATAAATAAAAGAGATATCACTTCACCCCAGTTAGACTGACTACTATAAAAAAGACAGAATAACAAATGCTGGTGAGGATGTGCAGAAAGGGGAATCCCTCTACACTGTTGGTGGGACTGTAAACTGGTGCAGCCTCTATGGAAAACAGCATGGAGTTTCCTCAAACAGCTACAGATAGAACTGCCATGTGATCCATCAATCCCTCTGCTGGGTATATACCCAAAGCAATGGAAATCATCATGTTGAAGGGACACTGTACTCACATGTGTATCACAGCTCTATTTACAACAGCCAAGAGTTGGAACCAACCTAAATGTCCATCGTCAGACAACTGGTTAAGGAGAATGTGGTATATCTACACAATGGAACACTACTCTGCCATAAAAAAGAATGACATTCTGCCATTCACAGGAACATGAATGTAGAGAGAAATACAAAAATCACAATAGTTTGCTGAACTTTCAAACGGAGAGAACAGAGCTGTGGTTGCTAGAGGAGGGAAAGGGAGAGTGGGGGTGGGGGCTAGTGAGAAATTGGTCAAGGGTCACAAAGAACGATGACATTTCATAGTGGTGAATATACCAATTATCCTGATTGGATCATCACATATCGTACATAGGTATTGATATTCAACCCTGTACCCCACAATTATGCATAATCAGTTATGTTTCAGTTAAAAAACAAAATGAACAGTGAAGGGAGGTGGAAGAAGAGGTCAGAATGATGTGGTGTGGGGACTTGACCCACTGTTGCTGGCTTTGAAGACGGTGGCCACAAGCCAAGGAATACAGGCAGCCTCTAGGAGCTAGGAAAAGCAAGCAGATGGACTCTCCCCTAGAGTCTACACAAAAAAACCAAGCCCTGCCGAAACCTTGCTTTTAGTTCCGTGAGACTCGCTTCAGACTTCTAAACTACAGGACTGTAAGATAATAAGTCTGTGTTGCTTTAAGCCACCAAGTTTGTGGTCATTTGTGACAGCAGCAATAGGAAGCTCATCCAGGGACTCTCTCTCTTTTCCTTACCCAGATGCCCTCTATTCGCTGAGGCCACACACCAAGGCCTCGGGGAAAACACATTGAAAAAATATTATTAATATTCCCTGATTTGAACTGTTTGCATCCTCTAGTAAAGACATGTTAAATAGTTGACATTTCTAGGGCCAATTTTGATAGACTGAGAGTAGCTGCCAATCACCCCAAGTTGAAGAGGATTCTGGGCCAGGTCAAGCCAAGGGGACAGCGGCACGACTGAGCGTGGCATCTCCAGGAGCAGGTCGAGGGCGTGTGGGCTGTGCATGCCGCTTCTGAGCAGGCCCCTGGCTGCCTCGTTCCGGGCTGTCCTTTGCTCATCACTTTCCACAGAGCCCCTGTCATGTCTCCCGAAAGCAATAGCAAAGCTCTCCCTGGTCAGACCCAAGGCCCAGGAACATCAGGAACTGCTCCAAGGGCATCTGCTGGAGACCGTTGGCGATGGTGGCAGTGCCGGGTCCCTTAGGCTCCTCGGTGTGTGCTCTGTGGGTTTCAGGTGCTCCAATCTGCATCTCGGCCTGAGGATTCTTCCCCACCCAAGAGCCAAAGTTGCACTGCCTTGAAGTGCCCAGGAATCAGTAACCTTCTGCCTCAATAGTTGGGGTGTAAGTACCCCAGCTCACTGAGGCTGGTGGGGGATAATGCTGAGGCTTAAGCTTTGTGCCTGTGCCCAGGGTCTCCCCACAGGGTTGTCCTCTCTGTCTCCTGTCAATGTCCCCACGCATTGTGAGTATCAGACACATTTCCCGTTCTCTGCTCCTGCTTTCTAAACAGGCCAGACATTTCCATACATCCCCTACTTCCAAAGAAGAAAGACATGTCTGTGGTAAAAAGCCAGACAGTGCACAAGGGTGTAGGAGAAGAGGGAATGTTCTTGTCTTCCTCTTGACTTCAGATGCTCCCTTGCCTGCTCTAGAGGCGGCCCTCTTTGGGGATTTGTTTATGTCATTATTCTTTATTTGCTGAGATCGAAAATAGGAAATTCTTTTTTCTTTAGGTCTGAGATAAACCACAGTTTAACTGCCCCCCCCAAACATCAAGTCTGTCATTACTTAGCATCCTTTTAGCACAGTGCAGTGCTAGTGTCACCCAATCTGTGCTAATCTGAGCAAGTGATGTAATCTGCAGGCACAGTTTACAAGCAAGGTTGTCACACTGATGAGGGCGATGGCAACACTTCAGGTTTTTCCTCACGAGCTCTTCATACAGTCATTTATTCTGACTAAGGCTTCATGAGTCGGGAGTTGTTACTGAATGTACACTCTGTCTGGTCCATCTCACAATGATGGCTGTCCCCTTCCGTTACTGATGAGCATGTGTTAGGAGGGGAGGCGCATCCTCGGAGCACGAGCAGAACCGCAGCGTGTTTGGGGTGGTCTCCAGAACAGCACGTCTGAGCATCTTCCCACAGTGTCTGGACAGGAGCAGGCGGTCGCCTGTTGAAATGCAGAAGGACCCTGCAGGACCCCCACAGGTCTCTGGCACTGGTTTACACACCGTCATCCCCAGAGCCACGTTTCGGTGCTTTCCTCTCAGTGGTCCTTTAAATGTTCTTTCATCCTACTATAAAGTGACTCTTTTACAATGTCTATGTTAAGGGCACATGAAACCAGATGCCCTCTAGAAGAGGGGATGTCAGGGGACTCCATCTGTGGGAGTCCAGAAGACCCTAAGGTTTCATGCTCTAATTTGATTTTCAAGTCTTTCCAGATGCCTGTCTGCAGCAATACTCCTTTTAATTAATCTTGCAGACAATGGAGTCTGCTCACACTTTTTTTTTTTTTTTTTTTTTTTTTTTGCCCCCAGAGAATGCAAACCATGGCAGATAACTTGCATGACAGAGAGAAGTAGCCAGCGTCGGGCAGAGACTGGAAGGTTTGTGTCAGCTGAGCTCCTAGCTTCTGCTTCTCCTTCTGCATATTCGGTGCTGCCTTTGGCATGATTGTCTCTTGAATACCTTTGAATAGTTTTCTAGTTTTAAAAGGATTACTGGGCAAATGATTGTTTTCCCCTTAGGATGGACTTTCCACGGAATCAAAGAACCTAGGGAGAGTCTTTGAACATATGAAAAGACAAAATGAGGATCCTGCGAAGTTAGCACTTTACCCTTTAAAGAACTCAGGTTTTTTCAAGACAAAATTAAAATGGTCTGATTTAAATGCATGAAAACACAGCAGGTCATCACTATACTTTCTCAGAAGGATGGGAACTTGGTTGGCCCAAATTCACTCTGAATATACACAGCAAGTTCCATAAAGTAAAGCCCTTTATTACTGCAACAGTCTACTAAAGGGAGGTTATTTTAGGTAGGTGGATTTTTTTCTCAGTTGGAGGGAAGGCCTCTGAAAAATAATTTCACAGTCTAAATCAATGCCCTACTTAACTGGTCCAGTTTTGTCGTCAGGATCAGGGACTGAGAGTAGCATGCTCTTACGATGTGCTTCATTGTACGATCACCAGCTATTCCAGGAGATTCCTCCCCGATGTCAGGTAACAGTTACTCTGTGCCCTGAAGCACTGGGACGACCACTCATAATTGTGTGCAAGCTTGGGTGGCTCCGGGGATGCCTTTAGTCATTCTCCATAGAGATTCATTAAGCCCTCTTTCTCACTGAGCCTTGGCCACATGGAATGTTCATTTGGAAGTTTAGGTCAAAGGCCCATAGAGCTCCACTACCCTGCACAAAGTTGTCCTGTATTTGGTTAACTGACTGTTGAATAATTGGCACAGCTCTCGATGCCAATGTGAAAGGACCAGCAGAGGCAAAGAGTGCAGTGCCCAATGGTTAGGAAGGCTGAGCTGGTCTTGTGTGAACCCCGCTGTGTAGGGAATGGGTGATCTGTCTGTATTTATTCAGGGGCAGAGGTAGTCCTTCCAGTATAGGGTAGCTGTTTAGAACAGACTTGGAAGCGAGATACATTGTTCTGTGCACTAGTGCACGACCTCAGAGTAGCTAACTACCCTTGCTTCTTAGTTGTAAAATCCTAGGAATAATACCTACCTCAGAGGGTTGGAATGAGTTGGGAAATTAAACAAGGAATGTAACGGGCTCTGCGAACTAGCTCTGTGCTGCTCGTCACTGTGCTGGATGCTATCAGTGCCCCTGCTCGTCCCTGGCCCCTCACACTTGAGAGCAGGCCCAGCTTCCAGCTGTCCGCATCTGCATTTCTTTGCCCAAGGGCTTTCTCTGGTCCTCACACAGCAGGCTGCAAGAACTGGGGAACTGACAACTCTGGAAGCTGCCTTCAAGCAAGCGCTGACTGTGCACAGATACCGTTGCTCCCTGCCTCTTGGCCGGGATAACTTTGACCCCCTGCTTTACACCGGCTCCCCGAGTCCCCAGTGGGACTGAGCTCGTTGTCCATGGAGTGACCGTCACGATCATGCACCTCGATCCACTGCTTTCCCTTCCTTTCTCCCTTCTCCGCCTGCCTACCCGCCCTCATATTTGCCTCTCCCAATACACCACGGACACTTGGATCCTTCCTCAGGGCCACTTCGGGGGAAACCTGCATTAAGACGACCACTTGGATGTGAGGAAAGAATTTTTGTTTTGAACGTTGGACTCAGTCACGCCTGTTGTTTTAGTCTGTTTTCTGTCACTGGTACAGAATACCTGAAACTGGGTAATATATAAGAAAACAAAATTTATTTCTCACAGTTTAGGAGGCTGAAAAGTCCAAGGTCTGGGGGGCGTATCTAGTGAGGGCTTTCTTCTTGGTGGGGTCTCTGTGTGGGGTCCTGTGGCAACACCGAGGATCACACAGGAAGAACGGGAAGACAGCTTTCCTGTGCTCTCCTTGCAAAGCCATCACTCCACATCCACGATAACCCACGAAACCATTAGCCCATTACTCCGTGGACGGATGAATCCATTCAAGAGGACAGAGTCCTCAGGATCCAATCACCTTTCAAAGGCCCCACCTTTCAAATACTGTAGTTGGATCCCCCACCGTCTTACCACTGTTACAATGCAGATCAAGTTTTCAGCACATGAACTTTTGGGGGACACATTTAACCTATAGCACCTGCTTATATGAATCCTGTTCCCAAAATCCCCACAAGGAGTCTTCACGCAGGCAAGATACGAGGCCTTTTAACCAACTGAGTCATAAACTTCTTTTTCTCGATCAGTACAGTGGATCCAAAGGCCACCTGTCCAGGAGCTGCTGCAGTAAAAGGACCAAACGTCTTCCACGTAGCTGCGTTTCTTTTGCAGCAGTGATCCCAGACGTCCAGTTTGCTGCTCTTTCCACATTTCAACAGAGGGTTCTGCTGGCACGGAGAGTCAATCTGAGAAGTCAAACTCTCTTTCAACGTAAGCATCTTTCCTTTGAGGCAAAAAAGGAACAATAATACCTAAAAATATTGGAGACTTATTTGGACATTGTGTTATACTGAATGCCTCCTCCTTATTTTTGAAAAAAGAGGAAACATCTAATGAAAGTTTTGAAGCTGGAAACTATTATTTGAGGAACATTTACCTACTGAGTAGCAAGCTATGTGGGCCTGTGCCTTGCAACAAAAAGATCACTAAGAGCTGCTCTCCCTATGTGAGTGAGGAAACAACCACGTAAAACTCTGACTAAAATACCATTGTGAGTTATTTAAAGTACATTTACAAGGCTTATCTTACTGTTTTGAAATTCTATAATATTTAATCAGCAATGTCCTCATTAACTTTCTCTAATGTATGGGTTTATAAGAGTCATGTTTTAAAAACATTTTTTCTCTTATTTCAATTTCAAAAAGTGTCCATATTGTGAATTATGGTAAAGGACAGAACGAAACAGCACTGACTTGCCATTATTAGTTGATTCCTTCTTTTTAGTGGAAGTACATCTAAGGGAAGGGACTCATTGAAATTTTTACATGAATGTTGTTCTAGTTTTTCAGTTCAACTTGAAAAACTAAATCAGGTGAGTTGGCAGTAACTAAACACCTTGTCAATGAGTCTGCATGGACACATGTTTAATCTTGTGTAATAACTGACAGGTGGGAGCACGACATGTAGTATTTATGTTTCAGGAGATGTTTTTGGTTAATAATTCCAAAGCCTCTGGAAATAGATATTTTAGAGGGAAATGCATACATATGGTCATTCATCACTTCCACAAATATTTATTCAATATCTACATATGCCAGGAACAGAGATAGGTATTAGCAACGTGTCTTTGTTCATCTTCTGCTGCTATAAACTACTACAGACTGAGTAATTTATTTAAAAAAAAAAAGAGAGAGAGATTTATTTGGCTCATGGTTCTGGAGGCTGGAAAGTCCAAGAGCATGGCCCTGGCATCTCGTGGGGGCCTTCCTGTTGCATCATCGCATGGTGGAAGCGGAAAGGCCAGAAAACGTGAGAGACAGAGAGATCACCCTTCTCATCAGGAACCCACTCCCACAAAAACTAACCCATTTCTGCAGTGCCGGCATCGGTCCACTCACAGAGGTGAGCCCTCGTGACCTAGTCACCTCTTAAAGGCCAGCCTCTGAATACCATCACGGTGGTGATTAAGTTTCTAATACATGAACTTTAGGGGATATGGTCAACCATAGCTGGATATAATAGTGATCAAAAAACAGACATGAGGCTTATGGTCCAGTGGAAAACAAACAGATATTACTTGTTTGATTATACAAGCGAATGTAAAAGTATACAGTGAAGCATGTGTGTGGTTATTGTCCAACAGTGGACTCTGGAGAAGGCTGAGGAAGGGATGCTCAAGCCAAGACAGGAAGGGTCAGTGCAGTCATCTAAGACAAATGGGTTGTGTTGAATTTGGGGGGCTGGTGAGAAGAATGTTCTTGGATGGATGGAAAGGCAAGTGCAAAGGCCCTGGGTAGGGCAAGGTCCTAAGGAAGGGTGAGCACAGGGGGAGCAGGGAGAGAGGGGCCAGAAGAGGCTGCAGGGAGAGGCAGGGCCGCATTATGAAGGTTTTATAGGCCATTGAAGGTGATCGATCTTTATCCTCTGGGCCACAGAAAGCTCATGAAGGGCTTTACATGAGATGGAAATGTGGTCGGGTTTGCATTTTGAAAAAAACAAACAAAAACTCAGACTGGCATCTGGCATCTGGAGGACCGGAGAGAATAAGGGGTGGGCTCCTTGGACTAGAGTGGGGTGACAGGGAGAGAAAGTGACTGCATTCTAGAGGTCTGTGGGATGCAAAGTGGACAGGACTTGGGGACTGTGTTACTATGGAGAGTGGGGGAGAGGAGGTGTCAGGGACAACTCCTGGTTTCTGACCTGTGTCTCTGCATGCAGGATGGTGTCGCCCACCAGACGTGGGAGGGAGATCATGTCTGCTCTTCACCATAATTCTTTTGAAGTGCCTTTGAGTCATGCCAACGGGCATGTGGAGGAGACACCGGAATACGTATATGGACACCAAGGTGTGCCCTTGCATTACCAGACAATTTGTCCTGTCAGAGTTTTTATGAAGATCAGATGAAACATGAATCTGTGTTTGCATGTGCGTGGGTGGGTTTCTCATCCTTTTCCAAGATTCACTTTAACTCATAGAAATCAGTGGAAAATACATAAAATGGACTTTTCTCCCCACCATAGGTGTTTAGGAAAACTCTCTTCTTTTCTCCTACTCTGGAGATAACCGGATGCAGGTAGATGTTGATGTTATCATGCGTAACCAGCTGGGGATTGTGCTGTAATTTTGATCCAACTCGAGCTGCTGAGAATTGCTATTCCATGTTGGAGATGCCGAGCAGTGTCCCTTCCTGTGCAGTGGCGGGCCCTTCCCACTCTACAGGCCCACCTGGACAACTTCTTTCACACCCATGAGTTTAACTGCTCTTCATCTGACGGATATTTGTGACGTGTACTGTTCCAGGTGCTGGGTATACACAGGTGAATAAAACACCTAAGAGTAAACAAAAATCCACACCTTTTACACGGCTTGAATATGCAAATGATCCGAAGTCCACATGCAGCTGAGACGTCTCTTCAGAGATCTAGGCTCACACACCTGCATTTAACTGTTCCTTGGGTCCCTCAAAGTCCAGGTACCTAAAGTCAAACTCTTTATCCTTTTGTTCTAGACTTGCTCTCCTGAATTCTATCCATCCAGCCATCTATGCATCCATCCATCCGTCCGTCCGTCCATCCATCCATCCATCTATCCAGCTGCCCGTTCTAGAGACCCTGGAACCAGGCTGAATTTTTTCCTCCCCCTCGCTCCTAAATCCTGTCAGCAACCCAGTCCTCCTGTTGCTTCTAAAACAGTTCTCACACTTGTCCCCTCTTCTAGGTCCCAAATGCCCTTGCCCTATGAGGTCGACTCTCACCATCTCTCTCCTGGAACAACCTCGTGGTAGCCAAATTCTCTGTTGTCTCCTTTAGATCTTTTCTCCACAGAGTTGCCAGAACAACTGGTCTAAAATGAAGATTTGTCCACGTTACTCTTCAACGACTCTAAGCTCCTTAACGCGCCGTTCACAGCCCTGCTTGGTGTTTTCTGCCCACCTCTGTTCCTGTCCTCCCCGTGCCCTTGTCTTTCATATACAGCAGGGGTGGCCTGTAGCTACCGTTCCCGAAGCCTGGGCCATCCTTCCCAGGACTGTCACCCATCTGACTCCTGCTCCTCCTGCGAGGCTGGGCTCAGGTCCCATCTCTTCCCTGAAGCCTTCCCTTGTCCTCCAAGTCCTTCCACAGGAGCAGGCAGCTGGTTTCCAAAATACGGTGTAATCATCCTTTCACACGCTGTCTCGGGATTTCCTGCTCAACAGCGGAACTGTCTGTCTTCCTCACATTTCGAAAGCTGGAACCGCGTCTTAGTCACGCGAGTATGCTCAGTGTCTGCTGCGATGTGTCACCCCCGAAGGCCAGCAACCAAAACTTGTGGAACTGTGTTGCTGGATACGCGCTATTTGGAAATACTTTTTTCTTTGGGGACATCTCGAGAACATCGTGCATAATGTTTCTTTTCCTATAAGTGCTGGGATAATGCGGCAGGGGTCCATTAATCTAGACTCTACCTGGAGTGCAATGGGCAAGAAGGGGGGTGTGGCTTTCTGTGGGGAGGGGCTGTTATCCGCAGGAAAAAATGTATGGCGTGAGAAACTGTGAACGTGCTACTGTATCTAGAAGTCAATTCGCTGCACTGTAAAATTCTTTAAAAGAAAATTGTCTTTGACAAATGTCTCAAATGTCATCACAGCAAAAGCTATCTGAAGGGAGGTGGTCACTGATACCTTAGATTTTAGAAGCCTCAGCATACAGGCGGGCTCACGTTGTGTTGAACCTGGCATCTTTCTCTGGACTGTGATTTGTACACAATTGATTCTCTCACCTAGTTCTTTCCTGTCTTCAACTTATTTTCCTACAACAAAGGGTGGAAAATATTCACAGCTCAGAACATATGTATATTGGGAACAGTTCTTTCTTACCACTTTGAAAAAGTGTGCTTTGATCTTCGATGTAGCACATGAAGCTCCTTTGAACGCGGAACCTAATGGGGAATCAGCAAGCCGCGCTGCTGGACCCTGACATATCGGCCTCCAGTCCCGCCGGTCCGTCAGTCTGTCAGCCCGCCTGTCTGTCAGCCCGCCTGTCTGTGTGTGTGAGGTGCTCCATTTTGAATGCCAGTGTTTCGTGTAAGAGTCTCAGAGGTTTTGTTTTCATATCTAAACACTAGCTTCTCCACGTTCCTGCCAATTGCTATCGAATTCTTCCACCACTTGGCAAGGGTGGATTTTCTTTTTGTTTCTTATGCAGCTTTGCTTGCTAAAGCCCCTAAACTGCTAAAGGAGACCTCCTCACAGACCAAAAGGATGATTTTGTCTCCTGATTTAGTAAAAATTCCCCCCAACTTCCAGTTGGTTTGGGTAAACATTGAAAGCATGGTGGCCCCTGTTGTGGGTGGCCCAGACCCCTCCCAGGCCAGCGCGCCTGCTCTCCACGCTGCAGGAGCGTTGGCTGCCAATGGCCCCACTGACCCCGTCGGGGACCTGACTTCAGCTGAGTAACTGCCTGCCACAGGCAAGGCCCTTCCTCGGTCCATTGTGACAGAATGGTTTATGAAAACCCAGCCGGCTAGCTAGACTCCGGGATGACTCTGAAGGGCCATCCAGCTCCAGGACCCCCACACCCACCTTCTCTTTCCACTTGACTCCCATGGGTGTTGTCACTGGGTGCACCCTCTCCCCTGGGCACCTCTTGCCCATGTCTGTCAAAGTCCTGGTGTCTCTTTTAGGAAACCCAACCCAAGACATAGGGAGTTCAACACTGAATCGGTTCAGGGGAAAAGACTGGTGTATTAGTTGGTTCTCCAGAGAAACAGAATCAATAGGACTGATAGGACATATATATATAAAATGGAGGCCGAACAGTTCCGCCACATGTGGTCTGCAAGCCAGAGACCCAGGAGAACAGGTGTGTGGTTCCAGTCTGAGTCCAAAGGCCTGAAAACCAGGAGAACTAATGATGTTAGTTCTAGTACAAGTCTGAAGGCCTGAGAACCAGGAGAGCTGATGGTGTAAGTTCCAATCTGAGTCCAAGTCTGAGTGCAAGAGAAAGTCAATGTTCCAGCCTGAAAGCAGTCAGGCAGAGAGAATTTACCCACATCGGGGAGTACCAAGGCAATGTAAATCTCATCCACAAACACCCACACAGACAGACCCAGAATAATGTTTAACCAATTATAATCAATTATCTGGGCACCCTGTGGACCAGTCAGGTTGACACATAAAATTGACCATCACAACGGGTCTTTTCAACAAATAGTGTTAGGACAACTGTATATCTACAGACAAACGAATAAATTTGGACCTCTTCCTTATACCATACATAAAAACAAACTATAAATGACTCATAGTTCTAAACATAAGAGCTAAGAGCATAAAAAAACTCAAAGAAAACTGGAGTTTGAAACCTTGGATTAGACAACAGTTTCTTTAAAATGACATCAAAAGCACCAGCAGCACAAGGAGAAATAGATAAATTGGACTTCATTGAAATAAAAACTTTTGTGCAACAACAATAAAAAATCAATAAAGTGAAAAGACAGCCCACAGAATGGGAGAAGATATTTGCAAGTGATATATCTGACAAGGGAATTCAGAATATTAAAAAAGAGAACTCTTACAACTCAGCAACAAAAAGGCAAAGAACCCAATTGGCAAAGGATTTCAGTAGACATTGCTCCAAAGAAGATGTGTAAATGGTCAATAAACACATGTGAAGACGCCCAGCATCACTAGTTATAAGGGAAATGTAAATCAAAGCCACAGGGAGACACCACTTCATACCTACGAGGACGGCTGTAATCAAATGCCTGTAATAACAAATGCTGGCCAGGATGTGCAGAAATCAAGACCCTCACACATTGCTGGTGGGATTTGAAAGTGGTACAGCCAATTTTGAAAACAGTTTGGCAGTTACTCAAAATGGGAAACATTGACCTAGCAATTCCACCCCTAGGTATAAACCTAAGAGATTGAAAACATATGACCACAAAAAAATACTTGCACATGAATGCGCACAGCAGCATTATTCATAATAGTCAAGAAGTGGAAACAACCCAAAGGTTCATCAGCGGACGGATGGATAAACAAAATATAGGATATTAATACAATGAAATATTCAGCCATAGAAAGGAATTAAGTACGTCACATGCTATAACATGAATGAATCTTAAAAGCAGCATGCTAAGCGAAAGAAGCTAGACAGCAAAGACCACATATTGCATGATTCTACTTATGTGAAATGTCCAGAACAGCCAAATCCACAGAGAGAGACAGCAGATGAGTGGTTGTCGGGGGCGGGAGCAGGGGATGGGCAGGTGGAATCAGGAAGACTGCTAATGTGTACAGGTTTCTTTGGTGGGCATTGAAAATCTTCTAAAATTGGATTGTGATGATGTAATTCAGTGTGTCTTTGAATGAGTTTAAGTGTCATGTCGCATGCAATTGCCTTTTCAGCTTGGATCTTTGGAGTGTTTGAACACAAACACTGCCTTGGAGATCATCTGGCAGCTTTCTGCATGGGAGACCGTGGGTCGCGAGAGCTGTCAACTCTCTTGGGAGCCTGAGAAGATGAGAACTGAGAAGGGAGCCTTGGAGACTGTCTTCAGTTTTAGGGTTGTTCCAACACAAAAGCGCTTTCAACTCTGAATCTCCTCCAGCTTCTTCACCTTTTTATGTAGGTGCGGAGAGCGCAGGTAGATAGAGCCCCTCAGTGACAGCCACGCACCGTGGTGAACAGCGCACAGACTGCTGATATGATAGGAATGTGCTGTTTCAGTTTTGGTTCCCAATATCCTTGCACATAAAACCTTTGACTTTGGTCCTCTTAGCTGTAACAGCATATTGGACTAACATGTTCAGAGAGTAGTCTACTGTCACAAGTATTGATTGAGCACTTTCTATGTGCCGGGTTCTATTCTAGGCGCTGTAGATTTGTGAGCTTCTTTGATAATGAATATTATTTTAATTAATTAAAATTATTGTACTTTTAAATTGTATGTATTTGAGATATACAGCATGATGCTTCGATGTACTCATACTGATATACCTGTATGTAGTGAAGTGACTACCACAGTCAAGCAAATTGGCACACCCGTCATCTCACAGTTACCTTTGATAATGAATTATAGATTTAACATTTACTCATCCAAAAAACATGAATTGAGCACCCACTTCTTTTCATGGATTGTGCAAGTTTTAACAAAAAATGAAAACTCCTACGTAAAATTGCGAGCATAAAGGAATCATGTTTCAATGAATTGTGGAGTCAAGTAAACCTGGGTGAGTTCACCCCCTACTAATTGTGTGACTTTGGGCAAAATGATTTAACCTAAGGAGCATCAGTTTTCTCAACTGTAGAGGGGTAGGGACAGTGCAGAGGCCACCTGTGTGTCACTGTATGTTGTGAAGACTTATCTAGATGGCATATCTCATTGAACGCTCCGCTCAATGCCGGGAGTAAACATTAGTTCCCTTCCAATTTTCAGTTCACTCCCATGGACACAGATTATGGTTTACGTAGAAAGCCATCACAGTAACCTTGTAATCCAACGTCCTCATTTATAGGTGAAAAGACCTGGGCCCTGGAAACATTACATATCTTGCCCAAGGTGGCCTAACTGGTTAATGGTGAAGTCAGCACTGAAAGCCAGCTACTCCAGTGCCCAGTTCAATGCTTTGTCACCACATCATAGTCACTTATGAGACTTGTTCATTTTCTGTCTCTGTAACTTGCATTCCCCGGAGGGCTTAGCATTATCTTTAAACCTGAGATTTCACTGTAGGGTCTCAGAATATTTTTTAAAGATTCACTCGAATCGAATGCTGATATCAATCCCAGGAAATCCCTACCTCTACCATTTCTCTATCCCAATTATCTTCAGTAAATTCTGAATCCCTGACAGGTTATGGATCGCATTCCCAAAGCAACTCAGTTTTTTAGTTAAGTCCTGGTGGTCAGAATGTCTAAACAGATGGCAGGGCCACTTCCCCATAGAAGGCCTCTTTGGCCATGCTCATAGGGTCGCCCTGGGGTCAGAGGATACGGATTGTGCTTGCTTCCCGGGGGGAACAGAGGGCACACTGGGGACTGTGTCCCACTTGAGCTGCCCTCTGAGGAGCCCCACACGAGGCTGCTCTTGACCAAGGGGCTCTGGTTCAATAGTTCCCGAGTGGCTGCCCATTCCTGGCCCACTAGTATGCCAGAGACGCCTGTGGCAATGAACACAGGAAGGGCTTCCTGCCTGAATGGGGGGAAAGAAACGTGGAAATGAGAGAATTAAAAAGGGCACTGAATTTAGTATCTCAATGCACTGTGCAGCCACCCATAACGTTTTTAGGTAGGTAATAAAACTCTAAGGCCTAGGGATGGGTAACTATTGCAACACAGGTAACACTGTTGAGATTGTGTTTTCTTCCTTTCAAAAAAGTCAAAGAGAATAAAGGAGTTTCTCTCAATGCAGCAGAGTTCAGGTGCCAGAGAAGAAAGTGCTCAGAGTAGCAGGATAAGGTAGAGAATCACGTCCTTGCTGTTGACAGTGGTGGTCTTCAAAATCACTGTGGCAGACATTTGGAGAATGCTGTGAAAGGCCCCTGTGAGGAAAATAGAGCAGTTTAGCCAGGCTCGCCCACCTCAGGTCCAGCTGGGGGTGGTGCAGCACATTCTTTGTAAACAAGCTGTGTGTGGGTGGAGTTAGTGCACATGTGCACCCACGTATCTTTTTAGTTTTGTTGCTATTCTAGTGTATTCTTCAGAGTTTGTGAAGCAGTGGCTGGATGGCAGAGAGCTCGCATCTAAAAATAGAGCATGTTTACTTTGCTGGCAGCTGCTCAGTTTTTCTTTGGACTTTGCCCATAGCAGTTGAGTTTCTTTTTAGACTGCCTAGATCTTAGACGTGTGTTTGCTGAATAAAGCTTACTATTCCTTCAACCAAGGCTCCAAGGACCTTTTTCCCGTTACCTGGCTTGTAGACCTGCGTGTGAAGGGTTTGTGACCCAGTCTGGACAACGGTCTTGAGGGGTCTGTGAGCTCCAGCCCTAGCTCTACAATTGGCATAGTCAGAGCAGGATTCTGAGCAGGTACAGGAGCCAAAAGCCCTTGGAAGAAGGAGGAAATGTGGCTACTTTTGAACATGTTGTGCCCTGTGGCCACTTTCCTGTTGGCTGAGATCTGGTTGCTGCTCACTGTACCGCAAGGCAGCATAGACCAGGCACTACAGCAGAAAACCCCTTGGGAGGGGGAGGAAATGTGGCTGTTCTTGAGCATGTGGTGCCCGGTGGCCACTTTTCTGCTGACCAGAGCCTGGCTGCTGCTCACTATGCTGCAAACCGATCGAGAGCTGAAGAAGAAAGCAGAGTGGTTGGAAGCACGGATGATTGTCCTGGAGGATGACGTGCAGTGACTCGCCACTTCTGCTGCTCACAGCAGGGAGGATGCTGAGCCCAGTGGTGCATTGGGGGAGACCGTGCATCCCCAGGCATGACCTGTCATGCAGCAGAAAGTGAAACACAAACAGCCTGTGGGACCAGGTGGACAACCAGGGGGCAATCCACAGGTGACGCAATTTACCACCTATGTCCCGTATACCCAGGTTGATTTAGTTGACTTGGGGAGCCCCTGGCTGCTTGGCTGTTGCAGTTATAGGATGTAGGGGTGGACAGTGTAATGTGCTCTGGTGAGGAGATGGAGAAATTGGCTTCCATCACCATGCACCCGTCCCTGAGCCAGTGGCTGCAAAATAGCTGCAGATATGCCCCCGGACGAGGTAATCACTCCTTGATGGACTGGGTGAGTGCAGCTGCCTGAACCGTGTGGGCAAATGCTAGAGAACTGCCCAGGATTGTTAGCAAATGGCAAACGTATGCTGAGCTGGTCCAAATCATTCAGGAGCTGGGGATGCGGCAGTCCATGTTTAATGTGAACACTCGTGGCCCGGACGATGAGAACTTTACAGGCAGCATGAGAGACATAGTGCTGCAGAATGCCCCGTCAATGTCCTTTGGGTCACTGATGGCCATACCGGCCCCATACGTTGGTCATCCTATACATGAGGTAACGACCATGACAGCCAGCCTGGGTGAAGTAGAGGATAGCAGACAAGCAAGAGGCGTCTGAAAGGTGGCAAAGACCAAACCCCCAAGAAATGCTCGGGATTTTATCCCAAAGGGACCAAGCAAGACTAGCCGTAAGCAGATGTGGCTTGACTTACTTGCAGCAGGGGTTGATAGCAAGAAAATTGACCGGCAGCCAAATGAAGTTCTGTTTGCCTTGTGGCAGCAATTGCGCCCTGAACAGCATTTCACCAAATGTCCAGGAACAGGTAGCAAGGTGTGTTCAGTGGATTTAAAGGACTTTTTGGTTGCTCCCGAGGAGGCGGATGATCCCATTTTGAGTAGGGAGCAGGCCAAGGTGCTCATCTCTCGGGAACAGGCGAGGACCCAAGGCCACATGTTGAATTGGCAATGATGAGGCTGATGCACTGGCTAAGGTAGGTGGCTGGAGACAGCTCCAGCAGCTGCTGTAGCTGGGAGGCTGCATTGGAGAATGCAGCATGCTGGCTGCAGGACCAGGTGCTCAATGGCTTCCTGGGTGCCGCATAATCCGAGGAAAAATGCTCCTGATGGACAGATGTGCTCCTGATGAGCAGATGAGTGCCCCTGATGGGAAGATAACTCGTGTGAGAGTGCCCCTGACATGGTGGCAGGTGGATCTCATGGGACCACTGCCAAAGTCAGACAATTACTGGTTTTCTGTTTGTATGGCCTTGTTGGGCCCCAAACCAGGTAAGATACCTACTCCTGCAACCATCCTTTCTCAGGATGGCAGACTGGCATGTATCTTACCAGAGGGGCGAGAACTTTCCCTATTGGTACCAATAACCCTTCTGTCTTTTCACCCATAGTGTTCTGGCTACAGGCACTGTATCAGAGTCGCGTGATCAATGTGTTGGCCTGCTGAAAGTGCACTGAACTTCCCATCAGTATGACTACAGAATTCCCATGGAAAATCACACCAATGATGACTACTAACTGGAAATGAGCAGCTAATAGTTGAAAGAACAGAACTACAGGACAAGCCTTAAGGACAAGCCTTAAGGCATATTGAACAGACAATAGGTTATATGAATGTAAGGGTCATTTACTCTCGCTAAGGGAACATTGCAGAAGATTCTGAACATGTGGATTGTACGGTGAGGGATCCTGAAGGGGTAGATTATGAGGAAAATAGAGCAGTTTAGCCAGGCTCCCCACTTCAGGTCTGGTTGGGGGTGGTGCAGCACATTATTTGTAAACAAGCTATGTGTGGGTGGAGTTAGTGCGCATATGCACACATGTATCTTTTTAGCAATAGTTAATTGCTATTAATAGTTAATAACTATTAATAGTTATTGCTATCTTAATAGCAATAGTTTTATTGCTATTCTGGTGTGTTCTTCAGAGTTTGTGAAGCAGTGGTTGGATGGCAGAGACCTCGCATCTAAAAATAGAGCATGTTTACTTTGGTGGCAGCTGCTCAGTTTTTCTTTGGACTTTGCACGTAACAGTTGAGTTTCTTTTTAGACTGCCTAGATCCTAGATGTGTGTTTGCTGAATAAAGCTTACTATTCCTTCAACCAAGGCTCCTAAGACCTTTTTCTGGTTACCTGGCTTGTAGACCTGCGTGTGAAGGGTTTGTGACCCAGTCTGGACAACATTCTTGAGGGGTCTGTGAGCTCCAGACCGAGCCCTACCTCTAGAGCCCCAAATCCCCTTAAAGATGAAGATCATGTGGATCTATGGCTCTGCCAAGGACCCAAGACAAGTTGCTTCAGTTGTTGAGACCTTGTAATAATCTGAACAACTAGTCGTGCCTGAGTGCAGAGGCAAGCAAAATTGGAGCAGCATGCATCATAGAAGTGCTCAGAACCGGGCCTGGCAGCAGCTGCAAAGCTAGGAGCATCATGTGAAGGAGGAGCTTGCTTGTCCACCATGAGCATCAGAGCCGGAGGGAACCAGGGCTCTGACTCCTGCCCTCAGTCCTCTTGTAGCTACCAGTGTTTCTCTATCTTCACTGCACATTAGAGTCCCCTGGGAACCTTTTAAAAAATACTAATGTCCTGGCACCAACCCAACCCCATTAAATTTGAATCTCTTAGGGAGGGGCCTGAGCATGGATCTTTTTTAAAAGTTCCCCGGTTACTCTAATGTGCAGCCGGGGTTGCAAACCACTGCGCCACGTCAAGCTGTCCCTCCCTCCCACCAGCCACATCCCGTGAGCTGCCGGTCACGTTGCGCTGGCTCCCCTGGCTCCACGAGCCTGTCTAGCTCTTGCTTTCCGGCTTGCTGTCTGATTCTGGATGCCCACATTCTTGCCTCTCCCCAGCAGCAGAGGCCACAGCACCCCTATTTACCATGGGCTGTTACTGCCCCTGGAGGTGTCCTTTGGGATACTGTAGGGTTGAATGGTGGCTCCCCCAAAGATATGTCCATGTTCTGGAACTTGTGAAGGTGACATGATTCGTGAGGGGCTTTGTAAATCAAATGGGTGAAGGTTCTCGAGACGAGATCATGCTGGAGTTAGGCTGGGCCCTAAGCCGATGATGAGCCTCCTTGTAAGAGACACAGAGAAAAGCAGGAGACGGACACGTAGAGATGGAGGCAGAGGCTGAAACCACGGACCGAGGAACGCCCGCAGCCACCACGCGCTGGACACTGCGAGGAAGGTTCTCCCAGGGCCTTTGGAGGGAGAGCGCCCTGTTGACCCTTGATTTTGGACTTCGGACGTCCGCAGCTGTCAGAGAATGAATGTCTGCTGTTTTGACCCACTGCGTCTGTGATAACTTGCTGCAGCAGGCTTGGGAAACTCAACACGCTGCCTTTTGCTTGGCTGTGTCTGTGGCAGAAAGCCAGTGAATTCAACCAGCTTCCTTTGGACTCACTCAATGAACTCACCGAGGTTTGTCTTTTCATACTGTTGCATTTAGAAAGTGTTGGGGTGTCCATAGGGCGAAGCACCCTTTTTCCTTCTCTCTTCCAGCCTTCTCTTTTCTATCCAGACTGAACAGCTCCCACTGAAAACCACATCAGAATGGTCAGTCATATGCCAGTGTCTAAAAGTAATTTTGCATGTTATAACTTTTCCACATCATGTGTCTTTTAAAATGAGCAAACTTTATGTCCGCTTATTGTGTGCACTGGAAACAACTTAGAGGAGTATGTTCTGCCTTGCTGCCTTCCTCCAGTGCATTTCCTGCACCGTGGTAGCTCTGGTGACAAAGAACACTCTGGTGAACATCCTTCCTGTCTTTTTCTCTGGGCGGATACTCTACAATTGGTCACTGACTCAAACATGTAGCAATTGTAAGCTGTGACACAGGCAGAAACACAGCTGCACTAGTTGAAGCGGTGGGTGCTTGGAACCCTCTGACTGTTTCTCCTAAGATTTATCCGAGGAACCCATGGGCTGCAAGGAACAAAGACACATTGAAAACCACTGTCTTAGCCCTGCTGGGGCCCAGGCCAGTGCTGTGGTTTGCACGTTGGTTTCCCCTCCAAAACTCCTGTTGAAACAATTCCCAATGCAACCGCATTAAGAGGTAGGGCCTTCAGGAGGTGACCAGGCCGTGGGGTCTGTGCCCTCATGGATGAAACCAACACCTTCTGTGAGGCTGGAGGCCACAAGCAGGGCTCTTGCCTCTGCCTCCGTGTGAAGACACAGCAACAAGGCATCATCTCGGAGGCAGAGGCAAGCCCTCACCAGACACAAGCCTGTCAGTGCCTTGATCTTGGACTTCCCAGGCCCAGAACTGTGAGAAATACATTTCTGTTCTTTGTAAATGACCCAGTCTGAGGTATTTTCTTACAGCAGTGCGAAAGGACTGAGGCGGTCAGGACTGGGGCAAGGCAACTGTGGCAGCATTTAAGGGGTGCTGCATCTCAGGGCCAGGTACACTCTAAGCGGTCCCCAGGTTGGATGGTGAAGGTCCCGCCATGGCAGAGGAGGGGTCATGGCTCCTTCTTCTGTGGCTCGTGGGTATCTCAGAAGGAGCTGCAGTCGTTACTCCTGGCTACGTGCACCAGGAGCTCAGGTCAAGACGCACTCTGCTCACAAGCCTCCAAAGTCTCCCCACCTCACCTTCAGTAGCAGCCAAGGCCCCCCCCCACTCCCTGCCCTGAGATGATTCCTCTCCGACTCCGTCTCCCCGTTGTGTTCCCTTCACTTCCTACTCCAGTCACACTGGCCTCCTTCCTTTTCTGCAAAAATGCCACCCGCAGCCTGTCTCAGGGCCTCTGCACTTGCTGTGCTCTGCCCGGATGCTCCTCCCCCAGGTACTCATAAGGCTGCTCCCCTGCCACCTCCTCAGATGGCACACCTGCCCAGCCCATCACTCGCTGTCCCCTTGCTCTGTTTCCTTGTCCTCACTGTCACCTGACTTTCTAGCCACAGGCAGACAGACGGTGCCACAGGCTTTTGTAAGAAATGGTGCAAAAATAAGCCAGACGCTTTCTCCTGCCAACTGTGCCATGGATGTGTCTCTGAGTGTCTGGCCTGCTCTGTCCCTTGCTGTACCCGTAGGAAGAGCCCCACTAGATGGGTCTGTTGGAAATTGGGTACAGGGAAACTGCACATCCCTAGAGCACTGGTTTGCACCTTTGTGCACTGTCTGTTCCAAGCTGCTGACTGTGTGCCTGCTGGCCTGCCTTCCTTTCTCTGGCTTCCAGGAAGTTTGGGGCCAAATTTGAGGCCGATCTGTAACAACTTTGTGGGACTTTACCCTCTTTGTCTCATGTTGTGATTTTCCAGTCTAATTTACACTCCGCACACCCTGACTGTCTGCTCCTGTCATGTTCTGCTCTGTTGTAGAGCCTGCTGTCTGTGTAATCCAGGGATGGGACGGAGACAGCTCGGCATGGAGGGCACAGATGGGCACGTGCGCGAGGGAGGCGGGGCGCGGACGACTGTCCCACGGGCGGGCGACCTGCACGACTCCCGGCCCAGTAGGCACGGCTGGAATTTAATGCTGCCTGGGACAGAGAGCAGAAAGACAGGTGGGGACAAGTAGCACAGCCGAGTCCTGAGGAAAAGACTTTGCTTGCATAGCCCTTCCGTATAAGACAGCATGGACAACAACATGCGTCAGAGGTTGACAGAATCTTTGAGCTGGAAGAAGTTGTTGGTAAACCCAGACGCTTCCTTACAGAAATGAGGAAACCTGAAGAGCAAGCAACTCGCCTGAGGCCGAGAACTATTTGTTGGCAGGGACAACGGGATGAGGATCTTCTGTCTCCTCCCAGCCCAGAGCTTTTCCGTGATACCACCCACAAGGCTGCAGTTCCTCCCACGTTGTGCATTAAAACTTTTCATGTGAGATCCTTGGAAAGTGTGTGAAGAGGTTACGCCTGCCTATGTACAGTTCTTCTCCTCCCCAGACTTTCCAAATTCAATAAACTGATGGAAGGAAAGCGCCCCCGATCATTTTCCTAGAGCCCACCCTGGTTTGAAGGCTGCAGCTCAGCACCACGCTGGTGCCAGCGGCCTCCCCGGCCTACGGGCTGCTGCTGGGAGCGGGGGAGACGTCAAAGCACAGAAGGCGCTCGTCAGAAACAATAGGGCTTGGGAAGTCCGGGGCCGGGATTGGCGGGTGGGGAATAGCAGGTGGCAGGTGGGATCGTCAGAGTGGGGGCTTTTCAGGGAAAGCTGCCTGCTGGGTCCAGGAAAAGAAATATAAGAAATCCAGATGTTCCTAAAACAAGTCTGGTTTCAGTCAAAATTGGAAGTATCCTTAGCATAATGTTCTCAAAAATTTGTAAAATCCAAGGAGAGAAAGTGAAGACCCTTCTGGGTGCAAATATCAAATATCAAAAGTCTCCGGGGGTGGGGGCACAACACAACGCAACGCAACACAATGCAACGCAACACAACGCAACGCAACACAACGCAACGCAGGTTTCTCAGGCGAGTAGTGTCAGGGATTAGGACTTAACTTTAGGAGGAAGGCCGTTCTGATGACTGGGTGTATTTGGCTAGTTCTGGCTGAGTGGTTTCCAATGGTGACTTCGGCACAGAGTGCTGCAAAGCTGAGCTCTGCTCCTGGTGTCACGCCTCTTTTTTTTTAGCAGTCGGCCAAGCACATAGCCCTGGGGGAAGGGAGCCTTGGAGAAGTGTGGGCCTCAGGAGCCTTCCCCAGAGAGAAAGCTTGGCAAAATTTACTGTCGGAAATGTGAGGAAGGACTGGATCTGTGTGTCCCATTCTCTTGCATTTTGTGGGGGTGTCTCCCCAGAAAGCCAGAGCCTTTTCAGCAGGGGTTCAGTTCTGCTGAACACGAGCTCCTATGGATTTAGTGCCCACAGCTGGACTGGGCCCACTTTTCCACATTGCAAAATGATGGCCTTTGGCACATGACAAATCACCAACAATAACCCCAATGATGGGCTCAATGTACAGCTGCTCCTTTAGAAGTTAAGGAAAGTGACCAAGCAGAGTTAAGATGATCACAACGGTCAGCTTCCTCATGAGACACGGCTCTGCCTTTACAGCCCTGCAAGGCAATTCCTCCTAGCTTCACCCGCAGCTTTGTTTCAAAGTTGATTTAAACAAACGTCTGGCTGCTCTTTGGACCTGTCTCCTACCAAGGGGTGCCCCACCTGGATCAAAGGAGGGACTGAGGGAATGGGTCTGAAGATCCTGAGTCGATCAGGCCTGGGCAATAAGTTGAGAATCAGGGTGAAGGTCCTGGCTGTCCTTTAAAAGTCTTTTCAGCTACGAGGTTGTCAGTCTCTCTCTCCCCAGCCTGGCCCACCAACATCTCACTCTCTTAAGTTCCTTGTTTTTAGAAGTATAGCTTCCTAGGCCTGAAGTCACGCCCATTGGATCAGATGTCTGGGACGTGGGCCCAAGAATTGTTATTTTCAATATGCGATGCTTATGCATATTTTGACTTTTTTTAAAAAACATACATTTACCAGAAAGTAATCACTTGTGTAGTTATCACCCTTGTCAAGAAACAAAACTGTCAACAGCAGAGACCCCTCATGCACCCTGCTCTCCAAAGGTGACCATTATCCCTGACTTTATGCAGTCATTCCTTGCATTTCCTGAGAGTGGATGCATTTAAATCTAGCGATACGTTTAAATGTGTGTCCTTGAACACCATGGTGAAGTTTGGTCTGTTTTTCTGAGTTCTGTGTAAATGGAGTCACACAGCATGTGGCTCGGCCTCCGCACCGGCATGTTTGTGAGACCCAGTCACGCTGCTGCCTGCAGGCGCAATTGTATTACATGGTAAGGCTGAACCGCAATGTGTTCATCTTGTCTGCTGCTGGTGGACGCTGGGCTGTTTCCAGTTTGGGACCGTCACGAGTAATGCTGCTCTGGGCACTCTTGCACGCATTTCTGTCCGTTATGCGGTAAGAGTGGGATTGCGGGGCACGCTCTTCTTCCACGTTAGTCGATAACGCAAACTGTTTGACAAACTGGTTACTGCGAGTCCTATTTCGAGAACCTTCATATTTTTGCAGATTGTGGGTGGAATCATTCCAAGAGTGAGCTTTATGTGTCATTAGTTGTCACCTCCCCCAGCCACCCCCAATTATGGAGGGACTGGCCAGATTTGTTTTTAACTGGAATTTTTTAAATAAAATTAATTCTCCCTTTGTTGGTTATTGCTAAATTCCCCTGAGTTAACAACGTAAGTGACTTTTTGATCTGTCCAGAAATGAAAACTGATGTCCATAAGAACCTACTAGGTGCCAGGCACGGTGCTAGGTGCTGGGAACACGACAGACAACAAAACAGGGATGAGCTCGGCCTTCGTGAAGCTTCGAGTTTGCTGAGGGAGAGACACATGAACCAGAGAAGACACAAGGAAACATACACTTACAAAATGGGAGACGTTCCATGTAAGAAAAGGACAGGGTGTTGGGCGAGAACGAGGGGCTGGGGATGTGGGGAAGGGAGAGCTTGGTGTGAAAGGTGACGGTGAGGTCAGAGCTGAGTCCCTTGCAGGTCAAGTGAAGGCCACCGCCGCCAGCCGGCCGAGGGACAGTGATCCGCTGGGCTGCGACACTGCCATGGGCCTGGAGAGGCGTGGATGACAGAGGAGTCTGGGGATGGGTCACACACATGGAGCCAGCAAGGGGCAAGTGCGAAGGCTGCCTCCCAGGTTTCCGGCTTGAGTAAGGGAGTGCAGGGAGTTGTTTACTCAGACGGGGCGTCTCTTCTGAGAACACTGGATGTCTTCTACAGCACCGAACCCTGCTCCAGCCCATCCTCTTAGAGTCCCAGTATCTGTCTACACTCAATCTCAAAAGTAACTTAGTTTTTATGAACGTGCTTTCTTTTACCTGCTTCCAGGTTACCGCTTATTCATCGAGTGACTGTTTTTGTGCTTGCTGAGCCTGTAGTGTCGGGGTCATGGTTTTCACGTGTAAATCAGTGAATGGGATCTTTTTACTACGTAAACCTGTAGAATCAGGTCAACTTCCAGATTTTAAATAAAGGATAGGCTGCCCTGATATGAAAATTAACAGATCTAGACATGGTTTTCAGAACAAATGTAGTTGCTTAAAAATGATCTTTTGAGGAGAACGGTTATGAAATATTGAAACATTATGTTAAGATCTAACAAGAATTCTGAATTCAGAAATGTAAAAGAAGCAATCGGAAAGAAAGCCTTACTTCAAATACTTCTTTTCACTAGTGAATTAAACTACATGACATGTTCCTTTTAAATTTCTGTTCCCTAAAATACTTTTAACTATTTTGAGCCCATTCAAAGTGGACTTTCTGTATAAAAGTGTAGGATGTGATCAATTCCCTCCAGACGTGCTCCCTTGAGCATAAGTCTCTCGGAAGTGTATTCGGGAGAGGGTTTGTGAGGGGACTTCTAATTTTTCATGTTGACCGATCTAGTGCATGTTCAAAAGTAGGGTCAGGCCTCTCAGCTGGCCCATGAGAATTGCTTTTCAGTGCCCTGGAGTCTCGTGTGGTCATGTGGGAGCACTGGACAAGAGAGAAAAGTATGAACGGGTGTGTGGCTGTCGAACTGCCACTCAATAGTCTCCTGGGAACCATTAAGAAGCCAGGTCTTCTTAATTGCAGACAACAGAATGCACCCAGTTAGTTTAAGCAGAGCTAGTAGGGAATTTTTAGGAGGAGCAGGGAACTAAGCTTGGATACTGCATAATCGGGAATAAGCAACCAGAAGAAACACAGCAACCACACTGTGAGGTTTTTCTAGTAGAAGCCTCCCTGCCTCCTCCCCTCCCCCACCACTTGGATCGTGTGCTACTGGGACCAGATAGGACTTTGGCCACGGCTGCCACAGAAGGACAAATAACTCCACCTCCGTGCTTGCCAGAAGATCCCATTTCCCTCCAAGAGCCATCTGCCGTTGCTCACTCCTGCTTTCCAAGTCTCTCATGGACGCACCTGTTTGGTATAATCTAGAACACTTGCCTCCTCCCATAAGAATGCAGACAAGGATGGAATCCAGCTGGAGTCCAATAAATGCTTGCTGTTGGAGAGTCTGGGAAGTGCAGCTTTCACCTAATTGCTACTGAGCAGGGAAGTGTATTAGATAACATTGGAGGTGATGTTGGAGATAGTTTGCAGTATCTGCCGCAACGAACAAAATCACCAGAATTAATGATCTTCCCAAATCACTGGTGTCCTGCTCTAAGCACTAATTCCACTCAGAAGGAATTTTTACCTGGGTCTGACCTACATTTACCAAATGTTTCCCTTTTGAGCACTGTCTCTTTTGGACCATTTCAATCTCATCATGAACAGAGCACACGAATAAACGTTTATCTCAAGCCAGTAGACTCTAAGGACCCTTACTTTCCCACAGAAGTCCCTCGGACAGCAAGCAGTCAGGCGATCGCTTTTAGCTCAGTGGCCTTGTGTGTCCCTGATTCCTGTTAGGCCTTCTTTGATTTAGGGAAGAGCATGGATCAGAGGACATTTCTTATTTTTAAGACACTATTAGATAGGACAAAATGTGAGTAACGGTGATACCATTCACTTGTTTCAAGGGACAGTGGTCAGGATGAAAACGGTTTAAAAATGGTCTTGGATCCGGGACGGTGGATAAGGTCACCGGTCACTGTTTCAGAGATCCCAGGGCTGTAGCTGTGGGTGCAGTTATTCATGAATACGGTCATTCCGTCCCTGGATAGGGAGAGAACACGATGTGGACAATGACTGGCTTCAGCAAGAGTCCAGCCCGGAAAGATCCCGATGGTTGAACGTGCTCGTGCTGGCATGGCTTCCTCGGTACGAGTCTGCCGTCTAGTGTGACAGCCTCCCGCATGTCACGACGCCGCGCTGGAAGCTGCAGTCCCTGCGGGGGACGGGAAGGCAGAGGACGTGTAATCGATCGCGTGGAGTCTTCGCAGCCCAGCATGCTCAGCTCATCGCTGTGGGGCTGGGCCCATGGGTGGCAGCGGGAATCCTGGGCCTGATTTAGAAGGGTCTGATCAGAATAAAGGACAATGAAATCAGAGTCATCTGCAAAAATAAAAAAAGAACAATTCAATGAGTGAGGCCCTGAGCTCCCTCGACAGAAGAGAGAGGCCGTGGCAGGCCCAGTCCCCGCGGCCTAAGACACGCGGTCTGTTCTCTTCTCACTAGCAAAACGTGCTCATTTGGCAGAAAGAATTCAGAGAAGCAGGCACATCACGCATTATCGGAGAAAGTCAAACTGCAAGGAGGTGAAGCCCGGGGGCTGAGCATCCCACAGCGCCTCGTCCCCCTCCTTTCAGGATGCGTTTGACTCTGAAGTCTGTTTTTCAAGTACAACTCGCACCCTGGGGCAAAGGTGAAGAAGGTCACCTCTTACAGAAACATTGACCAGAAACTCGGAATTTCCACGCCACTTTAAAAGAGCAAATGTGCTTACTCCGCCATAACCGATCCCTCACCCGCCATGGCTGGCTCTTCTGATCACCTCCTTTGTTCTGACTTTTCTGTCCTGGAATCTGCACAATATAGAATCAAAGTTCCCAAGGTGGTGGTATCCGTACCCTGCCCACCTTCATACGATTTTCCCACGTACGTATTTTTTTGCATTCACAGTTCCTCAGAAATCAGTAGGGGAAATTTGGTGATAAAAATAGCCATGTTCTTCCAGTCCCCAGGGTGTACCTTTTTCTACCAGGCGTCTTTTATCTGCGTTTCCCAGGCTATTTGGATCCCAGGGAATAGAAGTGCTCTCAGGCTGGCTCGGGCAGGTGCATGGACTGGGAGGCCACCATGTCGGGAAAGGACCAGCCTCCCTGGGGTGAGAGGTCAGGAGCTGGGATCCACCCAGGGCTCCTCTCCTGACGCAAGCTGGCGTCTTCTCGAGTGTCGCCTCTTCGGCTTGGCCCCGCATCTCCCTCAGCCTCTCCTCCTTTTGTCTGTGTCTTCTCGCTTCTCTTTTCATGATCAACCTGCTTCTCTGCACCTGCTCTTACGTCTTCTTTCTCCTGACATGGCTTCCTTGTGACTTCAGCTTGCTGTGGCCGCCCGCGGCTTGTCTTTGCTTTCTACATCCCCTCATTTTGAGTTCCCACAGCCTGGTTCTCTCCCTTCTGGAGTAAGATTCCCAAGAGTGAGAACCCTGCTGGCCCAGCTCACTCCTGCTTCGCCAGTCCAAGGAGAGGCCACGTTGAGGTCTGACCAACAGGGCAGGGGTGGAGTCGGGTCCTTTGATGGAGTCGGTGGCCGCCAGGTCTTTGAAGGCAGCGTGGCCTGTGGGACATGTGGGCACGAGGACTCCTCAGCCTCTCATTTCTTTTGAGTCGAATCCATAACAATCCATGGATTGTTCTTTGGGACAAAAAGGAACAGCAGGCAGCCAGCAATAATTTGCTGATGTGAGTGAAAAGGAAGCGCACGGTCAGGTATCAGCCTTGGCCGCCCTGTTCTCTACCCGAGAGAACTGGGGGACAGCCGCCCGCCCGCCTCTGCACTTCACCGGGCTGCGTCCACGTGCAGGACCCGCGGGGCCAAGCTCCAGGTCTGCATCTATTTCCCGCATGGGTGACCTCCCGAGCCAGGTGGGGCAAGTCCCCTGTGGATGGGAGCGGGCACCGTCCTGGGCTGCACACCACCTTGCTTTCCTGCTGTGGCGCCCAGCTGAGGACGTGCAGCCCGAGACCCAGGCTGGGAACATCCGTGCCGGCCACGGTCTGCAAAGGGGCAGTGTGATGGGAGCCGCACATCCTCCAGGCTGCATGTGCTCCTCACGTGTCTGAGGTGTGTGCAGCAGGGTCACGAAGCTTGAGGGTGATTTCCATGACCCGTGGGCACGGATGTTCCCCGGTGTCCCCAGCCCCGGCTGCAGCTGCCATGCGGCCCCTGGACTCCCACCCACGTTTCCCACTAAGGGTGCAGCGATCCAGGCCTGCTCTGTCCAGGGAGGGGAGACCGCTGTTAGGGGGCATGAGACGGGACAGGGCCCCGTGAGGTAGTTCTTAGACGCGAAGGGTCTCTTCTTTCTGCTGACCTCCCTGCCCTGCCTGGGCCATCTGCCCTGCCTGTACACCTGCCCTGCCCACGCCACCTGCCCTGCCTGGCCACCTGCGCTGCCCGTGCCACCTGCCCTGCCCATGCCACTTGCCCCGACTGGCCATCTGCCCTGCCTGGCCACCTGCCCTGACCGTGCCACCTGCCCTGCCCGTGCCACCTGCCCTGCCTGCGCCAGTCCTGCCAGGCACGTCCTCACTTGCGCGCCTTCTGCCGTGTCAGATGCTGGTGCTTCCTCTGAGCAGCCGGGTGTGGCACCTTCTCCCGGGACAGGACTGGATTCCCGGCCGCTGCTCCCACGTGCTCCAGGGCAGCCAGTGCTGGCTGCAGGTCATGCATCTCTCTACCTCCTGGCCTGAGTCGCTGCTGTGTCCTGTCCCCTCCGTGTCCCCTCCGTGTCTGGCACACACAGACTGCTCGTGAACACTTGTCCAATGACGCGTGTGTGGCCTTGAGACTTGCCTCTGGCTGGTGGAATCTTCTCGCTCATTCTGGATTTGGGGTGACATGCGCTGTGGTGGGAATCCCTAGCGGTGCTTCAGTAACAACAATGGGCAGTATTTCTAGAACAATTGTATATTCACGTATTCCTCCGTGCCCCATTAAGTGCTTAAATACATCACTGTTTCTGCCTCAGCCTCTCTTTTTGACTAGGGCGGTGGACTCTGCTCCTAACTTCAGGCCACAGGGCGGGAACCCAGGCCTAGAGGTGGAGTGGACGGGCCAGACCACACGGCCAGTAAGTGGCCCACGCACAGTTGGAACCCGGACTGTCTGGTCCCAGACCCACACTGGTGACCGACCTCTCTGCCTGCGGTGACACCACTGCCACCAAGTCCCTGGAACTCCTCTCTGCAGTGGGTTAGGGGCCCACAAGAGACTGAAAAATGCATCTATTGGGTGTTTAAGTCTTTGTTTTCTATTAGTAATCTGCAAAGTGTCTTCAGCTTTAAAAAAAAAAAGTCCAAACCATGTCGTCCTGCCAATTGAAGCATGAATTTAAAAAAAATTGTAATTCTTATTAATGGACATAAATCCAAATTCTTCCCCACCCTTTCTGTTGTTGTTGCTTTTTTAGTTATGCAGTTAATACCAATGCAACACCAATGAATTTGTCATTCTCAGAGGTTCAAATAAGTTGGAAGTACGTAGAGTAAGACGTGAAAGGCGTCTCCTCCGCCTGCTCCACAGTGACAACGACCGTTTGGAGAGTTTGGAGTGGACCCTTCAAGTCCTTTTCCTCTGCATTCACACATGGATGCACCGTGCCATGAAGCTCTCTTTTCACATAAGTGACATACCCTGTGCACTGTGGTGTCCCCTGATCTTTCTCCTAACTGGGAGGCTGTCCCCAGGCTGCATTTGCTGGTGGTCAGCCTCATGCTGTGTGAGAGGCTACAGTATACACCACCCCTAACTCTTCTCCTAGGGAGGGACATTTGGGTCATTCTCAGAAAACTGCAAGTTACAGCTTACTTTTTTGTCTTTTTTAAAAATGCTGTTATTATTGTATGCTTTAAAAAAATGCCCCAGACAGCCAGAGTGCTCCTTTCACACTTGTACAGTCAGTGCCACTCACGCTTTCTAGAACATGGAGTGCAGTCCAGTGTGAGAGTCACAATGTCTCCCCGTCCATGCGTCTCCCCTCCCAGCTGGGAGAGGCCCAGTCTATTGTGCTCTGGAAAGCAACGCAGGATGTTGTCACACTTGGCTACCCAGTTGCATAATGGTCTCCAAAATTAGGCCCAGAACTAGTTAAGCCCTGTTCCCTCTTCAGAAACTGACCATAGATCGGCACAATGGGATTGGTACCTGTGCAATCAGGGCTTGCAGGAGTGCATGGGGTATGTGCTATGTGTGTGCAGTACGGTGGCGTGTGTGTGTGTACTGTGTATGGTGTGTATGTGCGGTATGTGTAGTGTGGTAGTATGTATGTGTGGTGTGTGTAGTGTGGTAGTGTGCGTATGTGGTGTGTGTAGTGTGGTTTGAGGGTGTGTGGTGTGTGTGTGATGTGCATGTGTGAGGTGTGTATGGTCTGATCTGTGTGGTGTGTGTGGTGTGTTTGTATTATCTGATCTGTATGGCATTGTATGGTGTGCAGTGTGTATGGTGTGTGTGGTGTGTATGTGTGTGTGGCCTGATGTGTGTGGTGTGTATATTTGGTGTGGTGTGTGTGGTGTGGTGCGTGTCGTGTGTAGGCATGGTGTGCTGTGTGTAGTGTGCACGAGTGCTGTGGTGTGGTGTGTGTGGCGTGCACGCGTAGTGTGGTGTGTTGTGTGTGGCGTGCATGCGTAGTTTGGTGTGGTGTGTGTGGCATGCACGCGTGCTGTGGTGTGTATGGTGTGTGTGGCGTGCACACGTAGTGTGGTGTGTATGGTGTGTGTGGCGTGCACGCGTGCTGTGCTGTGTATGGTGTGTGTGGCGTGCACACGTGCTGTGGTGTGTATGGTGTGTGTGGCGTGCACGCGTGCTGTGGTGTGTATGGTGTGTGTGGCGTGCACGCGTGCTGTGGTGTGTATGGTGTGCGTGCTGTGTGTGGTGTGCACGCGTGCTGTGGTGTGTATGGTGTGCGTGCTGTGTGTGGCGTGCACGTGTGCTGTGGTGTGTATGGTGTGTGTGTTGTGTGTGGCGTGCACGCGTGCTGTGGTGTGCGTGCTGTGTGTGGCGTGCACGTGTGCTGTGGTGTGTATGGTGTGCGTGCTGTGTGTGGCGTGCACGCGTGCTGTGGTGTGTGTGGTGTGCGTGCTGTGTGTGGCGTGCATGCGTGCTGTGGTGTGCGTGCTGTGTGTGGCGTGCACGTGTGCTGTGATGTGTATGGTGTGCGTGCTGTGTGTGGCGTGCACGTGTGCTGTGGTGTGTGTGGTGTGCGTGCTGTGTGTGGCGTGCACGCGTGCTGTGGTGTGTGTGGTGTGCGTGCTGTGTGTGGCGTGCACGCGTGCTGTGGTGTGTGTGGTGTGCGTGCTGTGTGTGGCGTGCACGCGTGCTGTGGTGTGTGTGGTGTGTGTGCTGTGTGTGGCGTGCACGCGTGCTGTGCTGTGGTGTGGTGCATACCCGCCGCCCCTCTGCGCTGGTGCAGTGCCCCGGTGTGAGGCGGGAGGCTGGGGCAGGAGACTCACCAGGGAGCGCACGGTGAGCAGCGTGGTTCCTGGACTGATGGGTCACTCCTGTGCCAGTCATTCCATGTCAAGAAGGTACAAAGAACCTAGTGAGCAAATGTCTCCCGTTCTGTGTGGAGGTGCTGCCAGGACAAGGAAGCTGCCACATGAACCTGCTGCGGGGAGCTCTGTGGAAATGGTTCTAGGCAGTCGCTTTAGGGGACATGCTCCTCAACACGCAGCTCGTGAGTGAGGCGCAGCGCTTGGTCACCCTGGAAGCCCTTGCTTGGACAGGTGGCTTCCCACCACCTTTAGAGGCCTGGTGGCCGCACTGCTTTCTGCTGTCAGAGGGATCCACTCCATTGACGTGACCAGCGCGACGTTATTTTTTCTTAGCTTGGTTCAGAGGCGCAAGTTTCTCTTCCGCTAGCGCCCCGAGCTTTCCACGGGAAGTCTCTCCTTTCCACGGGGGTCCACAGGGAGGTGTCTGCCAGCAATGCCGAGGCCACCAGCTGCTGGGAGCAGTCACTTAGACAAGGCTCGCTCCCCTGGGCTCTGAGGAGGCTGACTCCGAGGTCGGGCCCATTCTATGTCCCTTCGAGGTTGGTAACTGAGCAGGGACAGACCCAAGAAACCAGATGAGGAAGAAAGCACAGTATCAGCTCCAGTCCTCAAAACACAGGCCTTTATGTAGACCTCTGTTTCCTCTCCAGAAGGGAGATCTTGGGGGGAAGCTCCATCGGCTGGGCAGACCCTGACCCCCAACACCCAGGCTCCTGCACGGAGGTTCTCCAACAGCTCCCATGCCTGCTCTGCTCAGGGCCAGGTGGGCTCATTTCCCACCTGGAGCAGACAGGGTGGGAGCAGAGGCTCAGGCCGGTCTGCTGACCCTCCCTTCCTGTCAGCCGTGATGCAAGCCAGGTCTTCTGGGTGGGCGCCCTGCAGGGGGTTCTCTGCAGGATGTGACAAGGGCCGCTAGGGTTTATCAGCCCTGGAAGCCAGGAGCCGATAGTCATCTCCAGTCCCTCCAGCCTGGCCAGGGGCCCGAGCGGGTAGCTCTTTCCTCCCAGAGCGCCTGCATTTTTTGAGGATGGAGTGAATGTTTGTGTTTTCATGAGGCCATGCGAAAGGAATGTGAATATTAGAAAAGAGCCCTATTTGTTAAAATGATAATTGCTAGAATGCTCTGGAGCCGTCCTATTGGCTCTTCTGCAGTCTCTTAAAAGACTGAGGAAAGGGGACAACGTCTGACTCTGATGACTTGGACCCACGGCCCTTCCAGATGAGAGAATTTTGCTGTCATTTTGGTTATAATTTCCACTAGTGCCTTAGCTTTCTTTTTGGTCACCAAATATTTCAAAGCAGCTGGTTCTCACGGCACCCGAGAGCTGACTGGCCCCGTGGCCCTTGCCCAGGCTAGCTTCGTGGAGCGAGCGTGTGAGTGGAATCAGAAGCGAGTGCACAAACATGCATCATTCATTCGAACCGACATCCAGGCCCGACCCCACCGGGGCCGCTGCAGATGTGTTCAAGCCAGCCTGGCGGGCCCCGCAGACGCCCCCCGCAGCAATTTCCTCAGGAAGTGAGCTCACCTCCCTCGTGGAAGAGCGTTTATAACACACTTGTGTTCCCGTTAGTGCCAGCTCGGGTGGGTCGGGACCGACTGCGTTTTTCAGCTGCTCCTGAGAACTACTGAGAGAGTCCTCGGGGACAGGCAGGGTAAAGAGGGACAGGGAATGCAGAAAAGTGGCCTGTGAGCCCGGTCTCTTCTTGTGCCTTCTCTGGGCCAAGCAAAGGGTCAGTGCCAGGGCTGAGGGCAGACGTTTGGCAGATGAAAACCTCTGCAGGTCTTGGCTTTAGTCATCCGAAGGTGTCAGCGTCCATTCACCTGGATGACCACGCCGGGCACATCACGGTCAAGCGTGAAGTTTCTCAAGTCAGACTAATGAGCTGGTTTGAATCCTGCCACTCTGAGGCCTTGGGCTCCTGACCTCACCTCTCTGTGCCTTAGATGTCCCGCCTGTAAACCCAGGATGGCAGTCAGGGCTCCCCCATTAGGTGCCGCAAAGCGCTTAGAGGAGGCCCGGTTGGCACAGAGACAAACGCAGATGCCACGGGCACCGGGGAGCTCCACACAGTTTGCAAGCACAGTTTGCACAGACCCACCCGGGAGGACGGAGCCCCTGTTGCTTTCACTGGTGACTGCTTCAGAAGCCTGACAAAGGCTGTTTTATTCTTTCATGCCCTGGCTGTCCCTAAGCCCCAATATTGTTTGTTTCTTCTGTGGCACATCAGAGCATGTGGACAAGCTGTCATCTTTCAACAGGCCGTGGAATCTGGCCTGGGCGTGGCATCAGGACATTCAGAGGCTTAGAGTTTGCTCTCTCTCTAAGGCTGCACAATAACCCATGGCTTCGCCCTATTGCGGTAATATGAAAAAAAGATCTGTCACGTAGACCTTTGAGCACAGACTGCGTCTTCATGCGCAGGCTGCTTTCTTCCGATTGTCCAGCAGGCTCCTAGACGGCCCTGCCCTCTCACTCAGCTCCCTCTGCCTCAGGCTCCCTTCCACCACCAGTGAAAAAAAATCTTTTCCCCCCAAACCTCAGAGTTTCTCAACCTCGTTACTACTGACATTTGGGGCCAGATGGTTCTTTGTCGTGTGTGGGGGCTGCCCTGTTTTTTGCAGGATATTTGGCAGTGGGCCTGGCCTCTACCCACTTGGTGCTAGCAGCTTAGCCATGGCTTGACAACCAAAAATGTCTGCAGATATTGCAAATATCCCCTGGGGGCAGGGGGGAAATCATTCCTGGTTGAGGACCACTGCCCTAAAAGAATGCAAACTGCTTTTAATGTTACCCTAAACACAAAGATTGGTGGGCCTGTGTGTGTGTGTGTGTGTGTGCGCGCACGCGTGTGTGTGTGCAGGGAGGGGTGCCACCAAAACAGCTGTGTAAAGCAATCCAAAGCCAAATTGCTGGAAACTCTCTTACTGCCAGGCAGAGCTCAAGGCTCTTTTCCCTTCCCTCCTGCCACGTAACTCCACGTCCAAGGAAGAGGCATTCTGAAAACTGGTCAAGGACAGTGTTGAGTCCTTGAGACCATAAAAAATGGGACCACTGTGGAGGGAGTCAAGTTTTAAGTTGCAACTTTAGAATGATTAAAAGGTTTTAGTTTTGTTTTTTTGTTTTTTCTCTCTTCTCTCTTCTCTCTTTCCTGCCAGTGTGGCTGGTGGGGTAAAACTCTGGGAAGAGCGTCGGTTCTGCAGAGCCAGGAGGGGCAGGGGTGGGCTCAGGGCAGAGGTGGCATCCTCTGGGCAGCGTGGGCAGGTCTGTGCCTGGCCTTGGAAGAGCTCACTCCTCCGCCATCGGCCCTTGCTGCTTCCTCCTGGTTCTGACTGGGGGACCAAGGACAAGGTGCTGGAGACAGCACTCCGCCTCAGAGAGGTGCCATAGCTGCAGGGTGGTCACCTGGTCAGAGCCCATTGCCTGGGGGCTGGGATGGGAGACACGAAGGGAGAGAAAGCAGCTAGAGGAGTGTTGCAGAAGGGAAGGCACACTTAGGGAGACAGGAGTGGGGCACCCCAAGACAGCAGAAGCTGTGAGGTGCAGATGTGGAGAACAGAGGGGAGCAAGCAGAAGCCGGGGCGCAGGGGCAGAGCAAGACGGCAGGCAGCCTGGAGGGGTCCCCCGTTCATCAGAGCCACTGTGAAGAGGCTGGCGGGGAAGTGGAGGGTTCCATTTCTCAGTGAGGTTTGAGGAAGCTCGTGTTCTTTGTCACCTCCGTATTTACCCTTAATAGTAAATCCCCTCAGAGCAGGGTCTGATTATGTGGGAAACACCTCGCTCAGCACCTTTTCAACTAGAATCTATAGATCTCTAGAGGTCCACAGACATATTTTCTGCAGTTTGCAAGTTTTCCGAGAATAAGCCTGGCTTTTAAATAAGCTAAAATGATTAATATGGTCACATTCTGGATCATTTACAAGGACACTGGCCACTATTATACCCACTAGCCACATGTGGCCATTGAGCACTTGAAATGTGACAAGTAGAAATTGAGTTGTGCTTTAAGTGTAAAACATACACTGGATCTTGAAGACTTAATAAGAAAAAAGAATGCAAAATGTCTCATTAGTAATTATTTATATTCATTACCTGCTTAAATGGTAATATTTTGAATATATTGGATTAAATAAAATGTCATTAAAATTATTTTCACCTCTCTCTTTTTACTTCTTTAATGCGACCTCTAGAAAAAATTTTCAACCTTATTGAGAAAATTGTATATATTTAAGGTGTGCAAGGTGATGTGCTAAATTAGAATTAATTGATTAATTTAGAATTAAGAAATTCTAAAATTATATTTGTGGCTCACATGGTATTTCGATTGGATGTCATTGACATAGGTCGTGCATTCTCAAAGGGGGTGCTTCCAGGGGGCAAAAATTGGCTCTTGGGGGTGATGGTGAAAACATTGTAATTTTTTCATGTGTAAAGCACATATATACACATAGCAAATAAACATAATATACAGTATATCTATGGTATGAAAATTTCGTGGGCAAGGATTTGGAAATAAATGTCTAAGAAAAGCTCCAAAAGTGGATAATAATGAAAAAATTGAGAAACGGTGATCTAAATGTACATCATATAACGCAAGAACTTCTACAGATGTGTATGCCTGTGTCGGCATTTGTGCTTTGATCCTGTTAGTGCCAAGGAAAAACATTTTAATTGTCTTGAATTAATGGTAGAAGACTTGAGCAATGATGAATGGGTACTAAATGAGGGCAAAATGATACGAAGGTGCACCTTGTCAAGGAAAGTTTCAAGTCAGTATGAAAGAGAAGGTTCGGGGCGGAGGGAATGCGCCGCGCACAGCATCACAGTAACACCAGGGACCGAGCTTCCAGGAAACGACAGACCCCATCGGTCCCATCACTGATGATGCTGTTACTTTGAATTCTATTATTTTTTAAAATTCTGTTTACATATAATGTGTTAATCTGTGTTGGACTTCTATGTATAAAGTTTTTTGATACTCGGTGGGTTTTGGCGGTGTTAATAAAGCACACCTCTCTTCCTTGGCTGAGCTTGGAGCCACTGGCAGAGATGAAGGATCCAGACCGATGAAGATGGCACTGTCGTCTCTGTAACCGATAACAGATAGACTGGAGGTCGGCTTACGTGTGTGATGTGTCTCTCCAGCATTAACCCCGGGGAGTGGCACCCTTTGACCACCAGGGCCCGCGTTCCTGCACAGGGAGCCCTGGAGGAGGGGACAGATGCTTCCCCCGTCAACCCTGGGCTTTGTGCTTGTACCTAACTATGAAATGGAATAAAAGTAATTTAGGTTGGCATGAAAGCCCTTCCTAAGCCAGTCATTTGGAGCCGCCGACCTAGGCAGGGCACGTGTGCATGGTGCGCTCAGGTGCAGCATGGTCCCCGGCCGCCTGGCCCCAGCCCCGCCTGCTCCTCTCCCTGGCCCTGCCACTTGTGTGACTTTCCTCAGGCTCCAGCGCTCAAAGCTTTCACCTGTACAGTGAAGGGGAGGTAGGCTGAGGAGAATACGTGGGCTCGGGAGGTGACAGCTCCCTGTTCCAATGCCGGCTGTCACTGCCACGCTGTGTGACGCGCCAGCCCGAGGCTGACACTCCCGCCTCTGTCCCAGAGTCCTTGGGTGGATGAAAGGAGGTCCAGTAGTAAACTCACTAGGTGTTCGAACCCCTGCCCTTTCTCTGGTCTGGGCTGAGTCGTTTTGGGCCCTTTCTAGTGCTGCACGTACTTAATTTTTAACTCTTTGAATGCCCAGTTGCCTTGCACAGTTAGGAACTTAAAACGGGCAGCAGGAGGGGAAAGATACGTGGGAGAAGTCAGGCCTGTGCGACTGCAAAGTATAATCTTCAAAAAGTGAAAACAGTGACTCTCAAACACATATTTAGTGAGTGTACATCAAAGATTTATTTCACGTGTTGAAGGGAGAGTCAAACAGATGGCAGAGCGGACTTGAGGGGGCCTAGGAAAGACTGGGGCTGCAGTCGGTCGGAGGAAAACGCAGAAATACTATTGCTAAGTCAGGTACAAGACTGGTTAATGTCCTACAGGGCGATTATTTGCTGTTCTAGTAGACAGAAGTGTTTTTCAACTTCTTCAACTTAATGTTTTCCTTTACAGCGGCCCTAAACGGTAGTAAATAGAAAGTCAAACAAAGACTACAACTCCAGACAATCAGGTGACTCCGGAGCGGGCTTCTCAGACAACGCCCTACCGTGGCACTGAAAAAAGAGGACGTGTACTTTTGTTTAAAGCCAATTTACGGGGGATTTTTCAAAAAGCGTTAAGAAGTTCTGAAAGCAAAAATAGGTGGCATAGAGATTACTGTATTCTGGGGGGGGGGGGGGGGGGGTTGGCACAAAGTCTCCAGCTAAAAATCCTTGTGATGCCTCATGAGAGCTCTTCTTAAAAATGGAAGAACTACCAATTGCCATTTAAACTGAATTTCCGTACTGGGCCCAGTGATCTTAGCACGCTCTCCTTTTTCCTCTTATGATTTGTTTTCCGACATTCTGAACACTGAGTGTCTTTGGATGGCAACAGAAGATGCAGAGTCACGCCCCACATTTGACAGTCTCTGGTTTTAGGATTCTGTCTTGAACCACATTTGAACCTTTTGGTACATGAACCCTGGTGCTGGCTGGCAAATCATAATTTCTTGGGTTTTAGAAAAAAAGGCTCAAGAGAGGCGCCTTGGACTTCAAATGGCTATTACAAAACAACATTTTGATGAGTTAAGTGTAAATGAATCAGAAGCATATGGATTTAATTAGCCTCCAAACACAGCCATTTCAAAATGTGGGGAAGGAAAAAAGGATACTTGTGTCAAAACACATTTCAGGGATTTTATGCTAAATTCAAAACGATGGAAAACCAGATGGGATCGTACGCCAAGCACTGGGGTTGTACTCTCCACGTGTACTGTCTTATCGGCGAGCACAGAGCTGCAGGAAATGTCTTCCACAGAAATCGACAGCGTCAGTGTCGGGTTTGCCAGCCCGTCTGTGGCCCGCATGTCATTCAACCAGGCCTGGGCACGGCTGGAGAGAACGCAGCTTCCGTGTTTTTGAAGACGGTCCAGGGCACAATCCGCACGGGACCACGTGTGTGGTCTTCTTTCACAGTTGAAAGTCCCCATGTTATTCTTCTCATGCCCTGCAAGATTTTCCATGCTGCCCCGCAAGCGGGCCGGGCGACGCTGCTGAGCACACGCTCCTCCCGTTGCCTGTTCTTGGTGGAACCGAGCGGTGTCCGCAGAGGGTCCAGGAATATGCACGCCTTTTCACTTAGATGTGGAGCTGTTCTTTCTCTCCAACGAGAAAGGTGCTAAGAGGTCAAGGGTCAGAGCTGCCTTCACGTTGAATGAAAGGAGGGGCCTGGTGGGCTGTGACAGGACGTGCCTCAAGAAGAAATAAACAGAATTTATTCACCTTCAGTCCGGAATGAAAACACGGGGCAACTCCTTTCATAGCTTCCAAGAACTCCTGTATCAGGCCTGAGCTTTCCCATGCGTTCGGATTGTCCAGATTTCCTGCCGGATGGACAAACCGTGATGACTCCGTGCGTTTGTCGCGCGGTGCTCTCACGCGCCTCAGTCTTCAGTCTTCACAACACCCTTGTGGATGGGGCGGAATCATCTCCATTTCACAGAAGAGGACAGGGGCTAACCAGGGCTAGCAGGGCAGCTCACGATCTCTCAGTCCCGAAGCGGTGCCGCCGGACTTGAACCCAGACCTTCACGTCCAAGACTAGGGCGTTGTCCACTGTCCCTCGTCTACCAAGGAGGGACATGGCAGTTACAAGTTCCATTCAGGTTTTATTTCGTGACTTTCACGCACCCGTCAAACGTGCCTTCTGACAGGTGGAAGCAGAACGTGCCTGGGGCTCTCTGCACGGTCTGCCCAGCGTGTCCTGGTTTGTGCCTCTTGTCCTGGCTTAATAATAGCACCCCACCCCACCCTCAAAAGTGCCCCAGTTTAGATGATAACTTATTTGGATGCTCTGCTCTGAACCCCGTCTAAAAGGGTCACATGTTGCTGGCTTTATTCGGAAAGATCATTGAAACTTGTCACCCCAGGTGCTTATGTTTTTCAAATCAATGTTTTCCTGTAATGAGGAGGAATGTCTGTGTTTTCAGATCTCCCGATATAAATGCCTAATGTAGGCTAAAGCACGGGTTGGGTACCCCCAATTCTTTACCACCTTGTTCTGACCGGAAATCCCACACATGGTGCCTTCCTCCAGAGTTAAGTATGGTTTACTCATCCGACTCAAGGACGGAGGGTGCTGAGACCTGATGTCACCGAATTCCCAGGTAGGGGAGCTGGTCCTGGGCACCTGCCCACTCTGCTTGCTCTGCTCCTCTCCTGCCCTCAGCCATGGTCTCTCCTCTGTCCTCATGACTGCAGTGTCCCCAGGTTGTCTTCATCAGTCCTCACTAAATCTCTCACTATGCCCCCGTGCTATTGCTCTCACGGGAGCCTTAGGAAGGCCACCCAGTGCCCTCATTTGCATCAGTCCTGCTAAGCCTTGGTAAAGGAGACGTTTGGGTGCAGGGGACATTCAATACACTACCTGAGTCACGGAGCTCGCAGTGAGGCCCATCCCTGTGGGGCAGGGAGTGAGAGCAGCATGACGGGAGAGAGCTGGACAGGGCCAGTGGCAGGCTCTGGGCATGCCTGCCCCACCCTCCTCTGCAGAGTGGCCTCACGGGCGTGCGCTCCCACGACGTGGGCTGGCACTCAGGCCCCATGGCCCCCCGCCCTTTCTGGTCCTTCTCTGTGCTCCAGCACTCACTAATCTTTGGTCATAAGTAGAGAAAACCCAACTCTGGTAAGTGACACGGGAAGGGAGCGCTGGGAGAGTGCGAGGAACGGTGCAGCAGGTGACCTCGGGCGGGCCTGCAGGCAGGGATGGGAGCGCACGTTGTTTTCTCAGAGGAGCCCTCGGAAGCACAGTGGAGGAGCAAGGCGGGGAAGTCGGGCAGACAGGGCAGCTGTGACAGAGCAGGTTTCCTCTGGGGACTCGGGGAGACCCTGTCAATTCTGCCTCTGAGTGAGAGGATGCTGGGCATTTGTCTTCAGGCCCATGTATCTTTAGTTAAAGATAACTCGGGGCATTAACTCTTCTGAATTCCGGCCTGCCGCCGGCACACAGAGCACACTTCCAGCCAGAGGATGTCCCCAGCACAGAGCCACGTGTACTTGAAGAAAAGAGCCCACACGTAAGTGGCAGTTCGTCCCCGAGACGGCTGCCGTCCATCCTTCCCTTCCCTTCCCTCCCTGCGTGCAGAAGCTACTCCCGTCCCAGAGACGGAGTCTGCTCCTCGCCGGCCTTGAACGTGAACCAGAACGCAGGGAAAGCTGCGCGGCTTCTGCCCGAGCCTCCCGGAGCACTAACTCTGGGAGGAGCTGGTAGCCATGAAGGAAGGAAGTCCAGCTCCCCCTGGAACACTGTGCTGAGGTGAAGAGGAGGCGTGGAGAGAGACGTGACAGCCCCAGGATGCTGCAGCAGTCCCCGAGCAGGCGCCGTGCAGGTGAACGAAGGACCCCGAGTGAGAGCCACCAGCTGATCCTGTCCACGCACGGAAGCATGAGAGGCCTGGGGTGGCTTTTTAGGCAGCACGAGCTCACTGGGGCAGTGCGTGAGGCAGCAGCGGAGGCCGGGCTGTGGGCAGCGCCTGGGAGGAGCTGATGGTCGTCCTCAGGAGACACTCCGTGCACCCAGGGGCAGGAGAGAGCAGACAGTCGTGTCAGAGCATCTCAACAGCTATCTGTCCCAGAGTGGCTCCACTCAAGAGTCCAACTCCCCAGAGGAACGGAGTCCGGTGATGCCAGAGGGGACCAGTGGAGCTTGGGCTGCTGCTGACATGGTATCTTGACTTCTTGACTGATGGTGACATCAAGATCGCATACAATGGGGAAGGGAGTTCTTTTAAAAAAAGTGAAGAAAGGAGGTAGGAAGAATGGCTCCCAGGAGGCAAAAACAGGAAAAGTCCCCTCTGACTGTGACTCCACCCCCACTCCCACCCCGTGTGCTTGGCTCCTTGTGTCTCCAGTTACCGATCCCAGACCCCAGGACAGGAATCTGATCGATCCGGTTCACCTTTCCAAGTCAGCCACACCAGGCCCTGGTAGTCAAATGGTTAGCTTCCCACCTCTTGGTCCAATGAGCTATGGCCAGACGGAAGGGCACAATCACATGTCACAGCAACCTCACTGTGCGGCTGGCAGGGCCGTGGTGGGGCAGCAGCCCGCAGAAGGGCCGGGGTGCCACAGCTGCTGCATAGGCAGAGGCTATCCGCACGGGCGCCGCTGCTGACCAATGGTAGGGCTCTGCGGACACTTCAAACTTCCACGATGGGTCCCTTGTCTGCAACCACACGAACTAGCCACAGGTTTGTCAGGAGGACCAAGGAAGAAGCAGCTAGCACACTGTCTGATATAGAAGGGTTTAGAGGTGGTAGTTCCTTGTTTGCACCTAAGGCTGGAGGTCAGCTGCCATGTCCGATGCCGAACCCTCCTGTAGAGGACAGAGGGTGCAGCAGCTGCTGCACGTGCCTCACCAGCAACCCTCGCCCTGGCCCCCTCAGGTGCGCTGATCTCCGGCCTCCAGCGTATCTCTTTGCCGAGGGCTTTCGTGGTCTACTGGATCAGCTCTACCTGAGGCAGGCCCAAGTGCCCGGGAACTCAAGACTCTCCTCCCCGGCACCCTCACCCCTCCTCGGGCAGGAGGCATCTGAGGCTGTGTCCTACAGCATCTTCCAGGCTTCCCCAGGGGCAGCAGGCTCCAGGTGTCCACAGTGACAACCTGCACAATAATGTATCCTTAAGTGGTCGTCTGTCCTTCTGTGTCTCTCTTCCCCACTGCCCTGCTGGGACTCCCTCTTAAATAAACTACTTGCCCTGAATTCCTGTCTCGGGGTCTGCTTCTGAGGGAACCCAAACTGAGAAAGAAAGGAAAATGCCCCAAGAAGGCTCTGGCTCCGGATAGGTGTCTTGTCCTGTCTCCTGAACGTCACGAGGATGGCTCTCAGCACACCCGTGGTCCTCAGAGCAGCCTCCTGGACTGTTCAGCGACTCCCCACCCGGACGTCTGCAACGTTGTCACTAACTCAGTGCTTCGGGCCTTCCCAACCTGTCCGTGTCCTTAGGGGGTGGGCTGTGGCCCACTGAGACATTTCCCAGATTGGGCTTGCAGAGGAGGGAGACGCGCCAGCAGAGGGCCGAGGGATTTTTAAAGGGGCTGGTCACAAGCTCAGAATTCGCTGTGTTGTTCCTCCACCTAAAAGTTTATGTGAATTTTGCATTTAATGCAAAATAAATGTGATCTTTAAAAAGAAGAGTGTTTATCTTAATGTACACTTTACTGTCTTCGCTTGCTTACCGTCGGGCTTGAGAAGATGGCCACGCTTCTTCTGGGAATTGAGGATTTCCTGGTAGCTCCCCAGGTTTCTTACCTTGACCTGTTAATGAAGAATGGGTCACCAGGTGTGATGGTTAATTTTATGTCACCTTGACTGGGTTAAGGATGTCCAGATAGCTGGTAAAGCATTATTTCTGGGTGTATCTGTGAGGCTGTTTCCAGAAGAGATTAGCGTTTGAATCAGTGGACTGTGTAAAGGTCTGCTGTCACTGGTATGGAAGGCACCATCCAATCCATCGAGGGCCTGGATAGAACAAAAAGGTGACGGAAAAGGTGAATTCTTTCTCTCTCCTTGAGCGGAGGCACCCGTTTCTTCTCCTGCCCTTGGACATCAGAGCTCCTGGATTTGGGGGCTTTGTACTTCTGGACTTACGTCAGTGGTCCCCCAGGTTCTCAGGCCTTTGGATTCAGACTGAATCACAGCACGGGCCTTCCTGGACCTCCAGCTTGCAGACGGCACATCGTGGAACTTCTTGTCTCTGTAATCAAGCGAGCCAGTTCCTATAATAAATCTCCTCTACTGTATATCTACATGTATCCTATTAATTCTGTTTCTTTGGAGAACACTAATATGCCAGGTAACTTTGGTCCTATGTCTTCTCCAGGCTTTTTACTGCTCAAGGCGAGGGCTAGACAGGACCCGATCTTGGGATTTCTCAAGTTCCTGAAGTTGGGTTTCTCAGTCCTGGTTTGCCCCTGCCTGGGGAGACTGAGCCAGGGGATTTGCTCCTTAGTCACTGAAGCGAATGGGTAACTGGCTGCTCCCCAAGTGTCAAACTCAGCTCCTTGCCCCAGGGCAGACATTTAAAAGATAAGAAGTAATAATGGTCTCGATATTTCCTTTTTTCAACATCTCCTGTTGCTTGGAGCTGCTCTCCTCTTTTGAAGACCATTGGGAGGAGAGCGGGAGAGAAAGACCTTGGTTCCCTCGGGACACGTTCTCAGCACGACTGTCTTCCTGAAAGACCTTGCAGCGTCTCCGGAATGTGCTAGGAGAGAGTCAACCCGTTTGGTGCTATGTTTTAAAGACACTCTTTAAAGATGTGGAGAAGGCCCAGTTCCTTTCACTTTCTGCAGGCAGGACACCGTGAAAATTTAGTATTTGTTGAAGAAGGCATTAATAAATTTGTGATTGGGAGATTGGGAGGAAGAGGTGGATGGGCAGTTGTCATGGAGGGCAGGTGTTCAGTCAGGCCTGGGGGCCTGAGAAGGTGTCCTATTCCTTAAAAAATGCATAGAGACAACCTGTTTAACTGAAACCTTGAAGTCCCTTTACCTTTTAAAATGGATTCAAGAAACCAATGGGGTTTAATCGCACATTGTCCTGGCAAAGCCAGCACGAATTTCTCCTTTCCCAATTTCCACCCGAAATTCCCTTCAAACCTAATGTAGCGATGGAGACAGAATAGTAAAGGAAGGTGGGCTTGGCGGGCAGGTCAGAGCGCCTTGTCCCTTCACAAGTGGCTAAGTCACACGTAACTGCACGACAGGCACATGTGGGACAACACCTGCACTTTGTGACACACCTGACGGAGGTACTGCCGTCCTCTGCTGTGTGTTTTATAACTTATGCTGTGCTGGGTGCCCAAGGCAGGCCGGGACCGTCTTCCTGTGGTGCTTAGATTTATGGCCCTGCCTCCACGTGGGGACAGATTAGCAAGACTAAGTCTGTTTGGTTTGGCAAAGGCAAGAAAAGCAGGGCTGTGATAGGTGCATTGTAGAAAATGACAAATGAAGAAAGGGAAGGCTTTGGGGGCCCTGTGTGTGCCCTCGCACAGACACTTAACCCCCCCCCCCAGTATGCCATTAAGCGGGTGGCTGGAGCTGTTGTGGGGGCAGAGGCGGCCCGCAGGGAGAGACGCTGCGCTGATGGGGAACGTCTGGGTGGACGTGTTTGTATGAAATAACACCTACGGTTGCATTAGCGAGGATCGGTTTACCGGGGCCATCCATCCTACCTCAGGGCATGGTGACAAGGCTGGGCGCGTCCTGCTTCCAGGGGGAGGGGCCCCAGACGACCTGGCACCAGTCCCCTCTGCGGGCGCCGGTTTCCAGCCGCCTTTCTCCCTAGGAGACGGAGAGGGGAAGCCAGGCACTGGGTGGACGCACATATTTGGGGGCTGAGGCAGGACGTGGCCAGGATGCTGCCAGTCACTAGGAATCCGCAGGAGCCGGGGCTGAAGTGGGCCTCTGAGACCACCCGCCCTGAAAGAAGGGGACCTGGAAACTGCCCGAGTTCACTACTCACCTGGGACTTTCTGTCCCTCCGGGCCCGAGAGAATCCGTCTTCTTTAAGGCCTGTGGCTGGCTGATGACAGAGGGCTTTTACCTTTGGTGGCTAATGTCAGCAGCAGGTCTCAGGGGCAGAGTCCTGGGGACACCCTCAGTTTCTTCACTGGCTCCTACCCCCAGCTCCCTCTTCATTCCTCAGTTTCCCCACTGGAGACTGCTGTCCTAGCCCCTAGCCCTGCTGCGGCTGGGGACCTGCACGGTTCTGGCTTCTACCTCAGCAGTCCGGGGACACTGACCGCGGGAACCGACTCACCCCCTCTTCCTTCCCTCTTTCTTGTCTTTCATCATTCTTTGTTAACCCCCTAAAAGGTTTTATGAAGCTTTGTCTAGGAATCGTAACTCAGGACGTCCTCGTGTCTGTGTATAGGAAACTCTTACAGAGCGGGGCCGCCGCTTGGGTTGACGGCTCTCTTGTCTCCTCTGAAGTGGAGCTGTGACAGGGCCCATACCTGAATGGTGCTTTTCAGACCACACATGCTCTGGGGTGGTGATCCCAGAAAAAAGTTTAGAAAAAGAGGTTGGCAGACCAGCAGAAAGAAGGAAGAACTTACTTTGTTGTTTTTGTTTTGTTTTGTAGCTTTGGGCAAGTCATCTGATGTTCTGTGTCATTCTCTTTAGTAGAGGGCAGAGACCCATCCCCTAAATTCTCCTTATAATATGAAGATTGGGATTGCAAACAGTTTGAACTTGGGGGGGGCAGGTGGCCAGGAGAAAGAGAGGTGGCCATCTGGAGCCATGTGGTAGCTTCTGTGGAGACACTAAAAGGAACATATGTGGAGAATCAGGACGATCTGGTGGGGGGAAGGCGGGTGCTGCAGGAGCAGACAAGACAGGATGTCTGGACAGCAGGCCGCTGATAGGTGCTAAATGGCTCAGGGAATATTATCTTAATGGATGATCCAGATGTGTTGTTTATACTAATTAACTGCAAACTGCAAAGTCATACGCTGCTGAGATTTTGCAAATATTAGAATTGATAAAGCCAGTAATATGTAGTAAAGCAGATTTTATTGGTACCTGTAGTCGAATTTAAAAAGCTGAGTGAAATGCATTTTACGCCAAGGCCACATCACGGAGCCCTCGCTAAGCTAACGCGGGAATTGAGCACTTCATCGCCCCTGCTCTTGGCATCGGGAGGGGCTTTGACACCTCCTGATCCTGGTGTGTCTAAATGGATTTAATGTGGTGTTTAAGGTCTCAGACCACAGTGGGTGGGGAGTCACAAAAGGAGCCTCCATGTAAGGGACTCGCACAGAGGAAGTGGAAAATGTCCTCCGTGATGTCTGCATCCTTGGGATGTGTCGGTGACAGGTGAGACAGGAGTCCCTCTCCAAAATAGCCCAGGACGGCATCCTGAGCCACATTTGTTGTTTGACTTTAAATATTTTGAAGTTTTCAGAGGTCTAGGATAGGCACATGCTATGAAGGGCCGTTATAAAAGCTCGCTCTAAAGCTATGATCAAGGTCATGGTTAAGTCTCAAGTCAGAGCGTGATCTCCGTTCACATGAGATGACAGGTCATACCAACCGAGAAGTCTTCTGCAGGTTTTGTTCTGTTTCCCAACAGACTGGAACAGTATTTTAAGAGGCAAGATCTCCTGTTCAGGGCATTTTTATTGCCCCAAATCAATTCCTTGTCTCTGTCTTCTTGTCCATCTCTGGGGCCCTAACAGAGGAGACCACACTTGGAGGGATGACAGACAGAGAAGGGACAGTCCACACCAGCTGCCTCAGTTCCGCTCACCAGGGCCACCGGGCGTCCCAGGCCACCCTGGTTTTATTTACCTCGAAGAAGCCACAAGGAGGTCTGGGAGCCACTCCCGGGCAGTCACCCCAGGGGGGCGGGGATGGCCCCGGGGCAGAGCCTCTGAGAGATGGGCTGACGCTGTCTCAGTTCTCCCGGGTGGTCAGCGTGTCATTTCAAGATTTACTGGCCTCGCGGAGATAGCCAGCCACAAACGGGGCGACAAGGGTAATTACAAGAGGCTGCTCCACTAATCCTCGGTTACAAATGTTAGTTAGAAGGTAAATAAGCTTCGTGCAAGCATTTCCTGGAGCTGCATGGGCTCTGTGGCCTCTTTGCTTTATTTTCCTCTCCTTAAAGAAGGGTGAGAAATGAGAGAGAGAGAGACAGAGAGAGAGAGAGAGAGAGAGAGAGAGAGAGAGAGAGAGTGAGTCTGATATTTTTTAATTTAATTGTGGCTACTAGGAATTAGAAAGAATCTTTGAAGTCCAAATTATTTTAATACTTTTCAGTTTGTTTTATATTTGGAGTTGGAAAAAGTTAGGAGGCTGGATTGCTAAAGCTCAAGAGAAGCAGCTCCGTGGGTTCTGCCAGTTTGTGGCTGAGCAAGGGCTGAGCAGATGACTTGGGGGAAAATGTCCCCACACTCCCGCCTCCTCCTCAGAGAAGCCTTGTTCCGCCTCCTCCGGGTGCTGTGGCCGGAGAGAGCCCCGCTCCATATCCTGCTCGTTATCTGTAGAGAATCCCCCAGTGATTAGCAATGTTACCCCGTATGTGGCGTGAGGGTGACGGGGCCACCCTGCCTTCCGGACACGGCCCACGGGCTTTGCCAGGCCACCTGCCCCTTTGGCTGTGGCCTCACTTGCTGGGCCCGGGAGGCTCTGGAGCAACGCGGGCTGTCCGCCTCCAATGCTCATCTTAGGGTCCAGATGCTGAAACCCACCCCAGGCCCTTCTGATGTGCTCCCCCCGAGACCGAGCGGCTCCCCCCGAGACCAAGCAGCTCCCCCCGGGGACCTCTCCACTCCACGGGGGCTCGTGGGAGGCTGCTCTCATGGGCCGTGGGTCCTGGCCGCCTTCCCCTGAGAGCCCATCTCTTCAAAAGGCCTTGTGGCTTTACAACCCCTTCCCCCACAGACACCCTCTGCATCGACTTTCTGCCCTGGGATGAGCCATTTCCACATTTCTAGAAGTGGGAGTCCTTTGCAAAGCAGCGTCTGACTCCTGCCTTGGGCTGCCTCGTATGGATGTTGTGAGTTGGGTTTTCTCCTCTTCCAGAGAGAGCACTGGCGTGGGGGCAGGGCGTTGTAGTGACCATTGATAACCGCTGTGTGACATGACACCTCTCCAACACATCCACCCCGTCCTGCAGCAGAGCAAGCACGCAGGAGGGAGGGAATGTTCCTGGGAGCGCTCCTTCCCTGTAACCTCAGAGGACTTTCTGAGGACGAGGATGAGGACAGCAGTTCCCGTGGTCTGAGTCTGTTTGGTGCTGCTATACCAGAGTACCACACGCTGCGTGACTTGTGAACAACAGAGATCGGTTTCTTGGGACTCAGGAGGCCAGGAAGTCCGGCATCAAGGGGCTGCATCTGGCGAGGGCCTTCTTGCTGCGTCATCCCATGGTGGGAGGCAGATGGCGAGAGAGTGCAAGAGCCAGAGGGGCCACACCTGCTTCTGTGACAATTGCACTCTCACGACGGTGGCATCGATCCGTTCGTGAAGCAGAGCTCTCCTGACCCGATCACCTCTGACAGTTCCCACCTCGCAACACTGTTGCACTGGGCATTAAGTCTCCAACACACGAATGTCGGGAATGCATTCAAATCATAGTATTACAGAAATAGAGACACTTTCCCCTTTTCTTGAGTGAGCAGGTTCCAGAGCAGCTATTTCCCAAACTTGACCTCAAGCCTATTTATCTTGTCTTGATTAAATTAAGTTTGCAGGTGGTCTCTAAGACAAGACAATTTAGGCCCTGATCTTGGGTGCCATTGCCAGGTCCTCAGACATCCGGGGCAAAGATCAGGGTGCTTGTTTTGGGGCATGTGGATCTGAGTTCAAGTGTCGACTCTATCATGTATCAGCTTAGAGACCCTGAATAAACCACGTAAGCTCTCTCTACCCCACTTTCTCTGTCTGCTGCATGGGAATCATGGCAGCTCATGCATGGGGTACTGTGAGGATGACAGGAGATGACAGCTGAGGAGGAGCTGGCACACAGCTTGACGGGCAGCAAGCACTGGAGAAATGCCAGCTGAAATTGGACTTCACCGAATGGATGACCCTTCTCTCACTGCCTTCAACTCCTAGTTCTGGAAGTTTTGTGCTCCCTGCATAGATTTGTCTGGTCCAGGAGGGCTCCCTGGGTGTGTGTTTAACAGCAAATGAGCCAAGGGGAAAGCTCCTACTGCGAGCGGTGCTAAACCCTGAGCCCCAAGCCCACGTGTCGAGCAACCAAAGCCGAGCACTGGACTCTCGGTCTTCCCCTCCTTTGCCTTTTAGCCACCATTTCTTGAACACTGTTGGCCAGACCCCTTGCTTTTTTTTTTTTTACCTTTACGTATAGTGTCTCATTTAATTTTCAAATAACACTTGTGAGTTTAGGACTGTAATGTGTGTGTGTTATGGATTCAAATCTTGCCCGCACCACTCTTGAGCTGTCCCAACAAGGGTAAGTTTCTCATCTTCCTGTGCCTCAGTTTCCTCATTGGTAAAACAGATACAATGATAGTACCTGCCTTTTGGGTTACTGTGACACTAATATATGCAAACATTAAGGACAGTGCTTGGTACACGGGAGGGGTTCCATAAGTGTTGGTTATAACAACTGAGAAGCTCTGAGAGGTTAAGTAAACTGCCCAAAGCCACACAGCTCCGGACAGAGCTCTGCTGGCTGACTCAACACCCCTCCCCAGTTTTGTACCAACTTCATTTGCAAATGCTCCTCTCATCACGAGTGGCCACACCTCATGGAATGGCCCGACTGGGTCAGAGACACATTTGAATCTCCGTCATTCAGCTGTGTGGCCCCATGGGTGGCCTTGGTGTGGAGGCTGTTGTTGCCTGTGGCCCCTGCCACTCTCTGTGAGATTGAATGTGGCCAGAAAGCTTGCCTTTGCCCTTCTGGTCACCAGCTGTACACAGAGCAGAGCTCCCCGAGGTGCTGGCTACAGAACACACAGCTCGGTCCTGGGGCACACAAACGAGTGAAACGCAAACCCAACTTTCCAGTTGCTACAATCAAATGGGAGAAATGGGGGGTGACAAGAGACCCAAGAGCAGAACTTACCAGCCGGGGGCACACTGGCACATAGCATGACAAAGTCTGCTTACCCAAGTAAATGGCAGTTACAATTTTATCGGAGGCACTGAACCCAGATGTGGCCAATCCAGGAGGGATACCAGGAGGAGGTGTCCTAAGGACTGTTTTGAAGAACGTATATGACTTAGTGTAAATGAGAATATACACACACACACTTTCTTCGGTAATTATAGTTTGCACCATAAAATAAATAGTGAAAATGATAATCCCTATTTGCTAAATACTTACTATGAGCCAGATATTGTGAACAGTGACTTTCATGTATTCGTTCATTTAATCGTTGCATCCCACACAAATTCCTTTAGCTGTCATAGTTTATTTTCATGAGAATAGCAGTAATAATGATGACCCCCGTTAACTGAGCACTTAAGATGGGCCAGATGCCCAAAGCCTATGTCAGTACCTTATACACTGTCCCTGTCAAGCCAGCACAACAGCCTGCAGGGTGGGCAACAGGACTGGCATTTTACGTATGGGGCAGCTGAGGCGCAGAGAGGTTGAGCCACTTGCCCCCAAAAACTCTCCAGTAATTCGCCCCTCTAGTTTTTGAGAATAATCTCATGGGAAGTGTGTCGGTCTCGTTTGCCACCTCTAAGCCAGGCGACGTGCTGGAGCTGAGTGGTGAGAGATTTGGTGTTCGTGCTCAGACGGTTTCAGTTCACTTGGGTGCGTCAACTAATGTCAAGGCTCCAAGTGAAATGGGACAACGGACAGGAGAGAGATGACTTTCTGGCAAGGGTTCATTTATTTATCTTTTGCATACTAAGGCCAAGATTTACATTTCAACAGGTATTGTCAAAGAGCCTCATCAACGAATTCGTTTCCTGAGTAGAATTTTCTGCTGGTTTCCGATGATTTACGTGGACTGGCGGGATGTCGGTCAGTGTGGCGTTAGCTTGCTTCCACCTGCTTTATAGCACTGGACCTGCCTGGGGGCAGCAACTTCCGTCATGGTTCCTAATGGTCCCTGCCTCTTGGGGCTCAGGCCCCCTGTGACCCCTCTCCTTGAGTGGGAACTATCTAACAGAATACGGCCAAAATGCTGGGATGTCACTTCTGAAATTAAGTAACAAAACACTGTGACTTCTGTCTTGATGGCTGTGTTTCTGCTGGTTTATCTCTAGCACTCCCATTTGCTCACTCTGAAGAAGCCAGTCGCTGTCTTTTGAACTGCCCCGCAGAGAGGCCCAGGAGGTAAGAGATGAGGGCAGCCTCTGGCAAACAGCCTGTGGGAAACTGAGTCCTTTCAACAGCCATGACAACCACATGAGTGAGCTTGAAGGCAGTGCCTTCTCCAGGTGACACCTTGGCAACCTGGGGAGACCCTGAGGCAGAGGCTGGGCTGAGCCCCGCCCAGATTTGTGATCTTTAGAAACTATGAGATGGTTAAGTGTTGTTTTAAGCCCCTAAGGTTTGGGGTAATTTGTTATGCAGCCATAGATATGAAACCCACCCTAGGGAGTCAGCTGCTGTCTCCCCAGCACCCTTCTGTAGGGCCCTCAGCCCTATGTCTCTAGCCCTGCCCCCTCGAGCCTCTCTCCAACAAAGAGGAACATAGAAAAAAAGCCTTTTCTGCATTGTGGTATCTGAAAGGACAAATTCAGTCCTTGGGCAGTTGCCCGCGGTGAGCTGTCAGGCCTCCTCTTCCTTGACCATTCAGAGATGTTCGGCACAGTTGGTCAAGCATTCTCTTCTCCCCGGCCTCCAGCGCTGGAAGGCTGCCCAGCTCAGGCCTGGGTCCTCGCCTCTCCTCTGTGGACGCCCCCTCCTTCAGTGACGGCGTCCCACTGCACGGCTTCCAGTGCCATCCACGTGACAGAGTCTCAATTCCAATTGCCAGCACAGACTTCTCTCTCGAATCTAGGCTTGTATGCATAATTCCCTGCTAGAGATCTCTGCTCGGATGTCTAATACACGTTTCAAATTCAACATGTCCAATGTGCACTCTTCAACTTCCCTTCCAAACCTGCTCCCTCTGCAGCTCAGGCTGACAGCAACACAGCCTTGCAGGTGCTCAGGCCAAGAACCCTGGGCTCATCTCATCTCCCCCTTTTCACACTCTCCATCTCACCTGTAAACAAATCCTGCCAACTCTCTCTTCAGATATATCTAGAGTTAAATCTTTTCTCACCACCTCCATGGATACCATCTTGGTCTGATCCACAGTCCCCTGCCCCAGGATCACCACTCTGGCCCCAGCTGGGCCCCTGGCTCCTCCCTTCACCGCCTTCTGTCAGCAACCATGGTGATCCTTTCAAAACCCTAACTCAGGTCACGCCTCTCATCTGCTCTGGCCCCTCCAAGCGCGACCCTGTATGGATGTTCCTGCTTACTCTGCTGTAGCCCCAGTGGCCCCTGCTGTTCTTGGAGAACCTGCGTGTCATGCTCCCACCGTGGCTCTTTGCGCTGGCCGTTCCCACCGCCTGGATGTCCAGCATGTTCGACCCCTGCACCTCTGTCAGGGCTTTCTTCAAATGTCACCTCCTCATCGAGGAGCAATTATAATTATAGCTTTTACTCCCAGTATTCCCAATCTCCCTTACTTTTACTTTTCTTCATTGCATTCATCACTTTCTAACACACTGTATAATTTTCTTTTTAAAAATTATGTTCGCCAGAGCAATTAGGCAAGAAAAAGAAATAAAAGACATCCAAATTGGAAAGAAAGAAGAAAAACTATCTCTATTTGCAGATGACATGATATATAGAAAATCATAAGAAATCCACTAAAGAACCATTAAAATTAACATATGAGTTCAGCAAGGTTGTAGGATCTAAAATCAATATATAAAAAATATTGCATTGGAAAATTCAGAAATGAAATCAAGAAAACAATTCCATTTACAATAGTACCAAAAAAAAAAAAAATACTTGGAATAAATTTAGCGAAACAAGTGCAAGACTTGTACACTGAAAACTGGAAACAAAATGGAAAGATGTCCCATGTTCCCGTGTTGGGAGAATCAAGGCTGTTGAGATGGCACCATTCCTCAGACTGGTCGACAGGCTTGGCACAATCTCTATTGGAATCTCAGCTGCCTTTTTTTTCTTTTTTCAGAAATTGAAAAGCTGATTCTAAAATGCATATGGAAATTCAAGAGACCCAGTCTAGTCAAAACAATCTTGAAAAAGAAGAACAAAGTCAGAGACTCAAACTTCCAAATATCAAACTTACAGAATCCCTGTAACCAAGAGAGAGTGTTACTGACATAAGGACAGGCATATAGACCAAAGGAACAGAACCAGAAGTCTAGAGACAAACCCTCACGTTTACGGTCAGTTGATTTTCAGCAGAGGTTCCAAAAACAAATCAGCGATGAAAGACAAAGCTTCTCAACAAGTGGTGCTGGGAAATTGGATAATCGCTGCAAAACAGTGAAGGTGGACCCTTACCTTATACCATATACAGAGTTTACTCCAAATGCATTATAGGACTAAATGCAAGAGCTAAAACTGTAAAACTCTTGCAAGAAGGCATAGCAGTAGATCTCCATGATCTTGGGTTGGGCAAAGCTTTCTTATACATGACTCTAAAAGCAAAAGTGACAAAATACAGATGAATTGGACTTCACCAAAACTGAAAAACTTCGTGCTGCAAATGATGCCATTGAGTAAGTGCAAAGACAAACCACAGGGTGGGGGGAAATATTTGCAAATCATATGTCCAATAAGGGATTAGTATCCAGGATATATAAAGAACTGTTATGACAAAAAGCACAAACAATCTAATCATAAATGGGCAAAGGACTTGAGCAGCCATTTCTCCAAAGAAGACATACGAATGGTCAACAAGCACATGGAAGGATGCCCAAGGTCACTAGTCATTAGAGAAATGCAAATTGAAATTCCAATGAGGTCATTTCACAGCCACAAAATAGCTATAATAAAAAAATGGGAAATAACAAGTGTTGGTGAGGATGTGGAGAAATAGGAATATTTACACATTGCTGGTGGGAATGGGAAATGGTGCAGACACTGTGGAAGACATCCTGGCAGTTCCTCAGAAAGTTAAACGTAGGGTTACCAAATGACCCAGCAATTCCACTCCGAGGTATATACCCAGAAAAGATGGAAAACAGACACTCAAACAAATACTGTACGTAAATGTTCATAGCAGCACTCTCTACAATAGCCGAAAGGTGTAAATAACCCAAATATTTATCAATTGAAGAATGAATAAATAAGATGTAGTATATCCAGACAACGGAATATTATTTGGCAATAAATAGGAATGAATGATAAATGCCACACATGGGTGAACCTTGAGAGCATTATGCTAAGTGAAAGAAGCCAGACACAAAAGACCGCACCTTAAATGGTTCCACTTACATGAAATGTCCAGAGCAGGCAAATGCATAGACACAGAAAGTAGGTTAGAGGTTTGCAGGGCTGAGGTGAGAGGACTGCAGTGGGCAGCGGCTGCTTGCATGCACGTGGTTGCTTCTTGGGGTGAGGGAAATGATGATTGCACAGCTCTGAACAGCACAAAACCCATTGTAATGTACACATTAAATGAATGAGTTTTCTGGTATGTGAATTACATCCCAATAAAGCTGTTTAAGACAAATCATGCTTGTTTGCTTATTAACTGTTCCCCATCTGGCGTGTAAGTGACACCAGGGAAGGGGCCCTCATCTCTTATGTTCACGTGTGTGTTCCCAAGCACATGCAACAACAGTGCCTGGTACCCAGTAAGCATTTGCTGTCTGAATGAATGCAGGAATGCTCTGTGCAGAGTTTTTGATTTCTGAAAAATATAAATATCCCCTGTCAGGCAATACTTTCAGCAATGGTCCATCCTGGAGACCTAAATGTGAAGGGATCGCTTTGCTGTTCTGCTCAGATGGGGTTTTGACAGGAGGTGGTGGAGGAAGTACGAGAATCTGGAAGGTGCTGGTTCCATGAGATGGGAGCAGGAGGGGCTGAAGGCTGGGCCTGTCTCAGGAACGAGCAGACGCTGCCTTTCTCTAATCAGAAGGTGCAGACTGTGGCCCAGGAGCCAGATCTGGCCTCAGACGTGTCTCTGAGGCTCCTGTCTTCCGGCCAATGCTGCTTGCATTGGGCCTGGTGCTAAGGCACAGGACCCGGTGAGACGGGGCTGGGTGGGGGGCTCGTCCAGCCTGTAGCCTCTACATAATGCCTTGAGAGTGCCCTTGTGCAAGGGATGTGATGTGCAACACTATGCATGGGCTCTGTGCGTTTAAAACGTTTGGACGTGGTATCTGAGACAGGATTCCAGGGCACATAGCTTCTGTGAGAGGCGATCTCAGGAAATGCCAGTGGGGAGCAGGGATGAGAGAGGGAAGGACAGAAGACAGGTGGGGCTGATGGTCCCACGTGTTAGCCACGGTGCTCAGTCCTGGCAGAAGGTCTGGGGAGCACTGCTGAGCACAGGCCTCAGGGACATCCCAGCCTGGGGTGAGGGAGCAGGCCACTTGCACCCCGGTCCTATCAGTCACTGAGGGCTGCTCCCAGGAGGTGTTAATGCTCTGACAATTCCAGTCTGTGCGCAGGCAGAGAGGCCTCCGATGCTTGTGAGAATCCCCAGGTCCGGCGTCCCCGGCCTGCACACGCTGAGCGGGTAAGGCCCTGGGGGTTTGGGTGTGACATTCATTTTTTCTCTTTGGTTGCCGGTATTTTAAAAATAGGGAGCAAAAATGTGAATTTCTGGTTTCTGGGGAGAAAAAACTTCACTTGGCAACACTGGCTGCCATTCCTACTTGGCAACCACCAGTGGGCCACAGCCCTCGAGAAGGGGCCATGTCTCGATTCACGCCCAGCGCTTCTGACCTGTATCCCTGACGGTGGCTGGGCACTCGCATCTGTGACTCATGCCTGAGGCCACATGACTGTCAACCCAAGAGCATGGGTGATGGCTGAGAAAAGTGGAATAAAGAAAAGCAAGGTGTAGATGGAGTTTTTTCATTTTCCCCCAAAGAACTATGACCAGCACATGCTTGATGTGTTGTGAGAGCGCTGAAAGTTCCTGCCAGTGTTTTCATATACGTAGCTCCTGCTGGCCTCCCCCAAGTGTACGAAGGGCCAGGGCTCTGATCTGGGGCCCTTTCATGCATGACTGGCCCTGGGACTCAAGTGACCAAGCCTGAGACTCTCGGGGACTCATAGGCCAGCCCTCGTGTGAGGCCTCCAGTCTGTGCCTTGCCTGGGGCCAAAGCTGGTGGCATTCACCTGCAGGAGACATCGGCTGACACGGGTGGCCCGGGAGCCTACTCAGTGTGAGTGGGAGCCACACAGGGTCCTTGTACCCAGTTTACAGACAGTGGAATCTATTAAGTGGCCACCTGGGCAGCACCATGATTGGTTGCAATGGAAAGCAGTAAGGACACATCACTGTCACAGCCTCTGTGTCACCATCGCATGTGGAACTGGTTACCACTGAGGAGCATTAGTGACTGTTTCAGAGCCGGTCATTTACACTGGTTTCTGTGAATACAGAGGCTGACATTGGGCCCTTCGGTTTGGGCATGGGCCTGTGTCACTGCAGCCCTCTGTTAGGTTGCGTGGCAGTTCTGTGAGGCAGGTCTTTTCCTTGGGCATCTCTGTCTCCATGGGATCTGTCCAGCATGTCAGTTTCAGAGCACTGGGACTTCTCACCTAGTGGCTCAGGGCTCCCAAGAGGCACAAGCCCAGGAGGGGAGAGCCAGGTGGACGCTCTGTTGCCATTTATGATCTGCCCTGGAAGTCACGTGGCATCCCTTACACACACTCTAACAGCAGAGGCAGTCACAAAGGCCTGCCCAGGCTCAAGGGGAGTGGAAAGGTGCTGGAAGAGCATGTCCATGGGGAAATCATGTGGCAGCCACGTTCAGAAAACGTAATCTGTCACAGTCTTCTGATGTGGCCTTGGTCTGTGGGGTGGAGTACAAGTCCAGGGGCTCTAGAAACTCTGGGGGTTCTCTTGGGCCCTTTGACAGCCATAGTCACTGGAATTGGCAAGCCAAAGGGAGACCACCGTTTGTGGCTGCTCCCAGGGTTCCTGTGGGTTGCAGTTTATTTGGGGTTTGGGGTCTGGGTTTAGCTGCATCTTCTGTAGCCAGAGACACTGAAGTGAATAAATGTGAGAAATGTCAGATTGCACTCAACATTCATTGAGTTTCTGCTTTACTAGGTGCCACACCTGCTCCTAACTTTTGGAGGCTGGAAGTATGAGCACACATGGAGGTCCACCTACCGCACGTCTAAATATTACAATTTATAAACAAAGCAAATATCCAAAGGAGAGATTTGAATTTCAATTTCTTGGATTCCTGGGAGCTTCCTAAGTGGGGAGAACCAGCCCTCTGCCCTCAGCCCACCCTCTGGCTGACTTCATACTGCAGCTCTGTTCTACCTGCAGGAGCTTCACGTGTATGCAGCCAGCACACCCGGCAGACGGGCACCCGTTGGCCACCTCTTGGGCTTAGAACTGTAAACCCCAGAAGCAGACTGTCATGGGAAGGCAGTTCAGGAAAAAGGGTCCCACATGCCCTGGAAGCATGTTGGGGCCTGATGGAATTTTGATGTATTGTTCTCCCAGAACTCATGTGGAAATTTGATCCCCAGTGTGGCAGTGTTGGAAACTGAGTCATGTGGGCAGATCCCTCATGAATAGATTAATGCTCTCCCTAGGTGGGGGGATTAATTAGTGAGTTCTCTCTCTATTAGTTCCCGTGAGAGCTGGTTGTTTAAAAGACCCTGGCACCTCCTCTCCCTCCCTCCCTCCCTCTCTCTCTCTCTCTCTCTCTCTCTCTTCCCCTTGCCATGTGATCTGCTTGTACCTGCCAGCTGCCTGTCACTTTCTGCCATAAGTAGAAGCAGCCTGAGGCCTGTGCCAGATGCAGCTGTCCCAGAATCGTAAGCCAAATAAACCTCTGTTCTTTATAAATTACCCAGTCTCAGGTATTTCTGTTACAGTAACACAAAATGGACTAATACAGAAAATTGGTACCAGAGAGGTGGGGTGTTGCTTATAACAAATATTTGAAAATGTGAAAGCAGCTTTGGAACTGGGTGTTGAGGAGAGGCTGGAGGAATTTTGAGGAACAGGCTAGAAAAAGCCTAGATGCTGGTGAAAGTTTAAAAGACAAGAAAATCAGTGAAAGTTTTAGAGACTGGTTAAATGGTGGTAAGCAGAATGCTTATGTAAATATGGACTGTAAAGACCATTCTAAGGAGGTCTCAGATAGAAATCAGAAGTTTTTTGGAAACTGGGGCAAAGATCACCCTTGCTATGAACTGGCAAGGAACATGGCGGCATTGTGTCTGTGCCCTAGGACTTTGTGGAAGGTGGAACTTAAGAGTTGTGAACCAGAGTGTTTGGCTGAAGAAATTTCTAAGCAGCAGAGCATTGAGGAAGCTGCATGGCTACTTGCAACAGCCTATGCTGTTATGGTGGTAAAGGCACAACATAAAGTCAGAATTTATAAGGGAAGCAGAGTGTAAAGATTTGGAAAATTTGCAGCCTGACCATGTGGTAGAGAAGCAGAGAGCATTTTCAGAAGGAAAATGCAACAGTACTAAGAAGATTAACACAAAAGTATGGGATTATCAAGAGAAGGGAAAAAGGGCCCTGAAGGCATTGCAGAAGCCTCTAGGGCCAATCCTTCCATTTCAGGCCCAAAGACCTAGGAAGGCAGAATGGTCTTGGGGAACAGGCCCAAGGCACCCTCCATGGGCTCACTGCCCAGGACCACCCCGAAAAGCTGCTTCCAGCACCAGCAGCCCAGCTGTTTTAGCTGCTCCAGATGTGGCTAAATTGGCCCTAGGTGTGGCTGTACCCACATCTTTGTAAGATACAAGCCAGAAGCCTTGGTGGCACCCACATGGTGACGAGTCTTTAGGCTCACAGAATGCCAGAGCTGTGGAGGCTTGGGAACCTCCACCCCAATTTCAGAGGATGTATGGAAAAGTCTGGGAGCCCAGGAAGCGATCTGTCAACAGGGGTGGACTCACCACAAACAGCCTTCACTAGAGCAATGCCAAGTGGAAACGTGGGGTCAGAGTTGCAGCAGAGAAACCCTATCGGCACCGTGCCTAGTGGAGCCATGAGAGTGAGACCACCATGGAGACCCCAGACCTGTGGAGTTATCAGAGTGGAACACCAGCCTGCGAGAACTAAAGCATCACCTGAGACCAGGAAAGCCACAGGAGCAGAGCTGCCAGCAGACTTGGGGACCCAACCCCCCATCAGTGTGCAGAGGATGTCAAACATGGATTCAAGGTACATGACTCACCAACTTTGAGATTTAATGTCTGCCCTGCTGGGTTTCAGCCTTGTTTGGGAACAGTTACCCTTTCTTTTGGCCTATTTCCCCCTTTTGGAATGGGAATATGTACCCTATGTGTGTCCTACCACTGTATCTTGGAAGTAGATAAGTTGTTTTGAACTTCACAGATGGGATTTGAAACTTTGGACTTTTGAGTTGAAACAAGTTAAGACTTTGGGGATAAAATAAATGTATTTGTATGTGAAAAGGACAAGAGTTTTGTGGGGCAAGGGGTAGAATGTAGTGGATTGAATTATGTCCCCCCAAAACTCATTGAAGCTTGAATTGTATCCCCCATGTTTTAAGTATTAGAAACTTAGCCCCCACTGTGACTGTAAGAGGGTGAGAAATCCTACTATGGTAATCGAAAGGTGGAGCCTTGAAGAGGTGAATGGATTGCAGGACCTTGCAGTAGTGAATGGATTAAAAATGGTGGTCAGAGGCGTGGTTCTGAGGGCTTTAGAAGAAGAGGAGAGTCTGTCTTTTTCTCTCTTGCTCTCTCTGCTTCCACCATCTTGCAAAGTGAGACCCCTGGGTCACTGTTGCCACCACCAGATGGACTCTGGACTTCCCAGCCTCAGAAACTATAAGCAATAAATTTCATTTTTCTTTATAAATCACCCAGTTCTATGTATTCTGTTATAAGCAACACAAATGGACTAATACTGGGCCCTTTGGAAGGGCAGGGAAACCTGGGGTCCCTGGTACCACGAGTGTGGTCTATAAAAGAGGATCTGGGCTCCACTTGAGCCCATCCTGAGCTGGTGAATTCCTCACTCCATGGTGATGGGGATTGGAGTGGCCAGAGATGAGCCAGAGGGGTGCTTTGCAGTGTGTAGGAGGCCAGGGCAGGGGCCCCTGTTGTCAGGTCTGCTGGTGTCCAGATTGGTGTCTGGGCTCCTGCCCAGCTGGCTACAGGCATACTACTTCTGCCAGCCTCTGGTGTTTTCTTTGGGCAAATTTGGTTAGGTCCCCACAGGCAGGTTGAACAGATCACTTGCATGTTTTGGGCATTTATGAAGATGGTAAATATTTTGTTATTTTAGTTTCAGGAGAGATTGAAATTAGAGGGATTCTTGGATGGCAGTACCTGAAATTGCACGAAGCTTCCTTCAGAACATCCTAGTAATAATAACTTTCACTAACAGAGCCTTTAGAACATGCCAGGCACTGTGTAAACACTATCCATGCACCATTCCTTTAATCTGTACCAAAACCCCATGAGGCAAGAGCTATTATTTCCACATTGTATAGATGAGAAAACTGGGGCTCAGAGAAGTTAAGTACTGTGCCCAAGGTCACACAGCTAGTGAGTTTGAGTTGCAGTTTTAGGACTTGAGAGCATGTGCTTTGGAGAAACCTGGGTTCAATTGTCGCACTTGACAGGAGACTTTTATATGAACAATGTTGTTTTCTCTGACTTATTGACTGGTGGGTTCTTGGGAGGCTTTTCACGAGGGTATAGGACATCCCTGGACTCAGGAAGCCACCAAGTAGATTGCCCATACAACTCTGTCCGGAACTGGCATTTTGCATCTGGGCTTTCCCTTAGTCTGGGCCTTTTGTGAGAAGAAGCTGCAGAGCTGGACCAGACCCACAATGCTCTTGTGATGTGGAAATAGGCCAGCTAAAGAGGGGAAGGAATTTTTTCTAGTTGGTTCCCTGCCAAACTGATTCAAGACATACATAAATTTAAGTCTTTGGTTCCTCCTTATTTTTGTTTCCCTTTTGCATTTGGCTTTCCCATGAGCAGCCTCTCTCTCATTCCATTAACTATTATCGCTTATTGAATTATGAAACCGGAAGAATCTGCGGCACCAGCCAGTGTAAATGGTCTTGCTAATCCTGCGGTTAGAGGGTCAAATCAGCAAAACCCGTGGGTGTGAAGTGTCCAGAGCCAATTTCATTACGGACTCTATTTGTAAAACCTGAGTGAGAAAAATTATATTAACAACAAGAAAAGGTTCCCTTGAGTGGCTTTCCTGTTTCACTTATCCCAGCCTACTCTGTAGCACACTGTGGAAATCCAGCCCTCCTCTTTGAGAGTCATCACCTCTCTGTCCTAGCTTGCCTGTCTGGAAACATTTTTCTTTATTCGGTCCCACAAATGTTCTTGTTGTGTTAGCAAGTCAGGTTCAAGGCAAAAGCTCTGCCTCCAAAGAATAGTCCTCAGGCTGCATTCTATCTTGTTCTTAGTGACTTAGAAAATACAAGAATGCGTGTGCATGTCTGACTGGGAAATGCCTCCACCCCCGTGGCATTGCTGTGACGACTAGAGGCAGAGAAAAGTCCATATGGTGGATTATGGAATTATTCCCAACTCTGTTACCCTTCCCTGCACTTATGTCCTTTTCCTTCCCACTAGAGGCGGAGAACATTTTCCTGCCTCAAGAATGTTGGGTTTGGCCACCTGATTTGCTTTGGCCAATGGGATGCACGCAAAAATTTGAAATGTGCTTCTGTGATTGGGTCTGTCCTCTTATGCTTCCATCACCACGATGAGAACATGTCCTAGATGGGCCTGCACAGCCCACAATGAGGAGCAGACCTGAACCAAAGCTGCAGCCTGGAGTGAAACCCAGCACAAAGCCCAGCCAAGACGAGCCACACGCCAGCTGACCATGCACATGGGAGCTGGAAAAAAACGTTCATTGTTGTAACCACAGATTCTAGGGTGTTTCCTTTTGCAGCAATATTGTTGCAAAAGCTAACCGATACAGTCCACTAGAGACTAGTTAAATCCATGTCCTTATTCCATTAGGACAACTCAGGAAAGCACTGATTCTCCATTCCACAGGTCTACTGGGTAATGCCGAGGAGTCTCCAGTCCACGCAAGTACATCCACAACAGCGCTCTTCCTGCAGAACCTCAACTGAGGAAATATGATCATATAGAAGTCACCTAAGAATGTGGTGGAGCAGTCACCAACAGGACCGTGGAGTACACGGCGGAGGTAAAAAATCACAAAATAAACACTGAGAAAAGGAATGGCGCACGTGTGTTCTTCAGGACTAAATGTCTCAAGACTCCGCTTCCTGGGAGGTGAGCGACTGGTGTGGGTTTGTGCACAGGGGGCTGCTTCCTCCAGAGTTCTTTGGGCCCTGGCTGTGGGTCTGCTGGGAGGGATCACTTCTTCCGTAAATGACACTTGAGTGGCCTCTTGCAGCCACCCTGCGAGGTGCGTTTGGCCTCTGCTCCCGGACCTTTGGTTTTCTCCTTCTGCATCACTCTCAATCCCACGGTGCAGATCCCACTGAATTTAAAACACATCTGTCTCCAGGCAGGGCTTCCCCTGAACTCGAGGACTTCACTGAAATGCATGATAATCACCCTCTAAACATGTCTGAAACTGAACTGATATTCACCCCTACCCCAAATAATTCCTTCCCCTCTTTCCATCTTAGTGAATAGAAACTCCGTCCTCCTGATTGCTTGGGCCGAAAACCATGGAGTCATTTTGCCTGCGGCCATTCTCCCGTCGGTGTTCAGCCTGTCGGCACATCACGAGGTCTCTATTCAACGCGCATCCAGAGAGCGGCCCCCTCTCACTGCCAGCAGGATCGCTTCACGAGGCCAGGCCACCGTGTCTTCCCTGGATCTGAAAGTGGCTTCCTCACAGATCTGCAGGCTGGAACTTGGCCCTTTTAATCTCATCTCTGCACAGAGGCTGGGTGACGCTGCGAGGATGGCAATGGACAGGTCGTGTGCCTGCTTCCCACCGCACTCGCATCAGAGGCAATGTCGTGGCGTGTGCAGGGCGCCCCGTGCTGTCTGGCTGCTCCCCTGCGTTTCAGGAGCTCGCCACTCTGGCTCCCGCCTGGTGTCTCTCTCTTGCTTGCTGTTCCTGCTGCCCGTTTGCCTCCTTATTTCTGCTGGGGAACCGCACTGTGCCTTGGAGCACGCACCCAGCCCTCGGGCACTGCCGCCCCGGCCACTGGGCCTGTGCTCAGCTCTTCCCCTGCGCCATGACCTTAGTTCTCCAGCCATCTCAGGAGGCAGATGCTGTCACCCCAGAGCTGAGTGGGGAGCCAACGTTGAGTTCCGGGATCCTGCAAGGCCACCTAGAAGCATTTCATTGGAGGTGGGGAGACACACAGTGTGCTTAAAAAGTAGCACACCTTCTGGAGGCCAAGGGCCCCGAAAGTCCACCTCCAAAACTTGGAGGAGTTTGCATTTTGACTTCCCCTCACATGGATGAGGGTTCCACCCGATTCCTCCCAAGGGTTTCTAATCAGGTTTGGGACAAGAAAGGCAAAGGAATGTCCCCCTTATCCGCATGCATGTGGGGGTCAGTGGCAAAGGGGATTTTTTCCCAACTTGTTCAAGAAAACAAAGAACTTACAATGACAGCCCATGGGCCAGGTTCAGACACAGATGTGTTTTGCTTGGCCCATACAAGGCTTTAGAAAAATCTGAGCCAAGCTTTAAAAATTGGGAGATTTTACATAAATATCTGAATTTTTGGAATGTCCTAAAAGTCCAGGCCTAGTAATTGCAGTCCACACTGGGTGGGCAGCAGCCGGTGCCGCCTCCTTTAGATGAGGCTCTCGGTTTGCCTCGGTCACCACTAGGTTGGCCCCGTGTGTTGGCATTAGCTATGTTGTCCTGGGGGAGTTTGAATTTGCCACTCCTGAAATAAGTGATCTTTGATTTCAAGAAGTAAGCATGGAATGTGGAAATTAAAGCAGTTTTTTCATAGGACAAATAAATTGTATAGCAGACCAAGAGCTATAAATCTGAGAATAGTGCAGTTGAGTCTATGCAAGAATTAAAAAAAAAAAAAATCCCCTGTCCTGGGCTGAGTTTCCTGGAAGCAGAGCTCAGGCCAAGGATTCCTGTGCAAGGGATTTACTGAGCGGGTGTTCTCAGGAGAGGGGAGGAAAGTGGGTCAGGGTGTGGGGGGGAGGAGTGAGCAAGGGTGTGGCCTCAGCTGAACCCCCAGGGGGGCTCTGGAGGTTGAATTGCACCACAGCAATGGTCCCACCTCGAGGCAGGGGGCCCCCTTTCCTACTCCCTGGTCAGTCAGTCACTGGGGAGGTGTGTGGTGGGGGAAACCCGCAGGGGAAGGGGGCTCCCATCCCAGGTGCGAGGAAGATGGCTGTGTGCTGCTGTCAGCGGGGTGGGGGTGGGGGGTGGAGGGGGTGGTGGATGTACTGGCTCGATCACAGGATCTAGTGGGACATCAGGAGTAGTTACCATACCGCCTACCACCAGTTACAAAAGCAATGAATGCTTAGTGCCATAGAATTCACAAATGTCAGAGAGGACCACAGGCAGGATATTCACCAAACTGAAAAGGTGTCTCAAGACTGAACATTCCATGTGGTAAAGCAAGGAATTTCATTATAGGGTAATTTACATGCAGGGCGATGAGTCAGGTGGGCGACAACCCAAAGACACATGCCAGGCTACTCCATACTGTCTTCTTGCACCGTCTCCTGGCTGAGTTCAGGCTTATGTAGGCAGTTTGTAAACAAGCTTACTAGCTCCAAACGTGGTACAGGTGGCCAGGCTGGCTTATCGCCATGCTGGCACTTAATTATTGTATAGCCTGGTTACTGTATAACTTCATGGCACAGCTCTCACAAAGAAATAACAAGTGGTCAGGGCCTAATATGGACACAGTTATGCTCACAGTCCCACACTATCCCTCAGCCTAGAGATAATGATTATATTAACACACTGAATTGTCCTTTCCTCTTTAACTCTGAATTAAAATAACTTGAGCCCTTATCCTTCCAAATTGTGGGAAATCTACTACCCTTCCCAGCATTCCTGAGCATTCTCTACTGGGGAGAGGGGCAAGCAGGGGCCTCCTCTGCTGGACTCCAAAATTGATCGATTGATCGATCAACTGCAGCATTTGCACCAAAGACATGCTTCCTGAAGGCCGCTCCCAGCCAGCGACTCAGCACAGCCGACCTGTCCTGAGAGACACGGCTGCCCTGAGATTGCCTTTGGCTTGAGGATTCCCCAGGACCTGGTGGAGCCTCTCCCCTGCTGTGTGGCCCACTCTCCTTCCTCGGTTCCCTCAGGGTCAGGCCAGGCATCGCCCCTGCTGGCTCTCCCAGCTTCCTCCAGCTCTCCATGTATTTCCATCCGGGCACTTAACTCTAATAAAATCCTGCATGTGTTCTCCTGTCTTGGTATCTGCTTCTCAGACTGGACTAACACAGGTACTTACGTTCTCCTAGGGGTACCTGCTCCCCACACAGTTTGTGGTTCCCTCTGGCCGCCCTGACTGGAGCATTGGGGACTAGAGTTTCCAAAGGGAGAAAAGAAAGTGGGGGCTGAGCTCCACGCATCAGTCAGACTGGGGAGGCTGCGTGTGTCTTGACCCCCGACCCCAGTGGTCTTATCTCCTCTGTGGCGCCTGGCTAATGGCTCTCTACTATGTACTGCCTTAGACTTGACGTCATGGTCCCCTTATACTGCGTCTCCCACAGTGAACTGCTTACCTAGCTCTCTGATTTGGGCACCGGTGTTTTGGTTCCCCCGTGCAGCAGGTGCTGTGTCCTGCCCACATCCCCTTGACATTCACCTCTGTGCACCAAAGGTTGCTGCTGTGGTCTGAATGTTTCTCCCCTCCAAAGCTCCCATAGCAGCTTGATCCCCAGCGTGGTAGTGGTGGGAACTTGGGAGGTGGTTGGATCATGGGGAACTTTGGGAGGTCCCTCATGCAACCAGCCACCCAGCTGAGCAGCCGCTGGCCCCTTCAGAGAGGGCACGTGAGTCCTAGGTCTCTACTGACTGCACCCACCTGGCTTCCTTGTTTTCTTGGCTTGACAGGAGCCTTAGGCATGTGGGTTTGTGGCTGTGTGCTAGGATCGCTGGGACCCTGGAACTGGGCAAAGGTGATAAGTCATCCGGAGGGAACGGCAACGGGATGTGGGTGTTGCTGCTGCTGAGGCCTGTGTTTGATATTGGGTGGCGGGCCACACTTGGGGGGGACAGAAGTGTCTTTCCAATGGAGGCCTGTCCCTTGGTACTAAATTCTGGGGCCCAGTACCTTCATAGTAAGACAAAGCCAAAAAGGCCAATAACTCCTGAATATGAAGCTTTGAGCCCAGTGGTTCTCAACTCCTGGCTCTGCTTTTTCAAAATACCAAGATTTGGGCCCCATCCCTAGGAATTCTGGTTTGTCTGGTCTGGGGTTGGCCCAGGATATTGATATTTTTGACAGTGCTCGTTAGCACGTGCTGGAGCTGGCTTATACAGCCTTGAGCGCCAGTGCCAGGCATCTCTTGTTGATAGCTTGGTCTGCCAAGGTGGGAGGACTTGCACCACACTCAGAGCTCACCCCTCCCTCCAGAACGCCTGTGGTTAAACCCTGCCCAGTGTGCCAGCGAAGAGCCCCGCAGTCATTCTGATGGGAACCACCACGTGAGGGGTTCTCTTGGCAGGGTCAATGTCCCTGACTTGGGGTTTGTTGCCCACTTTGGGGTAGAGGTCTCTACATGGAGAGGGCCTTAGGTCCAAGCTACTGGGGGCCACATTGAGTCTTTAACTTTGGAGGTGGAATCACCCTTCCTCTGCTCATTAACTGTGTGACCTTGGACAAGAGGACCTCAGCGCCAGGCCTCCAGCGCCCAGTCTGCTCAACAGGAAGAGTGGCCTTTCCCACCCAGGAGCGTCTGCCATGACATCTGCCGTGGAGATGGCTTCCATACATGTCACCTTTCTCTCCCTTGGTCTGAAAGGGATATGGAGCACACCGTGCTGTTTCCACAAGCCCCCTTCTAGGAGCTGTTTCAGGAACGACCCACTTGGGCGCGGGCTGGGAAGAACCGCTGGGAGCCAGCTCTGCAGCTGTGGGGCCTGCCCCGGGGGTGCTGGAGTTAATTTTTCAGTTGGAAAAGACTCTTCCAACTATGACTGCTTTCCTGGATACAGGAAAATCAGAGGGTGTTGTCCATTGAAAGAAAAAAAGAGCTACACTAATGACAGTCTCATGCATGACAATTTACTCGGACTAAAACCTTGCCACTCACCGTTTCATATTATCTCTTCTAACCTGAAAAGCAGCTCTTTTGCTCCCTTTCTAACCCAGACCCAGTGTTTAGCAGGGTAATGGGATTTATGATTTTGTTTACATCAGTCTCCGTGGCGATCCACCATAAAAGATCAGTTGCTTGGCAACTCAGCATTGTGGCGCTGCAGCGGAGGGTGGGATTTTTTGTCTCCCTGAAGAGAGGGCTTAAGGCATAATGAAGACTTCTGCTCATACTTCTCACGAATGCTTGTATTTTCAAGGTCAACCGAATGTTTTTTCCAAGAAAGACTAATGCACTTTTCTTCAAGCAATACAGCGTAAAATGTTTCTCCGAGATTACCCCGTCTCTGGGCGGAGGACAGCGGGCTCTAGACGTTGTCACTCTGTCCTTGCTGCCACAGACGAGGTTTTAGTTACTCTGGGACCGTCATAATGGAGTGGGTCTGTCTCATTTACCGGCATTTTGTGCACTCGTTAGCAAATGCCTTTTTTTTCTTAATGAGCTGTCTTACACCCTGAATCACTTCTCATCTTAGAAACCAGTTTCGTTTGGTTAGCAGTTGGTTCACCACAATCTCTTTGATGATGGGGTCGATGTTAGCAGAGGCCCGGAGGGCACAAAACAGGACCCCAACTTCCCTCTGCGGTTCCCCATTGACTATAGGCGTTTCTACCAATGATCAAAGGGCCTGCTTTAAGACATGCAGATGCCCTTTCCTGACCTCTTTCTCAACATGTGTACACAGGAAGGGAAAAGAAGTCGACTCACCCAGATCTGCGTGGACACAGCCCGAGCTGGAGGTGTGGAGGCTGCGGTGAGAATACTGAAGACAATGGCAGCTAATTGCACACTTACCGTGTGCCTTGTACACACTATCTTGCTTAAGTCTTGCAACAACACTTGGCCATTTGTCATCAGCTGGGGGCCAGTCGCAGCTGCCTGAGCAGTCAAGACCCGCCGGTCAATGCCGCCTCCAGCAGCCCCTTTGCCAACTTCTCTCCACTTGAGCTAAATGCAGCTCAGCTTCTCGTAGTGAGTGAGCCCAGCTGCCTGCTCCCAGGCCTGGTGATCCCTCTCCCTCACCCTGGGCCAAGCGAGGTGTGCTGATCACCTACTCGATGTACTGGTTTAAGGTGCTGATTGTGACTGGCTTCAAGTGTGCTCGGCTGTGATGCCTGTGAACTAGTACTCCTCCCACTTGAACGTGGGTGACAACTGTCAGGGGCCTTGTTCACATGCAGATTCCCGAGCCTCGCCCCAAGAGAATCTGAGTTAGCAGGTCTGGGGTGAGGCCCACGCATCTATATTTCTAACCGGCACCCAGACAGTGCTGCTGAGCCCAGATCCCCACGCTCTCAGGAGTTCAGCCTGGCCCCTGCCTGGAAGTCTGGAAGCGCTGCAGTTTCTGCATGGGGTTTTCTGTGGGTTCAGTAAATGTGTGATGAGACGCTTCGTGATACCCAGTTTTTCTGTTTCACTCCTTGCCAAGGACTTGGCAAATCTACGTGTGTGGAGCTTACAGTTTACATGTGTTACGTTCTATTTGTGGAGTGGTTTATAATTTACATGTGTCATGTTATTTGGCTCAGTGGGTATGGTTTTGCCCATTTTGCAAATTAAGAAATGGAGGCTAGGGCTGGACTCTGAGCCAGGCCTCTGGATGCTGTGTCCTGCAGTCTGCACCGTGCACCGCAGATACCGACCTCCGTCTCCCCTCACGGAGGGCCTGCCTCGATGCCCTCGACAGTAGAATGCACACTCTACCAGGAAGACAGCGGGGGGACCCAGTGAGGAGCAGAATCCTAAAACAGAGGCTGCAAGCCTGTGTTCTGAGCAGTGAGTCACCCAGTCCTCCACGTGTTAAACAGGGCGATAGTATTTCAGTCTCACAGGTGTGCGTGTCAAGGGTGTGTCCTAGAGTGAGCTGTTACTAGTGTTCCTGGTGAGTAGGGCAGACACAGCAGTACCAGGACAGTGAGGCTCCTGCTCGTGTTGATTGTAGACATTCCTTAGGCACAAGCTTCTGTGATTTTTGTTTAACTCTGAAATGCTTCTACCGTCTGCAGAGCATCACTTCTGGTGGAATGACATCTTGGTTCTGAGGCAGCCCTTCTCATTTGGGAACATGAAAACCCATGGTTATCAGTCATTTTGTTTCTTTTATTTCTTTGACTCAAATTAAATCATTTGAAAGGGGTTTAAGAAATTGGCTGTCCAGCCAACTCATGTGGAAGTGTGTTAGCAAAGGACAGGGATCGCTAGAGAAAATGCCAGTGGTGTCTGTTTATCAAGCACCTACTACATGCCCATCACAGCCTTTGTGTGAGGAGAGGTGACATATGAGGAAACCCAGCTCGGAAGGTGACCTGTCCAGCTTGCATTCGAACTGCCACAACTCTGTCTCCAAAGCCAGTTTTCTTAATCACTGTGATGTATTGTCACCCCTCAATCAAAAACCAAAATATAGCACTAATTTAAATAAACCTAAATTCGGGAGGAGAGTCTTCTTCCTCTTTCTTATCCAAGCGGGGCCATTTTCTAAACAGGTAAGTTCAGGTGCACATCTCACTTCCTCTCAAGTTTCCTAGCCCCCAAAGCCCAGGAGAATGAAATATTCAAGGACTGGGGGAAGGAGAGAGAGGAGAGAGGCAGGGGACTCTTGGGACAGACAGAGGGACAAAGCAAAGGGCCTGAGTCACTGGTGCTCCAAATCTGAGGCACCCAAAGCCCATCACTGTCAGCCTCTTGTGAGGCTGGTCAGAAGGCCATGGGTGTGTGATTTCTGGACTTGAGAGTTCACGGGCTTGGGGTTTGCCGGGATATCCCAGTGCAGATTAGGTGACCTCTCCAGCCTGCCGTGACCTTGGAGTGTTGGCCCCAGTGCCTGCATATACCCTTGCCTTGCAGTCTTATAATCCTAGGTGATCCCTAAACAGAGTAACCTGAACCTTCCTGCTGTTGCATCAGCACATGACATCATCAAAAGAGCAGCTATTCTTTTTAGCTCCGTACACGCAGGCGCTCTGCAAGGTAGCTGTAATTAGCTACACTTTCCAGACACGGAAACTGAGGCTTAAAGAGGTTAAGTGGCGTGCCAAGAACACACAGCTAGTCAGTAAACCATTTGGGCTGAAGTATCCAAAGCTAAGTCTGCCGGCTCTAAAATACATGGCCCTTTCTCTGTTCTGTGTTGCCTCTTCTGGAAAGGAGATAGCTCTGCCTGGGCCCTGGGACGCTTGCACATTAGCAATGGGCCTTTGGGAGAGCAGACTCTTGCAGTGTGGCTGTGGTCTCCTTGTGACCTTGTGGTCACCTTCACCCCAGGCCACCTGGCAGAGAGGCTGGAGGATGCCCGTGGGCCACATCAGGTGTGTCCCTCTATCTCAACCTCGCTCAGACTCAATCTGGCACCTCCTTGTGGCCCAGGCAGTGCTTGATGAAGGAATGTTGATCCAGCGTGAGGGAGAAAGAAAGGGCAGAACGAAGGCTGGCGGGTGGAGGGCGTTCAGCAGCTCAAATGCACCAAACTTGGCTGTGCTGCAAAGTCCAGGTGGAAGGCTCTCAACACGCACGGGTTCCCAAGACATCCTTTTTAAGTGAAAAAGGCAAATCATAGGTGGACAGCATGCCATTTATGTGAAGATGCATATTCACTCAAAAATATAAAGTTTCTGTGTGCATATGTGTTCACACATGCACGCGTGTGATTGCATGCACACGCACACACACGAGTCTGGAAGGAATTATTCCTCACCTGAGCTACCTCAGAGGGTGGAACTGTAGTGGTGGTTAAAAAGTACTTTAGCCTTATACAAGTATTTTAATTTTTAAAAGCACAGTGGGGCCGAGCCCGTGGCGCACTCGGTAGAGTGCTGCGCTGGGAGCGCGGCGACGCTCCCGCCGCGGGTTCGGATCCTATATAGGAGTGACCGGTGCACTCACTGGCTGAGTGCCGGTCACGAAAAAACGACAAACAAACAAACAAAAAAAAAGCACAGTGGATTTAGGTATTATTCTTGCAATTAAATGCAAATTTAACACGATAGTTAAAAAAGAAAAAGCTGTTCATTTCTATGACCCCCACCTGAGGGCTGCTATTTGATAGACTCTGCACTGACCGTCCCCTGAATGACCGAGGTCTCCCTGTGCAGGTCTGCAGCTTTGGTCTCTGAGTCAGAAGCAAAGCCAGGGAGGCTCTGCCGAGCTCTGCCGTCCTTGGGTTTGGGTCAGGTGGAGGCCTCAGTAGAGCTGGGAAGTCCTTGCCCAGGGCTGGCAGGTCCCTGTCTCACAGACCTCTCCTGCTTTCACTCCCTGTCTTTCAAATCTCTCCGATCCATCATTTTTGATGCAGCAGGGTAAACAGTAAAGGCTTTTAAGGGTCTCTCTTTCCAGACCCATCTGACCTTCAGCAGGGCGTAGAGAGAGGACATTATGGAGGAAGGGTGAGTGTGGCTTCCGGCCACCGGGCTGGATGCAGGTGCTTCCTCTGCAGACATGTGAGCCCTGCCCAGCCTCGGGCCATGGGGCAACTGTAGACATGTCAACAAATGACACTCAATCCTACAAAGCAGGAGGCTCTTTCTAACAGGGAATTCAGGATTAGACATATACTGTGTTTACCTTAATCTTTACCTTAATCTCCAATAATCCTGAATAATCTCCCCACTGAAGATGACAAAGTCCTCAGTAGGGTTCACTCAAATGTCCCCAAGATTTGGGCAGCCAGGTGCCTGCTGGAGCACAGACTGTCTCCTCCCTTTAGTTCCAACTCCAGTGTCTGGATGGGACCTGGGAGTTGGTGAGTTGATCTGACATCAGAGGACAATTCTTTCTTCTCTCCTGACCATATAGTAGAGTCTCAGTCCTGATATTTCAAGAGTACCAAACCACACAGCCTAATGGAGGGTGTCAGAGCCCACATCTTGGGTCCCTTTCCTCCTTTACTTGCCAGCGGCATGGCAAGAAACACCAGACTTCTTTGCAGAGTATCAAAGTCACACAATGCAGCAAAGGATTTAGTGATAGACATGACTGGTGAGTTTGAGGAGGATTTGGAAGATCAAAGAGATGGTCCAATTGAAAATAATTACATTTTATTTTGATATAATTGATAGAAGTCATGCTTGGGAAGAATCATTATTCCATGGTGCAAATATGTAGCAGATGTTCTTTCCTTGATGAAGCAGGCTGGTATAGGGACAGGAATATGGACTTTGGAGGCAGAAGAGTTCAAGTGCCAGTTCTGCCACATACTAACCGTTTGACTATAGACAAAGCAATCTCCTCTTTAAATCTCGGTTTACTCACCAGGAAAATCAGTCTATACGAACTGTCTTCTGTGGTTGTGAAGCTTAAAAACAATCTACAGTCATGTGCTGCATAACAATGTTTTAGTCAACGATGGACCACATGTACAGCAGTGGTCCCATAAGGTCATAATGGAGCTGGAAAGCTATTGCATAGTGACATCGTAGCATAATGCATTCCTCATGTAGGAGCCACAGGCTATACCATATAGACGAGGTGTGTAGTGGGCTATGCCATCTAGGTTTGTGTGGGTACATCCTGTGATGTTTGCATAATGATGAAATCATCTAATGATGCATTTCTTAGAACACATTCCCATCACGACACATGGCTGTATACGTAATCTGCCTGGCACATACTACGTGATCAATAAATGGTAGCTACTAATACTGTATTATCATCTGTGTTACATTAGCAAGGAGTCAGAGTTACAAGTGACAGAAACCAAATCACAAAAGGACACAGATAAATAAGGGAGTGTATTGACTTATCAAACTGAAAAGGCTAAAGGCCTTAGGCATTGCTTAATCTGGGTTCTCAGACTGAGCCGTGAGGAGTCAGATTTTCTCTTTCCTTGGAGCTGGCTTCGTTCAAGTAACAGCAAAGATAGACACCAGTAGATCTAGATTTATATTCTCCAAGCTGAGCAACCCTAAGAGAAAAAGGACCGTAGTGGAAGCAGATTCCCAGATGACTCCACACTGAGTGGTTTAGGCGGATCTTCTGCCCAGCCTTAAACCTGTTGTGTCCAGAGAGTTGGAGCATATTGGTCAAGCCTTGGGCACGTGTCCCACCTCACAGCTAGCCACTGGGGTAAACCCCACCTAAACGAGAGGGAAGGTGGGGAGGATGCTTCTGAGGAAAGCTGGGTGTGGGTGCTATTATCAGAAGAAGGGATAGCAGACACTGGGCAGGTAAAAACAACAGACCCCCACCTCGAGGGCCTCTCTTTAGTGGGCTCGCAAATTGCAAAGTTGACTCAACCTTGGAAGATAATTGTTCAGTAGAGGGTTGCCATTAATTTCCTTAGCTGCTTGTAAGTTTTCCGACTTTGTAGCTTTTCAGAAATGCAAATGAGTGACTGAATTAACAAGTACTTCTTAATAGATATGTAAGAATATCATTTGAAATTGCCCATTGTCCTAAATTTCCACAAGGGTAATCAAGCTGGAATTTAAAAAATAATTGGAATGGACTTCTAGAAAATGTTTTCAGCTCTTGCTAACAATGAACTTAGTAGATGTCCCCAAGCCTCCAACCTACTTGATGGATATTTCCTCAGGACATTTGCTACTCATTTATTTTTTATTAATTGGGCATATTTGGAAGGTTCTCTTGCCATCAGAGAACACTGGGTTTGATTTGCTCCAATTCAGCCATGACTGACCCGGCAGCACGGCTTGACGGTACGGAAGAGAAAGACAAACCCTTACCCACAGGGCACAGCAAGTGCACCGGAACTGACCCCACACAGAGTGTGGCCATTACAGAAAATGGAGGATTCAGAAAAGGATAATGAACATTTTGGGAGCCGAAAATCCTGTACATGAAAGGGAGCGCATGGAGATGGATGTCGAAAAGCGTGGTCATGGTGGAGGAAGCTCTTCTTGGCAGAATGAACACGGGCAGATGCCTTGGTGGGTTCAAGCCACATTTGGGCTGGCTGGTTAGCTCACTTAGCTAGAGCATAGCCTTATAACACTGAAGTCATGGGTTCTGATCCCCGAACTGGCCAGCTGCCAAAAAAAAGAATTTCTCCTTTCACAGCCCCCAAATAAAAACAACTGATTTTCATGACACATTTTTTAGCTCACAAAATGCTCTCATAAGCATTTTCTATGGATCAGAGACCAAAGGCTCTCCCAACCAGTAGATAGACTCTCCTGGACTGCTTGCTTCTGATTTGGGGCCCTGGTTCAGAGGTGTGGGCTGCCTTGTAATGAATGCACCTCCACTGGCTTTCCTGATTCCCAACTTTCCTAGACTGTGCATGGTGGACTTTTTGGCTTGACCCGGGAGTGGGATCAAAGGCATCCTAAGTTTCAGAATCACACCATCCCTGGCACCTTTAACATTACATGTAAATGGATTATAATTCATTATCAAAATGCAAAAAGACAAGACTCTCCAAGCTGATGGGAGTCCAGTGTCTAGCAAGACTCTGTCTGAGTGACGGCTCCCTCAGAATCATGCAGGATGGAATTTTCAACAGTCACTAGACTGCTTCCTTCACCCTATGCACTTTTATCATGACCCATTAATTTGTGCTGTGGAAAGTCTTTTTAAGATTTAAAAAAATTTTTTTTGAATTTTACTTGACTCTTGCTCTGTGTTATAAATTGATTGAAAGGCAACCCAGAAAGCAGCATGTTTTCAAGGCCTGAGCTTGGAAGTGGGGTTCTGGAGCTGCTAGGGTTTAATTTAATGACACAGCTGTCCACTCAGGGCTTTGGTCAGGTCACTTTTGCTCTCTTGATTGCCACCTCTCCATGTCTAGAAATGAGACCCTGTTCTGGAAACAAACTCATTCCCAGGCAGGGGCATGTTCCCACTCTCAGGTTTCTCTTTCAAAGGGCCTGCATTTGGATACTCTCAAGGATCACTTTCAGAAGAAAAAAAGAGACCCCACCAGGTCAGTGGGTGATTCAGGGCCCCCTGGAGTCTTCCCTGTGAATCATGTCTTCCCTGACTCAACCTTCTTAAAAAATTATTTTTTTATTGACAAATAAAAATTGTATATATTTATCATATACAACATGATGTTTCAAAACATGTGTACATTGTGGATGGCTGAATCGAGCTAATTAACATTAGCATTACCTCACATGCTTAGTTTCATGTGTGTGGTAAGTGTGCTTTTAGGGATTTTTCAAGTATGCCATACATTGTTGACTACAGGCACCATGCATGCCACAGATTTCTTAACCTTGTTCCTCCTGTCTAGCTGAGATGCTGTGCCCTTTGACACGCATCCCCCAGCGTTCTCGTCCACACGAGTCTTGGACACTCTTGCTTCCTTGCTTTCCAGCTGGGCCTTGGCTCTGAGAGGCACTGCCCTCTCTGCTCAGTCCGTCAGCGTTGCTGCATGGGTGCCCTGCGAGATGGGGTGTTTGTTGGTCCCCATCTAGATCTCATGGGGAGGGAGCAGGAGGGATGGCAGTGTCTCTGAATTCATGGACCCTGCTGCCACCCAGAAGCAGAGATCTAGTTTTAGAATCAAAATTGTTGGCCTGCCATTTGTGACTGTGCCAACCTAAACACCTTTCATTTACAAACCCCAAACATTCTACCCATGAAAGCCACCAACCTAAATGGGAAGGATTAGAGACCACCTGATATTTATTTGGATATGTTTAAAAAGAGAGAAGAATGGAAGCAGCATGTCTAGCGGGCATGGCTTGGGAAGCTGCAGTCCAGTGAGGTGCCAGGGCAAGAGGCTCACAGCCATGCAGAAGGCGGTGTCGGCCGGGGCAGCTGTCACAGGAAAGGACTGGAGGTCAGAAACTAGCCAAGTGGGGGGTCAGAAACGAGAACGCTGCCCGCTCAGCTTGTCTCCATTGTCCTGCCCGCAGGGTTGGGAGTGGGGTGCTGGGGTGGGCTGTGGGGAAGGTGGCTCAGGGCTCCCGAGGAGGGAGTCACTGCAGACGGCCGGCCGGCTGTCCCAACCATGGCCACCTGTGAGTGGAGAGCCAAGGGTGGGAGTCCCCAGGGATGGATGGAATGTGAGGGGGAGAATTAGTTCATAGGGTGACAAGGCAAGGTGGCTGTCCACATGTGAGATGCACAGATGCTGCTCTGCTAGTGTGGGGAAAATAGAATAATTTGGTCAGGCTCCCTCGACTTAGGTCTGGTTGGGGGTCGTGCAGCACTTTTCCTGTAAACAAGCTATGTGTGGGTGGAGTTAGTGCACGTGTGCACTCACATATCTTTTTAGTTTGTTGCTATTGTGTGTTCTTCAGTTTGTGAAGCAGCTCTGGCCGGCAGAGCTTGCATCTAAAAATAGAGCATGTTTACTCTGCTGGCAGCTGCTCAGTTCTTCTTTGGAGTTTGCTGGTAACAGTGGAGCTTCTGAGTTTCTCTTTGTACTGCCTAGCTCATAGACATGTGTGTGCTGAATAAAGACTGTTCCTACTTCAACCAAGGCTCCAAGGACCTTTTTACTGGTTACCTAGCTCATAGACCTGCGTGTGAAGGGCTTGTGAACGGGTTCGAGGGGTCTGTGAGCTCCAGATCCAGCCTTAGCTCTACAGCTGGGGAGTGAGCGTGAGGGTCCCGGCCTCTCGCATGAGTTCCCCCGGGGGCAGCGAAGGTCCAGATGGTCGGTCCGTGCTGAGCTGCCGGCTGAGCCACACTCTGGACAGAAGGTAGGACAAGGGCATCCTGCAGGCGTGGGTGGCACAGCACTGAGTGGCTTATAGACCCGATTCCACCCCCGGGGGATGAGGCAGGTGCATTGTTTCCTTCCCATTTGTAGATGGGGGACCGAGGTGCAGAGAGTCTGGGGCTCCAGCACACCCTTTGGCAGCATCCAGCTCTCACCTCCTCGGCAGCTCATGGACCACGAGACAGCTTTGTCAGGATACTGTGGCTTTTTGAAAGGCGGAGTGTCACCTTGAGTACCAGTGGTGGTTCTGACGGGCCTGTCTTGAAGGCCAGAAGCTGGCTCGAGCTGCTCTCGGGGAAGGGCAGGCCAACAAGCAGGGCCTTGACTTGAGGGGTGCTGGCTTTAGGGGAGCAAACCCCACATCGTGGGCCGTGGTGTGATGTCCTCCCTGGAGCGAGGCAGCCCCCCTCAGCTCTCCTGCAGCTTCATTACGTCCTTATCAACCCCAGTGTTTCGAGCACCTACTGTGTGCCAGGCACAGTGCCCATAATGACAAAAACTCTCCATCCTCCTGCAGTCTACATGGGGATGGCACAGGACACAGGAGGCAGCTAGATGTGGCAAGAGCTGTGAAGGGAAATAGCCCGGGAATAGGGATTTGCAGGACGTGCAGTTTTGAAGGAAGTGGCTGTAAAGGGTGTCACCAAGGGGTGCCATATGGGAAGATGTGGAGACAGGAGGGGGCTGGGCAGGGACCTGTGGAGGGCATGTGGCTGGGACCATGGGGTGAGGCCCCAGGGACACGGTGGGGCAACCGTCCTTGTCGTTCAGGCTTTTCCTCTGGGTGAGACAGGAAGCCATCGAGGGTTCGAGCAGCGGGGCCATATGTTCTGACTCATAGTTTAGCGTGGACCCTCTGGCTGGGTGTTGAGAATAGACAGGAGGGAGGCGAGGACAGAAACAGGAGACAGGCAGCCACTGCAGCGATCCAGAAGAAAGACGCTGGGGCTTGGACCGGGAAGGGAGCGGCGGGGGTGCGCAGAGTAGAGCAGCAACTGGCGTGTGACATGTCTGACGGGTTGTGTGTAGGACGTGAGGGAAAGTGAGGAGTGAAGGAGACCTCGGGTCTTCCCAAGTAACTGGAAGGAGTGGGAAAGACTGTGGGGGGGCAGGGCTCTGGGGGACACTCGGGAACCCCTTGGGACATGTCAAGTTTGAGACGCTCTTTACACAACCCGGTGGAAGTGCACAGGGGGGGGGTCACACAGCTAGACACCCCTGACTGGAGTTTAGGGGCGAGGTCCAGGCCAGAGGAGGAGCGTGCGCCCTCGTGGCACAGATGCTGTGGGCGGAGGAGCTGGCCGGGGAGCAATCCCTGGGCCTCCAGCATCAAGGGGTCACTGAGTGGGGGACTTGGGGAACATTTCTGGAAACGGATATATGTAGAGAGACCTACAGCTTCTGTGGCTATTGAAAAGCCCACTTCTAACCATTAGCCCATAGACAAGGTTCCCTTCCCACCTGGGATTTTGCAGGTGATGCTGGCCTGTGCCTTTTAATTCCACTGGGGCAGCATGGGCCAGTGGCCCCAAGAAGGACTCAGTGTCTGTGGCTGCAGGCAGTGTCACAGAGCACAGGGCTTGTGGGCACTGCTAGGTGGTCTGGTTCCACTGTCCCCTCCCTCCTACCGGCTGGCCCAGGCCCTTGGGCAGTTTCTTGAACTCTCCACACCTGGATTCCTCCTCTGTAAAGTGGAGACAATAAGAGTATCTGAGTGACAGGATTATTTCAAGGAGTAAATAATAATGTAAGTTAAAAGTGCTTAGCTGAGTGTCTGAACATAGTAAGCTCTCAGTAAATGTAGCTTATTACTGTTGTTTTTTAATATTATCTTACTGTAGAGCACTTGGAGATTTGACATGAAAACTGCAAAAAAAACCCCAGTACCATTAATTACCAGGAGTTTGAGATAAACAAATGCATTGAAATTAGGCCATATTTTACTAACTTAAGAACTAAAACTCCTGAGTGTTCATGTAAATAAACCATTTACTAAAATGTGCACTTGAAAATATGCAAATTAGCAGGACATATTGAGTTCTCCAATATTTCTCCATCATTTACTTCAGTTTAATAAAATTCTATCTGATTCCCAGCTGACAACTGTTATTCTGTGTAAAGGAACATTGGGCTTTCGGTCCAGTTAACTGTCGTAGTGAAGCAGACAGTTTCCTGCCGTGCGACTGAGTCCGGGTCTGTCTGTCACTGTCTCCGGGGCTCTCTGTTTCTTCCCACTTCCTCCACTCTTTCCTGCTTCCCTTACAGAACTGTGAGTGCCTTGAGGGCGGGGACCGGGTGATTCTCATCCACGTACCCTCAGCACACTGTGAGCCCTCGGGGCACATTTGTTAGAAAGAAGTTGTCGTTGAATGACCGCCTGGCCCAGTGAGAGATTGAATGAATGAATGAATGAATGAAGCTCAGTCCGTTCCCTTCAGAAGCTCCAGGGGAGCGGGGGAGGCAGACGCTCACACGTGGTTAAAATAGTGTGGTGTCGTTGTGACAGACACCATTGACAGGCAGGAGTTTGGGATTAGGATGCGAGTATCCAAAATATCCTCAAATACTTCCCAGGGGGTATATGGGCTGAGCTGGTTTTAAGGGAGTCAGCACTGACATGGCTGTGCTGGGGTGTCGGGCCCCTTCCCGTCCCACCTCCCCTTCCACTGTCCCCTCCTTCCTCCTGGCCAGAGACAGTCAGGGCACTGCTCACCCACTCTGAGCCTCACCACGGGGTCTTGCTCCAGAGCGTGAAAGTCTTTGGGGCAACAGAGATCTGATTCAACGTACCGGTGTTGGCAAACCCTGTGTGAAGACCACCACTGGCCTGCAGAGAAACTAGCAACTTTCTGCTGCAGGCTCGAGAAGCAGAAGCTGAGGCAGAGATGGCAGATATATATTAGGGACCAACACCTGCCACGGGAAAGGGGAGGAACAGGATTGGGCAGAAGTCAAAGCACGATGCAGACCCCACGAAGGCTTAGCCAGCCCACGGGCGCGTGGGCGCGAGCTTGGCACACTGCGGAGGCCTCCCCGCGGCAGAGGCCGCGCTGCAGGAGCTGCCAGGCCCCTCAGCCGGGCAGTGGGGACGTCCTCGGAGGGCCTGCGTGGCGCGTCTCCTATGCCTCAGGCAGCTCTGCAGAGAGAGAGAGAGTGTGCAGAAAAGGGGGGCTTGGGGATGCCTTGGGGTGTTCTGAATTCAGATATTTTGTAGAGTAAGGCAGTGGGGGTGGTGAGAATTTCTGTTCAACAGCCTCACGTCTTCTGTGCCCTAAATAATGGCAAAGACCCTGCACACAGGCAGCAGAGAGGGCCTCAGTGGCCCGTGGTGGGCCTCAGGTCGCTGAGGCCACAGCCTCATGCCCAGGCTGTGCTCTCATGTTTCCTCTCCACGATGGACAGCTGGTCCACTAGTCATTTGCCTATACGTCCCCCTCTCATCTTGGAACTAGAATCCAGAAGTAAGGCGGTTGTGAAGAGATGCAACTTGACACATGGACTTGAAACTGAAGTCAGTGTTTTCTAACTAAAACTACATCAAACTTGGCTGCTTGGCTTGAAAACGTGGACTGCCTTCCCAAACAGGTTAGATGGCAGGTGTATTCACGAACCAAATGACCTACCAACATCTGAAACACCGAGCTTTCGATGGAAATGTATTTAAAGCATGTGATGAAACGGAATGATTTTATTAAACATTGTATTGGCTGGAGGAGGCGGTGAGGAGGGACTGCAGATGGGTGCAGGATTTCTTTTGGGTGATGAAACTGTTCTGTAATTAGATCGTGGCGATGGTCGCACAACTTTGTGACAACACTAAAATGCACTAACTGGTACACTTTAAAAGGGTGAGTTTTATAATATGAGAATTATATCTCAATTTGAAAAGAAAAAAATTGTACTGGCAAAACTGTATTAAAATATCAAGTATTTTAATTGGTAAAGTAACACGAAAATCAAGTATATTGTATATTGATAAATTAAAATTAAAAAATAAAGTTAAAAAAATCAAAAAACAAAACAAAACAAATCTCAAACCATTCTTTTTTTTTTTTTTTTTTTTTTTTTCTTTTTCGTGACCGGCACTCAGCCAGTGAGTGCACTGGTCATTCCTATGTAGGATCCGAACCCGCGGCGGGAGCGTCGCCGCGCTCCCAGCGCAGCACTCTACCGAGTGCGCCACGGGCTCGGCCCTCAAACCATTCTAAAAAATAAAGAATATCATGATTAATGATTAAAAAAAGAATAATAGAGCTAACTTTAGAATCTAGGTTGTTATAAGTATAGACAAATATTATAAACTGTATTAATTAATATCATAAATACCTGTTAAATTTTGTTATATCTTTTGATAAACAGAAGTTTTAAATATTGGGGCCAGCCCGTGGCTCACTCGGGAGAGTGTGGTGCTGATAACACCAAGGTCACGGGTTCGGATCCCTACATAGGGATGTCCGGTTGGCTCACTGGCTGAGCGTGGTGCTGACAACAGCAAGTCAAGGGTTAAGATCCCCTGACCAGTCATCTTTAAAAAGAAAAAAGAAGTTTTAAATATTGATTTTGTAAAATTACCAGCTTTTCCTTAATGAATTGTTTTTTAATAAATTTCAAAATTTGATTTTTATATTTATAAATATAAAGCCTGATATAAATTATTGTTTTCTATTAAAAAATAAATAAATAAATAAATAAAATATCAAGTATTTTAATTTCCCCAAACTTTTCACTTTAAACAGGGGGCTTCTAAGAAAATGAGTAGGAAGTATAATTAGCAGTCATCTAAAAAGTTTAGTACAGACGTTTTGGTATATTCCCTGGAATCAGGACGGTGACTGGGTACCTGATACGTTTTCATGTCTCATGATTTTCAGTTCTTTTCTTTTGACAAAATTGAAGGACCAAATTGACTTGTCAGCTGATAGGTCATTACTCATTTTTGATAATAGATTGTTGTGTGATTTTGGTCATCATTAAACTCATTTTATTCACATCTTATTTTTTAGGGGAGAATAAGGTTTCCCAGAGTTTTGTCTCTAAGGATGTGAAATAGAAGAAGGGTTGATGTTGGACCCTGCTCACTCTAACAATAAATAATTTTCATCCATGGATACAGCAACTAATTGAAAAAAGTGCCTTTGAGATTATTTATGAAAAGTTATAACATATTTCTATTGTTTTGGTCAATTATGTTTTGGTGATCACTGAAACTATAACTTGGTCTGGAAAAAGCTGCTTAAAACTTACAGACTTACAATACTAACAAAATTAAAATTTCAGTGGATTTACATTTTTGTGTCAGAAAAGAATGACAACCATGATCATTTACAAAAAAACGCCTTCAAACGTAAAAGTAGATGACAATGGCTAAAAAGTACAAAGAGAAAGTGGAATGAAAATATGCGTCCAAGGAGGAAATGGAACAATAAGTTCCTAAAGAAGACGTTTCATGTATTTTCAAGATTGATAACGGTGGGTATAGAATTGCTCTGGTACTCGGACTCCACTGGCAATGTTTAAAAGAGGGATGTAACGGTTTTATGTTAAAATGCTGATATTTACAATATGAAGGAAATGACAGTCTCTGCAACTATTTAAACTTACAATAAAAGTTCTTATGTCATCTGAAGCCTCTGTGAGGAGCATATGGGCTTTCAATCCGCTTTCAGCGGGCATGCAAACCGCAAGCGCAGGGGCCCCTGCTCTCGGGGCTGAAGGGGACAGTGGGTCTGCCAGATGGGCAGGGCTCCACAGAGCGGGTCATGGGGGCTGCCCCCTGACAGACCGAGAGGGGTGTCACCGGCTGCCAGGCTGGGGAGGCTGGTGTTCTGGGGCACAAGACCAGCTCCTGGCATACTCGCTAACATGTCCATGACTATAACATGAGCCTCATGAATGTGGCATCTAATCGCGCGGCCGTTCTATAGAGACCGGGGACAGAAGCACTAAGTGATGGATCTGTCATTTAGCGGCAAGATCAGCCGGCCGCTTGCTGGCTCCTGGCAAGTGTGCTCTGCAGTACTCTCTGCTTTCTCTTCCTGTTGGCCAAATTGTAGCACCTCGATCCTTGTTCAGCCGCATCCTGAATTAGCTTGGCTTCAGACCCCACTCCCTTCCACTGTCCCCAAGCTCAGTCTTAGAGCCCAGGATGCTCCAAGAGGACAGGGCAGCCTATGGGCGCCCAGCCTTCCAGAAGCTGGGCTGGCATTTTCTAACCCTGTGGTCCGTGGGGTCAGCACAGCGAGATGGGACTTGGAACACGGGCAAGAATATGCTCGCAAAGAACAGAGTCTTTGTCTCTTGCATCTTAGGAAGAAGGAAAATCTTTAGCAAAGTTGGGGTCTGAGGAGAGGTCGAGATGGAGGGTTTTCACTTAACTTGAAAAAAGAATTCAGGCCTTTTCATGCTCTGAGCTGTTTAGAAGTTTGTAGATGTCTCTGGGGGAAGAAAATGTGAGCTGCAGACTTTGGAACTGTGTTTCTGTTGGATGGGGAGCCACACAGCAGGTGAGATGCTCAGGAGAGTTCTTGAACTTCTCGAAAATGCTGCAGGTGGAGGCTGCCGGGGCGTCCTGGGGCAGGGTCTGCCCGGGGAAGAACTTCAGTCTGTCCCTGCGCCCCTCCACCCGGCCTGGATCCTGCTCTCCTGCGTGTTGTTGTAAAGTGTGTGCACACATGTGTGGGTTTTCTGGAAGGCACCTGAGAGGCGGAGTGGCGGTGGCTGTGCAGAAGGTTCTGGGCCACTGCATGGGGCTGGCCGGGCCGCGGTGGAGCCTGCGCCCCTCCTCGGGCTGCTTCCCCGGGTCCACTTTTTCCTGCCTCTGGCTGAGAGCATTGCTTTCTGCTCTCTTCATTTCGGCCTCCCGGCAACGCACATGCACGCTGCGCTAGGTCACATGGAAAGGTGCCAGCTGCGGGCTCTGCCATCAAGTGACCGCAGCCCCCCCGCAGCCCGCTACAGCTCTTCTGAGACTTGGTCCATAAACTGTGCCACGACAAGTCGCCTGGGAGCGCCCTGTGCTGCTGGCAGCTCCACGCCCATGCCACTTCCTCTTTCCTTTTAAAAAATCCATTCCCAGCTCTAGCTTAAGACAGAAGGTCAGTTATATGGACACCTACTGCACACGGATGCTGTGTTTTCAGGAAAATATTGTCACCTTTGAAACTTGTCACGTGGGGTTCCTTTCTCCCCCCCACCCCCATCTGGTCCCCTTCCCCACCAGCTCTTCCCTTGGAGGAACAGTCAGCCTGAAGCCTGCCCTACAGCCACATGCCCCATTCCATGTGCCAGTGGTAGTGGGAGCTCCCCAGAGGCCCCCCGGGTTCTCTCGTCAGCAGGAGAAGGTGGCGGCCAGAGACACCTGGGCCAGGAGACTGAACCCACTGAGGAGAGAGTGGCTTGGCACATGGTGGGCTTCCTGCTCCTGACGATCTTGGGCACGTTTTCCATCTTCTCTGCCTCTCTTTCCTCATTTCTGAAACAGGAGAGAAAAAGCTTCACAGGAGGAAATGTGCACACAGGCAAATAAGTCTCCAGTGCTGGGATAGTTTATGGAATGGCGCTCTCGTTTTATGACTGGACCAAGAGACACGTTTCTGCCTTTCCATGGATGTCAGTCCTTTGAATGAAGGTATCTGTCTCCAGAAGTCTTGAGTTAAAATCAAACATATGAACTTCAGCAGGAGGAGGAGTGAACTTCCGTTGTTTTTGCTGCTCTCCACTCAGGCTAACAGCACCCCATTTCCTTTCCAGGAAATGACCTCATCCCTGCTCTGTGCCTTTGGGGAATTAGCTCCCCTGCATGGCAGACGGTCGGTCAAGGTGCCCTGCTCTCCCCAGCCAAGCCGTGGGCATGTTACCAAGTGGGGCCAGTTGGATTCTCCCTTTCAGATGTCGACTGTGGAGCAGCGTCGCCGGTCGGGATGCATGCTGGAGCTGCTGCACGCCGAGCACTTCCTAACCCACAGTCATGCCTCCTGCTTTGAAGACCCCATAGAGACCCCAGTCCTGGTGATTCTGGCCCAGGGCAGTGGTGGCTGGAGAAAGACTGAGGTTAGTGTTTCCTAGCAGAAAATAAAGTTCTAACCTTCGCGAACTGGTGAACTGAGGGTGTCTCTAACATCATGCTGAGGATGAGAAGTTCATCCACAAATACGACCGAGTGAGGGAAGTCGGGACGCAGACGAGCTAGAAGAACTCTCCAAACAACGGACTATAGCGCTGGATCCCGGGATCACAAAACGCACACGTCTCTCTGCACTTGTGCTGAATGAGGAAGGACGTGCATGTCTTCATTTTCCTCTTCTCTCGTCTTCCTTTTATATATTTTTCTTTCTTTTAGTGGACAAAGAAGATGGGTCTTTTTTGATGGAAGCCAGTTCAATCTATATCTCTTATGGCGTCTATCTAACCAAGTTCAGGGTCTCTTTATACCTGGATGACCAGGGGGTTCGCATCCATAACTGAAGCCTGAAAACCAGATTTGTCATCCTGGCGTGGCTTCCCTGGAATTGCAGCTGTTGCCCAAACTCTGTCAAAGCAGTTTACAAAACACGCTGAGGGGCGATGTCACTGCACCGCCCTGTCTTCTCCACCTGAGGCAGAAAGGGTGGTTTCCGTGCTGTCAGGCACGAGTCTTCCTCTGTCCCATCTGGTCTTTGGAGGGACACTGTTTCTTTGATGATGACTTCTCACTACCGAAGCTCACAGGTACCCTTGAGGTGAGCCACGTTTTTCTTAGCAGCATTGCACAAGCCTTATCTGTTAGGTACCAACACTGAAAGGAAATTGTGGTAACTGTGTGAGTTCTTCAGCTGAGGGAACTACATTCCAGATGGGTCCCCAAGACCTGGAAGTCCAGGTTGCACAATCTCAGAGACTAGGTGGACCTAGTTACCGTTGATCTTCTTCCCATAGGGGTGGAGTAGCAATAGTTTCCACCTCCTGTGGTTCACCTGGTGGTTACCGAGAGAGCTATGATTGCATTTTTACCAGTGCTTCCAATTTCTGTTTTGTATTAGTTGATAGCTAGCTGCTATAACAAATACCCCCCAAATTCCAGTGACTTAATACAAGTTCATTTCTCATTCACACAGTTTGCTGATAGCTGGTGGCTCCCATGGCAGCTCTCCTCCAGGCAGTGACTCAGGGCTCACTGAGTGGCTTTGCCACCTGAATCACGTGGGTAGAAGAGAGAAGGTGAAAGTAGCACCAGATACTAACTGGACCACTTCAACCAGAAGTGCTGTTACCTGGCTAAAACTAGTCATGTGCTCACCTTAACTGCAAAGAAATGTGGGCGAGATGAGGGCAATGGCTGTGCTGAGCACACCACTCCCTGCCGCACTTGATCTTCAAGTTCTGCAGGAAATGTCCCTCGCCACTCCCGGCCATGCTTCTGCAAAAAGCCTCCTAGGAAATATTTGAAACCTACTCAACACTGAGGTGAAAATGGGGCATAAATGAGGGGCATGTGCTTGTCCTCAGGAATACGCTCTCTAGGCCAGCTAAACGTCTTACGCTAAAAGAAGGACGCTCTTTTAGCCACTTTCAGGCTGGACAAGCTTTCACTGGGTGAATGTGTGTGAGGACGAATGTGTGCAAGGCCCTGCCAGCCTTGCCTCCGCCACCATCACTCTCAGAAGTGACAAATGTGAAAGGATTTCTGCTGGCGGCACTCGTGTCAAGTGAGGAGGGAACTGTTAGGCCTCTGTTCCTTTGGCCCAGAGCTTGTTCCGTTTGCCTTTTAATTTTCTGGTTAGACTTATGCTCGGGGCTTCTTAGCTCACAATGTGGGCGATTTGCACTGGGTGGTTCTGTCTTCTGGTGGGTGACACTGGAACTTTATTCTTTGCGCTCTGATTTAGAACAGAAACAAGCTAAAGAAGGAAGATAGAAAAAAAATCTTCTCGACTCACAATTGTAATATGAACCAGTAATGAAGCTCTAAGTTCAGCATTGCTCTCTGTCCATCCATCTCCTGGTTCCAATTCCAAGAACCACGAAGAGAACTTGAGAGCATGACAAGGAAATAGTAAAATCGTGGGGAACTCAGGAAAAGTAATCAAAGGGAGGTTGAACTCAGGATGAAAATGTGAGGCCAAGGTTGCAAACTGAAGGCCTGTAGGCCAGCTCCAGCACCTGTGTGTATTCCGATTGGCTTCTGGTTTGTTGGTCCATACAGTATTTTGAAGAAAATATGAATTAGTAGCCAACATTTAAGTACCCAGAGATTTCACATGAAAGTCAGATATCTGCCTTCTCTTAAAAAATCAGAATTTGGAGCAACATTAAACCCATATTCCTGCAAAGCAATAACTGGCCTGACTGGGCAGTGGCTGCTGTTTCAGACAGGACAGTGGTTGTCCCCTTCCTGTTGACTGTCTCCTCCAATCCCGCACCCCTAACACTGAGCCTGGGGTCACCCCTCTTTATCTCGTCCTGATTCTTGCTCCTAGTGAGTCTCCTTCCTTCACACGGGCTGCCTGGGCTCTGCAGGGGTTTGAGTTTATAAGCCCCGACCTCAGGGACTTTGCTGCTTTACAAGTTGCTGAAAGGCACTTGAGAAAATGAGGGACAGGTGATGACAGACACTTGAACACAAAGGAGGAACAGGAGGAGGACACTCGCGGGAGTCTAACTGCTTCAGAGAATCCGAGCTACTTGGTAGCCTTGCATTAGGATGCCAGGACCGGACTCCTGTCTCCACTGTGCCTGAGCCTCCAGGCCTAAGGCTGAGACAGCAGCTGCCAAGTGTGAGGGAGGCTTGGGCTCCATGCGTGCCAGACGAGAGGAGGGAGCAGGGATGCTGAGCTCTGGACAGACACCTCGGCAGGAGTTTCACTGAGTGGAGACTCAGGAGTGGAGGGGATTTGGGTAGTGGTTGGGAAGGATGCGATCAGGGTTTGCTTGCTTGCGCTTTAAGCTGGCAAGTATTCAGCATTTGTTTACTGATTGCCATGACTCAATGGAAAGAGGAGACCGATGGTGCTTTAAAGAGGGGGTAGCTGGTAGTGGGGGCCCCCGAGTCAGCCAGAGGGCATGGGATAGGTCTGAAGTCCACACATCAGAACAGGAAAGCGGCGGAGCATACGGCACAGATACAGTGAGGCTGGTAGACCTGCACGTTTAAATGTGGAATGTCCTCTGATAACGTCTGGCCTAGCTGTCCTCTTCTCAAATTTTGGTAATAAACTTACAGACATTGGATTACAATTAATTTATGGGTGAGGTTGTGTAGGTTGTTCACTGCACAAGGGCACCTGGACAAGGGAATGAACCGGGACAAAAGGCCGTCCATGCTCTCTGCTGACAAGCATGTGCCCCGATGTGGGCTAAATCCCCCAGAGTCGGTGACACCCTCCCCACTTTTATTAGTTTGTGTAAAGCACCTTATAGGCTAGAAGAGACCTTCCTTATTTTGTTCTCTACTTTGATGTGAGTTAATCTTGTCTCAGAAATAGGCATGTGAGATCCCGGAAAGACGAAGCTGTATTACACTTGTGATCACCAAGAGCACCTAGCCCAGTGCGTGAGTCCCCTAGTAGCATCCGTGGAGCACTTCTATAATAGCCAAGCAGATGTTCTACAAAAAGAAATCTACTGAAAATAAAAATATATATAGATGAGGTGGGGGGGAGAATCTGTGCAGAGAAGAGTCAGTCGCATCCCCAAATGACATTGATGAGAGCAGCATGCCTCCTCTCTAAGGACGTGTATTTGGGCTGAACTGTGCCACTCACATTTGGAGAGGAGGGTTCAGTCCATTGTGTGCGTCCTGTTGAGGCCTGTGCATGGAGCACCCCCTTGGAGGTCTGCAATTTGGCCCCCGGGAGCAGGTGTTCCACTGGCTGACCTGAGTGTTTGTCACGGATGAGGTTTGGGTCCCGGAGCAATCTGACTCAGCGTTCCCCTGACCTGGAGGACAGGGCCTACGGGATCCCCTCCTCCACTCTGCCCCTCAGGACTCTCCAGGGTTCTTTTACTACATCTTCTTTAGGCTTTAAACACCTCCTAGATTTCCCTCAACAGCATCCTAACCCCTTTCGTTTTCATTCTTTCCTCCGAGAAAGAGCAAAACTGAGAAGTGATCGGCGTCTGTTGTGTGGATTGAACGGAGGTGGATAATGCGGGTCCCGAGGCTGATCCGAGTTTCATTCTTAGCTGCAGGGCCTTCGGCAAGTGGTGGAACCTCTGGGCCCCCAGTGTTCTCATCAATGAAGTGGAGGCGAGACCAGGTCTGTTGTGGGGATAAGTAAAATAAATATGTGAGAAGTACTTAGGGCGTGGCCCTAGTGGAAGCTCAGAAAACGGTGGTGTCCTGTCACCATCATCGTCAACCTCATCTTGACATATTGATGTATCTTTGATGCACCACCAAATTCTAAACATCTGGGCTGTGAGGATCAGTCCCGGGGTTCTCTGGCTTGACTGACTGGCTCTGTCATATTGCTGCACTTCCTCTTTCTACCTCCCCTATACCAGAGCCTCAGTGCGTTCTCTCTCCTCACGTGGCCCCCCTTTCCCACACAGAAGCCCTCCCTGGCTCATTCACGATCTGTGGGGCCGATGGGCTTGGGTCACACTCAGTGTCAAGGCACTCCTGGGCATGATTAGCGTCCACGTGTATTCCAGGTGTACACGCTGCCCTGCTTCCTTGGCTGCTGATCACACTCAGCATCACAGACGGACCCGAGTCTGAGAGCCTGCGGTGCACCTGCCTTCCTGGAGGCAAGAGGGCGGTCATCCCTGCTAGACACAGGCGCCCTGTCTTGTCTGGAAGACTGTGGACAGCCCCATTCTGGTCATCTTTATAATTCCTCTCAGTCTTGGTTCCCCATGAAGAGCTTGTTGGCCTCAATGGGAATGTCCCCAGGGAAGCAGTGGCTGGAGAGCTGTGTTCTCTCTGCAGGCCTTTGAACTTCTCTGGAGCATCTCTCCGGCCTCTAGATCCGATGTGAAATATTTCCTTTGAGAGACCCATTACCTGCCCACAGCAGGGGTGCGACACGGCCACCCTCTCATCTGGCCGCCAGCAGGTGGACCCGTGAGTGTGTGCTCCTTGTACCATACACAGCCCACGCCACCCGCTACGTTCCTGGAGCAGAGGCACTCAGACCCCTGTTCTTGGCTCTTGTCAATGCACACTTCAAATGAGTGGGCAGGCCTTGATCTCCACCAAATGTCTCATTAATACCTGCCCTTGGCCCAGCTCCATTCCTGAGTGCTGCACACACGAGGCGTGTGTAACGCACATGGCCATACCACCCACCCGCAGAACATGCACATCCCAGGCATATGATGAACCTATTTTTTCAGCAGAGATGGTTTAAATAAATGGACAAAATAAATACGTTCTCTCCCAGCAGTCCATGCTCAAGGTCACTCAACAAGAAGAAAATGGGATAAAAGGTCCTGAGTTGAAAGTTAAGTCCAAGGCAAACCTCGTTCCTGATCTGTCTTTTTTTGACTTGTGCGTGCAGATGCAATTGGCTCAATTTGTGTTTGCTTAGGAGGTATCTGGATATCTGGACCGGGGTCCCCACATAATGTCAGTCTAGCCTGTTCAGTAAGATGGGATCTTACAGAGATGTGGTTTGAGGTGAATGCAGGCTTCCAAGCCTCGAGGTGTGTTTTCCAGCAGGGAGTTCTGGACTGCATCCAACTCACTTGGGGATCCAGTCAAAACGCAGCGTCCTGGGATGCGTGCCAGACCTCATAATTCAGAGGACACAGAACCTAGGAATCTGCATTTCCACAATGCTTCCCAGGAGATTTTTAAATGTGCATAAGGTTGAGAACCATGGGTCCAAAGGTTCTTAAGTAGAGGAACACATCAGCATAACTCTCAAACCTCTGCTCTGTTGATTTTGATTTGATACGTTTAGGGGTGTATCCTAGTCATCCGTATTTGGAGAAAGTCTCACGGCGGTTCCAATGAGAAGCACTCATATGGGTCCAGGGGTTCTCTAATTTTGGTTGGTGTGAACGGGAATGAACAGGGGCAGGGGTGGAGGGTGTGGGCTCCTGAGTCTCACCTCTGGAGCTGCCCGTCCAGTTGATCCAGGTAGGGCCTAGAATCTGCATCTAGCAGCCCACGCCCCGTGTTCTGATGCGGCAGGCTCTTGAAGACAGAGACCTGCTCAGGGCTGTGTGGTCTCACACCCGTCCCCCCTGGGCTGCAGGGACCTTCCTGGGGCTTTGCTGGCTCTCGTCTCATCTCCCCACATTTGGCACAGTCAGCACGAGAGACGGGCACCTGCCCTGGGCGTGGAGGCGCTCCGCAGAGTCTCTTCCAGGGATTATTCTAAAGCATTAGCCACCCTTCCCTTCTTTTGAGTTTCATTTCTCCGGGACGACGATGACAAATGCCAAAGACATGTCTGGACCACAATTTGTGAATTTGGACAAAAATGCCTTGAAGTACAAACAAGAAGTTCTGCAATTTGAAGCCCGCTCTGTCGTCGCTGCTGCATGGAGGCAGTGCTGGTGCCGTGGACGCGGCGTGGGCGGGGAGGAGGGGCCACCTCTCTGACACTTTGCTGCTTCTGGTCATTGATATTTACCAGGTGCTGGCACGGAAACTGTGTTCATCAGGAACAGTGGATAACCCCATCACCCCCTGCCTCAGACACCTGAGCAAAGTCTCATGGCTTTTTGTCTTTTCATAATTTTAATTTTATCAGAGTAATATATGCACTTACTTTTCAAAGTCAAATAACAGGATAAGGTTTATAACAAAAAGAATAATCTCTCCTGGGAAATTTTTCTTGTAGTATTTTCTTGTGAATTTTCTGTCAGTATCTTTTCTATTTTCTTTTTCTGGAACTCCTTTGTGTGTCGAACCTCCTGGATTAGTCCTCTAATTGCTTATCTTCCCACTTCTGCTGTTCATTTTGTCACTCTTTCTCCTGTCCAAAGGACCGCTTTGGCTTCATGATCCAGCTCTCTAATGACACTTTGATTGGCTATGATCTTTTTAATTTTCAAGATGTCTTTTTCATTTTTAGGGTGTCCTGGTATTGCTGTGTGGAGGCAGTATCTTCTATTAGTTTTCTGAAGTTATTGATTCCTGAAGTTTTTATTTTGCCCTCTAAATTACCTTTGTTTCCTTCAAGGTCCTAACAAGGACCCAATCTCCTCCGTGAGGGGCCTGAGAGAGAAGGGATCATTTGCTTATGTTCTGGTTTTCAGGTGAGAGGAGGCTGTAGGTTATATTGTTCAGATGCAGATTTTTATTTAAAATTCCTCTTTCAGTTCAGCTCCAAACCCCTGACTCTCCCATGCCTGGGCCTTTGAGTGCAAGGTCTCTGGTCCTGTTGCACTGGACTGGGACTGTCCACTACCGTAACTACTCACTGGTGGCATCGAACACCTGACATGGGGCTGGACAGAACTGAGATGTGCTGTGAGTGGAAAATACGTAACAGATTTTGAAGACATTAGATAAAAAGGCAAAATATCACATTTACAAAATTTTAATATTGATAATTTTAAAAAATTGTTCACACTTGGAAATGAAAATATATTGGATGTACTGGATTAAGGAGAAGGTATTATTATAATTAATTTTACCTTTCCTCCTGTGCACACTGGGAGATCTGAAATTACACCCATGGTTTACATTATATTTCTATGTGACAGTGTTGCTCTTCTGTGGCTGCATGGACGGGGATCTAGTGTCCTCACTACTCCGTTTCCACCCATGTGTTTCTGGGAGCCGTGGCTTCTAGTTCCTGATCTTTCCAGGGCTCAGCAGGACAAATCGCTCACTTCCTTTTGGCAAAGGCTCTGCAGTCTCTTGCTTTCAACTTCCTCTGCTCTGTGTAGGTCGGTTATCATCCCCCATCTGCTTTCCACCTCAAAAAGTTGATTGACTTATCTCCTATCCCAGTTGCTTAGTCTTTGTAGGTTTTATATTTTCTACTGTTGCCATTTTAGTAGGGTTTTGGAAGGGAATGGATAAATACACACTATCAATTGGCCATTTGTAGGTTCTAATGGTCCCCTTGAATCAAATTAAATCATCAGCTTCAAGGCCCATGATAATCTCTCCTTTATGCCTAAAGGCTCTGTGTTAGTCAGCCTGGGTGGTCATAACAAAATACCACAGATTGGGCAGCTTAAACAACAGGCATGCATTTCTCATAGTCCTGGAGGATGGGAAGTCCAAGGTCAAGGTGCCAGCTGATTCGGTTCCTGGTGAGGGCTCTCTTCCTGGCTTGCAGGTGGCTGCCTTCTCACTGCTCACATGGTGGAGAGCAGAGAGAGGAAGCAAGCTGTCCGGTGCCTCGTTTGGTAAGGGCTCTAATCTCATCACGAGGGCTCCACCCTTGTGACCTCATCTAAACCTAATTGTCTTTTAGAGGTCCCATCTCCAAATGCCATCACATTGGAGGTAAGGACTTCAAACTGTGAATTTGGGGGGACTTGAGTCAGTTCATGGCAGTTGCCACACTGGCTCATGTTCCTTATTCTGTCATTTGCTCCCCTCCCCACATGCCTGCCACCAGGGTATACACCTCAAAGTTTCTTTCATATTCTTCACAGCAAAGCCTTGTTTAATCAATGTTACCATATTGTTTAAAGGCTTTTATCCAGAAATTGATAAGATGATTTAAACATTTATTTTAAAAAGCAAAAGAGTAGTGGTAGCCTAAACAGTCTTGGAAAAGAAAAACACAGTTGTTGGACTCACAGTGCCTGACTTCAAGATTACTACTTGGGCCAGTGTGGTGTTGGTGAGAGGCTAGACATGTAGGTCAATGGGACAGAACAGAGTGTCCAGGGATAAACCCACAAACATATGGCTAAATAATTTTTGATAAGAATGCCAAAGCAATTTAATGCAGGAAGGAAAATCTCTTCGATAAGTGGTGCTGGAACAGTGAGATAGTTATATATGAACATTCCAGTGTGTGTGCGTGTGCCTGTGTGTGTATAGCCTCATCCTCACTTTATACTATACATGAAAATCAATTTGAGATGGGTGTAAATATCTACATGTAATATTTAGAATAATAAATCTGTTGGAAGAAAACCTAGGGGAATATCTTCATGACCTTAGGGTAGGCAAAAATTTACTGGAGAGGATATTAGAAAGCACAAATCACAAAGAAAAAAGCCTAAGTTAGACTTCATCAAATTTAGGAAAATATCATCAAGAAAAATAAACAGGCAAGCCTCAGACTGGGAGGAAGTATTCCCAGCACGTATATCTGACAAAGGACTTGTATCAATAATATGTAAAGAACTCTTATAACTTGATAATAAAAGGCCAAATAACCCAATTTTTAAAAAAATGGGCAGAAGATACACGATTTAATAGTCACATGAAAAAGTGCTCAATATCATTAGTTATCAGGGAAATGCACAATAAAACCATACCAAGAAACTGTCACACACTTACTTGATGGCTGAAATGAGAAGGATGTCCCCCCACCAGCTATTGGAGAGGTCCCCCACAGCACCGCGTGATTGACTGACGTGCTGATCTCTGCTCAGACAGCACTCAGCAAACGTCCCATTATCTGAAAATGTTCTAATTAATGAGACAAGTTTAAGAGTACAACTGAAATGACATATATAGTGACGTCTTTTAAGAATAAAGAGATTTTATTATACAGTTAATTTGAGCATACCATTTTGGGGGAATTTTTCTAGATTCCTAGGACCTCTGCGTATCTTGGTCCTCAATGTGACCATTCAGGAATAGGAGGGAGTCGGGAGAAGTGTGGCTTTTTAAGTTGCAATCATTCAAAGTTGACGTTCTTGCTTGAAAGGATGTTGGCAGGGAGGATCTGATGGTTTCTTCTCTTAGCTCCCATTACTTGTCGTGTAGGATGGGCCAACTCAAAGGATCTCCCCATGGTGGTTTCACCGTACGGGGGGACAGCTGCTACTTGCATGGGAGCTGGTTCTTCTCTGGAGCCAGGGGAAGCTGGTGGCTTTCAGAAGACACCCAGCACACCTGGGACCCAGTTTACGAAGGACTGTTTGACGGCAGATGTTGCAGGAGCTTCTGGAGTGGTTTGGTGTCAGCAGCCCTGCAAGGGGGTCTTGTTAGTTGACCTAAGAAATTCCATTCTTATGTGCTGAAGATAGATTTTAGGCTTGGCCTTTGCCGAGGCTAAGATAGATTCATTGCAAATTTCTGTTTACTTGTCTGGCTTTCATGGGATAGCCAGTGTTTTCCCTTGTTTTAGGTTATCTTTGGCTGGAGAGCAAGAAAAATAGTCAGTGATGTCTTGGAAGTTTAAGGCTATAGTATATGGCTCTTTTAAAAAATATTTGGTTATCCAGCAAGATATTTCTTGTGTTTCTACATCTAGAATTTCTTTGTGGTTTGGCAGTACCGGAGCTTTTCATGGCTGCCAGTCGTATCTTAATTGGATCACCTTGTGGAAACTTCAGAGAGGTTTTCCTAGAATTTGTTTCCAATTTCTGATGCCAACCCAGCTTTTATTTTCTAAGGTGGGACAGACATGACAATCTCCTCAATTCCTTTCTCTTTAAAGGGGCTTGCTGCATTTTTCAAAATACCTCCCAGAGACTGCTCACTGGGAGGAAAATTCTCTTTTCTTGGAAAAGAATGCTCTTGCTAGCTCTGTTACCCCTCAAATGACAGCAACTTATTGGCAGATTTTGTTTAGGAAATAGGCAACAGAAAATTCAAAGAAGGTGGGGAAAAACTCCACTTTGTACTTAAGCCTGAGCCATTGCATTTTTTAAAAAAATGCTTATGTGCTTGCCCTTGTTTTCTTACAAATTGTAAACTCCTTCAGGGTGGGGAAAACATCTAATTCCTCTTCCACCCTTTCAACATCAGCCAGAGTATCTGACATGTGATAGGTGCCTGGGACATATATGTGGAATGAAAATGCTTGAAATATATCTATAGAAAATACATGAATAGGTATTAAAAATGTTTTCCAAAAATATTGAAGGCACAGGGAAATACAATTTTAATTTAAAAAAAGCAAGGCATAAACTTTACACATAATAGGATTCAACTTTCATTATAAATGGGAACTGATATGTGCATATTAGAAAAAATACTGGAAGGAAATATATAGAAATAGTAAATAAGGCAATTTCAGGGTGGTGAGATTAAAAGGAAACTTTAATTTTTTTTAATTTATGATTTTAGTCACATTCAAATGATCTACAATAACTATGCATTACTTTTACAATTAGAAAAGAATAAACCTTAAAAATTTTGTGCAGTTATTTTTTAAAAAATTATTTTGCTTGGATATTTTAAACCAAGACATTGTTATATTTATCAAAAATGACGGTGACCATTTCTGTTCGGTTTGGCTGTGTGCCAGGCACTGTGTGGCGTGCTTCACATTATTATGTCTTGTAATATTTGCTTAATGCCCTGGCTCTGTGTGTCTTTCTGTCTCCATTTTACAGATGAGGAAACTGATGCCCAGAGAGGCTTAGGGACAGCTATGCAGGAGAAGAGTGAGCCAGACCTGGTCAGGCAGATGCTGCGGCTTGGGTGTGACACTCACGCACTCGCCCGTGGGACTCTCTGTGGAGATTCGCTTGCGTGCACCTGGGGAACCTGTCAGTTTCACGCTGTTCTCTTTGCCCTTGGCTCACTTATTAAAAACTGTCCCAACTGTATCATCTTTCCGAAGTAGCTCGTCCTCTGTAATTTAAGACTACCTGAAGACTAATAAACACTGATGTACAGCAATGGTAATAGTAAATGTTGTCATATATGTAGACAGACAGAACAAATTGGGGAACACACCCCAAACTTTTAACAATGGTTGTAGGGGACATGTACTTTCTAGGGAATGTAAATTGTTAATGTTTTCATTCTGCAAAATGAACATTATTATTTTTAGTCTGAAAGTACAATAAAAATATGAGAAAGGTGGAATTAATTTATATCTTAAAGCAGGGTTGGCAAACCTTTTCTGTAAAGGGCCAGGTTGTAAATAGTTCTGGCTTTGCAGGCCATGTGGTCTCTGTCCCAATTACTCGACTCTGCCAGGGTAGCCTGAAAGCAGTCATAGGCATTGCACAGAAAAATGGGTATGGCTGTGTTCCAGTAAATCTTTATTGACAAAAACAAGCAATGGGTCAGATTTGATCACAGGCCATAATTTCCCAAACCTTGAGCATTAGTTTTCTGTCACCACTGTAAGAAATTACCACAAATTAGTAGCTTATAACAACACAGATTTATTCTCTCACAGCCCAGGAGGACAGAATCTGAAATCACTATCACTGGGCTCAAATCAGGGTTTAAGCAGGGCTGCACTCCCTCCAGAAGCTGCAAGACAGAACCCAGTCCTTGTCTCTGCCAGTTTCCAAGGCTGCACCGCTCCAGTCCCCACCTTACTGATCACATGGGCTTCCCCTCTTGTGTAATCACGTCTCCGTCCACGTCCCTCTTGTAAGGATACTAGGGATGGCATTTGGTGCCCACCTGAATAACTGAAGATAATCTCCCATGTCAAGGTCTTTAACTTAATCACATTTGCAAAATCCCTTTTGCCACATAAGGTGCCATTTACAGGTTCCAGGGATTAGAATGTGGATATCTTGGAGGTCCATTATTTGTCCTACCACACCTTGGCGTAAAGTAACAAAGGTTGGGAGCTGCTGTAAAAAGAACATTGATTTAGGAGAAAGCTCACCCAAGACCGAGGCTCAGCTCCAGCAGTGGATTTGGGGGAGTCGTTTTACCTCCTGGCTTTCAGCTTCTTTCCTTTGTGATCTGAGGGAATTAGACTACATGACCCCCTGACACTTTTCTTTAGCTCTGTCATCTTTCGGTTTTCTGATTTTGATAAAGAATATTTTTAACATCTGCCTTCTGTCATAGTGACCTTTGTCATAAATGATGTATCTTAAATCCATTCCAAGCAGCTTTGTGCTAAGTTGCATCAGGGAAGATTTAATATTTATATGCAAAATAAAGGGAGAGGTAAATTTTTTTTTTTGTCTTTTTCGTGACCGGCACTCAGCCAGTGAGTGCACCGGCCATTCCTATATAGGATCTGAACCCGCGGCGGGAGCATCGCTGCGCTCCCAGCGCCGCACTCTCCCGAGTGCACCACGGGCTCGGCCGAGAAAGAGGTAAATTTTAACTATTCCTGTTAGCATAACCATGGAGAAATTATAGGTCAGCCCTCTCATTAAGAATGAAACTTTAACATTTTTACATGCCACTCTGTACAGAAAAGCATTTGAGAATGTACTTCATGACTTGAAGGTAAAGAATAATAAGTCAGGATGATGAGAGGGGGGACTGAATCATCACTGAATTATCACCTGGACCTAGGTCAGGAGCTCAGCCAGACAGGCGTGCTCTCAGGTCTTGGGCAGTTCTCAAAGGTGGGCTGTAATACCGTCTGTGAGCCTGCTACAGGCAGAAGCAAAGAGAGAAAATGATTATGTAAGAAAAACATTGTTAATAGAACTAAAAAAAAATGCTAGGAATTCCTGCAGCATGAGTGATCATTCCCATGAGTGTCCCTAAACAGGGACACTGAAGCCTGTTCTAAAAATGTCAGTTCACCCATTCGTGCACTCAACAGATATTCACTGACCACCTTCTACGTATCTGGCTCTGCACTAGAGACTTGGGAGATTGTCATGAACCGGAGAGAAATGCCTCTGTCCCCTTGGAGCTTACGGTCCGGCCAGGCGTGCAAGTAGTGGCAGGTGTGGGGTGGGGAAGAGCAGAGAGGCACAGAAAGGTAGAAAAATGACTTTACCCGTGGGCCAGTTAGGAAGGGCCTTTCTGAAGAAGTGACCTTCCAGGTGACCCCTCTGTGGCAGGATAGTAATTTGCCAGGCAAAGCACAGAGAAGGAAGTTTCTGGGCAAGGCCAAGCGAATGGCCTGTTTGAAGACCCCTGGAGACAAGGTGTAGTTGTCCAGTATCGTTGTCCAGTACAGTCAAAGCCGGGGAGAACGGGGCACGGGCTGGTGTCAGGTCGTGGAGAGCCACGTGGGAATTCTGGGCTTTCTCCTTAGGTCAGTGGAAAGGTGTTAGAGTGCTGCGAGCTGCCGGGTAAGCCTGAGGGTTCAGTGCTGGCCTCTGACGCTCCTGTGAGTCTGCTGGGGAGCTGCTGGTGGCAGCTTTCTCTCAGGTGGCGATTCCACCACGCGTCCCTGCCAGCCTCTCGGGCCTTCCTTCCAGAGTGGTGCGGGTGCGCCTTAGTCACCTCGGCTTCCAAACGAGCCACATCGTAGCCAGCACCTCATGGGCAAGCAGCAGTCATAGTGCTCTGTTGGATGACAGGCAAGATCACAGCAAGAGCCCGGCTCCAGGAGGGACATGGATTTGGGCACGGTTAGCTGTTCGTGCCACAGGAGGCCCCTGGAGAGTTGTAAGCAGGACAGAGGTGGATCACACTTGAATGATAAAAAGACCCCCCTGGCTGAGAATGGAGAATGGGTTGAAGCGGGCAGGACTGGTTGCAGAGGGGCCAGTTACATTAGGGTGCAGTAAATATGATGAGATGGCCCTGTCACAGAAGAGGTCGCAGGGCACCGCTCAGGGACAGCCAAGGCCGTGATGCCAGTCTCCACCTTGGTGGAAGTTTTATGCCTGGGGAACGCCAGTTAGCAGTGTGTTCAGCTGAGATGTATGACGCACGTTTTTTCCCTTTGGAACCAGAGGTCTGTAGGTGGGCCACCCATTGGCTGGTGCCAAAAATGGTCAAAGATGGGGCCGAGGGCTGTTTTCCTTCTGTCTGCTGCTTCATGGTCCTTGCACATGATTTATATCCTCGTGGTCATAGGACTGTTGCTGCACCACAAGGCAGGACGAAGGGGGAAGACTGATGAGCAAAAGCCATCTTCTCGTGAGGCTTTGACGTTTATTCAGGAAGGGAAGGGAGCCCATGCAGGGATTGCCAGGTGCAGCACAGCACCCCGCCTGCAGGGGAGTCTGGGAAACGGTGTTTCACAATCATGTGTGTGTATGTGTGTGCGACTGAGAGTTCTAGGGGACACACTGAGGATGGGAGATGAGACTGGGATAGTATAGGCGGCTCCTACAGGACTGGCCCCACAGCAGAGTACAGTATTCCCTATTGAAGACAATTCAGTCATCGTGGCCAGAGACATAAAGGTCTGTATTCCTGTGCAGCTTCTCCCATGAGATGATTCATAAAAGATTGTCCCTTCCTACTCATAGCACAGCCATGACGCCAGCGTGAGGGACCTGCTTGAACATCAGGGATACACACTTGAGCTGTGTGATCTGGAAGGTCAGCTCCCTAGCCAGTGGCCCAGCTCACTGTGCCAGTACCTGTCACCCAAGTCCAAGGATGGGCAGGGACACTGGGGAATCAGGCACCGGGCTGCCCAGCTCCCCCCAGGACAACACAGGAAGAGGGGGATGAAGGTCAGTCCAGCTCTGGGTCACTCCTTCCCAAACCTCCACCTGTGTGATAGAGGACAGAGCAAATAAAGGAGAGAACAGCAGAAGGGAGTTAAGAGCTTTGGGGACACTCAGTCAGAAGAGGTCTCCGCTGCTGGATCTCAGCTCTAAGGAGTGGGAGGAAAGGTGCTCTGCTGAGAGTGAGGGGAAAGGGGATTCAGGAGACAAAGGAAGGCTTGAAATAGCCACTGTGCACAAGAGTGGTGGGTAGATGACCAGGGGATGGGTTTCTAGGCAGGGGTAGGGGGAGATATGAGCCCATAATGGTCCCGATCTGCGTCGTGGCTCACGGAGCCTGGGAGAGTCAGTGGAGAGAAAGTGGAGAGCTGGATGGCTTCAGCACAGGCAATCTACACAGTGAGGGTAGGAAGAAAACCCGCAGGGGAGAAAAGTGCTACCCCACCCCCTCCTCTACCCCAACTGTCCTGCCAGTGCCACGCCACAAGGGGGGACTGCTGGGAGACATTGAAAGAGAGAGCTGGAGGGCTAGGAGTCCCTAGTCAGAAAGTGGGCTATTTTACAGTGACACTTGTGAGGCAGAGCCCTGGGAGCAGCCCAAGAGGTGGCAGCTGGGGTGGAAAGGGGCAGGTTGCAGTAGATGGCCACCCACAGGGAGGTGAGGTCACTGGGGGCGATGGTGGACTGGGTGGAAAGGAGGTAGGTTACAGTAGACGGCCACCCACTGAGAGCTGAGGTCACCAAGGGCGATGGTGGACTGGGTGGAAAGGAGGCAGGTTGTAGTAGACGGCCACCCACTGAGAGCTGAGGTCACCAAGGGCGATGGTGGACTGGGTGGAAAGGAGGCAGGTTGTAGTAGACGGCCACCTACTGAGAGCTGAGGTCACTGAGGGTGACAGTGGACTGGGTGGGAAGGAGGTAGGTTGCAGTAGATGGCCACCCAGTGAGAGCTGAGGTCACTGAGGGTGACAGTGGACTGGGTGGAAAAGAGGCCAATGCATTAGTCCATTTCTGTTGCTTATAACAAAATACCTGGAAGTCAGTGATTTATGAGAAAACAGAATTTATTGCTTACAGTTTCAGAGGCTGGGAAATCCAAAGTTTAGGGAACACATTTGGTGAAGGCTTTGGTGGTGGCAACAGTGACCTAGGGGTCTCACATGGCTGAAATCGTGGAGCAGAGAGAGTCTAACCTCTCATGTGCTCTTTTAATGCCCTCAGAACCGCTCCCCTGACCACCATTAGCAATCATTCCCTACGGCGGAGTCCTACAATCTAATCACCTCTTCCAGGCCCCACCTTTCAATTACCATAATAGGACTTCCCACCCTCTGTGCACTGTCACAGTAGAAACTAAATTTTGGGGGGACATTCGACCCAAGGCATTCTGCCCCTGGCCCCCCAAAACTCATGTCTTTTCATGTGCAAATACATTCATTCCATCCCCAAAGTCTTAACCTGTTTCAACTCAAAAGTCCAAAGTCCAAAGTTCAAACTCCCATCTGTGTATTCAAAACAAGTTATCTGCTTTCAAGATACAATGGTGGGACAAGAATAGGGTACATATTCCCATTCAAAAAGGGAGAAATAGACCAAAAGAAAGGGGTAACACGTCCTAAACATGTCTGAAACCCAGCAAGGCAGGTATTAAATCTCAAAGCTGGTGAATCAGGTACCTTGACTCCGTGTTTGACCTCCTCTGCATGCCAGTGTGGGGGTTGGGTCCCCAAGTCCTTGGGCAGCTCTGTTTCTATGGCTTTTCTGGTCACAGGCCATAGTTCAGCCCTCCCAAGCTGACATTCTACTCTGGTAGCTCCATAGGTCTGGGGTCTCCGTGGGTCTGGGGCCTCCATGGCAGTTCTGCTGTCACAGCTCTGCTAGACATGGTGCTGATGGGATTTCTCTGCTTCACCTCTTACCCTGCATTTCCCCTCAGCATTGCTCTAGTGAAGGCTGTCTGCAGTGACTCTGCCCCTGCAACAGATCTCTTTCTTGGGTCCCCAGACTTTTCCATACATCCTTTGAAATCAGGGTGGAGGTTCCCAAACCTCCATGGCTCTGGCATCCTGCAAGCCTACAGACCTAACACCATGTGGATGCTGCCAAGGCTTCCAGCTTGTGTTTTCCAAAGCTGCACATCCAGCCACACCAGGGACCAATTTAGCCACAGCTGGAGCAGCCAAAACAGTTGGGGTGCTGGTGCTGGAAGCTGCTTCCCAACGTGTTCCTGGGTAGTGATCCCATGGAGGGCACCTCAGGCCTGTTCCCCAAAACCATTCTGTCTCCTTCGGCCCCTGGGCCTGAAATGCAAGGGATGGCCCCAGAGGCTTTTCTGCAATGCCTTCAGGGCTTTGCAATCTCTTGACAATCCCTTTCTTTTGTACTAATCCTCTTAGCATCACTGCATTTTTCTCCTGAAAATGCTCTCTGCTTCTCTACCACATGGCCAGCCAGCAAATTTTCAAAATCTTTACACTCTGCTTCCGTTTTAAATTCTGGCTTTATGTCATGACTTTGCTACCAAAACTCAGCATAGGCTGTTGCAAGTAGCCATGCAGCTTCCTTAATGCTTTGCTGCTTAGAAATTTCTTCCACCAAATATCCTGGTTTAGCACCTTGAAGTTCCACATTCCGTAAAGAATGAACACTTTACGGAAGTTCCATGTTCCATAAAGAATATTCTGGGCATAAACGGAATGTAGCCAAGTTCCTTGTCAGTTCATAGCAAGGGTGATCTTCGCCCCAGTGTCCAATATGTCCCTTCTCATTTACATCTGAGATCTCAGAATGGCTTTTACTGTCCATATTTCTATCAGCTTTCTGCTCACCACCACATAACCAGTTTCTAAGACACTCTAAACTCCCTTGTCTTTTTGTCTTCTTCTGAGTCCTCCAAACTCCTCTAAGCTCTGCCTGATATTGAGTTCCAAAGCTGCTTCCACATTTTCAAGTATTTCTTATAGGCAACACCCCACTTCTGTGGTACCAATTTTCTGTACTAGTCCATTTTTGTTGCTTATTAAAAAAGTACCTGGAACTGGGTAATTTATAAAGAAAACAAAATTTATTGCTTACCGTTTTTGGGACGGGGAAGGTCAAAGTCCAGGGAACACACCAGGTGAGGGTCTTGGTGGTGGTGACAGTGACTCAGGGGTCTCACATGGCAGAAAAACGGTGGAGCAGAGAGAGAGACTAACTTCTCATGTGCTCTTCTTTTGAAGCCCTCAGAGCCTGCCCCTGACCACTGCTATTACTCATTCAGTCCTGCATGGTCCTCAGATCTAACCACCTCTCCCAGGCCCCAACTTCAATTACCTAATTACCTCTTTACGCTGTCACAGTGGGGACTACGTTTGGAAGGACACTCAACCCAAGGCAGCAGGTTACAAAAGAGGGCCACCCACAGTGAGGTGAGGTAACCCAGGGTGATGGTGGGTGGGCTAGACAGCAAAGTAGATACGAAGGCCTTCAGAGAGCATGAGGGAAAGAAGAGAGGGTGGGCTAGATGGAGGGCATGATCCTTTAATCTTCAAACAACTGAGACTATTTTATTTTCTCAAACGTGGAAGAATCGTGGTCTGGAAGCCCTGCTGGGGGGCAAGGAAGATGCTTATTGAGGTTGGGGAGGGGGAGGAAGGGCCACTTCTTCCTGTGGGCTTCCGGGTGGTGGTGTCTCTAGGGAGAAGTAGCAGGGGTCTAGGTAAGGCCAGGGGGTGGGGAGAGCTCAGCTTAGAGACAGGGATGCTGTGGGCTTTTAGCCCTGGGTCTGGGGCTCCAGAAGCCTGCATGGGGAGTTCTGGGAGGGAGGGACGTCCTGGAGGGAGGGAAGCTGTAGCGGTTAGGGTTGGAGGAGGTACCGGTGTTCAGAAGACAGGGCAGGTGCATCATGAGCCGTCTTCAAGGATAAAGAGCCGTGGACTGGTGAACTGAGGGGATGCTGGGCAGGTCCTGGTGTGGCGACTGCAGGGTACACGGTTTTAGACTGGATTTCCTTCAGTCTCTGAAATAAAGGGATTATAAGGGCCCATTAACTAAGCATCTGTCTAAAGATAAGCGTGGGACTCTCTTCTTTCAAAAGAAGTCATCGGTCGTGTTGCTCAGGAGCCTTGGAGAAATATGAACCGTGCACATTTCTGGTGGTATACCAGGGCTTCTCCTCAAGGGGACCTAGCTTCCAAGGCCGTTCAAGGGGTTCTGGCTCTGTTGACTGGTTCACCTCTGGGAATTGATTGATTCTGTGTTTTTATGATTCGGGTTAGACTTTTGCTCACTTGACCTAGAACTTTTTCTGCTTATGTGGATGAAGTAAGAATTTAGTAGGCTTCCTGTCTACTTCACTTCTAGGAACACCATGACCAGCCAGCTGACATCACGGGCCCCTGTGAATCAGACTGTCCTGTGTCTGCGTGGGCTCTAGTGTTCATTACGAGATGACACTACCTTGCCTCTGGCTGCTATGTGCCCCTACCTCTTGGGATGCAATCACTCCCATTGCATTTCGATTTCTCAGTTCAGGGACAGGAGTCCCCACAGTAAGGTCCGGCCTACAGAGAAGAGCAAGCACAGAGCTCTTCAAGTGTGCTGGGGCTCCCTGGCAAACGTACTTCTCATAGGAGTAGGAGAAGGTACGTCTTCTACACCCTCCCAGCATGGGTGAGTAGGTCTTAGATGAAAATTCACGCTAACATCCCAATCTTAATCTCCATTTAATCATTTAATCTCCATTAAATGCAGAACCTCTGCTTCGTGAGGTCATGTCAATAAACTCAGTCTGGTCTACCTTTAAGTTCCTTCCATCATTATCCCACACTCCTAATATCCATTCCCACACGTGTTCCCAGGATTTAAGTCTGTATAAGTTAAAAAACTCAGGTAGTTCTTGCGAGGTGTGGCACACCTCGTCGTGGGTCACACCTTGTACTCACCTTTAGAGGCCTGTTTGGGTTTGACACTAGCTCTAGATCTAGAAGCAGAAAGGAGTGGAGAAAGTGGGTCCTGAGGAGCACAGGCATTGCCTCGCAGGGCAGCTCCCTCAGGCAAGGCTGGTACAGTTTCTTCAGGCAGTGCAGGGTGGATCTCTTTAGATGGGGTGGAGGGGCCTCTTGCACTGGCAAAGAAGACTCCTGAGAACATAGGGGCTCAGTGTCCCCGGCTTTATCAGGGCTTCCTACACATCCCCATTTCAACTCAAAGGATTCCGTTCTTTTCCCATCAGGGTCCTCACTTTAACAGCAGGCATCCCATGAATCTGGGAGTTGAACTTGTGTTGTAATCCAGCCAGTCACAAAATGAGATTCTGCACGTGACTTTCAGAAATCTCGGTCCTGCAGCTAGACGAGATAAGGGTCTCCTTCAGGGCACACATGGAAGCTTCAGATGCTCGGGCTGGGAATCTGAATCCTGAGCATGTCCTTTTCTTTCATCACCTTGTCCAGCGACATTAGGAGCAGCCAGCCAATCTCATTATATTCATTAGTTTTCCAAAAATGTTTGAAAATATACACATAGTTGCTTAGCTCCTTGCTTCTTATTAGTGTTTAATTAGGAGTATCCAGTGGAAATATTTGGCATATGCCTATTGCCAAATCACACCATGGACTTATCAATGCTCTCTTTACTACTGGAAATCTTTAAATCTAATCATATTTAAATGTGATTTAAATCTTTAAGCCTAATCAGATTAGAGAGCTAATTCCAGAAACCCCAGAACCAATTCAGAAAACTCATCCTTAACATTCTGTTCCCCTAGAACTATTCTAGGCACCAAAATTGGTATTAATTAGTCAGGGTTCACCAGAGAAACAGAACCAATGGCGTGTGTAATTGGCTCATGTGATTATAGAGGCTGAGAAGTCCAAGACTTGTAGTCGGTAAGCTGGAGACCCAGGACAACCAACAGTAGAGTTCTGGTTCAAGTCCAAAGGCCTGAAAAGCAGGAGATCCAGTGGGTGTAAGTTCTACTTCGAGTCCAGATCTGAAGGCAGGAGACTGAGGTCCCAGCTCAAAGACAGGCAGAGAGGGCAAACTCTCCCTTCTGAGCCCTTTGTTCTATTCAGGCCTTCCACAGGCTGGATGAGGCCCACTCGCATTTGGGAGGGCCCTCGGCTTTACTCAGGCTTCCAATTCAAATGCTGATCTCATTCAGAAACACCCTCACAGACACACCCGAAATAACGTCTAACCAAATATGTGCGCACGCTGTGGTCCAGTCAAGTTGCACATAAAGTTAACCATCACAACAGGTGTGCTCCCCCAAATTGTTCTGTAGTCAGACAAATTTCAAGAACACCTCATACTATAGCCCGAAGTTGGCAAACGTTTTCTTTCAAGGGCCAGATAAAAGTAAATATTTTAGACTTTCAGGGCCACGTGGTCTCTGTTGCAACTACTCAAGTCTGCCCGTCCAGCTGGAGTCGACACGTCAGAAGTGAGTGGCCTGAGGGTTGAGGGTCATAGACTGGACCCTGCTACAGCCCTCCCTGGAGTTTCCCTTTTCACATTAGCATATTTAAACATGCTTGAAGGCTTGGAGAAGCCCTGCAGAAATGAAGTCTGTGAGCCAAGCTCCGCGCAGGGTTTCCCACCCTATTTGACTTTGGAGCTCTTCACGCTGTGCGATTAACCTCTGTGGAACAGTGTTCTACAAGTTATCCATTCTGGAAATGGTGGTTTATCACAAAATCTTCTTTAAGGGATTTCTGCTGAGAAGGTTAAGAAAAAGGAAATACAGGGTTCTTATTGCTTTTACAAGTTACTGAAAATTGAATTGCACTGAATTTAAAGATATTTAGGAATAAATTAAAAGACTGTCATTTCCTATTACGTACAGTTTTGCAGTGAACAATGTATCCCTACCAGAATAATTTGGAAATGATTCACTGAATTTACAAAATAGTTTTAAATTTCTAGCCTTGGCTTTGGCTGTTATTAGAAAAAAAAATTGGCACTAAAAATAGTAATGAAAACCTAACTGCTAAGGGGAACAAATAATTTTTTTTTCATCTCCATGCTATTAGTTGGCCCTTTGATTCAACTTGAGATAATTTTGGATTCTGATATTCTGCCCAGCTTCAGCAATTTAATAAATATGTAATTCATATTTTCATTTACATCATTAAAAAAATGTCAAACAGGACAATGCCCAGGCCTGAGGTCTACGAGGCCTCACCAATGAACCGAATCACCTACTTGATTCAGTCGTGCACCAACCCACTCATCTCTGTCCCTATCCATCCATCTAGCCCACATTTTATCATGATTTCGTTAAATGTTCTTCCGATATCAACATTTTCTACATCAATCACATTCCCCTGAGCTACTAGTCTAACAACCATCTCAGAAAAGGAATGAGGTTCTTCTGCAGTGTCTGGCTCTCAGTGAGCCCATCACAGCTCACAGCAGTCACCCCCCGTCTTCAAATAAGCTGTTCTTGTAACTTGCCTGAGATTGAATCACGTAGTTTTCAGAGCCTGCCATTCTCCCTTTCCAGAAATGGAAATGACATTTGCCCACCTCTTGTCTGCAGGCCTTTCTTCTGTAGGCCGTTGTCCTCCGAGGTCACTGGTAGGGATAGTGCTTAAGTCCTTAGCCTCAGGTGTTATTGTCCAGACCAGGAGGTCAGAATTAATTTAGAACACTCACTGCTTTCTTATTCTCTATCCATATCAAGGTCCAATTCCCTCTTGCCAACATTTATTTTACCTTTTGAAGCCTAAATATCAATATACTTCAAAAAGAAGATGTGAGCTCTCTTCTTGCTCTCTGCCATCTATCAACATCATACTGTAGATTTTAATAGCTTGTCTATCTTTTCCTTATGTATTTTCTAAGTGAATCTGCTATGATCCACTCTACAGATTAGAAGTGCAAAACTGGTCATGGCTATTTTTAAGAGTCAAATGAGTATTAAATTAGCAGAGCATCCAGCTCCTCTGAAGCCCCTGCCCACCCCTCCTGCCTCCATGTCAGTTGTTCAAGATGCCCAGGGTCTTACACAGTTCAAGGGTGTTATTCTCGCTCGGTGCAGACACCGCCAGAGAGTCTGATATTCCCACTAGAGCCACTTCTTCCTGAACCGGTTTGTTGCCCTGTGCACTGCTGTGATGCTGCTGGTCCATCGCCTCCACGATGGAGGGCGATCTGGTTCCCGGTGCATTGTTCTCCATTCTTGGGTTTCTGAGGTTACAGCCCATAGGGTCACAATCTCAAGCCATGCACTGTCCCGGTGTAGTCTGCGAATACGAGGTGGTTGAGTCAGACGGGCTGTCTAGGCTCAGCCACACTTCTGTGCAGAAAGAGTCCTCCTTTCAAGATCACCCAGACCTGGTGTGAGACCAGTTCGCTGGCCCCATTGTGCCTTCCCTCATGGTGAGGTCTCCTTTGAGGCCCTTGGTACTTTTCCTGACAGCAGATATCAGCCAGAACATGCTGAATCTGGGAAAGTTGTCCCCACACGTTGAAACTCTAAGGGAAGAGGTGAGTCTCTTGTCCCTTTCCCAACATCAGGTTCCTTGGTCTCCAGCACAAGTTTACTAACCTTCCCAGCTCTGCAAGCCAGAGGAGAAAAGGCAGCTTCTGCCAGGCCACAAAGACCCCATCACTCACCCTCCCGGGGTGAAGGGGCCTGGGTTCCTCACATTTGCATGACCAAGGAACCCACCATGCTCTAAGGGGCCTTTCTGTCTCACCTAAAAGACGACTGTTGAATTGTAACTTCTCTAACCGAAGTTCTGCCCATCCAGCACTGCTGCCTGAGCATAACCGAAGACAGTCACTTAAATTGCCATCAGTGTTTTTTGCAAGCTTAGCTCATTTGAAAGTTTGACCTTTTTCCACCTTTTCTGATAGGCCACTGATAGTTTTATTAGAGCAATTTCCAAACCACCTAGTGGAGCTCCCTCCTGGACTAGCAGGGGAAGAAGGAACAGTTAGTTTGAGCAGGGCATGCTGTGGTGACAAATGCATAATGGCACTGATGTGAAAATTTCTTTCTCACCCACACAATAGGATTGGGCTGGTGGGTAGGTCTGTGGGACAGCCCTCTTCCACTGGGCCATTCTGGGCCCAGGCTGCTGGAGGTCCAGTCATCTTCAACACGGAGCATGTCAAGAATACATCTCATGCCTTTCTCTTTTTAAGTTATTATTATAACTTTTTATTTTGAAATAGTTTAAGACTCACAAAATGTTTCTAAAAATAGTACAGAGAATTCCCATACTTTTCCCAGTGAAAATGTCTTCATAGTACATTTTCAAAACCTGGAAGTTGATATTGATACAATACTCTTAGCTCAGGTACAGACCTTATTTGGCTTTCACCACGTTGCACACACATTTTAAAAAATATGCCAACTCTTAGTCGAGCCAGACTTTGGTTTCATATGTGTAAGTGCGTTTCAGACACTGTGCTCGATCCTAGGAGTGGGTGTCCCGCGGCTGTCTGGACTGCTGATCGTGTGCTCTCACTTCTTTCCCCACCTCCTCGATTCTTCATCCAAGTGCGTCCCAGCAGTCTTCAATGCCTGACTCACATATCCAGAGAGAGAACCTTCTCACACCCAGTCCCCACCTGATTTAAAAACAATCCCATCTGAGGCTCAGTACACACCTTTTCCTCCCAGCAAAAGTCTGATATCAATTAAGTGGCAGATTAAAGTCTGTGTTCTTCAAATTTTATATTCAGTTTATTCTTCTACGTCCTCTTACCCAATGGCCTGATCATCCTCAGAATGAGATCAGCTCCTCTCTGAGCCCCTACGGGGTGTTGGCAGCATTTTACTGGGTTTTCGCTTTCATTTTCAGCACAGCACAACTGCATGGAGAGAGTGCTTCCGTCTGTATTTGCCTGTCCTCGCCGCTGAAAACGCTTTTCTTAAATTGGTCAGGAGAATTTAAACAATCGTGAAATTCCTAACACTGCCCGCTTTATTTCCAAGAAGTCTTCTTCTGGCCAGAATTCAAAGTGGTGGCCACGGCGCCCTTTCTGGAGCCTGGTTTCCGACACGCCGCTCCCTCGTGCTGAATAAACGGTTGGAACATCTAAAGTGGCCCCCACGACGCCTGGCCTTTGTCACAGGCGGAAATCCACATGGCAGACCGAGAGAGTCGTAAAATCTTTGTTTTAGTTTGGACTCATTTAAAAACTGGAATGAAATTAAAAAAACTTTTTTCTTGTGTGGTCCCAGAGGTTTCCTCTTACGAGGTGGGAATTGTACAAGGATGTGACGTGTAGGGAAAACGGCCATGGGGTTTTGTTTTCTTGCTTTGTTTTCCTGATCTGTGGAAGTAGGAATCTTCCAGCTTGCTGCTGAGTGCTCCCGAGTCCACTTGGTGTGCTCCAAGCCCTGGGCCTGATATGTGCTCTAACTGCGAAGTTTCAAAGTTTTTATTTTGCACCACAGCCTGCAGATGTGCTTTCAAGACGCGCCTTCCTTTGCAGGCGAACCCCCGCTCCCACATTCTCACGTTGTGGGCCCCCGTCTTCCAGAGACACAGTGTCTGTCCACAGCTTTCAGGCCAGAGGGTGGAACTTTTGGTTTGTGGTCTCATCGCTCAGTGTCTCTCATTAGAATAATACACAGACGCTCAGAAAGTTCTGATGAGAAGGGAAGGAAACTTCTCTTGTCCCTGTCCCCCTGTCACTCTACTGTAGAAACATTCAATGGCAAGGGAAGGAAGGTGCTGGGAGTTGTGAGCTGAGTTGCTGCGAGATACTAACTGACCGATAAGAGACTTGGGCTCTATTCATAAAGTCAGTTTAGACCAGAAAACACGTCGGCAGATACAGCTTCAGGCATTGAATGAAACCTGACCGTGAAGGTAAAATGAGAGGCGATGCTTGTAATGAAATAAATCCAGTTCTCCAAGCCTGAGTACTTCCAGACCAGTGAACACTTGGGATTAAAGTTCCTCCATCCACCAAACATTTCTCAAATGTCTCTCCTTGGGCCAGGCTCTGTGTTTGGTTCCAGGGACACAGTCCTGACCGCCAGCCCTCAAGACAGTCGCCTCATATTGAGTGGCAAGGGCCATGCCTGGGGGGTGCCACAGGCAGATGGGGGTGCAGAGAGGGCCAAGAGGGGTGGGTTCTACCCGGGTCCGGGGTGGGAATGTGTGGGAGGCACTGGAAGCTGTTTTCAAGGTGAAATAAGGCATGGCCAGGATCTTGAAGGTCAGGGCGAAGCTAGCCATGTGGGCACAAGTGAGGACAGGCAGTGAGGCAGGGAAGGTGTCTGTTAAGCCCGTGGCTGTGCAGAGGGGAGCAGGACTGTAGCTTGGTGGAGCCGAAGAGAGATGAGGCTGAAAGAAGGCGCTTCCTCCTGGAGAGCCAGCCAAGTCGTGTTAACCTCTGTTTTCTGTAGGCAATACAGCGCTACTCAAGAAGTTTAAGCACAGGTACGATGCAGGTTGCTTTGCGTTTTCATCACACAGAACATGGATAGCCCGTATAATGCAAAAAATAAACCAGTTAAATCAGCCTGGTCCCATCACTGAAAAATGATCAGTCAAAGCAGTTTGACAGCCTTAATTGGTTAATCCTTTCAAAGCAAGACTTACAAATTAAAACGTTTCTAGAAAAACCCACTACTTTTATGCCGACTTGTGCAACAGTAAGCTCCACTCCACTAACCTGTAAACTGCTAGCTCACCTTCTATCACAGTGTGAGCCTTCCTCCAACGTGAGAACTTTCCTTCCTCCATGGTGAGAGCCTTCCTCCATGGTGTGAGCCTTCCTCCATGGTGTGAAACTTCCTCCATGGTGTGAGCCTTCCTCCATGGTGTGAGCCTTCCACCACACTGTGAACCTTCCTCCATGGTGTGAGCCTTCCTCCATGGTGTGAGCCTTCCACCACACTGTGAACCTTCCTCCATGGTGTGAGCCTTCCTCCATGGTGTGAACCTTCCTCCATGGTGTGAACCTTCCTCCATGGTGTGAGCCTTCCTCCATGGTGTGAACCTTCCTCCATGGTGTGAACCTTCCTCCATGGTGTGAGCCTTCCACCACACTGTGAACCTTCCTCCATGGTGTGAGCCTTCCTCCATGGTGTGAGCCTTCCACCACACTGTGAACCTTCCTCCATGGTGTGAGCCTTCCTCCATGGTGTGAGCCTTCCTCCAACGTAAGAACCTTCCTTCCTTCATGGTGTGAGTCTTCCTCCATGGTGTGAGCCTTCCTCCAACGTGAGAACCTTCCTTCCTCCACAGTGTGAGCCTTCCTCCTATGTGAGAACCTTCCTTCTTCCACGGTGTGAGCCTTCTTCCCTAGCATGAGCCTCCTTCCATGGTGTGATCCTACCTTCTTCTATAGTGTGAGTCACATTCCTCAGTTTCAACCAGTTTTCATGGTTTCAGCCTTCTTCTACAGTGTGAATCTTCTTCTATACTTTGAGCCTGTAAAACCTACATCTTATTTAATGTTTGTTTGCAAATTTCCTGGAATAGTCTCACCTTTCAGTTTGTCCTGGATTCTAAATTAGAGCTCTGTACTATTATTTTTGGGAGAAGCACTATTCCTAATATATTTATCTTCTTGGTGTTATGGTCACTTGTAGCATGAATTTCTTACTGGGATACAATGGCTTATATTCAGAGAAGAAGGAAATATAGGATGAAATTGATAGTGAAACTCGAAGTATTTGTAGTAACTGTTAACTCCATTTTACAACCATTAAAATTCTTGAAAAAATACAATATTTCCTGGGATTAAACAGAAAAAAATGAATACAACAATCTGACTGATGTTATGCTAAGGCCCATAGATGGGAACAATTTTGATTACTCCTTTTAGGGTTCACCTTTGGTAAAATAGCAGAGGACATCTTTCTTTGTTCTACCTTCTCCTTCATGGGCACTGTAGAAAATTCCCATTTGTCCTGAAGAGTCCCAGTTTAAGCCTATTGTACTGGGGTCCTATATGGTTTAAAATTAGTTCCTGATCTTTCACTTCTTAATGAGGAAATATTATTAATGGTTGGATTAAAATAACCTGAGGTATGTTTGGTAGGTGCTATGATTCTCATTTTCCCTCAAAACTCATGTTGAAATATAATTGCCATTGTGAAAGCATTAAGAGGTGGGACTGTTAAGAGGTGATTAGGTCACGTGGGCTCTGCCCTCATGAATGGATTAATGTTGTTATTATGGGAGCGGGTTGTTATACAAGTGAGTTCAGCCCTCTCTTGCTCTTGCACTCTCCTGCCCTTCTGCCTTCTGCCATGTGATGGTGGAGGCCCTCACAAGATGCTGGTGCCATGCTCTTGGACTTCCTGGCTCCAGAACCATGGACCAAATCAATTTCTGTTTATTATAAATTGCACAGTCTGACTAGGGCAGTAGGCCTCCACTTCATGCTTCCAGCTTCTGCCGGGGTCTCATCTAGTAGTGTGTGAGACACGTGGGCAGTAAATAAGAGTCCTACTTTAAAATGTGTTATGTCTGAAAGGTGAGAATCAGTCTCTCTTTTCCTGACCCTTTCCAGACATGAGAATAACGACCACCTTTCTTTCAGGGAATGCATGCTGGGCCCCCATTGATAATGTAAAATGTGCCCAGAAACCAAGGACTAAAGACAACTAACTCCTTTTGGTTCCTAGTGGCTGCAGCCACTTTGGCATATGTCATCCAATCAGGCCATGCCCTCTGCCACAGCTGCTGGATGCACAGAGCCTTGGGCTTCCTGTCCCAAGTGTCTATGGGGATATGGGAAATTGTTAGATGTATGTACAATATATGTGACAAATAAAGGCTAAGCTGTCCTGCTGAATCTGAACGTTGTTGCCATGTTTATAGATATTTATCATATGGAGTAAATATAGAAATACATTTTCTCGTTTGGTAATTTTTTAAAATTTTGCAACCAACCCTTTTGGCAGCAATTCTAAAAAAAAAAAAAAAAGGTGCATATTAATAAAAAATTAAGTACTGAATTTCCATTTCTCAAGAGAATTGATGATGAATATGCAATTTCACAGAACATTTGCCAACATTTACATTCAACAATGAGGATTATCATGATCTTACTGACAACATGGAAACCAGAAACAAATCTGCTGAAAAAAATCAGCATCTACTTCAGAAGTTGCTTGAAGAAGACAGTGCTTAACAATAAGAATTTAACTTATGTTTTGCATTAACATATCACTCTGCAAAGCATGACTTTTCATTTAGATCGAATGACTGTTCTAAATTACTTTTGCTCATTTTTACATCAAGTTCACTTGTGGAGGTATGAAAAATGAAACAATGGCTATTAAGGTACTGGCCTCATTAGTACAACTTTGCAAATACTAGTAGTTAAATGATATCAATTTTATAGCAGTGTCATTAGATGTTTCAAAAAGAATATCATAACCCATCAATTCTAGTTGTATACATATGCCCAAGAGACATGAGTACATATGTTGACAAAATACTTGTACATAAGTGGCCAAACCAGCTTTATTTATAATATACCAAAATAAAAACAATCTAGATGTCCATCATAGGAGAATGCATAAACCAATTGTGGTATATTTATACAATAGAATATTACTCAGCAATTTAAAAACTGCAAGTACATGCAACAGCAGGAATAAATGTAAAAGTCTACTGTATTAAGTTTAAAATACCAGCCATAAAAGAGCAAGCACATATTGTATAATTATATTTAGATGAAGTTCAAGGACAGATAAAACTAATTTATGGTGATAGTAGTTCAGACTAATGTTGATGTGTGTGTGTGTGTGTGTGTGTGTGTGTGTGTGTGTGTGTGTGTGTGTGTGGCATGTTTGTAGAAATAACTCTCTGGGATAATGAAAATATTCTGTATCTTATGTCTTTTTCTGAGTGATACTAATATAGGTGAATACATGTGAAAACATGTAAAATTCATTAAGATTTATGCATTTTACCATATACAAATTATATCCCAAAAAAGTACTATAGGAAGAATAGAAGGAAGAAGGAGAAAACAGTTAATGTTTATTTTCTATACAATTTATTGACTTGAAACAAAACTTCTAAAGTTCAATCTGTCAGAGATGAATCATTCAATGTTAGTAGAGATGTAATTGTAAATTGTACTCAAAATGTTCACAAGGAAGATAAAAGTATCAGTTTTAAGCAGTGATAATACAAATACGAATTTTGGTGGAGTACAGCATTATGGTCAAAACAAAGTTCCTACTAAATGAAGATTCTGAGGAGCCAAGGACAGCTCCCACCACCCAGTAGCAGGCAGGAGCATGCACGGGTCTTAGGTAGGAGCTGTGAGCAGCACCCCTGGCCTGGCAGCAGGCAGGAACACACTAAAAACACCAATTCTGCTGGGTGGCTCACCACAGCCACCACCACAGCTGCCACCACAGCCATGGCTGCCCCAAGAGTGGCTCACTGCCACAGTAGTAGCCACAACCATCGAGCAGGAGGCCTGCCAGACACTCAACTGCATTGACACAAGGAGAATCATGAGCAGAGACCAGAAAAAGAAGAGGAAAACTCTCTCCTCAAAGCCCACTCCAGAGTTATAGAAAAAGCACTGCTCCACCAGATTACCAGATATCAACAAAGAGATACTATACATATGAAAACCCAGAAAATATGACACCACCAAAAGAATACAGTAATTCTCAAATACCAGACCCTATAGAGCAGGAAACCTTTGAAATGACTGAAAAGGAATTCTGAGCAACAATATGAAGGAAAATCAATGAAATACAAGAAGACAATTAGACAACATAATGAAATGAAAAAAAAAAATCCATGACACAAAGAAGGATATTTGCAAAGAGATTAACACCTTTAAAAACAATGTAGCAGAACTCAAGGAACTAAAACATTCATTGAGTGAAATGAAAAATATAAGCAAGAGTTTAAGCAGCAGGCTAGAACAAGCAGAAGAAAGAATTTTTGATCTTGAAGACTGTCTTTTCAAAATAATCCAGATAGACAAAAAAAAAAAAAAAAAAAAAAACCCAATTAACAGAAATAAAGAAAATCTAAGAGAGCTAGCAGAAAATCTTAAGTGCACAAACATTCTAATCATGCATGTTCCAGAAGGGCAGGAGAAAGGAAAAGGCATTAAAAACCTACTCAATGAAAAAATAACAGAAAACCTTCCAGGTTTAGGGAGAGACATAGATCTTCAGATCCACGAGTCTCAAAGATCCCAAAATATATTCAATCCAAAAAGATCCTCTCTGAGACACATTATAGTCAAACTGGCAAATCTCAATGACAAAGAGAGAATCCTAAAAGCAACAAGAGAAAAGAGTCAACTCACTTAAAAGGGAGTCCCTATCAATCTAACAGCTGACTTCTCAACAGAAGCTCTACAGGCCATAAGAAAATGGACTGTTATATTCAAAATACTAAAAGAAAAAACCCACCAGCAAAGAATACCATACCCAGCAGGGCTATCCTTCAGAAATGAGGGAGAAACAGTGTATTTTCCAGACAAACAATAACTGCAGGAGTTTACCACCACATGACCAGCCCCGAAAGAAATTCTGAAGGGAATCCTGCATCTGGTATCTGAAAAACAATAATACCTACCACAAGAAAGAATAAAACCCACTGATAAACAAAAATGGAAATGAGAAAGAGAAAGAAACTATATCTTACTACTTCAAAAAATCAACAAACATCAAAGACAAACAATAAAAGGGGAAGAAGGAACAAAAGATATTTAAAACACCCAAATGGAAATTGATAAAATGCCAGGAGTAAGACAATACCTTTCAATAACAGCCGTAAATATAAAAGGATTAAGTTCCCCATTCAAAATACTCAGACTGACTGATTGGATTACAAAGCTAGATCTAACTATATGCTGTCTTCAAGAAACTCACCTCACCTGTAAACACACACACAGACTAATGGAGAAGGGATAGAAAAAGATACACCACACAAATGGAAACCCAAAACAAGCAGGAGTAGCTATTCTTATATCAGATAAAGTAGACTTTGGACCAAAAACTATAAAAAGAGACAAAGAAGGCCACTATATAATGATAAAGGGATTTATCCAACAAGAAGTTATAACAATTATAAATATATATGCACCCAACACTGGAGCACCCAGTCATATAAAGCAAACACTATCAGGCCTAAAAAAAGAGATAGACTCTGATATGATAATAGTAGGGAATTTGAACAGCCATATGTCAGCACTGGATAGATCATCTAGGCAACAAATCAACAGAGAAACACAGGATTTAAACTACCCTTTAAACTAACTGTACCTGTTAGATATCTATAGAACATTTGATCCAACAACTACAGCATATACATTCTTCTCATCAGCACATGAAACATTCTCCAAGATAGACCACATGTTAGGTCACAAATCAAGTCTTGACAAATTTTAAAAAACTGAAATCATTTCAAGTATATTTTCAGACCACAATGGATTGAAACTAAAAATCAATAATGAGCAAAAATTCAGGAAACTATACAAATGCATGGAAATTAAACAACATGTTCCTGAACAACCAGTGGGTCCAAGAAGAAATTAAACACAAAATCAAAAAGCTTCTTGTAACTAATGAAAATAAAGACACACCATACCAACATGTGTGGGATACTGCAAAAGCAGTACTAAGAGGGAAGTTTATTGCAATAAATGCTTACATCAAAAGAATAGAAATATTTCAACTACACAATGTAATGCTACACTTCAAAGAACTAGAAAAATAAGAATAATCCAATCCCCAAATTAGTAGATGGAAAGAAATAATTAAGATCAGAGCAAAACTAGATGAAAAAGAGACCCCAAAAAGTGACACAAAGATCAACGAAAAAAAAAAGTTGTTTTTTTTTTTGAGAAGATAAACAAAATAGATGAGCCTCTTAGGCTAGCTAAGAAAAGAAGAGAGAGGATCTAAATAATAAAAATCAGAAATGAAAGAGGAAACATTACAACCAATAGCACAGAAATAGAAAGAATTATTAAAGACTATTATAAACAACCATAAGCCAACAAATTTGAAAACCCAGAAGTGATAGATAAGTTCTGGACACATATAAACTACCAAGTCTGAACCAAGAAGAAACAGAAAACCTCAACAGACCAATACCAAGCAATGAGATTGAAGCAATAATCAGCAGTCTCCCAACAAAGAAAAGCCCAGGGTCAGATGGCTTTCCTGCTGAATTCTACCAAAACTTTTAAGATGAATTAATACCAATTCTCTTCAAACTATTCCAAAAAATTGAAACAGAGTCCATTCTTCCAAACACATTCTATAAGGCCAGCATCACCCTGATACCAAAACCAGATAAAGATGCAACAAAAAAGAAAACTGTAGGCCAATATCCCTAATGAATATAGACACAAACGTACTCAACAAAATATTAGCAATCAGAATACAGCCACACAACAAAAAAATTATATAGCATGATCAAATGGGATTCATCCCAGGGATGCAAAGATGGTTCAACATATACATGTGAATAAATGCGATACATCACATCAACAAAATCAAGGACAAAAAACCATATGATTATCTCAATAGATGCATGAAAAGCATTTGACAAAATTCAACATCCCTTCATGATAAAGACATTCAGCAAGTTAGGTATAGAAGGAAGGTATCTCAACACAATAAAAGCCAAAGACTACAAACCCACTGCCAATATCATCCTGAATGGAGAAAAGCTGAAAGGTTGTCCCTGAAGAATGAGAACAAGATAAGGATGCCCACTCTCACCACTCCTATTTAACATAGTATTGGAAGTACTAGCCAGGGCAATCAGGCAAGAGAAAGAAATAAAGGGCATCCAAGCTGGAAAAGACCAAGTCAAACTGTCCTTGTTTGCAGATGACATGATCCTATATAGAGAAAAACCTAAAGACTTTACAAAGAAACTTTCAGAGCTGAAAAATGATTTCAGTAAAGTTGCAGAATACAAAATCAACACACAAGAATCAGTAGCTTTTTTATACTCCAATAATGAGCTAGCAGAAAAACAAATCAAGAAAGCAAGTCCAATTACAATAGTCACACAAAAACAAAAGAAAACAAAACAAAAAACCTAGGCATAAATTTAACCAAGAAGGTGAAAGTTCTCTACAATAAGAACTACAAATCACTGCTGAAAGAAATTAAATAGAACACAAAAAGATAGAAGACATTCCATGCTCTTGGAATGAAAGAATTAACATTGTGAAAATGTCCATACTACTCAAAGTGATCTGCACATTTAATGCAATCCCCATCAAAATACCAATGACATTCTTCACAGAAACAGAAAAAACAATCCTAACATTCATATGGAAATACAAAAGACCCTGAATAGCCAAAGCAACCCTGAGCAAATAAACAAACAAACAAACAAATAAATAAAGCTGGAGGTATTATACTACCTGACTTCAAATTACACTACAAAGCTATAGTAACCAAAACAGCATGGTACTGGCATAAAAACAGACACTCAGACTAATGGGACAGAATAGAGAACTTAGAAATCAACTCACGTACTTATAGCTAACTGATATTTGACAAGAGCAGCAGGAGAATACACTGGGGAAAGGATTGCCTCTTCAATAAGCTGTGCTGGGAAAATTGGACATCTGCATGTAGGACAATGAAACCAGACCCATACCTCTCACCATATACCAACATCAACTCAAAATAGATTAAAGATTTATATATAAGACCCCAAACTATCAAACTACTAAAAGAAAATGGGAAACACTTCAGGAAGTAGGACTGGGCGAAGACTTTATGAACAAGACCCCCCAAAGCACAGGCAGCAAAAGGAAAAATAAACAAATGATGATATCAAACTAAAAAACTTCTGCACAGATAAAGAAACAACTAACAGAGTGAAAAGACAACCTACAGAATAGGACAAAATATTCACAAACTATGCATCCGACAAGGGAATAATATACAGAATATACAATGAACTCAAACAACTTAACTGTAAAAAAACAAGGAACCCAATTTAAAAAAGGGGAAAGGAACTGAATAGCCATTTCTCAAAGGAAGACATGCAAAAGGCCAAGAGACACATGAAAAAATGCTCAACATCACTAAGCTTCACGGAAATGCAAATCAAAACCACGTTGAGATATCATCTCACCCCAGTTAGACTGGGTAATATAAAAAAGACAGAGAATAGCAAACGTTGGTGACGATGAGAGTGAGGAACTCTCCTACACTGTTGGTAGGATGTAAATTGGCACAGTCGTTATGGAACTGCCATATGATCCAGCAATCCCACTGCTGGGGGTATACCGAAAGGAATGGAAATCATCATGCCAAAAGGATGCCTGCACTCCCATGGTCATCACAGCTCTATTTGTAAGAGTCAGCTGTTGGAACCAACCTAAATGTCCATCAATGGATGACTGGATAAGGAAAATGTGGTGTTTATACTCAACAGAATACTACTCTGCCTTAAACGGGAATGAAATTCTGCCATTTGCTGCAACATGGATGAACTCAGAGAAAATTAAGTGAACTAATGTAGGTACAGAAAGAGAAATACTATATGTCCTTACTCATAAGTGGGAGCTGAAAAATAAAAGAAACAAAAAAAAAAAAAGAAAGAAAGAAAGATAAAACAATCACAATAATTCCTTGAACTCTCAAAAGGAGAGGACACCAGAGATGAGAAAGAGAGAGGGGGAGGGGACTTAGGGAGAAATTGGTAAAGGGCCACCAAAAATGTTTATGCTGTGTAATGATAAAATAAAAAATCTGAAAATTAAAAATAACTGAAGAGTCCTCTGGAATAGAAAAATACTAAGATGGGTTTTATTGCACCTGTAATTACCAAACTGCAATATATTCTACCAATCAGAACAAAAGATTTAGTTTTCAAAATTTACAATTAAAAATACATATACAATTAAAGTAAAATACAACAATGTTTTATAAAGTCGATATTGCATTTTAGAAAAATGAGCGTGGCAGGATGAACATTCTTCTTTTGCTACCCTCCATCTACTGCATTTTAGAAATGGTTGAGCGTTTTTTTGCAGTGCTGCTTTGCAAGTACACCTAAGTGTCTTAAAATGACAATGAGTATTTTTGTAAATGAGTCTTCTAAATTTTGATTGTATTTAGTTCGAAATCTACAACCAAATTATTTAAAGAATGAAACACAAAAAGCCTTAGCTATTGAATGTCTTGAAATTAAAAGTATTGCAAATTACTGGTATTGAAAACAAAACTGAAAACAGGAAGAGTCTGCAACTTACACCTACAAGGGCAGGGAACTGAATAAATTAGACACTGAGGGCTCAAATGAGGTATGAGCTTTGATTTTGAAATTCTTTAGTTTCATTTAAAAAATCTTGAGTTGTAAGAAGAATATTTTGAAGAAGTTTCTATTTTTAATTACATAAATTTTTGCTCTGAACCCCAGTGAAATGATTCTTTAAAATTCTATATTCTGCTGTATCTATATTTGGCATTTGACAGGTTTGGCCTTGTAAAAAGTGCTTTGAGTGGAGGTTAAAAAGACAAAAACTATAAAAGTTTGGGTGGAAATATTTACACATCTTAATTAGAAAAATTAGAATTGAGAATATCCTCTAGTTAGCAGAATTTGTCTACCTCTGTACCTGTAGAGAAAACTTTTTCTTAACTAAAAATAGTACGGTTTATCGAGACAACTTGAAGGTGTCAATAATTTAAAATGTATTAACCATAAAAGTGACTTCGAAGAAGATTGCTGACAATTTTGTAAAAAAGATGAATAGATAATAATAAGACTGACTTAAAGAAAGTACATTTTTTGGAAAATAATATTGGTGCCTTGCATTCAATATAGATTTAGTTAAGAAGCTGACCAAAAAGCATGTGAATATACACCAAGGATTATTCTGCCTATGTTATTTTTTAACATTCAGATAATCAATATAAAGACATTTTAAACTTTGATTTACACTACACAGGTGTATGTTAGTTATATATTTTTAAAATTTATTTTTAAAGGTAATCTTCAAATTGAACCATTTTATAGGTCCATCAATATAATACAACCAATTTGCTAAGCAATAAAAAAATAATTAAAATTTATATAATTTTAATGGTTTTAACACACCATTTCCCTCCAGAAGTGTTTGAGGGAGGATGATAAATTGCTTTCCAAAAATCTTTACCCTTTGTATTGGTTAGGTGTAAGTCTACAAGTAACAGAGACCCCAGTCAGCAGTGGCTGAAGTAGGGTGGATTTTTCCTTCTCTTTTTTAGAAGTCTGGGGTCAGTCATCAAGGGCCTGCATGGAAGTCCTGCTCCTTCTGTCTTATTCAGCCAGTGTGCGTAGCTTCCATTGCCATGTCTGGTTGTTCCATCTTCAGGCATCCCAGGAAAATGCAGTCAATAGGAAAGAAGGCTAAGATTAAAAAAAAAGACAGTAAGGACACATGCTGGTTGACTTTTTTCTTTTGAATACTTTGTTTTTCAGCGCATTTTCAGGTTCACAGCAAAATTGAGCAGAAAGTACAGAGTTACATATATATACCCCGTGCTCCTCCTCCCCCAGCCTCCCACTATCAACATCACACACCAGAGTGGCACATTATTACCCCAAGTCCGTAGTCCACATTAGAGTTAACACTTGGTATTGTACATTCCGTGGGTTGGGCAAAGGTTTAATGGCATGTACCCATCATTACAGTATCATCCAGAGTAGTTTTCTGATGTAAAAATCCTCTGTGCTCCACCTGTTCATCCCCCTTCCCCCTACTCCCTGGCAACCACCAATGTTTTTACCATTTCCATAGTTTTGCCTTTTCCAGAATGTTATATAGTTGGAACCACACAGGACGCAGCTTTTTCACATTGGTTTCTTTGACTTTTAATATACACTTAAATTTCCTCCGTGTCTTTTTCATGGCTTGATAGTTCATTTCTTTTCTGCTCTGATTGATATTCCATTGTCTGAATACACTACAGTTTTTTTAAAAAAATCTATTCCCCTACTGAAAGACATCTTAGTTCCTTCCAGGTTTGGGCAGTTAGTAAAACTGCTATATATTTATAAACATTTATGTGTAGGTTTTGTGTGGACATAAAGTTTTCAACTCCTTTGAGAAAATATCAAGGCGTGTGATAGCAGGATTGTACAGTAAGGGTATGTTTGGTTTTATAAGAAATGGCCAAGCTGCCCTCCAAAGTGGCTGTATCATTTTGCATTTCTACCAGCAATGAAAGAGTTCCTGTTGCTCCACATCCTCGTCAGCATTTGATGTTGTCAGCGTTCCAGATTTTGGCCTCTAATAGGTATGTAATGGTTTCTCATTATTCTTTTAATTTGCATTTCCCTGATGACGTTTGGTGTGCAGCATCTTTTCATATGCTTACTTGCCATCTGTATATTTTGTTTGGTAAGGTCTCTGTTAAAATTTTTGTCCCACTTTTTAACTGGATTGTTTTCTTATCATTGAGTTTTAAGTGTTCTTTGTATATTTCAGGTAACAGTCCTTTATCATATACGTCCTTTGTAAAGGACATAGTTTCTCCCAGCCTGTGGCTGTCTTTTCATTTTCTTGACAGAATGTCTTTCTCAGAGCAGAAAATTTAAATTTAATAAAGTCAAGATTATCAATTATTTCTTTCCTAGAATGTGCCTTTGTTATTGTATCTAAAAAATTATCACCAACCCCAAGGGCATCTAGATTTTCTGCTAGTTATCTTCTAGGTGGTTTACAGTTTTATGTTTTACATTTATATTTGTGATCCATGTAGAGATAATCTTCATGGAGGGTGCAAGGCTTGTGTCTAGATTCAGTTTTTTTGGCAAGTAGATGTCTAGTTGTCTCCACACCATCTTTTCTCTATTGTATTGCCTTAGGTCTTTTGTCAAAGATCAGTTGACTATATTTATGTGGATCTGTTTCTGGGCTATCTATTTTGTTTCATTGATTTATTTGTCTATTCTTTTGGAAATATGACAGTTTTGATTACTGTAGCTTTATAGTAAGTCTCAAAGTCAGGTAGTGTCAGTTTTCCAACTTTGTTCTTCTTCAATAGTGAGTTGGATATTCTGGGTCTTTTGGCTCTCCTTATAAACTTTAGAATCTATTTGTCAATATCCACAAAAGAACTTGCTGGGGTTTTGGTTGGAATTGCATTAAATCCACAGATGAAGTTAGGAAGAACTGACATCTTGATAATATTGAATTTTTCTATCCATGAACATGGTATATATCTCCATTTATTTAGTTCTTCTTTGATTTTTTTCATCAGAGTTCTGTAGTTTTCCTCATGTAGATCTTATGTATTTATGAGTATGTTAGATTTATACCTAAGTATTTCACTTTTTGGGTGCTAATATAAATGGTATTGTGTTTTTAGTTTCAAATTCTACTTGTTCATTGCTGGTACAAAGAAAAGTGATGACTTTTGTATATTACCCTTGCACCCTACAACTTTTCTATAATCAGTTATTAGTTCCAGAAGTTTTCTGTCGATTCTCTCAGATTTTTTACAAAGATAATCCTGTCATATGCAAACAAACATAGTTTTATTTCTTCCTTCCCAATCTGTATACCTTTTGTTTCCTTTTCTTGTCTTATTGCATTAGCTAGAACTTCCAGTACAATGTTGAAAAGCAGTGGTGAGAGGCACATCCTAATTAAGTATGATGTTCACTGGAGGTTTTTTGTAGATATCCTTTATCAGGTTGAGAAAATTTCCCTCTAGTCCTAGTTTGCTGAGAGGTTTTTTTTTTTTTTTTTTTTAATAAATAATGGGTGTCGTATTTTCTCAAGTGCTTTTTCTGCATCTATTGATATGATCATTTGAGTTCCAGTAGCCTTTTAAGGAAGTTTCCAGAAATTTTCTTGTCACATTTCAGCTTTCATCACTTTGGCCAGAATTTAGTCACAGGGCTACATTTTGCTGTAAGGGGAACTGGGAAATATAGACCTTATCATAGCTAGTGATAAGCCAAGGTTAAAATGAAGGACTCTATCATGCTGAAAGAAGGGAAATACAGAATAGCAGGCCCTGACACATACCATCTTGCAAGCACTCACTGACTGGCTTGGTTAGAGAATACCCTTTGCCTGTGCTTTCAAATATTCCAAAGAGAGATCCTTAATACAATACGACTGAATTAATATCCATAGGGAATGCCTTCCAAGATCATAACTTTTTTTTTATTTCTCCTTTCATTTGAAGATTCATGTAACATTTTAAACTATTCTATAGTATTTACCTATTTGGTTTGAAATATATGTTATGTTAAAGGTACTTATTGTGGAAAAAATGGATGCACTAGGAAAATGCTCTTATTTTGTCTGTGACTGCACGTATACCCTGATTTGAGGACAGGGTGTTTCTCTAATGTTAGATGGCTGAGCTATCTAAAGGCATTGGTATTTTAACAAAGTTCTCCCAGTACTAAAGAAACACATTTCTCCTGGGGAATTCGAGTGACTGGGAAGCCACTGTGGACATGGGGCCTACATTCATACCTACTGAATAGACACTCCTTGGCCATTGATTTTGTCTGTTCTTGGGACTGGTCCAGATTTTGATAGACAAGGATTTATTTTTTATATTTATTGTTTTTTGAAAAATGCAGATGTAAATTTAAAATCTGAGGGAAGAGGCATGAGACTCAGGTGTTCTCTATGTGTGGTTTGTGTCAATATTTAGAATTTCAATGTCAGTTATTTAGAACTTCAGTACATGAGCCATATGCCCCTTGTATTCACCCAGTAATTATTATCACACTTACCACAGGATGCACAGTCTTCCCAGCAAGGAAATGGCCACAGTAATTATAAAACCACATGGGACTATTGGACGCTTATGAGAGGCCAACCTCAAATCTTTAAATAAGACCTTACTTTCCATTAAAACCTTATAGATACCATATAGAGAGATCTATTAGGGATTCTCAATGTGAATGGAAAAGCACGTATTTATTCAAAACATCTTGATTGTGTGCCTGAACGTGCAGTCCTGCCCTGGACAATGAGCATGTGTTTGTTACCGAGAACCAATGTGGATGTAAGCCTGGGCATAAACCAGACACCTGAAGTTTAATTAATTCATCCTAATCAAAGCTACGAAGGAAAAACACAGCCTGCCGAATGCCTGTGTAATAAAGATACTCAGCCCACTCTGGGGGTCAGATAAGGTTTTCCCAAGCCACATCCAGAGGGTGATTAGATTGGGAAACAGCATTTTCAGGCTGAGCGGATTGCCAATGTGAAGGCTTCTAAGGCTGGAAAAGTCTTTCTTTTTTTTTTAAAGAAATGGGAAGAACTGCATGCAGGCTGCCTTAAGGAATTACTGAAGGGTTTAAGGAGAGAAACAGGCTGGTAGATTTGCCTTGTCAAAAGACCCTGGAGGTGGTGATGTTGGTCTGGGAGAACCACAAGGAGGTCACGAGGGACTGGCCTGGAGTGGAGGCTGAAAGTGGAGGTGGAGAGAGGTGGATGGAGGCGCGACGTCGGTGCAAAACCGACGAGACCTACATGTGGATCAGGTGTGGCGGTGTGCGGGGGAGCACACTCGTGAATCTGTGCAGGAAGATGGGGGTGGGCACCATACACTGCAAGAAGGAGCACAGGTGAGGAGGAAGAAAGGCAGACCAGGAGATCACAGAATTTAAGAGATCCATGAATCCAGCCCCTTCACTTTACAGTTGCAAGTACACGGGCCCAGAAATAACTGTGGGCCTTGGTCCTTGAAAGCTTATTAGAAATGCAAAATCCCAGGCCCTCACAGTCCTACTGAATCAGCACCTACCTTTTAACAAGATCCTTAAGTGATTTGTACAGATGAAGTTTAAGAATCACTATCCCAAAGAACTTAATAAGTTGCAGATCTGGGTTGGCCCTAAGTTAAACATATGATTTGGGACACGTTATCTCACTTGTATTAAGCGTTGTCTCTACATATGGATTAGAAGAATGTCCAAGTTCAAAAGATAAGAAGAAGACTGCCATCATTTAGGGACACTTTATAAAATAGATAAAGGGCCAGCAATGTTTCACCTATAATATAAGGAAGGAAGGGCAGGAGGGAGATCGAGAAAGAGAGGGAACGAAAGGTAAGAAAGAAAAAGAAAGAAAGAAAGAAAGACCTCCAGGGCCATGTGTGTGGTGGGTTATTCACAAAGGTGAACGTGGGTTGAGGAAGAACCGGCCACGTCGACTTGGCGCATGTATTGTGGTCACATGTTTCAATACAGTCTTACAAAAAGCAAATCAAAACTCCTCGATTCCTTTTTCTTACATGAGTTTCTTTTTAAGGAAGGGATATTAGTAATGATTATGGGTTTTTAAATGTTGCTTAGCAAAACTAGTGCTTTAAAAACCTCTCAGCAAGAAAATGTCTTTTGTTTGTTTTTGCTGTTTATTAAGCCCCACCGGGCAGGAATTCCAGCCAGTACTTCGCCATGTGCTAGTGTGTCCAGCATATCGCTGGTGCCCAGGTGTCAAATCGCAGCACAGGTGTAGAGTAGAGCTGAGAAATACCAAATTACAGTGTGAATGGTCTAGTTTGGGGTAACAAATTATCCCAAAATTTAATGGCTTAACACAACAAACGTTTTTTGTCTCTGTTTCTGTGGGTCAGGAATCTGGGTTTGACTTAGCTGGTTGCTCTGGTTCAAAGTCCTCATGAGGTTGCTGCCAAGCTGTGGGCTGGGGCTGTGGTCCCATCTGAGGAATCCATGTAGGGGGTGGGGCTCAGGCTGCTTCTAAGCAGAAGCAAGTCAATAAGTAGATCCCACATTCAAGGCGAGGGGCTAATGATGCGGCTACCGAGGTGGGGACGGTGAGGTCCAGCTTGGAGGCTGCCTATAGACAGTGCTACTCTTTCCTTCAGTCCTCATCGGAGTCACGAGCAGCGAAGGCTACTTTCCTACGAACCTTTCTCAGACCAGCTCAGGGCACTGGATTTTACCCTGCTGTTCGAGTAGAGACTTTGGAGGACTGTTTTTGATGGGGTACCTTGGACAATACCAGAAAGCCTGTCGAAGGCATCTGCAGGGGCTGGAGGTGGGGACGCAGCGAGCAGGTAGGGGTGTGTCTGGCCTGCACGGGGAAGGCCTTGTGTTCATTTCTTCCCTCCTCTCTGCCTTCAGCCCTGGGTAAACTCCACACTTAGGCAGGGCCTCTTCTCTCCTCACACCATTCCTTGCATTTCCAAAGGCCCAGCTGGGCCGCCCCCGGCTCCCTGCTGCTCCTCTCTGCCCTGCTCCCCTAGCCCTGACCAACAGCCTGCACTGTGCCTAGCCCTCGGCCACTGCTAAGGACACCACGGTCGCAAGAGACCTGTCCCCTGCCCTCAGACCTCACCGTCCATTTGGAGAGACAGACACTCATCAAACGGCCACACAGAGAAATGTATCACCGCTGCAAAATGGCCCAGCGATGGAGAGACCAGGGCTGGTCTGAGGAAGGCCCGTCACTCATGCAGAGTCTTGAGGGGGCCAAGAGGAAGCCACCAGGCAGAAGCCAGCCCAGGACAAGGCAGAGAGGGGCCTGTGCGAATGGGGCAAGAGGGCACGAGCCTGGCTGGGCAATCTGGGGTGAGCTGCTGACCCGAGCAGACCCGAGCAGGCCCGGGTGTGCCAGGGCACGTTAGACCAAGTGACCGTGTGCAAGACCAGAGACCCCGAGTGACCGTGCAGAAGATCAGAGACCCTGCCGCTCACTGCAGGCTGGGGAGCAGGACGAGCGGCCCCCAGCCTGGTGCATGCTCAAGGCAGAGGTGGGACGTGAGGCGGCCAGTGTCTCTGGGGGCCGATGCCTGTGCCTCCCCCGGGCACCCACACCTACCCACAGTGTGCTCGCGACCGTCCGGGGCCTCCTGCCACCCCGGACCCGCCCCTCCTGCCTGCCCAATGGCAATGCCGGGCGCAGCACGAGCTCCCGCCACTGTCCTCTCGTGTTCCAGGGATGCGCCATGCTTGTCCCCAGCTCAGGGCCTGTGCACTTGCGCTCTGCCTGCACGGAATGCTCTTGCCTCTACCTCAAATGCCACCTGTCAGAGCAGGACTTGCTGTGTCATTTGTGGGGCCCAGTGCAAAATGAGAACGCAAGTCCCTTATTCACAAAGCAGGAAAGAAGCTTGCTCCTTTCTTCTGTAGTCTCCCTCAACTGTCGTGCCATTTTTTGCTTGCTACTTAATGCCTTTCTCCCTTGGGCATGGGATACTTCTGGGGCCAGTGTAGACCCTGATGGGCCCCCTGGGCTCATGCTCCCTGCACTGGTGCCCAGCCCTACCAGGTGCAGAGGACAGTGGTCATGGCTGGGCAGATGTGGGCAGTGGGTGGCCGAGAACCTGTCTTGGGGCACCCCTGGAGTTTGTGACACTGTTCTGTCAGAGGCCACTTACGAAACACAAATTCAGATAGAATTATTAAGCATTCCAATATGGCGACTGCAGAGTATTTCTCTCCAAGTGTGTGGGGCCTTGTGCGACCGTGCTGGTCAGACAACCTGTCTCAGGGACCTGGCTCGACCCCTTATCCAAAACAGCCCCATCCCATCCCCCTGTGCTTGCCACACCACATCACATCACCCTGTTTTATGGCCCTTAGGTCAATATTATGTTCTGAAGTTATCCCTTTAATCTGTTTTCTGTTTCTGTCATCTGCCTCTACCACCAGAATGTAAACTTCCAGAAAGCTTGTCCTAATTATCTCCATGCCTAGCGCAGGAGCTGGTGCATGCAGACCTTCAATAAATATTTGTTGATTCAATAAATAAATGTAAAAGGGAATTTATTGGGCAGAGCTTTAAGTAAACTTGCTATTTCTCTTAGCTCATGCAAACTGGCAATGCGACAAGACCTTCCACTAATCACTTCTCAGTCCTATGCTTGGACGTACTGGCCAGAACCTGGACGTTCTTGCTCATATGAAGTTTACCTAAAGGGCAGCTGCAGGCGCACCTTTGCCTTGAAACTTGTTCCTGAGTTTCTCTGGGCCCTGGGTGTTTTCTCTCATCTGCACCATGCCATTGAGCTGAAACAAAGCAGCACAGCGAAGCCCAGGTCTCCAAAGAAACCTGTCCTTCCCTAGTTCATCAATGCGTGGCTGAACTTGTTGAAACTCTTGCCCCTCCCCCCTCGTCTTTCTGCTCACACTCCAGGAGATTCTGCCCGCCTGGGGCACCCAGCCAGTTAGTGTGACGGCAATGACCTCCCATGGAGCTGAGCAATTGCCACTAGCCTGCAATTAGGCTGAGTTTTTGGAAAGCCCCTGTGTGTACTAAGATCTCATGTTCCCGGTAATGAATATGGGCAGTCTCCCATCAGGCTGAAGTCTAAGGAGCTCACACATTCCAGATTTTTAAAAATATATATTGATACATAATTTATAACAAGTATGCCATTAACAGAGGCTGGGAGCTTTCTTAGTTATGCAGAGCTTTTGCACTAAAAAATAACTCAGCGCGAGGCCCTACGAGGACGGAGGGGAAAGTGGGCTGTAGCTGCAAGTGACTCAAATGACTCTAGCGCGTGATGCGACGGAGAAACAGAGAAATGAAATAACAACCTCTACTTTCTCAAAGTGACTTTGGACCTTATTTTCTTTAAACAAAAAAGTAGCAATATTTTTGGAAAATTCCCACATTTCGTGTGCATGTGTGAGTGTGTCCATTTAAACTCCAGTTTAGGGCATTTTCGGTGACTACTCTGCTTCACTAGACGTATGAAGCCAAACTCTGTGTCTATTCCAAGTGTAAATGTGACCTTTTCCTACTTTTTAATGGAATAAGTATTAGTGGCTTCTAATCTTCCTAAAGCAATTTATGTATCTTTTTCTAACCATGTATAGGAATGGAATGTGCTATACGCGTATCCGTACATATGTGCTGATGCTTTTTTTAAAGTAAGGTTTTCAAAGAACCAACATCTGGCTTTGTTGATTTTCTGTACTGTTTGTTTTCCATTTCTTTAATTTCTCTTTTTATCTGTATTTGTAGTATTTCCTTTCCTCTACTTTGAGTTTAATTTGCTCTTTTTATTCTAGCTTCTAAGATGCTAGAATAAAAAGATGCTAGCTTGCTCTTTTTATTCTAGCTTTTACCCCCCATCTAAGATGGGGGCTTAGATGACTGATTTTAAACCTTTTTTCTTTTTTAATACAGGCATTTAAAAGGAGAAATTTCTCTTGAAGGATTGTGTAAGCTGCATACTATCATATTATTATTAATCGGTGTGAAATATCTTCCCATTTCCTAATGATTGCTTCCTTTAAAAACAGCCATCCTATGTGTTATTTAGAAATGTGTGCTTAATTTCCAAATACTTGGATATTTTCTAGATGTCGTTTAAAAAACGTCTTATTGTTACTGATTTCTAATTCAGTTCCACCGTGGCTGGGTTTCAATCCACTGAAATTCATTGAGACTTGTTTTCCAGCCTAGCTCATCACTTTCTGTCTCTAAATCTCACTTTAATTTCTCTCTCCTCTTTAAACTTAGCCTGGAAACTAGAGTGAATGTGCCCGCCGAGAGCAGGCACAAATGAGGCAGCCAGGCCCTGGCTCTGCTGGAAAGCTCTGTTTACTTTGCAATTAACGAAGATTGGCAGGCCTGGCCTAAAACGTTTCCTCCAGGGCACGGATTTAAAATATTCTCTCCTTAAACCAGGTGATGAATACAAGAAAAATGTGGCCACTTCAGTGTGCGTTTTTCAATGAGTTACACTCAGAGGTGAGTGGCACCCCCCGGTCTCAGCATAGTCTCAAGAGTAGGGTCTGTCCCTGTGTCATTTTCTTCTTCCCACTGTCCCACAGTCTTGGACATGGCAAACACACAGGAAATTCTGTTTAATGGAATGGTGAACAGATAATAAGCATCCTCCAGCAGCAAAATCAGAAATGACGGCATCAGAAAACAAATTTATGTAAATGAGCATTCCCCATTAGACACTGCGTTGATATCTTTAATGAGATTGATGCACTGGATGCTGCCAAGCCACTCAAGTGGCCATTAATGAATACTTTTATGAAGATAGAATTTCCTCTTTAAAAAATACAACCATCTGATCCTAAAATCAAGGTCCAAAACTTTAACATAAATGTAGTAGAGAGCTTAATGTGTAAGTCAAGAAGTAAAGGGTAGAGCAGTATAAAATGTAGCAAAAGGTAGGTTTACTGGGGAGCAGAAGGAGCTAGAGAGAAGTGGCTTTCTCTCTCACAGAGGTCTGGTATATTTACATGGGATGGTGGGTGGAAAGAAAAGCCTGCAAGACAGTGTTATCCTTGTGATTGATTTTAATCTTGTGTGGAGAATGGTGTGCCCATGACATTGGTATGGCTTTGTTTGCCAGATTCCAGAAGAAGGTGTTGATTTGGTAAATCTAATTTTCAAATCAATCAGTGTCATGTATCCAAAACAATTCGAGTTGTTCTGTTCCTAACTGGTAATTTTGGTGTTGAGCTGAGCCTAGTATATTATCTTATACATAGTAGATACTCAGTAAATATTTCTTGGATTGAACTGATTTTTCATAGAGCTGAAATGGCAAGCAAAGTTAACTCTTGTCATGAATGTTCATTTTTTATTAGATTTACTTAAACTTAGGATCAGTAGGTAAAGAACTAAAGAATATGCCTTCTTCTGTACCAACCCTGTTATTCTTCCCTGCACACTTCCCCAAACCTCACTGTTCCACTCAGTCTTGCTCAAGACTTTGTACTGTCTTATCAGTGAACTTTCTCAGATGGCCTCTGTGCCTTTTGTCTCTCGGACCTAGATGATTAGGTGCGGTTGGGTTTTGCTTGATGTATGAGGTCAGGTTCCCTGGAAGGCGACTCTGAGAAGGAGATTTGCAAGCAGGAGGTTTACCGGGAATGCTCTTAGGGAGAGCAGTCATCAGGTAGTGAGGGACGCAAGACGGAGCGGAGGCAGGAGCTGAGCTGCGGTGCAGGTGCAGCCAAGGCTTCACTGACCTGACTGGGTTCTGCAGCTGGGAGGGCTGTTCAGAGTTGTCTGGGATCAAGGCAAGGGGGCCAGGCTTTTGTGCCCCCACCACTGGGTGTAGGCTGCTCCTGGAGATGGGGTATAACTTTGGGTGGAACAACTCCCCTTTGCCAAGGGCAATTTCCAGGCAGCAGCTGAGCTGTGAGTCTTCAGCAGCCAGTCCTTCTGGCAGCTGGGAACGAGTCCACCATCTCAAAGGGTGGCATCCCACAGCCCCCCTATGGTTGAGTTGGACAAGGTGAGGCAGGGGCAAGAGGGGTGAGGACAGATTCAAGGGCGTGGTTGTAGTGACAGACCCTAGATTCTAAAGAGGGATGTGGCAAGGGGCAGCGTAAGGGGGATTAATGGACTGTGGGCCTCAGTGGAGCACTGCAGGAAGGGAGTGCTGCCGCCAGCCCTGATCTCAGGAGGCGGGCGCCGGCCGTGGAGACCCTGGGGAGTTTCAGGGCTGCTAGTGACCCAGACAACTGTGTGGGGCTGGCAGGAAGCTGGTGGGGGGACAGCAGCATTGCAGATGAGCTGAGGGGATAGGTAAATCACCACAGCTTATGATTACAAACGTATCAAAATGCTTCTAAATCAAATGCTTTTTATTGTTCTTATTCATTTTTGGAAAAAAAGATCATACATGTAGGGAGGAAGATAATGCATATTGTTTTCTTTAAAACAAGATCACCAGATTAGTGAGATTCTAGGTCTTAAGATGAGAAGCTCTTTTCCACTTGGGGGCTGTGGTGGCTCTTTTCTTTTGGTGACTAAGGAGCTGCCGCTGCAGCCACCTCGGAACTCTCTCTGAGCTATAAACCAATCCGTGCAGACTCTGCTCTCTGCCCCGCTCAGTGCCCTTCTCCTTGGGAGGTGCGTCCCTAACCATGTGCACATGGCAGCGCCGTCCCTACTCCCTGGCCTGGCTGCTGCGGTGGCCAGATGTGTGACCTTCTCTCTGGGAGGGAGCGATCACCTCTTCTGCCTGCAGGCTTTTAGCTTTTCGTGTCATTCTATGAACCTTGTTTTGGCTTCCAGCTACCAGAAGAAAGCCCACTTTGATCCTGCTGGGCTTAGGGAGCACCATTAAAAGTCGGCAAGTGCTGTAAATTTCATTTTGGATGAAACAAAAGCTAATGGATGAAACCAAATACATGAAATTTATTCTAATTTTTGTTGATTTCTGAAACAAATTCTGCTCCTGGTTCATAGTTATATCGAGTGATCTAGATTCCCCTGGCCCCTGGTGTCTATTTCTGTCATTTTCATTTCCGGGTTTGACTTTAATTTCTTTTTCCTTTATTAAATTTTTTCATTATTTTGGGTGATAAACAAGCTTTTCTCCTTCTTTCTTCTTCCTCCTTTCAGTTTTATATCCTCATCTTTCTAGTTCCCTTCCCTGAACAATTCCCACCTTAGGCTTTAGCCCCATTTTCAAGGCTTCTTTGTCAAATTAGTCTTAGAATGCTGATGGAGTTTGAATGTGTTGTCCCCTCCAAAACTCATGTGGAAATCTGATCCCCAATATGGCAGTGCTGGGAGCTGTTTGAGTCATGGGGGCGGATCCCTCATGAATGGATTAATGCTCTCCCTGGAGGTGGGGGGATTAGTGAGTGAGTTCTCGCTGTTAGTTCCCGCGAGAGCTCGTTGTTTATAGGACCCTGGCACCTTCTCTCTCTCTCTCTCTCTCTCTCACTTCTCTCTCTTGCTTCCTCTCACCATGTGATCTGCTTGTACCCGCCGGCTGCCTGCCACTTTCCGCCATGAGTAGAAGCAGCCTGAGGCCCATGCCAGATGCAGCTGTCCCAGAATCATAAGCCAAATAAACCTCTGTTCTTTATAAATTACCCAGTCTTAGGTATTCTGTTATAGCAACACAAAACGGACTAATACAGAAAATTGGTACTGGTGGGGTGTGGCTATATAGATACCTGTAAATGTGGAAGCAGCTTTGGAACTGGGTGTTAGGCAAAGGTTAGAGGAGTTTGGAGGACTCAGAAGAAGACAAAAAGATGAGGGAAAGTTTGGAACATTTTAGAGATTGGTTAAATGGTTGTGACCAGAATGCTGATAGAAATGTGGACGGTAAAGGCAATGCAGATGATGAGGTCTCAGATAGAAATGAGGAGCTTATTGGGAACTGGATAAAAATCATCCTTGCTACACCATAGCAAGGAACTTGGCTGCATTGTGTCCGTGCCCTAGGATTTTGTGAAAGGTGGGGATTAAGAGTTGTGAACCAGAATGTTTGGTGGAAGAAATTTACAAGCTGCAAAGTATTAAGGAAGCTGCATGGTTACTTGCAACAGCTTATGCTGAGTTATGGCAGAAAAGGCATGATGTAAAGCCAGAATTTAAAAGGGAAGCAGAGCATAAAGATTTGGAAAATTTGCAGCTTGGCTATGTGGTAGAGAAGCAGAGAGCAGATAGACTGATTGCTAAAGACATTAGCTTGGCAATGAGGCAGCCAGATGCTAATAGCCAAGACCATGGGAGAAAGGCCCTGAAGGAATTTCAGAAGTCTGGAAGGGCACCCCTCCCATCACAGACCAGGAGGCCTACGAGGCCTAGGAGGCCCAAGTTGTTCCAGAGGACAGACCTGGGGCACCACTACCCTTGGGAACGTGCTCCCTGAATCCCGGCTGCTCTGGCTGGAGCAGCCCTTCCTCAAGTGGCCCCAAATGTGGTTCATGCAGTGGCTCTGGAGAGCACAAGCTAGAAACCTTGGTGGTGCCCACATTGTGTTAAGTCTGCAGGCTGGCAGGACATGGAGCAATGGAGGCATGGCAGCCTCCACCCAGATTCCAGAGATTGTATGGAAAAGCCTGGGGACCCAGGCAGAGACGTGCCACAGGGGTGGAGCCACTGCAGAGGCCATCTACTAGAGCAATGTGGAGCAGGAAAGTGGGGTCAGAGCCTCCACAGAAAGCCCCCACCAGGGAAATGTCTAGTGGAGCCAAGACAGCAGGGCTGCTGCCAGGACCCCAGAACTGCAGGGCCATTGGTGACGTGCAACGCAGGCCTGGAAAAGCTGCAGGCACCAGCACAGCCCAGTGCTCAGCAGAGCTGTGGGGCAGGGCTTCCCAAGGCTTTGGGAGCCCAGATGTGCCATTGTGCCCAGAATGCAGGACTTGGAGTCAAAGAAGATTATTTTGGAACTTTAAGTCTGCCCTGCTGGATTTTGAACTTGTTTGGGGCCTGTTTCTCCTTTCTCTGGCCTGTTCCTCCCTTTTGGAATGGGAATGTGTACCCAATGTCTGTTCTACCACTGTACCTTGGAAGTAGATAAATTTGGTTTTGTTTTTACCGATTCACAGCTGGAAGGAGTTTTGCCTTTGGTCTCAGATGAGACTTTGGACTTTGGGCTTTTAAATTGGTATTGGAACAAGCTAAGACTTTTGGGACTGTTGGGGTAGAAATACTGTATTTTGTATGTAAAAGGGACATGAATTTTGGGAGGCCAGAATGATGGAGTTTAGATTATTGTCCCCCTAAAACTCGTGTGGAAATCTGATCCCCAATGTGGCAGTGTTGGGAGCTGTTTGAGTCATGGGGGCGGATCCCTCATGAATGGATTAATGCTCTACCTGGAGGCTGTGGGTAATGAGTGAGTTCTCGCTCTATTAGTTCCCATGAGAGCTGGTTGTTTAAAGGACCCTGGCACCTCCCCTCTCTCTCTTGCTTCCTCTCTTGCCATGTGATCTGCTTGTACCCACTGCTGCTGCCACTTTCCACCATGAGTAGATGCAGCCTGAGGCCCATGCCAGATGCAGCTGTCCCAGAATCATAAGCTGAGTAAACCTCTTTTCTTTACAAATTACCTAGTCTCAGGTATTCTGTTATAGAAACACAAAAACATATGAGAAATGGCAGGGACAAGTAGATGTGTAGGCATGAGAAAAGAATGATGGCTGGGGATTTGAATGACTCTCAGGTCAACACACTTGCGGGTGACATCCTTCTCTTGTGCTTCAGTAACGTGTGCGACTACTGCGACACATCGGCTGTGTTGGTAACTTTGGCTAGGATGTGGAGACATTCAGCCCACTGTACTCTCCAGTCTTTAACACTGATAAAATATTTGGGATGAATACTCCACATTTAGACCTTTGTAACCATTGTATAAGCTATTAAAGAAAGAAGAAATGAAAGAGACTGTTCACGCAATGTCCAAAATGGTAATGAAATCTCATTAAACGTTAAAATTTTCCTAAGCTTTTTTTGAGATTTTGCTTTCATCTTCTTGCAAACTTCTATCAAGCTGTAAGACACCATAATTTGACCCAGTAATTCCACTTGTACAAGGGTATTTAGTGTTTGTGGCAACATTGTTTATGACGATAAAACATTTGAAACAAGAAAAATGGGAAATGTTGAAGTAAATTATGGCTAACCCTCTGATGAAACAGTACGCTACCATTTTAAAATGATCTGACCTTTAAAGATATGAGAAACCATAAGGTAAGAGAATAAAAGTTTATAAGCTATACACTACTTTTGTAATATCAAAGGAAAAAAAGACTAGAAAGCAAATAGCCCAGAGATTAAGAGTGATTTTTAATCAGTGCTATTGTAGGTGAATTTTATTTTCTTCCTTATACTTTTCATCATTTTCTAGTTTTTTTTTTTTGCAATTAACCTTTATTCACTTTATAATCAGATAAATGCTTTAAAATTTTAGTTGATTGAATAATTAGAAAAATACATATGCTCAAAACTCTACTTGCAAAATAAATCCTGGAGTTCTAGAGACAAAAGCTCATGGACAGAGCGTGGATGTGCTGTCAGGATCATCTGCTCTTGACAAGAACATAAAGACAGGGCTCCTTGTTTCCTGTGGCCGTTACGACCCTTCGCTCTTCACTCGAGAGAGGACCCAGGGCCAGGATTACTTCCTCCTTTCATGCATCCTCATCCTTGAAACTGCTCCCTTCTGCCCAGAGCTAATGATTCTGTCTTCATCCTCTCATTTCTCGTGGTATAGCAAATTATCACATTGTGTGATGACTTCTGGTCATCTACCATCGTCCTCCACAGAGATTCCCCACTTCTCCCTGCGTCCCCTCTATCTGTACAGAGCTGGCCAGAGTGTGTGTAGCACTAGGTGCCCAGATACTTGTCAGATATCTTAGTGCCTGTTTGTATACTGCACACATTCACGGAATGCTTGCAGGGGGAAGAGTCTGCGTGAGGGAAAGACCGTGTACGTGGATGGTGATCGTCATGGTTTTTCTTCAGATGACTTGTAACTTCCCACAGTGCCAAGATCAAATTACAAGCCTCTCACTAGGTCTTTCAAACTTTTCATGCATGACTCCTGTACCTTTGTAAAATTCTTTTGTTAGTGGAACTTTGGCTTCTTTTCTATGCTGCCTGCATTCACGATTGGACCGCTCTGCTCTCAAATTCATGGGAATTGATGGGAACACGAAGTTGAATTCATTCCATTTGGTTATCTCCATGTTGCAACCCTTTCCCTACAGGCTTCTTGATTTTTAAACTCTGTAAATGTACAGTCTTGTGTAAATGTACTTGTGGTAGACTGTGTATAGAGAGGTCCTCTCATGGTTTGATAAAGATGAACCAGGAACAGACTCAGATAATTAATATTAATGTTTACTTTGGTTGGGATTCCAAATTGCACAACAAATGTAATGCTTTCATTCTAGCATAGAAAATGTTAGCCCCTACAAAGAGCTTCTTCTAAATGGAATTTTATTGAAACTTTGAGAAAATTTTTAAATAAATGCAAGAGTATATTTCAGATGTAGTGAATCTTCTAGGAAGCAAATTAATAATTAAGGTAAATTAATTGATTTTCTGACTGAGAAAAGTAGAACGTTGTCTTAATCCATTTTGTGCCACTATAATGTACCTGAGACTGGGTAGTTAATGAAGAACAGAAATTTATTTCTCATAGTTCTGGAGGCTGGGAAGTTCAAGATCAAGGTGGCAGGAGGTTGGTGTCTGGCGAGGGCCTGGTCTCCATTTCCAAGATGGTGCCCTGAACACTGCATCCTCATGAGGTGGGGAACGCTGTTCCTCACACAGAAAGAGAAGCACAGAAAAGAACTAACCCGCTCCCCGAGCCCTTTTTACAGTGGCATTAATCCGCCTCATGACATAAACACCTTCCAAATGCTCCATCTCCCAACACTGCTGCACTGGGGTTTAAGTTTCCAACACCTGAATTTTGGGGGACTCATTCAGACCATAGCAAATGTTATACTCTCACTCCATATTAGACTATAATTAATTGACAATTAGTTTTTAGACTGTTTATTTCACAATATCCAATTCTCAAAATTAAAAAAAAGGAATTTTCTCTGGGCACATTTTTATCATGTAGTCTATTTTAATTAATTTGGGTAAATAAAAACACATACAAAAGTTTGAGAATTTTGTAATGTTCCTACAGAAAAACACTTGGCTCATGCAGTTTAAAATGCCTCTGCAGTTTTGGTCCAGCTAACCAATTACCTGAGAATATGCAGAAGCTAGTGAAATAAAACACGCCAACTAGAACAGACATGCTGACACGGGGGTTGGGTGTAAAATTCTACATAGTGCTTAGAATGCACCAAAGAGCCCTCATTTTCTTACATAAAAGGGTTGTAAACAAATAAAGCATGAGGCAATGTCAGGCTTGTGTTTCAGCCTGAGTCCAAAGAAATTATATTGTCTAACAATAAAGCTGAAGTTGCTTTGTTTAGTTTTAGTTTTTGAAAAGTCCACTATGTTTAAAAAATGAAGAATATGCTTTTCTTATTGCATGATCATTGTCCTAACAATTAGGCAGTGGCTGATTCTCTGGGGGTTTCCTTTCTGGAGGTCTTAGAGAAAGTGGACAGTTTTCTTGTCCAGCAATCTGAAACACAAATTGCGGTTCAGGTCAAACTTTCAGGGTAACTATTCTGTCTGTGACTTAAGGAAGAAGAGGGAGGTTAGAAAATACCACTTATTTTACACTTATGGCTCTTTTCATGTCTTCAACATTCTGATGAGCCAACAAGTTTCCAAAAGGGAGCTTTGACTTCAGCTCAAGACCCTTAGAACCCGCCACCTGGTCCATTTCCTGCACCCTGGGAAGGAAGACACAACGATCTGTTTTCATCTACAAACTTTAGTGTAAAACATCTTGCATGGGACTGTGCTCTCTAACTCATGAGAACGCAGCAGCCTGCATGTGGATGGACGTGACTGTCAAACTCGGCTCTGTTCCTGCACCCTGGGGTCTGGCTTGTTGCTCTGTGGCACAGTCGCGATGGTGGTGACAATGCGGAGGAGCTGCTTGCATTTGTTCCACAGCCAGGCAAAGCTACTGTGGGCTTAAAAATGCATGTGACCTGGCTGGGACTCTTGCCACTCTCCATCAGGGAGGAAGGTTGTCACGCCATTCTCTCTACCACCCGCAAATTTAGACTTTGGGGACCAGTGACTATTGAGCCTGCAGGTGTGGCCTTCCATAAGAAATGCCGCCGAGTCATCTCCCCATGGGCTGATCCAGGCTTCATCAGCACCTGAAATAATCATGTCTCTCACACTGTGGCCTGACCCAACCGTGGTTCACCATTAGAGCCAATAACAGAGCCAGATGCTTCCCAGAGCCTTCTGGCAGCCAGGTGGCTGTGACCGGAGGGGCTGAGCAAAGTTGTGGCCTGTTATTCTCGTGGCTGTGTTTGCAGGCTTTCCATAGAGATCGATGATGCATGCACGTCAGATAGACAGTTTATTTGCCTCTCTAGGTTTAGTTGAAAGTGAGCCTAAACAGCTCATTTTCTTCTCTTATTTTAGAGCACATGTACTTGATTCAACAACTACTTAGTCCTTACTATGCAATGTAAGACGTGGTGCTAGGTACTGAGTAGCACTTCATGATTTTTTTCCCTTAACTTATTAGAAATGGCTACTGAGTTTTATCAAATGTCTGTTTAGGAAGGTGACATTGTAATGTGCTTTTCCTACTCTAATTTGTTGGTATAATATATTACGTTGAGAGAGTTCCTTATGTTGAACCATCTTTGAATTTGGGGATATTCCATAGGGAGTCATGGTATGTATTTATTTTATAGACTGCTGGATTCTATTTGCAAATATTTTATTTAGAATTTCTGCATTCATATTAATTTGAAATTACTTTAGAATTTATACTCATAGTGAAATTCATATATAGGATTCATGTGTCTGTCTTTATCTGATTTTGGAAATATGGCTGTACTAGATTTGAGAATGAACTGAGAAGCTCTCCATCTTTTTCACTGGCCTAGAGTAGCAGAGCAATGATTGGTTTTCATAAATCATTGACTGAGCTTTAGCCTTTGTCTCTGCAAAGTGAGAATTACAGACTTTTCCCCCCTCCTTTCCAGAATTTCTATGAAGATCAATCATACATGGAAGTGTTTTCTAAATTCTAATATGCTATGTGCATATAAAAATAATAATCACTATTATTCTAAATCCATGGGTTGAATTTGTCCACATCTTTATATCTATATTGCCTTTAAATATCTATCTTTCATTCTTTCTCTATGTACTTTCCAGGTTTGGGAAATTGACTTGGAAAGTCACTAGAATTAAAAGGTCAGATTTCAGTCTTTGGCTCTGACATGTTTCTGACATGAAGTGTTTCCCCTATGTTTTCTTTTAGGAGTTTTTTGACCTTTGGTCTAATCACTGAATATTTTTAAGCCTCAATTTCTTTTTATTTATTTATTTATCATTGGAACATATCTGTTGGATACAGCATTGACTATCAATATCTCTGTGCAGTATGTGATGTTCAAATCAGGACAGTTAGTATGTTCAACCTGATACAATGCAGTTGACTTTCGTGGCCCTTTACCAATTCCTCCCTTATCCTACTGCCCTTCTCCCTTTCCCGCCTCCGCTAACTTCAGTTCTGTTTTCTTCTTTTGAAAGTTCAACATATTATTGTGATTGGTGTATTTTTCTTTTCGTCTTTATTTATTTATTTATTTATTTATAGCTCCCACTTATAAGTGAGGACATGTGGTATTTCTTTTTTTGTGTCTGACTTATTTCACTTAACATAACTTCCTTCAAGTTCATCTACATTGCTGCAAATGGCAGTATTTTGTTCTTTTTCAAGGCAGAGTGGTATTCCATTGTATAAATATACCACATTTTCCTTATCCAGTCATCCGTCAATGGACATTTAGGTTGGTTCCAACCCTTGGCTATTGTAAATAGATCTGCAATAAACACGGCAGTACAGGTATCCCTTCCACACAATGATTTCCATTTCTATGGGTATATACCAAGCAGTGGGATTGCTGGACCGTATGGCAGCTGTAGTTGTTTGAGGAACCTCCATACTGTTTTCCATAACGGCTGCACCAGTTTATAGTCCAACCAGCAGTGTAGGAGGGGGGGTCCCCTTTCTCTGCATACTCACCAGCATTTGTTATTCTCTTTCTTTTTGATGATAATCAGGCTAACTGGGGTGAGATGACATTTCAGTGTGGTTTTGACTTGCATTTCTCTGATGCTGAGTGATGTTGAGCATTTTTTCATGTGTATGTTGGCCATTCATACATCTTCCTTTGAGAAAACCCTACTCAGCTCTTTTGCCAATTTTTATGAGGATTATTTGGTTTTTTTACTGTTAAGTTTTTTGAGTTCCTTGTATATTCTGGATACTAATCCTTTGTCAGCTGCATAGTTTGCAAATATTTTCTCCAACAAAAGATTGCTTTTCTCTCTGTTGATTGCTTCTTTTGCTGTGTAGAAGCTTTTTAGTTTGATATAATCCCATTTAATTATATTTCCTTTTGTTGCCTGTGCTTTTGGGGTCATATTCATAAAGTCTTTGCCCAGTCCTACTTCCTGAAGTGTTTCCGCTATGTTTTCTTTTAGGAGTTTTATAGTTTCACACCTTATATTTAAGTCTTTAATCTGTTTTAGTTGATTTTGGTATATGATAAGAGATATGGGTCTAGTTTCATTCTTCTATATATGGATGTCCAGTTTTCCCGGCACCATTTATTGAAGAGGCAATCTTTTCCCCAGTGTATGTTCTTGGTGCCTTTGTCAAAAATCAGTTAGCTGTAAGTATGTGGGTTGATTTCTGTGTTCTGTGTTCTGTTCTTTAGGTCTGAGTGTCTGTTTTTATGACAGTACCATGCTGTTTTGGTTACTCTAGCTTTGTGATATAATTTGAAGTTAGGTAGTGTTATACCTCCAGCTTTTTTTTGGCTCAGGATTGCTTTGGCTATTTGGGGTCTTTTGTTGTTCCATATGAATGTTAGGATTGTTTCTTCTATTTCTGTGAAGAATGTCATTGGTATTTTGATGGGGATTGCATTGAATCTGTAGATCACTTTGGGTAGTATGGACATTTTCACAATGTTAATTCTTCCAATCCATGAACATGGAATTTCTTTACACCTTTTTGTTTCCTCTTTAATTCTTTAACAGTGATTTGTAGTTCTCACTGAAGAGATCTTTCACATTCCTGGTTAACTTTACTCTTAGGTATTTTATTTTTTTGTTGACTATTGTAAATAGGCTATATTTCTTGATTTCTTTTTCTGCTAGTTTGTTGTTGGAGTGTAAAATTGCTACTGATTTTTGTGTGTTGATTTTGTATCCTGCAACCTTACTGAAATCATTTATCAGCTCTAAGAGTTTTTTTGTAGAGTCTTTAGGGTTTTTTCTATATAGGATCGTGTCATCTGCAAACAGGGACAGTTTGACTTTGTCTTTTCCAATCTGGATGCCCCACATTTCTTTCTCTTGCCTGATTGTCCTGGCTAGAACTTCTAATACTATGTTAAGTAGGAGTGGTGAGAGTGGGCATCCTTTTCTTGTTCCTATTCTTAAGGGAAAAGCTTTCAACATTTCCCCATTCAAAATGATATTGGCAATGGGTTTATAGTCTTTGGCTTTTATTGTGTTGAGATACTTTCCTTCTATACCTAATTTCCTGAGAGTCTTTATCATGAAGGGATGTTGAATATTGTCAAATGCTTTTTCCATATCTATAGAGATGATCATATGTTTTTTGTCATTGACTTTGTTGATGTGATGTATCACATTTATTGACTTGCATATTTTGAACCAACCTTGCATACCTGGGATGAATTCCATTTGATCATGGTGTATAATTTTTTTGATATGTTTGCTGTATTCTATCTGCTAATATTTTTTTGAGGATTTTTGTGTCTATGTTCATCAAAGATATTGGGTTACAGTTTTCATTTTTTGCTGTATCTTTGGTTTTGATATCAAGGTGATGCTGTCCTCATAAAGTGAGTTTGGGAAAATGACCTCTATTTCAATTTTTTGGAATGGTTTGAAGATAATTGGTATTAATTTATCTTGAAAAGTTTGGTAGAATTCAGCAGTAAAGTCATCTGGTCTTGGGCTTTTCTTTGTTGGGAGGCTACTGATTATTCTTCAATAAGATCCTTCTTTAGATCTAATAGTATGTGCTGTATGTATCTGGGTGCTCCAGTGTTGGGTGCATATATATTTATGATTGTTATGTCTTCTTGCTGGACAGACCCCTTTATCATTATAGAGTGTCCTTGTTTGTCTCTTTTTATGGTTTTGGTTTAAAGTCTATTTTATTTGATATAAGAATAGCTACTCCTGGTCATTTTTGGTTTCAGTTTGCATGGTATCTTTTTCCAGCCCTTCTCTCTTAGTCTGTGTGAGGTGAGTCTCTTAAAGACAGCATATAGTTGGGTCTGGCTTTTAATCCAATCAATCAGCCTGTGTCTTTTGAGTGAGTAGTTTATCCATTTACATTAAGAGTTATTATTGAAAGGTGATTACTTACTCATGGTATTTTATTGATTCTTGTTTGAATATTTTAAATATGTTGTGTTCCTTTCATTGTTTGTCTTCTGTGTTTGTCGTTTTTTTGAAGTGGTCAGATAAGGTTTCTTCTTCTTCCTCATTTATATTTTTGTTACTAGTGGTGTTTTTTCTTTCTTGTGCATTTGTGGCAATAATTATTGTTTTTTAGATTCCAGATGCAGTATTCCCTTGAGGATTTGTTGTAGGGCTGGTCGTGTGGTGGTGAACTCCTGTGGTTTTTGTTTGTCTAGGAAATATACTATTTCTCCCTCATTTTTAAAGGATAGCCTTGCTGGGTATAGTATTGTTGGCTAGCAGTTATTTTCTTTTAGCATTTTTAACTTATTATTCCATTCTCTTCTGGCCTTTGGGGTTTCTGTTGAGAAGTCTGATGTTAGTCTGATGGGAGCTCCCTTATAGGCGACTTGATGCTTTTCTCTTGCTGCTTTTAAGATTCTCTCTCTGTCTTTGAGCTTTGCCAATTTGACTGTAATGTGTCTTGGACAGGACCTTTTTGGATTGAATCTGTTTGGGGATCTTTGAGCCTCCTGGATCTGAAGGTTTGTATCTCTCCCTATACCTAGGAGATTTTAGCTGTTATTTCATTGAATATATTTTCAATGCCTTTTCCTTTCTCCTCCCCTTCTGGAACACACATGATTTGGATGTTTGTGAGCTTCAGGTTTTCTGCTAGCTGTCTTAAATTTTCTTCATTTTTTAAAAAATTCTTTTTTCTTTGTTTTGTCTGCCTGGGTTATTTTGAAAAAGCCATCTTCAAGATCAGAAATTCTTTTTTTTTTTTCTGCTTGCTTTAGCCTGCTGTTTAAGCTCTCAGTTGTGTTTTTTATTTCATTGAATGACTCCTTCATCTCCAGGAGCTCTGCTACATTCTTTTTTAAGGCATTAATCTCTTTGTAAATTTCCTCTTTCCGATCCTGGATACTTTTTCTCACTTTGCTGTGTTGTCTGGCTGAGTCTTCTTGTATCTCATTTTCATTCTCTTGAGACTTATTATATTCTTTTGGTGGTGTCATATTTTCCTGTTTTTTCATATTTCTAGTATGTCTACATTGGCGTCTAGTCATCTGGTACAGCAGTTGCTTTTTCTAGTACTCTGGAGTGGGCTTTGAGGAGAGGGGGTTCCTCTTGTAGATGTGTTGTATAATGACTGTTGAGTTGGGTGTTTTAGTTGGTTCCAGGTAGATGCAGTGGTGTAGACTCCATGTGGGTACTTCAGCTGAATTTAGTGTTGAAATTGTGTGTGAGTGCTTCCATGGCCTAGTCCCTGGGGCACTAAGTAATTCCTTGCTGAGGCTGATGACACTATGTTGGTTTATCCAAGACGTTAGCAAGCTCTCAAATTCTTGGGGGAAGAACTTTGGTGCCCTGTCACTCTTTGGCTATAGTGCATGAATTTGGGCAGGCCTGTCGGCTCACTGGCCAGCTCCCCCTGACCCTGATGGGTGCACTGGAGTATATTGGTGCTCCTCTGTTTGAATGGGTGACCCAGGGTAGGTTTTCTCTTTCTTCTTTCCTACAAAAAGAAGTTCCTCCTGGGACCTTGCTTCCCCCGGTTGAGGGATGGGTTGGTGGTAATCGGGAATTTTCTTCCTTACTCTGTTTGAGTATACTGGGTTTCTGTACTCTCAGGGCATTCAGCATGTGTCTCTCCCCAGATGAATGCAGGCCTGCAGGCTGCAAATGTACCCTCCATCCCAAGGTGTGCTACTCTGTATGGCAGCGGAATCCTCCCTGTGGGTTGGGTCCCTGGGTCATGGGTCTGTGCTCACTCACCTCTTTCCCTGGGCTCCACTGGTGACTCTCCTTCTGTCTATGTCAACGAATAGTCAGCAGGCTGCCTATGACGTTGTGGTGGCTGCTGGCATAGCAGTGAGATGCCCTTGCAGTGGCAGGTGCTGTGGCAGTGGCTGTCGCGGACCACTTGTCCTGCACCGGTGTCTGCAGCAGTGGTAGGGAGTGCTGTTACTGGTGAGGTGATGAGCATGTTGGTGCTGTTAGTCAGGGGGCTGGCTGGAAGGGTGGGGCCCCTTCCCAGGAGCTGGCGAGGCAGCTGGGCACGCTGATGCTGTCAGTCAGGGGCAAGCCTCAATTTTTTTCTATGAAATGGGGACAATAGAACCTACGTCATGGGGTCAGTGTGTGGATGAAATATTTTGACCATTGTTTAAAATATACTTGTAAGAAGCATGGCTTGGTGCCTGACACAAAGGATGCCTGAAATATATGCTAATTATTATTATTGTTAATAAAAATATGCTTTGGGGAATTCTTTGGGAGAGTTCTCATGAGTACATTAGACTGTTAGACTTACTAAGAAGCTTATTAATATCCTGTCTACTATAGGTGAAAAGGATTTCAATTCAACTTTTCTGGTATACACTAAATATCTATTTTTAAAGTAAATTTGCAGCTTAGCTACTACAAGTTGTGTGATCCCTTAGACATTTGGGGAAGAATTTGACAATTTTTCCATATTTTGGTGTTCTGGAATTTGAAATGCAAAGGGACATCCTTGGAACTGTCATTACATTTGGACAGCATTCCAAACTATGCATTTTTGTTGAAAGAAGGGGAAAAAAATCTTGAAAACTTTTTCCTCTGCTATGCAGCCTTCCTGCTAATCAGTCTTGACTGATTTGTTTTTTGACCCAGATGCCTCCAAAGCAGGCCCCAAAGTGATAGATGTGCAAGTAATCCAGGGAAAGTTGTTCTTTCCCCAAATCAATCCTGCTCCTAACTCTAGAGGGCACGATCTGAACTCATCTCATGCCATGGTAAGTTGGTTTTCCAGAGGGAAATTTGGAAGGGGAATTTATTCTTATTCCCAAAATAAGTCCAAGGACGTGTTGTACTGTTTCCACGTGCTGTGCCATCTGAGAAGCTGACTGCACAGCACGAGCTCAACCTGTGAGATGTGCTTTCTTAGTCTTACCTTAGGCTTAGCGTTGTGGTTATTCCCTCGCTTGTAACAAGGCGCCGGTGTTCTGAGCTGCAGCCTCAACTGTGAGCCTTGTTTTTGTTCATTCACCGGAGTGGAAAATCATAGGGTTTGTGTAATTAGCAGTCTAGAAAAATATCAACAAACAGATGTGTCTTCTGTAGCCAGAAACCTTTGAGCTTGGAGACCCACTGAGAAGTAAGGGACACCTCAGGGGACGTCTGTACAGAAATGCTTGACTGTGCAACAGTTCATGGGCACAGAGGCAGTGGCAGCCACATAATTGCTGTTTTTCTCCAATATCCTAGTAAAGTCAGGAAGACTATTTTAAGGTGGCTATATGACCCACCACATGATGGATTTATCTGCATGGTTTGCATCAAAAGCGTCTAAAATATTTACACTTTTGACCTGTGACAAAGCCGTCTCTTATAACTCTCCCCTACCTTCGTGTCTGTCTTAATTTGGAAAGTTTTGAGGGATTTTGCTGTTCACTTGGAAGCCATAAGAAAGATCTTAAGTGTGCAAACACTCTATGAACGTCACTTAAAGCCAGTGGTGTGCTGGAGCCAGCTTGTACCATCTCACACCAGCTTGTAAGGGCTGACTGTACGTCTCCTCCCAAACTCATGGTCAGTGTCACCAAGTTGGAAGCTTCAAAGCAGCGGTGGTGGGAGTGTTTACACCATGGGAATCAGCAGGTGCTACCCATCTGCCCCCAGAGAGGTCGTCATCAAATGCTTCCCAGCCCTCTGCCTTGTGTCACTGTTTTTCACTATTTGACCAATTGACCTACTTCTTGGACTCCGCAACCTAAGAAGATGGCTTCTCTGACATGCCGCCCTTGGAAAGGAGATGAGTTTGATGTCTAAAGTGGATATTTGACTTCCTGCCTCCGTTTACCCTTCGTGGAGTAACTGGACTCCAATTTCCGTCCTCTGCTTGTGCATTTCGCTCATTCACCACGGCCAAGAGCTTTGGGGAGGGTCCACTCCTGGTTGAGTCGCAACATGTCACTTGGGCCCAAGCCCAGCAGAGCATTGTCTCCTCCCGGCAGCTGATCACCTGGCCCCGAGGAGCTCATGGGACTTGTGCTGCAGTTCTGTAAGAGAGACATTTTACTCTTCCTACAGAAACTGAGTTGCAAAGATGCAAGACTCTGGGGTTGCTGCTGCCATCTTGCTACACCAATGGCACAGGCAGCAAGAAGAAAAGCAGCCTGCAGAAGTGGGATTGGAGGTGGAGGGTCACGCCTGGCTCCTGGCAGCATTGTCCCTCCTCTGACGTACTGCCTGAAGCCCACTCCTCCACTGACTTTTTAATTATGTGGTGCGATATATTTCCTTTTTACTTAGTCATTCACGGCTGGGTTTTCCACCACTACAATCCACAGAATCTTCTCTTGTATAATAGGGAATTAGCCAAACAACTTTTTCATGATATCATAAAGAATATTATATTAACCCTGCTGCTAGTTTAAGGAAATAAACACTAGGTTTCCATAACCTGGGATGACATAGTCTACTTCATCCATTTTAAAAGGGGCTAAATGTTATTCTTAGATAATATCATTTATTCATAAATATCTGTTACTCCTAATTCTAATACAAATGGAAAAGCCTGGAGAAAATTAAATTATGAACTCTTCATTTAATTTGCTGCCTTAATCTTCAGAAACAGGATGTGGTTCCAAGGAAGAAAGAACATTTGGACAATCCTACAATTCATCCGTGGTGGCCACACAATGACAAGCACTCTTGTGAGGTTTGAACAGATCCCTGTAAGCCAAGGAAGAACATGGTCTTTCTGCCATTGTCCAGATCTGTGTGCCATTGAGCCTCATGGGGAAAACACCCTTCTTTCATCTACAGAGGACACTGTGTTAGTAACCACAGTGCCGTTCCCTACATTCTCATCACTGGGCAAGAAAGATAAGTGTAATCCACTTGGATTCATGCCCTTTCCCAAATCCCAGATTTGCCAGCATGTACTATGGCCTTGTATAGTCCTTGGAACATGACAGGTTCTCAGTAAAAGTCAATAAACATACCAAATGGATAACTGACCAGAGAATAAGTAAACCACCTGATATAGTGAGGCACTGGGGTGCAAAAATAATGCACTTATATTAGCTAGCCTACTTAGGTGCATTCTGTGAAATGTTATTATTAATAAATACTTGTTTTAGCTTTTAAAGAATTAAGGGTGTGTTAGACACAGACTCTTTCTTTCATTGAACATTTTATTTTGTCTAAGTAGACCTAGGAATCTATAATTAACAATGATTTACTGCATGTTACCAATGACTAGAAGAGAGGGGATCAGATGCACATCACAAAAGAATTATTAAGTTTTGCAATGAATGAACATGCTAATTACCCTAAATAGATCATCTCACATTGTATACATGTACTCAGATATAACTCTGAACCCCATAAATATGTACAATCAATATGTTTCAATAAAAATTTTTAAAAAATAAAAAAGGTTTTCAAATGTACCAGGTACTTTTATTCATCACCATTTGATTGAAATTGTAATTTTGCTTATTTCCATTTTCATTAATGTTCTTAACTCTCTCTTGGTGAAACAGATGCATTTAGTGTTTCCCCTCCTACTCCAAGGCTCACTTGCGCCTGCACGGCAGGGGCTGCTGATTTAGAGAGGAGCTGGCGAGTTCATCTGGTTCAAATCACAGCAATCACAGCGCCCATGTGGTCAGGTAGTGAGTTTAAACCTGAATGAGACAAGAAGTTTCATAAAGAGAAAAATTTAAAATGTCACTGTAGGAGAGTCAGCCACAGAAAGCAGCCCCAAACCTGGCTGCCCAACTGGCAAGTCTATTTGTTCCGTCACAAATAAGACAATATCATCCAAACCCGTTGTCAGATCCTCCTGATGAGGCTCTGGAATGGCATCTGAAATTGCAGAGTGGACACATTCTGTGTTGCAAGAACCCCCCAGTGAAGCCCAAACTAATGAAACAGGTCCTTCACGCTTCCTTTAATTATATCACGAGCCTGTTCCACTAGACCTTTATGTTTCTGTCTTTACACTAGAAGACCCACAAAGTCCTTGGAATCCAAAAGTATTCGGTGGCCTCCAGATGAAGCAGTTATTACAGAACAGCAACATCATCAACAATTCAAGAGCAATTTAGGTCAGAGGTTCTCAAACTTTCTCAGTTCACAGCTACCTTATTCCCAGTGATGTTTTCTGTGGTCCTCTAGGCCAAAAGTTTCATTTATGAAGTAAGTCCAAACACTCTAAGAATATGTGTGTAGCAACTTAGTAGCTGTTTGGAAAAATAGAACATAAATGGAAAGAAAAAGTCATATTTTATTTCATTTTTTAATGAGCACGATCAGTAACATGATGTGTGTGTGCCTGTTGGCACTGCATGACATCTCAGATCTTGGGATCAGGTGGCCATGACCCTGGCATTTCCTCGTACACACTGGTTTTCACGCAGTACTGGCCTTTTCTCCCAGAAACCACTGAAAACCCACGTTAGCAAAGATATGACATCAGCAAAAGGAATGTAGTACAATTTGATGTTGAAACTATAAACTCCTTTTCGCTACTAGTTTATTCAGTGTCTGACAGATGTTAAATAGTCCTGCATTTCTTTAAAAAACTTGAAATATTCTGTCCTATTTTTGGATGTTCCTGACAGCACCCCTGAGTAACTTGACACACAGTTTGAGAACCACGGTGTAAGCACGATTAATAAACACCTTTGGCTCATCCTTAAAAGTGACAATTTTTATCATCCTTAAGTAGTTGTTTTGAAAATTGTGCTTCGTTGTGTTTTTTTTTTTGAAGTGCACATGTTTTGATCAGCTGTAATACTAGGTTCGCAAAGAGTCTCTAAACTATTGGTAAGCAGGGTCAAGACAAGTAGTCATCTGTCTGCTATAGTTTTGAGGACAACATCCTGAAAACTATATTTCAGCAGAAATGGGTTAACTTTTGTCATTAATGTTCGTGCTTTTCATAGAAGACTGTGTAGGAAAGTTGTCGAACTGGTAATTGAGCCAGATGGATGAGGGAGTTTGAGTCGATGGAGAAAGGCAGCAGTAAGATGTGGGAAGAACCAACTTTAAATAAGACCCAACTCGCCAATAATCTCTCCCGGGAGGCTTCCTGCTCCCTCCCACGGAGGAGCCACCCCGTGTCTACCTGTGTCACACCGTCTACCACACTGTCCTGTGACTGTCGGCTCACCAACAGCCCACCTGCCCACCAGGAGTCCCTTGTCATTTCGGTGTAAGTTGGCCTCTCTTCTTCTATGACAGTGACAGATATTGCTGCCTGCTCCCGGTACATGCTCTCCTTTGTTCTTTCTGGTAACGGGACACCCTAAGACTAAGCTGAGCACACAGCGACCTAGCTAGGGAGTTTGTTTTCCAGATTTCTTGGCTCTAGGTGTGATCATAGACCAAGGCGGGGCCGACGGAATGCGAGTGGAGGTGATGTGTCTCCTTAAGGACAAAGTCTCTTTCCCTAGATTTCCTCTAGGAGCTGTCACCAGCCATGCAGACAAGGCTACCTGAAGCAGCTGCCTTGGTCCCCCACTAAACCACATGACAAGGATGGCAGAGATGTTCGTGGACTGTTTGTGAAAGAGAAATAATGCCATTGTACTCGAGATCTTTTGTGACAGCCGCTTCACCTGTTCTGTAACTGTCACAGGTACTTAGAGTCAAGACAGCAGAACCGAGGGTGACGTACCTTTCTCTTCTCCACGCATCCTTATTTACATAACTATGCTGCTGTTGAGGGGGGCTGAGATCACATAGTTTATTTCTTGTTATTGCCAAGGAACATATGCTATAGTTTATAGATTTGAGTTTCCAAGGCTGTTCCATTCTTCTTGGGGGTGGGAAATGATGATAAGTTGTCAAATAATTTTTCTGCTTAGATAAGTGTAAGTTGGCAAATAGTAACACACAGCTGCCACCCCCCTCTCCTGAACACCATGCAGACATGACTCACCCAACACGCCACTCTTCTCCCCAGCTTGGATAGACCATAGTAATCTTTCTTAAATAAAATGCCAGGCAGCCACTACTTATCTATTGGAGTTGATTCAAAATATGACTCCCATTTGCCATCTTGGAGCTAGAATTCCCACAGAAATATTTAATATATCAAGTAAAACATCAAGCTTTCCACTAGCATATAAAGAATTCTGTCACTTCCGTATACACAGCATAGGCTATAATCAAATACGGATCAGGTTATAACTGAACATGGAGAGAGCTTTTTCTAGTCTTTACCCTTCGTGTTTTAAAGGAAAGAAACGTATCGCACCACTTTTCTTCATGGTTGAAGACCCTGAGTCTGGATTTTCTCTTCACTGTGGCTGTCTGCTGTCTTGCAATTGTTTTCCTGCTCTCTCTCCCTCTGGGATAGGGGTCTCCCCGCAGAGAGTAGAATACCATCACCACATTTGTGTCCTTGGAGCCCAGCGCCGACCTGGTTACACTGAGCCTCCGTGTCAGTCAGCGAAGGCCCCATTACACTAGAATAACAAATCTTGTGGCCTAATGCACCGACTTTGTTCCTGGCTGAGAGGCTGTCCTCATGGAATTACCTCAGGGACAGAGGCGCTGTCCTGTCATGTGCTTCCAGAATGTCAATGCGGAGAGCAGGGAATGCGGTGAGTCACACCCGAGCCCTCAGAGCTTTCACATCTGATTGGCCAAAGCAAATCACGTGAGCCACCCAACTTCAAAGAGGGCAGGGACTTCAAACCTACCCTGGGCCCAGCAAGAGAGCAGAAGCAGACGCTGGTGCGGAGTCTGACAATCCCCACGGTGGCCAGGCCTCACAGCGTCCAGACGTTAGATGCAGTGGAGTCTGTCTCCTTGATGTATCCGCTGAGCGGGAGCCTCAGACCAGCCACGCTCCCCACTTCCTGCAGCTTGAACGGAGCCCGAACAGGCAGACATGCAGGCCAGACAGCACGCCTTCAGCTCAGCAGTGTGAATCCGCATCATTACCTTTGTTTCCCCAGTCAGAAGGCAGTAACTTTCTCTCTTCAAAAGAAAGTTTCTATCCATCAAGTGTCAGAAAAACTTGAAATTTGCACAAGGGCTTATAGTTACTCATAAAACACTTATGCAGTATGTCCCCGTGACCGTTCCAGATGAACTTATTCCCAACGAAGGCATGCCCCTTCCTCTTACGAAAACCTAAATGGACTTTACTTTTAAGAACGTATTCAGACTGACATAATCAAGTTTTATTCACTAAACTTTAAACGTTAAATATTCACTGAAGAGACAATGTACTTTTTCTCACATGCGGCAGCACCAAGCATAGCACATACAGGTGCCCAATAAATATTTGCTGCCAGATTGGTTTTCCCTCCAACTTTCTCCAAGAAACAATTTTCCAGAGCAGTCTAAACATCTTCTGAGCCTAAATTTTAAAAAATAATAGTCCTGAAAATTAGAAGAAATTCGGTCAGATCTTTGGAGTCAATTATAAACTCCCTCCTTTTTTCTTTCTCTATTTGCCAGGAAGACATTCTTTCCTGAGAATTAAGTAAAGACTTAATCCTATAGTACTTTCAAAAGATCGAAGGATAGACAAGCACACACTCCCCTCAGCATGCAAGGCCTCAGAATAGAGGCGCCAGCCAGGACTATCCCCAAGTGGTAAGGAGCTTGGAGACAGGGATGGTAGGAGAGGACAGAGGAAGGAAGAGATGGATGGAAGAGATGCCGCGTCCATCTCTTAGGGGTGTGTTGCTTCCGGTGCCCAGCCCCGGTGGCTAGGTGCAGTAGTACAGGTTGTTCACTGCATTGGTGCACTCTGCCGAAAGGGAGAGGAGGCGGAATTTAAGCCTGCATTCAGCTCTCTGAGCTGTGCATCTCGGTGCCAGGCTAACTCTGCTGGCAGGAAGAAAAGGCAGTTTTCTAAATTATAAAAATGCATTATTAAGCAGTGACCTTGAGTGCACACTCTCCACCCACAGATTTCTGCTTTTAAATGATCCCTCGCCATGGTTTTCATCACTATTTAAAAAAAATTCATACCATGCTTATTAAAAGTAATGTTTATTACATGGCTTTAACACCATAAAAGCAACACATAATCTTTAAAGTGTGTTGTGGTGGAATGAGCTTGGGTTTTGGAGTAGAATAGATATTGCTTCAAATCTTGGCTCTCTCATTTACTAGTTTGTCATCGTGATCAAGTTGGCTGATCTCCCTGTACCTCAGTTTTCATACTGTAAAGCAGGAATAAAACTCTGAGACACAATATGTACACAGAGTCTATGATGTGCCTGGCATACAGGTACTCAATAAACAGAAGCTATTATTATATAAAATCTGGAAATAGTAAGAAGATGGAGGGGGTGGGAAGCAAGGATTATCTTAATCTTGTTGTTTGCATATAGTTGAGATCATAGTGTGTGAGTTGGCAATGTTCCCATCATCACCACCACCACCACCACTGCCATCACCATGGCCACAACCACAACCACTACCACCACCACCACTGCCATCACCACCACCACCACCACCGCCAATCACCATGGCCACAACCACAACCACTACCACCACCACCACTGCCATCACCACCACCACCATCACCATCACCACCATAATCACCACCATCACCATCATCATCACCAACACCATCACCATCACCACCGCCACCACCATCATCATCACCACCGCCACCATCATCATCACCACCACCATCACCACCACCATCACCATTACTGCCATCACCACTGCCACCACCATAAATACCACCATCATCACTGTCATCACTACCACCACCACAATCACCATAACCATCACCACCACCACCATTACCATTACCATCACCACCACCACCACCACCATCATCACCATCACCACCACCATCACCATCACCACCACCAACACCATCACCACCATCACCACCACTACCACCACCATCACCAACACCACCACCACTATCATCATCACCATCATCACCATCATCACCATCATCATCACCACCATCATCACCATCACCATCACCACCACCATCATCATCACCCACCACCATCACCACCATCTGGTAACCTGCTAGAAGTGGAATTCCTTGGGCCCCACCCAGACACCTGTGTGGCTTCAGGTGCTTCTGATGTTTCCTAAAGTTGGAGAACCACTTACGCAGGCTAACTCTGCATTCCGCTTTTGATCATTTTATTGTTTTATTTCTGGCAAAACAGGTGAGTTTTGAAAATGCACTTATATCAGAAAAAGTCAGATGATATAGAATGTGTAAAAGATCTTTTCTTCTAACTTTTCTTCAGAGATGATTCTCTTTTTGTCATCAACTTAGGGATTAAAACCCAAGATGCCAAAGCAATTCTAGAGCTTCTTGTTCTTGTAAATGATTGATTTTAAAATTCAGGTAGAGTATCAGGTTGACTGGTTAAACAGTGGTAAACATTCAGCTAACTGATAACTTGTTTGGTGTCTACCATGCTGAACTACTGGTTTCAGTTAACATGTGGCTGAACTGAAGAGCAGTTGCAGCCAAAGCCTAAGGAGGGCCCTGAGGGAAAGAATTCTGGAATCTTCAGCTATTCTAATATATGTGGAAGTCCTTGACAATGAGGAAGCAGTTGGGATTCCATTCAACCACTCAGTCAGTAGGCATCTATTTTATGTCCTAGAGGTTGTCCTAAGCATTGAGGATCAAAAGTCATATCTTTAAGCTTAAGGAGCTCATGGCTAAGTGGCCCAGAAGGTCATGTCACAGTTTCATCATGAATACAGAGCTGTGGTAACAGAGGAGGAGGCAACTAACTGTCTATGTGCAAGTGGTGCTGGGGAGGGTTGTTACTATAAAAATACCACAGAGGGCTGCTTCGATCTCCTCCACTTTTACACAGTTCTCTGTGGATCACAAACACCTGTCATTGACAACTACTAATTAAAGTCGACAGCCGCGCACGGCTTCATTCCCCTCCTGGAAACACTGAAACACAGCCCGCAGCATCCCTGTAAAAATGGAGACATCATGTGCGAGATAACGGAAGCAGGGCTGTAGCCACGGATGTTTTTCTTGGAAAGAGCTCCCACTTGGATGGCAGGGGTGGGGGAGGTGGAATTCCAGAAGACACATTTTCCAAAGCCAACGTGTAGGTCAGGAAAGTGGAGACAGACCGTGTTTGCTTGTCCTCATGTTGCCATTTCTGGGTGGCAGCCCCTTCCCCGTCAGTGGACAACAAGCCCATGTTCTCCCATACAGCGTGTTGCCGCCTTGCTTTTCTCACTAGACCAGAAAGGCCTTGGACAAAGGCCCAGAGCTGGCAGCAGAACCTTTGTAGAAGTGATCCGTCCAGGAAGTCAAAATACACATGTGTACGCAGCGTTCGTACAGTCACATCACTGATGTGATCTGCATGAGTGGCTCCATTTGGGAAAGAGTAGAGAGGAAGTAGCTCCTTTCAGGTTCCACGTGTGGAAAGAAACATGTTCAACTTCATGTGCAGCAGAACCTGCTCTTCTTCCTCAGTGTGTAGCATGGAGGCATCAGACACTCATGAGACACTCCCAGCAGAGAGCAGAGAAGCGATAGAGCGAGCATGAAAATAGAGCTCACTCAGTTTACACAATTATTCATAAAGTAGCTTATGAAGATGGAGATCGCACTTAATTGAGCAGAACCATGTAAATGTCATATGTAAATTTCAGTAACTATGTCAGACTAGAGCAAAGAGTAGAGTCTGTTGATCAAAATTGGTATGGACACAATTAGCAAAGTATCTCTCCCTGGGCAGTCTGACTGTCCATTCAAAAGACCAACTCCCTGGGTGGTTCTTCTGTCACAATAGCTACTGAACACATAAATCAAGTCTTCCTGCTACTGCAGTTACTCTCCAGAAATATCACGGTAAAGGAATCACGAGCGAATGTTCCCCACCACACATGCTTGTGCACGTACGCACACACATGCACGGGCCTACACGTGACATGCATGCACGCACTGGTACACGCACACACACTCGCACACTCGCACTGCTTGTTTTTTTCCAAAAGTGGATTCCTGGTAATGAAGTAGGTGGCAGAAAGAGTAGATGGCTTTTCATAAGCCAGATGGAGTTTGCAATTTCTAAACATGAAAATTTGAACCAGAAATTACAGAGAAAAATGGAGATGGAACGTCCCTCGCCATCCCTTTTACAGAATGTCTTCGTTTTCTCCCCTTCAGCCTCCTGAAGCTGAGAATCACTCTTCCAAACCTTTCTACGGTTGACCCTCTGCGGGGGTGGCCATGTCCCAGTGGGTGTGCTCTGGGGAGTTGTTTTACTCATCCTGGTTCTAAGCCACTCACTTAGAGAGCAGGGGCCCTGGACGCAGACATTCCTAGTAGGTGAGGATGAATGTAGGTCCGTAGCCAGAACTCATGGTGTGCCATCCCACTTGGCCATTCTTGCTGAGGGAGCTTGGATTTCTCCAGAAGTCTGACTGATGCCCACCCAACTTTATTTTTATACTTTTCCACTAAATAATTGCAAGCTGTTTATAACAAATTCCTCTTGCTCAATCTTTGCATGAGACCATAAGAGCAAGCAGCATAAAGGCCCTCCGTAGACATGTTTCACATTACCAAGTGATTTAGGGCTCCATGAAGGATGCGAAGTATGCAAAGTAGCTCTGCTCTTGGGGTGGAAAAGATTATGATTAGGTCTTCCGTATTGTCATGAAGTGTGCTTGCTGTACCCAAAGGGAGCCATGGCCCCACAGAAGCCAACGGGCCCAGGGGAGGTGTGTGTCCCCAGCACAGAGAACACACCACCCCCTGCCACCACCTCAGCTTCCTCTGCCCCCCAGTTCTGGGCAACCAGGCAGCATTGCATACCTCCTTCTGTACCAATTCCTTAAGCATTAGGTCCCCAGTCAGGAGAATATGCCATCAAATGGCCTCAGACTCCTGAGGGAGGAAAGGCTTCCTTTACGTGACACCCCTGGGGTAGGCACTTTACACCCTTCATCTCATTTAAATATTCCCAAGAACTCTGCTACTTGGATACCATCAATCCCATTTTATAAAAAAGAAAAGTGGCTCAAAATGGCAAGATTTAGCCACCAGGAAGGAAGAGAAACTAGGATTCCAACCCAGGTTTTCCTGATTCCAAAGCCTCTGCTCGGATCCACCAGGAAGACTCACTCACTGTCCTCAAGTCCTTTTGGTGTCTCTTGCTCCTGAACCTGACACACGGCGGACCCTTAATAAATACTTCTTAGAACCAAGACTTTTAAAAATTGGAAATGAGTAAGGAAGGTTGGTGGGATAGACTCACGAAGCCAGACTTGACCTATCGGTCACCCTCATCAAGAAAGTCATGCACGCCAGGAACCTGCAGTGAAGTCGTAAGTGCAGTGAAGGCTTTCACATCAAAGCTTCTTTGTCTCCTGATTAGGTTGAGATATTTTTAAATGCAGTTTAAAAAGCACAGTGCTACAGTCTAAATCAGATCAGTCCTCTGAGAACTAATACACCCTTCCACAGGGGGTATTAACACACCCAGGAGGCGCCCGCATCACGGCACCTGCTGCGACTGTCTTCAAAGATCTTGTCACTGTCTGAAACGATCTTGTTTGATCACTTATTTTCTTGCTCCCAAAAGTCCTCTGCCTCTATACTCAGTGCCCAGCACTGGGGCAGCCCACTGTCCTACTGTACATATTGACTGAGACAGAGGCTGCATCAGAGAGAAGATGCCGTGTCCACGCTCGGAGGAGGTGCAGCCTGTCACAGAACGGCCGCTGCCCTTGGGCCAGGACACCTAGATCTGCCCGCATCCCATGGGAATGTCAGCGGCATTCAAAGTGATCAAGCCTGTATCACTTTGGGACGAATGTTAGCATCTTCCCTCTCCTGTTGGCCATTTTTATTGCCAATGCAGATTCCAAAAAGCAGACAAAATCCTATAAGCCTCTCCTGTCCTGCCTTCCAGTCGCCATGTCTTCAGTTTCTTAACAGTGCGTAATAAATGAAAGAGAGAAGTCATGTTTATGAGCCGGAGAACAAAGCCCTCTCGCTCTTACTTTTCACTGAGTATGTCTGCTGTGCACCTGCTGTGTGCCAGGCTCTGTGCCAGGAGCTGGGAATACAGCTTTCAGCAACATCAGCCTTTCTGCTCTGACGGTGCTTACATTCTAGTGACAGGAGACAGATAATAAACAAAAGTAAAGATAACATGTGACAGGAAGCAATGAGAAGAAAAACATGAGCAGAGGAAGGAGACTGAGAGGACTACTGAGGGGGTGAGAGCTATTTTATCTGAGGGGTTGGGAAAATACCCTGTGCAGTGGGTGTTCCGGATAGTCCGGGCACACCCAGGATTCTGATGGGAATCTGAGCTGTGCTCAGGCCTAGGATCCAGATAAGTTTGGGGGGACTTGAGGACATGCTCATGGCAGAAAGAGCTGAGGGCCCAGGTTTGGCTCACACACAATGGGCAAGTGGCAAGGAGGGTGGACATGCATCACAGTGTCAATCGCTTGGGTTGTCCCCAGGCCCAGCCCCTGGACCACACTGAGTCCTGGGGACAAGGCTGCACTGATCAGTCACATGCAGAGCTCTGGGATGCAAGGACCAGGCAGCACTGCTCTATGTGACCAGGGGCAGCTGTGCAGCTGCAGTGAGGACAGTCCTTTCTTCCTGGGTCCCTGTCAGAGGCCACACATGGCCAGCATGCCAGAAGGGCAGATGTCACAGCATGGACATGAAAGCCTCCCTGGAGCTTGGGCAGCATCGGCTGCAGGCACCACCAACTCCTGGAAGCCAGGAAGAGACAGCCTAAGAGCAGGAAGATGGCAAATGCCAGCGGGCACCTGAAGGACCACTTCTTGAATGTATGTGCCATACCTTCCAGGGCGTCCTGCACTAACCGGGGTCTGGAGTTCTTCTGGTGGGGGCAGGGCCAGAAAAATACTATGGTGTTCCTTCTACCCCAGGCTGCAGTGTCCTGAGGAAACACAGGTTACTCCTGCTGGCAGTCCAGGATGGGAACCAAATCCCAGTAAGAACATTGCTCCAAGCTTCGTGGCTGAAGCTCCCTGACTTCCCCGGCCTGTGTGGTGTTACAGTGAAGGCAGGGTCTGCTCCTGGACGAAGGACACCCCTCCAGCAGGCAGCAGCCTGATGAAAATGGCTTTCAGGGTGAAAGATCAGGACCTGGGAATTTGCATTTAATAGGCAATGATTATAGGAATGCAGTAAGAATAGTGCCAGTGTGTGCAGGAGAAGTTGGCACCACAAGGCGAATGGGCCTCCTTCCTCCTTGAAAACACTCCAGCCTGGCCCTTGGATGACAGCCTTTAGCTAACCTGTGACTCATGTGACCTCCCTGCCTGGGACATTCACTGGAGCTAACAGCCAGTCCACAAGGTATATGGCCTCCTGTGAAAGGGAGCGCTTGTGCTTGGCGACAGGGACAGCAGCCTCTTCCACACCCCTCAGGCCAGCGTCCATGTGCTCCCTACGCACCCACCCCCTCCCTGTCTCAGCACAAGTCCTTGAAATAAAACTATTTAAAATTAACAGGGGCTGCATAATAATGTCCCCCAACTCCCAACTCACTGAAGCCTGCATTATTTCCACCAAGTTTCCAATAGTTAAAACTTGTGGGAAGGGACTTCTGGTCAAGATGGTGGAATAGACGGTCCCCAGCATCACTGTCTCCCAGAAATCAACAAATGTACAGGATAAAAATGTAACATCAGCCAAGCTGGGGCCACCAGAGCTCGGCGGAAGAGGAGGAGACACCTACGGAGTGCACGAAGACAGGAGAAGCCACGATGAGAGAAAGAAAAAACTGCTCTCAGCGTTTCAGGCCATGGCCACTCTAAGGCTGGAGCTGCTGAGTGCATGGAGCAGGAGCCATAGAAGCCACAGCTGTGCCCTTCAGGTGGAGTTACTTGGAGGCGGCAGGGGAGAAGAGGGCCTTGGTGGCCCTGAGGACAGCAAGACCACTAATAGGGTTCCTGTGGACCCACGCAGAAGCAAGGAGCCAGAACAACTGAAGAAAGGGAGCCATTCAGAGGCCAATGAGTCATCACAAGGGACCAGCACAGGGCCCGTCCCATGGGAAGTGTTTGCAGCATGGGCGGTGGGGGAGACAGGACCACTGGGAGAACACTGGGACACAGCAAGGACAGCCAATCTGCCCCCCAATCAGTGCAAGACCACTCAGAGGAGATCGGTCAGGAATGCAGAATTGCATGGAGTGCAGTTTGATGAAAAAACTCAGGCCCAGATCAGAGTTTCTACAGAACACAGATCCACCAGGTCTCTGGAGAGCTGGAAGTACCTAAAAGGCCAACCATTAAACTCTGAACTGCACAAAAAGCCTTCCCTAGGGAACAGCAGCAAAGCAACGACTTAACTCAACCACACAGCTCAAGTACTGGTTCCCACAGGAAGTTCCCCCACTTTAGAAGTAAGCAAAGGACAAAAAATTAGTTCCAGCCCAGGCACACCACCAATGCCTTGGGGCCCACCCAGGGACATGAGGTATGGAGCCAGGTGCAGGACCCCACCCATAACCACACACACTACCACCCAGGACCCTGAGGATTGGAGTCAAGGACCAGACCCCACTCCCACATACAGGCACACTACCAATGCCTAGGGGCTGGCCCGGGGACCCAGAGCTAGCAGCCAGGGACCAGACCCCCTTCCCACAACCAGGCATGCCGTGACAGTGCCTCGGGGACCGCCCAGGGACCCAAGACATGGAGAATGGGACCAGACCCTCCTCCCACAACCAGGCTCACCATGCCAGTGCCTTGGGGCCTGTACTGGGACCCAGGGCATGGAGAAGGGGACTGGACCCCCTCCCACCACCAGGCCAGTGCCCTGAGACCCACACAGGTACCTAGGGTATGGAGCCAGGGACTAGACCCCCCCTCCCACAACTAGGCACCCCATGCCAGCACCTTGGGGCCTGCCCTGGTACCTGGGGTGTGGAGCCAGGGATTGGACACTCTCCACAACCAGGCACACTGCCAGCACCATGGAGCAGGCCCAAAACATCTCCTCCATATGGGTGGCCCACCAGAGCCACTACGATAACCATAGCCACTGTGAAGGGAGCTGGATGCCACAACCAGCATGCAGATGGTCCACCAGCCATCGGAGTGAGTTGACACAAGGAGAGTTACCAGCAGAGATAAAGAAAGGAGGAGAATGTGTGTCTCTACAGAGTGCATTTCATAGTGATGGAAGAAGCATCTGCTCTATGATAGTGTTGGGGGACCTCATCATGCTTCTCAGCATTGGACAGATCATCTAGGCAGCAAATCAACAAAGTAGCCATTATTCTTTCAGAAGGAGAGAAATCTAGGGTGATAGAGGGGTGAAGGGGGAATGCGGATGGGGAGAGAATGGACAAGAGGCATAAAGAATAATTACAATTTGTAACAATATATATGCTAGTAATATTGATTTGGTCAACATATCTCAATGTTGAACTCCAAAAATACGTATAATCAATTTTGATTGAATAAAAATTTTAAACTAAAAAAAAAGAAAAAAAAAGTGATTTTTAGAAGTTCTTTACAAATTCTGGATGCTAAGTCTTTGTCAATTACATGTGTCTTATCTTTTCAATTTGTTTATGAGGACTTTTGTAAACAGAACTTTTAAGATTTTAATTTAAATAAATTCAACTTTATCAATCCAAAAATAAAGATAAAAATTAAAAAAAATAAAACTTGGGGGAAGTTTTATCTATTGGAAACTTGGCCCCAACTGTGACTGTTAAGAGGGTGGGAGATCCTATTATGGTCATTGAAAGGTGGGGCCTTGAAGAGGTGATTGGATTGTAGTACCACGACCTAGTGAATGGATTAAAAATGGTGGTCTAGGTGTGCTTCTGAGGGCTTTGAAAGGAGACTGCATGAGGAGGTTGGTCTCTGTCTGCTCCTCCATTTTCACAGTGTGATACTGTCCCATTACCGTTGCCACCACCAACCCTCACCAGATGTGCTCCCTGGACTTTGGACTTCCCAGCCTCAGGAACTGTAAGCAATAAATTTCATTTTCTTACAAATTACCCAGTTCCAGATATTTTGTTATAAGCAACAGACATGAACAAACAGGGGCTGTGAAGGTGTTTTGTGAAATATTAAACTTAAATGTCAGTCTTTTCAAGAGGAGTCAGAAAGCCGTTCTTTTAAACACAAATTCTTCCGTTTTAAAACTTGGCATTTTTTTTTATTTTTAAGCACAGTATGGGCCAAACAAAGTAAACATACGCATGGGATGGGCTTTTATTTGTAAGCCAGCAGTCTGAGTCCTCCGGAGGAAAAAGTGACAGGGACACAGTGGTGGAAGGCCGCATGCATTCTGTAGAACGTCTTCCCTCATGGTTCCAGGCGTGGAGCGTCGCCCCTCCCGTCCTGTCCCTGGACCGTCTCCCCTCGCCGTCCCGTCCCTGGACCGTCATCCCTCGCCGTCCCGTGCACGGAGCGTCTACCCTCGCTGTCCCTGCGTGGAACGTCTTCCCTCGCCGTCCAGTCCCTGGAGCGTCATCCCTCGCCGTCCCGTGCGTGGAGCGTCTTCCCTCGCCGTCCCGTGCGTGGAGCGTCTTCCCTCGCCGTCCCGTGCGTGGAGCGTCTTCCCTCGCCGTCCCGTGCCTGGAGCGTCATCCCTCGCCGTCCCGTGCGTGGAGCGTCTTCCCTCGCCGTCCCGTGCGTGGAGCGTCATCCCTCGCCGTCCCGTCCCTGGAGCGTCCTCCCTCGCCGTCCCGTGCGTGGAGCGTCCTCCCTAGCCGTCCCGTGCGTGGAGCGTCCTCCCTCGCCGTCCCGTGCCTGGAGCGTCTTCCCTCGCCGTCCCGTGCCTGGAGCGTCTTCCCTCGCCGTCCCGAGCCTGGAGCGTCTTCCCTCGCCGTCCCGTGCGTGGAGCGTCTTCCCTCGCCGTCCCGTGCCTGGAGCGTCATCCCTCGCCGTCCCGTGCCTGGAGCGTCATCCCTCGCCGTCCCGTGCCTGGAGCGTCATCCCTCGCCGTCCCGTGCGTGGAGCGTCTTCCCTCGCCGTCCCATCCCTGGAGCGTCATCCCTCGCCGTCCCGTGCCTGGAGCGTCTTCCCTCGCCGTCCCGTGCCTGGAGCGTCTTCCCTCGCCGTCCCGTGCCTGGAGCGTCTTCCCTCGCCGTCCCGAGCCTGGAGCGTCATCCCTCGCCGTCCCGTGCCTGGAGCGTCATCCCTCGCCGTCCCGTGCCTGGAGCGTCTTCCCTCGCCGTCCCGTGCCTGGAGCGTCTTCCCTCGCCGTCCCGTGCCTGGAGCGTCTTCCCTCGCCGTCCCGTGCCTGGAGCGTCATCCCTCGCCGTCCCGTGCCTGGAGCGTCATCCCTCGCCGTCCCGTGCCTGGAGCGTCATCCCTCGCCGTCCCGTGCGTCGAGCGTCTTCCCTCGCCGTCACGTGCGTCGAGCGTCCTCCCTCGCCGTCCCGTCCCTGGAGCGTCCTCCCTCGCCGTCCCGTGCGTGGAGCGTCCTCCCTCGCCGTCCCGTCCCTGGAGCGTCCTCCCTCGCCGTCCCGTGCGTGGAGCGTCCTCCCTCGCCGTCCCTGCGTGGAACGTCTTCCATCGCCGTCCCATCCCTGGAGCGTCATCCCTCGCCGTCCCTGCGTGGAGCGTCATCCCTCGCCGTCCCTGCGTGGAGCGTCTTCCCTCGCCGTCCCGTCCCTGGAGCGTCTTCCCTCGCCGTCCCGTCCCTGGAGCGTCATCCCTCGCCGTCCCGTCCCTGGAGCGTCATCCCTCGCCGTCCCGTCCCTGGAGCGTCATCCCTCGCCGTCCCGTCCCTGGAGCGTCATCCCTCGCCGTCCCGTCCCTGGAGCGTCTTCCCTCGCCGTCCCGTGCGTGGACCGTCATCCCTCGCCGTCCCGTCCCTGGAGCGTCTTCCCTCGCCGTCCCGTGCGTGGACCGTCATCCCTCGCCGTCCCGTCCCTGGAGCGTCTTCCCTCGCCGTCCCGTGCCTGGAGCGTCTTCCCTCGCCGTCCCGTGCCTGGAGCGTCATCCCTCGCCGTCCCGTCCCTGGAGCGTCATCCCTCGCCGTCCCGTCCCTGGAGCGTCTTCCCTCGCCGTCCCGTGCGTGGACCGTCATCCCTCGCCGTCCCGTCCCTGGAGCGTCTTCCCTCGCCGTCCCGTGCGTGGACCGTCATCCCTCGCCGTCCCGTCCCTGGAGCGTCTTCCCTCGCCGTCCCGTGCCTGGAGCGTCTTCCCTCGCCGTCCCGTGCCTGGAGCGTCTTCCCTCGCCGTCCCGTGCCTGGAGCGTCTTCCCTCGCCGTCCCGTGCCTGGAGCGTCCTCCCTCGCCGTCCCGTCCCTGGAGCGTCCTCCCTCGCCGTCCCGTGCGTGGAGCGTCCTCCCTCGCCGTCCCGTGCGTGGAGCGTCCTCCCTAGCCGTCCCGTGCGTGGAGCGTCCTCCCTAGCCGTCCCGTGCGTGGAGCGTCCTCCCTCGCCGTCCCGTGCCTGGAGCGTCCTCCCTCGCCGTCCCGAGCCTGGAGCGTCTTCCCTCGCCGTCCCGAGCCTGGAGCGTCTTCCCTCGCCGTCCCGTGCGTGGAGCGTCTTCCCTCGCCGTCCCGTGCCTGGAGCGTCTTCCCTCGCCGTCCCGTGCCTGGAGCGTCATCCCTCGCCGTCCCGTGCCTGGAGCGTCATCCCTCGCCGTCCCGTGCGTGAAGCGTCATCCCTCGCCGTCCCGTGCCTGGAGCGTCTTCCCTCGCCGTCCCGTGCCTGGAGCGTCTTCCCTCGCCGTCCCGTGCCTGGAGCGTCTTCCCTCGCCGTCCCGAGCCTGGAGCGTCATCCCTCGCCGTCCCGAGCCTGGAGCGTCATCCCTCGCCGTCCCGTGCCTGGAGCGTCTTCCCTCGCCGTCCCGTGCCTGGAGCGTCTTCCCTCGCCGTCCCGTGCCTGGAGCGTCTTCCCTCGCCGTCCCGTGCCTGGAGCGTCATCCCTCGCCGTCCCGTGCCTGGAGCGTCATCCCTCGCCGTCCCGTGCCTGGAGCGTCATCCCTCGCCGTCCCGTGCGTCGAGCGTCCTCCCTCGCCGTCCCGTGCGTCGAGCGTCCTCCCTCGCCGTCCCGTCCCTGGAGCGTCCTCCCTCGCCGTCCCGTGCGTGGAGCGTCCTCCCTCGCCGTCCCGTCCCTGGAGCGTCCTCCCTCGCCGTCCCGTGCGTGGAGCGTCCTCCCTCGCCGTCCCGTGCGTGGAGCGTCCTCCCTCGCCGTCCCTGCGTGGAACGTCTTCCCTCGCCGTCCCATCCCTGGAGCGTCATCCCTCGCCGTCCCTGCGTGGAGCGTCATCCCTCGCCGTCCCTGCGTGGAGCGTCTTCCCTCGCCGTCCCGTCCCTGGAGCGTCTTCCCTCGCCGTCCCGTCCCTGGAGCGTCATCCCTCGCCGTCCCGTCCCTGGAGCGTCATCCCTCGCCGTCCCGTCCCTGGAGCGTCATCCCTCGCCGTCCCGTCCCTGGAGCGTCATCCCTCGCCGTCCCGTCCCTGGAGCGTCATCCCTCGCCGTCCCGTCCCTGGAGCGTCATCCCTCGCCGTCCCGTCCCTGGAGCGTCTTCCCTCGCCGTCCCGTGCGTGGACCGTCATCCCTCGCCGTCCCGTCCCTGGAGCGTCTTCCCTCGCCGTCCCGTGCCTGGAGCGTCTTCCCTCGCCGTCCCGTGCATGGAGCGTCTTCCCTCGCCGTCCCGTGCCTGGAGCGTCTTCCCTCGCCGTCCCGTGCCTGGAGCGTCATCCCTCGCCGTCCCGTGCCTGGAGCGTCCTCCCTCGCCGTCCCGTGCCTGGAGCGTCCTCCCTCGCCGTCCCGTGCCTGGAGCGTCCTCCCTCGCCGTCCCGTGCCTGGAGCGTCCTCCCTCGCCGTCCCGTGCCTGGAGCGTCCTCCCTCGCCGTCCCTGCGTGGAGCGTCCTCCCTCGCCGTCCCGTCCCTGGAGCGTCCTCCCTCGCCGTCCCGTCCCTGGAGCGTCCTCCCTCGCCGTCCCGTCCCTGGAGCGTCCTCCCTCGCCGTCCGGTGCGTGGAGCGTCCTCCCTCGCCGTCCGGTGCGTGGAGCGTCCTCCCTCGCCGTCCCGTGCGGGGAGCGTCCTCCCTCGCCGTCCCGTGCGGGGAGCGTCCTCCCTCGCCGTCCCTGCGGGGAGCGTCCTCCCTCGCCGTCCCATCCCTGGAGCGTCATCCCTCGCCGTCCCTGCGTGGAGCGTCATCCCTCGCCGTCCGTGCGTGGAGCGTCTTCCCTCGCCGTCCCTGCGTGGAGCGTCTTCCCTCGCCGTCCCGTCCCTGGAGCGTCTTCCCTCGCCGTCCCTGCGTGGAGCGTCATCCCTCGCCGTCCCGTACCCGGAGCGTCATCCCTCGCCGTCCCGTCCCCGGAGCGTCTTCCCTCGCCGTCCCGCCCCGGAGCGTCTTCCCTCGCCGTCCCGTGCGTGGAGCGTCTTCCCTCGCCGTCCCGTGCGTGGAGCGTCTTCCCTCGCCGTCCCGTCCCTGGAGCGTCTTCCCTCGCGGTCCCCTGCGTGGAGCGTCTTCCCTCGCGGTCCCGTCCCTGGAGCGTCATCCCTCGCCGTCCCGTACGTGGAGCGTCTTCCCTCGCCGTCCCGTGCGTGGAGCGTCCTCCCTCGCCGTCCCGTGCGTGGAGCGTCCTCCCTCGCCGTCCCGTGCGTGGAGCGTCCTCCCTCGCCGTCCCGTGCGTGGAGCGTCCTCCCTCGCCGTCCCGTGCGTGGAGCGTCCTCCCTCGCCGTCCCGTCCCTGGAGCGTCCTCCCTCGCCGTCCCGTGCGTGGAGCGTCCTCCCTCGCCGTCCCGTGCGTGGAGCGTCCTCCCTCGCCGTCCCGTCCCTGGAGCGTCCTCCCTCGCCGTCCCGTCCGTGGAGCGTCCTCCCTCGCCGTCCCGTCCCTGGAGCGTCATCCCTCGCCGTCCCGTCCGTGGAGCGTCTTCCCTCGCCGTCCCTGTGTGGAGCGTCTTCCCTCGCCGTCCCGTCCCTGGAGCGTCATCCCTCGCCGTCCCGTCGTGGAGCGTCTTCCCTCGCCGTCCCGTCGTGGAGCGTCTTCCCTCGCCGTCCCGTCCCTGGAACGTCATCCCTCGCCGTCCCGTCCCTGGATCGTCTTCCCTCGCCGTCCCGTCCCTGGAGCGTCTTCCCTCGCCGTCCCGTCCCTGGAGCGTCTTCCCTCGCCGTCCCGTCCGTGGAGCGTCTTCCCTCGCCGTCCCATCCCTGGAGCGTCTTCCCTCGCCGTCCCGTGCGTGGAGCGTCTTCCCTCGCCGTCCCGTCCCTGGAGCGTCTTCCCTCGCCGTTCCCTATGTGGAGCGTCTTCCCTCGCCGTCCCGTCCCTGGAGCGTCTTCCCTCGCCGTCCCGTCCCTGTGTGGAGCGTCTTCCCTCGCCGTCCCGTCCCTGTGTGGAGCGTCTTCCCTCGCCGTCCCGTCCCTGGAGCGTCATCCCTCGCCGTCCCGTCCCTGGAGCGTCTCTCCTCGCCGTCCCGTGCGTGGAGCGTCTCCCCTCGCCGTTCCCTGTGTGGAGCGTCTCCCCTCGCCGTTCCCTGTGTGGAGCGTCTCCCCTCGCCGTTCCCTCCGTTGAGCGTCTCCCCTCGCCGTCCCGTGCGTGGAGCGTCTCCCCTCGCCGTCCCTGCGTGGAGCGTCTCCCCTCGCCGTCCCGTGCGTGGAGCGTCTCCCCTCGCCGTCCCGTGCGTGGAGCGTCTTCCCTCGCCGTCCCGTGCGTGGAGCGTCATCCCTCGCCGTCCCGTGCGTGGAGCGTCATCCCGCGCCGTCCCGTGCGTGGAGCGTCATCCCGCGCCGTCCCGTGCGTGGAGCGTCATCCCTCGCCGTCCCGTGCGTGGAGCGTCTTCCCTCGCCGTCCGGTCCCTGGAGCGTCATCCCTCGCCGTCCCGTGCGTGGAGCGTCTTCCCTCGCCGTCCCGTGCGTGGAGCGTCTTCCCTCGCCGTCCCGTGCGTGGAGCGTCTTCCCTCGCCGTCCCGTGCGTCTTCCCTCGCCGACCCGTGCCTGGAGCGTCTTCCCTCGCGGTCCCGTCCCTGGAGCGTCATCCCTCGCCGTCCCGTGCGTGGAGCGTCCTCCCTCGCCGTCCCGTGCGTGGAGCGTCCTCCCTCGCCGTCCCGTGCGTGGAGCGTCCTCCCTCGCCGTCCCGTCCCTGGAGCGTCCTCCCTCGCCGTCCCGTGCGTGGAGCGTCCTCCCTCGCCGTCCCGTGCGTGGAGCGTCCTCCCTCGCCGTCCCTGCGCGGAACGTCTTCCATCGCCGTCCCATCCCTGGAGCGTCATCCCTCGCCGTCCCTGCGTGGAGCGTCATCCCTCGCCGTCCCTGCGTGGAGCGTCTTCCCTCGCCGTCCCGTCCCTGGAGCGTCTTCCCTCGCCGTCCCGTCCCTGGAGCGTCATCCCTCGCCGTCCCGTCCCTGGAGCGTCATCCCTCGCCGTCCCGTCCCTGGAGCGTCATCCCTCGCCGTCCCGTCCCTGGAGCGTCATCCCTCGCCGTCCCGTCCCTGGAGCGTCTTCCCTCGCCGTCCCGTGCGTGGACCGTCATCCCTCGCCGTCCCGTCCCTGGAGCGTCTTCCCTCGCCGTCCCGTGCGTGGACCGTCATCCCTCGCCGTCCCGTCCCTGGAGCGTCTTCCCTCGCCGTCCCGTGCCTGGAGCGTCTTCCCTCGCCGTCCCGTGCCTGGAGCGTCTTCCCTCGCCGTCCCGTGCCTGGAGCGTCTTCCCTCGCCGTCCCGTGCCTGGAGCGTCATCCCTCGCCGTCCCGTGCCTGGAGCGTCCTCCCTCGCCGTCCCGTGCCTGGAGCGTCCTCCCTCGCCGTCCCGTGCCTGGAGCGTCCTCCCTCGCCGTCCCGTGCCTGGAGCGTCCTCCCTCGCCGTCCCTGCGTGGAGCGTCCTCCCTCGCCTTCCCGTCCCTGGAGCGTCCTCCCTCGCCGTCCCGTCCCTGGAGCGTCCTCCCTCGCCGTCCCGTCCCTGGAGCGTCCTCCCTCGCCGTCCGGTGCGTGGAGCGTCCTCCCTCGCCGTCCCGTGCGGGGAGCGTCCTCCCTCGCCGTCCCGTGCGGGGAGCGTCCTCCCTCGCCGTCCCTGCGGGGAGCGTCCTCCCTCGCCGTCCCATCCCTGGAGCGTCCTCCCTCGCCGTCCCATCCCTGGAGCGTCATCCCTCGCCGTCCGTGCGTGGAGCGTCTTCCCTCGCCGTCCCTGCGTGGAGCGTCTTCCCTCGCCGTCCCGTCCCTGGAGCGTCTTCCCTCGCCGTCCCTGCGTGGAGCGTCATCCCTCGCCGTCCCGTCCCCGGAGCGTCATCCCTCGCCGTCCCGTCCCCGGAGCGTCTTCCCTCGCCGTCCCGCCCCGGAGCGTCTTCCCTCGCCGTCCCGTGCGTGGAGCGTCTTCCCTCGCCGTCCCGTGCGTGGAGCGTCTTCCCTCGCCGTCCCGTCCCTGGAGCGTCTTCCCTCGCGGTCCCCTGCGTGGAGCGTCTTCCCTCGCGGTCCCGTCCCTGGAGCGTCATCCCTCGCCGTCCCGTACGTGGAGCGTCCTCCCTCGCCGTCCCGTGCGTGGAGCGTCCTCCCTCGCCGTCCCGTGCGTGGAGCGTCCTCCCTCGCCGTCCCGTGCGTGGAGCGTCCTCCCTCGCCGTCCCGTGCGTGGAGCGTCCTCCCTCGCCGTCCCGTGCGTGGAGCGTCCTCCCTCGCCGTCCCGTCCCTGGAGCGTCCTCCCTCGCCGTCCCGTGCGTGGAGCGTCCTCCCTCGCCGTCCCGTGCGTGGAGCGTCCTCCCTCGCCGTCCCGTCCCTGGAGCGTCCTCCCTCGCCGTCCCGTCCGTGGAGCGTCCTCCCTCGCCGTCCCGTCCCTGGAGCGTCATCCCTCGCCGTCCCGTCCGTGGAGCGTCTTCCCTCGCCGTCCCTGTGTGGAGCGTCTTCCCTCGCCGTCCCGTCCCTGGAGCGTCATCCCTCGCCGTCCCGTCGTGGAGCGTCTTCCCTCGCCGTCCCTGTGTGGAGCGTCTTCCCTCGCCGTCCCGTCCCTGGAACGTCATCCCTCGCCGTCCCGTCCCTGGATCGTCTTCCCTCGCCGTCCCGTCCCTGGAGCGTCTTCCCTCGCCGTCCCGTCCCTGGAGCGTCTTCCCTCGCCGTCCCGTCCGTGGAGCGTCTTCCCTCGCCGTCCCGTCCCTGGAGCGTCTTCCCTCGCCGTCCCGTGCGTGGAGCGTCTTCCCTCGCCGTCCCGTCCCTGGAGCGTCTTCCCTCGCCGTCCCGTCCCTGGAGCGTCTTCCCTCGCCGTCCCGTCCCTGTGTGGAGCGTCTTCCCTCGCCGTCCCGTCCCTGTGTGGAGCGTCTTCCCTCGCCGTCCCGTCCCTGTGTGGAGCGTCTTCCCTCGCCGTCCCGTCCCTGGAGCGTCATCCCTCGCCGTCCCGTCCCTGGAGCGTCTCTCCTCGCCGTCCCGTGCGTGGAGCGTCTCCCCTCGCCGTTCCCTGTGTGGAGCGTCTCCCCTCGCCGTTCCCTGTGTGGAGCGTCTCCCCTCGCCGTCCCGTGCGTGGAGCGTCTCCCCTCGCCGTCCCGTGCGTGGAGCGTCTTCCCTCGCCGTCCCGTGCGTGGAGCGTCATCCCTCGCCGTCCCGTGCGTGGAGCGTCATCCCGCGCCGTCCCGTGCGTGGAGCGTCATCCCGCGCCGTCCCGTGCGTGGAGCGTCATCCCTCGCCGTCCCGTGCGTGGAGCGTCTTCCCTCGCCGTCCGGTCCCTGGAGCGTCATCCCTCGCCGTCCCGTGCGTGGAGCGTCTTCCCTCGCCGTCCCGTGCGTGGAGCGTCTTCCCTCGCCGTCCCGTGCGTGGAGCGTCTTCCCTCGCCGTCCCGTGCGTCTTCCCTCGCCGACCCGTGCCTGGAGCGTCTTCCCTCGCGGTCCCGTCCCTGGAGCGTCATCCCTCGCCGTCCCGTGCGTGGAGCGTCCTCCCTCGCCGTCCCGTGCGTGGAGCGTCCTCCCTCGCCGTCCCGTGCGTGGAGCGTCCTCCCTCGCCGTCCCGTGCGTGGAGCGTCCTCCCTCGCCGTCCCGTCCCTGGAGCGTCCTCCCTCGCCGTCCCGTCCCTGGAGCGTCCTCCCTCGCCGTCCCGTGCGTGGAGCGTCCTCCCTCGCCGTCCCGTGCGTGGAGCGTCCTCCCTCGCCGTCCCGTCCCTGGAGCGTCCTCCCTCGCCGTCCCGTCCCTGGAGCGTCCTCCCTCGCCGTCCCGTGCGTGGAGCGTCCTCCCTCGCCGTCCCGTGCGTGGAGCGTCCTCCCTCGCCGTCCCGTGCGTGGAGCGTCCTCCCTCGCCGTCCCGTGCGTGGAGCGTCCTCCCTCGCCGTCCCGTCCCTGGAGCGTCCTCCCTCGCCGTCCCGTCCGTGGAGCGTCCTCCCTCGCCGTCCCGTCCCTGGAGCGTCCTCCCTCGCCGTCCCGTCCGTGGAGCGTCTTCCCTCGCCGTCCCTGTGTGGAGCGTCTTCCCTCGCCGTCCCGTCCCTGGAGCGTCATCCCTCGCCGTCCCGTCCCTGGAGCGTCATCCCTCGCCGTCCCGTCGTGGAGCGTCTTCCCTCGCCGTCCCGTCCCTGGAACGTCATCCCTCGCCGTCCCGTCCCTGGAGCGTCTTCCCTCGCCGTCCCGTCCCTGGAGCGTCTTCCCTCGCCGTCCCGTCCCTGGAGCGTCTTCCCTCGCCGTCCCGTCCCTGGAGCGTCTTCCCTCGCCGTCCCTGGAGCGTCTTCCCTCGCCGTCCCGTCCCTGGAGCGTCTTCCCTCGCCGTCCCGTCCCTGGAGCGTCTTCCCTCGCCGTCCCGTCCCTGGAGCGTCTTCCCTCGCCGTCCCGTCCCTGTGTGGAGCGTCTTCCCTCGCCTTCCCGTCCCTGTGTGGAGCGTCTTCCCTCGCCGTCCCGTCCCTGGAGCGTCATCCCTCGCCGTCCCGTCCCTGGAGCGTCTCTCCTCGCCGTCCCGTGCGTGGAGCGTCTCCCCTCGCCGTTCCCTGTGTGGAGCGTCTCCCCTCGCCGTTCCCTCCGTGGAGCGTCTCCCCTCGCCGTCCCGTGCGTGGAGCGTCTCCCCTCGCCGTCCCTGCGTGGAGCGTCTCCCCTCGCCGTCCCGTGCGTGGAGCGTCTCCCCTCGCCGTCCCGTGCGTGGAGCGTCTCCCCTCGCCGTCCCGTGCGTGGAGCGTCTCCCCTCGCCGTCCCGTGCGTGGAGCGTCATCCCTCGCCGTCCCGTGCGTGGAGCGTCATCCCGCGCCGTCCCGTGCGTGGAGCGTCATCCCGCGCCGTCCCGTGCGTGGAGCGTCTTCCCTCGCCGTCCCGTGCGTGGAGCGTCTTCCCTCGCCGTCCCGTGCGTGGAGCGTCTTCCCTCGCCGTCCCGTGCGTGGAGCGTCTTCCCTCGCCGTCCCGTGCGTGGAGCGTCTTCCCTCGCCGTCCCGTCCCTGGAGCGTCTTCCCTCGCCGTCCCGTCCCTGGAGCGTCTTCCCTCGCCGTCCCGTGCGTGGAGCGTCATCCCTCGCCGTCCCGTGCGTGGAGCGTCATCCCTCGCCGTCCCGTGCGTGGAGCGTCTTCCCTCGCCGTCCCGTGCGTGGAGCGTCTTCCCTCGCCGTCCCGTGCGTGGAGCGTCTTCCCTCGCCGACCCGTGCCTGGAGCGTCTTCCCTCGCCGTCCCGTCCCTGGAGCGTCTTCCCTCGCCGTCCCGTGCGTGGAGCGTCTTCCCTCGCCGTCCCGTCCCTGGAGCGTCTTCCCTCGCCGTCCCGTCCCTGGAGCGTCTTCCCTCGCCGTCCCGTGCGTGGAGCGTCTTCCCTCGCCGTCCCGTGCGTGGAGCGTCTTCCCTCGCCGTCCCGTGCGTGGAGCGTCTTCCCTCGCCGTCCCGTCCCTGGAGCGTCATCCCTCGCCGTCCCGTCCCTGGAGCGTCATCCCTCGCCGTCCCGTGCGTGGAGCGTCTTCCCTCGCCGTCCCGTGCGTGGAGCGTCTTCCCTCGCCGTCCCGTGCGTCTTCCCTCGCCGACCCGTGCGTGGAGCGTCTTCCCTCGCCGTCCCGTCCCTGGAGCGTCATCCCTCGCCGTCCCGTCCCTGGAGCGTCATCCCTCGCCGTCCCGTGCGTGGAGCGTCCTCCCTCGCCGTCCCGTGCGTGGAGCGTCCTGCCTCGCCGTCCCTGCGTGGAGCGTCTTCCCTCGCCGTCCCGTGCGTCTTCCCTCGCCGACCCGTGCGTGGAGCGTCTTCCCTCGCCGTCCCGTCCCTGGAGCGTCATCCCTCGCCGTCCCGTCCCTGGAGCGTCCTCCCTCGCCGTCCCGTGCGTGGAGCGTCCTCCCTCGCCGTCCCGTGCGTGGAGCGTCCTGCCTCGCCGTCCCTGCGTGGAGCGTCTTCCCTCGCCGTCCCGTCCCTGGAGCGTCATCCCTCGCCGTCCCGTGCGTGGAGCGTCCTCCCTCGCCGTCCCGTGCGTGGAGCGTCCTCCCTCGCCGTCCCTGCGTGGAACGTCTTCCCTCGCCGTCCCGTGCGTGGAGCGTCTTCCCTCGCCGTCCCTGCGTGGAGCGTCTTCCCTCGCCGTCCCTGCGTCTAACGTCTTCCCTCGCCGTCCCGTCCCTGGAGCGTCATCCCTCGCCGTCCCGTGCGTGGAGCGTCTTCCCTCGCCGTCCCGTCCCTGGAGCGTCATCCCTCGCCGTCCCGTCCCTGGAGCGTCATCCCTCGGCGTCCCGTGCGTGGAGCATCTTCCCTCGCCGTCCCGTGCGTGGAGCGTCTTCCCTCGCCGTCCCGTGCCTGGAGCGTCTTCCCTCGCCGTCCCGTGCCTGGAGCGTCTTCCCTCGCCGTCCCGTCCCTGGAGCGTCATCCCTCGCCGTCCCGTGCGTCGAGCGTCTTCCCTCGCCGTCCCGTCCCTGGAGCGTCTTCCCTCGCCGTCCCGTCCCTGGAGCGTCTTCCCTCGCCGTCCCGTGCCTGGAGCGTCTTCCCTCGCCGTCCCGTGCCTGGAGCGTCTTCCCTCGCCGTCCCGTCCCTGGAGCGTCTTCCCTCGCCGTCCCGTGCGTGGAGCGTCTTCCCTCGCCGTTCCCTGCGTGGAGCGTCTCCCCTCGTGTGCCGTCCCTGGAGCGTCTCCCCTCGCCGTCCCGTGCGTGGAGCGTCTCCCCTCGCCGTCCCGTCCCTGGAGCGTCTTCCCTCGCCGTCCCGTCCCTGGAGCGTCTTCCCTCGCCGTCCCGTCCCTGGAGCGTCTTCCCTCGCCGTCCCGTCCCGTCCCTGGAGCGTCTTCCCTCGCCGTCCCGTCCCGTCCCTGGAGCGTCTTCCCTCGCCGTCCCGTCCCGTCCCTGGAGCGTCTTCCCTCCGCGTCCCGTCCCTGGAGCGTCTTCCCTCGCGGTCCCGTCCCTGGAGCGTCATCCCTCGCCGTCCCGTCCCTGGAGCGTCATCCTTCGCCGTCCCGTCCCTGGAGCGTCGCCCCTCGCCGTCCCGTGCGTAGAGCGTCTCCCCTCGCCGTCCCGTCCCTGGATCGTCTCACCTCTCCGTCCCGTGCGTGGAGCGTCTCCCCCGGCCGTCCCGTGCGTGGAGCGTCTCCCCTCGCCGTCCCGTCCCTGGATCGTCTCACCTCTCCGTCCCGTGCGTGGAGCGTCTCCCCTCGCCGTCCCGTGCGTGGAGCGTCTCCCCTCGCCGTCCGGTCCCTGGAGAGTCTTCCCTCGCTGTCCCGTCCCGTCCCTGGAGCGTCTTCCCTCGCCGTCCCGTCTCTGGAGCGTCTTCCCTCCGCGTCCCGTCCTGTCCCTGGAGCGTCTTCCCTTGCCGTTCCCTGCGTGGAGCGTCTTCCCTCGCCGTCCCGTCCCTGGAGCGTCTTCCCTCCGCGTCCCGTCCCTGGAGCGTCTTCCCCCGCCGTCCCGTCCCTGGAGCTTCATCCCTCGCCGTCCCGTCCCTGGAGCGTCATCCCTCACCGTCCCGTGCGTGGAGCGTCTCCCCTCGCCGTCCCGTGCGTGGAGCGTCTCCCCTCGCCGTCCCGTCCCTGGATCGTCTCACCTCTCCGTCCCGTGCGTGGAGCGTCTCCCCTCGCCGTCCCGTGCCTGGAGCGTCTTCCCTCGCCGTCCCGTCCCTGGATCGTCTCACCTCTCCGTCCCGTGCGTGCAGCGTCTTCCCTCGCCGTCCCGTCCCTGGAGCGTCTTCCCTCGCCATCCCTGTGTGGAGCGTCCTCCCTCGCCGTCCCGTCCCTGGAGCGTCTTCCCTCGCCGTCCCGTGCGTGGAGCGTCTTCCCTCGCCGTCCCGTCCCTGGAGCGTCTTCCCTCGCCGTTCCCTATGTGGAGCGTCTTCCCTCGCCGTCCCGTCCCTGGAGCGTCTTCCCTCGCCGTCCCGTCCCTGTGTGGAGCGTCTTCCCTCGCCGTCCCGTCCCTGTGTGGAGCGTCTTCCCTCGCCGTCCCGTCCCTGGAGCGTCATCCCTCGCCGTCCCGTCCCTGGAGCGTCTCTCCTCGCCGTCCCGTGCGTGGAGCGTCTCCCCTCGCCGTTCCCTGTGTGGAGCGTCTCCCCTCGCCGTTCCCTGTGTGGAGCGTCTCCCCTCGCCGTTCCCTCCGTTGAGCGTCTCCCCTCGCCGTCCCGTGCGTGGAGCGTCTCCCCTCGCCGTCCCTGCGTGGAGCGTCTCCCCTCGCCGTCCCGTGCGTGGAGCGTCTCCCCTCGCCGTCCCGTGCGTGGAGCGTCTCCCCTCGCCGTCCCGTGCGTGGAGCGTCTCCCCTCGCCGTCCCGTGCGTGGAGCGTCTCCCCTCGCCGTCCCGTGCGTGGAGCGTCATCCCTCGCCGTCCCGTGCGTGGAGCGTCATCCCGCGCCGTCCCGTGCGTGGAGCGTCATCCCTCGCCGTCCCGTGCGTGGAGCGTCTTCCCTCGCCGTCCGGTCCCTGGAGCGTCATCCCTCGCCGTCCCGTGCGTGGAGCGTCTTCCCTCGCCGTCCCGTGCGTGGAGCGTCTTCCCTCGCCGTCCCGTGCGTGGAGCGTCTTCCCTCGCCGTCCCGTGCGTCTTCCCTCGCCGACCCGTGCCTGGAGCGTCTTCCCTCGCGGTCCCGTCCCTGGAGCGTCATCCCTCGCCGTCCCGTACGTGGAGCGTCCTCCCTCGCCGTCCCGTGCGTGGAGCGTCCTCCCTCGCCGTCCCGTGCGTGGAGCGTCCTCCCTCGCCGTCCCGTGCGTGGAGCGTCCTCCCTCGCCGTCCCGTCCCTGGAGCGTCCTCCCTCGCCGTCCCGTGCGTGGAGCGTCCTCCCTCGCCGTCCCGTGCGTGGAGCGTCCTCCCTCGCCGTCCCGTGCGTGGAGCGTCCTCCCTCGCCGTCCCGTCCCTGGAGCGTCCTCCCTCGCCGTCCCGTCCCTGGAGCGTCCTCCCTCGCCGTCCCGTCCCTGGAGCGTCATCCCTCGCCGTCCCGTCCCTGGAGCGTCTTCCCTCGCCGTCCCGTCCGTGGAGCCTCATCCCTCGCCGTCCCGTCCCTGGAGCCTCATCCCTCGCCGTCCCGTCGTGGAGCGTCTTCCCTCGCCGTCCCTGTGTGGAGCGTCTTCCCTCGCCGTCCCGTCCCTGGAACGTCATCCCTCGCCGTCCCGTCCCTGGAGCGTCTTCCCTCGCCGTCCCGTCCCTGGGGCGTCTTCCCTCGCCGTCCCGTCCCTGGGGCGTCTTCCCTCGCCGTCCCGTCCGTGGGGCGTCTTCCCTCGCCGTCCCGTGCGTGGAGCGTCTTCCCTCGCCGTCCCGTCCCTGGAGCGTCTTCCCTCGCCGTCCCGTCCCTGGAGCGTCTTCCCTCGCCGTCCCGTCCCTGGAGCGTCTTCCCTCGCCGTCCCGTCCCTGTGTGGAGCGTCTTCCCTCGCCGTCCCGTCCCTGGAGCGTCATCCCTCGCCGTCCCGTCCCTGGAGCGTCTCCCCTCGCCGTCCCGTCCCTGGAGCGTCTCCCCTCGCCGTTCCCTCCGTGGAGCGTCTCCCCTCGCCGTTCCCTCCGTGGAGCGTCTCCCCTCGCCGTCCCGTGCGTGGAGCGTCTCCCCTCGCCGTCCCTGCGTGGAGCGTCTCCCCTCGCCGTCCCGTGCGTGGAGCGTCTCCCCTCGCCGTCCCGTGCGTGGAGCGTCTCCCCTCGCCGTCCCGTGCGTGGAGCGTCTCCCCTCGCCGTCCCGTGCGTGGAGCGTCATCCCTCGCCGTCCCGTGCGTGGAGCGTCATCCCGCGCCGTGCCGTGCGTGGAGCGTCTTCCCTCGCCGTCCCGTGCGTGGAGCGTCTTCCCTCGCCGTCCCGTGCGTGGAGCGTCTTCCCTCGCCGTCCCGTGCGTGGAGCGTCTTCCCTCGCCGTCCCGTGCGTGGAGCGTCTTCCCTCGCCGTCCCGTGCGTGGAGCGTCTTCCCTCGCCGTCCCGTGCGTGGAGCGTCTTCCCTCGCCGTCCCGTGCGTCTTCCCTCGCCGTCCCGTGCCTGGAGCGTCTTCCCTCGCCGTCCCGTCCCTGGAGCGTCATCCCTCGCCGTCCCGTGCGTGGAGCGTCTTCCCTCGCCGTCCCGTGCGTGGAGCGTCTTCCCTCGCCGTCCCGTGCGTGGAGCGTCTTCCCTCGCCGTCCCGTGCCTCGCGTCCCGTCCCTGGAGCGTCATCCCTCGCCGTCCCTGCGTGGAGCGTCTTCCCTCGCCGTCCCGTGCCTCGCGTCCCGTCCCTGGAGCGTCATCCCTCGCCGTCCCTGCGGGGAGCGTCCTCCCTCGCCGTCCCATCCCTGGAGCGTCCTCCCTCGCCGTCCCATCCCTGGAGCGTCATCCCTCGCCGTCCGTGCGTGGAGCGTCTTCCCTCGCCGTCCCTGCGTGGAGCGTCTTCCCTCGCCGTCCCGTCCCTGGAGCGTCTTCCCTCGCCGTCCCTGCGTGGAGCGTCATCCCTCGCCGTCCCGTCCCCGGAGCGTCATCCCTCGCCGTCCCGTCCCCGGAGCGTCTTCCCTCGCCGTCCCGCCCCGGAGCGTCTTCCCTCGCCGTCCCGTGCGTGGAGCGTCTTCCCTCGCCGTCCCGTGCGTGGAGCGTCTTCCCTCGCCGTCCCGTCCCTGGAGCGTCTTCCCTCGCGGTCCCCTGCGTGGAGCGTCTTCCCTCGCGGTCCCGTCCCTGGAGCGTCATCCCTCGCCGTCCCGTACGTGGAGCGTCCTCCCTCGCCGTCCCGTGCGTGGAGCGTCCTCCCTCGCCGTCCCGTGCGTGGAGCGTCCTCCCTCGCCGTCCCGTGCGTGGAGCGTCCTCCCTCGCCGTCCCGTGCGTGGAGCGTCCTCCCTCGCCGTCCCGTGCGTGGAGCGTCCTCCCTCGCCGTCCCGTCCCTGGAGCGTCCTCCCTCGCCGTCCCGTGCGTGGAGCGTCCTCCCTCGCCGTCCCGTGCGTGGAGCGTCCTCCCTCGCCGTCCCGTCCCTGGAGCGTCCTCCCTCGCCGTCCCGTCCGTGGAGCGTCCTCCCTCGCCGTCCCGTCCCTGGAGCGTCATCCCTCGCCGTCCCGTCCGTGGAGCGTCTTCCCTCGCCGTCCCTGTGTGGAGCGTCTTCCCTCGCCGTCCCGTCCCTGGAGCGTCATCCCTCGCCGTCCCGTCGTGGAGCGTCTTCCCTCGCCGTCCCTGTGTGGAGCGTCTTCCCTCGCCGTCCCGTCCCTGGAACGTCATCCCTCGCCGTCCCGTCCCTGGATCGTCTTCCCTCGCCGTCCCGTCCCTGGAGCGTCTTCCCTCGCCGTCCCGTCCCTGGAGCGTCTTCCCTCGCCGTCCCGTCCGTGGAGCGTCTTCCCTCGCCGTCCCGTCCCTGGAGCGTCTTCCCTCGCCGTCCCGTGCGTGGAGCGTCTTCCCTCGCCGTCCCGTCCCTGGAGCGTCTTCCCTCGCCGTCCCGTCCCTGGAGCGTCTTCCCTCGCCGTCCCGTCCCTGTGTGGAGCGTCTTCCCTCGCCGTCCCGTCCCTGTGTGGAGCGTCTTCCCTCGCCGTCCCGTCCCTGTGTGGAGCGTCTTCCCTCGCCGTCCCGTCCCTGGAGCGTCATCCCTCGCCGTCCCGTCCCTGGAGCGTCTCTCCTCGCCGTCCCGTGCGTGGAGCGTCTCCCCTCGCCGTTCCCTGTGTGGAGCGTCTCCCCTCGCCGTTCCCTGTGTGGAGCGTCTCCCCTCGCCGTCCCGTGCGTGGAGCGTCTCCCCTCGCCGTCCCGTGCGTGGAGCGTCTTCCCTCGCCGTCCCGTGCGTGGAGCGTCATCCCTCGCCGTCCCGTGCGTGGAGCGTCATCCCGCGCCGTCCCGTGCGTGGAGCGTCATCCCGCGCCGTCCCGTGCGTGGAGCGTCATCCCTCGCCGTCCCGTGCGTGGAGCGTCTTCCCTCGCCGTCCGGTCCCTGGAGCGTCATCCCTCGCCGTCCCGTGCGTGGAGCGTCTTCCCTCGCCGTCCCGTGCGTGGAGCGTCTTCCCTCGCCGTCCCGTGCGTGGAGCGTCTTCCCTCGCCGTCCCGTGCGTCTTCCCTCGCCGACCCGTGCCTGGAGCGTCTTCCCTCGCGGTCCCGTCCCTGGAGCGTCATCCCTCGCCGTCCCGTGCGTGGAGCGTCCTCCCTCGCCGTCCCGTGCGTGGAGCGTCCTCCCTCGCCGTCCCGTGCGTGGAGCGTCCTCCCTCGCCGTCCCGTGCGTGGAGCGTCCTCCCTCGCCGTCCCGTCCCTGGAGCGTCCTCCCTCGCCGTCCCGTCCCTGGAGCGTCCTCCCTCGCCGTCCCGTGCGTGGAGCGTCCTCCCTCGCCGTCCCGTGCGTGGAGCGTCCTCCCTCGCCGTCCCGTCCCTGGAGCGTCCTCCCTCGCCGTCCCGTCCCTGGAGCGTCCTCCCTCGCCGTCCCGTGCGTGGAGCGTCCTCCCTCGCCGTCCCGTGCGTGGAGCGTCCTCCCTCGCCGTCCCGTGCGTGGAGCGTCCTCCCTCGCCGTCCCGTGCGTGGAGCGTCCTCCCTCGCCGTCCCGTCCCTGGAGCGTCCTCCCTCGCCGTCCCGTCCGTGGAGCGTCCTCCCTCGCCGTCCCGTCCCTGGAGCGTCCTCCCTCGCCGTCCCGTCCGTGGAGCGTCTTCCCTCGCCGTCCCTGTGTGGAGCGTCTTCCCTCGCCGTCCCGTCCCTGGAGCGTCATCCCTCGCCGTCCCGTCCCTGGAGCGTCATCCCTCGCCGTCCCGTCGTGGAGCGTCTTCCCTCGCCGTCCCGTCCCTGGAACGTCATCCCTCGCCGTCCCGTCCCTGGAGCGTCTTCCCTCGCCGTCCCGTCCCTGGAGCGTCTTCCCTCGCCGTCCCGTCCCTGGAGCGTCTTCCCTCGCCGTCCCGTCCCTGGAGCGTCTTCCCTCGCCGTCCCTGGAGCGTCTTCCCTCGCCGTCCCGTCCCTGGAGCGTCTTCCCTCGCCGTCCCGTCCCTGGAGCGTCTTCCCTCGCCGTCCCGTCCCTGGAGCGTCTTCCCTCGCCGTCCCGTCCCTGTGTGGAGCGTCTTCCCTCGCCTTCCCGTCCCTGTGTGGAGCGTCTTCCCTCGCCGTCCCGTCCCTGTGTGGAGCGTCTTCCCTCGCCGTCCCGTCCCTGGAGCGTCTCCCCTCGCCGTCCCGTGCGTGGAGCGTCTCCCCTCGCCGTTCCCTGTGTGGAGCGTCTCCCCTCGCCGTTCCCTCCGTGGAGCGTCTCCCCTCGCCGTCCCGTGCGTGGAGCGTCTCCCCTCGCCGTCCCTGCGTGGAGCGTCTCCCCTCGCCGTCCCGTGCGTGGAGCGTCTCCCCTCGCCGTCCCGTGCGTGGAGCGTCTCCCCTCGCCGTCCCGTGCGTGGAGCGTCTCCCCTCGCCGTCCCGTGCGTGGAGCGTCATCCCTCGCCGTCCCGTGCGTGGAGCGTCATCCCGCGCCGTCCCGTGCGTGGAGCGTCATCCCGCGCCGTCCCGTGCGTGGAGCGTCTTCCCTCGCCGTCCCGTGCGTGGAGCGTCTTCCCTCGCCGTCCCGTGCGTGGAGCGTCTTCCCTCGCCGTCCCGTGCGTGGAGCGTCTTCCCTCGCCGTCCCGTCCCTGGAGCGTCTTCCCTCGCCGTCCCGTCCCTGGAGCGTCTTCCCTCGCCGTCCCGTGCGTGGAGCGTCATCCCTCGCCGTCCCGTGCGTGGAGCGTCATCCCTCGCCGTCCCGTGCGTGGAGCGTCTTCCCTCGCCGTCCCGTGCGTGGAGCGTCTTCCCTCGCCGTCCCGTGCGTGGAGCGTCTTCCCTCGCCGTCCCGTGCGTGGAGCGTCTTCCCTCGCCGACCCGTGCCTGGAGCGTCTTCCCTCGCCGTCCCGTCCCTGGAGCGTCTTCCCTCGCCGTCCCGTGCGTGGAGCGTCTTCCCTCGCCGTCCCGTCCCTGGAGCGTCTTCCCTCGCCGTCCCGTGCGTGGAGCGTCTTCCCTCGCCGTCCCGTGCGTGGAGCGTCTTCCCTCGCCGTCCCGTGCGTGGAGCGTCTTCCCTCGCCGTCCCGTGCGTGGAGCGTCTTCCCTCGCCGTCCCGTCCCTGGAGCGTCATCCCTCGCCGTCCCGTCCCTGGAGCGTCATCCCTCGCCGTCCCGTGCGTGGAGCGTCTTCCCTCGCCGTCCCGTGCGTGGAGCGTCTTCCCTCGCCGTCCCGTGCGTCTTCCCTCGCCGACCCGTGCGTGGAGCGTCTTCCCTCGCCGTCCCGTCCCTGGAGCGTCATCCCTCGCCGTCCCGTCCCTGGAGCGTCATCCCTCGCCGTCCCGTGCGTGGAGCGTCCTCCCTCGCCGTCCCGTGCGTGGAGCGTCCTGCCTCGCCGTCCCTGCGTGGAGCGTCTTCCCTCGCCGTCCCGTGCGTCTTCCCTCGCCGACCCGTGCGTGGAGCGTCTTCCCTCGCCGTCCCGTCCCTGGAGCGTCATCCCTCGCCGTCCCGTCCCTGGAGCGTCCTCCCTCGCCGTCCCGTGCGTGGAGCGTCCTCCCTCGCCGTCCCGTGCGTGGAGCGTCCTGCCTCGCCGTCCCTGCGTGGAGCGTCTTCCCTCGCCGTCCCGTCCCTGGAGCGTCATCCCTCGCCGTCCCGTGCGTGGAGCGTCCTCCCTCGCCGTCCCGTGCGTGGAGCGTCCTCCCTCGCCGTCCCTGCGTGGAACGTCTTCCCTCGCCGTCCCGTGCGTGGAGCGTCTTCCCTCGCCGTCCCTGCGTGGAGCGTCTTCCCTCGCCGTCCCTGCGTCTAACGTCTTCCCTCGCCGTCCCGTCCCTGGAGCGTCATCCCTCGCCGTCCCGTGCGTGGAGCGTCTTCCCTCGCCGTCCCGTCCCTGGAGCGTCATCCCTCGCCGTCCCGTCCCTGGAGCGTCATCCCTCGGCGTCCCGTGCGTGGAGCATCTTCCCTCGCCGTCCCGTGCGTGGAGCGTCTTCCCTCGCCGTCCCGTGCCTGGAGCGTCTTCCCTCGCCGTCCCGTGCCTGGAGCGTCTTCCCTCGCCGTCCCGTCCCTGGAGCGTCATCCCTCGCCGTCCCGTGCGTCGAGCGTCTTCCCTCGCCGTCCCGTCCCTGGAGCGTCTTCCCTCGCCGTCCCGTCCCTGGAGCGTCTTCCCTCGCCGTCCCGTGCCTGGAGCGTCTTCCCTCGCCGTCCCGTGCCTGGAGCGTCTTCCCTCGCCGTCCCGTCCCTGGAGCGTCTTCCCTCGCCGTCCCGTGCGTGGAGCGTCTTCCCTCGCCGTTCCCTGCGTGGAGCGTCTCCCCTCGTGTGCCGTCCCTGGAGCGTCTCCCCTCGCCGTCCCGTGCGTGGAGCGTCTCCCCTCGCCGTCCCGTCCCTGGAGCGTCTTCCCTCGCCGTCCCGTCCCTGGAGCGTCTTCCCTCGCCGTCCCGTCCCTGGAGCGTCTTCCCTCGCCGTCCCGTCCCGTCCCTGGAGCGTCTTCCCTCGCCGTCCCGTCCCGTCCCTGGAGCGTCTTCCCTCGCCGTCCCGTCCCGTCCCTGGAGCGTCTTCCCTCCGCGTCCCGTCCCTGGAGCGTCTTCCCTCGCGGTCCCGTCCCTGGAGCGTCATCCCTCGCCGTCCCGTCCCTGGAGCGTCATCCTTCGCCGTCCCGTCCCTGGAGCGTCGCCCCTCGCCGTCCCGTGCGTAGAGCGTCTCCCCTCGCCGTCCCGTCCCTGGATCGTCTCACCTCTCCGTCCCGTGCGTGGAGCGTCTCCCCCGGCCGTCCCGTGCGTGGAGCGTCTCCCCTCGCCGTCCCGTCCCTGGATCGTCTCACCTCTCCGTCCCGTGCGTGGAGCGTCTCCCCTCGCCGTCCCGTGCGTGGAGCGTCTCCCCTCGCCGTCCGGTCCCTGGAGAGTCTTCCCTCGCTGTCCCGTCCCGTCCCTGGAGCGTCTTCCCTCGCCGTCCCGTCTCTGGAGCGTCTTCCCTCCGCGTCCCGTCCTGTCCCTGGAGCGTCTTCCCTTGCCGTTCCCTGCGTGGAGCGTCTTCCCTCGCCGTCCCGTCCCTGGAGCGTCTTCCCTCCGCGTCCCGTCCCTGGAGCGTCTTCCCCCGCCGTCCCGTCCCTGGAGCTTCATCCCTCGCCGTCCCGTCCCTGGAGCGTCATCCCTCACCGTCCCGTGCGTGGAGCGTCTCCCCTCGCCGTCCCGTGCGTGGAGCGTCTCCCCTCGCCGTCCCGTCCCTGGATCGTCTCACCTCTCCGTCCCGTGCGTGGAGCGTCTCCCCTCGCCGTCCCGTGCCTGGAGCGTCTTCCCTCGCCGTCCCGTCCCTGGATCGTCTCACCTCTCCGTCCCGTGCGTGCAGCGTCTTCCCTCGCCGTCCCGTCCCTGGAGCGTCTTCCCTCGCCATCCCTGTGTGGAGCGTCCTCCCTCGCCGTCCCGTCCCTGGAGCGTCTTCCCTCGCCGTCCCGTGCGTGGAGCGTCTTCCCTCGCCGTCCCGTCCCTGGAGCGTCTTCCCTCGCCGTTCCCTATGTGGAGCGTCTTCCCTCGCCGTCCCGTCCCTGGAGCGTCTTCCCTCGCCGTCCCGTCCCTGTGTGGAGCGTCTTCCCTCGCCGTCCCGTCCCTGTGTGGAGCGTCTTCCCTCGCCGTCCCGTCCCTGGAGCGTCATCCCTCGCCGTCCCGTCCCTGGAGCGTCTCTCCTCGCCGTCCCGTGCGTGGAGCGTCTCCCCTCGCCGTTCCCTGTGTGGAGCGTCTCCCCTCGCCGTTCCCTGTGTGGAGCGTCTCCCCTCGCCGTTCCCTCCGTTGAGCGTCTCCCCTCGCCGTCCCGTGCGTGGAGCGTCTCCCCTCGCCGTCCCTGCGTGGAGCGTCTCCCCTCGCCGTCCCGTGCGTGGAGCGTCTCCCCTCGCCGTCCCGTGCGTGGAGCGTCTCCCCTCGCCGTCCCGTGCGTGGAGCGTCTCCCCTCGCCGTCCCGTGCGTGGAGCGTCTCCCCTCGCCGTCCCGTGCGTGGAGCGTCATCCCTCGCCGTCCCGTGCGTGGAGCGTCATCCCGCGCCGTCCCGTGCGTGGAGCGTCATCCCTCGCCGTCCCGTGCGTGGAGCGTCTTCCCTCGCCGTCCGGTCCCTGGAGCGTCATCCCTCGCCGTCCCGTGCGTGGAGCGTCTTCCCTCGCCGTCCCGTGCGTGGAGCGTCTTCCCTCGCCGTCCCGTGCGTGGAGCGTCTTCCCTCGCCGTCCCGTGCGTCTTCCCTCGCCGACCCGTGCCTGGAGCGTCTTCCCTCGCGGTCCCGTCCCTGGAGCGTCATCCCTCGCCGTCCCGTACGTGGAGCGTCCTCCCTCGCCGTCCCGTGCGTGGAGCGTCCTCCCTCGCCGTCCCGTGCGTGGAGCGTCCTCCCTCGCCGTCCCGTGCGTGGAGCGTCCTCCCTCGCCGTCCCGTCCCTGGAGCGTCCTCCCTCGCCGTCCCGTGCGTGGAGCGTCCTCCCTCGCCGTCCCGTGCGTGGAGCGTCCTCCCTCGCCGTCCCGTGCGTGGAGCGTCCTCCCTCGCCGTCCCGTGCGTGGAGCGTCCTCCCTCGCCGTCCCGTCCCTGGAGCGTCCTCCCTCGCCGTCCCGTCCCTGGAGCGTCCTCCCTCGCCGTCCCGTCCCTGGAGCGTCATCCCTCGCCGTCCCGTCCCTGGAGCGTCTTCCCTCGCCGTCCCGTCCGTGGAGCCTCATCCCTCGCCGTCCCGTCCCTGGAGCCTCATCCCTCGCCGTCCCGTCGTGGAGCGTCTTCCCTCGCCGTCCCTGTGTGGAGCGTCTTCCCTCGCCGTCCCGTCCCTGGAACGTCATCCCTCGCCGTCCCGTCCCTGGAGCGTCTTCCCTCGCCGTCCCGTCCCTGGGGCGTCTTCCCTCGCCGTCCCGTCCCTGGGGCGTCTTCCCTCGCCGTCCCGTCCGTGGGGCGTCTTCCCTCGCCGTCCCGTGCGTGGGGCGTCTTCCCTCGCCGTCCCGTCCCTGGAGCGTCTTCCCTCGCCGTCCCGTCCCTGGAGCGTCTTCCCTCGCCGTCCCGTCCCTGGAGCGTCTTCCCTCGCCGTCCCGTCCCTGTGTGGAGCGTCTTCCCTCGCCGTCCCGTCCCTGTGTGGAGCGTCTTCCCTCGCCGTCCCGTCCCTGGAGCGTCATCCCTCGCCGTCCCGTCCCTGGAGCGTCTCCCCTCGCCGTCCCGTCCCTGGAGCGTCTCCCCTCGCCGTCCCCTCCCTGGAGCGTCTCCCCTCGCCGTTCCCTCCGTGGAGCGTCTCCCCTCGCCGTCCCGTGCGTGGAGCGTCTCCCCTCGCCGTCCCGTGCGTGGAGCGTCTCCCCTCGCCGTCCCTGCGTGGAGCGTCTCCCCTCGCCGTCCCGTGCGTGGAGCGTCTCCCCTCGCCGTCCCGTGCGTGGAGCGTCTCCCCTCGCCGTCCCGTGCGTGGAGCGTCTCCCCTCGCCGTCCCGTGCGTGGAGCGTCATCCCTCGCCGTCCCGTGCGTGGAGCGTCATCCCGCGCCGTGCCGTGCGTGGAGCGTCTTCCCTCGCCGTCCCGTGCGTGGAGCGTCTTCCCTCGCCGTCCCGTGCGTGGAGCGTCTTCCCTCGCCGTCCCGTGCGTGGAGCGTCTTCCCTCGCCGTCCCGTGCGTGGAGCGTCTTCCCTCGCCGTCCCGTGCGTGGAGCGTCTTCCCTCGCCGTCCCGTGCGTGGAGCGTCTTCCCTCGCCGTCCCGTGCGTCTTCCCTCGCCGTCCCGTGCCTGGAGCGTCTTCCCTCGCCGTCCCGTCCCTGGAGCGTCATCCCTCGCCGTCCCGTGCGTGGAGCGTCTTCCCTCGCCGTCCCGTGCGTGGAGCGTCTTCCCTCGCCGTCCCGTGCGTGGAGCGTCTTCCCTCGCCGTCCCGTGCCTCGCGTCCCGTCCCTGGAGCGTCATCCCTCGCCGTCCCTGCGTGGAGCGTCTTCCCTCGCCGTCCCTGCGTGGAGCGTCTTCCCTCGCCGTCCCGTGCGTGGAGCGTCTTCCCTCGCCGTCCCGTGCGTGGAGCGTCCTGCCTCGCCGTCCCGTCCCTGGAGCGTCATCCCTCGCCGTCCCTGCGTGGAACGTCTACCCTCGCCGTCCCGTGCGTGAAGCGTCTTGCCTCGCCGTCCCTGCGTGGAGCGTCTTCCCTCGCCGTCCCGTGCGTCTTCCCTCGCCGACCCATGCGTGGAGCGTCTTCCCTCGCCGTCCCTTGCGTGGAACGTCTTCCCTCGCCGTCCCTGCGTGGAGCGTCTTCCCTCGCCGTCCCTGCGTCTAACGTCTTCACTCGCCGTCCCGTCCCTGGAGCGTCTTCCCTCGCCGTCCCGTGCGTGGAGCGTCTTCCCTCGCCATCCCTGTGTGGAGCATCTTCCCTCGCCGTCCCGTCCCTGGAGCGTCATCCCTCGCCGTCCCGTCCCTGGAGCGTCTTCCCTCGCCGTCCCTGCGTCTAACGTCTTCACTCGCCGTCCCGTCCCTGGAGCGTCTTCCCTCGCCGTCCCGTGCGTGGAGCGTCTTCCCTCGCCGTCCCGTGCGTGGAGCGTCATCCCTCGACGTCCCGTGCGTGGAGCGTCATCCCTCGCCGTCCCGTGCGTGGAGCGTCATCCCTCGCCGTCCCGTGCGTGGAGCGTCTTCCCTCGCCGTCCCGTGCGTGGAGCGTCTTCCCTCGCCGTCCCGTGCGTGGAGCGTCTTCCCTCGCCGTCCCGTGCGTGGAGCGTCTTCCCTCGCCGACCCGTGCCTGGAGCGTCTTCCCTCGCCGTCCCGTCCCTGGAGCGTCTTCCCTCGCCGTCCCGTGCGTGGAGCGTCTTCCCTCGCCGTCCCGTCCCTGGAGCGTCTTCCCTCGCCGTCCCGTCCCTGGAGCGTCTTCCCTCGCCGTCCCGTGCGTGGAGCGTCTTCCCTCGCCGTCCCGTGCGTGGAGCGTCTTCCCTCGCCGTCCCGTGCGTGGAGCGTCTTCCCTCGCCGTCCCGTGCGTGGAGCGTCATCCCTCGCCGTCCCGTCCCTGGAGCGTCATCCCTCGCCGTCCCGTGCGTGGAGCGTCTTCCCTCGCCGTCCCGTGCGTGGAGCGTCTTCCCTCGCCGTCCCGTGCGTCTTCCCTCGCCGACCCGTGCGTGGAGCGTCTTCCCTCGCCGTCCCGTCCCTGGAGCGTCATCCCTCGCCGTCCCGTCCCTGGAGCGTCATCCCTCGCCGTCCCGTGCGTGGAGCGTCCTCCCTCGCCGTCCCGTGCGTGGAGCGTCCTGCCTCGCCGTCCCTGCGTGGAGCGTCTTCCCTCGCCGTCCCGTGCGTCTTCCCTCGCCGACCCGTGCGTGGAGCGTCTTCCCTCGCCGTCCCGTCCCTGGAGCGTCATCCCTCGCCGTCCCGTCCCTGGAGCGTCCTCCCTCGCCGTCCCGTGCGTGGAGCGTCCTCCCTCGCCGTCCCGTGCGTGGAGCGTCCTGCCTCGCCGTCCCTGCGTGGAGCGTCTTCCCTCGCCGTCCCGTCCCTGGAGCGTCATCCCTCGCCGTCCCGTGCGTGGAGCGTCCTCCCTCGCCGTCCCGTGCGTGGAGCGTCCTCCCTCGCCGTCCCTGCGTGGAACGTCTTCCCTCGCCGTCCCGTGCGTGGAGCGTCTTCCCTCGCCGTCCCTGCGTGGAGCGTCTTCCCTCGCCGTCCCTGCGTCTAACGTCTTCCCTCGCCGTCCCGTCCCTGGAGCGTCATCCCTCGCCGTCCCGTGCGTGGAGCGTCTTCCCTCGCCGTCCCGTCCCTGGAGCGTCATCCCTCGCCGTCCCGTCCCTGGAGCGTCTTCCCTCGCCGTCCCGTGCGTGGAGCGTCTTCCCTCGCCGTCCCGTGCCTGGAGCGTCTTCCCTCGCCGTCCCGTGCCTGGAGCGTCTTCCCTCGCCGTCCCGTCCCTGGAGCGTCATCCCTCGCCGTCCCGTGCGTCGAGCGTCTTCCCTCGCCGTCCCGTCCCTGGAGCGTCTTCCCTCGCCGTCCCGTCCCTGGAGCGTCTTCCCTCGCCGTCCCGTGCCTGGAGCGTCTTCCCTCGCCGTCCCGTGCCTGGAGCGTCTTCCCTCGCCGTCCCGTCCCTGGAGCGTCTTCCCTCGCCGTCCCGTGCGTGGAGCGTCTTCCCTCGCCGTTCCCTGCGTGGAGCGTCTCCCATCGTGTGCCGTCCCTGGAGCGTCTCCCCTCGCCGTCCCGTGCGTGGAGCGTCTCCCCTCGCCGTCCCGTCCCTGGAGCGTCTTCCCTCGCCGTCCCGTCCCTGGAGCGTCTTCCCTCGCCGTCCCGTCCCGTCCCTGGAGCGTCTTCCCTCGCCGTCCCGTCCCGTCCCTGGAGCGTCTTCCCTCGCCGTCCCGTCCCGTCCCTGGAGCGTCTTCCCTCGCCGTCCCGTCCCGTCCCTGGAGCGTCTTCCCTCCGCGTCCCGTCCCTGGAGCGTCTTCCCTCGCGGTCCCGTCCCTGGAGCGTCATCCCTCGCCGTCCCGTCCCTGGAGCGTCATCCTTCGCCGTCCCGTCCCTGGAGCGTCGCCCCTCGCCGTCCCGTGCGTAGAGCGTCTCCCCTCGCCGTCCCGTCCCTGGATCGTCTCACCTCTCCGTCCCGTGCGTGGAGCGTCTCCCCTCGCCGTCCCGTGCGTGGAGCGTCTCCCCTCGCCGTCCCGTCCCTGGATCGTCTCACCTCTCCGTCCCGTGCGTGGAGCGTCTCCCCTCGCCGTCCCGTGCGTGGAGCGTCTCCCCTCGCCGTCCGGTCCCTGGAGAGTCTTCCCTCGCTGTCCCGTCCCGTCCCTGGAGCGTCTTCCCTCGCCGTCCCGTCTCTGGAGCGTCTTCCCTCCGCGTCCCGTCCTGTCCCTGGAGCGTCTTCCCTTGCCGTTCCCTGCGTGGAGCGTCTTCCCTCGCCGTCCCGTCCCTGGAGCGTCTTCCCTCCGCGTCCCGTCCCTGGAGCGTCTTCCCCCGCCGTCCCGTCCCTGGAGCTTCATCCCTCGCCGTCCCGTCCCTGGAGCGTCATCCCTCACCGTCCCGTGCGTGGAGCGTCTCCCCTCGCCGTCCCGTGCGTGGAGCGTCTCCCCTCGCCGTCCCGTCCCTGGATCGTCTCACCTCTCCGTCCCGTGCGTGGAGCCTCTCCCCTCGCCGTCCCGTGCCTGGAGCGTCTTCCCTCGCCGTCCCGTCCCTGGATCGTCTCACCTCTCCGTCCCGTGCGTGCAGCGTCTTCCCTCGCCGTCCCGTCCCTGGAGCGTCTTCCCTCGCCATCCCTGTGTGGAGCGTCCTCCCTCGCCGTCCCGTCCCTGGAGCGTCTTCCCTCGCCGTTCCCTGTGTGGGGTGTCTTCCCTCGCCGTCCCGTCCCTGGAGCGTCATCCCTCGCCGTCCCGTCCCTGGAGCGTCTTCCCTCGCCGTCCCGTGCGTGGAGCGTCTTCCCTCGCCGTCCCGTGCCTGGAGCGTCTTCCCTCGCCGTCCCGTCCCTGGAGCGTCATCCCTCGCCGTCCCGTGCGTGGAGCGTCATCCCTCGCCGTCCCGTGCGTGGAGCGTCTTCCCTCGCCGTCCCGTGCGTGGAGCGTCTTCCCTCGCCGTCCCGTGCGTGGAGCGTCTTCCCTCGCCGTCCCGTGCGTGGAGCGTCTTCCCTCGCCGACCCGTGCCTGGAGCGTCTTCCCTCGCCGTCCCGTCCCTGGAGCGTCTTCCCTCGCCGTCCCGTGCGTGGAGCGTCTTCCCTCGCCGTCCCGTCCCTGGAGCGTCTTCCCTCGCCGTCCCGTCCCTGGAGCGTCTTCCCTCGCCGTCCCGTGCGTGGAGCGTCTTCCCTCGCCGTCCCGTGCGTGGAGCGTCTTCCCTCGCCGTCCCGTGCGTGGAGCGTCTTCCCTCGCCGTCCCGTGCGTGGAGCGTCATCCCTCGCCGTCCCGTCCCTGGAGCGTCATCCCTCGCCGTCCCGTGCGTGGAGCGTCTTCCCTCGCCGTCCCGTGCGTGGAGCGTCTTCCCTCGCCGTCCCGTGCGTCTTCCCTCGCCGACCCGTGCGTGGAGCGTCTTCCCTCGCCGTCCCGTCCCTGGAGCGTCATCCCTCGCCGTCCCGTCCCTGGAGCGTCATCCCTCGCCGTCCCGTGCGTGGAGCGTCCTCCCTCGCCGTCCCGTGCGTGGAGCGTCCTGCCTCGCCGTCCCTGCGTGGAGCGTCTTCCCTCGCCGTCCCGTGCGTCTTCCCTCGCCGATCCGTGCGTGGAGCGTCTTCCCTCGCCGTCCCGTCCCTGGAGCGTCATCCCTCGCCGTCCCGTCCCTGGAGCGTCCTCCCTCGCCGTCCCGTGCGTGGAGCGTCCTCCCTCGCCGTCCCGTGCGTGGAGCGTCCTGCCTCGCCGTCCCTGCGTGGAGCGTCTTCCCTCGCCGTCCCGTCCCTGGAGCGTCATCCCTCGCCGTCCCGTGCGTGGAGCGTCCTCCCTCGCCGTCCCGTGCGTGGAGCGTCCTCCCTCGCCGTCCCTGCGTGGAACGTCTTCCCTCGCCGTCCCGTGCGTGGAGCGTCTTCCCTCGCCGTCCCTGCGTGGAGCGTCTTCCCTCGCCGTCCCTGCGTCTAACGTCTTCCCTCGCCGTCCCGTCCCTGGAGCGTCATCCCTCGCCGTCCCGTGCGTGGAGCGTCTTCCCTCGCCGTCCCGTCCCTGGAGCGTCATCCCTCGCCGTCCCGTCCCTGGAGCGTCATCCCTCGGCGTCCCGTGCGTGGAGCGTCTTCCCTCGCCGTCCCGTGCGTGGAGCGTCTTCCCTCGCCGTCCCGTGCCTGGAGCGTCTTCCCTCGCCGTCCCGTGCCTGGAGCGTCTTCCCTCGCCGTCCCGTCCCTGGAGCGTCATCCCTCGCCGTCCCGTGCGTCGAGCGTCTTCCCTCGCCGTCCCGTCCCTGGAGCGTCTTCCCTCGCCGTCCCGTCCCTGGAGCGTCTTCCCTCGCCGTCCCGTGCCTGGAGCGTCTTCCCTCGCCGTCCCGTGCCTGGAGCGTCTTCCCTCGCCGTCCCGTCCCTGGAGCGTCTTCCCTCGCCGTCCCGTGCGTGGAGCGTCTTCCCTCGCCGTTCCCTGCGTGGAGCGTCTCCCCTCGTGTGCCGTCCCTGGAGCGTCTCCCCTCGCCGTCCCGTGCGTGGAGCGTCTCCCCTCGCCGTCCCGTCCCTGGAGCGTCTTCCCTCGCCGTCCCGTCCCTGGAGCGTCTTCCCTCGCCGTCCCGTCCCGTCCCTGGAGCGTCTTCCCTCGCCGTCCCGTCCCGTCCCTGGAGCGTCTTCCCTCGCCGTCCCGTCCCGTCCCTGGAGCGTCTTCCCTCGCCGTCCCGTCCCGTCCCTGGAGCGTCTTCCCTCCGCGTCCCGTCCCTGGAGCGTCTTCCCTCGCGGTCCCGTCCCTGGAGCGTCATCCCTCGCCGTCCCGTCCCTGGAGCGTCATCCTTCGCCGTCCCGTCCCTGGAGCGTCGCCCCTCGCCGTCCCGTGCGTAGAGCGTCTCCCCTCGCCGTCCCGTCCCTGGATCGTCTCACCTCTCCGTCCCGTGCGTGGAGCGTCTCCCCTCGCCGTCCCGTGCGTGGAGCGTCTCCCCTCGCCGTCCCGTCCCTGGATCGTCTCACCTCTCCGTCCCGTGCGTGGAGCGTCTCCCCTCGCCGTCCCGTGCGTGGAGCGTCTCCCCTCGCCGTCCGGTCCCTGGAGAGTCTTCCCTCGCTGTCCCGTCCCGTCCCTGGAGCGTCTTCCCTCGCCGTCCCGTCTCTGGAGCGTCTTCCCTCCGCGTCCCGTCCTGTCCCTGGAGCGTCTTCCCTTGCCGTTCCCTGCGTGGAGCGTCTTCCCTCGCCGTCCCGTCCCTGGAGCGTCTTCCCTCCGCGTCCCGTCCCTGGAGCGTCTTCCCCCGCCGTCCCGTCCCTGGAGCTTCATCCCTCGCCGTCCCGTCCCTGGAGCGTCATCCCTCACCGTCCCGTGCGTGGAGCGTCTCCCCTCGCCGTCCCGTGCGTGGAGCGTCTCCCCTCGCCGTCCCGTCCCTGGATCGTCTCACCTCTCCGTCCCGTGCGTGGAGCCTCTCCCCTCGCCGTCCCGTGCCTGGAGCGTCTTCCCTCGCCGTCCCGTCCCTGGATCGTCTCACCTCTCCGTCCCGTGCGTGCAGCGTCTTCCCTCGCCGTCCCGTCCCTGGAGCGTCTTCCCTCGCCGTTCCCTGTGTGGGGTGTCTTCCCTCGCCGTCCCGTCCCTGGAGCGTCTTCCCTCGCCGTCCCGTGCCTGGAGCGTCTTCCCTCGCCGTCCCGTCCCTGTGTGGAGCGTCTTCCCTCGCCGTCCCGTGCCTGGAGCGTCTTCCCTCGCCGTCCCGTCCCTGTGTGGAGCGTCTTCCCTCGCCGTCCCGTGCCTGGAGCGTCATCCCTCGCCGTCCCGTCCCTGGAGCGTCTTTCCTCGCCGTCCCGTGCGTGGAGCGTCTCCCCTCGCCGTCCCCTGTGTGAAGCGTCTCCCCTCGCGTCCCCTGCGTGGAGCGTCTCCCCTCGCCGTTCCCTCCGTTGAGCGTCATCCCTCGCCGTCCCGTGCCTGGAGCGTCTCCCCTCGCCGTCCCGTGCCTGGAGCGTCTCCCCTCGCCGTCCCGTGCCTGGCGCGTCTCCCCTCGCCGTCCCGTGCCTGGAGCGTCTCCCCTCGCCGTCCCGTGCGTGGAGCGTCATCCCTCGACGTCCGGTGCGTGGAGCGTCTCCCCCTCGACGTCCCGTGCGTGGAGCGTCTCCCCTCGCCGTCCCGTGCGTGGAGCGTCTCCCCTCGACGTCCCGTGCGTGGAGCGTCTTCCCTCGACGTCCCGTGCGTGGAGCGTCTTTCCTCACGGTTCTGTCCCTGGGAACGTCTCTCCTCACTTCTCCATCCGTAGACCGCCTTCCTCACTGTCCCACACTCTCCCACTGATGCTCCTTCCAAGACAGTGTAGCAGCCAGGTTTGCCCTGGGCTGCCGGGGCCACACGGTCTCCATCGTGCCCCGACCCAGCATCCTTCAGGTCGCATTGCCTGATCGACTCCACCTGCAGCGTGACTCTGCAGCCTGCAAATCTCGGAGTCACCCTGCCGGCCACCGAGGTGAATCCGGAGGGAAACGTGGCTCCAGGAGGAACGGAGAAGGGGCGACAGGACTCCAGCCATGCATGGGCCTGGCAATGTCCACCCTTCGCCCGACGCGGCCCAGGCGTTGAGCAGCGCCCCCCAGCGGCCGAGGCCCCGCAGCGCACCCCGCCGCCGTGCAGACTCCACAGCAGAATCGGTGGCTCTTGTCCTCAGCCCCAACCTCTGGGCTGTTTGTTACGCAGCTGGGGGTGACCAGGGTCCTCACAGTAACTAACTGCAGACGGTCGAGCACTCGGGCCTGGGGCTACCTTTTTCCCTCTGTGAGGAGAGAATCTATGTACTTTAAAACAGAAGAGAAGTGGTTGGGGAGCTCGATGTTCCACGGTGAAAGTAACGAGCCCAGTCCATCAGCAGTGCCAGCGCAGGTGTGAGCACACGTGGGCCGTGCATGGGGCCGTGCATGGGGCCGTGCATGGGGCTGCTTACAGCAGGGGAATGAACAGTCTCTTAGCTGAGTCCTCAAAGTGTGTCACCTGGCTAAGGCAGTTTTCATCACCAAAAATTTTAAAACAGAAATAATTAGTCACCCATTACAACTATAGAAAACCTCAGCATAACTATCTTGGATCTACTGATTTGAAAAAACAGCTCTTCAGTGAACCTACTGGGATAATTAAGGTGGAGGAGGTAGCCCTGGATTATTGAATTAATTCTTTTGCAGCTTGAGGTTACTTGATATAAATAGATTGATTTCGGGAAACTGTTAAAAATAATTATTTTAGTTTTCAAAAAGTTAATACAATTCTAAAGTCATTATTTCTGAAAAATAGAAATTGGTACAAGTCCTTAGCAATAAAAGCATCTGTCTCATTGATGAGGTGATGTGACTTTTGTTCCTTTAGAAGCAGTCTCAGATAATTAAGAGACCAGTCAAAGGACACAAGAAGCCTGTTTAAAACCCGTTAGAGGTATTATTTGATGTACGGGTATCTTATGAGTGTTTTCATCCAGTCTTGACTTTCATGATGGTTTTGTGCGAGCATCATTAGCAGAAGTTGATGTTGTTCTCGTGCAGCTTGTCCGCACAATTGTTATTATTACTGTAGGGGGCGTGGAATGCGTGTCTGTCCCTGTCTCCCGCCTTTATATGAACTTGCAGGCAAGGTTAGCACTTCATAGAACACCTTTGAATGCCAAGGACAGCTATATTGGTGTGCGCGTACATGGGAATGCTGTTGTGCTTGCTACATTCATTTCAACAATATAATATTGGTCATTTGTGAAAGTTGAAATAATAATGAAATGAGAGGAAAAGGTATGCTAACATTCCCTATTTAAAATTAAGCCATGCAGCTTGAGTAGACAAAGTGCTTTCTCCAAATGTTTCCAATTATAAGAAAATGAAATTGTTTTTACTATTCTGGGTCTTTTTTGTTTCAAATGTGGGAAACAGAGATGCAAATAACTGTTCTCTTTACAATTATCTGCTTTGAAACTCTGAGTTTCCCTTTTGTTTTTGTTGGGTGTAATTTATCGTTTCTTAAGCTGTGTCAAAAATCATTGCTGCAAAACACATGGTGAAACCTATGGCCAATGAAATAGTAATTCAGCTTGTCGTTGTTTAGGTCATGATATGTTGTAGGAGACCACTTCTTCTGGATCACCAGCAACATAAACAAAGGGTTTACCACAAAATAAATAAATGTAATCTACAGTTTTCCATTTCACTGTATCAGAAAGTATTTGGAGGACATGGTCACATGCTCATTCAACTTAGTCTCATTAATGTTATCGGCATGACAAGGCCAACGAGTATTGCCAAAGTCAATACATAGGCTAGGATGTACTGAGCAGATTTCACAAGTGGTGAGATTTTATGTCATGAGCCTTAACGTTCACTCAGATGCAGTCTTGCTTCTGGACCTCCTGTATAAGGAGCCTCTGTTTCCAAATTGGGTAAGACTTTGGCGATGTTGGAAAGATTGAAGGATTTAGGGGAGATTAGGACAGAAGAAATGACTGAAGGGGCTGATTAAGTCAGTGATACCTTGACAGTAATGTGTGAAAATTGGGGCTTGAAAAAGTCAAAGAAACATCAGCAAAACTTAATCCAGATCTAACTCATATATATATATATATATATATATATATATATATATATATCTTTTCCAGTTACTACAGAGTTAACTCTATTAATTTTTTTTTTTTTTTACATTTTTAGACATGCATTTGCTAATTTCTGGAATAGGTAATACATAATAATTATGGCACAAAATTAAAGGTTAAAAAATGTATGCAGTGAAACATGTCTCCTTTCTACCCCTGCCCTTCAGCCATGTCTCCCCCTCCCCAAAGCAACTGCTGTTACCAGTTTATCATAGATAGTTTCAGAAAAATCCTATGCATGTACAAATGTATGCAAACATAGTAGCAATTATCTTTCACTTAATGATATAATAATCTTTTAGGTTATTTTATATCAATATACAATCACCTCATTCTTTTTAATGGCTGCAGAGTATTCCATTGCATGGAATTTTCATTGCATTATTTAATTAGTCAGTCCCCTATCATTGGGCATTTCAATTGTTTCATTAATTTGCTGTGACATAAAATTCTACAGTGAACACCCTTGAGCACAGATTATTTCATGAATATACAAGCATACATAGAGAACATATTTCTGAAAGAATTATTGGGTCAAAAGGTTTGTAAATTTACAATCTTTAAAGTGTTTGCCAAATTGTCCTCCCAAGAGGTTTACCAGTTCCCACAGGAATGTTTGAGAATGACTCTCCCAACTGACCAACACAGTACGTTGTCAAACTCATTCCACAATTTGAATGGTCTCTTTTATTCAGACATAACAGTAAGTCAGAGTTACACTATTTTAACAGCTTCTTTTGCTTTTAGGGACTATAACAAACCAAACAACCATCTATTCGTCCCTGTAACAAATAGGCATTGAGTTCTTATTAATTCATTCAAGAACACCTTCTATGTACTAGGCATTCTGCCAGGTCTGGGGGTACAGTGGTGATACAGTGATCCTGGATTTTATTGACAATGGGGGAAAGAGACAAATAATCACGTACAAGAGCTTGGAAGGAAAAGCACAGAATCTGTGAGGGTGTGAAACAAGAGGGCCTGCTCTGGCCTCGAGTGGCTGCAAAAGCTTTCTTGAGAAATGCTGTCCAAGCTGAAGGACGAGCAGCAATCATTGTGTGTGCATGTACGTGTGTGTGTATGTGTGTGTGTGCGTGCACAACTTTCCAGATGATAGAGAAAGAGCAGGTCACCTTCAGGGTGCAGAATAAGACCAGGATGTGAAAGAAGTGAGAGGCAGACAGTGCAAGAAAACTGGCATGCCAGGCTCCATGGGAGGGTCAACCGCAACCTCCAGGGACTTGCTGTGGAAGGTGGTGAATGACATCCAACCATAAGTAAGTTAGGAAAGAATTGAGTGCTGAGAGCCGTTAGACAGGCAAAGCTGAAATACAAGGGGAAATTATCAGTGTGTCTCCATGATTTTAGTTCTCTTGTGTAACTGTGCTTAATTTGTTTATTTCTTTCATATGTTCTGATGAAATAAATACTGTGATACTTCTTAACTTTTGGCTCTACTTTAATATGTCAATTGTGGTTGCCTGGTACCCTCTTCTTATCATTTTATCCTAAAGGAAGAAGTGAGAGATTCAGGTGTGTTGAACCCCAGGAGTTTCTGCATGTTCTTACCCGTGTAGTGACAGGTGGGTTGCAACGGATGACCCAACCTGCTCCAGGCGGATCTCCCCTCTCCAGGTCTGTGGTATAAATGCTCAGAATATTGAGACAGACCAGGCGGGGGAACAGTGAAATGTTTTAGACGGTGTTGGAGGAGAAGGTAAGACTAGGGGAACTGTGTTTTGAAATTATTTTTAACAAGTTGAAACCTCAAACTCGGTTTGTGTTAACATGATAGAAATACCATAAAACAAGTACGAATAAAACAATGACTATCACTTTTGCTGTTGACATACTTTTTCAAAAGTGAAAAACATGACTTATACAAATATAAGTTATATACATGTCAGAATTGTATGTAACTCATTAATTGATAAGGGAACCAGTAAAATGTTAACATGGGTTCAAAGGAGAATTTGGAGAGCAGATTTATATAGTTAATCAAAGAATGCTGAAATAAACTTGTTAACAGATGTAAACTGTTTAATATTCTACAAAGTACTAAACCGTAATGTTTAAGGCATTCGCGGCTATCTTTTCTCTAAGAACACAAATTACATCTCTACTAGACAAAATTTATTTGCATTGTAATGAGCAGGAATCATTTGCTCTCAAACAAGTATTGTTTTGCTCTGCTATCGGTTTTCTACAAGTTAACCTCTACCCTACAGAGCTGTGGGTAGAATGTCAAAGGTGCATGCTCAGGTGCATTGCACTGAAAAAACATCCTATAATCACCCCTCCTTTTAAAAATACTGTATACAGTGCATTAACTCTAAAGAGATCAGAGCATTCATTTATTCCCGAGGATTCTATGACCATGTGATCATCCCAAGGGTGATGTTTAGAAACTGCATCCTGCCACGGCACCAGTACTGAAGAGAAGTGCTCATAATATCACGTGATTTACGGGCTAGAAATTAGCACCTATAACAAGCTAAACTACAGCCTATAATCAATTGTTCTCACAGCCCCAGCTAGAAAGATCACTGCTCTTTGAACCACATTTTATTGTCTTTATTTTCACTACAAACTCCTGACTTTAAGTTTCCAGCCATAGAAAGCAGAACCTTGTTCATCCTGCCTTTAAAGTCGTAAGTAGACACTGGTGAGTAGGTGAGAAATAGACTAGATCTTGGCTTGTGGCAGGAAGCAGTGTCTCAAGATGCCCTTTCCTGGATGGGAAGTTCAAAGCAAAAGTCAAGGATGGGCAAGAAGCCAGGTGGTCCCCAAAAGGGAAGTAGAGTGAGGTACAACCGGCATCTGAGATGAGGGCGTCCCAGTAAGACACACCAAAATCCAAACAGAGGAACATAGAAGCCAGCATTCATGGGTGTGTCAGGCAGGGTCCAGAGAAGCAGAACCATGATGAAAATTTTGGAATATTTAAGAACTTAATATGCAGATAACCTTATACAGTTGTGGGCGGAGATGGGGAAGTAAGGGCCTGAAAATGGGAGCTGAAGACATGTAGAGAAGTCACTAAGCAGCCCTGGTGCTGATGAATGAGTCAGAGTTTGTAAAAACATCTTGAATCAAAGTGCATCCAGCTCTTGCCCTGGAACAGTGAAGACGGACTAGCATTCGTCCATAGGTCATTGGGACCCTGAGGCTATTACCTCTGGGAGTGACAGCAGTGCCTCTGGTGGTGGGCTTGGCACTGCCATTGGGCAGCAGGGCTGCTGGTTAGGAAGGAGAGGCAGCTATGAATTGTTAAGGCTGAGGACAAACTGGAATGCACTAGCACCTCTCCTCCCGTACTCAGCAATGGCCTTCATGACGTAATGGTTGTGGTTCCACTTCTGTCTCTCAAGTATGATGCGGTGTCACTTTTGGCTAACTCTAACTTGGAACCACACGGAAATGGAGATTTGGGGAACTTCAGCACCCAGTGGGCAAATCCAAAATTATCTGGTGGGAATTAACTAGAATAAAAGGCATAGATGCCAGACAACATGGTATCCTCAATTCCCGAGAATCCTCTGAAGAACACAGACCCCTGCACTGAAGACATGCCACCACGAGTCCTGAAGAGCCAGCAGTGACGTGCGTGGAGGCCGTGTGTGCAGCCCGGCCATGAACTGAAGAATGGGTGTCTGTGTCCATCAACTGTTCAGACCAGTGCGTGAGTGCTGTGACGTGAATCCTTACGTGGCCAGCCCACAGTGGCTCACTGCTCAGGAAGGAAGGCCTCGAAGGAAACCAGGTCTCCATCTGGTTGCTTTGGTTCCACGTCCCCACTTCCAAATTGAGGCGAGGTTCTCACTGCACCCTCTCCTCGGCCTTCTCTCATTTATTTCCGCTTCTTTTATTCCTGCTTTTTTTCCCTTCCACATTTCTGCGGTTATTCACAGAGCATAAAATGGTAGATGGATTGACGGATAAGATCAGAGTTGATAATAATGGGAAACAATTTTAGGGAGAAGCATAATACTCGCCCAGTGCAGAGAGCGCTGGATTGAGACTCGGGGCTGTGGGCACTCCTGCAGGTGTGACGACCGAGGGGCACACACTTCACAGCTCTGAGACCGCACAGATCAACTTTCTCCAGGAGTCGAAAACTGTGTGTGTGTGTCTTCTGTGAAAGAATAATTCGAGAAATCCACACAGCACCTTAATTTAATAAAACCTCTGAGAAGTCTTCAGTAAAGAAATCTTTCCAACTCTGTTCAATCCAGCATTTCCCAAACTCATTGGACTCGGGACCCTTTTTTGTAACTTCTGTTGGTATTCTGCAGACGAAACGCACTAGATGATGTCTAGGGTAGTTCTTTCACATCTACAATACCCTGAACTTTTCCACTTTTCTCCTAAAACTCAAACTCCTATGTAAATTGAAAGGCCATTGACCAGCCTATAAAAGATCACCTTTTTTTTCTTAAATAAAGCCTTCATACTGAGGGCTAATGCAAGATGCAGTATATGTGGTGGACTTGGTAATGTGAATAATGGGCTACCTTGATGTGTCTCCAGTCAAGAGTTAATTGTTTATCAGTGTTTTTCTGATACTCAAAGAGAATAATCACAGTCAGGAATGTTGTCTGTGAATTCTAACAGCAGCAATATGCAGAAAAATATTACCCTCCAGCTTGGATTGGGCCACATCCGATTTTTTAAACCAGGATGGCCAACTAGGGTCCTAATCTTCCAAGTGCTTGGGGCCTTGGACAGATCGACTGGCTGAAGGTTGGACCTTGCTGGCTCAGGCTGGAGATCACAATTTGGTCATCCTCTTATGCAGACCTTGTTGCCTTTGGGGCTTACCACTAGGGGTCACTAAAGAGAGATGGGAGACAGTCTCAGTCTTTCCTAAATAATTCCAGACTAGACGTGGGCTTTACACGACCTGCCAGGTTAGGGCTTCTGTAACTCTAATGTGCATGTGAGTAACCTGGGGGTTTTGTGCAGATTCTGATCCAGTAGATCTGAAGTTGGGCCTGAGATTCGACCTTTCTATCAAGCTCCCAGGTGGTGTCAACACCACTGGTGCTATAGGTGAGGTGCTAGAGGACAGGCTGTTTTAGAAGAGCTTAAGATCTCAAGGTAGAACCTCACCTCTGTCTAGCTCTCTTGCAAGACCTCAGCCTGGGATGCATATTTCCTTCTATCCTCCACTTTCCTCTTCTCTCTTCCCTTCCTCCCTCGACTCTCTCTTCTTCCCCCCTCCCCCCTCCTTCCTTTTTCTGCCAACTCTACTTTGAGCTCTGGTTGCTCTGCTATTCTCAAAGGATATCTTCCCAACCACTTGCTTTTATAGTGTTCTCTCATGAAATCTAGCTTGGTGGCATAGATATTTATTTGTGAAATAAACATTTGAGAACCAGACACATTGAATGCATATTTCTTCTGAAATGTTTGTCTCTTTCTGCATATATTACATTTTGTGTAAATAGATTCAGCTAGTTTTGAGAAACTCTAGTTCTGGCTGAGCTAGGCCAGAGCAAATGGGTGACATTATATATCTTTGGTGGTGGAGGCTATTTGATTTTATTCTTCGACCCCGACTGTACAGTTATTTTTAACCAATGAGAAATCTATTTCTATTTGTTTTTCAGAGTTGAGGGAAAAAAAGACAATTGCTTATGTAGAACTCGGAGCCTTATTTTTCATACTATGTTATAACTCCATGAAAGTAAAAGTGAGAGATAGAGCAGTTCCCTTTTGGTGTGACAGATTTGAGAATGGATGTCTATGCAGATTATAAATATAAATATAAAGATAAAGATTTTTATTGATATTTTTCTAATGAAAATTCAGAAAACTTGGAAAACATAGGACTTTATTTTTTAAATAAAGTCCCAAAATACTACCACCCAGAGATAGCTCATGGTTAACAATTTTTAGGTATGATGTTCATCCAGTCTCTTTTTTTTTTTTTTTTGTATTTATATATGCATTTTCCTATGATTATGGAATACTGTTTTATAAGCTGATGCTTTCACTTTGCAATATAGAATAAACAGTATCCCATTTAAGTATGTATTTTCTATATCATATTGTTAACGGTTTTGTGATAGTCCATCATAAATACATTACACAGTATACTTAATTAATCCCCTATCATTGAATATTCAGGTTGTTCCTAATTTTTCATATTAATAAAAAAGCTTTTATGAACATTCTTATACATAGATATTTGCTGACATCTTTTATTATTTGGGTTGGAAAAATTCCAAGAGGTGGAACTGCTAGGCCAAAGGCTTTGGAAACATGTTAATAAAGGGTTGTCTTGGAAAACTGCAGGACTGTTTGCCAGCAGCAGCAGCAGCATGTGAGAGGGCTCTGTCAAGACAGGCGTGGCACGGGTGGTCGAAAATGGGTTTTGTCATCAGATTGCCTGAGTTTGAGTCAACCCTGGAAAATTATTTAATATCTATGCCTCTGTAAAATGGGAATACTACTGGTTCGTATACCATAAAGTTGTTTCATGGGTCAAGTGACACAATATATGTAAAGCCTGGCAAACATTTAACAAATATTATTATTGTTGTTAATAGTTTCTTATATGCTCAGCAGCAATCCATGAGTCTTTAAATGCCAGTGATCCATACACTTGGCTTCTGTATTTCCTCCAGGGCCATCTGCTGAAATCAAGGAGACTGGCGGTGGCTGGGAAAACCCTCCTAAGAGTGGGCTTTAGAAGAAGGAGGTGTAGTGATGCTGTCCCCGTCACATAGGAAGGCTGCTGTTGACCTCTTCCCAAAAATGGAGCCGCAGAAGACACTGGGCCCTGTGAAAGCTGTCGCCGGTGCCCGTGCTCGCCTTTCCTTCATCCCAGCTGCCTCTGAGGAGGAAGTCTTCCGAGACACAGGAGCACAGTTGCCCTGTGAGTGACACACACCAGCTACTGGGGAAGAGGGCGGGGTCCCCGTGGGGGGGACCTGGGGACCCAGGGAAGGGAAGGGGCCTCGTGTTCAGTTCCTGGGGAAACTTGCAGGTGTCACTCAGGACAGGAGGGGCACAAATACTTTCTTAGGATAATAAGGCTTTTGCTTCAAAGATATGTGAAAGGGAGAAAGACACATTTCTCACTACTTTGCACTGGTGTGTTGGACAGACGCGGTCAGAAGAACACTGAACTTGGTGGCGACGAGGCGTGCCTGGCTGCAGGGACTGACGAGGGGCCAGGCGCAGGCTGCCCCAGAGCCCCCAGCCCACCCCGACCCCGGGGCCCGCGCTGGCCTGTCCTCTGAGCGGGCAGGGCTCCCCGGAGGCATCCTGATGAAGGGCCAGGAGGTGGCCACTGCAGGAGCCTTCCCCGGGGTCTTCCTGGGACCAAGCCAAGAGGCTGCAGCCTGCAGGGAAGAGAAGAAGCCACCACAGGGAGGGACGTGGTCCTTGATGGCACCTGTCAGAGGGTTCCATATGGCTGTCCCTTCCTCGGGACCCAGAGTGGATCGAGTTGGGGACGGGGAGAGGCCCCTCTCAGGCCAGGCAGACACTTCCTGGTAGAGGACAGGCTGTGGGGACCAGCCTGAGGAGAAGCAGCACCCCCACTGTCCCCTCTCTGCAAAGGAGCTGGACGCCCCAGCAGTGGGGACAGAGGCCGCACACAGTGCTCGGGAGGGCAAGGTGCATGTCCTGGAGGACACCCTATCCCTTCCTAACGAGGGCAATAGAAAGTAGCTGGGAAAGACGTGTCCCTACCACATAAACTGGAGGTCGGCAACATTTTTCTGCAAAGTGCCAGATAGCAAATATTTTTGGCCTTGCTGGCCATGCAGTCTCTGTGACAACTTCTCAGGTTAACGTCCAAAAGCAGCTGCAGATAATACATAACCAAGTGGGCATGGCTGTTTTCTGATAAAGCTTTATTTACAAAAACAGGGAACTGGCTGGATTGGTCGCGTGTCTCAGTTTGCCCAACTCTGACATCACTTTCTAAAATACTAGTCCTATTTTTATCAGTGTCAGAAATTAATTTTTTCATAAAACTTTTTCTTTGGGCTTCTTCCTATAGGTGACCCTGGAAGGTCTGTCTCGTGTTACTTGGAGTGACCTGACATGTTTAATTTATCTCCTAGACAGCATGACTCTTGCCTTGGACAAGTCCCTTCACATCTCTGCATGCCGGTTTCCTCATCTGAGATGTCCAGATCTTATGAAGACATGTGATCTGCAAAGCACATTTGCATAAGTGTTCTCCTTGCATATTCACTGGTTCATGTAATAAAGCTGTATTTAGAGCATCTTCATATGTAACACAGCTGTGAGAATCTTAACTCACACGAATTCTTAAAAGTTGGCTCAATATATTTCAGGCCCTAATGTACAAGCCGGGTATGTGAAATTTCAGTTTTTCAGAGAGAAAAGAAATCTTTGCCGTAGGCAAGTGAGACTATAAAAAGATGTTGAACAAATCCCAAATCCGTGACCTGTGAAGACTAGAACGTCACCTGTGCCCCTCCTCCCCGGTGCACGCTGGAGGGGACGTGTGGTGTCTTCTTGAACACGGATCTGCACTTGTTGTTTCTGCCGATGTTCATTCAGCACATCATCAGCAACAACAACAAAAGTAGCTTAAACAAGATGGAAGTTTATTTCTCTCTCATGACGAGGATACTAAAATCTGACAATCCGAGGCTGGTGTGGAAGCTATTTGGTGTCCCAGGGACCCATGCTTCTTTCTTTCTGATGCAACATTCTAAGCCTGTGGCTTCCACCTCATGGTTCAACATGGCTACCAAGCTTCAGCCATCACGTCTCCATTCCAGTCAGCACAAAGGTAAGTGGACAGGAAAGGACACACGCCATTGGCCAGATTTAGTTACCTGGCCACATCTAGCTGCAAGGGAGAGTGAGAAATGCGGACCTTTTGGGTGAGTGACAGTGTGCCTAGAAAAAGCTGAGGTGCTTTCATCAAAGTAGAAGGTAATGGATATTAGGAGGATCCATGGGCGGAGACAGCTGTTAATCTCACAGTGACACAAACGTATAGTGAGGAGTCATGAGAAGTGCTACACAAGAGATAAGCAGCACGGGAGCAGATAAAAATTTGTGTGTTGGAGGCATAGGGAGTGCTTAAGAAATGCTGCCCTTAGAAAGTGGCTCTCAGCTGGCACTCGACTGATGAGCAGGAGTTATCCAGGCACAGACGCAGAGGGAGAGCGTGCCCGGTGGAGGGTGCAGCACGTGCAGACACCGTGCGTGTCCAGGGAGCATCTGGCCTGAAGTGTGCAGGCAGAGAGGCTGGAAGGAAAGAGAGGAACGGATTATCAGGAGCTTTAGGAGTCATGTTAAAAGTTGTGAATTCTATTTAGTGAAATACTGGGTAAAGAACTGGACGGGCGGGATGAGGGAGAGGGGTGCGTTGTGCGTAAAATAGTTAACACTAGTCAGTGCTGGCCAAGAAATACTGTGCTTTGAAGAGCTATTAGCCACGGGAGCCCCTCCAGTCCATAGGAGACAAGGGGCTCCAGTTGCCGATGAGGCTTCAGTCTTCCTGTTTGCGATCACAGTGAAGAAGAGACACTGAACAAGACCTGCTTCTCCAACCAGGCTTTTCTAGATTTGCTCCTTAAGTTCAGCACAGGTGTATGTCAGCTGATTGGCCTCTTTGGCCAAGAGCAACTGGAGCAAAACTGGAAACAGGAGAGTGTGTGGAATAACTGGAAGATTGTTCCTCAAATCCACACCCGTCTTGGGTGCTGTGTTACCCTGGGGCTCAGGTGGCTGCCAGACTTATTCCAGATTCAGCTTAAAATTTATAATGAACCACTTGGGCCTTGAGTTTCCAGTCTGGAGGAAGTTTAGGCTCGTTAAAGGTTCCTGAGCTCCTACTTGCACATGAAGCCTGTTTCTCTGAATCGCTGATCCACTCCTAGTCCCAAGAAGTTGGCCTGTGCCTCTGAGGTCACTGCTGGACTTAGACGAAAATTACGAGTTTGAGAAAGAAACAAACTGTCACTTCCCTGTAAATCAAACAACGCTGATGGAGTAAAGCACAAGTTCAAAGGTCACCACGAACATTACCAAAATGTTTTCTTTGCAATGTATTTTAGTTATGCAAGTATGACTGGAGATGAATAACAAGCACACACTGTGTTAAGAGTTTTGTCTGTGGAATGCTCTAGACACACGGAGTGAGCCACCGTCATCCTCGCTGCAGACCTTGCAGACATTGCTGTTTGGGGCAAGAGTGCTAAAGGGCGTGGACCACAGCAAAATGTGCAGATGCACCACTGAAAAGTCCAGCTCTGTCACCCATGTCCTTCTGTCGCCTCTGGCCAACGTACACAGCTAGATTTATCTTCTTGCGACAGACATACCCAGATATTACATTCCTTTAGCACTGAAATGTTACAACAGCAATAACAGAACTCCCGGGGGCTGGTTATCTTGGTAGGGGAGTGGCTGGCACCCCACTCTGCGCTCAGCCCCGCAGGGATGTAATTATCCCACGATAACCCGGGCTACTTTGTTCTCTAATGTCCCTCATCTCTGTCGCATTTTCTGGATGCCTTCTCTTTCCATTAAAGCGTTTATGTCCAGAGAAGTGCTTTAGAAGTCACCGGGGCTCTAAAAATTAAAGGGAATGAATTTAAAACCACAGCGATTTTACCTACTTCTTGAAAACAACAAAAAAAAGCTGACATCTGGTAAGTAAGAAACTTGCCCTGGAACCCAAGGAGCTAACTTTTATTTTCTCATCATGAAAGGGACGGATCTCCATTGGTGGCCTTTCTTATTTACACCACACACATGGTGATGGCTCCGACATCCAGTTCCTTTACTATAAACAGAAAGGACGGTCTTTTTCTGTGGAAGTCAATGAATTGAAAAACAAAGCTGCTCTGTGTATCCGCTCATTCCAAACGAAGAAAGGGACTACAGTGTTCTGAGACTCGGGCAAAATAGTTGCATTCAAATTAATTTCGCCCCTTCTGTGCCCCCCTCACCACTTTCCACCACCCCTCCCCCCTCTTTTTGAGGAGAAAGAGAAACATTTAATCACCTTATAAGGGCAGAGAGCAGTAAGGGAATAGAGCAAGAGTCATGAGGCCCAGATCTTATTCTTGGCTCAGGCAGGGCTCGCCGGCCGATCCCGGGCTGTCCCCAAACCGCCTGCACCTCAGCCAAGACAGCTGTGATGTGTGGACACAGGTGTGTGTGGGGTGCTGGCGCAGCCCTGGGTGAGAGGCCCAAGGCTACATGACGGGTCCATTTTGCTCATTGCAGGCTGCCTCTATTTGCAATTGCTGTTTGACATTCAAGAATTGGGAAGTGGCCTGGTAGGTCTTAGATCCGTAGCTAGTAGTAAAAAGGTGCACTAAAAAAAAAATCCTAGGGCATCCCTGATCTCTTGAAATTAGGTTGCGATGGTAACCACAGCTACTATCATCTGCTTCACAAGCACAAGAGGAGCACATCACAATGTCGGACATTTCGTATCGGCAAACGATGGTGCACGGTTTTCCTCTGAAAAGATGACATGACGTTTCCTGAGTTGTATTCAAAGCATAAAGAACTGGATCCCTCCTGCGGTGGAGACCCAGCCAAACCACACCTCTGGGGTTTTGCCTCACCAGGATTTTTTTGCAATCACCCAAGGAAGCCACTTGCAGATGGAGGCAGTTCCTCTGGACAGGTGTCTGGGTGAGCAGAGCGAGGCCACCTTCATGCAACGCCAGTGGGCTTGCGTCCCTGCCCTTCCTGTGGCTTTCCCTGCCACCCACAAACTTCTCTTCTGTCTCCTCCATGGCTGCCCAGACCTCAGCAGACCCGGAAACAATTCAGAAGTGTCTTGTGGGAACAGTGGAGAAGGTTCATGTCCAGTAGCCCGGAGTCAAAGCCTGAGGAAGGAGGCCCAAGAGCTTCTTGCTCACTGCCGTCATGGTGGCTGCCTTTGAACTTGGGGTGGACTGATCGCCACCTGCTCGCAGAGTGCTTGAAACCATGAGCAATGCAGCTTTTGACTAAAGCAAGCCACGGGTGGCTCAGCCCACGTTCTCTCTCCTCGTTCTCCAAACCCTTCTGTCATTCCACCTTTCCACAGGGCATTCCTATTAACAGGGGACAATCGGAGGCTTCACATGTGACTGGCTCCCAAACATCCCTTTGAAAAGAGATGTGCTTTTCTACTGCTCCACATACGCATTTCAGGTGTGCAGAAACTGGCTCTTTCTTGGCACATCACGCCTTCTTTCCTTATCTTCCCACCGCTCCAATCACTCCTCCACCGCGTTACCAGAGGGCAAGAAAAGACTGGCCACCTTCTCTGTAAAAACTCCACTGCCTACAGCCAAGGCCAAATCTCCTGGCACTGCCTAGGAGAGGGCACTACCTAGGAGAGATCTCTGCCTTGATCTCGCTCTGATCGCCTTTGCTGCCCACAATCCGCCTCCCTCCCCACCTCCTACCACTCCTCTTCCCTCTCTGCAAACACTCCAGCTCTGTGGACACGTTGCTCCTTTTCCTGAAATGCATCTCCTCCCCTTCCATCTCCCTCTTCTTTCTGGTGAACTCCTAAGCATCCTTCAAGACCCAGCTCAAACGTAGTATATCAAGGCTTCCCTTGAGGCTGCTCCCACCTCCGCCTGCTCCTCGCCCCTCCTCCTAGCTACCCCTGCCCCCTTGTGAGTTTCTCTTTCAGACAAAGCCTCACATTGCAGGGGAATTACCTACTTGCATGCATCTCCTTCGTTAAACTAAAACTCATGGGCAGGAATAAGGTTTTATTTGTCTTTGTGAAACTAGCTGCTGGGTCAAGGCCAACAGTTGCTCAGTGAACAGGACAGGAATGCACGTATTCTAGTCAACCCTAAGGTCTGATAAATATTTCTTTTAGAATTTGGAGACATATAGTAATTGAAATCACAAATAACTTATACAAGTTTTCTGTATTTGTGGAGTAGGTATTAACATAAATTTACTTTTAGAATGATTGCATATATAAAGACAACACCTTAAGTAAAGAGCTCCACATAAACGATAATTCCAGTCTGAGACAGATTGTTCTCATGCAGAGTTCTGTGCACCGTTACTCTAATAGTAATAACGCATGAACTTTGCTCCCTGTTTGCAATGTGCCCCTGAGGCACTGTCCCTTGTCCAGTGACTTCTCAAGGTGGGCGTTATTATTATTATTCCCATTTTGCGGGTGGGGAACCAAAAATGAGCTAGGTTGCAAAGTCATGCAGCTGGTGAAAGGCTAAGACACCCAGACCCCTACATGTCCCCAGCCCTGACTGCCTCTTGATGAGCAGCGGGGATAGGGAGGTTACAAAAGAAACAGTAGTAACAATTTTAGGCAACACTTATGATGTGTCAGTCACTATTCTACGGAGCAACTCATCTCATCCTCACAAAGACCCTGTGAGGGGATACAATTATCATCCTCATTTTACAGGCCAAGCAAACAGAAGCGGCCAGGTTAGGAGTTTGCCCAGAGGTCACATAGCTCAGAAGGGGCAAATCTGGGAGAGAAACACAGACGGGCTGGCTCCAGAGACCACGCTGCTAAACACCCTCCTCTGCAATCTCCCAGGCATTCAGGGACAGGGATGGCTGTTCAGACAGGATCCAGGGCTGCAGGAGCATGAGGAATTTGGGGTTCTCGGGGGCCAAACCCAGGATCCACTGTAATGTTCATCGGCTCCTCCCAAGTCACTCTGAATAGACCTAGCATCTAAGTAGAAACGGTGTTCTTATCTTGCAGACCCAAGCTTCATAAAAGTAATGCACAGGGCAGCTCCAGCCTCTGCACAGACGTTCTAGAACCCTCAGAAGGCTCTGCTTTCTGGGGCGCCGCCATTGTCCTGGCTCAGCCACTCTCTAAAAGTCGCTCCAGCTTCCCCTGCACACGCTCTCTTCCTCGACCTCACAGCCTCTGCTTATCCTGGCTCCTGCTGTCTCCATAACCTCAAATTGCCAGGGCCCCTCCCGGCCTCCCTCACACATGGATTGACTCTGCCCAATGCTCTTTCTGTCTCTTCATCCTGCCGCTCCAGTCTCAGCTGCTAGTCATTTTATTCTTTTTACTTTTTCTGATTCTGTTTTTGAAAGGAAGACGCTGGTGGGTCTAGCTCATCTTCTGAAGCTAGGCATGCCAAAGGTTGCTGGCCAACCTATGACCTTATGATCCTTGGCTCAGGGATGAGCACCTGAGCCAGCTTTGAGGAGACAGTTGGGGACAAAAGGGTAAGACACAGAGCAGAGACACACGAGGAAAGAGACGCCACCCAGGGCTACCTCTTCATCAGGGGCCAAGGGCAAGGTGGTCCCATTTGAGGGGCTACAGATATGGCTGTTACCAGGTTCAGTGTGTTGACTATAATACCACTCCAGATCCAAGACACACTGCTTGCTCCCTAGAGGCTGGAGGCCTCTGCTAGCTGTTGATGTCTGTAAAACTAACTGATTCGATCAGGACCCAGCAGTAGCAGGAGGGACCTGAATGAAGGCTCTATTTACAGAGTCACAGGCGGGATGAAGGGAAGCCAGCAGGGGCTGGGGATGCATTTAGGGGCCAGCACCACTGGCAAGCCACCACCGCCTCTAGACCAGAGGGGCAGGGCGGGAGCGGCTGCTGGAGCCCCGACAGAGCCTGTGGCCATTGCTGAGCTGTCTGCATTGGACAGCCCCTGACAACACATGGCTTTCAGTAGAGGAATGCAGCCTCTGCCCACCTGTGACTCAGAAGAAAGGGAGCCAGGGAGGTCAACCTCTCCACCTCCCTCCCCTCTGCCCTCTGATCTGCTGCCAGTGCCTCTCTCTGGCTCAGCCACACTGGAGCCGAGGGCAGGGGAGCGGAGTGAGGCACAGAGAGGATGCGGGTGGCCCAGGAGGGCTGCAGGGGGTACTCAGCACAGCAACCACCCCGGCCGCCAGCCGACCACACCGAGCTGGGCCCAGGAAGGTAGCGTGTGCCTTCTCAGCACGGGTAACGTATCTTTAAGTGAAAGGAAATCAGGCTGCTGGGGTGTAGTATCCTGGAACTTCAACTGTGTTTTCCTGGGATCTCATGAGAATTTCCATTTCCATGCAGAGTAGTTGAATATTCTCCATAACTCCAAAAAGGCACGGATGAGCCTGGTGACAACCGTGCCACTGCCAGAAGCTCCCTGGGCCCCCCGAGCTGGGCTGGGGTGGGGGACCTGAAGGCTGTAACCACGAATCCCCACCCTCCACAACCAGGCCAGCCCTGTCCCCCACCTCCACCTCCACTTCTTCACCCCCCACGGGCCCCTCCCACTGCTCCACAAAAACATGTTTGGATGTAAAATAATAATAATAATAAATTAATTTAAAAAGAAAAGCAAATAAATAAATAAATAATAAAAACTCTTTAAATGCAGTCTCTCCAACACTGAGCTCCTTCCTTCTCGTGACCCTTCTCCTCTTGTGTTTCAGCATTTCAGGTGTGGCATTGTTATGCACACAAGCCTGTGACTGGAAATCTTCACTGACTGCCCAAATTGTCACAGCTGCAAAAAGAAAAAAGAAATTTTAGAAAAGAAGGTGAAATTTATCTTTGATGATAAAAATTCTCATTATTGCTTTCTTTAAAAAAAACAAAAAACAAAACAAAACAAAACAAAACAAGGCTCAGATGTTGGATGACAGCCCTGCCAGGGACTTGCTGGTCAGCTGAGGACTGCAGCAGGGGTGGCAGCATGGACAGTCCAGGTGAGGTGGGAACGGCCACCCACAGCCAGGACTCAAGGTCAGGCCTCCAGGGTGTGAGAGGCAACCCCGAGACAGATGGAGAGAGGGAGGACGCTGCAATGAATTTGTCCTGCACTGACTAAGATTAAGCTTCTTCCACGTGGTGGAAAGGGGTCTTCAAATAGAAATAAAGTCCTATGTGAAAAAATAAGATTTTTTTGCACACTTGCCCTTGGAAATGGCTTGTTCTGTAGCCACTACACACTCTGTTGCTGTGTTTCGAGTAGAAGATATGCTGGAATCTCGAGCTACAGTGCAACTTTGGCCGTTCCCTTATCTGCCTTTCCTTTAGGATAGAACTATTCCCGAAGGAGGAGTTTGTCCTGAGTTAAAAAGTGTTAATTGACATAGTGTTCAAGTCTATAAAAAGTTGATGATAGAATAAGATACGGTACTCAGGAAAGAAGCTTCATTATTTCATCTTTGAAGGCCCAAATGAAGGCATGTTTAGATTAAAAATACCTCCCAGGGAGTCAAAAACGTTCTGGCCACAAGGATGCCTCCTTCCCCACACTCGTGCGCTCACACAGAGCAAATCACCGAGGGACGCTTGACGTTTAGTTTTTCTAGAAATTGGTGGGAGGCAAGGAGGTGGAAGGTCCTGGCACGTACCTCTAATTTATTTCCTTCTACTTTCCCAAGAGTGGGAGAAAAAATATTTGTGAACTTTGTGTTATTAAAAAGTTCACGCTGATCCCTTAGCTCTTACCTGTAATCCTATCCCTTCTCTGGACCAAGAATGACTTCGATCTCCAGATCAGGTTAACACATTTTTTAAAATTTATTTTTTAATTAACATATTCATTGTTACAAATCGTACCTATTCTTTATGCCCCTTCCCCCGCCCCTCCCCCTCTAATAACCATAGATTCGTTCTCTCCATGTGACAGACAACTGTTCCTCTGCTGGTTTGCTGCCCAGATGGTCCGAGACAGGAGCGATCAAGTCCTCCCCTATATCCTAAATCAGGTGCTTCTTCTATTCCTCTGGAGTGTGCTTTGTGGAGAGAGAGGACCTCTTCGTCTTTTTTTTTTTTTTTTTTGGTCTCTGCTGGTGTCTCTCCTGTGTCGATGCAGTTGAGAGTCTGGTGTGCCATCTGCACGGTGGCTGTGACTGCTGCTATAGAGACTAGCCACTTTTGCAGCAGCCATGGCAATTGCAGTGGCTACGGTGGGCTACCCGTGTGGAAATGGTGTTTTTGGTGTGCTCTTTACATGGCTGTGCCTGGGTTCATCTTCCCCCAGCTCCATGCTGCAGGACCCTGGCGGGGCCCTGGGATGGCAGCGGCAGCTTGCCTAATTGCAACTGGGTTTGGCTTCCCCCTGCTCCATGCCTCATTCTAAGATGCTGTTGTGGAAAAGTTAGGGGGGAGGGAGAGAGAGGAAGCGGGAAGGAAATGGGATGGGAAGGGGAGGGAAGGACGGTGGGAAGAGGAGGAAGCGGGCTTGTGATCGAGGTCTGTAGCACCCTATCATTCTGGCAGGGGAGACCAGGGGGATTCCAGTGACAGCTTGGTCATTGCTGGGCTGAATGCGGATGTCAGGGGGATGTGGCTGAAGCCCTTGGCCCTCCACTGCCCTGGCATGGGAGCCTGGGACGCTTCCTGAGGTGGCTCAGTGGTTGTCACTGGGCTGGTTGCAGATGTTGGGCATGACTGAGGCCCTTGGCCCTCTACCACCCTGGCTTGGGAGCCCAGGGGGCTTCTGGTTTTTCTAGGTCTGATATGTGTTCTTTGGTAGTGTTAGACCTTTACTAGTTAATATCAAACTTTGTCTCTGATCTGTAAGTATCTTGTTTTTTCTTTCAGTCTGTGTTGGATTATTCGCTGTTCCCACCACTTAAACTCTGCACTGGAACTAATCTGTTGTCCTTTGCTTACTTCTAAAATGGGGGAACTTCCTGTGGGAACCAGCACTTGAGCCCTGTGGCTGAGCTAAATTGCTGCTTTGCTGCTGATTCCCTGGGAAAGGCTTTTTGTGCAGCCCATGTTATAATTGTTGACCTTGTAAGCACTTCTGGGTCTTGTGAGGTCTGGCGCACCTGGGTTGTGTGGAAACTCTGGTCTGGGCCTGAGTCTTTTCAGCAAAATGCACCCCCTGCAGTTCTATATTCCTGACCAGTCTACACTGAGTGGGCCTGTGCTGATTGGAGGGCAGATCAGCTGTCCTTGCTGTACCCCAGTGTTCCCCTGGTGGGCCTGTCTCCCACACCCCCCTCACTCCAAACACGTGATGGATCATGAGCAGGTCCTTTGCAATGACTCACCAGCCTCTGAGTGGCTCCTTTTTTCAGTTATTCTGGCCCCTTGCTCCTATGTGGGTCCACAGGAACCCTGTTTGTGATCTTGCTGGCCTGGGGGCCACCAAGGCCCTCTTCTCCCCTGCAGCCTCCATGCAACTTCACACAGAGGACACAGCGGCAGCCTTGCCAGCTCCTGCTCCATGTGCTCACCAGCTCCAGCCTTGAAGCAGCCGGGGCTCGAAATGGTGGGAGCGGTCCTTTCTTTCTCTCGTCGTGGCTTCTCCCACCTTCATGCACTCCGTAGGTCTCTCCTCCTCTTCCCCTGAGCTCTAGCGGCCCCAGCTTGGCTGTTGTTGCTTTTTAATAGTTGTAAACTGGTTGATTTGTGGGAGAGAGTGAAGCTGGGGACCGTCTATTCCACCATCTTCACCAGAAGCCCTAGGCTAACAAAAGTTTTTGTGTGGCTGACAAAAAGCTGTGTATAAGTGATTCCTCTTTCAAAGACTCTTTTGACACTCTGCTGTGTCTTATAGTTTCTTCTCGGTGCATCAGCCAACCCAGACAGGACAGCCCCCGGGCAAAGGCACAGACAGACGTTTTGAAAGGGGCTTCTCTCTTCCCAAACACACTCTTCTCTCCTTTCTGTTTCTCCATCTCCACCATCTCCTCTCTCTCTCTCTCTCTCATTTGTCTATATCTCTCTCTCATATCTCCACCCCTCATATCTCTGTCTCTGTCTCTATCTATCTCTGTCTGTCTCCACCTGTCTCTCCACCCCATGCGAATGATTAGCACTTCACAGGTGACGCCTGGTGTTTCCCTAACAACGAAGAGCCCCAAGCCTTCCTCACATAGACTCGTGGTGCTGGGGACCACGACGGTCCTCCTGGCCAATAACCTCACATGTGACAGCCGACGCTCCTCTCCCGATCTCATGAAGCTAAGATTCTGTTCTTCTATCAGTTCGCCTTGGGCAGTGGTTTCCATGCAATCAATGCAGGGTCATGACTGGCATTTAAAAAACAATGAGATATAATAGAATTTAAAATATCAGACAAGGCCGCGTATACTAAAATAAATACAAGAGCTTGGTTTTAGTTATGCCTATTTATATAGGCACATGTTGGCTTAATGAGTGTGTTGACTTGTGTAAAATGCATTTCTTATTGTGGATCACTGCAAAAATGAAACCACTGAAACTAAGTTTATTGAAGGGCAAAGTCTTCAATTTGCAACTGTTTGCCTGAAGTCTTGACCTCAGTGGGTGGTGTCCAGGTGTCCTGCTGGACTTCAGGGTTCTTGTTTATTTCCAGGTTTCTAATATTTTCAAAATCTTTTCCAATCCTAATTCTGTTGCCCAAGGTGCTTCTCACTGCTCCCCCTCCTCCAGCCCAGCTTCTGCAGAGACTGCAGGCCTCAGACAGGCATTGCCTGGGTAGCCCCCCAGCCCAACCAGCAAGGAGCAGCTTGGAAGCGGGCATCGGTTTCTGCGGACTAGGAAACTGCTGAAAAGGTCGACCTAGGGCTGATCTCACAGAAAACCTTTTGTTTTTTCCTTTTCCTTCCAGCAAGTTCTCTCATACTTCTAAGCCCCAGGCTGTCTGGACCCCAGCTCAGGATGTTTGAAATGGCCTCACAGTGCTCTAGCAGCAGCTATAAGAGGACAATTGCAGGGCTCTAGGCCAAAAACTCCCCAGAGGAGAGTCATAACCTTGTCTGTTCTGTTCATTCTTGGATAATATCCTACCTACTTTAAAAAACGTGCATGAAATCGCATCATTTGAAGCTCAGGAGAGAATTTAAACAAAAAGATCAGTGATTCAATAAAATTCCATCCATTATTTAATTTCATTCCATCATTTAGTTGTACATTTTCCCAACAAAGATTAATTGAGCAACTATTTTTCTGTGTCAGGCACTGTACTAGGTGCAGAGCACTAGCCTGTATTTGCGACAGGAAATAACACACACTTGCTAGCCTCAGAATGCAGACTCGAGTTCCGGAGACGGAGATCCCCCAGAATAGTTAGGATACAATGTGTTCCTTGTTTCCACAGATGTGGGACCATGATACTATAAAGGACATGTCACTTATCCTGGGGACCATCAGAAAAGTTTTACGGAGGAGGGAACACTTGAGCTGAGTGTTGAGGGGCGGTTGGCATGGAGCCGGCTGGAAAGGGGCTGGGGCTGAATGCTAAGGAGCATCTGGTGCCAGATATAAGAGGATGGCTTACCCCGAGGGCAAGAGGGAGCCAGTGATCATTTTAAAGCATTTGATTGACAGGATTCAACTTATAAACAAAAATGTTCAATCCAGTTTTGTTTGTAATAGCAAAAATTTAGGAAAAAGATCAACTGTCTGTAACCAGGAGACACATTCAGTAAATCATTGAGTAACCATACAATGAAATCACTCATGACCAGTAAAAATGATGCACTTGATATTCACTAGCATAAAGTGAATGCTTATTGGAATTTTATTGAAATGCTGTTTTCCACATTTGCTACTGTAATGCTTTCTTTTAAACCCAGATTTAAAATTCTGACTTTGAGCCTGAGTATGTTTACAGATTGCATGATAAAAGTCCCGTGCAAAAGGAAAGCATCTAAAATAAAAAGAACAGGCAAATCCAGATCATAACAAGAATCTGAATTTCTTGTAAGTTCATGATATTCTTAGAGTCACTTCTGGAGCCTTCCAGTGATGGTAAGAGAAAGATACAACTTTTTCATTTTATTTCCCAAATTTCAATCCCAGGATGCCATCCCTGAGGCCTTTTATCTGCATTACCCCACTGTCCGGTTGTCACAGCCTATTGTCCCATGCTCGATACACTTGTCGTGAGGCCCAGCTGCTGTGGCATCCAGCCCTCTGTCACCAGCAGCACCTATTGTGTTCTGCTGGGACCTGGCAAGTCAGGTGTCTGTCTCCCGCTGTGCTTCTCGTATGGCACTTTGCTGGGATTAGACTCTACTGTGATCTAGATTTCACATTTGCAACTGGTAGAGTCCCCTCACGGGCTGTAACAGAGAAATTCACATGGGTAGGAACTCTTACAAGAACGAAACAGAGTATAAACCTCATAAACAGACTCTAATGTATTTAAGAATTCAGTAATGCATCCTAAGTGAAAGGATATATAAATAGTGTATTTACGAATGAGGCAGAATTCCAAATGTACCCCAATTCTATGTCCCATGTGGTCCAATTTTTGCACAATCACATTAAAAAATATACTCAATTCAATACGCTTTGAAGAAATATAGCAATTTTACCATAGATTTTCTTAAAGAAATTCATCTTTAGAAAACATCCCAAACATTTCTAAAAATACTTCCCAAAGTTCTGTCCTCACAGTAGCTGCCAATCTCCTCTCCTCCCCTCACCAAGCAGCGTCCTCACGCCTCCCCACTGACTTTCCTCTTCAAATCCTCTGCTCCCTTCTCTCTGAACCGCAGTGTACAACGTAAGTGGTCCTGGCTCTTGTGCCCCTATTCTAGAACTCTCTAGGATGGCCAGAGGATCTAGCGTTTCCACCCCTGCTGAGTATCCCCAGCTCCCTGTGGACAAAACCACGTGACAAGCCCTCAGACATAGAGCAGTTTTCTCACATCAGCAAAAAACTTGGGGAGCATTTTGGGGAATAAAATTCCCCACCTTGCTAACAAATCAGTAAGGAAGGATTATTTAGTAATTGATGGCTGACACTACTGGGTAACTATCTGAAAAAAAAAAAAGTTACATTTCCTACCTCACACCCACATACATTCCAGATGGCTTATAGAGTTAAGTATGTAAAATAAAAACCTAAATGAACTAAAAAAATAAGAGTGGTTATTCATCTAGTCACATAAAAGTAGAAAAAGGAATCATAAAACAAAAGACCTTGGCGATCACTTGATAAAGATATACATGTTATAAAATGCCACAGAAAGTTGAAATGAAAAACTAAAAGAATATTTCCAACAGTTAAGAAATAAGTGTTTATTCCCGCTAATTTATAATAAAGCTCTTACCAATCAATATGAAAAAGAGAGATGCTTCAACAGGAAAATGGGCAAAAATTGCAAACAGACAATTCACTGATGTATGAAAAGCCAATAAATATTGAAAAAAAAAAGTTGGGGTTTCCTGAAGGTGACATCCCTTTGAAGGGCCGGCTTGCTCTTGTAGGAGATGTGACCGCATGAGACGGGTGATAAAAACTGCCCAGTGCAGCACGCTGGGCTCAGGGAGATGTGAGAACAGGTTTCTAGAGGTGTAGCATCGCAGGCTCTTTTCTGGTGGACCGGGAGGCCCTGGTGGTGAAACGTGGGGCAGAACATTGTCTCCTTGTCCGTGGCAGCTGCTGCAAAGTGGCTGTGCTCTGGCAGTCCACGTGGCTCTCGGGGAAGGGCCCAGCCTCCCCCAAGGCTTCTGGTCCTGCCTCGTGGAACTGGCTCCCAGCACAGGCATCTCCTACCCTCCCTGCAACCTGCAGTGTCCACTGGAGAAAGGCTCCTGTGGCCTCCTTCCTATCTCCTTGTGCCCTCGCCAGGGAGCGTGGGCATTCTTCAGCCAGCAGCCACCCATCTCTGCAGCCTCCCTGTCATCTGGAGCCCCTCACTGTGCCTGGGTAAGGACAGTCCACCCCAAAGAATCACTCTTGCAGGGAACAAAGCAAAAGCAAAAAGCGTGATTTCCAGTTAGCACCAGTAGGTGGGATGCTCCGGCATTTGCACTTCAAGGATGCGTGACATTAGCCATTCCAAACACTCAGAAGACCTCCCCCAACAAGATATTATCTTGTCTAAATAAATAAGGAGTTGAAATAATTTTTACATATGAGCTGTTTTGGCTGAAAGTTTTTTAAAAACTAATTTTTAAAAGAAAAATATTTTTTAAATTAGTTGTACATTCTTTGAGCTGAAGATCTTTTTTTATCAAAATTGTGTGTGTGTGTGTGTGTGTGTGCGCGTGTGTGCGCGCGCGCGTGTGTGCATGTTTGTGTAGACACTAGTTATCTAGTTAAGGCTCAGAAATGGCAAGGTTGGGTTGATACCCCCAACAAAGGATGGTCACCCACATGTGCAGAGCAAAAAATACTAGTTTGGGGAACCTACTTTTCCTCCAGTTATCCATTAACTTCATAATGATGACAGAGGAAGAATTGAAGCACGGGCATTGAAACGTGTTCTTAACGTGCGTCCTAACCACGGCTTCTCTTTGGACATCCTTTACATGACAACCGTCATCACTGTGTACGCTTGGAAGTTCTGTGTTCTTTAAATCACTGCATGTTTTATATACTCCTAAATGGTAGAGAAAAATGAAAATCTTTAAAAGACCCAGATGATCCAACAGAGAATGTTCAAGCAATTTATAATGACCACTAAGACCTAGAATTTGGCAGGCATTTAGCAACGTACTTGGCGCTCACGGCCGCCTGGCTCTGTGTGTGCGTGTGCAAGTGCGTGTGTGTGTGCAAGTGCGTGTGCATGTGAAGGTGTTTCCTAACAGCTGACACAATGCCGAAGTTCGCACCCTCTCTATGGACAGCTTGGTTGTTTCTCTTTTATCTAACTGTAGGTGAATGGGAATCGTTTTCATAAAGATAAGAAAGTATGAGTTAGTGGGATTTGTTCAATTTTTCAGAATACCCATAAGTTAAAGTCAAAAGTCAGCCTTGCAACCCATGAAATCTGCATTTGTACCTATCACCTGCGTTATTTTTTGCCTGCTAGATCCTAGCATCACTTCATGGCACCTCAGCTGTGTCCCCTGTGCTGTATTTTAATGGCTCTCTTGCTAATTAGCACAAATGGTAGTCATGGCAACTTCCGGTCAATATCTCAGAAGAAGATTTTGCCATCATCCGCAGTAAAAATGCAATAATGTTTTCTCCTTTCATTAGTGATGAAGAGAAAATAATACATGTTGTTTCTAATAAAATAGATGTTGAAGCTGTATAATTGAAAATGTAGCAATTTAGGAAATAGATCGCATAAAAACATTTTAGCTCAGGTTGTAAAAAGATCTTAAATTGAGTCTGTGAAGCCCAAAATGGCAACAATTCCTTGGGTCTTCAAAAGCTTTCTCTGGTCTTGAGAAAGCTCCTTGGCTGTGGTTTGAAACAGGCCCTGGAGGGCCGAGCCCGTGGCGCACTCGGTAGAGTGCTGCGCTGGGAGCGCGGCGACGCTCCCGCCGCGGGTTCGGATCCTATATAGGAATGACCAGTGCACTCACTGGCTGAGTGCCGGTCACGAAAAAACGACAAAAAAAAAAAAAAAAAAAAAAAAAGAAACAGGCCCTGGATTAGCCAGACTCTCCCAAAGACTCGGCACCACAGGGTGCTGACTGCGGGCTTCTGCATCATGGCGACCACCAGGTTTGATCAGATGCTCTTGGCGTCTCACTGGTGACCTGAATTCCCTTGGCATTCACCTTTCTCGGCTACACCAGTGGTACCTGCAGCCCTACCTGAACCTTCGTCTGGCTACAGGAACATGCTGAGCCTGTATGTGGGACAGGCTGGAAGTCCAGGAAGGTGACAACTAGGAGCAGCACTCAGCAATACGGAGAGGAGCTGGAGGACCAACACCTCAGCCACCTCAGCAGCAGGACAACTTGGAGGTTACGCTGGGTGTGGTCCCCGAGAGGTCCCCCTGTCCAGAGCAGCGACCAGCTGACCATAGGATCCCTGTCCTCTCCGCCTCACTTCTCCACTCTGCCACGAGTGCTTCCCAAGATTAACTCCCAACTGAGCTTGCACACAAATCTGCGTCATAAAATCAGCTCCAGGAGAACCCAGCCTAATGTAATGTTGCATAATGGTCGTATTTACTTTACTGACACACCTTTATCCATTGCACCCATGTGATGTCCCTTAGCTTAACCTGAGTCTCTGGATCTGTCTAACATATGAGTGACTTCATGTCCCCCATCACTGAGCGGGAGGGCCTCATAATTATGGCTAGTCATTTATTTTAGATCCAAGCAGCTAACAGAACTGTACTAGGTGAATAGGAAATGAACACCCCATGGTCACTACTAAGACGGGAATGTGACACGACTTCACTGGACTGCTCCTCTCCTCCCCACAAAGAGCCCTGCTCCAGCTTGGCCCAGAGTAAACAGCTGGCCCTGACGTCTAACTGCCCAGGCCACCTCGCTGGCCTCCTGCCGGACCCCTTCCTCTCTCACACGCTTGACTGGGTTTATCGTGAGTCCTGGTGCCTCTTCTATCAAAATGTATCCCAAGTCCGACCACTTGGCATCACCTGCTCTGCTGCGTGCTGGTCCGGGGCCCCGGCGCCTCTTACAGGGACAGCCGCCAGAGCCTCCTGCCGTGTCCCCGTCGGCCCTCAGCTCTCCGCAGTCTAATCTGGGGGCGGCAAACTTTTTCTGTAAAGGACCAGATAATAAATGTGTTAGGCTTTGCAGTCTTACAGTTTCTATCACAGTCACTCAACTTTGCCCTTGTAGCACATAAACAGCCATAGATAATAAATAAGCAAACATATGCTGAGATTTTAATTTTACATAATTTTTATGTACCACAAAATATTACTACTTTTCATCAACTATTTAGAAATTTAAAGACCCTTCTTATCTCTCAGGCTGGGCCAGATTTGGGCCATAGGCGATAGCTTGCCTACCTCTCTCTGGGCTAATCACCTAATGACAGGCCAGCGTCTGAACCCACGGGTGATGTCATTCCTCGAAGGTGGCACCTTCCCATTGCTTCTCGCCATCCGCAGCCTAACAGGAAAGTCCCTCACAGGCTCGGCCCCAGCCCTTGCCCCCTCCTGCTTTGCTGGGTTCCATAGCACTTACACCTGCACCCTAAAGCTAGAATGGAAGTTCCATGAGGCAAGAGATGTTGTGTCCCCAACTCCCAAGACAGTGTCTGACGTGTAGTAAGTGCTCCATGAAGGTTTGTTAAGTGAATGAGTGAGTGACTTGTTCCCACTCTTCTGCTATTGTTGGTGGGAGATGAATATGGGAACTGCTGCGTGTCTCGGTAGAAACACCCTGTAAACGCTCGATTCAGCCAATTAACCCCCCTCGGGCCTTCAAACCTGCTTGAGACCTGAAGAGGACCGGCCATTGCCTGGTATCTGCTCTCCCAGGTTTGATTTGCCATAGTGACACAGAGAGACGCATCACTGTCATCACTGCTGCTGTATTTGACTCCTGGAGCAGGATCCATTTTTTGACATGTTCCTCTGCACAGTAATATTATTTTCTGCAATAACCATTAGTAATCATTGTTTTCTTTGTCTTTAGTTTTAAACCAATAATTTAAATAGAAAATGCATTTCAGTTGAAAGACATGATTTTCATTCAGTAAAATAGTTCATGTATGAAGCAAAATATGCACTTAATGACAAGAAACTACTCCTTGCAGTTTGTGCTGTGTCACTGTTTTAAATTTTAAATACAAAAAGTCCAAGAGCTCTCCTGAAGTGACAGAATTAAATCACTTAGTTCTGTGACTTCCTTTTTGCAGTCCCTGTGCTATCACTGTTTACTTCAAATCTGCTGCTTAAACCAGGATCGCGCAGTGCCCCGGGGGCTGTGGACATGGCCTGCTCTTGAGGCCAGCTCACGCGATTCCGGACCCTGGGAGCGCAGCCCTGAAATGGGTGCCTGGGGCTGAGCCTGCGTGTGTGGGGGCCACCGTGCGGGTGGAGTGTTCCAGATGAACCTCCTCTAGAATACAATGCCATTAAAGCATAAGTACTAAAATGTGCTGATTTGAAGCCTACATCTATGTCATTAGAGCTCCACAGTAACCACAGCAATTATTTAGAACTTAGACCGACAAGCGTTTTTTGGCCGAAGAGGAGTCTATTTGTCATTGGCATTGTTTAGAATGACAGTATGCGGCAAAAATAGAAAGCAGACTGGAACTTTGGTGGGTTTTATGGTTGTTTTTTAACATTTCTGGAACAATCCACCCCCTTGTGGCCCTGGCTGGACCACTCCCAGCACCCACCTCCGTCCGCTACCCTATCATTTCTCCCCATTTGGGAAAATCTCTAGTTCTTGCTAGTCACAGGCACTGCCAAGTGCACACAGAGGTTCCCACCCGCCTCGGCTCCACGCTGTGAGGCCCGTCCATCCCACACGCAGAGTGGGTTAGAGCTGAGAAGGACCCCAGGGAGGTCTGCTTAAACCTTGTAGTCTGCAAAGAAAAATGTTATTTATGGGAGGCTTTTTAAAAAAAAATTACAAATTCTTCCTTTGACATTATTTTGTTTGGTTCCCAACCACGCTTTCCCAGTGGGTGGGCTAAGTGTTATCACCCATTTGGTAGACGGACATGCAAGACTCCGAGGTTAAGTGACATGCCCAGAATTGCTAAAAGAGTGAATTTTAGATGTTCTCACCACAACGAAATGATAAGCATGTGAGGTGATGGATATGCTAATTGGCCTGATTCAATCATTCCACGATGTATTCAATGTATCGAAACATCACATCGTACCCCATAAATATATACCATTATTATTTGTCAGTTAAAAAAATATATTAAAATAAGAAATAAATGCTGTGCCCAAGGTCACACAACCTAGTAAGTCCCTGAGTCTAGTCTTAAGCCCTCAAGGGCATGCAGGGCCTATATTGGCTTTGCACAGTTCTGTTGAATTCCAGGCCATTTGTTTACACACCTGGAGTTAGGAACCACTCCTCCTGGGGAACTCCCAGGCTCAAAATCTGCAGAGTAGCTGAGGAAACTGCAGGTTTCTGAGGAAAGGAGCTGAGTTACTCAGCTGTGTTTTGGGGTGACCTGGAGGCACTTGGTAAGTTCGTGTTATGAACGAGTGGAGTCCAGGCAGACCTGCGCGCTCGCGCCCGGGGCTGGTGGCCACGCAGATTCTCAGACTGTTCCAGCAAGGAGCCAGCCAAGACCTGGGTGCCTTTAGCTTAAGGGAGAAAAATGGAAAACAGCCCCTAAAAGTATTCATAATAGTAATAATTGCCATTTTGAGTACCTCCTTCAGACAGGAAAACCCTGCCAACTTCTGACCAATGTGTACAAACGAGGTTTTTTGTTTTTTTTTTTCACGGCAAATCTCTCGTTATTTTATTTTTATTGTGGTAAAACATATATGACATAAGAATTTTCATTTTAAGCATTTAAAATATAATTGTGTGGAATTAATTGCATTACTTAATTAATGCCGCGTGACCACCAGCTCTGTTTCCAAAGCTCTTTCGTCTCCCTAAACATCAACTTTGTACCCCTTAGGCAATGACCTCTCATTTCCCCCCACCCCTGCTTCCCGGTAACCTCTAATCTATTTCTGTCTCTAATTTTTTTTTTCTTTTACATTGACTTTTTCTTAATTGACCCATGATAATTGTATATATTTATGGAGTACAATATGACATTTGGGTACATTTATACAGTGTGCAATGATCCTATCAGAGTATTTAGCAAATCTGTCACCTTAAACATTTGTCCCCTCTCTGTGCTGGGAACATTCAACATGCTCTCAATGAGCTGCTTGATGTCATACAGTAATTTGTTGTTGGCCGTAGTCTCCCTGTATTGCTGTAGGACACTAGGTCTTATTCTCCCTGTACACGCATGTTGTATCCAGAACGAGTACATGTGTGTGCTCTTGTGATAGTGTCTGTGAGTCGGGACGTTGAGCTGGACAGGTTGGGCAACGGAGGGGAGAGAGGACGCCACCTGCTGAGTCCAAGTCACCTGATGGAGCGGCGGGGACGCCAGCTGAGGAAGATGGTGCGGTGACCGGTTCCGTGGACACACGGGGCAGGGTGCCAGGGCAGTGGGCAGCTCCATTCTGAAGGTACCACGGTAGGGTGGGCAGCCCAGGGAATTATGTAAGGTTACATGAATTAGGAAAAGTTGCTTTTCCAACTTTCCAAATGTTGTCCTTTAAAAAAAATGCCGTTTATCATTTTGTGTATTCTCAGACGTGCTGCAGAGACGGGTTGTGAACACCATGTCGGGCACTCGCACGCATCATGGGTGAGGTGGGTATGTGCCCATCGCACGGGTGAGAGCACAGACTGGGATGGGCGAGGCTCGCCTCAGTTCACAGGCAGGGCAGGTGGGCCGTGTCGTGTTCGGGAAACGCTCCGGCCGTGCCCCCTGCTCACACCTCCGCGAGGGGCTGCCATGGAAGGGGAGAACGGGAGCATTTTCAACAGCAACACTCCAGCCAGTGGTGGAGCTTCAGGGAGGCAGATCTAGAGCCACCCTAAGCGAAGAGACGTCCCGGTAAGCCGAGCTGCCCAAGCCTGACAGGTGCTGCTGTAGAAGGCGGCGAGCTCCTCAGACGGGAGAATTGCCGCAGAGGTCTGAGACCCGGCACAAAGGATCTCCCCCAAGCACGAGTGCACCGGGGGACCAACGCTGGCCACCAGCCTGGGGATGGAGAGCCAAGGCGACAGAGGCCAGGCCCACAGATCAGTCAGGCCACTAGCGAAGGGGCAGTCTGCCAGCTAGGAAGACATGTGCTGTCACACAGGGGCCAGTGCAGCTGCCCGCACAGGACAACTGCACACCAGGGACCCAGTGAATATCAGGGCCTGACTCCTTACTGCCGTTTCCTGGCGGGGCAAGTCCTGAAAACCAGAAAAGAGAGCAGGGAAGACAGAGGACAACAGGCTGCAGAGGGAGACAGGGTGGAAACTGCATGGGGTGGGACCCGGGGTCCCACCACAGAGACACTCGGCCCCGTTAGGCAAAGAGGCTCGGAGGGACCACCAGTCATCTTAGGCTGGGCTGCCCCGGAGCCCGTCATCTGCAAGGCAGGTTCAGGCAGCATTTTCCATGCAGCAGCAGACGTTACTGAGCAGGAGGATCCGGATCTGGGGCTCTGGAGCCAGACGGCTGGGTAGAAACCCTGCTCTGCTGTGTCACCTCCAGTGAGTCCCTTAACCTCTCAGTTTCCTCGCCTGTGAAAGGGGTTTTGCCACCTTCAGGATAACTGTGAGAAGGTTTGCAATGTGCTTAGCATGGAGCTGCTGCCAACCAAGCAATCACTAAATGGTAGCTGTTATTTTTATTACTATTATTTTGACTTTAGGACTTTCATGAGCCTATTCTATAATGCCCATTATCGAAATACATTCCAACTCTTCAACTCAGTTTTGATTTCAGGGAATGGGAAATGATTTGTAGTCAGAGAAGTTTCCAGAGCATACTTTGAGAAACAGTCTTGGACAAGGCTGAGATCCTCCATTTGTAAAACGGAGCCTAGAGCCTCCTCGACGGCTGCTAGGGTTACAGAAACTAGTGCCTGTTTTCGCACAGTGTCTGTCACACAGGAAGTCCTAAACAATGTTAGCAACTATCTTTATTATTATAAATAATCACATCGACATCATCATAGTTTCTTTTTAAATTTTGGAGCATGAAGTCATCTTTACAAAATATTTTTCAAATTGTAGTGTCAAGAACTGCATAGTTTTTGGTTTACTTGTTGATTTTTTTTCTCCCCCAAAAGACAACTTAAATAGAATTTTATTGGTTAATTAATAAATGTTTACGAGGGCCTATTCTGTACTGCTCTCTAGATTGCTCCAGTATTAGGACACCTCTACTCTTCCATTGGGGTAGCTCAGAACATTGTTCTCAGCTAATATATGTTTATCAGAGACTCATAACACAGTGGTTATTAACGGAATGGTTTTGCCCCCAGAAAATGTCTGAAGACAGTTTTTGCTGCAGCTGAAGAGGGGGCTGCTACTGGCTTCCAGTGGGCGGAGGTCAGCGATATGTTAAACCTCAGAAAGTGCACAGGCAGCCCCCACTAGAAAGACGTAGCTAACCCCAAATGTCAACAGTGCCGAGATTAAGAAACCCTGGTGTAGCATCTATCCTGCCTGTGGCCTCTGCTTAAGAAAAGCCAAGGGGACCAAATTCTGATGTCTCTGTGGTCTATCGCACCGGGAACTGTTTCTGAGAAAAGCAAGTTGTGGGAACTTGCAAAGCTTTTTTTTTTTTTTTAGCAAAGAATGAAATCACAGAGAACCAAAACCCTGAAAACACTCCCTCCTTCCGACTGGGTGTACTCTCTGGCTTCCGTCCCCGCCTGAGGTCTGAGCAAAGCCTCAGCTAGAGCAACATTTTCAGTTCTAATCAAACTTTCTAAAGAGTTCGTGGAACGTGAGCACGGAGGCCTGCTTGCCCAAGACCAGAAGGGGGAAGGGATTGCATTTGGGGGGCTGATTGTGCTGAACTTTCAACCCCTCTTGGCAGTGTTTGCTGGCTGGAAAGCAAAGCCAGCTGTAACTTGGACAGTACTTTACACAAACACACAACACAGACTGTTATCTCCTAAATTGGAGGCTTTCTACAATGACTGCTCATGTGGGCACCGGACGCAGGCAGGAAGACCACCCACAGGCAGACGCGCAGTACCTCCCAGGGAGACTCCATCACCCACCGTTCTGGCCACCTGTTCTGGGGCCCGGTTATCAGATGCGAAGGAGCCAGTTAATAACCGTTTATAAGCTACAAATGAAAGTGGCCATGGCGGGAGCTGATAAACATTTGGGGGCAAATTATGTGTGTAGCTGATGTCATCTGCACACCTCTGAACTGCTTCAAAGTCTGTGTTTCGGGTTACAGGAGGTCCAGTGGCTGTTTGCATGGGGTGGGGGAGCGGTGTTGTCCACTGAAGCATGCGGTCTGGATCCAGGCCACAGGGGACGATAACTGCCCTGCACATTTGCAGCCTTCCTGGGCATCAGGTCTTTTTCCTTAACTTCATTTGGGCTGAACAGAAAATTCCAAAGCTAAAACTCCCTATCATATTTCATGCACTTTGGAATCTCAGATCTCAGTTTTGGATTAAAAAGCATTGACAGAGTGTTCGGCTATGAGTTGAATAAAAAGTGAGCTTTTACATGCTCCATTCATTACTTTAGGCTTGGGGGGAGGGGGGTTCATTGTTTTTGCTTGTTTGTTTTTCCTGCTAAGAGAAGGCGAGGGTGGGGATGCTGCTTTCAGACTGACAACTGACTGCCCAAGGCGATTGCAGACCCAGAACGGTGAGTGCTGGGGCTCACGCAGCAAAAGCAGCATCTCAGGAAGGCAACCTACTTCCCTTGGGTGGGCAGTTATTAGATTAACAGGCTAAAGGGGAAATTTTGGAGGTGAAGCTGGTGTGAGGACAGGGAAGAAGGACCCTGGGTATCTGAGTGAGTAACACAGTGACACCTGTTCCTCCTCCTGCGGAGAGGGAAGCCACATGGTCCAGCCCCGAGTGCAGTGCCTTTATCTTCTCAGGGAAGCCAAAGTTGGGAGTTGGATCTGAGCAGAGTTTCTAGACACTGGGAGCACTAATTTAAGGCAGCCTTAGGGTGTGGGAAGGGTGCCAAGCGATGCAGTTCCAGGTTCACTGCACTCTAACTGGGCTGTGTGATCCTCAGAAAGTATCTTAACTTCTCTGTCACCCATGTCCTTATCTACCTCAAAGGATGCCTGTGGCTCAAGGCACTGCTGGAAACTACCGAAGTTTGGCATACAAACCACCCTCGGGGAATTCATGACAGCATCAGAGATAAGACCTTATCACAGACAAGATTATCAACCATTCAAGGCCATCTGAGAAAGGCCAGCAGAGCCACAGGGATCAACACTGCCAGGGGGTAGTCAACAAAGGGGCAAGGGCCTGGAGAGACAGGAGAGGCTTTGAGAAGGAGATCGAGGCCTTCGTGGGTGGTCCTGTCCAGGTGAGGGGCATGCCACATGCCTAGCAGAGGTGTCTGTGGTGGCTTTCAAAGGGATGGTCAGTTTATCTGTCCCTAAGGAGGAGAAAGGAGCCCTGCAAGTTAACTTAGGGAGGCTGGTGAGGGTCAGATTGTGAAGGGCTTGAATCCTTGGTGAAGAGGTCAGCCTTTTCCTTGTAATGTCTAACCAGGAAGGTCCAAAAAGCAGTGGCTTTAGGCAGGTGGGTCTGGTGAAAAGGTCAGATGCCAGAGGTTGAGCAGCTCAGAGGCAGCAGGAATGGAGACAGGGGTTGTAGAGACGCTGGAGAAAGAGTCAGCTGGACTCAGTGAGGAGAAACAGCGGACCAGACTGGAGGCCAGACCCAATCCAGCCAGCCTGGGAAAGTGGAATACCTCCAACAGGACGAAAACAGGCGGGTCCCGAGGAATGAGAGCTGCTTCTTTTGGTGCACTTTGAATTTGAGGTAACACTTCCAAACAGAAATACCCACCAAGTCGTTGACATGCAGAGTGGGAGGTGGGAAGGGGCTTCTCTGTGCACTGACTAGATGCTGGCACTTCCAGGCAACAGTAACGTCCCAGGCCGAATGCGTGTCACAGTGAGCAGCAGCTGTCATCAGATTGTGAGGCCACAGGCCTGCAAGAGCAGGACTATGGTTACTGTTATGCCCAATTCTCAGGTCCAGAAACTGAGGTTCGGAGAAGTTGTGAAATGTGTGCAACGTCACAGAGCTTGTAAATGGCTGAATGGGGATTGGAACTCAGGCCCAGCTGCTGCTACAGGCCATGACTTTCCCAGTTTCCTCACACCCTCTCTCTACTTCTTTACGCAGAAATTCTTTCATGTGAAGCTTTTGCTTCTCTAACACAATGCATGGGCCTCAGGGGGCAGTTTTTTGATACACGTTCAATATTAACCTTTATTTCTGCTATCAAATATCTTACAAATAAACACCAAAAATTTTTTAGTCCATTATTTTAAAAAGTAAAACAAAAACAACAAATAAAATTATCAGCCTCTTTTTAAAAAAAAAATCATACAAATTAATCAAAATAACCACCATTTTTGACTAAATTAAAAATTATTCCATATATATATATTTTTTGGCAAAGCAATGAGAATTTCTGAAAGACAAAGGAGACAATATAAATTTACTCTTTGTTTTTATTACAATCTATATCTAGTTTTTGTTAACAGAATTGTTTGAAAAAACTTTAATGCTTTTCCAAAAGTAAAGCTTATATGCCTCTCTCTCAGGTAGCTCTCAGGATAAATGAATCCTTATACATGTCAAAATATTTTTTACATATTTGGGGAAGGAAAAACCACACAGATTGTGCAGGGCCTCACAATTACTAGAAGTTAGAATCTAAGATTAGCATTTACCACCTCTACTCTTAAACTCATGCTAGAGCCAAACTACCTCCATATAGTTTCAGGGGAACATGAAATCAGACACCGAGCTATGGCGATTTTTACAGCGATAAAGTTTTTGCCAAATTTGAGTTCTGAAAGGAATTTCTCTCGGGGGCCTCTTGGCAGGGAACTTGCATTTTTTCAACTTTCACCTGGAGTATTTAGCTGGCATCCTCCGTTGTATAATCAATTTGCTTCAACCTTTCCTGCGTTCGTCTTTAATTTGAATCATGGAAAAAGGCTATTGTACTGATAGAGATAATAGCATATGAGCGTTGGTTGATGTATCTTTGCTACTGACTAGTTGTTCCTTCCTCCATAACCAATTGGCTGACAAGAAGGGGACAGACTCCATTAATGGATTGGAGAATTAGCATTTTCTGCCATCACATTGTTCTTTATCCGAAGAATTTCTGCTCACCAGAGAATTCCTAGGCAAAGTTACTGTTTGGTGGGCTGGTAAAACCATTGTTTCTGAATAAATGATCTCTTATTCCTTGAGCTCAGTCATAAAAATCAATATGTCCACAGAGGTCTAAAAGAAGTTAAGCTGTAAAGAAATGAAAAGACATTACTATTCTATTTTTTTATTTCATTCTTGACTCAAAATAATAAAACTTTTGTGTATGGTTGTCACACACAGAGCTTTACATCTCTAAGGACCAGGAATTTAAACAAACAAACAAAAAACAAGTAAAAATGTTGGTTTGGATAATACAGTGGGAAAGTTGCAGGACTTCGCTTTTTTAGCCTCTGTATTAAGCCGTAGCAGCCCACTGTGGAGTGACACACACGAGCTGTTTCCCAGACGACGGGGGATCGAGAGCGGACGCTGCTGCTCAAGCGCAGGTGGCAGTCCTCAGCCCCAGGGTGCCGCTGCCCGACACTGGGCATGCGCGGGACGACCCGGCCACACCGCCCCCTGGCGGCCGCGCGCGGTGAGCGCAGGGGCTCGGGCCACGTGCTGCTCTCAGAAGCCTGTGCGAGGGATCCCAGGAGAGCAGCGCTGCTTGGTTGTGGGTTAGCATTGGGCGTCTATATATATAAATAGCCTTCTCATCAGAGGAAATGGAATTTATTAAAGCTATATTAAGTTATGAAATATTTCAAGCATACAGAAACCTTTTTTAAAACGTCTTTTCTTTTCCCTTAAAGCAGAAGCGTTATTTATAGTCATAATGGCCCTGAACTGAGAAAGACATCGGGAGGGAGGGTACAGGTGACTTCCTTGTGTCCCTGTTGCCCTCCGTGTAGTGACAAAAGCAGGGGCCAACCTTTCGCTGTTGAGCACTTGCCACGCAGCAGCCCTGGGCCCCTGTGTCATCTTAGCCTGGTGACAACCCTGCGAGGGCTCCCATTTCATGGCTGCTGAGTAAGCAAGCCACGCCTGGGAGGCCGGGTCGAGGCCCACGGAGGGGGCTGTGCCCGGCCAGGCCTCGGTGCCCGCGAGTCCCGCCCCAGGGCCGAGCACCAGCCGCTGGAACCCTTATCTGGTGCAGTCGTTGCTTGTGTCTCTTTCCCCTGCTAAAGTTGTCAAGCTGGCTATGAGAACGACTCCTTCCTGCTCTAGAACTCTCTGTAACGGTACCCCTGCCCCATCAGCCGACCATGAACCTTGGTGGATCTTACATTTTCACGGGACCATTTATCTCCAAGTCCTTCTATGCCACCATCACTCCAGGGATTCCAGGGGGTTCTGAGAGTCCCTTGTAATCTCATTTTCCTCCTCTGTCCCACCACGTCCCAACCTAGCATCACCACATAACACTTGCTCCCAGGCCGATTTTTTTTATAACCGTAAGACCCACTCAAAGTAATTTGTCATTAGGAAATGCATAGCAGCACAACTGTATTCATTTCTGCGGCTGATGTGTGTGTTCTTTCACCACTGTGGTGTCAGACTCATTGGTGTGCCGGCACCAGCTCACGAGAATCAACTGCAAAGTTTTCAGGTATTTTGCAAGACAGGTCAAATGGTGGCTGGAGATACTTACATCATGGAAATTTGCAAATGCTTCAACTCAGGACCTCCCTGCTCCTCTGGATGGGCTGTTGGACGTCCACCAGCAACCCCTGGTGTAGAGATTCAGCTGTTCTAGTGAATACCTGATCTTTACCGGTTCACTGTGGTCACTTAGAATACTGCAGCTCTCATGCCACAGCTTCTCATTATCCACAGCATGTAAGTCACTGTGGTTGTATCTTCATACTGACTTTGGATATTTTACATAGAAAGCCAAAGCATCCCTAAGACTCGTATTTGTCTGATGATGTGTTTTTAGAACAGCCACATGTGGCTATTTACATTTTAATCAATTAATATTAAATTATTTATCTACAAGAGACACACAGATTCAAAATTACAAATAGGTTGAAAGTAAAAGGGCAGAAAAATATGTATCATGCAAAGAATAATGATGTTGTGCTAGAGCAGCTATATTAATATCAGACAAAATAAACTCTAAGACAAGAAATATTATTACAGAAAAGAGGAACATTTCACAGTGATAAAAGAGTCAATATATCAGGAAGATAAAACAGTTGTAAATGTACATGCACTTAACAACAGAGCCCCAAATACATGAGGGAGGAACAGACAGATTTGAAAGCAGAAACAGACAGTTGAACCATTATAGTAGGAAATTTTCAAATGATCGAGCAACTAGAGAAAAAATTAGTAAGGCTATGGAGGACTTGAACAACACTACCAACCAACTTGAACTAAGTGATGTACATATGCATGTACAGACTACACAACCCCACAACTACAGAAAATTAAGTAAATTTAGAATTCAGTTTCTCAGTTGTACTAGCCACATTTCAAGTGCTCAGTAGCCACACATGGCTAGTGCCTGCCGTATTTCAATAGGGAAAATTACGGAATATTTCCGTCATCTCAGACACTTCTATTGGAAAGTGCTACTCTAGATTTCGTAGGGACTTACACGAAAGAGTAAACTTTTGCATTAAGATAAGGCTTTTACCCACCTACCAAGGCCTCCCCACATTATTTTTAGGACTGTTTAAAGTGTGACTCAAACATAACAAAACACTTAATGATATTTTCATTTCTTTTTTTAAGTAACCATCTCCAAAAGAGTATTCCCATCAATATTCTCCCATGATGCTGCTGTTGCCCAGAGCAATTGCTGAACTTCCCTCTGAGAAATGCTGTTCAGAGTCCATTTACAGATTAAAAAAGAAACAGGTGCCTTGTCACTGCACAGCTGCTTCCTGCTGGAGCAAAGAGTATTCCCCAGTGTGCACACCACCTTCTCCATCAGGTGCAGCTCTGAAGGACTTTGAACTGTTTGTTAAATTTGTACCCACACCCTAGAAGTGAAGATTCATCACCACTAAAACCTATTGGAAGAAATGTGTTTGATGAACTTCAGGCCATGCCCAAAGAGGGCTGGTGGAACACCCTCGAAAGTGTCCTCAACGCTGGGATAGACAGATCGTCTTCTAAACTGTGCACCTTAGAGCCAACAATATTCTTTCTAAAACAGTAATCCCAGTTTCTGAATATACACAACTGGTGTGATAACACGCCTGCCCAAACACCCATGATCAGGGAGTTAAAGAAGACATATGTCAAAGAGAAAATATGGAAAATGCTTTAAATTTTAGATTTCCATTTTTTCTTAAGTTGGAAATTTTAAGGAAACATATATGTGACAACCCGGAATCTGACATCTCAGGGCAGAGTTCTCACAGAGTAATTGCAAAGCCCATCAGAACTGCAGGAGAGGAAAGATTTCTTTCGTCACCCGTTGCTAGCTTAATGGCTGAAGCACCTATAACAAAAGACAGATCAACAATAGAAAAGGATACAAATTGATTTAGTGTAAGTTTTATGTGACACGGGAGCCTTCAAGAATGAAGAGCCGAAGACGCTGGGAAACCCGTGGATTTTTATGCTTAGGTTTGGCAAAGAGTGGACAGTTGTGGGGAAGTATGATTAGACAAAGGGGTATGATCTAAACTGCAGGACTTAGCAAGGCCTGGTTTGTTCAGACTCTTCTCAGTGTCCCTGTGCTGAAATAAGGATGTTCCTTCCCTCCAGGAATGGGGGGGGGGCACCTCTCACGTGAGGGTCTTGGGACCTGCTTCTGGACAGAAGGGCAGGGGAGCTTAGAGAGACCCTCGCGCTTCTGCTGTATTCTCAAATGCCCACGTGCCTTCTTTTGGGGTAACATGTCCTGAACTCCTTCAGAGTCATCTAGGGAGCTTGTGAAAATGAAGATGCCTGGGTCCACCCTGGATCTGAGGAATCAGAATCTCCGGGTGGGACATGGAACATTTTAGCAAACTCCTTAGCTGATTCTAATACCTAGTAAACTCTGAGATACTTGTCCTAAAGTTTGCCTAAGTCCAAAGGAGGACCGGTCTTTAATCTCCTAGGTTTCTTACTGTCTTAAACTTCAGTCCAAGGCAGGGACCAAGCCCAGTAGGACACAGAACTGAGTGAGACACATGCCTCCTCCATTTCCCCAGGCTCAGAGTCATGAAAAGCTGTTGGCCAAAGAGAGAGAGTGCCGAGCAGCCCAAGACCCTGAGAAGATTTTACCTGAGACAGCTGGGGTCGGAGTGGGGCTGAGAGCGCTGTTGTCGCTCTAAGAGAAAGCCCGTAGGCCGAGGGATGTGTGCGCATATTTGTGATGAAGTTAACATGTGCTGAGCAAAAGACAAATAACAACAACCAAACCCAGCTGGGCTTTTTCCTCCTCTACAGACAGAGTTAAGCTCAGTCTGAAAGCTGATCGCTGAGTCCCCACTTTATTATTCTAAGCCAGCATTATTAGCTACAGGAAATAATCCTGTTGGGAGAAGGAAATACTTAAGGAGCAGTTTACTTTAGTTTTTGCCAGTGTGATGTAGTGGGGAAACTAAGTGCAAGGTATGTTTTATATTCACATAATATTAACATGTGAGATTGTTGATTCTTCGTTTTAGAAATGGAGCCATCTGGGTCAAGTAACTAGGCCAATGACAAGGGAGGAAATTGAGGCAGTACCCTGGATAATTTTAGACAAAGGGGAAATGTCAACTTTCTTTCCTCTGTAATCCCAATGATTTAGGTGTACAGACCCACCCTGTTTTTGTTATTATAAGATTCTTTTCCGAGTATCCTTGTGAGTTTGATTAACCGATGGAGTGACTTTTCCATGCTTACATCACAGTGTCCCCAAGGTTGTTTTTCATAGCAATTGCGCGTGGATTCTGGGGTACTGCTGACTGGATTCAAATTCCAGCTCTGCTACTTATAAGCTGGGTGGCCTGGGTTGGGACACCAACCATCCTGGTTTGGCAGGAACTCTGGGGTTTCCTGACTGCAGGACTTTCAGGGCTGAAACTAGGGAAGTCCCAGGCAAACTGGGACAAGCCGGTCACCCTAGACCTTGAGGAAGTTATTTTACCTCCCTGTGCATAAGTGTCCTTATTGGCACTGTGGGGTGCCAGTAGTAACCTACCTTGTGGAGTGGCCTAAAGCTCTTGGAACTGTGCCTGATGCATAGTCAGCGCCGATGTGTTTGGTGTCACTTTTACATTAGCGTGGCCTTCTCCACCTCCTCACCTTACCGATGGGCACCAGAGAGCTGATGCGCGTGATGACAGAACAAGACAGAACCCAGACCACGAGCATCACTTATGGACGCTATGAAAAGTCCACTGGAACTTTCCTTCATTGTGTGGTTGACTGGTTGAGATGCTCACAAAACAGGTATTTGGTATGTCCCATGTGGTAACGGTTGTACCATTTGGGGCCCGATAGGGTAGTGTGCCACCTGCGGGCCACTGAAAGGGGCAGGCTATGGCTCCTTTTGATGAAGAAGGTCGGATGGTCCCTGTGCCCCTGGGCATGCACGGAAATGGGAGGAGAGATGCCCTGGGTAGGGGCGGGGACTGGGGGAGGGGAGGTCAGACAGGTCAGACAGGTCAAACAGGGACTTGGACTCTCAGGCTAGTCATGGACTTTAAAGGTCACCTGGACGTAGGTGGCAGGTGAAGAATTCCCATCAAAGAAGGAGAAGTTCATGGGAAAGAAGAAAATAATGATGGAGAGAGCAATCAACAACAAAAAGCGAGCCGTGGAAGGGGGCGCCTGCGTGGCCAGAGTCGTGCGGTGCAGCCTGCCAGGCACCCGCCCTGTGGTGCTTACGACTGAGCACGACACACACGTGGAGGAAAGCATCGGACAGTGAGAGAGAAGAGCAACGGCTCGTGCTCGCTGGCTGCCTCCGATGCTCGATGTCCGCTGTCTCCATCATCCGCCTCGTATTAAATTGACTCACATTAAATGAGCTCATATATCACGAATTTTTATTCTCATTTTGTAAATGAAGAAGTCGAGGCAGAGATGAGAGCCACACTCACGCTCTTCACCCGTGTCCTACGCCATTGCTCTGGACTACTGGTTCTAACCAGGGGCAATTTTGTCTCCTGGCGGGCATTTGGCAATGACACTTTTGATGGTCACAACTGGGAAGTGCTACTGGCATCTGGTGGGCAGAGGCCAGGGATGCTGCTGACCGTCCTCCAACGCACAGGACAGTGCCACAACGGAGAAATGTCCAGTCCAAATGTCAATAGTGCCAGGTGGAGAATGCCGGGGGAGAGGGCCACGTCAGACAGGCCTGCAGAGGCCTCTGTGCTCTTCGGTGCTTGGTCTGCGTCCACGCTCGGAAGGCGGTGGGGACTGCAGGGGACAACCTCGAGTCGGATGAGGCCCGGCCTGCGTGCGGCAGCCAGCGCGGCAGGAAGGAGCAACCCAGAAGCAGACAAGTGACAGACGGCACATCAGGGCAGCTGCGGAGCTGTAGACGAAGTCAGGGGGCTGGAGTCGACTCTAAGCACAATCAGAAATCACTGGAAGCCCCCAAATCGAGATTATAGGTGGCTTTCAATCTTTCTTGCTTATCTTTATTTTATGACTGTTGGGGCTCAATTGAGTCCCCCACCCCATTCCTATGTTGAAGTCCTAACCCCTGTGCCTCAGAATGCAGCTGTGTTTGTCAACAGGGCCTTTAAAGAGATCACGAAGTTAAAATGAGGTTATTAAAGTAGACCCTAATTCACTATGACTCATGTCCTTATAAGAAGAGGAGATCGGGACACAGAGGGAAGACCGTACGGTGGGTCCTCAGAAAGCTCAGGGAAAATGCATATTATGAAAAACTGCCTGGATCGAGAAAGCTTTTCACACAAAAATAAACTCGCACTGACTTGTTAGAACATGTCTGAACAGGATCTAGTTTGAGGCACTAAAAAGGATAAAATATCATTTGAAAGAGTCCCTATCAGAGCAACACGAATTCTGCTAAAATTGAAGGAAGAACAACCATCAAGTGTACGGTGAGGCTCAGGTGAGGAACGACAAAATCATTAATGCTTCTCAAAAAGTTTGTGGGGACAAAAGAAACGGACAGTTTACAAGGGGACAACTCGCTTCTAAAAGGGGTGAGATGATGCTGAGGAAGCAGCCCACAGTGGCAGGCCGTCACATCGATTTGCAAGGAAACAATTAGTCTCGCTCACGCGCTCATTGAAGAGGACCTACAACTACCAGCGGAAACAACAGCCAACACCGGACACCACGACCGGTTCAGCTGACACAGCTCTGACCGAAAATTACAGTCGAGCAAACTTTCTGCTCGATGGGTGCTGAAACTCTTGCACCCAGTCGGACGCAGACGTGAGCAGAGCTCTCGATGGGAATTTTAAACACGTGGGCTCAAGACCCCAAAGCGTTTCCTTGAAGAGTTGTAACGAGAGACAAAATGTGCCTCTACCAGTAAGATCCTGAAGAAAAGGCACAATCAGAGCCACGGCTACCAAGAGGCAGAAGTGGTCCAGTCAAAGAAAGGGGAGCGGGGGGCTGGTCAAGAGCCACGGCCATGGCAACAGGGTTTGGGGACGCTCAAGGCATTTTGCTTGTTGACTTTCTGGAGGGCCAAAGAATGATGACATCTTATTATGGTGAGAGTCTCTTGAAAAAGGTAGCCAAAGCTTTGGCAGAAAAATGCCGGGAAAGCCCGGGAAATGCTTTGCTGCCCGGGAAATGCTTTCCTGCCCGGGAAATGAGCATTCTCTGGTGAACCACAGAGCCCTTCTCCAGCAGGACGAGGCTCCCGCTTCCTCTTCTTATCAAACAAGGGCAATTGTGTTAGTTTTGATGGGAAATCATTAGGTATCCACCTTTGAATCCTGATTTGGCTCTTTCTGACTTCATTTTGTTTCCTAATCTGAAAAATCTTTAAAGGGCACCCATTTTTCTTTAGTTAATAATGTAAAAAAGACTTCATTGACATGATTAGATTCCCAGGACCCTCAGTTATTTGGGGGTGGACTAAATGGCTGGTATGTCACTTACAAAAGTGTCTTGAACTTGATGGAGCTTAGGTTGAGAAATAAAGTTTATATTTTTAATTTTTATCTTTTAATTCCATTTTTCCATGAACTTTCTGAAGTCCCCTCGTATGAAGACACAGGGAGGAGAAGGTTGTCTACAAACCAGGAAAAGAAGTCACGGAAGAAAGCAATTTAGCCGACACCTTTACCCTAGACTTCCAGCCTCTAGAATTGTGAGAACATAACTTCGTGTTATTTAAGCTACAGTCAGTGGTACTTTGTTATGGAAGCCCTAGCAAACTCATGTAGTGGCTGTTCTCCAAGCAGAGAAAAATGTGTACACAAACACAGAATTAAAAAACAAAAGCAGTTACAGTTCTTGGAAAGAAATAGCCAATGGAAACATCAACATACAAGCAGAAATGAAAGCTTTCTTTAAAAATCAGCTATAAGGATAAGAGGATAAATCATTCGAAAGAAACGAGGACACCCCAAGAAACTCGAAGTGGGATGTTCCGAAGGCATTCTGCCTGAAAGGGCCGGACAGACACTGGTCTAGTGGTGACGGCCGTCGGTGCTTGGGGCGCCCAGATCTCGGAGGGTTAAGTTTGGTGCAAAGCACGCAGGCCGGAGTGAACGAGTGGCAGCCACTACCCACCTCCTTCTGATGAGTTCTTAAAAGTGCTTTGCAAAAGCCAGTTGAGCTTAAAGGGGCATTCAAAGTTATGAGATAGATGTTATAAGAAGGAAGGAAGGAAGGAAGGAAAGAAAAGGAAGAAAGAGGAAGAAAAAAAGGAAGGAAGGGAAAGAAAAAAAGGAAAGGAGAGAAAGACAGACAGGCCCAGAGAGAAAGACACGTGACTCAAATGGTTAGCAGACAGAGTTTTGAAATGGCCACTATGGGTTGATATCAAAATAAAGAGGGAATTTTACAGGAAATATATCATAAAACAAGCAAAATGGACTGAAGAGGGGGGACAGAGGAGGTCTGCGTTAGCGCGTCTCACTTTTCACATGGAGGTGTTTGGGATAGTGTGCATTTGTAGACCACAGACGCACTGTGCAGTGTTTCCATACGTCTCCTTATGAGGGGAGCATGACACAGGCCACAGCCAGCCCCAAATCCATGCCTAACAATTTGGACTTGCCTTGTCTGGATCTCAGAAGGAAAGCTCAGTCATCCCTTCTCTGCAAGGCAATCTGACCTGTCTAGACAGGGCTGGAGCAGGGCTGTTAGAGTTTTCTTCATGGTACGATCATCCGCCGTTGTCACTTTCTCTGAGAGCTCGTGAGAAGCTGTCCCCTCTCAGCAAGTGCCACGACAACAGTGAACACTGACTGCTGCTACTGGGCCGCCCCGCTGGGGCCTCACTTCGCAGTTTGATAAGTGTTTCCTGTTCCAAACTCCCTGTGGTGAAAACTCCCCTCCCCAAATGTCTCAGGGAGCTTGGTGGATGCTGAGTCTGGCTGGAGCTAGGAGATTTGAAATGGAATTACAACCAGCGGGGTAAGTGGCAGTTGTTTGAACATGTGTTCTCAGCTAAGATGTAGTCAACGTCCACCAGAGGGTGGGGCATGGGCACCTGCTCAGGAGAACGTCACTAAGAGAAGAGAAAGCCGGAAGAGCAGAGGTCAGGGAGGGAATGAAAGAACTAAAGGAATTGTGCGGGGCAGTGTTGGGGACAGGACATGTTTCCCTTAGTAGAAAACATATGGCAAGGGACCAAGGAAGTGTGGCCCAGTGCAACCCTGAGCACAGCATCCCGGATCCTTGTGGTAGGCTGACTTTGAAGGTGGCCCGCACGATGCCCACCTGGATGTCATCCTTGCCCTCCTGGGTGTGGGCCGGGCCTCTTGACTCGCTTCTGTGATGAGGTTGTGAAAGATGTGATCTCCATCTTGCCAGCATGCACATACTCTCTCCCCCTGCCCCGGCCCGCTGTCTCCCTCTGGCTGTGATTAAGCAAGCTGCCACATTGGAGATGGCCGTGTGGCCAGGGACTGAGGGTGGCCTCCAGCCAACAGCCAGCAAGAAACTGAGTGCTGTTTGGAAGTGGATCCTGCCCCAGTTGAACCTCAATGACAGCCTTGTATGAGACCCGGGACCCACACCTTGATGGCAGCCTGTGAGTGGCCTGAAGGAGGGGCCCTGCTAAGCCATGCCCAGATAAAAACATGTCATTGTTTTAAGCCACTAAATTTTGAGAGAGCTTTTGCACGGTGATAAATAGACAATACAGACCCCAGCTGAGCCTTGGGTCCTCTCACACAATACCCAGGTCAGAGGCCAGCTTGTTGCCCCTGCTGATGCGGTGGGAGCCCTCATCTGCAGCACCGAGGGGTGGACTCCAACCTAAACAGTCCCTTCCAGGCCTCAAGTTCTATGAATGTGTTGGCATCACCACACTGGTGTTTGTAACCAGCTGCACTCCTGCACAAAAGCTTTTGCCTTCCTTGCCACTGTGGACCCAGGCTCAGAGTCTCCAGGTACACTCTGATGCCCAAATGTGTGCACTGAAAACCTTTGTAAAATGACGCAAACCATTCTTAAGTCACCTGAGATCTGTAGACAAGAAATAGCTCTGACACTACTGGAGGCAGTAGCATGTCTTGAATTCTTCTTGAAACAGCCTCCTCCCCTTGCTCTACTTTTCTGTTTCTTTTTTTTTTTTTTTTTTTTTTTTTTTTTTTTCTTTTCTGTTTCCCTCCAACACTTACCACCTTCTAATACACTTTCTCATTTACTGATTAATTATGTTCATTGCATATTGTCTGTCTCTACCCACCCACATGTACCTGAAAGAAACTGCCAGGCAAAGATCTTTGTCTGCTTTATTCACTGATATATTCCAAAAACCTAAAATAGTGTCTGCCACATAGCATTTGCCCGATAAATAATTGCTGAATAAATGATTGCCTTTTTGGAGGCAAGATAGGGCATGGTAAGGAAGGGAAGGTATCAAGATACAAGTCACAATTAACTTTGAACTGTGCTGCATTAAAACTTTTTTATTAAATGGCCACATTGGGCCTTAAGCGCCAGTATTATGCCCTAACACAGAGCTTCCCAAGAATTGACCTCAATACCAATAATTGTCCCTCAGTCCTTGAAATGCCTGGAGGCCTGGCCCATTCACCTCAGAGCCGCCTGCTATAGACTGAATGTTTATGTCCCCACAAAATTCCTATGTTGACTCCGTAGCCTCAGTGATAGGTTCATGTTGGACACCTGACCCAGGCCTGGCCAGTCAGAGGATGGACTCTCTGTGGCTTCAGTGGATGGTTCAGTGGTGGGCACCTAAGCCAGGACTGGACAAATGGCTCCCCACATCACAGTGATTGGCCCAGATTCCTGTATGTGATCCAAGTCCAGCTAATAAGACTCAGTTCAGGGATTCTTGTTTGGATTGTTGTGACAGAGACTCGCTTCTTTCTCTGGGGTTTCCGAGAGGATGGAGAATAAGCCTGAACCTCCCAGCATGTTTTCCAGTCTTGGGCCTGCCCAGTAGAAGAGCCAACAGGAAGGGAGGCTGAATCGAGAGACGGAAAGAAGGAGGCTGCGGTCTGATGACTTCATTTGAGTGCCTGGATCCAGCTGTGCCTGAAGCTAGGCTTTTCAGTTACGTACGATGATAAATTCCCATTTTCTTGCTTATGCCAGTTTGAATTGGAAGAGTCCTAATCCAATAACGCTCAGAGGATATAGCTTACAAACCAGCCCATCTCGTCTTCCCTGTCCTTGAGCAAGACACCAAAAGTGTACATGTGTGTATTACTGGCGACAGAGCTAACCTGCTTCATCTCTGACAGCATTCTGAATGACACAATGCCGTGGAAGAGGAACATTCTGGCAGTGACGCTCCCAACTGTTCTCTCTCTGATGGAAGACCCACCAAGATGCTGGTTTATCTGGTGTCTGTAACTGTCAGATTCTTGGGGCGCCTGACCCCCTTTGTGAGCCTCAAGACCCACAGCTGAGTCACGGTTTGGTTACTTGCCTCCGGCTGCACGATGTCTCTAAGACAGCGACAGGGTCTCCACCCGTTCGTCACGCTTCCCAGTCGCTGATCTACAGGTGAGTTGTGGGTTGGTTTCTCTTGCACAAACATAAGTATTGACAGCGAATGGACCTATTTGCTCTAGCTAAACATATAAAGCATAGGGTTTTCCTGGTTGAGAACATAAAATCTACTGTGTTTCTTACCCTGCCACTCAGGGAACTCCAGCAACAGCCACCGGGCAGGCCTGGATGTGACTGCACTGCGGGTGTGTGACAGGACAGCACAGCGGAGAGTCTGCAGTAGTGGCTCTCAGCCTTGGCCAGCTGGCGTGGTGTGTGGTCCAGGGAGCTCTCCAGTTACACGGCCCCCTCCCCGAGATTCAGACCAGTCCCCAGGGGGCAAATGCTTTGTAAAGCTGCCTGGGGATTCCGTGGCGACCCCCACGCTAGGCTGAGAATCAAAGCTCTGAATTGCCCTTCCTGTTACTGAGTCTCGTCTCCCAGTGCTCCAGACCCTGGTCAGAAGAGGCCAGACTTAATCTACAAATCCCTTATCTTCAAAAGGAAAATATTTTCATGATTACTCAAGTAGGAACATGGTCATTGTAGAAGATTGTAAAATACCAAAATGTATAAAGAAGATAAAAATGCACCTATGCCTTGCTGGTAGCAGTGTCACTGTCACCTGGGCATTTGTTAATAATGCCCCCAACTCCAGACCTCCTGGTTCAGAATCTACATTTTCTACCAGACTCCCAAGGGTTGTGTGCGTGTTCAGGTTTGAGAAGCCCTGAGCTAGATAATCCCACAATTGCATTTGAGTGTATTTTCTCATAGTATCTTATAGTTTTATTAATATTATGATTAATATTGAACAATCGATCTTGCAATCGCCAACATGAAAATGCTGTTTTAACTTTATTTTAGCATTACTCGCACGTTCAGGGTGGTGTTCTGCCTCTCTGCCTCAATCGCACCCTCCATCCACCACCACTGTTTGCTTTCGAGACTTTCTTAAAGCCCCGTTTCTCCCCTCTGGAGAATAAAACAGCAGGCGGCACACACAGGGTTAATGTCTACCAAGTGCCTTAATACCCATCTAAAGACCCCATGGCGGCCACCAGCAAAGCGGAGATTTTGCAATGTTTGCCGTGCGTTTGCTTCATGTTGAAAGATGGACTGAATGGAGCTCTCTTTGTTTGCGCGCTTGTGTGTGTGCGTGCGTGTGTGTGTTCCCTGCAGTCTCCGTGTGTGGCCTCCTCCGGGCGAGTGCGCAGTGTTCCCACTGTTGCTTATCCTGAAGGCTTTCCAAACCTCCCTCCCCGCCGACAGACAGCAGGGAAAACATCTCCCCAAAGGGAGAGACAGAAGCAAGCCGCAGAAGAGATTTCCCAGTCTGTTCCTATTCAGGGAAGGTGAGGGCACCCTCGTTTTTAAAGGTCTCTCTTACAACCTCTGTTTCTTTTCACACACGTAGTTTTGGAAGGTGCCCAAAAGACTGTCAAGAATGTCCCCGCCCTCTCCAACAGTGCTGGGAAACAAGAGGTGGCTGCTGCAGCTGGCATGTAGGGACAAGGGCTGAGCAATCCCTGGGCTGTTTGGGGCCAGGAAAATGGAGGAGAGTGACTGGGTGCAGGGACACTTTGCTGGGCCTCGGGGACTGGACTGGACGCTGGGCTGTGACTGGCGTGAGGTGAGAGCGGGACTGATGCCCACCATTTCCCAGGTGCTACAACCTCGCCTAGTTTTCCTGCCTGCAAGAATCCCTTTCTCTCTGTCTCCTCTCTCCACATGCATGTGCACACACATGCACACATATGCACACACGCGTGCGCACGTGCCAGGAGCTGTCTTCCCCAGCTCGCGCTCTCTCACATCTTCACCCCATGTCCTGCCTTGGTCTGGTGTTCTGGGCATCGCTCCTTTTATGACTTTTTAAGAGGAGTCTGTCATTTTACGAGGCTGTTTGGGGGGCCAAGCTTGGGCTAGGCCCCCTTTCCTCCACCTGTGGCCCCCTGGGCCCAGGGACAGGCCCGTCCAAGCTGTGCGGCCGGCTCCCAGGAACAGGCTGCTATGGCCACTCCTCCCGCTGACCTGAGCGCACCGGCTCCTCTCCCTCCCAGTGGGCTGCTGTGGAGGCCACAGTCCCTGCTGAGGCGCCGTGCAAGCTTGCTCACCCCCACCCCAGAATCCATGCCCAGGAAAAAACGCCCAGTGTAAAAGCTCCCATTTCTATGTGCTAAACTTTCAACTCAACAGCTCAGCGTTCAGGTGAACAGGCTCTGGAGTCAGCCTACTTGAATACAAAGGCATTTGGGGTGTGCTTGGTGCCTGGAAGCCAGCATGCTGCAGGAACCAGCGCACGTCCCCACTGGTGTCACGACAGCAGTGCCTGCTCTGCAGTTTCTTGGCCGACCCTGTCTGGGCCTCGCCACAGTCCTCTGGGCTGAGATGGGTGAGCAGTAGATTTTGGGGGGCCCAAGATGGTTTGTTAGATGTGGACATTTGCCAACTCTCAAAGTTGCTAGAAAAGTGTAGGCTGCTTGGCCACCTAAGTAAAAGCCTTTGATGGCATTTTTCCCAGCCTCAGCTGAATTCAAACCACTAAACTCGTGTGTGTTTGTCTCTGTGTGTGTGTGTTTTTCTTAATATAGCTTTCCTAGCTAACAGGACTAGATGCCTTTAAAAAACATTTCAAAATAATATTTTTAAACCTAGTACTATTTGTTTTTCCCTCTGTGAAGTCTATTCTATCGTAATTTCTCCACAGCTTGCTTTGAGGAAGGGGGTAGGTGAGATCAAAAGGAAGGTAACGTGCTAACTAGAGCACGAGACATGAAGGAAATAAAATTTTGGATTCAGGTTGCTGTTCGGCCACTTCCCAGCACAGCCACAACCTTCCTGGGCCTTGGTGTCCTCCTCTGGAGGACGGGAGAAATGATATTACAGGCCCAACCCCTTACTAGATAGCTTTGTGAGTCAAAAGGGCTAATGTTTGTAAGAGTATTTATTCACCATAAAGTGCTACACAAATGTGAGTTATTGTGCTTTAAAAAATAATTTGAAAGAAGTATGAGGTGTTTCTGGGAATCCAGATATACGACCTGAGGACAATTAAGAAGAAGCAGATGTAGGAGAGCTCTCTGCTCTCTCTCTATCTGCCTAACAGCAGGACAGAGATTTACAAGGACAAGAGATTTTCCTGCCCCCACTACCTGGAGCACAAAGTTTAGCCCCCCCTAGGCCTGGAGGTGATAACCAGCTTTACTAGCTAGCCTTTACCTGCCCGTTATTTGCCTTCCCATGAGTTGTCTGTAGAGACTCAAAGTCTTTTCCTTTGTTTTGTCACTTCTCTAGAACTTTAGGGTTCTTTGCTGAACATGCTGCATGAGCCTGAGCTCCAAGCCACCCCCATGTGTATGTGAAACACACACGTTCATAACCTTCTGTATGGTTTTATCTTGATAATCTGTCTTTTGAAACAGGGGTCTGTTCCAGTGAAGGACCTATTGGAGGTTATTTTCTTCTACGAATCCCCAAACACCTTTTGGTTCCCTTTAATGAAGGGCTACCAGCCTGACCGGGCACTACACGCCAGTCTGGCACTGAGAGCTCCAGCAGCAGTGCACAGAAGGAGTGCAAGCCTGGGGTGAGGGAGGGACTCAGGGAGCTCGGGATGCGGGAGCAGAGCTCTGCGCTTGGAGTAGGTGGTAAACATGCAGGAGGTGATGTGGAGCAGTGCTTCATTCAGATACAGGACCGGCTGCAATGACAGAGACTCTGAAATGTGGTGGCTGAAACCAGGTGGAAGCTCATTTCTCTCTGACACAGGACCAGGCAGGCAATGCAAGGCTGAAGAAGTGGGGTGGTGGTGTCAGGGAGTCAGGATCTCTCTACCTGTTCCTCTCCCTTCTCCTGTGGTGCTCCTCTGGCCCACCTGGCTTCCTCACATGAGCGATGGCTTAGCGTTCCAGCCAGCAGAGAGGAGCCAAGGGCGAGGGAAGGTACATCTGCTCCCTTCAAGGACATGGCCTGGAAATGACACGTTTCCACCCTGACTTGGTCACGTGACCATGGCTAGCAAAGGAGACTGGGACTGTCATGTTAGTGCTAACGTGCTACATGAGCCACTAAAATGAGGGCTGTCATGTTAGTGCTAACTTGCTACGTGAACCACTCTATTACTAAAGGAAGGAGAGAATCTTGGGGGGACAACACAGCAGTCGAGGGCATGTTAGGAAGGACAGCAATACAGTTGCCCACACAACAAATAAACACAGTTTTGGCCAAATAGGGAGACTGGTTGAAGAGGCAGCAGGAACAAAGGCTGGTGGCCTGGGGGGACTAAGCCATCGCCCACCAAGGACCCCGGGGCCTTGATGGTGAGGAAGGCAGTGTGATAGGAGAACAGCAAGACCGGGAACTGCAGTTCATAGGGCATTCATGCAGGTGGCTGTGCCATGGTGGACACGGTGATGGTAGGAGAAAGCATGATTTGGGGACCAGCACGTCACCCCCTCAGCGCCTACTCTGGGATGACCCAGTTCTGTCTGGGATTTTTCTCTGCTACGTGAACCATTTGCTCGTTCACTGTGGGGTCACTTCGCTGACTTCACGCTCGTGTTTCTGTTTTCTTACATGAGCTCTCTCCGTGAATCTCTGCTGCCTGTGGTTTAGATGTAACGGTATCAAGAAGGAAGAGGGTAACCCTGGACTAGGGACTTTCCGAAGAGACTCAAATGTGATCTCGCCTTGGTTGAGAAGGACAGACACAGCCTCCGAGACCAAATTCACAGTCCTGTGGTCTCCAGCTGAGCTGTTGAAACTGCGCTCTCAGAAGTCAGACAGGTTTGAGCCGGCATGGAAAGCTGTGGGGAAGGCATATCAGAATATTTTTTTTTAAATTTATAGTTTCCATCTTCATCCTCATTTTTGACCAAACTGATAGCCCCAAGCCAAAAGTGGTCCTTACTAACATGTGCTTCTTGTGTCTATTACGGTTTTGGATTTTTGTGCCAAGAACACATATGGAGGGCTGCCATCGTCCCTGGCCACATGCCCCTCTAGCATTCTCATCTGTTCCCTGCGGAGAAAACACGTATTGAACCCACAGCATGTTTGGAGTTGTATCTTATGATCCGCTCTGTGATCCACCAAATGTATTTACGGTGGGCATTCTGTGCTCTCAGCTTGAATCTAACTTTACAAAGCCATGGTTCTTCTGCTCAGACATGGATGGTGTTCCTAGGGTGCCCCCCAGGGAGCCTCCGAGACCTGGAGGAGGAGAAACATGCTAAATGTTCCTATGTGAACTCAGCTTTTGTCTGCCAAGAAGCAATACCACTTACTGTATTACAGGAGACGGTGGGCCTGCCATGTTGGTCCTCAAGCACTGAATCATCAAGAAATTTACAGGAGCGGTGAATATGAAATAAGTTACCTGGGTTCTGATTCAGTCTTGTCACTCAGAAACTTTGTAGGTCATTCTAGCTCCATGCACCAGACACTTATGTGTTCTAAGGATAAAGGGCCTGGATGTGCTGGACACGTAAACACACAATTATAATATACTGTGTGAGCTCCAGGTTGGAGCTTACAGGGCTGCAGACAAATTATGGCACCTAAGGTGGGATTTGGTGCTGCAGAGCAAAGCCCCCTACATTCTGGTATTTCAGGGTCCAAAAGAATAAAGGCAGGTTCCTCCCCCCCACCACCACTTTAAAGTGAGGCTGTAGGTCAAATCATGTAAATGTCACCCACACTGGCAATGTAAATGTGAAGACTGTAGGGACCGAGGTGACAGGGGGATGGGGGAATAGAAGTAGACGGAACTGAAGATAGGTGGCTGGTGACTTCATCTTACTAAGCAGGGAGACAAGAGATTTGGTCTTTTTTTGAGGGAAAAATAAATAATGGTGTAAATAATACTACATTTACAAACAGAAATAATAGAAAAACCAAAATAGTGCACCTTTATTGGCAGGGAGAATTAAGGATAAGTGGAGGAGAGGCTCCAGTGAGCTGAATCAATGGACGGTGTCTAAAACCAATAAATGAAGAAATGAGGATAGAAACATATTATTTAGAGATGTGGAAACAACCACTTTAAAGAGCTGAAAGTGCTTCCTCTGGTAAGCTCAGCTGGGGCTGGGGAGGCATCAGGGCCTGTTAGTTGGTTTTCATGATCACCTTCCGTACTGTTTTATTTTTAAGTCTAGTTGCATTGGTTAGAATTAATTTTAGTTGCAAGTGACAGAACACCCAAAGTAACAGCTTAAACAAGAAGTTTATTTTCTTCTCATGTAAATTTAGTCCACGGGTGAGCCGTCCAGGACGGCCACAGTGGCTCTGCCCTGTGGAGTCCTCAGGGCCCCAGACTTCCTCCAGCTCATGGCTTCACAGTGCCGTCCCTAGGTCGTGGACCTTATCTTCATGATGCAAGGTGGTGACTTCTGTGTTCTAGGCAGCAGAGCAGAGGGAGTGGTGAAAAAGAAGGAAACTGATATCAGGCCCAGGCATGTTGCTGCCTCTCAGGGAGGGGTCCTGGAAGCTGTCACATAATACTTTCTCTTACATTTTATTGGCCAGACTTAGTCACATGACTGCACCTAGCTGCAAAAGAGCCTGGGAGCTCTGGCTAGCTCTATGTAGTCTTTAGGCTAAATTTCTAGATGCTTATTTTAAAATTCTATGACAATGGAAAAAGGGGAGAATATATATTGTGGGACAATTAGCCATCCCTGCTACACTTAAGTTGATGTAAATAACAAAGTCATGAGCCCTAACAATATGGCTATGTTTTCATTAAAAAATGCTGGGAAAGGAAATATGAAAACAGAATAGATTAACGAATGGAGAGAGGAACGGATAAGAAAAATACAGCGGAATGATTGTCGTAACATCTAGGCGGTCGGTGCGTTTAGTGTACAATTTTTCAACTTCTCTGTAATTCGAAAATTTCATAACAAAATTTTGTGAGAAAATAGAGTTAGGGAGAAAAACCATTTTTGAAATTCACGGCACGTCTGTCCTGAGGACTCAGTTTTGCCACTCCTCTCGCAGGTCTTCAATTTTCATCCAGAGCTCCTCTGATTCTTCATATTCCAGTGGGTTTCCCTCCTCTCCATGCTGCACCCCCTCCACTCCTCTGCCCCTCTACTTTCCGGCTTCTGTCTGGGTCTATGCCGGGGTCTTCACACAAGGCCTCTGGTGCCTCGGGCTTGGAGCCTCTCCCCACAGGCCCTGCCTGGATCTGATCAGGACTGAGAGAGAGTCCTGGCCTCAGGGCCCAGCTCACTGGGTCGACCAGCTGGGCGGGTGCCCCTCCCCCTCCCTAGCCTGAGGAATTGAACACAATATTTTGTTCAACGACTCTGAAGGATATTTTCTTCCTTCCTCCCTCCCTCCTTTCCTTCTTTCCTTGTTTTGTGCCACTTAGCCTAGAGCAGCTGAATAAAAGCTTGCAGAATGGTGCAGGAAGACAGTGCAGGCCATGTGTACTCTCTGGAGCAATCAGCACAACTGAATTCATGTAGGTCATTCATTCCACAAGTATTAAATGCCTTCTATGAGCCAGACACCATAATGGCTCTGGTCACTGGTTCATCCTAGACACAAAACATTGGGGAAGCAACTTAGTTTCCAAGTGAAAACTGTAACACCCTTGGGGTCGCAGTATGGCTGGCCTTGCCTGATTAGGAGTCTTCTGGTAATTCAGTAACTCAGCACCTCGGATGCGGGCCGGAAGAGCCTGCTCTAGAAAGCATCGTCTTCTGCAGTGATTTATGCTGAGACTGGCAGGCCATCACTCTGCTTGGACCACCCGCTCTACACTCATCGCACAAAGGCCTCACGATTTGACCTTGCAGGTGTGTTTTGTGCTTGGCAAAGTCTGAAGGGAACAGACTGTATAGTCTCCCTCCGTCTTTCCTCTGAGGGACACACCCAGTTTCTTGCATAGATAGTTCGTGCATTGGTTCCATGTCAACAGTCGCCACTTACTTTCTTGGTACTCGGTTGTGTGACTGTGGAGAACTAGTCACTGCCCAGACGAGCCTTCCTTTGGGCTGAGACTGACTTCCCGCTGCCTTTTCCTTCATGTTTTGCCTTTGAAAGCAGCGGTTAGGAATGCGTTTAGTATGTGGCCTTTGTGCGGTGTTTTCTGCCTACGATTTCCAAACTTGCATTTCCAGAGAATTCAGCAAGGAGTGGAGAGAGAGAAAACAAGGGGAGAAGCCAATTGTTTGGATGAAAAACAAAAGTGCACGCAATCTCCTTCCTGACTTGTCTGCTGGGAACAAACATCCTGAACTGTTCACATTGTCGTAACTTTCTAGAGTGAAGGTGACGCACAAGGAGGGGAAGGTCGGCTTAACACCTCCGCCCTGTCAGCCTGGCCTAAGGGACACCACCGGCCTCCTTACGCATTAGAAAATACGCTGTCAGGTTAATGTGAGTCAGGACGCATCCATTGCCCTGCCGCTACTTTGTGATCTCTTTGTAGTAGAAAAGGACTGAATTAATAACAACAATAATCTAGGTGCTTTTCCCCTGATTTCCTCAGAAATCATCAGTTTGGGAGCACTGAGCACGAGTCAGGGTGCAGGTGGTGGCCCTTCTCGTCCACGCCTTTGGCACAAGCCGCCAGGTCATACGAGAAGGAGCCTGTCTCTCAATGTGTGCAGGTGGCGCTTGCCTCAGGTAACAAGTCTCGTTCCTCCTTTTTGTCCTCACATTTAGTTAGTCTCCGGCGAAGCAATAAGTGACACTGTAGAAAAGGGAGGAGGGCAAATAGGGAGCCCTGAACAAAGAACGTTGTTTGGGAGGAGGAAAGAAAGAAAGAAAATCCCTTGAACATCTCAAATGCAGCCAAGCCTAAGCATGATCGTATGAAAGAGATATTCTCTTCTACTGCACCACATCACGTCGAATTTACTTTCTGGGGTGTGTGTGTGTGTGTGTGTGTGTGTGTGTGTGTGTGTGTGTGTGTGTGTGTGTGTGTGTAAAAGAGATTTTGTGGCACAGACAAAGCTTCTCCAGAAATCAAGACAATGGGTATTTTAAATGATCCATTGAAAGGGATCTTCCAATTCAAGCTGACATTTCAGACTATATTTTAATAATGAGGCTATAGAATAAAAGCAAGAAGAGTAATAGTTAAAAGATGTTTTGGGTGGAATGATGTCTTTCTTAAAGAAGCTCGCAATTGATAAGCCTCATTAATTCAAAAGACCAGCCCTTTATCAACAAATGCACAGCAGCAATGACCACCCTTTTCTGCAGATAGCCCACCCAGGACTCGAGTGATGCCTCAAAACATCAGGCGTCTCAGCCAGAATGTACAGAAATGGTACAGGCCAAGCTGATCCTGCTTAGTCTTGCACCCAAGCTGAAGGGGCCACAGCACTGCTGTCCAAACCACATGTCTTGGCCCCTCCTCAGATGCTGGCCAGTGCCTGAGGGAGGCCCCCGCACCTAGTAGGAGAAGGTGGTGGCTACTGTGGCCAATTTGAACCTAGGCCAAGACTTCTCTGCCTGTAATCACCCTGCGTTTCTCAACTCGGTATCTGCTGCCAAATCTAGCTTTGTGACTTCACCTTACTAATTAATTTCTTGAAACCTTGGTCTCTTGGTTTATTAAATTGGAGCAGTAACACCCACTTTTCAAGATGGTTGCAAGAACTTGAAAACAAATGCATAAAGCACACAGTACTGTGTTTCCCATATGGGAGATGTTCAAAAAATATTGCATTACATATTTTTATTGTATTTGCAAAGCTACTCTTTTAGAAATACTTTCTTCCTTGAAGACTGTCCTTAATGTAAGTTTTAAGTTGATTTTACCTTGTAGGGGAAAATGTGATTTATGTCCCATCCCTCTAACACACACACACACACACACACACACACACACACACACACACACACACACCCCAAATCTCTCCAGGGAAAGCTTGATTACACTTTTTGCAATTTGTATCAAGTCTTCTCTTTAAAAAATAGAAGTTCTATAAAACAGTGAGCACATTTTACTAGTCATGTGGTTTACAGCTCCATGAAGGGAGTTATGAAGCCAGGTTCACTTCCTAAAAAGGAAGGTTTCACCCCAAATCTTTCCCAGCAACTGACAGATAATCTTTGCAAAGAGCCAGTGTCAGGAATGCAGGCTTTAGATTCAGGCTATGCTTACCCTCCCCAAACTCAGTGTTCTCATCTGTAAAGTCAGGATAGAGGACTGAATGCCTGTCTCACAGCCTAGTGTAGGGACGGAAATAACGCAGGCAGAAGCTTGCCCGCTTCCCGGGCACTGCTCGGTAAGTGGTAGTCACAATAGTTCTTAATTACTGTGCAGGGGAGGAGAACATTTTGCAAACTCCGTACACGACAACATTTCCCCCTAAGCCTGAGCTACAGAACTTGTAACTATTTTCGAGTGTACAATAGGTTCAGGCTCCTGGAAGAAGGGAACCTTAAACATCTAATTAGTGAGAGAGAAAACAGAGAAACACATGGAACATACTCTCAGGCTGAACATGGTATTCACGGGTGGATGAAATTGTTAAAACATTTCGGAACAGCTGCTGGAATTTAAGTTTCAGGACTTCATCTTGCCTTTATTTTTAAACCTTTGAAGAATTTTGTGGGGACTGGAAATATTTAAGGATAAATGAATGCGAGGCTTTTGGCAGAGACAGAAAAATTGTCATTCTAAGTTTGACTTGGACAGGGAGTGACTTAAAAAAACATCAAGAAGTCAGGAATTTATGAAAATTGTATTTACTCAAGGCCGAAGAGGAGGTTTCTGTCTAGCCTAAAAGTGATGTCATACAAATGAAGAAGGGAAATACTGAGAGGAAGAGTTCGGCGGTGTTTCCCAACGTGTGTTCCAAGGAACCCAAATCTCATGAGATGCCTGGTGACAGAGGGGTTCCGTGGTCAGGTAAGTTTGGGAAACTGCACATAAACTCTCCCTCTTGAGATAAATACTGCACATTTACATATGAAGGCTTTCAGAAGTCTCGAAGTAAATAAATCTCTTGTGGCAGACCCAGTGAGTAATTTCCAAACAGCTCCTCCCCTTTTTTTGCCATCAGAACTGTGACTTTGTTCAGGGGAGAATGGGCCCAGCCCCAGGGAAGTAATCATCATGTTTCTATGGCAACCATAGGACCTGTAGTCCCCTTTACCAGTGATGAGTATACGGGGAGCATGTGACTCAGCTCTTCTGGTCAGTGAGACTCAGGAGATGGGGCCTCTAGAGGCTTCTGGGAATCAAGAGAGAAATGTAGGGACAGCAGTTTCCTCCTTACTTTCTGCCTTTGCAAGAGGTGGCATGAGAAAACATGATACCCGGAGCCAGGGCCGCCATCCTGTGACTGTGAGGGGAGATGCCCCCTGGCGCCCTGACACTGCGGAGCCACTGAACAGAGCTGATGGAGCTGCCCACCTCCAGGCGTCTTGCTAAGGTCAACAAATGTCCTGACGGTTTGAGCCACTGGTGGCTCCAGATGGAACGCAGACTGAAGGGGGTGACCTTTCTTTCCCAGTCAGTTACTTGGCCACAGGGTCCAATGTTTCCGAACTCCCATCACCGTCCCTCCCCAGTAGTGTGTGTTCTACCAGCACGCTTTGGGAAATGCTGGTCGAAGTGGGACGGGAACAGGAGAGAGAGGCCGGACAGCTGGGTCCCAGGCCCCAGTCCCCTACTAATCCAGCAGTCGTGCCTGAGTTTGACCCCCTGGAAGATGGGGGCTGGCCGGCCTCCATTCCCTCTCCTCCCTGGCCGGCTCTGGGCATGTAGTGGCTGTGAGCCCGGGGCCCTGTGCGCTGAGCCCGTGGACTCGGGTCCCAGCTGGCAGGTGCCATCCACCTGTCCTGCCACTTAACCGAGGGTCTGCATTTCCAGGGTTTTGAATACATGTACTCTTTAAAGAAGATGACAGCGGCACTGAAAATCTACTAGGGCTCAGCTAATGTTACACACCTAGGAAGCTTGCCTTTCCCTCGTTCTCCCCCTGCCCTTCCTCGCTCGGGAGGCCAAGCACATGGAAGCTGGGGGCGCCTGGCCGGGCCACCGCGAGGGCGCTCACTTGCTCGCAGGAAAACGCAGCGCTGAGCAGTGCGGGCTGGAGGTGGACAGGGGAGGCGGAGGCGGGCACTGGAGGGCTCGGGAGCCGTAATGCGACCTGAGCCCTTCCTGCTGCTGCAGGTCACTGGTTCAGCGTGCTCCCACGTCGCTGGTTGCCAGGCCTGTGCGAAACCCTCGCAGCAGAGCTCGATAGCACTCCCAGTTTTAGGTGTCCCCAGGCCAGGCGCTGCTGCCCAGGCTCTGTGCGGGACAGAGGGTGGGATGGAAGCCTCCCCTTGTGCCAGCCCCTGCGGCCCCCACTCCGCAGAAGCTCCAGGACTCAAGAGGTGGAGGCTCTGTCTCCCAGTTTCCTGCAAACATATCCTCTTTGCACCTCAGCAACCCCTGTACCCCCATCCAGAAAGGAACGAGAAGGAGGTACTAAAGCTTTTCTTTCTGGAAGATTTCCTGTGTATGCGCCGAGGGTGTGGGAAGAGGAAAGCAAAGAACCATGAAAAGAGACGCGTTCCCTGTTTTTGCTCAGTTATCTTAATCCCCAGTAGCTGGTTTTACTGCTCTCCTTGGAGGATGGAGAGACGTTCCAAGGACATACACGGCCAGCAGTGACCGAACTGACTGGAGCTCAGGCCTGTCTGCCTTCAAAGCTGTGCCCTTAATGCCACTTCCCATTGCCTGGGCTTTGGGGACACACCGTTTGGTTGGAAAATTCTCCCAAAGATTGCAATAGGTTTGTATGTAGCTTTCAGAGCTACAGGAGGCAAAGGGATTTATAAAGATTTTCAGGTTTAATATGCTCAGAAACCTGACAGCTTGGGCTGCAGAAGTTCTGTGGGTTTCACATGAAGGGGACTGAGGAAGCGGAGTGGACGAAGGCAACTGTAGATGCCCACAACACAGTCCGGGCAGGGCCTCGGGCCTGATCTGACCAGCCTCCCTTGCAGTGAGGCGTCCCTACGCTGCATCCTTAGGCAAGGTGGCTTCCCATGCTGCGCTGCACCAGCCTTGTGAGGCACCCAGCCTTCTGGTCTCGAGCAGTAAAGCTTGGGAACAAATGACAACATCATATGAGGCCATCCGTCTGGGCCTCTCAAGAGTGCTGGGAGAATTTCAAAGGTGGCAGGGCAAAGACAGGGTGAGAGAGGACTTCCTTTAGGAATCCTGTGTTGACAGCTATCTCTGACCTTCAAGATGGGAACTGGCTTCTGCAGAAACTGCATTTTTAGTATTCAAATAAGAAATGGTGTGCTTTTGTGGGCCTAACTGAATTTCCAATGGATCAGCAGCAAAGTCAACAAAAGGCTGTGTTTCTTGTTCTAATCCCTTCACTTATTACACCAAATGGTTGTCAGATGTTCAACCACACTGAAAGTCAAGGAAAGCCCACACCAGGAAGGCTAAACTTTTGGCTGCTGCAAGGTGTCTTAAAAACAGTGGTATTACTGATGGTTCTGGAACCAGCTGGAAAGCCTTGAAGGAGAGCCTGTGTGCTTCCTGATGCCTGGGGACATGGTGGGAGGCAGGAGGAATAAAAGGCCTGCTGTTGCAGGGATAAAAGGAGCTGGTATGAAAATCCGAGTTCCCTGAAGCCCAGTTCTGAGCCACACATGCTTTCCTTCCTGTGTTGGGCAGCACTGGTGTCCTTCAGGATGCCTTCTGGAGCCTCTCCTACAGCAGTACTACCTCTAGTAAGAAATGGAGGAAGAATCTCAATTCCTGGTGTTCGCCAAATTGCTATTTGCAAACAGTCCCATTCATTTCACAACTCTGGTCTATTTGTAGTGTTTTCATGGAGCATTTGTTGAGAAGGCTTCTGAGGCCTTACGTAGGCTCAGGAGGATAAAGTGTGATGATTAATCAATGATCCCTGCCCGGGGCTCCATGGGGGAAAGAGATACAGAGGCCAGATATTTGCCACCCCCTGCAGAACGGAGCGGTGGCGACCAGCAAGGGTTCAGAGTTACATTGCTTGTTTACAAATTCTGCTAGACTCTTGTGACTTCCATATCCTTACATTGTGGGGCTTAAATTTACATATGCTATTTCAGATGAACAAAAAAAGGTACAGTCTCCTTATTTTCTAAAGAGACCTCATCTTCCCTTCAAGTCCTCACCTTGCTAGGTAGCCAGAAAGGATTGATTGCAGGGAGAGGAGGGAGGTGGTTGGGAACTCCCTTAATCTGCCTATTTCTCATCCTTTGTGGGGAGAGGGTGGGTAATTTGGCCTTTTATATTTCCTCTTCCTCACCTTGCTTTTCCCAAGAGGATACCTGAGTCTGTGGAAATGAGGGAAGGGGTGGTTGTGGCCTTGGGACTAAAGGGAAGAGCCCCGGGGTGGGTACTGCCCAGGGATTCTGGCTGCTGCCACCTGCACTGGGTAATGTCGTCTGGCCCCCAAGCTCCGCAGCTGCTGCGCCTGGACTTCTGCAGGGTCACCTGTGGCTTATTCTCCTGGCTCAGCTGAGAGCACGTGGTCCCGCTTACTTGGCTCCCTCCAGCTCCCACTGATGCCCGAGACCTTCTGGGCTTCAGCCCTGTCCTGCCTCAGGCCTGGCTAGGAAACGTGGCTTGCTGTCTCCAAGGCAGCGCCACTCAGCTGGGATTTTGGAGCTTCCAGTGACAACACAAAGCTTCAACTCCTCCTGTGTGAAGCAGTGGGAAGATTTATTTTCTTACTGATGAGAAATCAAAAGGTAGGCTGCGCTCCAGGAAGACATGGTCCAAGCTCTCTGTCTTGAGGCTGCTCCCCCCTCCACCGTGTCCCCAAACGGCTGCCAGTGGAAGTCAAAGTGGTTGACTTTCCTGTTTACGGCTATCAAAGGACAGCCAAAACTCCTCAGCAGAGACGGCAGAGTCCCATTCCTTCATTCTCACGGCTGTCTGTCTTTTCTTGTCTCAGCAGAACCCTTCTCATGGCATGAACTTTGCCTCCCGCGGGCAACCAGCGTCGTCGTCGCCACACGGGAGACACTGGGCACTCAGTCCGCTGGCGCAGCTCCCGCTTCCGGAGCCGTAGGTTCGCTGGTTGGTTATCCGCTCAGTGCTGTCTTTCCTTACCTGTAAACTGAAGATAATGTACTGCCTGACTCGGGGATCGTTGTAAGGCTAAAATGAGACAGTTTGTGTAATGTTACTTGTGTCGCTCATAAAAATGACCAACTAAATCAGTTTCAGTTCTCATAGAAAATGTACATTTTTTCCTTTGGCAAAAATAAACATTAATTTTCTGAAATTGTTTTCAGTAAGATGATGTTCGAGATGGGAGTCGAATTGTCCCATTTTGAAATGACAGTTTATTAGTGACTGTGTCTGAATTATATTTCATGATTCTCCTCATTTCTGAAGGGTATGTAATTGGAGGTCTGCGAGAGCAGCAGGCTTTGTCTGCTTAGGTCATTGTTTGCACCTTGAAATAATAACTGGCACACAAATAGGGCCCAACCTACTGTAAGACACCTTGGAGAGTAGACCCTGTCTTGAAGTTGCAGGGAATGTGTCAAGTAGAAGTGCAACCCCACGGGGGCTGTCCCCCATGCGTCAACCCCCACCGCACATTCAATAGCTTTACATTCTGACACCTCCCCTGGCTCTGGGCGAAGGGTGGCTGAAGCCTGGGGACAGTGAAGCTTGCTATGACATGCGTTAAAGATGTAAACCGAAGGCAGGTTTTAAGATGTTGGTGGTGTTGGTGACGCCCGGGAATCCTCCTTACAACGACCTAGATTTTTAGGCCGCCAAGTGCTCACAATCAGAATACTGTATGTATAAGTCTTGGAGAATTGATTCAAACAGAGAACCAAAAGAGGTCAAAAATAGGCACGGGGCCAGCTGAGGTCAGCTTTCGGTTTTCAGTGTGCGTGACATCGATGCAGCAGGGTGCATCTGAGGCTGGATTCTGGAGCCAGATCCTCATTCAGTGCATGGAGTTCTGCTAGGACAGAGCTGGGCTGCGACTTAGCTGGAGCCCAGACGGGCTCAAAGACTTCCGTGGAGAGACAGGTGGACAGCTAGGCTGCGGCCAGCGTGCCCACTCTGCCTCCGCTGCTGAACAAAAGCGCTCTGTGCAAGGTCACTGCGTAACGAGCCTCGGTTCAGCTGGAAATGCACTTTCAATGGCTTCCATCCCACTGCAGAACAAAGGCGGGAGCCCAATTCAGGTCAGCACTCGGTCGCATCCTCACTTGATGAGAAAGATCATTTCTGTCACGGGCTGTCTGCGCAGGCTCCCTGCTCGTGGGAAGCAGCGTCTTTGATCCACGTGGCAGTGGTGGTGATGTCCAGCCCCGGCACTGCCCATGCAGATCTTAAAGGGCACCTCTGTCTTGAGATTTGTCACGTATCATTATGGATGGTACATGCAAAGAGATCTACATCTCTCTTTCTCTGTTTCCTTCTCTTTTTTCCTCTAGTCCTTTGGAAATACAGTAGTTAAAAGCCTAGACCTTTCAGAATGAGGGAGAATATACATTTTAAATTTTAAATAAGACCCTTTATTTAACCTGATTTTATTTTACCTTATATATATATATATATATATATTTAAGGTGTACAACTTGATGTTTTGATGCACATATACATGGTGGGGAAAAAATTGCCACAATCAAGCTAATTAACGTATCTATCACCTCACATTGTTACCATTTTTTTCTCTTTTTTTTTTTTTTTTTTTTTTTTGGTGGTGAGAACACTTAAGATCTACCCTCAGCAAACTTCAAGCGTACAATACAGTGTCATTAATTATATTCACATTGCTGTACATGAGGTCTTTAGGACTCATTGATCCTGCATGACTGAAGTCCTGTATCCTCTCACCAGCATCTCCCCGTATTCCCCTCCCGCAGCCCCTGGCCACTAACATTCTACTCTGTGCTTCTACCAGCTCCACTGTGTCAGGTTCCACATATAAGTGGGAGCTTGAGGTATTTATCTTTCTGTGTCTGGCTTATTTCACTTAGCATAATGTCCTCCAGGCTCTTCCATGTTGTCACAAATGTCAGGATGTCCTCTTTTTATAAGGCTAAGTCGTATTCCACTGTGTATACGCATCGCATTTTCTTCATGTGTTCGTTCGTTGATGGACACTTAGGTTGCTTCCATAGCTTGGTTGTTGAGAATAATGCTGCAGTGGACAAGGGAGTGCAGATGTCCCTTTGAGATGCTGTTTTTATTTCCTTTGGATATGTACCCAAGGTAGGGTTGCTGTATTACAAGGTGATACTATTTTTAATTTTTTGAGGAACCTCCATTCTGTTGTCCACAATGGCTACACCCACCCGCAGTGCACAAGGGCTCCCCCTCCCACATCCTCACCAATACTTGTCTTTCATCTTTTTGGTAATAACCATTCTAACAGATGTGAGGAGATTTGATCTGCAATAACATTTTTTATTATGAAACACTCTAATTCTGTGCTGTCCAATATGGTAGTGACTGGCCATGTTGTGGCTATTTAAATTTGAGTTAATTAGGGCCGGCCTGTGGCTCACTTGAGAGAGCGTGGTGCTGATGACACCAAGGCCATGGGTTTGGATCCCATATAGGGATGGCCGGTTAGCTCACTGGGTGAGCGTGGTGCTGACAACACCAAGTCAAGGGTTAAGATCCCCTTACCGGTCATCTTTAAAAAAATAAATAAATAAATAAATTTGAGTTAATTAAAATGAAAAAAGGAGAAATATTCAATTCCTCTGTTGCACTAGCTGCATTTCAAGTGCTCAATAGCCACATGTGCTGGTGGCTACCATTACAGATGGTGCAGATTACAGAACATTTCTATCATCACGCAATGTTCTGCTGGACGGCGCTGCTCTAGATCCTTGCTATTTAAAGTGTGGTCTAGGGGCCAACAGCATCTGCTTCAACAGAGAGCCTGTTGAAGAGGCTGCAGCCCACATCTGTTGGATTAGAATCTATTCTAACAAGATCCTCGGGTGATTTTTGTACACATTGGAGTTTCAGAAGCATTGCTCTAGTTCACCTTGTTCTGATCTGCTGAAGATTTAAAATTGGGCGTTGGAAAGTTCTCAATTTTCAACTTTTCCTGGACTCATCCCATCAGAAATAGTGCTTATTTCTCTGTGTGACAATTTTTTCTTTATGCTCTTTAAAAAGTTCTATTTTTATCCTAAGTTAATCTATTCTAATAGTCAGTAGTTTAGTTAATTAACCAAAGTTAGTTTCTTAGTTTTGACAAACGTACTGTGGTAATGCAAGATGTTCACATGAGGGAAGCTGGTGAAGGGTACTGGGGACTCTGTACTATCTTTGCAACTTTTCTATAAATCTAAAATTATTCCAAAGTAAATGGTTTATTAAAATAAAAAAGTTAACCTAAAGTATTATTTGCAACAAGGCTGTTTTATAGGCAGAATTTCACTGATAGTTTACTTTACTGTCTGCTAAATATTTGGCCAACCTTTGATTATTCGACCTAAAATCCAGCCACTGCTCCTTCTATACTTTGTTTATTCATCTTTGATTAACACTTCCAGCTCAGGAAGAACCAGAATATTTTGTAGTGTGGAGTTAGGACCAACCACCAAAAATCTTAGTGATTATCTCTGGACCATAGTGTGAAAAACACCAAAAGAAATAGTAAGGTAGTCAGCATTACTAAACTTTGGTGATTTCTGAAGCTCACCAGCCCCCCCCCAAAAAAGTTCTGCATATTTACCTCTCTCTTCTTTTCTTTATTTCTCAGCAGAAACATTGTACATTGCTAAAAGTCTTCTGGTGACTTGTCATATTTGGCACCAGTTTAAATTGGTTTTGGCAATTGTATTTTAGTGACTCATAGAGAATACTTTGAGTTTCTTTACTAACAGATGTAGCAGTGCCTGTGCTAAATGCAATGACAACAATGTCACAAGGTTAAGAAATTGTAGGAATTTGCTCTTGGTGGTCCAATAAAAACAAACTTGTATGAAAAGAGAGTCATGAGAAGATAAGACTTAAAATATACATCGTTATAAATGTTTAGTCATAAAAGATCTGATCTTTTGTCATTTATTTAAACAACACATGTTGAAACTAGGAATCTGCACGAGTTTCATAGAAACCACTAAATTTTGAGTCCAATGTGTTTGTAATCACCATATGTCATTCCCACCAGTATTCTCATTTCTTATTCGAAGGAAGTGTCTCTAACACTACTAGATTCAGGTGATATTTTACTTATATTTTACTTCTCTAAAATCTTTCTTTTTGAAAACTAACGTGCTATGTTTGTAGGTTCTTAAAGTTATTATCATTTCCCCTCGTACCATCCGATTTGATGGCCATTACAACCACATGGGGATTTTCATTCGAAACATGACAATACATAGGCAGCAAAAGTTTGAGGTCCTGTTTGTCTGCCATGAACTCTGCTAGGCACTGGAGAAACAGCTCTGAACCAGCCCCCGGCCTCGAGGTGTTTATAGGCCAGAGGAAGAAGAGGCGAGAGGCGTCATGCTTTCGAAGAGCTGGTAGAAGGAGCACCGTGCATCGTGCTCATGTCATAGGGACAAGTGGCATTGGGGTGGGGTATTCCCAGACTCCTCCTTATCCCAGACCCATGCAAGATTGTGATCTTTGCCTGTTCTGCTTGCTTCCCCCCCAGTGCTCTAGGGAGATTCTGTCTTTGTCAGTCTTGGTTACGAATTGTTATGCTTCCAAATCGAGAGCATGGTAAGAGACCGACTGAAAAGGTGTAAGAAAAGGAGCAACAATTCTTTTTTCCCTAGATTAGTTCCTGTGCTTCACCATTATAAAGAATCTTCATGGTGGGCAAAGTAAAAAAGACACTTAAAAAGTCGAGAGGCTAAGCTGATACTCATAAAAACAGATAAGCAACTACAGGGACCAACTTCCCTCCAATCAAAAGTGTGCCTGTCACCACCCTCTGACCTGAGATGTGGGCCCATGCTCTCAATCCCAGAAACAAAAGGGCTTTCCCTTGGGCTATCCAACCTCTTGGTAGTTTGTGGCCCAGACAGGCCATCACAGTAAAAACAATGGTACATTTCCCAGAGTTTGGAACATGCAGATTGACGCAATGCCTTATGCAGGCATCAGCAAAATGTTCCACTGCGTGCTGAGAAGCCCAGCCCAATTCCTCCTTAACATCTCCAACTGGAAGCAAGAGCTGAGCATATGTGTATAGAGGATGAGACACATCTGTTCAGACCAGCACACACATGCACACACACATACACAACTCCCAGGAAGTAGAAAAATAAATTTAAATTTAGGAGAAAAATATCCTTTAAATCTATAAGTGTATAGTTTTACTAAAAATTACACCCTGATTACTAAAATGAGCACTATACTCTCCATATGAAACATCTGAATTAAGATTAGTGGTGACTTACAGATTTCTCTAAGATTAATGGGTGGTTACTTGTTTTAAAAAATGTATCCAAGGGGCCCATTCTGGTCATTTTACCCAAGCAAAATTTGCTCAGAAGATAAAAAGATGTGTCCACTTTTAGAGACAGAAAACCACTAGAAAATTATGTTTTTTAACATACACATTTTTAAATGAAGAAAAATATAACAAAGAAAATAAAACCAACTCTTAATTTCACCATACAGATACCCTTGTTAACTTTTTTTAAAAATAGGACATGTATATGTAATAAAAGTTCAAACAGTACAGGAGGAATTTTTCAAATAAAAAGAAAAATTCTCCCTCCTTCATTACTTTCCAAGGTAGCTACTGTTTAATTTTTTTTACCTTTTACTTTGTTATTGTGGTAAAATACATGTAACATAAATTTGCCTTTTTAACCATTTTTAGTTCATACTGTTGTGCAATCACCACCACTATCTTTTTCCAAAACTTTTTCATCACCGCAAACAAACTCTGTACCCAGTAAGCAATAATTCCTTCTCTAATAATTCTATGTCCCTCTCACCCCAGGCCCTGATAGCCTCTAATCTGCTTACTCTCTCTATGAATTTGCTTATTCTAGATATTTCAAAAAGTGGAATCATGTAATATTTGTCCTTTCGTGTTTGGCTTATTCACTTAACATAGTGTTTTCAAAGTTCATGGCTGTTGTTGCGTGTGTCAGAACTTCATTCTTTTTTATGGCTGAATAATATTTCACTATATGTATATACTAAGTTTTGTTTATCCATTCATCTGCTGATGAATCCTTAGGTTGTTTCCACCTTTTAGCTATTCTGAATAATGCTGCAATGAATATTGGCAAAAAAAAGTATCTGGTTAACTCCCTGTTTTTATTTCTTTAGAGTAGAATTGTGGGGTCATATGCTAATTCTATGTTTAGATTTTGGAGAAAACACCAAAATGTTTTCTATAGTGGCTGCACCATCTGACATTTCAACCAGCAGTGCACAAGGGTTCCAGTTGGTCCACATTCTTTCCAACACTAGTTATTTTCTATTTCTTTTCTCTCTCTCTTTTTATATTATAGCCATCCTGGCCAGTGAAAAGTAGTATCTTGATGCAGTTTTTGATTCACATTTGCCTAGTGACTAGGGATGTTGGGCATCCATTCATGTATTTATTGACCATCTTCTTTGTAGAAATGTCTATACAATCCTTTTATCCACTTTTGAGTTGTCTTTTTGCTATTGAGTTTTAGGAATTCTTTATATATTCTGGACATTAAGCTCTTATCAGATGTATGATTTGCAAATCTTTTCTTTCATTCTGTAGGCTTTTTACTTTCTTCATAATATCCCTTGATGCAGAAAAGTTTTTAATTTTGATAAAGTTCAATTTATCTTTTTTTTTATTTTGTTGCCCATGCTTTTCTTGTTATATTAAAGAATCCACTGCCAAATCCAAGGTCATGAAGTTTTATCCCTACGTTTTCTTCTAAGGCTGGCTGGTTAGCTCAGTTGTTTAGAGCTCGGTGTTATTTGGATCTCTGTACTGGCCAGCCACAAAAAAATAAGTAAATAATATTTGTGGTTTCAGTGTCTATACTTGGGTCATTGATGCATTTTGAATTAATTTTTGTATTTGATTTTTAACCTTATAAATATGTTTATACTTATATCTTGGTGAACTTTCATTAAATTGGCAGAGTAATGAGGTTGCTGAGTCAAAACATTTTAAATTTTAAAAGACAATGACTATGATGTCTTTTTAAATCACTTCTGTTCAACATTTAGTGAACATCCTAGCCAGGACAATTAAGCGAGAAAATGGAAGGAAAATAAAAGATATTCAGATTGGAAAGCAAAGAGTAAAACCATCACTACTCACAGATGACCTGATCTGGCATAAGGGGATTTCAAAAAAATTTATGGAAAAATAGAATTAAGAGATAATACAAATCTTTTCGTTAACATTTTGAAGACCCCTCATATATAGAAAATCCTAAGGAATCCACTAAAACATTATTAGAGCTAATGAAAACAGCAAGGTTGCAGGATATAAAAATCAATTGTATTTCTATTCTCTTGCAATGAACAATCAGAAAATGAAATTAAGAAAACAATCCCATTTACAATAGCATCAGAAAGAATAAAACATTTAGGAATAAATTTAACAAATAAGTGTAAAACTTATATTCTGGAAACTACAGAATATTGCTCAAGGCAATTTTTAAAAGATTTAAATAATGGAAAATCCATCTTATGCCTATGGATCAGAAAACTTCTGAGGGCAATATAGAGATCTCTATGAGAATCTTAGCTGGGTTTTTTTGTAGAAATTGACAAAGCTGATCTTAAAACTTATATAGAAATGAAAGGGGCCCAAAATAGCCAAAGCAATCTTGAAAAAGAACAAAGCTGGAGGACTCACACATCCTGATTTCAAAACTTAGCACAAATCCACAGTGATAAAGATAGCGTAGACCCAGTGCAAGTATAAACATGTTGATGAATAGAATAGAACTGAGAGTACAGAAATAAACACATACTTCTATGGTCAACTTATTTTAACAAGAGTGCTAAGACCATTCAGTGAGGGAAGAATAGTTTCTTCAACAAATGGTCATGGGACAACTTGATAGCCACATGCTATGAATTTGGATCCTTACCTCATACCATACAAAAATTAAGCCAAAAAGGATGAAAAAAGTTAAATGTAAGAGCCAGAGGTGTAAAACTCTAAGAATAAAACACAGGTGAAATCTTTGTAAACTTGGATTTAGCAATGAATTTTTAAAAATGACAAAAAAGTAACAGCAATGAAAGAAAAATTAAATAAATTGGACTTTGCAAAATTTTGTCCTTTATAGGTCACTATCAAGAAAGTGAAAAGACAACCCACAGAATGGGAGAAAATACTTGCAAATTATACACCTGATGAGGGACTTGTATCTAGAATATATAAGGAACAGGTACAGCACAATAATAAAAAGACAACTCAATTCAAAAACGAGCAAAGTGTCTGAATCAATATTTTTCCAAGGAAGATACAAATGGCCAATAAGCAAATGAACAGATGCTCAACACCGTTAACCATTAGGAAAGCGCAAATCAAATCCACAGGGAGATACCAATTCATACTCACTAGGATGGTTAAAGTCAAAAAGTCAGATAATACCATGTGTTGGAACGAATGTGGAGAAACTGGGACCCTCATACACTGCTGGTGGGAATGTGAAATCGTGCAGCCATGTTGGAAAACAGTTCAGCAGTTTCCCAGAAAGTTAAACGTAGAGTTATCATTTGACCCAGGAAATCTACTCCTTGTTACATACCTAAAAGAAATAAAAACATATATCCACACAAAAGCTTTTACACGGACGCTCATATCATGAATGCTCATAATAGCCAAGGTGAAAACTACCCAAGTGCCCATCAACTGATGAATGAATAATAATATGTGGTGTATCTATACAATGGAAAATTATTCAGCAATAAAAATAAGTGAAATGCTTCAACATAGAAGAAGCTTAAAAATTTTATGCTAAGTAAAAGAAGACAGTTACAAAAGACCACATATTACATAATTCCATATTTAGTGTACAGTCTAGCAAATCCTTAGAGACTGAAAGTAGATTACTGGTTACCTAGGGCTGGGTTGGGGGGTGGGGGATAGGAGGGGTCTTAACTAATGGATATGGGTTTCTTTGCAGAGTGATAAGAATGTTCTAAAATTGATTGTGATGATGGATGCACAACTTTGGGAATATACGAAAATCCACTGAATTATACACTTTATATGAATTAGTTGTGTGATATAAGAATTATATCTCAGTAAAGCTGTTACAAATGTTGTATCATTTTCATGCTTTACTTAGATTAGTGTTCAACTTAATTCAGTAAACATTTTTGATTGGCTTATGTAAAAAAATAGAAAAGACAATGACTGATGTCCAGAAAGATTGCAGCACTTATACCCCACCCACCTGTGATGAGGATGTCTGTGCCCCGGACTGCTGTTCAGCTGGCAGGCGCTGGCATGGGCACACTGCTGTTTTCATGGCTGCTACCTGCTCTGAGTGACTGGTGTCTGTGCATACTAGTTGTGAAAGACTTTGAATATTCCTCCTACTTGTTCCCCACTTCCTGATCTTTGGGTATCATCAAATTTTCCATATTTTGCAAAACTGACAAATTGAGAGTGGTTTGACTGAATTCCTTTACTGACGATTGAGGATGAGTATAATTTCTTTTTTTAAGCATTGAAACTTTCTTTATGTCAAAGTAATATACACATGGTTTACATATTTAATTAGATTATAAGAATTTAAAATGAAACCCCTTGGTTCCAAGCCCCATCTCTGTCCTGTTTCTCAGAGGCAACCACGTTACTCTTATAACATTTTCTGATTTTAGTTTTTTATGTGATTCTCAATACCTTTAAAGTTACTCAGCATCTCTAAATGATATGCATCAACCCCCATTTCTAGATTTTTTCCCTTTAAGAAGCCGTCTCGTGATTTTCTGCCATGGATATGTCTTCCACAGTCATATCACTATTTACCTGTGTCAGTTGCCTCTGTACCTGTAAATGATATACTTAAACGTTTGTTTTATTTTTTGTCAATTACTAACAAAAGGAAACGAGGCTCATGGCTTCCTCCTCCTGCCATTTTCCATTCCCACTTCCCGCGTTCTGTCAACTGTACTTGACACCTTCCACATTGTCAAGGTTGATGTTATTTGTATTCTGCTTGGAAATGGTAAATTCTTCTGTGCTGTGTCAATGCTTTGATTCTAAAAACTGAAACTCCATAAAGTGTCTACGTTACTAAGACCATGGAAATACCGTTCACTGGAAATGCAAGAAATGTGCTTGTTTATATTTCCTTTTCTTGTTCCTCCTGGAGCTTCTCTTGCTTATTTTTTTCTGGCATTGCCGGCTTTATCGCAACTTTAAATTGGATGAAATCTCCTTTTCCAGGTGACCTCCCTCCCGGACGCCGGGCTCCCTCAAATTAACTGACTGCTAAGCTCACTGCACGCGGCTTTCCGGAGTTCCCTTTGCCTTTCTCTGGGTTCTGCGTTCAGTTCCCTGTGGTTCAGATCCTGCTGCTGCTCAACCTGAAGTATAACCGCCGGTGAAAGGCCGTATGAGAGTGAAACTTGAAAATATCTTTATTCTTCCTTTACCCTTGATTGATAATTAGGATAAGTACCGAATTTGCAGATGATGATGTCAGAATGTTTCTGTTACAAGTGTCAGAAAGCTTGGCTTTTAAAAAGGAGGGGTAGAAGGCTTCTGACTGAAATGACCAAAAAGTCCAGTGTTGCACTGACTTCAAGTGTGCTTTCATCCAGAGGCGCACGTGGGCACCTGGGCTTTGGCTCTCTTTCTGCATTGTGGTCAGAGATCATGACGTACTCATGTGCATTTTTTCATACTTTTTGACATTTAGTGAGGTATATTCACCTAATATATAGTTAATTTTATGAATGTTTCTTGAATTTTGGAAAAAAGGATGTTCTTTTATCATAACAAAGAAATCATTTTTTCAGATTCCCTATATACTCATTTTTATATTAATTTTTAAACACCTGGCTTTTTAAATTTTTCTTAGCATTTAATCTGCTATGTCTTCACCCTGTATGTGCCCTATTCTCTCTGTGCACTGTGGTACGCCAGTTGCTGCAATGAAAGCCATTTTAAACCCAAAGCATTACCTGAACTATTTATAGTGTAAAAATCTTTGTATACCTGTATCCAGAAGAATGTGGTGCATAGGTGCTCAAAAATATTTGTTAGAAGAATTAATGAATAAAATGGGAAAACTCATCAATCAAAGCAATTTGATCCTTTTCTGTTTCATATGTATATCTTCCTTTATTTCTGTAATTTTCCATTTGTTTTGTTTTTTTATTCCCATTAGCTATTTAAGATCCATATCTAATTTTCAGTGGGAATTTCTCAGTGGCAGGAATATATCATTGACCTTATTTTTTGTCTGCTTTTTAATCCACCCAAATTCTGACTATTCATTTACTAAGGGTACTGTAAACCTATGGAAGAAAGTCTCCTATTTGTGATTAAATTAAAGGAACTCATGGAGTATCCCACAGTCAGTCACCTCCAGGAGTTCAGCTGTGCTCACAAGCAGGCTGGGTGGCCTCAGCAGGCACCGGGCCTCTCATCCTGCTCCTCTCAGAAACATTACCAGAGGGTCTGGCCTTATGGAAATTTGTCTGTCTTGATTTATGGAGTAAATCTAGCTTTGCCCAGAGTTTCTCTTTTCCCTAAAATTAAACTTGTGTTCAGACTTACATCAGCTATTTTGTTCTTTTAAAGAACATAGTCCCTTTCAATCTCTCCCCAACCCCAGTGACTTAAGGCACAATTTGACTTTGTCATATGGTGCTGATATACAGGAGGTTTGGTCTGGCTGCTAATACTGGCAAAAGAAATTGAGTTTTTCCCGATAGGCTGAACATTCTACACTTAATGAAAGCAAGATTCTAAAAATTGGCTTCTATTCTACAACATCTAGGTCGTGTAGAATTATACATGACCTGGGGCCCACTTAGTTAATATACAGGGGTGAATTATTTTATCCAAAGAAATCTTCTTCAGTGATTCCAGTTGGGGTCCAGATCCAACAGCTTCACATAAATCTTACTTGGGAGAGACCAGAGGTGGGTGTTTCCCGCAGTCAGCATTCATGTGTGGCTAGTAACACTGTTGGCGGTGGGACTAATCACAGAGATTTGATCAGGTATCAATAATTTTTAAAGGATCATATTTCTTAATGAACTCTCTCCATGACCCACTACATGGATGGTGCTACCTATTCGATAGTTTGTTCTGTATTACTCTGGAGGGAGAAGGACATTGCTGTGGCCCTCGCCCCAAGTGTCTCTTCAAGATAAACACCTCCACACCAGGATTCGAAATGAATCAAGGCAGCTGAGCCAGCACACTGGGGTTACTGATGGTTTCCAAATTCTGTCTTCTTGACCTAAACAAAATTAGAAAGGGCCCCCCTCCCCCCACCAAGTGTGGGTAACATAGAAGGTTAGAATAGATTAGAAAAGAAAACTTAGTTTAAAAAAAATCTACTTTTAGAAATTTAATCATCTGATACACCTAAAAAAAAAAAAAAAAAAAAAAAAAGCCAAGCTATAAAAGGATCTTCACTCAGCATTTTTTTAGTTGAAAACAAAAAAACCCACCAAACCCTGGAAACTACTTACATACCAGCCAATAGAGGGCTATTGAAATATGTTGTAGAATTGGATATATATACCACCCAACAGAATCGGATGCTATGCAGCTGTCAAAAAGAATGAGATTGGTCTATTTGTATTAACATGGAAAGTTCTTCAAGACATTTTATTGTGTGAAAATAAGCCAGAAGCACTATGGGTATCAACTGCATGATTCTTTCTATGAAAAAGTTTAAAGTGTGTGTGTGTGTGTGTGTGTGTGTGTGTGTATAGTATGTGTGTGATGCATATTTTGGTATACGAGCAAAAATATTTTCTGAAAAGAACTGTAAAAAACTGCTAATAATCAGGGTGAGAATGACCAGATGAGGAGGATAAAGTAGAATATTACTTTTCTTTTACAACTTTCTGTACTGCTTGAATTTTTCATTATGCCCATGAATTAATTTTTTAAAATATATTGTCAAAGTTATCTAGGTGATAGGATTATAGGACATTAGTATGTTCTTTATAGTTTTATGCATGAAAGAAACATTAGCAAATGTTATTTTTAAAAGCTGAAATGATGGGAATATAGTCCTAACAACAACAGATAAGGGGGTTAAATATCAAAGTTTAATCTTTTCTTTAAAATAACTTATAAATTAAAAATTCCAAGCTTTTGTAGTCTAAAAGAAATGATGTTCATGCAAGAACACTTTTGATCTGATGTGTCACATAGGCTGGCTCTGGAATCCAGCTGAGTTAGGTACAGAGATTTGTTTCAAAGTGTGATAAACTAGAATTAAGGCTTTAGAAAAGACTGCTAGAGAGAATTTTTAAAAAATTAATGCATAATGATTTCAAGAGAAAATACAGAAAATTAATGTGCATAAATTATAGACAAAATGCATTTTCCAATGTTTTTCTTTGGTTGCACACATATTTCTCAGAAACTTTTGTTAAGTTTAAAGATTTACTCAAATACATCATAATTTACTACATTCTTAAGGAAGAAGTACTAACAAATGAGAATTTAAAGATGCTGAATTATAGACACATACCGGGTGATCTCCATTCACGAGGTAGGTAAGTCATTCTACATTTCCTTCCCTCTACCTGATAGTTTCAATTCTGTGGTTAAAATTACTCGAACACAGCCCTGAACGTTCAATTAATACGCAGTGACATTTCACTCTGCCGTGACCTCAGGCAGCACTGCAGACAACGCAAGGCACACACACTCCACTCCGGCTTGTTGATTAACTGATGGATTATAAAGTCGGATAGAAGTGGATTCTGGTGTATATCACTTCCATAAATTAACGATCGCCTCGTTAATCTAGTTCCAGTGTACATTCAGCAGGGCCGGGGAAGTAATTTTCACTCAGCTTAAGGTTTTCCTCCGATTGAACATAGACTTTCCTATTTTCCTTGAAGCTGAGTTTCAGAGACAAGCTGCTGTGGTCGCTCATTAAGAAAAAAGAGAGTCAGATGTGCTGTGACTGTGAGGAACTCAGGGCCTGCTGGTGAGAGAAAGGGAAAGTGGGGGACGCTTTGGACAGGACACTGGGCTCCATGAGACCAAAGGTTCTGGACATTTTCTAAGAGATCTAGGGCATTTAAAGCATCCTCTTCTCACTTGCAGTCAAGATAGCAGAATAGACAGTCCCCAGCATCACTCTCTCTCACAAATCAACCAATTTACAACTACAAAAGAGCAACAGCAGCCAAGCTGGGGTTGCTAGAGCTCAGAGGAAGAGGGGGAGAGACCTGCAGAGTGTACGAAGGCAGGAGAAGCCACGATGAGAGAAAGAAAGAACCACTCTGACCATTTCGAATCCCGGCCACTTCTAGGCTGGCCCTGTTGAGTGCATGGAGCAGGACCGGCAGAAGCCGCAGCTGTGCCATTTGGATGAAGTTGCTTGGAGGCGGCAGGGGAGAAGAGGGCCTTGGTGGCCCCCAGGACAGCAAGACCACTAACAGGGTTCCCATGGACCCACATAGGAGTGAGGAGCCAGAACAGCTGAAAAAAAGGAGCCACTCAGAGGCCAGTGAGTCATCGAAAGGGACTGGAGCAGGGCCCTTCCCGTGGGAAGTGTTTGCAGCATGGGCAGTGGGGGAGACAGGCCCACCAGGGGAACACTGGGGCACAGCAAGGACAGCTGATCTGCCCCTCAATTAGTGCAGGACCACTCAGAGGAGACTGGTCAGGAATACAGAATTGCATGGGGTGCAGTTTGATGAAACAACTCAGGCCCAGACCAGAGTTTCTATACAACCCAGGTGCACCGGATTTCTCTAGACCTGGAAGTACCTGTAACATCAACCATTAAAGCCTGAGCTGCACAAAAAGCCTTCCCTAGGGAATCAGCAGCAAAGCAGCAATTTAGCTCAACCACAGAGCTCAAGTGCTGGTCCCCACAGGAAGTTCCCCCAGTTAGAAGTGAGCAAAGGACAGCAAATTAGTTCTAGCACAGAGTTTAAGTGGTGGGAACAGCAAATAATCCAACACAGAAGTGAAAGAAAAAACAAAGTACCCACAACCAGAGACAAAGTTTGATATTAACTAGTAAAGGTCTCATTTCACCAAAGAACACCTGTAACACCTAGAAGGACCAGAAGTCCAATGGGCTACCAAGCCAGAAAGCAGGGAGTGTTGGGGTGTCAGCCATGGCCCCTGACATCCATAACCAGTCCTGAGGGTGGGGGCTGAGGACCCCAGCCACATCCCCTGACATGCGCAACCACCCCAGTGATGACCACCAAGCCACCACAGGAAGTACCCCGGGCTCTCCCAAGCTAGGGTGATGGGGGAGCCAAGTACATCTGCCACGCCCCCCAATACATGCAACCAGCCCAGCAACGACCACCAAGTCACAGCAAGAAGTGCCCTGGGTTCCTGAGCTGGGTGTTGGGGGGTGAGGGCTTTTGCCACACCTCGTGACATCTGCACCCAGCCCAGCAATGACCAAGCCACCACATTGGAAGCCCCCCAGTCTCCCCTGTGGGAATGAGGGCGTGCCACAGGCCTCAATCCCACCCCTCCTCCTTCCTCCTTCTTCCATCCCATTTCCTTCCCGTTTCTCCTCTCTCCCTCCCTCCCAACTGCTCCACAACATCATCATAGAATGTAAAAAAACAATATTACTAAAATTAAATTAAATATTTTTAAAAAGTAAAATAAAGCATCCTCTTCTCATCAAACAATGCCTCGAGGGATACCAAGTCTCCCCATATTTATTCAGGTAATCGATGTGAGTCATCAAATTTGGGGCACAACTTCCAGGGAGAATATTTAAACAGTTTTTTTTGTAGGAGGTGACTTTTGTCACAAAGGCATTTTAATTAAATATACCCAAGTATTTGCTGAAAAAATACCTGTACGCATCACCATTGTGAGTCTGCATTTGACCTCAAGTCCTCTGCAGTCACGTCACTGAGTTCTCTTGCTTACATCACAGTGACAACTCGGTACGTTTACAAATTTTCTGAAGAAAGTTTTCCTCTCTGTGGGTTCGTATGAGGCTCCTGGGAACCTTGCTCCTGAATTTTATCCCTCTCTTCAATGCTAGTTCAGTTTTAACTCCAGTTCACATATGCGTGAAGTGCTGTTGCAGGCTTCAACCCTCCACTGCCCGTTTTGGTTCTGATAAACTCCATGTTATTTCTGTCTGAATCCACTCTCACTCCAGTCCGATTTCCATCTGCCACAGGATGTTGTGAATCTACATCCAAAGTGAGAATTTGTTTGGCTCAATTGTGCTTCTTTAAAAGCTCTGAAAGTCAGTGTGTTTATTGTCTTTTGACTTGGGAGGCTTGGGGCCTGAGTGCCTCCCGCGACCTCTGGCCCTGCTGTCCTTGCATGTAAACAGTTTGGCCGCAGCAGAACTCCAGCTCTCCCTGACCTCGGCAGCAGGGCAGCGAGGAGCGGTGTCCAGAGGGAAATCTCATTCTGAATACATTTTGCTCCTGGCCCCAAAAGGGTTGTTGTTAGCACCAGACATGTCATTTCTCTTCCACACAGTCTTATTTTTAGACGAGGGTCTTCGAAAGAGCAAACTGAAAGATAGTTTGCATTTACCTTTCAATTATCTTTCGCTCCTTGTTTTCACCAAGTACAGCCACCCTTTTTCTCATGTCTTTGGGAACATACATCCAGATTCAGCCTCTTTTCATGAGAAAGATAATTTGACCTTCTTATCCAACTGGCTCTTGACCTAGATCTCTCTATTCTCCCAAACCCCAACATCCGCATCCCGAATCCTTAGGAGATGAGCCCAGGCTAGTTTCTGCCTCCAAGTAGCACTTTATGGAGAGAAAAGGTCCCCTGATTTCGACCCTTTTCCCACCTACCCTCCAGCACCACACCCACAGCTGCACGGCAGACCATGTCTGAGCAGAGACCTGGCATAGACTCCAGAAGGGGAAAAGAGCCAGGGCTCAGGTCAGGGCAAGACTCGAGGACACGCCCTCCCCAAGCCTCACGGCCCCTCCAGTAGGATGCCTTTGCACAGTCTGAATGTGGCTTACTGGGGTGGTCCCTTTCCCCAGAAACAAAACTGGGTTAAAGGAATAATTCCAGAATGAAGCAAATAATGCTTCTCTGCTGTCCCATTTACTAATTTGTTTTCCCAATGTAGAGGCCAGATATTATTGGCTAATCACTTAGAGACTACGAGTTGCAAACCTGATCAACTGCAGCCCTGTTTTGCTAGCACGTTTCTTTAAAAAATCATTTGAATTTGAATGCCTTCTCCAGTCTGCCTGAGACTTGCTGCTCCTTGCCTGGCCCCTATGTCTTCTGAGTTTGAGTGAGCATGAGTCGAGGACCTCTTCAGTTGTCAGCACTGTGTTAGGTAGTATGGGGGTACCATGGCCATGGTCCTCCAGGACCGCAAGGTCCTCCCTAGTAAATGTTCATGGGACTTAGAATCTCAAAAAGAAAAAGCATGAAATATGTAAGTGGCAAAGTTAAGTGTTTAGACAAAGAAATCGATGTTGGCCAATGGAGTTGGGGAGGCATTCTATCTGTGAGGAAGGGATCACTGAAGGGTGGTGAGGGTTGGTGAACAGAGAAGGGCAGCCAAGGTTTCATGATCCAAGATGTAAACTTGTGGGCAAGCCCTTGGGGATAGGAGGAGAAAGCCTCGCCTGAGTGGAGGATTTGTGTGAAGAAGCTGGGAAATCATTCCTATCATATTGACAGTGGTTTCTGTTCTCTGTCTCCTTTTAATCCTCACACATTTAATATTTAGATGGTATAATTTTTGTCTAATTGTGTTACCCAAGTTGTCACTCCTCCAACTACATCAACAAAAACAAGATTTTGGATTAACTTTTTTGTATGTTCTCCCATTAGAATCCTCTAGATTTTCACACTTTGGAGTTAGACCCAGGGGTCTTTGCAACCATGCCCAGATCACCAGGTGCATAAGACTTCATTCTAGAGCCTTCCCAAGGCCAAGTCCAGTATCAGACACCATGGAAGTGACAAATGAGTATCTAGCATAACCAAGGTAGGTTTGCTTTGCTGCCATCATCACAGATCATGTGCCTGATTTCTAAGGCAGAGCAGTTGATTTTTTATGATCAATCATTGTACTAAACCAACATGTTGATAATCATATTTTTTTCAGGTATTATTTCAGGTTAATTGTTGGAAAGTTGAAGCAGCAATAAGATGAGGCATCATTCACTTTCTTAGCCTCTGAGCTAATAGACTCTTTTGAAAAACATTGGGAGCCTCTAGCCTTTGGAAGTGGAGTTCTATGTCCTCTTCTCCACAAATCTTGCCATGAGGACACATGTTTACATGAATGCAAGTCTCAGACCAAATTCTGCCACATACACACAATCATTTATTAGCAGGTGAGCATAAAAATAGTCGTGCGACCTCTTCCCCAGTCTCTTGTCTTTTTAGATACTCTGACAAGGACCTCATAGGAGATATTCACTTTGATGTGATCACAACAAAATTTAACATCAGAGTAGGTGACAGAGATGAGACAGGCTGCCCTCCATTAGGTGAGGACCACAGGACAGCATTCCATCCATAGAGCATCACTCCAAAGGTGTTCAGCTACTTGGGTGACCAGACTGGGGGAAGAGGTGCCAGTGGGAGTCTTCTAGCCAACCACATGCCTTAACAGCATTCATTTCTCCAATGAAAACTTACTCCTAACACCTCCCATGATGACTGATAAGCCCTCTGGGGCAGATGAAGATAGGATTGTTTGAAACCCTTGCCTTGGTCCATTCTGGAGCCTAAATTCCTGATTAGGGTCCTTCACATGTTAAAAAACAAATGCTGACTAATCATACTAAGGCATAAATGCAGTAAAGTACAAAGTAGTTGTCTATCTATAGGTTTGCCTATATTTTAGGTCTTCTTCACCTTAATCCCCAACGACTGTCCTAAAGCCACCTTGAGTAAAAATACAACCTAAGCCAAGCAGCATGCTTACTGTGTACATGCAGTATCCATATAAATCCTCTAGCACCCCCCAGGCCCTCTGTCGTCCCGATGAGATTGCTACCACCGAATTTCTCCTAAAGAGAAATACAAGTGCTACCACTACTGGGATGCAAATTCAAATGATTGATTTCACAGAGACCGAGAGACAGGGACTTGGATCCCTGTGCAAGGGGTGTTGTGAAGCATTCCTTCAGGAGGGAAAGACTTGTTCTCTGAGCTGCTGGGAGTTCTGCTGGGGGCAGGCCTCACCTGTCAGCCCCCTCAGGGAATTACCCAGGCTGACGACAGCAACTTCATCTGAGGTTATACCCCAAGGTTGCAAGTTCCTGGGGCAGTTTTCATCCAAAGATTGATTAATACTGATATAAAGGTCTGGCCCCATGACACAACACCTGTGAAAGTCCATTCCAGCTCCAGAACCTTCCCCCCTAACTCCTTCCCTTTGCTTACAGGGGTTGATCCCAAGAGTACTCCCCGATAAACCTCACACATACTGATCTCCAGCTTAGAGTTGGCGTCATACACTCTTTTGGAGCCGTTTGCTCTAAAATGACAGGCTTGCAGGGAGCCCATGCGTCCTTGCAGCCCGTGGAGCACACCCATGCTGGAAAAGTTGCTGTGAGTATCCTGAAACAGAAGTGCCCAAGGTACAGCACCGAGCAGGTGTGGATCCTCTGGTGCCACACCACCAAGCACTGTCTCCTCTGGGGATGCCTGCATGCTGCTTTAGGACACGTGCTTCTAGGATTTGATGGCTTATTCAGTCTTCCAAAAGAAGATCTGTGAGGACCTGTCTTATATTTAATTTCTATTTGTATTGAAGTTGCCCATGCAACTAGTCGAAAGAATCAAATAATTCTGCAAAGCTTATTTGACAGAGATGACTGGTTGGGTGCTGGCATCAGTTCTCATCTTCTGTAATATCAGGACTCCAGCATTTAGCTGAGCACATGGCCAGCAGCTAGACCCTTCCCTTCACAGCCTCTCTTGCAGCTTGGGGGCATGTGCTCACATTCTGGCCAAAGGACATGTGCCCCTTGTTGGGTATGTTCCTGTCAGCTATGCACACGTGCTCCCTGACCCACTCCTCCTTCCCACAGGCTGGGATGGCAAGAACTAGAATAGCTGCTTGGTCCAAGAGATGGAAGCCACTTTTTAAATAAATAATTAATTAATTTGAACTGACACATTGTAATTGTATGTGCTTATGGGGTACAATCTCATGTTTTGATACATATATGTTCTATAATGATGAGGTGTGGGTAATTAATATAACCATCACCTCATGCGTTTATCATTTCTTTGTGGCAGAAACATTCAAAAGCCTCTCTTCTAGCTGTTACGTAATATACAAAACAAAACTATTAACCATGGTCACCCTACTGTGCTATAGAACATCAGAACTTACTCCTCCTGTCTAACTGTAATTTTGTACTCGTTGGCCAGCCTCTCCCTGTTTTCCCTGCCCTCCAAACCTCCCCAGTCTCTGGTAACCACTGTTCTACTCTCTACCACTATAACAGCAACTTTTTTTTTCAGATTCCATATATGAGAGAAATCATGTGGTATTTTTCTTTCTGTGCCTGGCTTACTGCACTTAACATAATGACCTCCAAAAGTCTGTCCATGTTGCCACAAATGACAGAAATTCATTCTTTTTTTCTGGCTAAATAGTATTCCATGTTGTATATATACACTTTTTAACCCATTCATCTGTTCTCGGACACTTAGGTTGAGTCTACATTTTGGCTACTGTAAATCGTGCTGCAATGAGCATGGGACTTCATTTCCCTTGGGTAATTTCCTTTGGTTCACCCAACAGTGAGATTGCTAGATCACATGGTAGTTCTATTTTTAATTTTTGGAGGAACCTCCATAGTGTTTTCCATAATGGCTGTATTAGTTTACACTCTCACCAACAGAGTGCAAGTGTTTCCTTTTCTCCACATCCTCACCAACAGTTATTTTCTTTTGTTTTTTTGATAATAGCCATTCTAACTGGGGTGAGGAGGTATCTCATTGTTGTTTTGATTTGCATTTCCCTGTTGATTAGTGATGTTCATGTGCCTGTCAGCCATTTGTATGTCTTCTATTGAGAAATGTCTGTTAAGATATTTCTATTGGGTTTGGGTTATTTGCCTATTTCTCAATTGGGTTATTCATTGTTTTGCTGTTGGGTTGTTTGTTGCGTTGTTCCTTACATATTCTTGATATTAATCCCTTGTTAGATGTATAGTTTGCAAATATTTTCTCCCATTCTGTAGGTTGTCTCTTCACCCTGTTAACAGTTTCCTTTGGGTGCAAAAGTGTTTTAGTTTGATATAACCCTACTTGTCTTTTTTTGCTTTTATTGCCTGTGCTTTTGAAATCTTATTTACAAATTCCTTGCCCAGCCCCATGTCATGGATTATTTCCTCTGTTTTCTTCTAGTAGTTTCATAGTTTTGGGTTTTATGTTTGAATCCTTAATCCATTTCAAGTTGATTTTTGTACATTATGAGAGGTAGGGATCTAGTCTTATTATTCTGCATGTGGATATCCAGCTTTCTAAGTACCACTTACTGAAGAAACTATCTTTTCCTCAATATGTACTCTTGGCATCTTTGTCAAAGATAAGTTGGTTGTAGGTGCATGAATTTATTTCTGGGCTCTCTATTCTGTTCCATTGATCTACATGTCTGTTTTTATGCCAGTACCATGCAGTTTAGGTTACTATAGCTTTGCAGAATAATTTAAAGTCATGTAGTGTCTCCAGATTTGTTCATTTTTCTCAAGATCACTTTCACTATTCAGGGTCTTTTTTGGTTCCATATGAATTTCAGGGTTGTTTTTTCTATTTCAGTGAAGAATTTCATTGGTATTTCAGTGGAGGTTGCGTTAAATCTGTAGATTGCTTTGGGTACAATAGGCATTTTAACAATATCAATTCTTCCAACCATGAGTATGGAATATCTTTCCATTTATTTATGTCCTCTTCAATTTCTTTCTTCAAAATTCTATAATTTTCACTGTATAGGTCTTTTACTTCCCTGGTTAAGTTTATTCCTAGTGGGGGTTTTTTTGTTTTGTTTTTTTGGTAGTTATTACAAAAGGAATTGTTTTCTTCATTTCTTTTTCAGATAGTTTGTTATTAGTATATAGAAGTGCTACCGAATTTTGTATGTTGATTTTGTATCCTGCAAATTTACTGAATTCATTTATTAGTTCTAACCATTTTTTAGTAGAGTTTTTAGGGTTTTCTCTATATAAGATCATGTCATCTGCAAACAGGAACAGTTTGACTTCCTCCTTTCCAATATGAATGCCTTTTATTTCTTTCTCTTATCTAATTGCTCTGGCTAGGACTTCTAGTACTATGTTGAATAGATGTGATGAAAGTGGACATCCTTGTCTTGTTCCTGATCTAAGAGGAAAAGCTTTCAGCTTTCCCCATTCAGTATGATGCTAGCTATGGGTTTGTCATAGATGGACTTTATTGTATTGAGGTAATACCTTCAATATCTAGTTTGTTAAGAGTTTTTAATCATGACAGAATGTTGAATTTTGTCATATGCTTTTCTGTGTCAATTGAAATGATCATAGGGTTTTTGTCTTTCTTTCTGTTAATGTGGTGTATCACATTTATTAATTTGCATATATTAAGCTGTATTTGCATCCCTGGGATAAATCCCACTTGAAAATGGTCAATGATCTTTTTAATGTGCTGTTGGGTTCTGTTTGCTAGTGTATTACTGAAAATTTTTGTATCTGTGCTCATCAGGGATTTTGGCCTGTAATTTTTTTTTCTTGTGTCCTTTTCTGGTTTTGGAATCAGAGTAATGCTGACCTCATAAAATGAGTTGGAAAGTATTACCTCCTCCTCAATGTTTTTTTTTTTTTTTTTTCTTTTTGGCAGCTGGCTTGTATGGGGATCTGAAACCCTGACCTTGGCATTATCAGCACCATGCTCTAACCAACTAAGCTAACCAGCCAGTCCCCCTTCCTCCCACCCCACTTGTTTTTTTTTTTTGACAGCTTGCCTGTATGGGGATACAACCTAAATAGCCAGCCCCTCCTCAATATTTTGAAATACTCTGAAAAGAATTGGTATTAGTTCTTCTTTAAATGTTTGGTAGAATTCAGCAGTGAAGCCATCAGGTCTTGAGCTTTATTTTATTGGAAGACTTTGTATTACTAATTCAGTTTCCTCATTTGTTTTTGGTCTGTTCAGATTTTCCATTTCTTCATAATTTAATCTTGGTAAATTGTATTCATCCAGGAATTTATCCATTTCTTCTATGTTATCAAATTTGTTGGCATGCAGTTGTTCATAACAGTCTCTTATTTTTTCTTATTTGCATGTCTGTGTATCAGTTACAAAGTCTCCTTTTTCATTGTTGATTTCATTTATTTGAGTATTGTCTCCTTCTTTCTTGGTTAGTCTTGCTAAGTTTGTCAATTTTGTTTATCTTTTCAAAAAACCAGCTCTTCATGTTACCAATCTTTTCAATTGTATGTTTAGTTCCTATTTTATTTATTTCCCCCACTCTGAGTTTTATTATTTCTTTCCCTCTGCCAATTTTGGGTTTAGCTTGCTATTGTTTTTCTAGTTACTTCAGGGTGCATCATTAGGTTATTAGAAATCTTTCTCCTTTTTTGAAATAGGCATTTATTGCCATAAACTTTTCTCTTAGAACTGCTTTTGCCATATCCCATAGGTTTTGGTATGATGTGTTTCTACTCTTGTTTGTCTCAAGGAATTTTTTATTTCCCTTTTAATTTCTTCTTTAACCCACTGGTTGTTTAGGAGCATCTTGTTTAATTTCCTTGTATTTGTAAAGTTTCTGAAGTTTTTCTGGTTGTTGACTTCTAGTATTACACCATTGTGATTAGAAGGGATACTTAATACGACTTCTATCTTTTTAAATTTGTGCAGACTTGTTTTGTGGACTAACATATAATCTATCCTGGACAATGTTCCTTTTAGAGTTGAGAAGAATGTGTATTCCACAGCTGTTAGACGGAATGTTCTGTTCATGTCTATAAAGCTCATTTGGCCTACAGTGCAGTTTAAGTCAGATGTCTCTTTGTTTATTTTCTGACTAGATGATCTGTTCATTGTTGAAAGCAAGGCGTTTAAGTCCTTTGCTATCATTGAATTGCAATCTATCTCTCCCCTTAGGTCTAATAATGTTTGCTTTATATATCCAGGTGCCCTGGTTTTGGGTGCATATATATTAACAATTGTTAATTCTCTTCTTGAATTGATCCCCTTATCATTATATAATGACCTTTTTGTCTATTTTTATAGTTTTAGATTTAAGTTTATTTTATCTTATATAAGTTATGGCTACTCCTGCTCTCTTTCGGTTTCCATTTGCATAGAATATCTTTCCAGCCCTTCACTTTTAGTCTATGTCTTTAAAAGTTAGGTAAGTCTCTTGTAGGCAGCATATCATTGGGTCTTGCATTAAAAAAAATAAAATTCATTCAGCCACTTATATCTTTTAATCAGAGAGTTTAATCCATTTACATTAAAGATTATTACTGACATGTGAGAACTTATTCTTGCCATTTTAATTGTTTTCTGATTGTTTTGTAGATTCGTAGTTCTTTTCTTTTTCTTTTGTTATTTATGTATGTGGATTAATGGTTTGCTGTGGTGCTAAGCGATGGATGTATTGTCCTCCCAGAACTCATGTGGAAATTTGATCTCCAATGTGGCAGTGTTGGAAACTGACTGAGTTATGGGGGTGGATCCCTCATGAATGGATTAATGCTCTCCCTAGGTGGGATTAGTGAGTGAGTTCTTGCTCTATTAGTTCCAAGCTGGTTGTTTAAAAGATATTGGCACCTCTTCTCTCTCTCTTGCTTCCTCTCCCCATGTGATCTGCTTGTACCCACTGGCTGTTGCCACTTTCCACCATGAGTAGAAGCAGCCTGAATCCCATGTCAGATGCAGCTGTCCCAGAATTGTAAGCCAAATAAACCTCTGTTCTTTATAAATTACCCAGTCTTGGGTATTTCTGTTATAGCCACACAAAATGGACTAATATGGTAAGTTTTGTTTTCTTTCTCTTTCTCATTCGTGTGCCTGCTGTAATTTCTTTTTTTATGGTTACCTTGAGGCTAACACAAATAGTCTTATGGTTATGATAACCTAGTTTCAACTGTTAGCAACTTAACTTTGGTTGCCAGAAAATACTCTAGACACCCCCCCCCCTCCACACACAAATTATATTTTCATTGCCTTAATTTATGTTTGTATCTATTGTGTGTTCCTTAGCCACTAATTGTAGTTGTTGGTGGTTTTTGACCATTTTGACTTTAAATGCTCATACTAGAGGACTGAAGGATTTACATGGTACCATTACTTCACTGGAGTTTTCTGAGTTTGAATTATGAATTTACCTCTATGGCGAGTTTTGTACTTTTTCATGTTTTCATGATAGTAATTATCACCTTTTCATTTCCAGTTGTAGCACTCCTGTAAGCATTTCCTGTGAGGCTGGCCTAGTAGTAATGAATTCCTTCAGTTTTTGCTTGTCTGGGAATGTCTTTATTTCTCCCTCATTTCTGAAGGATAGCTTTCCTGGATAAAGTATTCTTGGCTCACAGTTTTGTTTTGTTTTTTTTCCTTTCAGGACTTTTAATATATCATCCCATTCTTTCCTGACCTGCAAAGTTTCTGTTGAGAAATCTGGTGATCATCTAATGAGATTCCCTTATATGTGATTTTACACTTTTCTCTTGTAGCTTTTAGAATTCTCTCTTTGTCTCGACTTTTGACAGTTTGATTATGATGTGCCTCAAACAGGATCTTTTCGGATTGAGTCTAACTGGGGACCTTTGTGTTTCCTGAATCTCAATGTCCATATACTTGGGAAGTTTTCAGCTCTTATTTCATTCATATTTCATTAAATTTGTGTGCATTTCCCCATCTCTTCTCCTTCTGAAACACCTATTCAAACATTTGTTCAGTTAATGGTGTCCCTTAAGTCTCATAGGTTTTCTTCATTCTTTTTCATTCTTATTTCTGTTTTTCCCTCTGGCTGGGCAATTTTAAAAGATCCATCTTAAAATTCATTGAATTTTTCAGCTACAAGATTTCTGTTTGTTTGTTTGCTTGCTTGCTTGCTGGTTAATGATATCTATCTCTTTGTTAAATTTCTCATTCAGATCATAAGTTGTTTTCCTGATTTCATTGAATTGTTTGTCTGTGTTCTCTTGTATCTCATTGAGTTTCCTTAAGATTGTTATTTGAAATTCCTTTACAAGCATTTTGTAACTATCCTTTTCTTTATTGTGCTCCTTTGGGGTGTCATGTTTCCTTGATTTTCATGTTTCTTGTGTCCCTATGTTGATATCTGCACATCTAGTGGAGTAATTGCTTTTCCCAATTTTATGGATATTACATAGAAATGACATTTTCCTTTATGTGAGTCCTAGGATATCTGTTGGATATGTTGCATTGGCTTTGGTTTTGGGTAGACTCAGGTGTAATTTCTGTTCAGTTTCTTTGGTTGTAATTCTCTTCAGTGATATTTGCAAATGTCTCAGTGGCCAAGACTACAGGAGTTTGTACTAACACTGGCTCTGTTTTGCTGAGTTGTAGACTTGGGCTGGTTGTTGGGGCCAGGCATGTGTGGGCACAGAGAACCAATCAGCTGTTTAATAGTCTCTCTGAGATGTAGAGCTGCTGCCCAACTGGCTATCAGGCCAGGTGTGGGCACACAGCTCTGGGGTTGTCTTTCCCAGGGGGTGGTTCACTGACTGACCAGCTTGTGGGCTGGACACAGGTATGCTATGGTGCAGGGTTGGGGGGATGTCAAACGTCTCTGTGAAAGTCTGTCAGTGGAGTGGATGCCACTGCCTGGTCAGGACCTTGCATGTGCAGGCACAGCAGGACCAGGTGGCTCTATGGCCGGAGGAGGCAAAGCCAATGCTCAATCTATTGTCAAGCAGGGAGCAGGAGGGCACAGGTGTAGTAGGTCCTGGCAGCTCTGTGGAAGGCTGCCAGGTGGAGGTGGAGCCACCTCATGATCCACTATTCAGCAGGGAGCAGGTGTGCACTGGTGCAGCAGGGCCCAGCAGCTCTGTAGAGGACCATTGGATCAGCTGGTGAGCCTGGAGGAAGCCTCAAGGAAGGTGGGGCCTCAGGATGGAGGGAGTCCGTTTCCACTGGCCCCCAGGGCAAGATACAGTCTAGCAGCAGATTCGGTTTCAAGATGGTGCTGTGCTGTAGGTGCTCAGGTCAGGTGTGGGGGGTTCCTCTCCCTGGATTTCTATTATGAGGCTGTGCAGCTGCACAAATTCTGGCTACTCTCCAACTGGGTTTGGGGTCTGAGAGGACTGGGGACTGTCCTGTGGCAGGGATTGCCAGTGTTTGTGGTGGCAGTGGGAACAGCTGAGGTTTTTCCAGCTAACCTTCTCTCTGCTTGACTTTGAGCTGGTACCTGCGGGGAGACAGAGGCTGGATGCCTTGCTCTGTTTTCAAAGATTCTATCCCAGTCATTCCTGCTCCACAAGGATTTCGCCCTTCCCATGGTGCTCTGAAGTGTATTTCTTCAGTCATACCAGTCAAAAACAGTTGTTTGCTTGTTGTTTTGGTCTCTTTTGGGGAGGGGATGAGCACCAGACACCTCTAGTTGGCTATCTTGCTTCGCCCTCAGTAAGCCACATTTTGAGGGTCCTAAAAACCACCTTCCAACCCAGACTGCTTCTCTCTAGATCACAGAAGGCAAGAGAAGCATATACCTTTCCTGTGTAAGCCTCTGTATTGTGGGGTCTTTTTGCTAAAGCAGCATAGCCTCTACTTTCATCCATATTGCTTTTTTTCTTTCTTTCTTTTTTTTTTTTTTAAAGAACCGTCCTCCCCATCTTTTTTTCTTTTTCCCAGAAGCAACTACCACGTGTTTAAACAATATACTTCTGTCTGACATTTCATATTTGGGCATCACCTGTTGTTTCTAACTTGGAAGTTGAATATTCCACTCTCTGCTTCTTTCCCACCCTCACCATACCCCTGCACACTTGGTACCCACCCCTCCATCCTCCCAAAATAGTTATGTTGTAATTTTGGATACATAGATACTTAGTTTTTATGTAATTACAACAATGCAAATGGCAACATAAAACAGATCTAGTCAGTGTACTAAGAATGCTTTTCCTTTCTTGAATAACATGTGTTTTTCCCTGGAGATGGTATTGAGCTTTTTATTTGTTCACTTTCTTAGCATCCCATTGACTTATCATGAATTCAACCCTAAACACTTTCCCAGTTGTATGATCACCTCTCAATATGGTAACACACACTTGAGATGCAATCTCTTTCGTCTGCTTGGAGCAATCTTCCCACAGCTTTCTGACCAGCTCCATCTGGATGGGCTGCCCACTAAGCATGACTGTGAATGTGTTCCATATGCTGGCTCTACCTGGTCATCAGCGCCAGTGTCTTCTGAGTGCCATGTAAGTCTTGCTCCTGACAACAGCTGTGCAGGCTGCTGTGGCTACACAGCACAGCATGTTTTCTTAGCCTAGCTTGACAGGGCAGCACACGTAAGCGATCCTGGCGAAGGCTTTTTCCTGAGAGCATTAGCAAGCTTCAGCACGATGAAGAGACTGGAAATCTCCAAGATGGATGAATTTCTTCCTTCTTAGAGTTCAGACTTAAAACTCTTCCTGCTGGGCACGAAAATGGACACCAACTACCAGCCTCCTCAAAAACATGAACTCAAGGTATTACCATTTAACTGCTTCAAATTCAATGTTATTCAGGCTATACCATTGCACATGGATAATGGCCAAACTTCAGTTTGACAGAATCCCCAAATATTTTGGGTACGGCACTAATGTATAATATTGTGGTCTTTGTCCAAGTACAGGTTTAGGAATTCTTCTTACTGAGAATGCCTGGAATCTAAAGAGCCAGGTTTAGAGCTTAGACAGAACCCCCTCCCCACTATCCTTTACTGCCAACCCAGCCACCGCACCCTCCCTCAGCTGCTGGGGAAATCTGGGAGACGGTTTTCTTTGGCACATTTTATTACAAGATTAAGTTGTGCAGGGAATCTGGGAGAAAACCTAAAGGGAGGAAACTGGTCAATAATTGTCAGGCTCATTTTCTCTTCAAGAATCTTTCTTAAATTCTGGTATGATTTTGGATGCTTGAGCAACCAGTGTGGTCTGATAAGAGTTTATCAGCTGAGAGTTGCCAAGGAGAACAGAGTGAAGAAAACTATTTCCTATTTGGGGCTAAAGTGAAGCTAAGCCACTAAATGCGGCTCCCTAACATGCATGCGTGTACATGAGCGTGCATACACACACACACACACACACACACACACACACACCAACAACAGTACACAAACTCAGCGCTTAATCATTCCAATCTGGCTATTTATATTTCAAAATTGTATAAAAGCAAACTGTTATGAATTGAATTCTAGTTCATTATAAAGGTATTTCTAAATGGAAATATCTTTCAAATTTTTGCTTTTATATTTGCAGTCATTACCACACATTTTTAAACACCTACAGAACCTGTGCCAGGTGCTGGCTACCACATACACAAATAACTAATGACAAAGCAAGGTGGGGTGACATTAAATAGCCAGTAGGATGGGGAGTGGGGGAAGAGTAAAGAGGTGGGGCCTTATCCATGGCTCAGAGAAAGGACAGAATGTACACAAGGCACAGGAGGGGCAAGCAGTCTGTGCGAGGGGAGCAGCATGAGCGTGGGGTGTAGGGGTGGAGATGGGCCTGGCATGACTCTGGCACATTCAGAGAGCAACGAGTTTGCCTAGAGTACAGGAGTCAGGTGTAGGAGCAATAAAAGGCCACTGCAAAGGGGTAAATTGATTCTAAATTGTGGTTGAGCTTAAATGGCAACTTAAGGGATTTGGACATCTTGAAAGCATTCGGAACCACAGAACATTTCTGTTGTTGTTTAGGGTGTGGGCTTGGTTAGGGAGGAAAGGAAATGTGATATATACAAAATGCTGCTTTGGGATGATTCATCCCACCATGATGTGTTGGAACAGAATGGAGAGAGAGTGTGGGGGGAGCCAGGTGACTGCAGCAGACTTGGGGTGAGGAAACGAGAGCCTGGTCTGAGGCTACCAGTTACTCAGCACCTCAGCTGCAACCTACATCACAGGCTGTGTGAGCCATGCCAGTCCATATCTTAGCTAAGTGAATCTTCACAATGCCCTATGAAGTAGGTTTCTGGCTCCATCTTACATATCAGGAAACTAAGACTGTGAAGTCCAAGGTCACATAACTAGTAAATGACACAGGTGGGATTTGAACACATTTTTTCCCTGACTTCAAAGTCCACGTTCTTTGTACTATGACACATCAGCCTCTTGTTTTTTAAAATGGCTAATAATAGCAATGGCAGAGGACGTGGGGAGGGGAGACCCTACCTAGGACTAGGCTATCCTTGCAACGTCAGAGTCTTTATGTTGTACCATGATCGCATGAGTAACTTCGTATCCTACAATTTCTCACTTGCAGTTTGGGGAGTAAAAACAATTCCATGCTGTAAGACTCTCCCTGAGTGCTAAGTCTTGAGATAGTGGTGAGATCACAAGTGAGTAGCAAAACATGTTTCAGGTTTGTGGGAAATTGCAAAGGACAAAACAGAAATCATAAAGACTCAATTGAATTACATTGTGTTGTGGCCCCTGGGATAACAGCTGTTTTCCAGGTCTACAATTGTTCTCATTAGGAAATTAAAAACTCGAAGCTCCCCGTCCACCTCGCACTGCTTGGCCACGTGGTGACAGGAAGCCCTGTGTTTGTACAGGTGGGGGAGCGAGCAGCCTTGCAAAGTGGGTGGCTGCAAGCTCTGCCTGGAGCACAGGTGGGGTATCTGAGGAAAAGCAAACCCAGGAAGAGGCTTGTGTGTTCTGCTGCTGTCGGCTCCCCTCTGCAGAGGGTGGCGTGGAAGGCAGCTCTCTCCTTGCCGCTGGGTCACTTCAGTGCCAGATTCAGCTAAGGGGTTGGGGGCTGTCTCTACACCAGCCGATACAGAAGGATTTGTTCCTGGTAGGAGGTCAGTGCCCTCTTCTGAGCAAGTCCCTAAAGATTATCTACAACATGATACCTCTGTACACAGCTAAAAACAACCCAAACTAAACGATATGCTTTTGAGAACACTTGGAGTGTCACCTATTGCAAAAAGTTATTTGTTTAGAAGCAAAAGGAAGAAGCAACACAGGATTCAGGATGGGTTTGGGGGAGGCCAGGCCCAGGACGGGCAGGACCACTCAGACGAAGGCGCAGTGTCGTCACTGCTCTAGGTTCTGAGTTGGGTGGTGACTTCCTGGGAGCTGATAAAATGGTTCAAAACAAATCTACGAATAAACCTTAGAGTGCCGTGCATGGGCCAATGGTGAGAGTATGTCAAGAACCAAAGATTTTAAGTAACCCGCTTCTGCTCACCTGAGGTGCAAAGAGAAAGAGAAAGCAAAGGAGGTTGTCACGCTGCCATTTCTGTGCCATCGTGCCCCGCGCAGACCCCAGGCTGCCGCCCACCCTCCTGAAGCACCAGCGCCCTGCACCTGCCCTTCGCTGCCTCTGCAGCCTGTGGAGCCACCAGCATGCACATGGACAGGGCGCACAGTCGCTGACAACAAGACTGTGACAAGAGCAATGGGACAGAAATTCAGTTAAGACAAACACCGAGAAGGGGAATAATACCAGACTGCGCTGGGAATGTAGCTATCAAGGAGCGTTCCTTCAATTAAAGGACAGTTAATATCAAAGAGAAAGTCAGAACACTCGAATCTGGGGTGTGATGCAGCTAAGCAGTTTTGTAATCTCAAGAAATTAATTTTCTTCCCAGGAGCCAAAATAATTCCAGGGTACCTTTCATGGCTTCCTTTCCTCTCTGTTCCTCTCCGTTCTGTTTTGCTTTGTTTTCTTTCTTTTCTAACCTGAAACATCCTTTCCACTCTGAAAGAACACAAAATGTTCAGAGTGTGGGCTAGAGGATCGCAAAAGCACCTTTGGTTCCAACATTCCTGCTACTGCAAGGGTCGGGCAGGGCACCAGGCAGTGGCCGTCCCCACCAGCAGATTGTCCAGTTTGGGGTGATCTGGGGGTGACTGTGATACATCCTATGCTTTATCCGTTTTCTCTTTGAAGTTAAAAAGTGAAATGTCAACTTTTCCACACTTTGTATGTTCGAAACACAGAATTAGAGCTACTGAAAACCAGAGAAGGAGAATAAAGAGGAAAAAAGGCAAAGAGATAAAGATGAATGTGAATTTGTGGCAGGCTGAGAAAAGCCAGGTGACCACAATTAAAATAAAACAATGTATCTCCAAATGTGCCCTCTGAACTTTTCTCACGACCAAGTTCATAGGATTAAAATGCGCTCTTGGTGAGAAGCAACATTCATAGTATTGCTGGGAGGAAAACACTAACTCATCAAAAATCTGTTGAGAAATATCAGTGTTCCCAGAAGAAATATCAGTGTCCACTTCATCCCAGGAATGAAGAAACAAACAAGGCAGATAGTGTCCCTGCCCTCCAGGACCTTGCAGCGGGGAATCAACTGCTAATAAACAAATGTATAACACAGAGCCAGGCAGAGACAGGTGTTGTGGAGAATTTACTTCAACGTACGGCCAAAGGGGGCACCAATAGGGAGTAGATACCATGAACACGGTGGCCCAAGGTTTATCTGCTGGGGACATGTCTGACCTAAGCCCTGAGGGAAGGGAGAACCAGCCACGCGACTATCTCCTGGATGAGCCTTCTTGGCAGGGGAAGGGGCAGCACCCACCTGACTCCCAGGCAGGGGTGCTGGTGCACATGGCTTCTGAGAACTAGCAGGAGGCTCATGCAGCTGGAGTCAGAATCTACTACATGATTTGCAGGGTCTAGTGCAAAGTGCAAATGAAATGAAAATGCAAGACTCCTTGTTGAGAAATTACTGAAACTTTCAAAATGGCAACAGCAGAGCACTGGATCAAGTGTGGAGCCTTCCAGGCTCAGGGCCCTTGGCTTGGCTGGCTCTGAGGTCAGCAGGGCAGGCGATGAGGTCTGAGAAGAACTTAAGGCTGGTAGGGTGGCCTTGCAAGCCACAGTAGGGACCTTATATTTTACTCCAAGTGCAACAGGAAGCCATTGGCAGGTTCTGAGTAGGGGAGCGGTGCGGCCAGACATGCTTCTAGAAGGATTTATGACTCCTGTGTGGAGCTGAGCCTGGGGAGAACAGGGTGACAGCAGGAGGCCAGTGAGGAGGCCAGGGCAGGTGACTGAAGAACAGCACAATTACAATAAAGCAAAGAAGAACTCGGCATGTCTTCCTTTCTTCATTATTGGATACAACACTGCTCTCCCTCACCCCCCACCCCCGCCATTTGGAATCTTCTGTGTATTTTTTGGCTCCAGTGATGAGTAAAACTGCTCCTGCAGCTGGAGTAGATGTGGGTAACATGGTTACAAGAATTTTGGCAGAAAGAGAAGTGTGTCCTTTACCTTCTCAGGGTGTCCTACCTCAACTGATGTGACACCAGGTGGGGATGGGAGGTAGAAGGACAGAAAAGCATGCTGCAGAAAAGTTCTATCCCACAGGCCCCTGAGTGAGAATCCCACTTTACTTTCTCCAGAGGAGAAGGAAATTCCTGAGGGCCTAAAGAAGGTCTGTCGATGTCTCCTGCCTGTGTCACAAGAGGGAGACTGGGAATTCCAAGCAAGCCTGGCAGGGGGCAGGCTTTAAGGCTTGATAGGGTGGGTGGCCTCGGTAAAGTGCAGCTCCGTGGGCACACCACTGTGCCCGTCCTCAGCTGTGGACGGAGATCCAGGAGCCTCCCTTCTGAGTAGCCGCTTTGAGTGCAGACGTTGATGGAGATGTGGGAGGGAGATCGAGGACGCTTCTGCTGCCTGAAAAAGAAAGTCAAGGTGGTTAAGGGGGAAAAAAAGAAAGAAGAAAGTAGATAAAAAAGTAAAGATTAAAAAATAAAAATAAGAATAACTTGGTATGTCAATACAATGGAATCATGCTCAGCAACAAAAAGAAATGATGATACGCACAACAACACGGTGAATCTCAAAATGACTGTGCCAAGTGAAGATATGAAACAGAGCTCCCCACACCCTCATAGCGCAGGCTATCTGCTTCTGTAGAATTGCTTGCTGAACCTAAGTAACTCCGTCTTGCCCCCGTCTGACCTGCAGACTACCCCTCCTTCTGCATGAGAAACTGTTGATCTTTTCATGGAAACAAAAAAACAGTTGCATAGTGACAGGAGCCATACACAGTGAATGATTACATGGGAACTGGAACCACACACAGTGAAAACTTGCATGCTTGGTTGCTCGAATGGCTCGTTCTCGACCTCTGTGACCTAGCTCCCTAGCTTGCTTTGTGCATCTGGACAAACCCGTGTCCCAACGGGATGTAGTTTTTACCTTTAAAAACCCTGCAAGACGAAAGCCCGAGGCTGCTCTTCCTTGGTTACACCTTGGGAGACGGTCGCTGGCCAGCTGGAGTGAATCAACTACCTTTTTCTGCAGGAGTGGCGTGTAAGTGCGTTCTTGTGGGGAGGGGGCCTCACAACAGATGCAAACACACCTGAATAACAGGAAGCAGACTAATCAGTGGTGGCCCAGGAAGGCGAGGACGAGGAGGAGTGGGGAGGCAGGATTGCGTGGGGCAGATGAAACTGGGGGCTGGCTGGGTATTTTCATCGCCTTCTTTGTGCTGATGGTTTCATAGGTGTATACGTGAGTCAACATTTATCGAATTGCATGATTTAAATAAATGTATTTCATTATGCCAGTTATATTTTGATAAAGCTATAAAAATGTTTTAAAAAGAAGAAAAGGAAGAAGATTAGGACAAGTCAACCATTTCTGAACCCCAGACACACTGTAACATGCACTCGTGCCTACTCATGGCAACTTTGTGGTCACTGAGAAGGAAGAGGTCAGGTAACTTGCCTAAGGTTGCCCATTTAGAAATGGAAGAGTCAAAACTGAGAGCCTTTGACTCCTCCTCTTGAATCTGTGTGGACTTATGACCACTTCAACCAATAAGTATGACAGAAGCGACTCTCAATAACTTCCCAAGGCTAGGCCAGAAAAAGCCATCGGGTTGCCTTGGAGCCCTTGCTCTTGGAATGCTCGTTCTTAGAATATCCCCTCAGGGCACTCCCTCTTGGAACCTGTCAGCTGGCTATGAGAAGCCCAAGCCACATGGAAAGGCCACATAATTGGAGGTGCTCTGGTCAACAGTCCCAGTGAGCCAGGCTTCAAGCAGCCCAGCCCAGGAGCCAGACATGTGAGTGAAGGGGCCATCTGGAAAGGGGATCCTCCAGCCCTGCTGGTCCTGTCTTCCCAGCCAAAGCTCCAGATATCATGGAGCAGAGACACGCCATCTCTACCATGCTTTTTCGAATTATTAACCCACAGAATCTGTAAGCATAATATATCGGTTGTCTTTTTTATGCCACCAAGTTTGAGATAGCTGGTTATGCTACACAACCAGACTCAATTGTACCTTGGGCTGACTCGGTGGTATAAATGGATCTAAGATCATGTCTAATAGGAATGAGCAATATATGCCATGGTTTGCAGTATTTTGACTAGAAAAACAGCAAATTAATCCTTCATTTGTTATCAACCCTGGTACATTTTTATAGAAATGTCATGTAGTCTCTTAAATCCTATCATTTAAATATGAAGTTCTTGGGCTGCATAATCAATACATCATCCTACATAAAGTTTAAATAAAATCTTTCTGGTTTATGTAAGATCATTAAAGTCTCCTTTTGACACAATAATTCCATGCTCTGTAGTCTGTAAAGTCATTTGGAATTACATGGCAAATGACATTTCTAAAGCAATGGCTGGTGGAAGCAATTTTAAATCAGAGCATTTGAATAACTTCAATTTTTTCCAAAGTTATATGCTTTAGACTTCTTATGTACAAGAAGGCCTGGTCAAATTTATATTTATTCAGATACCCAAACCATGTACAGATTACACATGAACACTTCTTTGAGGGCTCTAGGCATTATTTAATTGCTTTTGATAAGTGTGATACCCTATAAACCTAAATAAAGATATGTCTTTCCTCTGAAAAAAACCCCCCTCAGCTAAAAATACATTGTACTGAAAGTAAAATGGCTGCATCATCTAAACTGAATTCTCTGCAGCATTTTGCAAAAGTTCACGAACATAGAGAATGAGCTCTTAAGTTTGATTTCGGGTTTTCTGAAGCAAGACTTGAGCACGAAGCCATGAGGGGCGGCCCATCAGGATTTTGTCTCTAGGCTTCAGACACCAAGACGGGACACAAAAGCTGGCAATTTCTGGGGGAAAATAATTCCCGAGGAACAATCTTTGAGGGGGAAACTGGGGCTTTTTGGACAGAGCTTGGGAAAATATCTAGGGCAGAACTGGCGGAAGGGAGAACGCTCGATGCTGACAAGGGGCGTTGGCACGAGCCGGGACCGCAGCCGCGAGGAGCACAGGAGCAAGGAAAGCCCCCGGGGGCCGTGAGGATCGCCAGGAGATCTGGTGCTCGCACCGACTGCAAGCGCACGCTAATTCCCAGGGCGAGGGCTGCATGACTCTCCTGGGAACCCTTATGCCTCAGAAGTCCCTTGTCTTGCACAAATTCATGTTCACGGTCCTGTGTCATACCCATGAACTCCACACGCCTTTCGCGAGTGTGTACTAAGGATTGTGGCAGAAACCCACATGAAAGACTTGGGGGGTTACTGCAGTGACGAATCTTCTGGAAGATTAAATGGCTCTGACGACTTCCACACTGCCATCTGGACTGTGGTCATTTTGAAACTTAACTCTTTACTTGTTTTAATTGGTGTTGTTGGATTAAAAATAAAACAGGGAAAACCCACCCCACGACCACAAAGCTTAGGGCCTTATTACAGCTCGAGCTCTGCTTTGTGAGCTTGTCAGAAATGAATCATCAAACTACTTAAAGCCAGAGGCTCCAGTATATCTAAACATTTGATAATGCTGTGACAAGGTAGACTGATTTAGCTTATGCCATTTTTACTGTTTGAAAAGTGTTCTTGTTTGAAACGCCCCCCCCCCAACACCTGTGGTGAAAATTGGAGAAAAATTGTCCTGTACTTAGAAAAATTTTAAATTCTGCCTGCCTTTGCTGTTTCCCGCCTATGCTATTCCTGGCTGATAAAACCAAGAGCTGTATCCGGACGTATCCAGAGACCCCAGGGAGGAAACCACCCTGGGGAAGTTTTTGCTGTCCCTAAGTGATTAACTGGCTCATCTTGGCTTCTGTAACCAGCTTGCATTAGGCCTCGCCAAACCTCCTCCCTCCTCACACCAGGGGGGAATATGTGTGACTATATGATAACTTCGACCGTGTGACTATATGATTTTTTTTTTTTTTTTTGCCTGTGGCTATGTGCCTTTAAAAGACCCCTTAAACTTAGACTTGGGGCTGTTCTCTTACCAGAATATCTGGAGAGACAGTCGCCAGCCGGCTAATAAAGACCCCCTTTTAAAATTCTCAATTGGGTGTTCTGGTTCCTTTTCCGTGCGACAGCCTCACGACAATGCTTGTTTTTGTTTAATTTAGTGAAGCAAGGCCAAATAGTCAAACCTACGGCCGTGCACAAGGCAGGCAGCTCTTTATAAAACCAGGAGGATTGTCCTCAAGATTCCAAGAACACCTGTGTAATCATGCTGTTTCTAGACCTATTGGAGGTTTACCTTCTGATGGGAAGCACAGATACAATTCATGTCAAGTTCAACTTAGTTGAAAGCTCCTTGAGAGTTGTTACTGCATCTTACACAGGTTTGTATCCCTCAGAGAGTAAGCCCGTGTGTAAGGTCGGGTTACCCAGAACCAGCTCCTGAGGTGAGGGTTGTGTGTGCAGATGCCCAAAGGAGGTGCTCCCCAGGGATGTGGCCAGGAGTGAGGAAGCGGACAGTAACGGGGAGAAGCTGAGCCCAGGCACTTACTCAGGCTGTGCCCTAGGGGAGCGGCGTCCATCTGACCCTGCAGAGCACACCTGAGTTTGCTCCACCTGGCAGCAGAGGAACTGGGCTTTCATATTCTCAAAGCATTGAGCCCCTGGGAAATATGACAATAAAAATTCCTTAGAGTAAATATAATTTGGGCGGAGCTCAAGATTTGGAAAAGGATTTGTGAGCTCATTTATTGCCATCTGCCATGTGGATGTTCAAATATGGCAACACGAGAGTGGGCTGCTCGGCCCCCCTTAGGCACCGTGGGTCCAGATGCTGAAGCCCTTCTGTGCTGCTCCTCTCTTCTCAGCCTTGAGCCAAGGAGTTCTCTGTATGACTGCACTGAGAAAGCTGAGCATGTCCTAGTTCCCCAAGAAAATTATGCTTCCTACATTTTTAGTTACTGTTGCTTTCCACCATAACAATCCTCCCCTCTATGGAGAAGGAAATCAGACAATACAAATGGGATCTAGTCTATATTAAAAGCCTAAGTTTCCATTAATTCAGCTACCTATGCAGCACATTTCTGTTGTGTGCCTTTTGTGTTCCAGCATTGTGCTAGGTTTTGTAGTTACAGAGCAACAAAATAGATAGTCTGCAAGTGAGCTGAGATCCTTGGAACAAAGAAGGAACAAAAGACGGAAAGAGACATGAGTCTGTAGAGGTGAGCACGGGCCTCACTGGGGATCTTCTTGAGAACTATGCCACATACAATGAATTTTCACTGGTCATTTTTTCCAGGGGCTCTATGCCTCTTAAAATATTATTAATGTCCTAATTTTTCCTCAACCCCATCCTTGTCAGAGTCCATGAGATGCAAACACATTCAGACACCTCTCCCTCCACCTCCAAATCACAAATTTCTGTAAACCATCCCTCAAGGGCAGATTTTATAGAATGTGGGATTATGTTCTTTTAGGTCTATTGTCTGCTTTTCTTAGTCTTTTCCTGAATTCTTTTAGCTTCTGAGCACATGACACTCACAAAACATAGAAGAGTTAGCCTATTTTTTTAAAAATCAGCAATATTTTAGCAATATTTATTTATTTCTTCTAACTTCATTTATTTCATGTAAGTTTTTCTTATGGGCAGGCTATTCTTAAATCTCTTAATTGGCCTTATATTGGGGTTCAATTTTTGATATGCAGTACAAGAGTACTTTAAAAAGTTCATGGAAAAAAGAGAATTAAAAGATGATATAAAAAAAAGAAGAAAGAAAAAAGACGACAATAATGCATTGATCTTTCAGAAGGAGAGAACAAATCTGTGGTTACGGGGAAAGGGGGAGAGGAGGGAAAATGGGTAAGGGGCATAAAGAATAATTTGTAGTAATTAATATGCTGGTAATAATGATTAGATCAACACATGTTGTGCACAGGTGATGGTAGTCAACACTGCACCCCCAGAATATTATGCTTTAATAAAAAATATGCTTCAATAATAAAAAATTATGCTTTAATAAAAAAAGGTTAAAAAAAGATATGAATCTTCCCATGAATTTTTGTGAGTATCTTGTGAGTACCTTCCTTAAAAGGAGACATAAAAGCTCCGAGAATGGCATTGCAGTCCAGAATCTCTCCTCGGGTTCTTTTAGTCTGCCTCTCTCTCTCAGATTCTAATTGCCTGTTTGGGGTCAATGTTAATTCCTTTTTTTGATGGCTTTTAATTTTCTGGCTCAGACTAACACCCACTAGATCTCTTGGGGGAGCCTGAACTATGGAACAATCTGGCGGCACAGGCCAGCCATGTTTTATCACCCTCCAAGCCCAGGATGTGCTCCCATGACCTGCAAACTTGCCTGGGGAGGCACTGGCACATCAGTGTGCTCAGGTGAGTGTGCACAGAGCTGTCTGCTGAGGGTCCCACGTGGAATGTGAACTCAGTCTCCTGGACAATGTTGATGCAAGGAAAGGATCGCAAATTGGCCTCAAGCAAAAGTAGGGTGGTAAGAACGAGTAATTGTCCGGAGCGATCACACCCAGCTGTGAAACGCAGTGCTACTCCCACAGTCTGAGAAATAATGAGCTGCTTCATGAAACTCTATCAGTAATTTACACTCCTTAAAACATTTTCAAGCTGAAATATTTTATGATTCCATTTAAGAATATGTAACTCAAAATCAAAATACCTAGGCTTAATTCTCTACTCCACAATTTACTCTGGGCAAATCATTACTCTCTGTTATGAGTTAGTGTTAAGTGTAAATGATATGCAAATGGGAATAATAACAATAACAATGTTGTGGGTTGAATTGTGTCCCCCTCCAATAATATATGGAGTCCCAGCCTCTAGTACCTGTGAATGTGACCTTATTTGGAAATTCCTATTGCAGAAGTAATTAGGTTGAGGTCATTAGGGTGGGCCCTTGTCTAATATGACTGGTGTCCTTATAAGAAGAGAAGAAACACACGGACAGACAGGGAGGAAGAGCGCCATGTGAAGATGGAGACAAGAGACTGGAGTGATGCATCTACAAGCCAAGGAACATGGGACTGCTGATGAGACTAGAAGCTGGGAGAGAGGCCTGGAACAGATCCTCCCATAGAACCTCAGAGGAACACGGCTCTGCTGACAACTTGATTTCAGACTTCCAGCCTCCAGAACTGTGAGAGAATACATTTTTGTTGTGTTAAGCCACCTAGTTTGTGCCATTTTGTTATGGCAGCCCTAGAATAGGAAAACAAAGAAAACCTGTCTTGCCTTTCTCAAAGGAAATTGTATATGGGCGCCCTTTGTAAGTCAGAAGGTTATTAGTCAGAACACTTTCTCTTGAAAGAAAACAGTAAATTCAGTTCAAACTGAAAAGTAAAAAAAGGAAATTTACTGACTCAATAGGTAGGTGAATCCAGGCCTGGCTGGATTCAGGGGTTCGAATGATTCTCTTTCTCAGTTCTGCTTTCCATAGTATTGAATCGTATTCTAAGGATTCCTGTGCAGCTCCAGATACACATTCTCCCAAGTTCAAATTCAGGTGAAAAGAAGGGTGTGTTCCTTGTAGCTCCCAAAGAAGTTCTGGATTGTACCAACTCAGGCCCATCTCTTAACCAATCACTTAGCCACAGAATGCATGCTCCAGTTGGCCAACTTGGGTCACATGCTGCCCCTGGAACTACAGGTTGAGCCCCCCTCAAAACACATGCACTGAACATGAGAGAGGAGAGGTTCCTTGGAAGAAGTTCATGGTATTACTAGACGAAAAGAAAATTAATATCCCACATCTTCCTCCAGCTTCTGTCCTATTTCTTTGTTCCCCTTCACAGCAAAATGTCTCATAAGAATTTTCTTTTGTCGCACCCTCTGGCCCTTATCATCCACCAGGTGGGCTTCTATTTCATCACCCACAGACGGTGCCTCTCACGGTCACTGATGACCTCCAGAATGCAAAGCCAGGTCTCAAGATCTTCTTTAGCTGCACTCCCTCCCTAGATGCCCTCCTTGCGTGCCTGCCAGTGGCTCTCAAATGAAACCCTGCCTTCTGCCCTGAGCTCCAGACTTACAGCTCCCTCCTGTCAATTTTACCTCCAAAACACTTCTGGACTCCACTCATGTTGCTCCATCAAAGGCTCCTGCCTTGGTCCCGCCACCACGATGCCTTGCCTGGACTCCTGCATCAGTTTCCCTTCTAGTCTCCCTGCCTCCATTCCTGCCAGAATGGTTTCAGTAGAAAACACAACTCCCTACTCCCTACCCTCCACTGACTTTCCACTATATTGAAAATATAATTAAAAATAAAAAAGCCCAAGCCTTGACCATAGCTTCTAGAGTGCACACGCTCTTGCTTCTGCCCACACCTCTGATCTCATCTCCTGCATCATCGATCTGTCAAGGGCAGAGCAACAGGAGAGATCAGCCCTGGGCGCGGGCAGTAAGGGGGTAAACTGAGCACAGAAAATTTAAAAACAATGGTAACAGTGCCCTAGTCAGTCTGCTTTTTATTATCACTATGAACCAGCAATTCTGAACAATCTCAGCGATAAAATACATCTTCCCTACAAAAAAAAGTGTTGGTCTGAGTTACAGATAATTGATGAACATATGTAGAGTTTTAGCGATATATAGGTAAGCTTTAAATTAGCATTTTATTACTTACCCTCTAATAAACATTATATTTTACAATGGAAATTAATTTGGACACTCCCCCCCACCGCCTCCTCCCTCCCACCTACACACAAAAGGAGACGGGGAACAGTTCAGGACCCTTCATGCTCTCCTTGGGCCCATTGTGCATCCAACCCAATGAGACCATAATGCTTGTAAAGATGAGAAACAGAAGTTGACTTACTTCAAGTCTGTTTTCTATGTGGCTACTTCTTTTTTCCTTTGCTAGTTATTTTATAACAAGAATGAATAAAATAGTGATTGATATAGATTGCTAACTGATTATCATAAAAAATAATTTTGTCTTATAGAAGAACCCATGTTAACAAACTCCTCCTGCTTTGCTTTGGTTCCTTGGACACATCTGATTGTCACAACTGGGGGTGGGGTGAGGAGCTGCTACTGGTATCTGGGGGGTAGTTCCCAGAGATGCTGCGAAGCATCTTACAATGCACAGGACAGCCACCCAACAAAAAGAATTATCCAGGCCAAAATGTCAACAGTGCCGAGGCTGAGAAAGCCTCCTGTTCTCTCTGCCTAGAATCCTCTGGTCATTCAAGTCTCAGAATAAAAGTCACCTCCTTGTAGAGGTTTTCCCTGACAACCATCCAGAGTTATATACACCCCACCTCAGTGCCTTGCCATCGTATCACCTGACTTTTAAAAAATTATTCGTGAGTATAATCACATTACCCCAAATTATTTTGTTTTCTTATAACACTTTTTTACCACCCAAAACTAACGTTTTTGCTTATGTGTTTGCTGGTTACTGTCTATTTCTCTTCTGTGAATGGAAGCTCAGTGAAAGCAGGGACTTTGTTCACTGTCCATCCCCAGTGCTGAGAGAAGTGACTGACAGCTAATGAGAGCTCAGTAAATCGTGCACAATGAACGATGGACAAGAGCAAGACAACAGACACCCATTAAAATTCCTATATTAATGTGAAGTACTGCATTGCTAGTTTTCTTTGCTCATTGGGAGCTTGTTACTTTACTTTTCTTAATAGTCATTCACATACCTAGAGATCAGAATTACATTTCTGATTGTCCCAATTCAGGAAGGAAGTGCATATTTCTTTTGACATATGCATCCAGATGTTTTTTACATATTAATATTCCAGTCGACTTGGTAGCTCTTTCCTGAACATATCTAATTTTTCCCCACACCTCTTGGGCATATGGCTTTAGACCTGAGCAAGAGTGATAAATTTTAAATTAGGAAGATAATTTTCTCATTGATTCCTCAGAAATTCTGCCTTCTATGATTATATTTGCTTCTTAAATGATGCTAGTATATTTTTAAGACCGGTTACATTGTTATCCACTATGAAAAACTTGTTTCGTTGGGGTTGAGGGGGAGCACATCTGTCCAAGTGCTTCACCTTGACTCAGATCTGGAATAGGTAATGAAATGTTACAGAACAGTCTGCTTCCACCCGCAAGGTGTACTTCCTTCTCGGATGCTATTTTGAGTAAGTCCAATCATTTACTCCAAGTTTCTACCTCCTTTTTGACTACGGAATCCCTAAAAAATTATTTCTCCATGTAAGTGTCCTCTACCTCCTTTCAAAGAGCTGAGGATCACCTGAACATGTAATGAGAATGCGCTATTCCTTCAGTGTCTTTGACTGACAGTGCTGACACAAGACAAGGGCAGACTTCCAGAAACTGCAGGACAAGGGGATCAAAGGAGAGTCTAAATTCATATTTCTCCTGGTTGATGCTAGAGTTGTGGCTTTTTTGCACAATTTGCTTGTCAGTTAAAATTCTAATTTCTGATAAGAAGAACTATCTGGTTGGTGGACTGAAGAGATCTCTTTAGATCCATGCCTTGATAGCAAGAAGCAAAATCTTTCTTACACCAGGTCTAACCACCCTGCCTAGGAAAGAAAGGCGGTGATTATGCCAGTCACCCTTGCAGAGTGCCCCAAACCGGGGGCCACTGGCATCACAGTGGCCACCCTCCCACTCAGACTCACTAGCTCCTTATCCCATGGCCAGTGCCCAGAGCAGCAGCCATGCTGCCGAAGCCACCACAGACACGGCCGTGGCTGCTGACACACAGGAGCATCTGCACTGGGGTAGCTACTCCAGGCCTCCTATCCAAGTTGCTGTGGTCAACACCTAGGGACCCATCTGCCACTGCTGCTAAGACTGAGGCTCCTATCCCCAGTGGCTGCAGAAGCTGCAAGCCAGGGATCCCTGTCATGCCACTAGTGCCATCTCTGGAAAGTATCATACCACTGGTACCAAAGCTGCTGATGCCCCCGACCTCAACAGGCTTTAGTGGAACAGTGTTTTGTTTCTATATGCTCTTCCACTGAAGCACCGGTCATCGCAACTCAGGCATGAGCCCATGAGGACTGGGTTGCAGGAAACGAGATCATCGTAGCTCCACCCAGCTTCCCCACCTGCCCCCGCAGCCTCAGCCTCTCTCTGGATGGAGACCACTATCCATCCCGACTGCCACCTCATGTCCTAACCCCAGTGACCAGCTGGCAAATTATGAATAATGAGAGACAGAAGATGAGGAGATGAGGAACCAGCAGATAAATTCCTTCCCCTTCTCTCCCCACGCCCTCTGCTTCACTGACAGACTCTTCCAGCGGCATGGGGGGTTCTGTCTGGAAGACGTCTGCATGTCTTCTTGCGCAGGTGTAGTCATCTCAGCATACCTCTGCCTTTTCTTTGATTCCCTTTTCCTTGCCTCACTTCTCTTGTCTCCCTGTCCTCACTCTTGCTGCCTGGGATTGCACCTTCCAATAAAGCTCTGTTTTTAGGCTGCCCTCCTAAAACCCATCCTCTCGCACCCTGACCCAATGTCCATTCTTTCTTTCCTGAGGCTAAGTGCTTTCATAGAAGCTCCCTGAGACTTCATAGAAATAGACCCCTCCACGCTCTATCAAGCCACTAGATCTGGCTGAATTCTCATGTGAATCCAGATCAGGCTGTGGGTGGCAACCATATGAATTAGAGTCTAGCCAGAAAACAGAAGCCATGCCAAGGCGTACAACTGTAATTTTGTAGAGAACAAAGGGCTCAACAGAGAGAATGAAATGCTAGTTATGAAGGTGGTGGGAGAGTGAAAGGGCAAAGTCAGACATGAGCAACAGTAGGAAGCTGCTGTTGCCCCAAAGGCTGGAAGGACACGGGGAGGGGGGGTGCTGCCAGACTCTCAGTAGAGCGGGAGCTGCCAGGAGCAGGGCCCAGGAGCAGGGCCTGCCAGCAGGAGCACAGAGGAAGTGCACCGAAGCTGGCGCCGTAGTACTCTGGCTTCTCCCTTCTTCCTAGCCCCCAACCTCCAGCCGGAGCCTCTCTTTGGCCAAATCTAATAGGAAACTGTTTGGTAAGGGAGTTTTTGGAAATGAAGTTTATGAGGATCAGCCTCCAGTGAAACAGTAAAGGAGGGAAAGGGTGGGGAATGGAACTGAAAGCAGTGAGGCGGGTGAGCAGCACAGGATCCATCGGTCCCCAAAACAGAACATCCTGCCAGCAACCAGAGACCGCAGTTGCCTACAGGAACTCGTTCCTCACCAGCCGTCCGTGACTACTGCCTCATGTTCTGAGTGCCTAAGGGTTTTTTCAGCTGAATTTTATGATGATGGGGGGGGGGCAACCTGTTTTCCTAGATATATGTAAATCCAACCTGTGTATGGGTTTGACACATGGTATTGAAATGCAGAAGGCAGAAAGGAAATGTTGACATAAACATAATGCTGAAAAAAATAGTAATTTTCCATTTCCCAGGGTAAACAGCAATTTTTGAACTGAGGGGAAAAGAATGTTGGTTATATTTATTTATGATTAAATATTAAATTTATCAATATTAAAATGTATTAAAAGGGACTAACCATGTAAAGAATGCACTAATAATTCTAAATAATATTAAGAGGGGTTAATCCATGTAAGAAGAACAAAACAAAAATTCAAATATAAACTTGACTTTTAATCAGACACAAATTAAGATTTTACTTTTTAGATCTAAAGCTTGATCTTATTAATTCTGACTCAAGAATAGATATCACTCTTACAGAAAATTTATCTGTTTGTGCCAACTAATGTTTTAATTTGTCTACCCATTCAATAAACTTGAATACTTTGATGATATAATTGTTAAAATTTGTAATTTCAAATTGCATTTTCTAGATTTTTAAATAAATACATTTAACTGAATAATTGCTAAATATTCAATCAACTCTGTGCTGGGTAGACACAGAAGATGTGGGCTTTATGTGCTTTTAAGGGTATTTGTGCCTCGGCTAAAGCAGAGGAATGCTTTCTGGTAGCCAGGATAAAAGGGAAAACACACACTATATGCCACTCATCATCTGATGTAAGGAAGGGTTCTAATTCATCAGAAGAGAAGCACTTTCCTAGAACTACATCTCAAGGTAGAATTTGTCACAAAGCTCCAGACACAGAGGTATTTGAGCAACAGCACCGATAATACCTTTAATAGCAACAACAAAAATATCAGCAACATGTTTATGTGGGTTCTTCTTGGAAAGTGCATACTCTGCCACTCTGCCTGAGCAATGCCAAATATGGCCAAGGAACAATACACACAACTCTATGAGTTGATGTGCTCATACAGAGATTTTTAAAGTTCTAACTTAGTATAGAGGTAGCTTTGAAGACCTAGAGAAGTCAAAACTTGGCATGTCCCATAGGACATGTTTCCACAAACAAGTGATCTCGAGCAGGTTTAGGCGGGGGCTGTGGAGCTGCAGATTCTTGTTCTGCTCAGTGCCGAGCTGCCAGGAGCAAGGTGCTGCATAGCTGCCTGCGTGGAAAGAGTCCTGTGCCTTACATACTGTATGTGTGGGTTGTCAGGTGACATTTGTTACAGAATTTAAACAACTTGAGTTACTTTTTTTTCCCCTAGATGGAGGGCCACTCAGCTTCCTCCCTGAACTGGGCTTGTAAACATTCGCTCATTCATTCCTTCACTTATTCAAACAATTGATATTATTGACCAAATACTATATGACAGGCACTGAGAAAGTGGTGAACCAGGCTAAATTCTCATGTCCCTAACATTCAAGGGAGGAAGCTTTAAAAAAAAAAAAAAAAAAACAAAACAAACAAAAAAAAAAACCAAAATCTTTTAGTTAATACCTGCAACTTGAATACCTTTAGATTCAACATTTAGAGCTCATTTGATAGCATTTAATCATGACAGTCAATAGGCCAGTACTTTCACAATAAAAATCCATTTGTGACATTCACTATGCTAATTAGAAAAGCCCCAGGTGTTGGTCAAGGAATGGCCTCTGAGGATGGCCCTTCCGATAGACCACCAGCACACCATCTTGGGTTACGGATTCTCAGTTAGAGCGACTCTCATAGTGCCTGTCTCTGTGGAAATATTTGGTGGCCAACTGCAGACATTGTAATTGTCCCTGTTTGGAGGGGGAAAGGGAGTGTGGGCATGTGAAAGACAAAGTCCACACACTTTACAATTTTGAGTAGAACTAACACCCACTGGAGTTTCCTAGCCAAATATTTTTCTGTTATTTTAATGAACACATCCTGTCAATTTTGATTCCTCGGGTCTTAGATTTTCTAGGAAAATAAAACTGTTAGCTATTATCCAACAAAGAAAAATGTTTACTCTTATTGTCCCAGAGATGTGCACTTTTCTTACCTGACTGCAGGGACATCATGCTGAAACATGTCAGGTTGGGGGCATTCTAGGCAAAACATCTTCTAAGCCTTACTAATTTGGGTAATAGCACTAACGTTCTACCAATAAATAATCTAATTTGCAAAACTAAGTTTATTTAGGAATCAGAGAAGAAAACACTCATCCAAATTCATGTATAATCACAAAGTAATATTGGCAGAGAAATGTGCAGAGACTTTTAATGTCATTTCTCACCAAGATCAGATTTGGGGATTATTTATAATTAGCCAATACACTGGGCTGAAAAATCATCAATTCCTCCTTAAAATATCCCTGAATATTGAGGTTCCTAAGTCTCACTAATCATGTATATAGAATGAATACAAAGGTTAATGAAACTGAAATAAAGTGATGCTGTCGTCAAGTTCATAAAACCTATTTGGTGGAGCTAAGAGTTCATGAGCCCCAACTCAGCAATCTTGTGGGAGTAGTTTCCTTGTTAGGCACATTAGTAGACAGTTTAATAGACCGTTTAAAACAAGCTGTGACTACCGCGTGCCTAGCAACGCCTCTCTTGATTTAATAGACACTGCTGGAACAAATAGTCTGGCAAAATAAGAAAATTGGCATCTTAGTTAAAATAGAAATTCACTTACTTTCGAAAATAAATTCTTTAAAAAAACAGAAATTAAAGCTCAGAGGGGAACAGCCACATAGGCTGTCAATGAAGGCTCGGGGACACAGTGGTGCATGATAGGGATCCAGTGTGAGATCGTTAACTTTTCGTAGCTGGAATCTGGTAGCTCTCTCCTCTACCCATCCTCAGTGCAATACAAATGGTTTCTAGGAACAATCTGGAAAATGGCACTCAGTGAAGATCTTAATGGCTCCAGAGCTGTTTACATCTTATATGGGCCTGGATCACTGATAACAATTTGCCATCATAGAAAAGCAGGTGTCGCTCCTTCAGAATGGACTCACGAGCAGCCCATCATATTTTCAGAAGAGCTGTTCACCTTCTCCCTGAATCACACACAGATCAGCATCTCCACTCCACACTTCTTCTCAACGAGCTGCAGATCTTTCCATCTAATACAATGCTCCTCCACTTATGATGGGTTATGTCCTGATAAACCCATCACTAGTTGGAAATACTATAAGCCAAAAATGCATTTAATACACCTAACCTACTGAACATCATAGCTTAGCTTAGTCTACCTTAAACGTGCTCAGAACACTTACATTGGCCTACGGTTGGGCAAAATCATCTAATACAAAGCCTATTTTATAATGAACTGTCGAATAGCTCATGTAATTTATTGAATACTGTACTATAAGCGAAAAACAGAATGGCTGCATGGGTACCGGAAGTACAGTTTCTAATGAATGTGGATCACTTTTGCGCCGTGGTAAAGTAGAAGAATCATAAATCCCCATCACTTGGGGACTGCCTTTTGTATGAGGCTCAAGGGGGCTTCATTTAGTGACGATGAGTTTCCTGCAGACCTTTTCTAATCTCAGCTTTTTGTCAGTGAGAAGGTGGTTGAAACATTCCTCAGTATTTATTAATCTGATGCCATAGGCTAAATTGTATGATCTCAGAAGATTCCAAAATACAAATATTCTGTCAAAGCCTGTATGGTTATACCTCTAGTAGAAGCAGTGTGGATCAGAATAGCAAAAATCAGATTCCAATCTTAAGTTGTATAAACTAGGATAGTGTTCTAGCTCTTCTTTCTGTTAAGCTTAAATCTACATAATGATGAGACATATCAATGTCACGGTTTTTAATAATATAATCCAGTAGTGACCATGAGAAACAATGAATGAGCTGGATAAGTGTTAATGGGAAAAGCACTCAGTATAGAAAATCTATTAATATTATCCTTAGCACAGAGGCTTTAGCATTCTGACTGGATAGTCTAAACAACAGAAACATATTTCCTTACAACTCTGGAGGCTAGAAGTCTGCGATCGAGGTGTTGGCAGGGTTGGTTTCTTCTGAGGCCTCTCTCCTTGGCTTGTAGATGCTGTCTTCTCCCTGTGTCTCCACATGATCACCTCTGTGTCTGTCTGAACCCTAATCTTTTCTCATAAAGACACCAGTCATATTGGATTAGGGCCCACCTCACCCATTTTAGCTTATTTACCTTTGTAAAGGCCCATCTCCAGGACATGAAGTCAAATTCTGAGGTGCTGGGGGTTAGAACTTCAGCATGGGCATTTTGGAGGAAACACAATTCAGCCCATGACAGTGAACAATTAAAACTACTTATCCTGCAAATTCCAAACAAAGTTATCTCCTGTGTATTCTATATTACTGATCTCTGAGCACCTAAACAGATGCAAATCTCTTGAACTCTGAGGAGAACATGGGCCGGCTGCTTACTGCCTCCCGGACATCTCTGTTAACAGGCCTAATCCCATGTGTACAGCAGAACTCTTCCTGCTGCCCTGAACCTGTCCTTCCCTCCCAGTCTTCCCACTTTAGCAAATGCTGTGGCTTTGCCCAAACCCTAGGCATTGTTCCTGATTTCTCGCTCCCTTTCAACCCCATATTCTATCCTTCAGCAAATCCTGTCTACCTACTTTCACGGTATGGTCTGAATCCTGCCCCATCTCATGTCTCCACTGCTTGAACCCATGTCTGGATTCCTGAAATCCTGCCATGGGTCTCCTGGCTCCTGCTATTGGCCCTTTTCTATTTGCCCTATAGTAGCCAAAGTGCTCCTTTTAAAATGTAAGTCAGATCATGTCACATCTTAGAAAGTAGAATCCACCTTAAGTTCTGCTGTGGCCGACAGGGCTGCATGCCACCCGGCCCCACTCCCTCGCGGGCCCCCACTTCTACCAGCCTTCTTCACCCAGAAGTCCAGTGCCAGACTTTTCCCAACCTTCTTCCACTGTAAAAACTTCCTTCTATGGTCCATTTCGTTAGCACCCAGCATTCTGACAAACCACCGTTGCGAGGGTATCAGTGAAGCTTTGGGTTCACGTATGACCAATTTCATCATCACTGGGGGCCTTTCATGGTCCACACCCAGTGAGGGAACCAATGGGAGAAATGCTAGGGGTCATATGGTTCACAGGAGAGGGTTATTTTTAAGTAGGAGTCTTTGCTTATACCCCCAAATGCATACTAAGTGGCTAACAAATTCAGCTTCACAGACTGGTGGTCCCCAGTGGTGACATTCTATTTATGAAAAAAATTAGCTAGGCTTTCTGTTAGGAAATTGTTTGTTCTTTCATTTCTCTCATTTTCTAGATTGATAAATTGTTGTTATTACCATTTTTATGATGCTAATACAATGAACATCTTGCCTTTCTCTTTGGAATGCCAAACACTTTCAACGAAAGAATACTATTATGTCTATTTTTTACATTAGAATACTTCCTTTAAGTTAATGTGAGATGAGATGACAGACTTTTTTTATAGGCAAAGAAATGGTAACAGAGGCTGTTGGTGTATCCTCCCCCCCCCTTTTTCCTGGGTCTGCGTCACTTCAGTGCCACCTGCACCCACGGGACAGCTGCTGGGGCTGCTCCACTTTGCTGAGGGTAGTCAGGGCCACTCCTCCCCACTCACTGGTGGCAGAAGTGCCAGTGAATCCACCACCCCTGCCTCAGCAGCCTTTACAATGATTGATTGTAGTTGGTGCTCAATACCCCAGCTCCCTCTTCTCTCCGGCTTGTGAACTTTGCAGTGTGTCCTGTGACGTTTGTCAGAGTTCCTTCACAGAAGTCAGCTCCAGCTTAATTCTGGGGTAGCAGGTGTAATAGTGTCCTTTAACTAGATGCTGTCCCTCTCAAAAGAAGACATACAAATGGCCAACAGCTGTATGAAAAAATGCTCGCCATCACTAGTAATCAGAGAAATGCAAACTTCTCTGTGCAAAACTTCATTGAGATATCATCTCATCCCAGTTAGACTATTATCAAAAAGACAAGAAATAACAAATGCTGGCTAGGATGCAGAGAAAGGCGAACCCTTACACATTGTTGGTGGGACTGTAAATTACTATAGCCATTATGGAAAACAATATACATATTTATCAAACAGCTACAGATAGAACTACCATACCATCCAGCAATCCCACAACAGGGTATATACCCAAAGGAATGGAAATCATCATGTCAAAGGGACACCTGCACTCCCATGTTTACTGCAGCTCTATTTACAATAGCCAAGCTATAGAACCAACCTAAATGTCCACTGACAAGACAACTGGATAAGGAAAAATATGGTGTGTGTATACACACACACACACACACACACACACACACACACACACACAATGGAATACTACTCTGCCATAAAAAGAATGAAATTTTGCCATTTGCAGCAGCATAGATGAGTTTGGAGAAAATTATGTTAAATGATATAAACCAGGCACAGAAAGAGAAATACCCATGTTCTCACTCATAAGTGGGAACTAAAAAATAAATAAATGAATAAATAATAAGTTGTTGTTCCAGAAGAAGAAGTAAAACTGTGGTTACTAAAAGCAGGAAAGGAGGAGAGGAGATAGTGAGAGGTTGGTTAATGGATACAAAACAGCTAGATAGGAAAAATAAGTTCTATAGGTGTATAGTCAAGCTAGTCATCTATAACTAACAGTAATTTACTGCACGTTATCAAATGGCTAGAAGAGAGGAGCTCAAATGTCCACATCACAGAGAAATGATTAAGTTTTACAATGATGAATACGCTAATGATCCTGATTTGATCATCACACATTGTACGCATGGATTGAGACATAACTCTATACTCCACAAATATGTATAGTCAATATGTTTCAATAAAAAAACAAAATTGAAGTTCAGAGAAACTAGGCAATTTTCTCAGGTGTGGACACTTGGTCAGTGGCTGAAGGAATGCTTTATTATTTCCTAATAAATTATATAGTAAACTGTGCCATTATTATGTTAATTACCTAGGCTTTTACTTATTTATCAAATAGTAATGCATTAAGTACAGACACTTTACACCAAGCAGTGGAAGGAACTGTCATTTTATTATTACAAAAACTGTGAAGCAGATAAAATCCTGTATTGCAGCACTGTGTCATCATTTCTACCAAAAGGCCTGATTTCCCTCCCTTCCTTATTCTTTGCTGTGTCAGTTTCACTGGGCCTGTTCTCATGTTTGCTTACATAATTACCGAGATTAATTTTGCATGGTACGATTAAGAGCCATATCATAGTTATTGTATTCTTCAGTAGAACGGAAATAAACTAATCAGTCTTGGGCTTTTCCTCTTAAAAAAAATGTTTGTAAAGTACATTCAGAACCTCATAACTTTTGAGAACACTGCCTTGAAGTTGCTTCCTTTAGAAAAATGTTTTCCACTGCCAAGAAATTCCAAGCAGCTCAAACGCCTTTTTCTTCTCCTTTCCAACACGGGCTCCATATTGCCAAGCACGTGAAGCCTCATCTGCAGGAATTACCCATCAGTGCGCGAAATGAAAAGATTGCAGTTGTCAGGAACATTTTGCCTTGGACTCCTGTGGAAATGGGCCAGTGTGCCAAATATGATGTGTGATATGAACTGGATGCTAAGAGAGGCTTGGCTGACTGATTCGCACAGTTCCTCGTACTTCTAAGTCTTCTCCTACAAGTTTTTCCCTGCTCCTCCGATAGAAACAAACATAAGTGCCAGAGGTAAACAGCAAATAATCATTTCTTTCAACTCTACTGACCCTACATACAGAAATTCATATTTATGGTTCTCTCAGTATCCTCTTCTATTAAAACCCCTCTTTAAGTTATGTTTTGTTTAGTGGATTGTACCAAAGTTGCTCATCTTCTCTCTGGGGAGCCCAGGTCTATAAAGCATTTCATGACTATGAATGCACTAATCTACATATGATTTTATGGCACAGAAGTAGATACTGGGTCTAATTATGCAAATTAAGAGTGAATAAATAGTAGACTAGTTAGGTCTGAGAAGAGAAAATGGTCGTTCAATTCGCTCAAAAAGCCATTTAATAAATGCCTACTTTGCATTGGGAACTGGACATGCTAAGAGCATTCTAATGGAATATACTGTTTTGTTTTGTCTTTTTTAACCCTGGTCCATGTTTTGCTTGAATCACTCTCATAACATCTTTAATATACCCAGTCTTGCATTTACTGATTTATGTATTTATCTTAACCCTTTTTAGATTTTCAGCACTTTCAAAATAGGGTCTTGGTCTTCTTTATATACCATTCATCTAAGTGCCTCATAGATACTTGAGAAATATTGTTAAACTGAACTGAATTGAAAGGTGAATGCCTTTTTTTAGGCCTGAGCTTGAGCTGGCAACAGAACTTAGGACTCCTGACTTCACATTTCCAGCGCTATATTCTCTATTTATAACTTGTAACAGAATTTGTGACATAAATGCCTTTTGTGTCTAAAGAGTTTATTATTAATGGGACCACTGCATGCTTATTATGGCAACATGTATAAGATTTTCTAAAGTGTCGAGTTTTATTCTGACTCAGCAGATTGATTATTTCATTGGCTCCTGTAAATGTGGCCTCAAAGTTGTGGGGGGCAAAAATGCAGCCTGTGGACCACATGTGTTCTTTAGCCTGTATTTGAAGCACAGTTTCTGGTACAGTTTGCCTAACGAAAGCCATGCCTGAGAGATTCTGAGCTGGCGATGGGGCTGGTTCCTGAAACGCACAGCCCACCCCTGCTCCTTATGGTCTTCAGCCTTCAACCAAGTTTTCAAGTTTGGTCTGCTTTTGATTGAGAACTTAAGAATTCAGAAGAAATCTTTGCACACACTTTTCTATATCCCAGTCTTCTCTGCCACTTGATTCCATCTCCAAGGTTCCTACCTCGTGCTTTCCTCTCTTCATTTCAATCCTCTCCTCTCCTGCTCCCTGCCCACCCCCCCCAAAAACCACAACACCCTGGGTGAGGGGTTGACTTAACTTCTGCTGAAGCCTTGCACCAAAGACATATATATAATTCTGTGATACAAATTAAATTCAAGTGTAAGAATGAGATTACTATGCATAAAATGGAAAGAATAAGGACAAGATTGAGACCAGTGAGCCTGTGGATGACAGATGTCTGGCATTTGTGCTTTTCAGTGTTCCTCCTGTACCCATGGTGTGCATTGCTCCTGTGTCCCAGGGCTCTCTCCAGTCGAGCCTGAACATGACTAATGAACCCTCTCAACACTGAGTGTCAGGTACCTTCTATCTCCTGTTGGAGTTGGCCCAAAATTTGTAATCTCATTTTTTTTAAATCCTCTTCCGAATTTCTTCTCTTGTTGGGTGAGAACCATTCTCTAAGAAAGAGGTTTCTTCAAGTGAGGTTTCTAGGCCAGCAGCGCGAGCATCACCTGCAAACTTGTCAGACACGTAAGCTCTCTGGCTCCAACCCAGACCTATAGTGTCAGAAACTCTGGGGATGGAGCCTAGCAGTGTGTGTGTGTGTGTGTGTGTGTGTGTGTGCGCGTGTTCGTGTGCGTGTGCGTGTGTGTGTGTTGGGACCATTTGTAAGTGTGCAGTTCAGTGGCATTAAGTACATTCACAACATTGTGCAGCTATAACCATTATCCATTTTCAGAACTTTTTCATCATCCCAAACTGAAATTTTATATGCATTAAATAGCTTCCCATTCTCCCACTCCACCTCTATTCTACTTTCCATCTTCACGAATTTGTCTGCTCTATGTACCTTGTATAAGTGAAGTCATAAAATATTTGTCTTTGTGTCTGGCTTACTTCACTTAGCATAACATTTTTTGAGGTTCATCTATGTTGAAGCATATATCTGAATTTCATTCTCTTTTAAGGCTCTTTTAATATTTCATTGTCTGCATACACTACATTTTGTTTAGCCATCGATCTGTTGACGGACACTTGTGTTGTTTCCACCTTTTGGCTATTGTGAATAATGCAGCTATGAACACTGGCACAGGGATCTGTTTCAGTCCCTGCTTTCAATTCTTTTGGGTATATGTTAAGAATTGGAACTGCTGAATCATACAGAAATTCTATGCTAATTTTTTGAGGAGCTGCTAACCTATTTTCCACAGTGGTAGAGCCATTTTGCATCTCTACCAGCAAGACACAAGTGCTCCAATTTCTCCACCTCTTTGCCAGCACTTGTTGTTTTGCATTTTTTAAACGGTAGCCATCCTAATGGGTGTGAGGTGATATCTCGCTGTGCTTTGATTTGCATTTCCCTGACGGCCAATGCTGCTGAGCATCTTTTCATGCACTTATCGACAATTTGTACAGATTCTTTGGAGAAGTGTCTATTAAAGTCCTTTGCCCATGATTTGAGTTGTTTGTCTTTTTGTTGTTGCATTATAGGGGTTCTTTATATATTCTAGATATTGATCTCTTATCAGATATGTGATCTGCAAATATTTTCTACTATCGGTTATCTTTTCACTCTCTTAATAGCAGCCTCTGACATACAAAAGTTTTTAATTTTGATGAGGTCCAATTTATCTATTTTTTTTCTTTTGTTGCCTTTTGGTGTCATATCCAAGAAATCACTGCCAAATCCAATATCGTGAAGTTTCCCCCTCCTGTGTTTTCTTCTAAGAGTTTTACAGTTTTAGCTTTTACATTAAGGTTCTTGGTCCATTTTGAGTTAATTTTACATATGGTATAAGGTAAAGGTCCACCTTTATTCTTTTGCATGTGAATATCCAGTTTTCCCACCACTGTTTGTTGAAGACTGTCCTTTCCCTGTTGAATGATCTTGGCACCCTTGTCTCACTCTGTGTCTTCACGAGGCCTCCAGTTAATTTTGATGCACACTAGCACACTGCTGGTCCCTTGTCTTGCACTTAACCAACCTGAGACTGAGAGGGTCATAATCAAATGGCCTTCCCAATGCAGAGAAGCCATTTTATCTTGAAATTATGACCAATCTCACTTCAATAATCTATAATCTAATGAAAATCCTAGACTATGACAGTGCTATCGAAAAGGAAAATGATAAACTTAATCCATTCTTACTAAAACCAATAAGTGATCCCCTGAATTTTTCTCATGGCCCTGTGAGAATTAACCAAAAAGAAGAAGAAAAAGAAAAGAAATCTGGATAATTGGGCTCTAGAAATAAAGCAATGTTCATCTCAAGCTTAGTATAGTGAGTTAAAAATAAAATTAAAAAGCTCGGCTCAATTTTGTATTAAAGCCTGATTTGAACCATGCTAAATTGGTACTTAGCTTTTATGTACTAATGAAAAAAAGAGTCTAACACATCATAAATAAATATACTTGTATAGTTACAAGTTGGCTTTTGTACAGCCAAGCTAAATCAGCCACAGCTAAGTATGACAACTGTATGGATGTCCGAGCTTTGTAGCACAACACCCAGAAATCTATCTTCAACATAGCCCTGGGAGAGAAAGAGTTGCATTAAAGCTGGAAAACATTTCGAGATTCAGTGACACAGACTGATTTCTACTTATCATTTAGATATCCAAGTTTACTTAACTGACAAATTGGTCTTTATTTCTCAGTTAACTGTATCTTTCAATGGTCGGTCATCATCCAACCCTGAAATAAATGTTAGTTGATTAAAGGAGTAAAGGTTAAAATGTTTAAACCACATGCTGTAGATCTCAAAAATCAAGTCAATATGCTTAAAGGGAAAATTGTTGGAGGATTTATGAAATCTGGCCTGAACAAATTAATTCATCAGTTTAGCCAAAGGTCTGTCAATGAATTCAAGAACATTTTTAAAAAGAGAAACATCTGTTGCAATTTAAGTTTCTGTTTATAAGTGAATGTTGTAGATTATTCTTTCTGAAAAAGTACACACAGTTTACACAAATGTATTTGAAAGTTAATTTGAAATTGCTCTTATGCCTTTGAGGATCAGGTGGCAATCCTTAGGGGATTTGGACAGTTACTGTATTCTCCACCCCTTCTTGGTGATGGAAGGGAATTTGAATCTCACTGGGACTGAAAGATGTTCCAACAAACCATGATGCCATCTGTCCAGGAAGAGATTACTGTCTACATGAGTATGCAAAGTCTCTGTCCACCTGTGTTGGATTTATTGAAATCATGTACTTAATGAGATTTAAAGGCACTTCAAAGCACATACATATACATATACCATATGCATACATACATACATTTCTGCCTTATACATTTTCTTAGAACCTAACCTTCGAGTTAGAAGAAACTCCGCTGTATTTTGAGCTAGGTAAGGCAGGTAATACACACATCTAATAATAAGGAAACTGAAGCTCAGAATCATTGCATGAATTTGTTCAAGACTGCACAGCTAGCAAGTGGCAGGACTTAACTACTGTCATGTGATCCTGGGGTATTGTTATTCCTGCTGTAACACGTTACCTTACTAGCCATTTCCAGCTGTGTTTTCATAAATAATAAGGGCTCGTCCTTGCTACTCCAAGTGTGATTTGTGGACTAGCAGCATCAGCAGATCTGGAGAGGTGTTAAAATGTAGAATTTCAGGCCTCAGCCCAGACCCAACAAACCAGAATCTGCATTTTGACAAGATCCCCAGGTGCGCTGCTACTGTTTGAGAGCCATTATTTTGGAACTCACTTTGGGAAACCAATGCTAGAATTTACATGCTGAAAAATTTCTGCTGAAACCCTTAAGATTCAATGTAGTTCAACTCTCAAAAACTTATTTTTTACTTCAAAGATGCATAATGATTGATTTTTGTGGGTTTTGTTCCAGACTTATTATAAAACAGAGGATCCACTAACTATGATGAGTTTGAAACTAATTCTTCAATTTTTATTTAGGGATGAGTTCAATGCTATACAGAAGAATTACAGCAATTTACTGCTGAGAACCCTCTTCAAATCAAGGAGTGCGAAACTCACAGTATCCTCTATTCCTTTCCACTTAGGTCTGACAGGCACTACATGTTCTTGGTAATGTGAATGATTTTTACCATAATTAACTGTGGGGAATGTGTAGATTTTAGTTTGTTCAAAGAATGGGGATTTCAACTGAAGGGAGTGACCAGCAGTTAGGCATGAATACTCCAGGTGGAAACAGCTCCGTTCCAAATCAAGGCAATTCTACTACTGACTTTTATTAACTTCCTAAAACTAAAATCACCTCTAGCGATGACATATGTTTTTATCAGCACAAAGGTGCAAAACAACTTCGATTATCAAAACCCTTCACAATAACCAGCCCGTCAGGAGTTGAGGGCAGTCACTCCGTAGTTGAATTTTGGTTTTGGGGTCTTTGTGAACTGCAAATTCGAACTGACCTTTAGAAGAAACTACAGCCATGACAAAGAAGAGTCGATTCCTATTTCTGTTCTTTTCTGTTTAGGAAAAACTCCATAGGATCAAAATCTGAAATTCTCTAATTGTAATGCTTCTGATTTACTTAAGTGCAGCAGAGCCCAGCTAGAGATGGTGCTGCACCCACCGTGAGACTTGAGCATATTCAGACATGACAAGATCCAGAGAGGGTCTATTCACGTGGGAATCCAAGGACCTTTGGTGGGAGGTTGGAAGTTATGGGTCATTATAGGAAGAGAATGAGGCATTTGCTTCTTTCTCACCTACCCTCGCAGATAGTTGGAGCAGAAAGTGACAGGCTTGAGTCCCTCAGAAGCTGGGGCAGGATTCACCGGACAGAGCAGGCAAATAGTCGCAGGCATAAGGAAAAGGGAAATATAAGCCAAACACTACTAGAGCTAACCTCAGAAAGCAAGAAGTGTCTCAGATAAATCTAAAGTGAAGGGACTTAAATAGAAGTTAAATACAGCACGAAATGAAAATGTGCTCAACATCATTAGTCAAACATACAGTGAGATATCACTACGCACACAGCAGAATGGCTGAAATGAAAAGATCGGCGGTTCCAAGAGCTACAGAGGATGTGTGGAGCAACTGGAATTCTTACACATTGCTGAAAGTAGTGTAAACTGGTACAACCACTTTGGAAAACTCTTTGGCAGTAGCAACACTGTTGCTGGACAGGGAGAGACCCCCAAAAAGGGAGAGCTTCGATCCCCTTGCCAAGGGAGTTCTTGACTTTGCATGGGAAGGAATTCAAAGCAAGCCAAATAGTGAAAGCAAAGAAAAGTTTATTGAAAGAAAGCTGCTTCACAGACAAAGCAGCGGTCTCCCCTCTGAAATGAGAATGAGGGACCCCTTTGTGACCCTTAGGTGAGGGTTTTTATAATTTTTTCTACAGGCTGCTCAACTATATAGAAAAAACACTATTTTTGTCCTACAGTTTATCATTTATATTGATCTATTGTACAATGAAATCGCGTGTTCTTCATGTCTATGGATGATTAATGTGCCTCTTTTAGTAATTGTTCATTCTTTGAAGGAGGTCAGATCCCCTGACCCTTGTCTGACCAGGCTGCTAGTTTTAAAGTTAATGATTACATGAGAGGTTTCAAGTTGCCCCTCTAGAAAATGGCCTTACTCGTGCCTGTTGGCTGTAGCCTCGTCCATCGTCCTGTCTCAGCATGCAGATACCTCTCGACCCAACAGTCCCTGTTGGGAAAATAGACTGATTTAATCAGGCTCCTTTCACCTCAGGGCCGGTTGGGGGTGGTTCAGTAAACAAACAGTGTGTGTGTGGCCAGAGTTAGTGTGCCTGCATGGTGCCGCCACCGTGCCTGGAGTTTACTGCTTGGGCTGGCTGCCACCGCTCCAGTGGCCATGCCTTTCCGACCTGCAGCATCCAAGGACCTGTTTGCCTGTTACCTAGCTCATAGACCTGCGTGTAAAGGGTCTAGTGACCCAGCCTGGCGTATGAAGAGTTTGTGACCCAGTCTGGAACGGGCTTGAGGGCTCTGTGAACTTCAGACCCAGCCTTAGCCCTAGCTCGACAATAGGCCCAGTTGGCAGGATTACCGGCAGGTAAAAGAGCCCAGCAACTGGTGTAGTCCCTATAGTTTTACAACTGGCGTGGTCATATAACTTTACAATTGGCATTAGCAGAGTGCTACAACTGGTGGCGTTGGCAGGATTCTGACACTAGCCAGAGCGCTACAGTCCCATTCCTAGGTAACAAAAATAAGTGAATATAAGAAGCTTGGAAGTCATTACTCTGTCCCAACCACAAGTAAAAAGCCGAACAAACTGAAAAATCAACAATTCTTAGATCTGTCTGAAAAATTAGGTCACAAGATAAACTGTTGCCCCCAAAATTTGGGGAGACAGACAGGCAAACAGAGAATCGCAACTACCAGAGCAGACCAAAGAGCAGCAGCTTCCATAGGAACCAGCACAAGCCTAGGAAAATCTAAACTGCAGCTGACAAATTGCTGGAGGCTCTGTGTGAACAAGTCTGAGAGTTAACAATTCCAGGGGCACCCAGACAGAGGGGAACCAACCCATGCTCTTGTGAGTGTTACCTCCAGGAATCCTACCAGGTTCTCATAGTGAATATCAGGGGAAATTCCCTCTCATGCTTCCAACAGGGAGAGAGAAAAAGGAACCATTTTGAAATAAGCCAGAGCATTCTTAATGAGGCCGCCCTCAGGAGTAACTATTTAACCAGAGCCTAACCTCCTAGGTTTTATCAAAGCCGAACTCTGCTAGGGAAAGAAAAATACCCAACTCCAGCCCACTCTAGCCATCCTTTTGCACCTAAGGGGATGAGGGTAACTGAGAAGCACTCGTGAAGTCACAGCCCAGGGGCACATGCTCACCAAAAGACTGAGACCTACCCATAGGACGGCAGAACACGTCCCCTCCCCCAACACCTTACCATCGCACCAGTAAAGGACCATTTTACCTACTACATCATGTCTGGCTTTCAAAAAAAATTACAAGGCCCACTAAAAATCAAAAAACAGAGTTTGAAGAGACAGAGCAAGCATCAGAACCAGACTCAGATATGGCAGGCACACTGGAATTATCAGACTAGGAATTTAAAACAACTGTAATTAATATGCGAAGGGCTCTAATGGAAACAGTCTAAATGACACACAAGAACAGATGTGTAATGTAATCAGAAAGATGAAAATTCTAAGAAAGAATCAAAAAGAAATGCTAGAGATCAAAAACACTATACCAGAAACAAAGCATGCCTTTGACGAGCTCATTGCTAGACTGGACATAGAGGAAGAATCTCTGAGCTTGAGGCTAGGTCAGCAGAAACTTCCAAAACCGAGAAGCAAGAGGAGGAAAAACACTGGGGAAAAAAAGAAAGGAAAAGAGGAACAGAACATCCAAGAAGTGTGGGGCATCCACAAAAAGTGTAACATACACATAATGGGAACACAACAAAGAAAAGAACAAGAGAAAGGAACAGACGAAATACTGGAAGAAATAATGAATAAGAACTTCCCCAAATTAATATCAGACACCGAACCAGAGATCCAGGAAGCTCAGAAAACACCAAGCAGGACAAATGCAAAACAAAACAACCTGCCCCCGACACAGCCCTAGTACACCATATTCAAACCGCAGAAAACAAAGAAAAAATCGTTAAAGAAGCCAGAGGAAGAAAACATTAAAACTACGGAGGAACAGGGATGAGAATTATGTCAGATTCTCCTCAGAAACCACACAAGCAAGAAAAGACTGAAGTGAAACATTTGATGTGTCAAGTGAAAATAGCCGCCAAGCTAGAATTCTATACTCTGCAAAATTACCCTTCAAAAGAGAAGGTGAAATACAGACTTTCTCTGGCAAACACAAATTGAGGGAATTTGTTGCCAGCAGACCTGCCTTGCAAGAGATGTTCGAGGTTCTTCAGAGAGAAGGAACATGATATGGGTCAGAAACTGGGATCTCCATAAAGAAAGAGCACTGGAGAAGGAATAAGTGAAGGAAAAATAAAAACTTTTATTTTTCTTATTCTTAATTGCTCTAACAGATAATAATTTGTTCAAAATAATAGTAGCAACAATGTATTCGATTATGTATGCTTATATACATGATGCGTGCATACATGCATATGTATACATGAACACAGATGCACAGTTGTACGCAAGGATATATGTATATACGTACATACATGCTTATATCCACGTATATCCATATATAAGCATATACATATATACATATTCCTTGCATACATTGATGCATAAGCAAAATGGATGACAGCAATGAGGCAAAGGACAGGAGGAAAGCAATAGGAATATTTTTTATGATAACGTATTTGCACTACCTGTGAGGTGGTATAGTGTTATTTGAAAGTTGACCTGGATTAGTTGTAAATATATATAGCAAACTCTAGGGCAACCACAAAAAAAGTTTTAAAAAAAAAATCCTAAGGAGAGAAAATTAAATAATATAAAATGCTTAATTAAATCCTCGAAAGGCAGAAATGGAATGAAACTCAAAAATAGTAATGAAGACCAAGGACAATGAGTAGAAAGTAATAACAAATATGGTAGATATTAATCCAACTCTATCAATAATCACTTTAAATGAATGGCTAAATACACCAATTAAAAGACAGAGATCATCAAGGGGTATCAAAAAACAGACCCAACTACATGTTCTCCACAAGAAGCCCACTTTAAACATAAAGACACATCTAGATTAAAAGTAAATAGACGTAGATAGACATCCCATGCTAATACTGATCAGAAGAAAGCAGGAGTGACGATATTAACTTCAGAAAAGGCAGAGTTCAGAGCAAGAAAGTGACCAGGAAGTTATGAGGGTCTTTCCATAATGATAAAGGGATCAGTTTGGGTGATAATGATGTGTCAATGTAAGTTCATCAATTGTAACAAATGTACCGCTCTGGGGGGGGATGTCGCTAGTGGGGGAGGCCGTGTATTTGTTGGAGCAGGAGGTATATGGCATTGAACTGGAAGGAAACTGAGGAACGGCTTGAACAACAGAGTTTACTTTGAGACAAACTTGAGTGACTGTAACCTGGAAAAAACCTCCAAGTTACCTTGGGAAGTGCTCCAAGGTACAAACAGAACTGCAGCATTTTTATAATCAAAAAAAGGGGAGGAGAAGGGACAACCCCCTTGATCAGGCTTTACATTGGTTGTCCAGCATGACATGAGTTAGTGACTGGTTAATGGTTACATTTTTGCTCTTTAAACAATTGCTAAATCCATAAGTAAAGATCACATCGTCCATTTCAACATTCTTTAGGTTAATTTACTTATGGCTTTATGAGGTGATACTATGTTTGGACTTTGGGCCTAAAGTAAACTGTTTAGCAGCATTCCAGCTTGTGGGGGATGAGATTACTGCCACACCCAACCTCCCAGGGCCTTAGGGACTTAGCTGCCCTCAGTTACTGATGCTAGAGCAATTTTCAATTTATTTACGGGAACTCTCTGTGCTTTCTGCTCAATCTTGCTGTGAACCTATAGCTGCTCTAAAAAAAGTCTATTTTTTTTTTAAATGCACATGCCAACCAAATGACATATTTTGTAACAAGCAGAGCAACAGAACAGGAATATAAATGGTGGCATTTGCATATAATGAAATACTGCATAGCAATGAAAAAGAACAAAGTACAACTGCATGTAACCAACTGGATGAATGTCACATACATAAAAGACACTAGAGAGTACATATTGTCTATTTCCATTTACATGAAGTCTGAGAACAGGCAAAGCTAATCTATGGTGATGGAAATCAGGGTCACCATTATCTTCAAGTGGTGGAAGGTTGGACTGGAAGGAAACATGATAGCATCTTCTGGGGTGCTGAAAATGCTCAATATTTTGATCTGCGTTGTGTTTACACAAGTATATTCATATACAAAATTCATCAAGCTGTATACACTTAAGATTCGTGCACTTTGCTGTACAGCATAATCTTTCGCTCAGATTGTCCTTCAGCCGGGATCCCATCTCTAATTTTATAATGAACAACCACATCACAAAATAGAATTCACTTGAAAGACATGCTTTAATTTTTTTAACCGAAATTTTAATTGTCCATAAGTAACTATGAAATACATAAGCCACGAAATACAAATGGAGGGTTTCAGATTGTTTGCTGGGCATATTATCAAGCCAATCCGTGCATCCTTGAGAGAACAGAGACATTCTGGCAGAGGAATCAGAGAAGCAAGAGCCTGAAGGTACACAGGGAAGGTATGACCAGAAGGGACACCAGAGAGGAAAGGAAAGAGGCTGGGGAGGATGCTTGGTACAAGGAAGGAAAGAGTGAGGTTGCTAGAAACTGCAACTATTTCACAGTTGTGCAAAGGATCTGGGTCTAAACTTCTAGCAACTCAAGATAGAGACTTTATATAACCATAATTAGATACTTAAAGCAAATTTTCAAATTTTTCTTTAATTTTTGGCATAATTTTCTCTATTCTCTGCGTTGTTGTAATAGTGAGGATCTTCAAACAAAAAGACATTCTTCATGGAAACAAGAAGAAAAGAAACTATTCTCTTTCATATGGGCGCTATTTTTTTTTTTTTTCTCACTGCTTTACTCATTCATGGCCTTCTTCAACTCTCCTGAGTATATGGGAAAGGGTGTTTGCACATTAGTCACCAAAAGCCTATTTGTCCCCTTCGTGCACTACTGATCAAGAGAAGCAAACTCTTCAAATTCTGGAAAGTCTATTTTAGATGTTCCTTGCATGACTCAGTTGACAGGTTCACTGGTGGTAAGCAATCTTGATATGACTAACTAGTGTCTACTTTTGACATCTTTTAGTAGAACAAATGAGTTGCTGCGTAGAAGCTCCCCTTCAGGTGGACAATGCCTCAGTTATAACGACCAGCCAAGTCTGTAACCGGAAACTTTCTAAGAGATCAGAATGTTAACATATTAATGCAAAGTGCTTGCTGTTGCCAAGTTCTTCCTCTCAAAATGGCAGAAGACAATGATTTTTGGTTGCTGTCGGGATTTTAAAGAGGTTTTTATTTGGTGCCCAAGACTAATACTTTTTTCTTGTTTCAGATTTTCAAAAAAATAAGAACACTGCTCCTAAGAAGCTATCATCAGCATGAGATCTCTGAATGCAGCTGACTGAAAAGGGGGCTTTTACATGCAAGGTGGAAATCTGCATTCAGTAGAAGGTAACTAGAAAGCTAAAGCATCGTATTGGTTTGCCATAAAAGCCAGGTCTTCTCTTCCTAACTGTCCTGAAGAACTCTGCAGATTACTCATGGTAGGTTTCAAAGCAGACCTGGGTCATCTAGGCACTTGAGAGGGGTTGACAGTTCCCAGATCTTTAACAGAAGATGAAGCTGTGGTGATGGACAAGGTTGGAAAACATGAAGGAGGGACCACGACTAAGTACTTGTCTATGCTCACAGGGACTGTTGGAAACTGCAAGGTATCATGACAAGTTTTCAAAATGCGTACTTAAAGTGAAGAGGCAATGTGAAGGGAAGAGAAAAATATATATGGTGGTAGAATAAAATGAAATAAAAAAGAATGATAAATAGAAAAAAAACAGAGTAATTGAGTATAAATTGTAGAGTGAATAGCAAGGATAATTAAAATTCTTTAACATCAATTTTTTAATTTTAAACCTTTCAATGCTAATTACAGCCATAGCACATGACATAGATGATGCATAAATCTGATTTTAAATTACATAATTAACATTACATTTTGTCAAAAACCCCTGAATTAGTAAGTAATTTATCCCTGATCACACTGCTAACTACTGTATCAACAAATGTCAGTGCCAGATATTAAGGAAGTCATTGTTTTCACCCTTGCACAACATTAACAGATATTTCTTTAGCTCAATGTTTCATTTTTATGTTTAACAGGTAGACCAAATTGCTACTAAGTTTGTTTCTCTGGCCTGGGCTGTAAGAAAGCAGCATTCTTTGGGAAGCATTTTGCACATTCTGCAATGTTACAGAGATGCCAAGACACAGTCTGGGTGAGATCCACACTTACTCAGGTAAATCCAACTAATTCATGTGATATGTTAGCTAAGTAGTAAAATATTTATTCAGCCATTCTGCTTACAAAAATTGTTAGACTTTACACTAGGTCAGAATTTCATCTGACTTCTTTCTAACGTTCATGTAAAGGTTGAATGACTATGGAAAATGATTAAAAATATAATGACCTCTATGAGCTTAAAGTTGTACATACAGTGCTCTGAGCCTTCTTATTTCTAAGCACTTCTAAGCATCCTTATTTATCCTGAGATCATACACAATATTCAGAAACACAGACAATTTGTATTGTAAGGCCAACTGCCTACATCTTAAGGATAATTACCATTGTTTTCTTGCCATTTTATTTACTAACAGGCTAATGGTATTCTTTGCAAAGAGTGTTAGTTCAGTCTTGAGCTTAGGTCTGTATCATTCATAAAGAGAATTCCTTTAGATCCCTTTTTAAAAAAAATCTAAAAGACCTGTCTTTTATTATAAATGCTTTAATGACTTTTGTTTTTTCAACTTTTTACTATGAACATTTTCTAACATATAGAAAACTTGGAAGAAAAATACAATGAACATTCATAACACTCATTACCAACTAGTTCCAACATTGTTAATTGTTAGCATTTTGCCATACATATACGTGTATGAGTGTGCATGTGCATGAGTGTGTGTGTGTTTGCTGCACCCATTTTAAAATAAATTGCAGATTTCATGATAGTCTCCCCTAAATATTCCAGAGGCATCTCCTAAAAACAGGGCATTCCACTATTACGTCATCACAGTATTGTTACCACACCCAAGAAAATTAACAATTGTATATCATCTACTACCCAGATTATATGCAAATTTCCTCATTTGTTCCATAACTATATTATTATAATATATTATGCATCTTTTTTTAAAATCAAGGTTTATATATTGCATTTTGTCTTTGTGTCTCTGCACCCCTGCGCCCCAGCACATATTTTACTTCTTTGACACTGAATTTTTAATGCATCCAGGCTATTGTTTTGTATAAGGTTCCACATTCCAAATATGTTTGATTATTTCTTCATAGCGTCATTAAACTTGTTCATCTCTCCTGTGTATTTCTTGTGAACTTAAGTTGAGTCCTTTAGATCCATTTTAAACATTTGAACTTAGTTACAGCCACGTATTTTGGCTTTTCTATCATTTCATTTAAGACTTGGCCTAATCCAATAAACTAAAGTCTTTCTGATTTCATAAAATATAAGTGATACTAAGTGAGACTTCTCTCCAGTACTTTATTATTTCTTAGCAAAATATATAGCACATATTTACCAGTTGAATCACACCATTCATATTCAACCTCTACATTCTTGTAAGTCATCCAAAATTTTTTGTTTTGAATGTGGTGTGCTAAAAATTATACTTTTCCTTTCAGCATGCCATCTTTTCTTTTTCCTTAGGATTATCTGTTTTGCAATTTTTAATTAAATATCCTCTTTTGTACTGACAGGCAGTTAAAGTCCAAAACTATTTAGAAAACTGGTTTCTAATTCTAGGGCAATAATGTATTTTTAGGAATATCTACAAATGAATGCAACTTATTCTTCAGTGCACCAATTAAGGGTGAGGGAAATCTGGATGTTACTTCTATAGCGTGCAGTGAGTAACATGTAGTAAAACAGTCTCTAGAGAACTTTGAGATTTTAAATTAATCCAAGCTATAAGTATCTGAAAAACTGATGTTTGAGCGTTTCAGAGTGATTGAAAATTAAAGTAATTACAAATCTATTACAATTGATAAGTTGGTTCTTTAAACTCTCAAAATAGGATGAATATTTATGACTGATTTGACTATGTGTAATATTTGTTTTAGGGTAACATTTCATTCTTTTAAATATTCACTTTTTAACTGAATAGTAAGGAGAAATTAGCCATATGTAGAAAGCATACATGTTTCTGGACCAGAAGACCATACATTTAATTATAAATATATATATAGAGAAACAATCTGAGTTACTATACAGCATCTGAGAATCATCACAAATAGTAAAGAAAAGGATTAAAGCCATAAAAGATGTATTCATTCATTTAATTAGTCATTTAAATTGAGAATTAAATAGAGAGCCATTAAATAGTAAGATACTATAAGCCCTTGAGGTACATTATCTGGCAGAGGGGATGAATTTTCTAAAAACCAATTTATTAAAAGTTAATTTAATAATGATCAATTTGCCAAAAAATTAACTTTAGCTGATATTCTCATTGAATATGTTTGCTTATTAGAAATAAATAATTCTTGTGTATATTCAACTGATTAACTCAATAATTATTTATTGAGGACCTACTATGTCCAGGCATGTTTTGGGTGTTGTGCCTATCGAGAAAGAATCAAAAACAAAGTCACTGCCCTCATGGCACTCAGGGGAGATGAACAATGAACACATGAAATATATAAAGTATAACATCATGTAGCAATAAGTGTCCCAACTCTACCCACTCCCATCTTCCTTCTTCCATGAATAGATGTCAGTGGTCTAGGTTTGGTATCCATCACCTGCAGAGCAGCCAAGAAAGGGAATGACACTGGAAAGTCATATGTGCATCCATGGTTCCTACCCCGGATGAGTGATGGGGATGCTATGATGGATCCAGTGAAGTGTCTGACAAAATGACACTGGAGCAATTTGGAACGTGAACATGCAAACATCTGAGGAAGGGTAGTCCAGACTCTAGGAACAGCAAGTACATGAACATGAAGACAAAGCCCTTCATCAATCCTTATTAGAATGACTAGACTAGAAAAAAAGTCATAAGGACACGAGACCACCTGCATTCTTGCTACAAACTGAATATTCCTCAAAATGTTCGCACAAATACTGCATTTAATATATTCAATAAGACTATTTCTTAAAATACATTTTTGGTAAACTCAGTAAATTCAGCAAAGTGGTTATTAGGCAAATTGATCCTTTGCTAAGCAGGCTTCTAGGGGACTGGTTTTCAATCAATTGATTTCTGGCTAATTTACCTATAGCTATGCCTGCTATAAAAGAGACGTTTAATAAATGTTCATTTAAAGAATGACAGTGAGGAAAAAGATCGTATGTGAAACAAAATCTCAAGGATTATAATGAATATTGTATCTGAGAGCAATAACTTACTGGGACCCAATTTGAACTTCTGGCTAATATGCCCTTCTGATATTTGACCCCACTGAAAATCATATGCAGGCCTTTTAACTGCAGAGTCATACAAGACCTGTCTCTGGACCAATCTATCTCCTGGTATCTTCCTTTCGTCTTTGAGGCAGGCCCCAGGAACTCAGCCTTCATTCCTCTCCAGCAACTCAGACATCCTCTCCACCCCTTGAGATTTTGTTCCACGCCATTGCATAATCTCCCTGATTTCTCATTTTCTTCTGCATCTGAAGTTAAGAACATAGGCTCTTTTTATTTTAAGAATCCTACTCCTAACCTCTGAAAAGAAATACGATAATGAAGTAGCCAATATGGCAGAAGTTAGAGGTTATAGAATCCTTACATGAATGAATTTATGAGGATCAGACTTTCGTTTGTGACTTTTGTCTCCCCTCTAAATTATATGAATTAGCTTTATCTCTTTATGATTTGCTAAAAAGCAAAGTAGTTATTATTTAGCAAATATAAGAGCAGCTGTTAAAATAAGACGATAACATCAGCAGAGATGGGTCCCAGCTTGTGGTATCTCCAGAAAATGATCAGGATCCCACCTTGTATCCTCTCTCCATACCTTTTCTAAACAGTCATCATTGGTCTAGGTCTGGTGTCCATCTCATGAAGGGCAGCAAAGAAAGAGAGTACAGAGACTGTAGTGCTCCTGGTAAGGTCATACGTGGATCCATGTCACTTCCCTGGTGACTCCAATTGCTGAGTTAGGGCTGGTCCTGCAGAAGAACAAAGATTGTCTCTCAAAGATTCCTTATCTATTTGTTGCTCAGTCTGGACATATAGTGTAGTCAGTCTTCCAACTACTAGTAAGCAAGGAGGAGTGGTACAGTCATGGAACTGCAGGGAAAGTCTGATTGGATGACTAGCAATATAGGTGGGCAACAGGTGAGAATTTAAGATTTCCAAAGAACAGAAGGATTTAGGAAGGAATGACATGTTCTTTATCTTCTGCTGAGACATTCTCCTAGTATCAATTTGGACTAAAAGCAAGGACTATTTTCCTGTTACAAAGGCAGGGTGGAGGTACCTTCCCAGAATGTAGAATGGTAGATGTTTGAGATATATCTCACAGACCGCTACACTTTACTGGTTTTGCCCTCTGCATTTATTCGTGATGGTGGAGTTCACTAAACCACTCTTTCCCTTTAGCCCCACCTTTAGATACAATTACGGTAGAACACTGGATGTTTCCTTGACTCAAATTGGAAATTTGCCATTTTTAGGACCTCAGCAATGGATGACACCTTTTCAATGGACCCCTGACTCCCCTTTACCCCATAGGAATGATGAATAATTCATTTCCTTACTCATTCTCTGTGTAAATCACCATACTGAGTATAACACGTAAATATCATGAAGCCAAGGTTCAAGGACAAGTTTTCAGTAAATGAGGGGGCAACAAAGGAGATGGGAGAAAGTGGAAGGAGTAGAAGAGCAAGACCGAGCCATTGCTTAGAGAGATCCTGTTACCAAGAATGTTGCCAAGGCAGGGACTTGTGCAGCTCTGTACGAGGTAAAGAGCAGATATTAAGAGCAATAGAAGCCTGTTGTGAAAACTGGGACTCAAGGTCAGAACTGGACAACACTGGACATCTTTGCTGCTAGAGGATCCAAGTGTTCATTCACAGCAACTTAATGCTTCCTATTAATAACTGGTTTGGTTCTAGACTAGGGTGAAGTTGAGCTTGCTACTGGCAGTCAGTTTCAGCTCCAAGGAGAGGCAAGCTAAAGGAAATATATAAAGTACAGGCAAGAAGGACATGGGAAAAAATATCTAGAGACCAGAGGTCAGTTTCCAGGAAATCATAAAACTGAGATCAGGGATGTAAAGGCTGTTCCTGGTAAAGGAATCTTTGCATGCAGGAATTAGGCAAAGAGAAAAGAATAATCCAGTCACATTCACATTCACAAGAGAAGACAGGATAACCAAGCTGAACTTTTAGCATTCTGTTTCTTGCCAAATTTTAGAAGTGAGTTTAAAGAACAGTGAGACCAAGTTTATAGCTCAGGACAACCTGAACATTTCAGATTAGACCCTGAGTTTTTGCTCTGACCTCCATCAGCATCATGCCACTCTGAGGTTGCCAGACCAGCCTTCTCAGCCCTGGCACTCTGGGTTCTGGCTCAGCTCTTTAAAATCTACATCCTTGCACTAACCTGATGCAGAAACTGCTGGTCTCCTGGCTTGTCTGACATCAGCCTAGCTCAAAGCTGGGTCTTCCTACCTACAGTATAAAAAAAAGGTGTTGAACTTGCAAATCTAAAGGCATAAAATAAGGGCCATAATGTCTTAGAGTGGAAATAGGAACAGAAACTTAATGAAGCTGCCAGAGCAATAAGAAACCAAGAACAAAGAGCTTAATTTTAGGCTCCAGGGATTTTCCCAGACCTATTATTTTCACTGTTTCTTAGAGATAGCTCCAATTTGCTAAGTCCTTTATTATTCAGTCAAATGGAAGAACCAGGAAATGTGAGAACCCTAGTTGAGTTCCTAAAATCACTGCCACTAATTAAATGGCCTTGGCAGCTTAGATCAGCAGGCACTCTGGGAGCATCTGCAACGCGCCTTTGTCCTTAGGATGTCACTCTCCCACTATAAAACCTTCAGTGGATCTCTACTACCCTTGGAATAAATGGACACTTTAGCCTCGCTTTTGAGATCCTCTGAGAACTCTTTCTCTCACTAATCCCTTTCATGCAGCAAATACTCCAGCAAAACTTAATCACTATTTTCCACACTTGCCATGAACCTTTTTCATTTTCTGACTTTTCTCAAAGTTTACGTTCTACTGAATGACATTTACCTTACTTACACATCCAAATATAACTATTCTTCAATGCTATCCCCAAACTCCATTTCTTCCAGAATGCCTTCTTCCATGATTACATAGCTTATTCATTGCTAGTATATAGAAATGCAACTGATTTTTGAATGTTGATTTTGTGATTTTGCAACTTTCTTGAATTGATTTATTAGCATTAACAAATTTGTGTGTGTGTGTGTGTGTGTGTGTGTGTGTGTAATCTTTAGGGTTTTCTACATATAAAATGATGTCATTTGTGAACAGATATAGTTTTACTTCTTCCTTTCCAATCTGAATGCCTTTTATATCCTTTTACATCTTTTTCTTGCCTAAGTGCTCTGACTATAAATTCCAGCACTATGTTGAATAGAAGTGGCAAAAGCAGGCATCTTTTAAACTTTCAAATTTAAAAAATTTATTAAGGCTTGTTTTGTAGTTTAACAAATGGTTTGTCCTAGATAATGTTCCATGTGGACTTGAGAAAAATATATATTTGGCTCTTGTTGGGAGGAGAATTCTGTATATGTCTAATAGGTCCAGTTTGTCTACAGTGTTGTTCAAGTCCTCTCTTTCCTTATTAATCTTCTGTCTAGTGGGGTATTAAAGTCTCCTACTATTATTATAGCCAAGAGTTTTTTTCAAAATAATCTTTGTGTGGCAAACTTTATGAAGCCTTATCTGGCTGAGATTATTTTTATTGCACTCTTATATTTAGATGACAATCTGAATGAGTTTAAAATTCTAGCTTCACAGATTTTCTCCCCTTCAGTAATAAAAAATGTAACTCAGTTGTCTTCTTGCAGCAGTTTTTGGAGTGTATAGGATGAATGTGCCTGTTCATTTGCTAGTAATCTGCTGTTTCTCTCTGGAATCTTTTAGAAATCTTGCTTTATCTTTGATATTCTTAAATTTTATTATGATGGGTCTAAGTATGAAAATTATGCCAATAACAGCTACTTGTATTATTTAACTATGCAAGAGTCTATGTAATTTCCACATTTTAGCCAAAAATTGTGGACATGTTACTGACTTTGTATTTTACGAGGGTAGGGACCATGATATTCTGGCTTGTAGCTGCATTTTGAGTGCCTACTAGTGTTCTCAGCATATGGTAGATATGCTAAACAAGTATTTGTTAAATGAATAAATGAGTGAATAAACATGACCCTCAGAGGACTGCCAACTTTTCTAAGATTTCTTAAAATTTATTAATATTTCTTTTGGAATTTGTCTCAATAACTAGATAAATTTTATAGTAGAAAAGTAAGAAATATACACTGAATAGAATTTAACATTAAACTGAGTTCCATTAAATGGTCTATGGGTTATATGAAATATAGAAAAATTCATAGTTAGGAAAAGAACCATGAAAATTATCACTGCTTATTCACCCATACCTAGAACCACAAGATACTAGATCTGGTCAGAAATGTAGCAGCCCTTTGTTCACATCACTGTATAAGTATCATACTGCACTTAGTCTGCAGACCTTTCTTCCCTACTAAACTGTGACCTACTTGGAGGAATCACATGTTTTTGAAGGAATAATGTAGATGACAAAATTTGTACTGTACTCCTTTAGAGTTGTGATATACACTATATAATAATTAAAATACTAAAAGTGGGGAAAAGTGGTAATTTTTTCCCCTCAAGGATATCCACTTATACCAATGAATGCTAAGTTTAAAAAAAAAAAAAAAACAGAAGCAGAAGAAAGAACAGGGACTTCCTTTGTTGAAATCATCTTTGTGAGGGTTCTAGGCTAATTTTGCTTGGTGGAATGATTATTTTCTCACGATAGTCAACCATGACCCTGCCCCTGCCCCCACCACCATTATATTCTCTCCTCTTCTTAACTATCATCTAAAATTATAGCATTAATGTCCATATTTAACAGCCATGCAGATTTTAAGGGAGCCACAGACCTAGGAACTGATGTAATCTTTCTGGGAGAAATGTAATCAAAAGGTTGATAGAAAAAGAAAAGATAGATCCTCTCATGGTTGTGAAAATAAAAAGCCTGAAGACAATTCACAGCTGTCAGAGGTATTTTTTGACAATATTGGTAAATGCAAAAACACCTCAAGAAAATGCTTTGGATGGTGAAATTCTTGCAAGCTTTCAGATATTGAGAACCTATTTGTCAAACCAAGCTACATAAATAATTAACAGTAAGAAAAATAAAGCCCATGTTTTTCTACAGAAATTGAATGAATTATCGAAATTTTAGAAGGTGTTAACAGTCCTGAAAATATGTATTCTTTGGGTTTTGCATGTCCACTGTGCAAAAGTGGTGTGGAATATTTCAACCCAGTCTGTCAAATAATCAGTGCTTAAATTGAAGAGAAATCTCCCCTGAAAGAGTTGCTATATATTTTTTAAAATATATATAGTATAATATAATAAAAAATATATACTGTATAAAAATATACAGTTCAAAAATAAATCATTTACTTTGACATGCTTTTCCTATTTCCCTGTCTTAATAAATTCCACAAGTTAATTTCTTTTCAACCAAAAACTGTCAGTTCCCAGATCATGCCGTCTCATTTGAATATAGTGATGCATTTAGGACAGTGTAATAAAAATGATCCTTTTGAAGGAAGCTTAATATTATATTTGCATTCAGAATAAACTGTTCAAATCTGCACATCCTGTAATGACCAAAGAATTCCCGTTTACATTTGTTTCATGGCACCTAAGGTGTTGGTCACTTTGGGAACATTTTTGAAAAGTAAAACTTTGGCAACCATCTTTCCAAAGTATACAGACACATTTTAAAATTTGAACTTAAAATTCTTAAACCGTATCTATATAGCTTCTCTTTTGAAACAATGTGCCTTGCTTGAAGAATTTAAGCAATGAAAATTCAGGGAAAGTCACCAAAGATGAGATGATGTGGCCTAAAATAACTCAGGGAAGTTATCATTAACAAAAATCACATAGACTTTCAAACTTCAAATGGACCCTACATTAATCTGAAGACTATTAGAGGAACCCACGGTAAAGACAGAAAAATGTTTTACCGCACGATTTTTAGGATGATCTGGATATTTAAAGCTTCTATCTCACTTATTGAAAACTGGTAGAATATTGTAAATCTACATTTTTTTGCAATATCTTGACATTATTCAAATGTCATTCCCATTACTTTAAAGTGAAATATTTTGGGGTGAAAAAGATTCTATTATGAATATTTCATTTTTGGAGCTGACTTAATTCCTTGGAAAAATACATCTTCATTATTATTTTTCTAGTTGGGCAAAAATTTTACTGTGAAACATAGGTAATTTTCTATGCTACATGCTTTTGGATATATATGAGGGAAGGGAGATAAGTATTAAGTCCAAGTATCATTTGTCAATATTTTATCTGATATCTTACTCAATTTTCAATTCAGCTTTCAAAAGTTAGTTTTGGTATTTTAAAATGTCATTGCAATTAAGCTTGTATTTGTTGTATTTATTTAAAGCAATATTAATCTATTGAATTTACATTTAAGTTTTAAACAACCTACCTTTATTTCTTTAATGCTAATTTTAAATTGAGTAGCATGTTCTTATATGGATATGCTAGTGGTTTATGCTGCTTGCATAATAAGTTAATCATATTCCATATAGCCCTTTTATAAAAGTTTCATGTTTATAACTTTTTCATTTGATTGACATGACATTTAAATCTTATGTTAAATAAAAGTATGGCAATAGAAATGCTTTGAACATAACCACATACGCATCACTAACATGCACATTTTGGCACATAAACAACAGAATACAATCCTATTTGTATTAGTCCGTTTTTGTTGCTTATAACAAAATACATGGAACTGGGTGATTTATAAAGAAAAATGAAATTTGTTGCTTATGGTTTCAGAGGCTGGGAAGCCAAAGTCCAGGGAACACATCTGGTGAGGGCCCCAGGGGTCTCACACTGCAAGGTGGTGGAAGCAGAGAGAGAAGAGGGAGATCAAGACAGACTCTCCTCTTCTTTTAAAGCCCCTGGAACCACGCCCCTGACCACCATTATCAACCCATTCACTACCGCATAGTCCTACAGTCCAATCACCTCTTCAAGGCCCCACCTTTCAATTACCATAATAGGATTTCCCACCCTCTTAACAGTCACAGTGGGGGCCAAGTTTCTAATGTGTAAAACTTGTGGGACACAATTCAAGCTTCAGGGAGTCTGGCGAGGACATAATTCAATCTACTACACTATACATTTTAAAAGTTGGAATAAAGGTATGTTTAGTAAGGCAACTGCAGTATGCAGTCCTACAAATGGTATAATATACCACTTCCTTCATCATTCTAGTAATTTACCACTCATTTGTTATTTGATAGCTGAGCTTGACTGACTGGAATACATGAAAAGAACTTGTTCTGTTTTTTCCTTGTTCTTTCTAAATTTAAAACTTTCTGAACATTTTGCATTTTACATTTAGTTTTTAATTTACTTGGAATTTAACTTTGTGTGTAGCATTAGAAATTCAACCCCAATTCCCTCCCCTGTGAAAAGTCAATTGTCCCAGCACTGTTTATTGAAGTTCTTCGTTTCCTTTTGATATCTTATCAAAATTGCCTTGATCGTTCTTGACACTTCACACTTTAATATAAATTTTACAATCCCCTTGAAAGGTCCAGGAGAAAAGTCTCGCCAAGAATTTGGCAAAGAATTGCACTATTTATTAATTTGGGGAAAACTGGTACTTTATCATATCGAATTTTCATACAATGAACATAGTATGTCTATGCAGGCTTTCAATGTAGTTTTATTATTCCCTCTATAAATCTCACACACATTTTCATGTAATGATTAGCTACTATTCTATATTTTTGGTTTCTATCATAAAAGTATCTTTTTAAATTATATTTTCTAATTTGCTGCTAGTGCGTACATGTGCAATTGATTGTTATAAACTGTACTTGTATCCAGAAATCTTGTTGAATTCTCATATTCTAAAAATTTATTTATATTCTTTTTGTCTGTTAATGTGATAAACTGCGCTACTACACTTTCCAGTTTTAAACTTTATTTGTATTCCTGAGATAAACTCAACTTGATCACGATGCATTATTATTATAATTCAAATTTAGATTCAGTTGACTAGTATTTTCCGTAGATTTTTTGCATAAATCATAAGTGAAATATACTTGCAATTTCATTTTTCATATTGTCCTTATTAGATTTTGCTATCAAGATTTAACAAAGTATATAAAATAGGTTGGGAAGTGTTCCTTTTTTGCATTTTTTGAAAGAGCCTGTATATTCGATTTATCTGTTCCCTTGAATATTTGGCAGAACTTGCCTGTACAGCCACCTGAATCTGGTCTTTTCCTTAGGGACATTTTCAACAGCTGACTCAAGTTTCTTTAACAGTTATGAATTTATTCAGGGCTTTTTTTCGTTTATATGTTTTAAGGAGATATACATTTAAAAAGTTAGGCACACAATTGTTTATAGTATGCTCCCACATTATTCTAATCTTCAAATTCTCTTCAGTGTTGTCATATTTTTCATTCCTAGTTTCTTTTCTTTTCTTTTTTTTTTCTTTTCTTTTCATTTTTTTTTTTTTTTTTGGTGCATTTTACCAGTGGTTTGCCTACTTTATTACTCTTTTCAAAGAATTAACTTTTGGCTTTGTTGATCATCTCTATTGTATTTTTATTGCTCTTTCATTAATTTCCGTTCTTTATTTTTTCTTTCATTCTATTTTCTTCAGGATTAGTTTGTTGTTCTTTTTGTAAGTTAAACTGGAAGCATAGATTGTTAATTTTCAGCTATTTTTTTTCTATATAAGTTTTTCTTACCCTCTAAGTACCAGTTTCCCATAAACTTTGATATGTAGTAATTATTATTGTTCAGTTCTAATGGAGGCTGAGACAGCAGGACTCACGGGATAAAATATGAATATAATTTATTTGAACAATATTCATTCAAACTCACTTTGAGAGCTAGTTTTTCTCCAAACACTTGAAAGTAATCTAGAAAAATTCACATGATTCTTCTGCTCTCTCTCAAAATATATATATAAAAAAAATCCTGTGGTCCCTTGCAGCCACTAAACACAGAAAAGCAAATAAAAAGTCTCAGTTTGGTAATTAATAAGTACATTGTGATATAAGAATTAAGACTTCAACACTCATTCAAACTTAAAGCCTTCCCCTCTCAGAGCTCACACTTGCTATAAGCATGTTGTCTGCGGTGGAGAATTCAGGGGTGATTACTTTTTTATATGATTCATGCCTTCCCTTACTCCTCTACTTGTTAGGTTAGGCTGCTTCTGACTTCTCCAAAGTCGATTTGGGTAAAAGGATATAAAATAAGGAACACAAAAGGTCTTATTTAACTAGGACTGCCATGAGATTGCACAGGACCTCCTTGGACATCTCTCTTGAATGCTTTCCTGTGTTCTTCAGAGTCACTGTTTTACCCCTAGCAGCCAGTGTCCTGGTCCCCTATTGGTGCCATCTTGAAACCTCTGCTGGTTTTCTCTCACCTATGACCCACGTCTGCTCCAGAGGAAACATGCATCTTTTTGCCACGATAAACTGGGCGTAAGATGGCCCCAAATGCGTGAACTTTTTCTACTCGACTTCAGAATAATTAACCAGCCACAGTACTTGCCCTTCAGGTTTCTAAAGTTTGAGTCAAACAGTCCACAAATTCCAGGGAATGTACATCAAACTTGCCAAGTAATTCCTCTGAAGTTCCTTTCGCTTGTCATGAGGTGAGAGACTTAGCACTGCAACAGGTCTATCAAAAACATCTTCCCTTCCTCTAATCTTCCATTCCTCAATGCAGGTGAAGACTTAGAATAATAAAATGTATGTCGGTGACTTCCTTTGGAAATTTAACTGGGAAGACTATCTTACACTAAAATGTGGAGTTTGTCATTTTAGCGCCTCAGCTGAAATAGCCTAAAAATATTTCATTAAAAAAACCTGTTACATATTCATTTTCTAATTTCCATCATGATTTTCCTCTGATCCATAGTTACTTAGAAGTGTGATTTTACATTTCTAAATATATCATCTTTAAAAAATATTTTTAAAATATTGATTTCTAACTTAATTCATGGGATCAGAGAAAATGATCTATATAAAGCAGATTGCTGGAAAGCTGTTGAGACTTGCTTTATGATGTAGTCCATGGTCAGTTTTTGTAAGTGTTCCCTATGGGCTTGCAAAGACATTTACTCTCTGACAATAGGATGGAATATTCTATATATGTTCATTAGATCAAGATTGCTAATTGTGTGGTTCAAATCTACTTCTTTTTAATCTGACAATTACTAGTGACATGTATTAAAAATGTCTACCATGTCTTTGGACTTACCAGTTTCCTCTTGAAATTCTGACAATTTTCATATATTTTGAGACAGTTTTTATTATGCGGTTTTAAGTTTTAGCATTTACTTGTACATATTTGTAACATCATCGTGCAGTATATGCACATACTGTTTCTCATGTTTTCAGTTCAGCTTTTAAAAATACCAATAAATATTTTGACCACACTTAAAAAAAAAAATGTATCTATTACTTCCATTAGCTGAAATCACTAGGATTCAATTCAAGTTGCATGTTTTCCATACTGGCTCTTGTTCATGACTTCTTGTTTCTGTGTGTGTTTTGCCGTCTTGGTATTGTGAACTGTTTGATGGGGCTTTATTTCTGGGAATTCTGAGGAGTCTTTGTTTTAAGATGCTTCCTCTAGAAAGGATGTGCTTGCTTCTTTCTGGCAACCTGGATGCAATTAACCTGGAACTACATCATACTATTACCTTGGCTTGGAGTTTCATAGATTAAGCAGATTATGTAATTTCAAATTCTAAATCTGTCTGAGGGCATGGCTGTGATTTCCAGATTTCAGAGAACATTAACACTGCCCCTAAAAAAATCCCATGCCAAGACAGACAAGTCCCTCTTCTTCCTTCTCCTCCTTTTCTGTGGTTCAGATTTTTCTTCTAGCCCACTATTTTACTAAGGATACTACCTTCCAAGCTTTCTGATTTCAAATGAGAGTCTCAGTTCTAATGTGAGAACTTGTGGGAGCTTCAGACCATGTCTCTCTCCCCACATGATGGTTAAAACTCCGACCTTTTTGTAACTGAGATGAGCAAATGCCTGCAGGACTGCAGTGGCGTAAGTGTGCCTTTGATAAGCTAGTTTTCAGTTCCTTTCTTATTTTTGGCCTATGAGTATTTCATGTAGTTTTTGGAAAACTCAGCTAAGCATTCGACAATTTTTTTTATAAAAATACTTCAACCAGCAGTTCTCAATGTTTTGCTGCAGGATTTTTAGGCTTATTCTCTGACATGAGATATTAAACATTACATTAAATAGAATCACAGGTTTTACTCTTTAAAATCTAAAAATCTCTTCTGTGTAATAATATTTTTATAGACCTATCATACTGGAATGAGAGTCAGAAATTGCGTTCTGATTCTGACTTTGTTATTTGTTATTTGTGACCTTGGGTAAAGCATCTAACATTTCTCAAACTATTTCATTATCTTTAAAGTAGAACACTGCATCAAGTGATTCCTAAGATTTCTTCAAGTTCTAATATTCATTGAGTCTACAAGGTAAAAATGGCGCTGGTGAATGTTCAAGATGTAGTAATGTTCACACTATGGAACCATGCCCTATTTCTAACACCAGCTATATATCTTTCACTATACCTGGCTCAAGCCTCAAATTTTCCTTTCTTTGTTGTGTTTTGTCTTTAAAATTGTGGTAAAAAACACATAACATAAATTTACCTTCTTAACCATTTTTAATTGAGTGTACAGTTCAGTAGTATTAAGTACATTCATTTACACTGCTGTGCAACATTGACTTTTAAACTTTAAGATGTAGTTTATTTATTGGCAAAGGACACATCTATTTTATCTCCCTTCTCTTGCCTTCACTCATCTTTTCTTCCTTCCTCCTCTCTTCCCATTGGCTTGAACAATGTATCAAAGGAGAAACCTGCAACCTAAAATCATTTAACTACAACTCTAAGACTCAGTTTCTTGTATTGCCTTGGGTTTTCATGTCACTTTTTTTCTTGAGTCTTTTTACTGGATTAACTCACAATTTTGGAGACCTAAGAACCACATATAGATACATATTTGACTTCTGCATTGTGAACATAAAGAGAGACTTTTTTGGTGAACTATTAGAAGGTTTAATCATCTTTCTCGAAAGCCTCTTTGAAATTCAAGTAATAGTCTTTTGAAATGTCTATGCTATCATCATCCTTGTTATTTTTTCTCTTTTTGTAGTTTTACTTGGCTTAATTTTGCTATATCCTCCTTCACCAATGGTTTTACACATGACTCAGTTATCCAACATCGCTTATGTTGACTTCAGGAATTCCAGAATATTTCAATTTCGATTGGTATCACAGTGTCAGATGCTCACGCCATCAGCACCTAGCCTAGGATGTCAATGCAATGGGCGAGGACTTAAATGCTGTTAAGTGGGGAAGGAACACTACAGGATGTCTAATTTTACAAGGACCTAGTTCACTGAGACATATTTTCATGTCATAATTATTTCTACTTCACTATACATCATAACCATGGCAGTGAGGTTAAATAACGAGCACCCAGAAAATGAGGAACTTTCCTCTTTTGTTAGTCACAAGAGTCTTCCTTTAACCAGATGATCCCTTTCATTTAAATCAAAATTTATTTCTGAATTTCTCTAAGCACTTCTATTTAGATGTCTGCTCTGTACGGATCTACATCTTAAATCAATAAATCTCTGGAAAAATAAGACAATATTACACAATTAGTCATTTCATTGGCGTGGGGGGGATCAAACTTTTTCTCTGGTTGTTGTAGGAAAAAAAAGTAAGTTTGATTGAAATTTCCATGTGCCATTTTGATTTGAGAGACCATGTTGAAAACAGTTTGGGCAAAACATGTATTTCATCAATTCCAAGAAGGAGATTTTTCTAAATTTTAAGATTTCCAATATCAGGATGCATATTAGAATTAATAGTTCTAATTATAATCAGCAGTGTTTTTTTAGCTGTACATAAAATTTGTCTCACAATCCATGATATTTTAAGTTAGAATCTAGTCTACATTTCTTACCTAGTTAATGACGTACTACCAACTATTAGCCAAAATGCTATAACTGAAGCAATGGCTTGGCAGAATGCAACTTTCAAGCGATGTATTTCATTGATAACAATCTTAATAGCAACACATATATTCCTTACTATGAAGTTTTACTTAATTATCTTAGTTCTTACAATTACTCTTTTTAAGTAGGTTGCTATTACAAGCCTCATTATTATGACACTGAAGCAGAGAGAAGTTAAGTGACTTGGCCAACATCTCATAAATAGTGCATGAATTAGATGTTTCTCTTAAAGTTTCTGCCTGCTGGTAAGCAAACAAGTGATATTCTAGATGAAGCCTCTTACGAAAACTTACTACTAATTTTTAGTATGTGCTAAAGAACTGAGATCTATTTGCTCTGCAAATAGTTTTTTGTTTGTTTGTTTGTTGCCTATAGTTTTCCCAAGTAAGGCCCTATGGTAGGCAGAATAATGATCCCCTCAAAGATGTCCACGACCTAATCCCTGGACCCCGTGAATATGTTACCTTCCATGGCAAACGGACTTTAGTGATGTGATTAAGGGTGCAGACTTGGAAATGGGAAGATTGTCCCGGATTATTCAGATGAGCCTTTAAGATCGAAGAATCTTTCCCAGTTGCTTTCAGTGGGAAACTTGACTATGAAAGGGTCCGAGAGATGCCACATCTCTGGCTTTGAAGATGGAGGAAGAGGACCATAAACCAAGGAATGTAGACAGAAGTGGAGAGAGCGGGGAAACAAACTCTCCTATACAGCCTCCAGAAAGGAATGCGGCCCTGCCGACGCCTTGACGTTAGCCTAACTAGAGCCCTGTGGGACTCTGACCTACAGAACTGTAAGAGAAGACCTTGCGCTGTTTTAAGCCACTACGTCTGTGGTAAGAGGTTACAGCAGCAATAGGACACTCACACAGGCCCATTCGGGCCACCTCAAATCAGCGAGGCATCGTTTCTGGATTAGTCCGTGATGTCTGGAAATGCGTCCGATGGGCAGGACGCATGTGTTCACCCGCGTGGGGAGCGCCGCGCTGCAGGTGCTCATAGGTGCTCACAGGTGCCCAGTGTGTCACACAAACTGCCGGCGACCTCAGATGGTACACAGTGTCTTTACGTTTACCTTCTATTTATGGCACCTGTGGCTCGTTTGGTACTCGCAGAAGTTATTTGTGACTTACTATAAAGTGTATCGCCCAAGAAAGACGCGCTCACTTCACTCGGCCAGCCCTGGCGGTTCTGCGACAGCCCTCCAGGAAATAAAGATTCGCCTCCTGCAGTTCCCGGGTCTGCGGCCGGAGCCGCGCCTGCCCAGCCGCTCGCGTCAAGCCTCGCGATACGTGCAACTACCGCGGACACTTCCGGCACAGGCCTCCCGCGGGAAAGACGGCGGGAAGACAGCTCCGCCCACGTCAGCCCAGATTTTGTTCTCGCGAGATCCCGCTGACAGTTCGGGAGCCCGTTCTCGCGGGATCCTCCGAGTCAGGGCTGGAAGGTGCGGGGGGAGGTAGAGAGGTCCGACGCTCGGCGGGCGCTTCAGGGGCCGCAGGGTCGGCCTGCCGTCCTTCCGTGGCGACCGAGCCTGAGCCGACTAGGTGAACGCCGCCTTGCCGGCCTCCCACGGCGCCCCCCGGCTCTGCCGCCGCTTCGGACGCCGCCACCCCCTTCTCCCTGGGTCCCCTCAGGCGCCACCTTTGCTCCGCCCGGTAGCGGGGCTTCGGGCTCCACGGGGCGATGTACGGAGGGCGGTGGGAGGTGGTGCTGGCCGCCGTTGGCCCGCCCGACCCCTCGCTGTCCTCCGCCGCCTCCCGGGGCTTCAGTGCAGCCGGGCGGCCAGGCCCCTCCCCGTGGCCAGATGGATCCCTCTGCCCCGAAGCCCCGCGCGGAAACCGCCGGCAAAGGTACCAGCTCTGCCAGTGCCCTTCGGGTTGGGGCTGCCCCCCGTGGCTCCTCTGACCGACAGCTGCAGATCGTGAACCCCGCCAGGGCTGGGACCAATTCTCCGTGACTCAGTGCGGAGAACCTGGACTCGAGTCGGACCGCTCTTGGATCTCGTGCTGACTCCGGCAGTTACTTGCTGAGCAGCTCTGGGCAGTTTCCTCAGACGTAAAAGTGGGATCACTGCTGGGTTCTTGTGATGATTCGATTAGACGGGTGTATGCAAAGCAGTTATGTGACCCCGCGTCTGGCCCGCAGGAAGCACTCAGTAAACGTTAGGTATTTTATTCTTTATCCTTGGAGGCCCCAGTTGTTAGTGAATGGTAGGAGTTAAGTAGATGAATGAAGGTTGAGATATTTAGTTCAGTTTACTTTTATTACACAAAGAGCTTTAAATATGATATATTGAGTCAGTTAATGCATGATGTATTGAGTCAGTACATCATATTTTAAGCTCTTTGTGTAATAAAAGTATATTATGCCTTTAATGGGTCACCCAGAGAGGATTTAAGAAGGTGTGGTTATCTGCCAAACGTAATCTGGGGTGCTCTCTTGCCCCCAAATTAATAGCTTCTGTTAATAGCAGTGATATACAAAAACTACCAGGTATTGAGTGCTTGTTCTGTGCCCAGTAATATAGTGATCGTTTATGTACTTGATTTCCTTTGAGGAAGAAACATATCTCATTAAATACATGAAGAATTCAGAGATAAAGCTCAGAGAGGGTAAGTAGCAAGCCTGAATTCTGAGGGCTAGAAATTTATGACACAGTAATTCAGGGACCACAAACATAAATACCTATAGGAGTCTGGCAGGTAAACAGTCAGTCTGGTGTTTATGGAAAGAGTGTTGGTGAAAGGAACAGAAAGCTCAAGGGCTCTGGAGAGAGGTTGCTTGCCATGGCTGAGGAATAAAGAGGAGGCCATTTGGAATGAAAGAGGGAGTGAGGGACCAGATCATAAGGAGCCTTGCCCCCAGTCTCCCATTCAACTGAGCAGGAAATTCTCCCCGTTTAAGCAATTTGTTCCAGAGTTTGCATACTGAGAGATTCTATCCCTAGCTCAAACTTAACGGAATCTATTTAATTCTAGAAATTATCCAAACTCAGGAATCAAAAAGATTCCTATAAATTGTTGTGTGATCCCTTTAAGGTTTTTTGCACATACTCTACCCCCAAGATACTCTTCTTAGACCCCATTCTCTTAAATTATGTTTCCCAATATTTCTTTCTCATAGCACTCTGTTCTCTTCTTCCAAAGTACTTTTTTTACAATTACGTATGTATGTTTGTGTACTTTTTAGTATCTGTCCCTCTCATTAGATATCAAGGATATTCGAGATCAAGAATCTATTTAATAAATTCAGCACATGTTTATGGAATGCCTGCTGTGTATTGGTCCTGGGCATAACATTTTGAACAATACAGACTTTTTCTTGGAAAGGAAAGAGACAAAGAAAAGCAAGTAGACTTGATAATTAAACATTGTGATAAATGCTATAGCAGCAATAAAATGCTGAGATTGAGAATGATGGGGTACCATACTTTATTTTTTTTAATATTTTACTTTTTATTGAAACATAATTGATTATACATATTTGTGGGGTAGAGTTGAATATCAATACCTACGTACAATATGTGATGATCAAATCAGGATAGTAGTATATTCATCATTACAAAACGTCATCATTCTTCGTGACCCTTTGCCAATTTCTTTTTTTTTTTTTTTTTTTGTTTTGTTTTTTTTTTTGTCGTTTTTTTTTTTTTTCATGACCGGCACTCAGCCAGTGAGTGCACCGGTCAGTCCTATACAGGATCCGAACCCGCGGCGGGAGCGTCGCCGCGCTCCCAGCGCAGCACTCTACCAAGTGCGCCACGGGCTCGGCCCTGCCAATTTCTCACTAGCCCTTTCTCACCCCCCCTCTCCCTCCCCCTTTCCCACCTGTAGTAACCACACTTCTGTTCTCTCCTTTTCAAAGTTCAACATATTATTGGGATTGTTATATCTTTCATTTTTATTTATTTGTTTGTTTTTTAGCTCCCATTTATGAGTGAAGACATGCAATATTTCTCTTTCTGTGCCTGGCTTATTGCACTTTACTTAATTTTCACCAAGTTCATCCATGTTGCTGCCAATGGCAGAATTTTGATCTTTTTCCTTACCCAGTCGTCTGTCGATGGACATTTAGGTTGGTTCCATCTCTTGGCTGTTGTAAATAGAGCTGCAATAAACATGGGAGTGCAGGTATCCCTTCGACATATACCCAGTAGTGGGATTGCTGGATTGTATAGCATTTCTATCTGTAGTTGTTTGAGGAATCTCCGTACTGTTTCCCATAATGACTGCGTTATTTTACAGTGCCACCAACAGTGTAGGAGGGTTCTCCTTTCTCCGCATCCTTACCAGCAATTGCTATTCTCTGTCTTTTTCACAGTAGCCAGTTTATTTAATAGAATGGGATGATATCTCACTGTGGTTGTGATTTGCATTTCCCTGATGCTTAGTGATGTTGAGTATTTTTTCACATATTTGTTGGCCATTTGTATATCTTCTTTTAAGAAATGTTTATTCAGTTCTTTTGCCTATTTGTTAATCTGGTTACTTGTTTTTCACTGTTAAGTTGTTTGAGTTCATTGTATATTCTGGATATTAATCCCTTGTCAGATGCATAGTTTTCAAATATTTTCTCCCATCCTGTAGGTTGTCTTTTCACTCTTGTTGATTGTTTCCCTTGTTGTACTGAAACTCTTTAGTTTGTGCTGAAACTCATTTATTTGTTTTTTCTTTTGTTGCCTGTGTTTTGGGGTCATATTCCTAAAGTCTTTGCCCAGTCCTACATCCTGAAATATTTCCCCTATGTCTTCTTTTAGAAATTTTATAGTTTCAGGTCTTATATTTGTCTTTAATCCATTTCGAGTTGATTTTTGTATATGGTGAGAGGTACAGGTCTAGTTTCACTCTTCTACATATGGATGTCTGGTTTTCCTAGCACCATTTAGTGAAGAGACAGTCTTTTCCCCAATGTATGTTCTTGGTGCCTTTGTCAAATATCAGTTGGCTGTAAGTATGTGGATTGATTTCTGGGTTCCCTATTCTGTTCCATTGGTCCGAGTGTCTGTTTTTATGCTAGTACTATGATGTTTTGGTTCCTATAGCTTTGTAGTATAATTTGAAATCAGGTCATGTAATGCCTCTGACTTTATTTGGTTTTTGCTCAGGATTGCTTTGACTACTCGGGGTCTTTTGTTGTTCAATATGAATGTTAGGATTGTTTTTTTCTGTTTCTCTGAAGAATATTATTAGTGTTTCAATTGGAATTGCATTGAATGTGTAGATTGCTTTGGGTAGTATGGACATTTTCACAATGTCAGTTCTTCCAATCCATGAACATGGAATGTCTTTCCATCTTTTTGTGTTCTCTTGTACTTCTTGTTGTAGAGCTCTTTCACTTCCTTGGTTAAATTTATTCCTAGGTATTTTATTTTTTTGGTGGCCATTGTAAATGGGCTTGCTTTCTTTTTCTGCTGGTTCGTTGTTGGAATGTAAAAATGCTACTGAGTTTTGCATGTTGATTTTGTATCCTGCAACTTGACTGAAATCATAAACTTTACTCTTATCAGCTCTAAGAGTTTTTTGGTAGAGTCTTTAGGTTTTTCTTATGATAGGATCATGTCATCTGCAGACAGGGACAATTTGACTTAATCTTTTCTAATTTGGATACTTTTTGTTTCTTTCTCTTGTCCGATTGCTCTGGCTAATACTTCTAGTACTCTGTTAAATAGGAATGGTGAGAGTGGGCATCCTTGTCTTCTTCCTGTTCTTAAAGGAAATGCTTCAGCTTTTCCCCATTCAAAATGATGATGGTGGTGGGTTTGTCATATATGGCTTTTATTGTGTTAAGATGTTTTTCTTCTATACCTAATTTGCTGGAAGTCTTTATCATGAAGAGATGTTGAATTTTGCCAAATGCTTTTTCTGCATCTATTGAGATAATCATATGGTTTTTGTCCTTGCTTGGTTGACGTGGTATTATCACATTTATTGACTTGTGTTTATTGAACCATCCTTCCATCCCTGGGATGAATACCACTTGATCATGATGTGTAATGTTGTGGATATATTGCTGTATTCTGTTTGCTAATATTCTATTGATGATTTTTGCATCTATGTTCATTGAGGATATTGGCCTGTGGTTTCCTTTTTTGTTATATTTTTGTCTGATTTTGGTATCAGGGTGATGCTGGCCTCATAAAATGAGTTTGGGAGAATGGCTTCTGTTTCAATTTGTTGGAATAGTTTGAAAATGATTGATATTAATTCTTCTTTAAAGTTTTGGTAGAATTCAGCAGTGAAGCCATCCGGTCCTGTGCTTTTCTTTGTTGAGAGACTGCTGACTATACTGCTTCAATCTTGTTGCTCATTATTGGTCTGTTCAGGTTTTTTATTTCCTTTTGGTTCAGTTTTGGTAGTTTGTATGTGTCCAGAAATTTATCCATTTCTCCAGGTTTTCAGATTTGTTGGCATATTTGTTCATAATAGTCTCTAGTGATTCTTTATATTTCTGTGGTATCAGTTATAATGTCTCCTTTTTAATTTCTGAGTTTTGTTATTTGGGTCTTCTCTCTTTTATTTTTAATTAGTTTAGCTAATGGTTTGTCTATTTTGTTTATCTCCTCAAAAAACTTTTTGTTTTGTTGATCTTTTGTATCATTTTTCTGGCCTCTATTTCATTTGGTTCTTCTCTGATCTTAATTATTTATTTCCATCTGCTAATTTGGGGATAGGATTGTTCTTTTTTTTCTAGGTCATTGAGGTGTAACATTAGGTTGTTTATTTGAAGTCTCTCTGTTCTTTTGATATAAGCATTTATTGCAATAAACTTCCCTCTTAGTACTGCTTTTGCTGTATCCTACAGGTTTTGGTATGAAGTGTCTTTATTTTCATTAGTTTCAATACGTTTTTTGTTTTCCTGTTTAATTTATTCTTGGATCTATACATTATTTAGGAACATATTGTTTAATTTCCATGTATTTGTATAGTTTCCAGAGTTTGCTTGTTGTTGATTTCTAACTTTAATTCATTATGGTCTGAAAAGATACTTGAAATGATTTTAATTTTTAAAAATTTGTTTGGATTTGATTTGTGTTCTCATGTGGTCTATCATGAAGAATATTCCATGTGCTGAAGAGAAGAAAGTATATTCTGTAGTTTTTGGGTGAAATGTTCTGTAGATGTCTACCAACTCCAATTGATCTAATGTGTCGTTTAAGTCCTGTGTGTCTCTTGATTTTTTGCCTAGATGATCTGTCCAATGTTGAGAGAGGAGTGTTGTACTCCCCCCCATTACTGTATCTCTCTCTTTAGGTCTAGTAATGTTTCCTTTATATATCTGAGTGCTCCAGTGTTGGGTATGTATATGTTTATGATTGTTATGTCTTCTTGCAGGATAGATCTCTTTATCATTATATAATTGCCTTGTCTCTTTTTATGGTTTTTGGTTTAAAGTGTATCTTACCTGATATGAGAATAGCTACTCCTGCTCATTCTGATTTCCATTTGCCTGGTATTTGGTTTTTCCATCCTGTCACTATTAATCTGTTAAGTCTTTACAGGTGAAGTGAGTTTCTTGTAGGCAGCATACAGTTGTCTAGCTTTTTAATGCAATTAGCCAGCCTGTGTCTTTTGAATGGGGAAATAAGTCTATTTGCATTTAGGGTTGTTATTGAAAGGTATTGCCTTACTCCTGGCTTTTTATTAATTTTTCTTTGGTTGCATTAAGTATCTTTTTACTTTTCTTCCCTTTTATCATTTTGCTTCAGTGTTCATTCTTTTTTGAGGTGGTAAGATACAGTTTCTTTCTCTTTCTCATTTGCCTATCTGTTCTACCAGTTGGTTTTTTTCTTTCTTCTATATTCATGGTGGTGATTATCATTTTTTGGATTCCAAATGCAAGACTCCCTTGAGGATTTCTTGTAGGGCTGGTCACATGGTGATGAACTCCTACAGTTTTTGTTTGTCTGGGAAATATAATATTTCTCCTTCATTTCTGAAGGATAGCCTTGCTGGGTATAGTATTCTTGGCTGGCAGTTTTTTTCTTTTAGTACTTTGACTATATCATCCCATTCTTTCCTGGCCTGCAGGGTTTCTGCTGAGATCTGCAGTTAGTCTGATGGGGACCCCTTTATAGGTGACTTGATGCTTTTCTCTGGCTGTTTTTAGGATTCTCTTTGTCTTTTGAGTTTTGCCAGTTTGACTATAATGTGTGTTGGAAAGGATCTTTTTGGATTGAATCTGTTTGGGAATCTTTGCCTCTAGGATATGAAAGTCCATGTCTCTTCCAATACCTGAGAATTTATCTGTTACTATTTCGCTGAGTAGTTTTTAATGCCTTTTCCTTTCTCCACCTCTCCAGAACACGCATGATTCAGTCATTTGTGTGCTTAACATTGTCTGATAGCTCCTCATTGTTTTAAATTCTTTTTTATTTTTTTGTCAGACCGGGTTATTTTGAAAAGACTGTCTTCAAGATCGGAAATTCTTTCTTCTACTTGCCGTAGCCTCCTGCTTAAGCTCTCAGTTGTGTTTTTTATTTCATTGAATGAATGAATCTTTCAGTTTAACGAGTTCTGCTACGTTCTTTTTTAATGTATCTGTCTCTTTGTAAATTTCCTCCTTCATATCTTAGTCTTCTTATCTTTTTTTGTCATCTGAGTCTTCTTATATCTCATTGAGTTTTCTTAAGATTGTTGTTCAGAATTCCTTTTCAGTCATTTCAAGAGTTTCCTGTGTAGGGTCTTATACTTAAGAATTATTGTATTCCTTTGGTGGGGTTTTTTTTTGTTTGTTTGTTTGTTTGTTTGTTTATATTTCTAGTATCCTTATGTTAATATATAGTATCTGGCCATCTGGTAAAGCAGTTGATTCTTCTGTTACTGTGGAGTGGCTTTTGAGCAGGGAGACTCCCTCCTGTAGGTGTGTTATATTGACCATAGAGTAGGGTTTTTTACTATTGGTTCCAGGCAGATGCGGTGACATAGTCTCTGTGTGGTTCCTTCAGCCATATTCAATGGAGTTGCATGTGAGTGTCTTTGTGGCCTAGGCACTGGGGCACTTAGTGATTCCTTGCTGAGGTTAGTGACACTGTATTGGGTTGTCGAGGACATGGGTGAGTTCTCAAGTTTGTGGGAAAAGTTCCTGGGTGCCCTGTCGCTCTTTGGCTGGGGTAGGTTACCCTGGGTGGTCTTGTTAGCACTCTGGCAAGTGTCCCATGACCCCGAGAGGTGCACTGGAATATACTGAAACTCCTCAGATTGAATGGGTGACCCTGGGTGGGCTTTCTCTTTCCTCATTCCTCTTTCCAGCAGCTCCACTCATGACCCTCCTTGTGTCACTGCAGTCAAGTGGATGGTGGTGGGGGCTCCCACACACAGCTGTGGTGTTTGGTGCAGCAGCTGCAGGAATGGACCATGTGGCATGATTGGTTGCCAGTGGCTGTGGTGGCAGCAGTGTCAGGGTTGTGCTGCAGGCAGCAGTGGCAGGGAGTTGAACAAAACTCTGTGCAGGAGGGCAGGCAATGGTCCTGGGACTGGACAATGGTGTTGGCGACTGTGGCAGTGGTAGTGGTGGTCCTGCTCTGGTTTTCTGCAGGAGGAATGGGCTCTAGGCACCTCTAGTCCATCATCTTCCGACAGTAGACCATGGTTTAAATAAAATGAACTGGGAGCAGAGAGACTGGCTAAGGGTAATTTAGGAGAAAGTTAATGGTGGAATGCTTTATGGCAGAGGTCAGCAAACTACTGTCCGTGGGCCCAAGCTCGTCTGACACTTCATTCTGTAATGAAATTTTATTGGAACACAGCTGTGCCTGATTGTTTATGCATTGTTTGTTGTTGCTTTTGTGTTACAAGGGCAGGAGGATGTATGGCCTGCACAATTTAAAATCACAAACGGTTAATATCTGTCTCTTTATAGAAAAATTTGTCAGCCTTTACTGTAGAGAGATGATAGCATGTAGGAAAGTGATATATTTTTAAAGCAGAACCAGAAGGACATTCTGATGGATTGTCCTTCTGGTTGTATGGAGTAATATAAAAAGAAGATTAAGGGCTGACTAATGGTTTTTCTACCTTGAAAAGTTGGTTAGATGAATATGCTAGTTAGTGAGGTGAGGTAGACTAGTTAGTCAGCATTATTTTTGACATTGATTTTATTCATTTTATACCCATTGTGTGGTACAATATTTGGTGAATAATTGGTGCTTAAATCATATATGTTGAATAATAGATAAATTAATGAATTAAGTCTTAAAAATGAGAGGGCATTTGCTGAGTAGGTAATCAAATTACGTGAAACAGAAAAATTGTCATAAGAATTGCTGTAGGAGTTACTTTAGGTTTTAAGGCTCAAGCAATACTGTTCTGAAAATAGGGCCCATTGACCTATGTATTACACATTGTTTTACCTATACAGTGGATCAAAGTTTTAGCTTCACATTGAAACTCTGTCTTTTAGAATAGTGTGAAAGTCCTCAAACAATTTGCATATAAAAATTAGTGGAAGAACAGATTTTTCCCTGTGTACTTATGATTGTTATGGTAAAACAGCCTCACCACAATTAGTAGGTATAATGGCTTTACTTTTGAGGAACAACTGATAAGGAGTATTGTAATGAGGTAGTCTTGCTTAAGACCATATAAACATGTCATATTATAATCATGAATATTATGAAAGTCTAACTTGAGGTCATCAGGAAGACCCTAGGAAACTACCAGTGGCCATCTGATCTCAATGAGAAAGGTATAAGAAAATTCCTAGTATTGTTACAGTTGTAGCCATGTAATTTTTTTTTAATTATTGCCATAAAAAATTCCACTTGGAAAATTACTTTTACTTCGTTTTCTCTAAAAGGTACCTCTTACTTCTGGTACCTTTTAATTGTATACTTTATAGAGACCTCCTCCCTATTCATAGTGCTATGTTTTTTTAATAGAAAATAAAAGAGATGGAAGTACAGTTAAGCACAGAATAAGTTGATATATGTATATAGAGGTAAGACTCTTCAAAGAATAATAGGATCTTAGCAGAAAGAGATCTTAGAATTAATATCCTAAAACCTCAACTATTCAAAACCTAGAAGGGAAAAAGCTGTGACAAAGCTGTGACATCATTCTGTAGTTGGATTGAAAGTTCCCTTGGTTAGTTGTATACAATTAAAGGGACATTTTAGAAGTAGCAGTATTGACAGTGAGAAGCAATAGCTGTCTCCAGAGAAAGGAGATGGAGTAACTGTAAAATATCAGACAGATGAACCACAAAAGCATTACTGTCCAGAGGATTTTAGCTTACTTATTGCCAAGTCCTATTCACTATTACTCTACCATGTCATGAATAACATATATAATGCTCATGAGTCAGCAAGAATATTTAAATATGTGGTTCTCAACCCTGGCTTTGTATCAGAATCATCTTTTGAATTTAATAGTAACAACCAAACAAAATAGTAAAACCAGATGCCCATGACTCATATGCTCTGATTCAGAGTCACCAGAGGTAGTGTACAGCATGCATATTTTTTTAAATCCCGGGAGAGATTATGACATACAGCCAGGGTAAGAACCACTGGAAATAAATTATGTACCCTTCATTCTGTTTATCATAGGAGAACATCTGATAATATGTTTTAGGAAAATATACATACATGTTATAAGTATAATTTATCTTGTTTCAGTTATTCAGAAAATGTATTTATGAAAGATACATTTTTATTTTTCTCATAGCAGTGGATACATGAGGTGTCACTTTATAAGCTAGATTTGAAAACTTTATTTTCTTTTTTATTATTATAGACAGATGGCATCCGGGAGAAAGATGTCTTGCCCCTTCTTCAGATAATGAAAAACTTTGTGAAGCAAGCATAAAATCTATCATAGCGGATGAAAATGGGAAGTCATTTGCAGTTGTCTTATATTCAGATTTTCAAGAAAGGAAAATACCTCTTAAAAGACTTCAAGAAGTAAAATCTGTTAAAGATTGCACCAGAAATTATATATTTGATGATGAAGATTTGGAAAAACCTTATTTCCCAGACCAAAAATTTCCATCATCTGCTATTGCTTTTAAATTATCTGAATATGGAGACTCTATTCCTTATACTATTAATAGGTATTTGAGAAACTACCAGAGGGAAGGAGCTCAGTTTCTCTATGGACACTATATCCGAGGAAGAGGCTGTATTCTTGGTGATGACATGGGACTTGGAAAAACTGTACAGGTATTTATTTTAATTACTTTTCATTAAAATTCAGTATCATTTTATTATGCACATGAGTGGATACCATATGCAAATCTCTGTACTATCAACTGTCATGATAGTTACTTTTTGTGTGTGTGTTTTTGTTTGTCTCACCAACTAGACAGTAAAGTCCTCAACGTTGAGGACAGTGTCTCAGTTATTATTTTATCCTTAGTACTTAGTACCTGTGAAATACAGTATATTATTCAAAAATAATATTTTGGTGTAACTAGCCTTGATTTTACCTTTGGTAATACTCGTACTAAGATATCAATTATATTTGAAGTAGTTTAACTTTCTTAAGAAAACTTAACGGAAGGAAAGTATTCTGACATTTGGTATACTACATAGCACAGTTCAGTTGATTTTCTGCAGGCCTTTTGTGCATATTGTTTGGAGTTTATCATATCAGAAGTTTCTTGATCTGGAATCCCTGGGCCTCTGGGAGTTCTATTGGTGAACTTCAGAGAAGCCTCCTAATTCCTTAAAATGTGTACCAGAATTTCTACACATGGGTACTTTTCTGCAGAAGAGAACTTGTGTTATCTGTTGCCGTATAACAAATTATCCCAAAATTTAGCACTTAAAATAATACACATTTATCATTTCACAGTTTCTGTGTGTCATGAATCCAGGTGCAACTTAGCTGAGTCCTCTGCCTCTCACAAGGCTGTAGTCATCTCAAGGTTGGGCTGGGGAAGATTCACTTCCTAGCTCTTGTGGTTGTTGGCAGGATTCAGTTCCTACTGGGTTGTTGGACTGAGGTCTTAGTCTCTTGTGAGCTGTTGTCAGCAGGCCTTCCTTGCTTTCATGACACATGGAGCATCTCATAACATGATAGCTTGCTTTGTCAAGCAGAACAAGTAAAATGGCAAGAGAGAGTGCTGTAAGATACAAGTCACGGTCTTTTGTAACGTAATTACAGAAGAGACATCCCCTCACTTTTTCCATGTATTCTATTCATTAGAAGCAAGTTGCTAGTTCCAGCCAGTACTCAAGGGGAAAGGGTTAAACAAGGCTATGAATACAAAGAGGTGGAGATTATTGGGAGCTCGGTCAGAAGCGGCCTACGGCAGGGTCCCTAGCTTTCCTTAGATTTTCAAAGAACTTTGTGATCCAAAAAGATTAGAGTTTTGAATCGAGACTTTATGCTAAACTTTATACTCTGGATTTTCAGGAGTGTTTACCTAGTTTGTGATTAATTCATTCTGTGCCTTCTTCCTTATAATTGAATTTAAGCTATTTTATTTTTATAATACCATCATTGGTTAGGGGAACTTAAAGGTAGGTGAAAAACTTAGTTTAATGTTTAAAAATAACCAAATAATGCTATTGTGTATAAAGCTCTGGTGTGAAAAGCTGGGCTAAAATAAAGTCCTTCAATAATCATTATATATTACTGTTAGCCATATTCTGTGTTCCTTTAAACCCAGGCAATGCATATGCTCTTGGCTTGCACATAGGAGTTGCTAATAATTGTTTGCGGAATAAAAGAATTTGCTTTCTCAGGAGAATAAGTGGTACAAATAAAGAAAGGAAGCTTTAGGAAACTACTGTCTGTGACCAAGATACACAGATAAGTACTTGAGGAAAATAAATAAGTACATAAAGCCCTGCTGTGGCTATCTTCACATATGCTTTTACTGGTTTTGCCTATGCTAGAATGTTCTTTACAACACTTCTTTGATTAGCTGTTATGGATTGAATTGTGTCCCCCAAGCTTTATGTGTTAGAAGCTTGATCTCCATTTTAGTTGTTGAGGGTGGGAAATCCTATTATGGTAATTGAAAGGTGGAGCCTTGAAGAGGTGATTAGATTGTAGGACCATGACCCAATGAGTGGATTAATAATGGAGGTCATGCATGTGGTTCTGAGGGCTTTAAAAGGAGAGCACGTGAGAGTCTCTTTCTCTTTGCTCCACCATTTTCTGCCATTTGAGGCCCCTGCATTTCTGTAAAGCCATCACCAAAGAAAACCCTTACCAGATGTGTTTCCTGGACATTGAACTTCCCAGCCTCCAAAACTGTAAGCAATAAATTTTGTTTTCTTACAAAATACACAATTCTAAGTATTTTGTTATAAGCAACAGAAACAAACTAATACACTAGCCAATGCCTGTTCATCTTCAAAATCAGAAACAAAAGGGTGCTACACAAAATGACCTGCACTTTGGGAACCACTACCATAAAATCTAAATATAATTCAAATGCTTGCATATGTTTAGTCTCAAATTTGAAGCTTAACTTTCATCTCTGAAGCTTGTGTTACAAAGAAATTATTTTACATTTCATAGGATTATTTTTGAAGTGACTGATTTTACTGCTTAATTTTGTATTACCTGACACACTGAAATCACTGGAAGGCTTTGATCTGTTGTGTTATATGCTCTGAATTTGCTATCAAAGTGTTTGAGGGATCTCATCTTCTAAAGATTAGGAAATAGTTTCTGTATTTTGATTCTGAGCTAAATTTGTTTGATCTAGGTTTCGGGACCTAGTTCTCTGCTTATTGTTCTTGTAACTCATAAATAGCCCGTTTGGGAGACCCATTTAAGATACAGCTTTTACTGGTATGGTGACTAAGCCAGATGAAGAAATGTGTATGAACAATGGTCAAGTTCACTAGAATTTCAAAATACAGTAGAATTAGGTGGTAATGAAAATAGACCATTGGTATTTACTGTTTGAACTATATAGTTTTATTTTTCCTTCACTTTTTTTCCCCCTGATTTTATCCCTGAAGTTTACCCCATCTTACATTCTAACTTGGCCATAATATGAAATTGAACTCTTTTTTTTTTGGTGCCTGGCTGGTACAGGGTGAACTTTTTTTTTTCAAGCTTGTTTTACATACCAAATTAATTTTCCTTCCTTCATTTCAAATTTAAAAGTAGGTGAATTTAATATTTTGCATTTTCAAGGAATGAGGATTTAAAATGTCCATTTGATCTGGTGACATAGAAATCGTTGGTATCTTGAGCAAAAGCCATTTTGCTGAAGTTTAGGGGGATCAAGCCAGAATGGAGTATGTGAAGACATGAACACAGGAAGTATACTTACCTCTTTAAGAATTATGGCTTTGAAAGGGAACAGAAGGACCTAGTAGAAGCTGGAGAGAGATGGGATTTTTGAGGGAGTTACTTTTTTATTTGTTTTGTATTATTCAGGGAGAGGAGAGACTTGAGGTTTTTGTTTTTGTTTTTGTTTTTAAGTGAATGGGAAGGATCTGCTTAAGAGGGAATAGTTGAATATACAACATACATAAAAACAACAGTACTTCAACAAGTTCATGGAAAAAATAGAATTAAAAGATAATGCAAATCTTTCCACGAACTTTTTGAAGTACGCTTGTATATACACACATGCATATATATATACTTCATATGAACACACATGCATATATAAATAAGCAAAAAATGGTCACATAGTAATCACCATTTTATAAATGGACTTTTTTTTTGTCAAAGGTTATGAACTGATTTTTCCCCAACATCTTTTCAAATTTCAAATATACAGAAGACTTGAAAGAATTGTGCAATGAAAACCCATATACCCACCATCTAGATTCTGTTCATTTCATTGTACATGGTTTCATCACATATCTATCTGTCCGTGAATCCATATTCTGCTACATTTTAAAGTAGCAGACATCAGTGTATTTTATCTCCAAACATTGAACACGCATCTCATTAGCTAGAGTTTAATACTTACTCACAATTCTTTCTTTTTCTGTCCATTTTGAGGTAAATTTTAAAAAAAAATGCACAGGTGCTTATCATTCCATGAATTTTGATAAATGTATATCTCTTTATAAGCCAAATAAACCCCTTCAAGAAATAAAACATTGTTACCCCGGAAAACTTCTTCATATCCCTTCCTAGTTCTACCACTACCCCCAAGAGGCAACCACTGTTCTGCTTTTTTTTTTTTTATCATAGATTAGTTTTGCCTTTTCATGTAAATGAGATCATATAGTTGCACTCTTATGTAAGGCTTCTTTCACTTTGCATAATATTTTTGAGATTTCATCCATGTTGTTGAGTGCATAAGTAGTTTGTTCCATTTTATTAGTGAGGAGTATTCCATTATATCAATATTACATTGAGTTTATCCGTCCTCCTGCTGAACACCTGAGCTGTTTCAAGTTTTTAGCTATTATGAATAAAGGTGTCATAAACTCTGTTGAACAAATCTCTTGTGTATTCATCTAATTAGGAATGGAATTACTTGGTAATAGGGCTGACATATGTTTAGTTTTGTAAGACATTGGGAAACCTTTTTTGAAAGTGTTGTACCATTTTTCATTCCCACCAACAATGTATGAGAGTTACAGTTGCTCCATATCCTTGCCAAAGTTTGGTTTTGTCAGTCATTTTAATCTTCGCAGTTCTGTTGGGTGTGTGTGTATGTTTGTGTGTTCTTTGTACACTTTATTGAGGTATACTTGACATATAACAGACTGCATAAATTTACAGTGCAATTTGATAAGTTTTTACATATGTATATATACACCCCCCCCCAAGAAATGTTATCTACAATACCCCAAGCAAGACAATGAACATATCCATCATCCCAAAAGTTTCTTCATGTCCATTTGTGCCCATATGTTTAACACCATTTTTTATCTTTGGTTGGACTGAGAAATTAACAATACTTAGGAGGGAATCTGAGCACAAAATCCTAGATTTTTGTGAAAATTTTCCAGTGTTTTACAGAATTCTCACACCTAATTCAATAGGTAATTTGAAAATTAATCCCCTCTATACATTTACCTAGTATTTAATTTTTTACCTTTTTTTTGTGAGTAAATCCCAGGATACATGATATTTAATTAATAGATATAATGACAATGAAGAATTTCAACTGGAGTATACTCATACAGGTTTGGGAACTTGACCTCTGGTGATCAGACAACTCACTGATAGGAAGGGAGGTGACTGGGCAATCAGCAATAGTTTTCAGAAGTGTTATCTCTGGACCAGCAGCATCAGTGTCACTTGGGAACTTGTTAGAATTGTAAATTCTTGGGACTCACTCCAGACATGCATACTGAATCAGAAATTCTGGGAGCTGAGGGTGGGGCAGCAATCTGTGTTTTAATAAACCATCCAGGTAATTCTGAGGCCCATTCAAGACTGAGAAGCTTTGCTCAGGCTGTATGTTTTTCAGAGGAGACAAAAAATTTTGATTAATCTGGTGAGTTAGTTCCGTGAAGGTTGACTAAGAGAGTGTTTAGTCTGCGTGAATATTTATACCTAGGATGATGACCACTTCATTAAAAAAAAAAATTTTAGAAATGAAAATATTAGAGATAATCTTGTTCAGCTTTTTAAATTAATAAATGAAGAATCTGAGGCACAGTAATACTAAATGACTTCCCTATCTAAGGTCATATATGGGAAGTAACCATTTTTCAGTCCAGACTCTTTTTTTATTTAACTCTTTATCCTTTGCTGTCCATCGTAACTTAATAAATACAGTCAATTAAAAGCCTTTTACTCAGCTTTTAATTAACTATTCATTCATTCAATTGGGTGACATTTATTAAGTGCCTACTCTGGGCCATACCCTGTGACAGGCACTGACAAGCCTAATATAAATTCACATGATTGCTACCCTTACAGAGTTCACAAAATGATGATAAAAAAATATATATAGCCAAGAGGTGGTCATTTAGTCTGACAAGTAGAGTGAAGGAGAGGAGCGAGCTTGCATGGAGGTGTCATGTCAACGAAGGCTCCACAGGCCAGTAGGTATTTGCATCATTTGATTTTGAATACCCACCAAACTTTAGGACCAATTTGAATGATTTCTATTAGGACATTAAGGGTTTTTATCTTATTTTTTATTCAAGCCATAGCTCTAGTATAGTATTTGAAAGATTTATCATAAAAGAAAAGAACTCAAATTTATTGAATCAAAATAATTTATTTTTAATCTTAATTTGGTAGTTTTCACAGGCACAAAGTCTTAAGGACTACTATTAAGCAAGTATAATGATTTGTCTTACATATTTATTTCCCTATCTGGTACGTGAAGAAGATGGTATTAGTACTTTTTGAGCAGCAGAGATAGAATTTTGCAAATTATAAAGGCTTTTTTGAATCTTTGTTTATATATTATTAGATATTACATTACCACAGATGTCACTACTGAAGACTATCATTTAAAAAAGATAGGTATAGTAAATCTCAATCCTGAGAGAAATGGTGGGATTGCTAGTAATGAAAGCTTTCTTAGGTTGTTGTCAGTATCTTTTTTGGGGTAATGTGATCTTTAGTAGATTCAAAGCAATACTAAAATTTGAAAGGTCTTTGGTTCGTAAATCATGTTATTTACTCAGGTACATAGTAATAAAAGAATAATATTATCCTTATTTTCATCCATGGAGAAAATGCTATATGTCCAATGTGAAAGGTTAATTTACCTCTCAAGTCCTGAGCCATTTTAAGCAGATACAAAAACGTCCTAATGTTTTAAAGATAAAATTGCATTTCTTGTTTTAGCATGTAGTTCATATTTTAGGAATAGAGCTTTGTAAAGATAAAGGGTTAGGCCCCATTTTTCAAAACAAGACTTTGTTGTTGTTGTGTTTTTATAAGAAAGCAAAAATCATCATACTTTTTGAAGTATGATTCTGAAGCACTCTTTCTACATGTTTTTATCTCCCAGGGAGATGAAAGATAAGGAATGTAGGGTTTTCTTTTTTTCCTTTTTGTCCTGTAAGAAGTAGACAATTTTTGCTATACTTTCTTCTTTTCTGGTCTGAGGAAGTGTTCATTATGTTTCCCAGCCCCAGATTTACTCTGTATATCATGTATGTGAAGAAAGATGCCTGTAAAAATGTTTGCCTGACAGAGTTTGAAAAGGAATGCCTGTAAAAACAGAAAGCTTTCTCAGAGTGGTATTCATTTCTGAAATGCAGATTTTGGCTTTTTACTATCCTAGGGGGGTGGCTGATTTAAATACTTATTTCTGTTCTTTTCATCTGTAAACAATTTTAGAACTATTCCACAATAAAGCATGTTCTGTTTTTTTTTTCTTTGTAGATTAGTTTTGTAAACCTTCATTGTGAATTTGTCATTCATCTTCTGTGAATTAAGATTTTCATAGACCTCTGCTGTGCCAGTTCCTGTATAGTGTGATAGAGATGGCTACCCAAAATAAAAATTCCCTTTGCCCTCTCAGAGTTGGGGCCAAATGACAGAGAGTACATTTCCAGATCTCCTTGCATGTCAGTGAGGCTGTGACAAGGTTTGGCCAAGGAAAGAAGGGTAGAAATGATGAGTGCCGTTTACAGTCCTGGTCTATAAAATCCATCTGTGCTGTCCTTCATATTCTCCCTTTCCGTCTCTGCCTTTTGGATATTGACACATTTCTGCTAGAATTACCTTAATTATTGTGCTAAGAATTTTTCACTTAACCTCTCCAACTACACCTCTAGTGTGTACTCTCAACTAAAATACAGTTTATTATTTTTTTCAACTTATTTTTTTGAGGGTGGGGGATGAGGAATGTTAGGAGGTAGTATAGATTATTTTAAAAAAATCATTAGTGGATTTAGTGGATTAAGTAAAGCTAATCCATAATTAGAGTCTATAAATTTAGTCACCTTCTATGAAAACTAAATTTTTTGTAATTCAGTGTTAAATTATATTCTAAGAAGTGGTAGGAACTCTCAGTGTTCTGAATATTTATATCAAGGAATTCAGTAAATTCTAAACTTAAGTTACATATTTTTGAGTATAAAACATAAATAACTTAAGCTTAACTGACTAAAATACTTACAAAGTGGGTATTGTAGACATGCATCAAACATCTATTTCTTTGGTGTTGGGAAAATGGAACAATTTGGTCAGGCTCCTCTGCCTTGGAGTCGCTTCAGGGTGGTTCGGTAACATTGAGTGTCTGCACTGCGGCACCGGCACCGCTTTGGCTGGTGTTTTACTCCCTCAAGTGCCCGCCCTGTGTGGCGCTGTTTTTCCAGACCTGCAGCTTCCAATGACCGTGTGGCCAGTTGCCTAGCTTATAGACCTGCGTGAAGGAGTCTGGTGACCCAGCCTGGCATGGAGGGGTCTGGCGACCCAGTCTGGCATGGAGGGGTCTGGCGACCCAGCCTGGCGTGTGAAGGGTTTGTGACCCAGTCTGTGAATGGGCTTGAGGGGTCTAGACCCAGCCCTAGCTCAACCATCGGCCCAGTTGGTGCAGGATTAGCGGCAGGTAAAAGAGCCGCGACAACTAGCATGGTCGCCTAGCTTTACAATTGGTGTCACGAACAGGATGAAGAGCTAGACAATTGGCTCTGTGAGGATTCCAGACAGTAGCCCTTGTCGTAGCAAGACATTTGGTGATATTAAAAATATTTAAATTGTCCAATGCTTAAACTCAGTCATTTGTGGAACATCCTTTCTGCCTCCTTTAATCTATTCTCTACAGTTTGCTCACATTAATCTCTTGCTGGATTCTTCAATATCTTTAGTTTCTGTTCATCTGTTTATTTTTTTCTCAAACATGCTCCTTCAGCACATTTCTTAACCATCCCTCCACCCTGGCCAAAAAAGAAAAATCAGCTGGATTTCACACTACCGAATAACAGAAATAGCCTTTCATATAGACTATTCTAGCACCTAGCACAGTGGCTGGGATATAGTAGGTAATAGATATATTTTCACTGAAAGGTTTAGTGAACTTTAAGTTGAGTTGGGTAATAGCATGGTTCTGTGCTTATAGCTTATATTTAATTATCCCGATGTACCTGGCTCTATGATAAACATTTTCTATTAAACGTCCATGTTAATTAGGCATTATTGCCTACATTATTGATAAAAAATTGAAATTTATAGAAAGGTTATGTAAATTGCCCAAGGTCTCATAGTTAATATAAAGCTGGTTGGTCAAACTCCAAAGCCTTTGCCATAACTCCTGCAAATTGGAAAGCAAATTTTATTAGAATATGTTAACAAGGACAAGTTTTGACCATTCTTATATATCATTATTTTATAATCTTTTAAACAACATAATTTGCTCAAAATCTACTTTGTTTAATTTAACATACAAGATTGTATACAGGGAACAAAGCCTCCTTACCTTAAAGAAATTATGTTATGAAAATAGCTACTGTTTATTGAATCATTGATATGTACTAGCTTGACACTTTACATACACTTTTTCCTTTTATTTTTTTGGCAGCTGGCCAGTATGGGGATCTGAACTCTTGACCTTTGTATTATCGGCATCATGCCCTTAACAGAATGAGATAACCAGCTAGTCTATTTTTTACTTTTTTAAGAACAAAAATAATTTTGATTACACCACAATACATAAAAGCATTCTTATAAAAAATGCAAGGTATAATTTTTTATTGAGGTGAAATTCACAACATAAATTAAGCATTTTAAAGTGTACAGTTAAGCGCATTTAGTGCATTCACATTGTTGTGCAACCCCTACCTCTCTATAGTTTTAAACTTTTTCATCCAGCCAGAAGACCACCCTACCTATTAAGTAACCACTCTTCATTTCTCCCTTTCCCATCTCCTGGCAATCGTTAATTTGCCTTCTGTCTCTATAGATTTGCCTATTCTGAATATTTCATATAAACGAGTCATACAGTATGTGACCTTTTGTGTCTGGCTTCTTTCACTTTAGTGTTGTGTTTTTGAGGCTCATCCAAGTTGTACCATGGACCAGAACTTCATTGCTTTATATGGCTGAATAATACTTTATTGTAGGTATATAGCATAGTTTATCCATTTATCCTTTGATGGACATCTGGATTGTTTTCACCTTTTGTCTGTTATGAATAATGCTTCTATAAGCATTTGTGTACAAGTATCTGTGTGGACATACGTTTTCATCTCTCTTGTATATGTACCTAGGAATTGAATTACTGGGTCACATGGTTCATTGTTTCATTTTTTTGAGGAACTGCCATGCCATTTTCCACAGTAGCTACACCATTTTACATTCTCACCAACAGTGTACAAGGTTTTCTGTTTCCACATCAATTCTCCACATCATTGCCAACATCTGTTATTTTCTGTTTTCTTCATAATAGCCACCCTAGTACATGTAAAGTAGTATCTCATTATGATTTTGATTTACATTTCTGTAATGGACAGTGATGTTGAATATTTTTTCATGTGCTTTTTGACTATTTATATATTTTCTTTGGAGAAATGTATATTCAAATCCTTTGCTTGTTTTTTAATTGGATTGTCTTTTTTTATTGTAGTTCTAAGAATTCTTTATATATTTTAGATACTAAACCCTTATTAGATGAATGATTTGTAAATATTTTCTCTCATTTTGTAGGTTTTCTTTCCATTTTCTTGATTATTGTCCTTTGATGCACAAAAGTTTTTAATTTTTATGAAGTTCAGTGGATTTTTTATTTTGTTTAGCAAGCTATAATTTTAATGAATGTGTGTGTATAAATAAATAAAATAGGACCATTCTTTCTATATGTTATTCTGCTCCTTGCTTTTTTTCACTTAAACATAGGTCTTGGAAATCTTTCTATGTCTGTACATAAAGATCCACCCCATTCATTTAAATTACTGCATACCATAGAATAGGATGTTCCATTATTTTATGTAACCATTCCCCTATGGCAAAGGGATTTGGGGTCGTTCCCTATTTTTATAAGACAAATAGTGAATATCTATAAATAGATTCCTAAAAGTATTTCTCTGTAGGATGGATTCCTAAAAGTCAAATTTCTGGGTCACATGTATTTACACTTTGAATTTTGATATAGATGGTCAACTTGCTCCCCAGAAACATTGAACAATGGATAATCTTATCCATTCCAAAAGCATTAATCTTTTAAATCTTTTCCAATTCCCTAATTTTAATTTTAATTTTAATTTTAAGGTAATCAATTTTATTCCTTTTCTTTCAGGATTAGCATTTTTAGGGTATTCCTAAGAAGTCTTTGTATATCCTGAAGTCATAAAGCTATTCTCTCTTATCCTCTACTCACTTTACTGTTTTGACATTCACTTTTAGATTTATACACCCTTCTCCCTGCACTGATTTACCTGCATGCTGAGGTAGACCTCAAGTTTCGTTTATTCCATACATACCTAATTGTCCTAGAAGTTTTTTTCAGAAAGACCATCCATTTTCACCACCTTGCCATGCCACCTTTGTTGTAAATAAAAAGTGTCCATATATATATATATATGGGTATGTTTCTGGTCTTTTTATTCTGTACCATTGTTCAATTTGACTATCCTTATAGTGTGTTAATTACTTTCTTTCTATCCCTTGTCTATTTTTGTCCCTTTGCATTTCCAGGTAAAGTTTTAATCATTTTTGTCAAATTCCATAAACAAATCCTGTTGGGATTTTGACTGAGATCGTGGGTTTCAATTGTATTGAATTGTACTGAATTTATAGATCAGTTTGGGAAGAATTGACATTTTAATAATCCATGAACATGGCATATTGTTTTATTTATCTAAGTGTTTTAATTTCTCTCAGCAATGTTTTATTGTTTTGTGTATGAACCTTACACATATTTTGTTAAATTCATTCTTAATTATAATTTCAATGCTATTGTCAGTGTTTTTTTTTTTTTTCTATTTAATTTCTTATTTTTTGCTGGTAGTATGTAAAACTACAATTTATTTTTGTATATTTACCTCATATTCTGCTATCTTGCTAACTTCTTCACTTATTAGTTCCAGAAGTTGTTTTGTAGATGCCTTAGGATTTTCTGTGTAAACAATCACATCATCCACAAATAGAGACAAGTTTTACTTCTTTTCTTTAGTCTTCACGTATTTTATTTCTCTTTCTTGTCTCATTTTACTGGCTGGTTAGAACTCCAGTGCAACATGAATAGAAGTAGTGAGAGTGACATCCCTATCTCATTCCTAATCTTAGGGGGAAAACATTAACATTAATTAGGATATTAGCTGCAGTCTTTTCATAGTTTTTTGTTTTGTTTTGTTTTTTAAATTAAATTCAGGACATTTCCTTCCAGTCCTAATTTCTCAGTTTGTTTTTTTTTTAATAATGAATATGTGTTGAATGTTATCATATACCTTTTTGGCATCTGTTGAGATGATCTTATAGCTTTTCTCCTTTATTTGTCACTGTGTTATATTATGTGAATCAATATGATTTATATAGGTTATTGATTGGTTTTGGAATGTTAAACCAATTTTGTATTCCTGGGATAAACACAACCTGGTCATCATGTATTATTTTATATATTGTTGGATTCAGTTGGCTAACATTTTAAGAATTATTGCATCAATCTTTATTAATAATCATTTATTATTAAATGGTCTCTAATTTTCTTATACAGTCATCCCTCAGTATCTTCAGGGGATTGGTTCCAGGACCCCATATGGATATCAAAACCTATGGATATTCAAGTCCCACAGTTGGCTCCATGGAACCTGCAGATAGGAAAAATTAACCCTCTGTATCCATGGGTTCTACATCCCACAAATACTGTACTGTCAATCCATGGTTGGTTGAATCTGTGGATGTGGAACCCACAGATGTGTAAGGCCTCCTGTAATCTGCTTGTCTGGTTTTAGTATCAGGGTTCTGCAGGCCTTATAAAGTGAATTGGGAAGTATTCCCTTCTCTCTTTTCTAAAAGAATTTGTGTAAAATTTGTCTTATTTTATCCTTAAACATTTGGTAAAGTTTACTGGTGAAACCATTTGCTCCTGGAGTATTATTTAAGGAAAGGTTTTTGATAATGAGCTAAATTATTTTAACAGATATGAAGCTATTCAGATTTTCTATTTTTTTTTTTTTGCAGTATCAGTTTTAGTAAATTGTATATTGCAAAGAATTTATCCATTTTGTCTGAGTTGCAAATAGATTGGCCTGAAGTTGTTCATGATATTCTTTGTTATTCTTTTAATGTAGGATCTGAGTGATGCCTCTCTGCATTCTTAGTATAAATATTTTGTTTTTTCAATTTTATTCTTTATTAGCCTAACTTGGGATTTATTGATTTTGTTGATCTTTTCAAATAATCAACTTTTAACTTTGCTAATTTTCTCTATTGCCTGTCTGTTTGCTATTTCATTGATTCCTGTGATTATCTCCATTATTTCCCTTTTGCTTACTTTGAATGTATTTTGCTCTTCATTTTCTAGCTTATTAAGGTAGAACCTTGTGTTGTTGATTTTCTACCTCTCTTCTTATGCTCTCAATTTCCTTCTAAACAATATCCCACAAATTTTGATGTGTTGTGTTTTCATTTTTGTATAATTCAAAATGTTATAATATTCCTGGTGATTTTGTCTTTGTTCTTTGGGTTATTTACAAGTGTATGCTTTATTTGCCAATATTTACTTATTTTTTTCTAGATATCTATCATTAATGATTTCTAATCCATGGTATTTAAAGGACATTTTCTGTAAGATTTCAATATTTTGACAAAATTTTTGAGAGTTGTTTCATGGCTAATCTTATTGAAAATACTATGTATACTTGAAAAGAATATGTATTCTGCAGTACTTGGGTGTAGTGTTCTATAAATATCAATTAGCACCTCAAAGTGATTGATAATGTTCAGATTTTCCATGTCTTTACTATTAATTGCTGATAGAGGAAAGTAAAATCTCCTACTATGACTGTGGATTTGTCTGTTTCTTCTTTTAAACCTGTCAATTTTGCATTCATGTATTTTGAAGCTCTATTATTGGGGTTGTAAACCTTTGTGATTATTTTGTCTTCCTAATAGATTGACTGCTTTATCATTGTGAAATGTCCCTCTATTTCTGGCAATTCTTTGAAATCTACTTTATCTGATATTAACATAGCCACTTCAGTGTCCTGTGCTTACTTTTGCATGGTAGATTTTTTCACAACCCTTTATTTCAAGCTATCTGAGTCTTTGTTTTAAAGTGTCTTTTGTAGACAGTTGAACTCTCTGATATTTAATTGGTGTGTTTAGTCCATTTACATTTAATATAATTTCTGTTATGTTTGGATTTGGATATAACTTTTATTATTTATTTTCTGTTTTAACAGTCTGTTTTCTGTCCTATTACTCCTTACCTGTAGTCCTTTGAGTCAATAGAATTTTTTTGGAATTCCATTTTAATTCTATTGCCTTTTTTAGCATATATCTTTGTTTTAGTTTTTTAGTGGTTGCTCTAGTGATAAAAATATGCACCCTTAACTTTCCCAGTGTACTTAAAGTTAATAATGTACCACTTTGTGTAAAATGTAAATTTTTTAAATAATGCAATAGGTCACCCTATTCTCATTTTAAGGAAACTAAGAATTAGGAATACTAAGTGTTATGCCTAAGATAACTAGTTGATACCTACCTAATACCTAAATATTGAAGGTTACACCAAACATACATTTGCAGAGTAAATCTAACTTGGTGTATATTTCTTTTTTCATTTCTGTTTTCTGTTTGCTAATATTTTGTTTAAGAGTTTTGCTTCTATATTAGTAAAAGAAATTGGCCTGTAAATTTCCCATGTTATAATGTTTTTATCCAGTTTTCTTATCAATATTAAAATGAGTTGAGAACATTTTCCCCTTTGTCTAAACCCTGGAAGAGTTTGTTTAAGATTGGCATTTTATTTTTCTTAAGCATAAAGTAGAATTTGTTTGTGAAGCCATCTGGCCCTTAATTTTCTTTGCAGAAGGTTTATAATTATGTATTCTGATTTCTTTAATTTTTATATGAGTATATAAATTTTCTATTTCTTCTTGTGTCAATTTTGATAAGTCCTATTTCTCCATTTCATCTAAGTTTTCACATGTGTTGGCATAATATTGTTTATTATGTCCTTTACATATTTTTTTGTTTGCCTTTTCTCTTAGTTTCCTTCCTTTTTAAATCAATTTTGTCAGGGGTTTATCACTTTTAAAAACCTTTCAAAGAATGGTTATTTGGCTTTGTTGATCCTTTTCATTGAATGCTTTTTCCTGCTTTATTAATTTCTGCTTTTTTGTGATAAATTTTGTTTTTTTAATAAATTTTTGAGATAGATCCTTAGATATCTGGTTAGTAGCCTCTCTTGTTTCTTAATACATGCATTTAACTCCATAAGGCACAGCTTTAGCTATAGGTACAAGGTGATTATGTAATTCTTACTCATTATTATTCAATTCAAAATATTTTCTAATTTCTCATGACTTTTTCTTTGAAATGTATTTCTTTCCAAACATTTGGGGATTTTCTGCTTGTAGTTTTTTCTTCTAGTTTCTTGCATTGTGATCAAAGAACATTCTGCATGATTTATCTCTATTGAAATGTATTGAGACTTGCCGTGTGGTCTAGCATATGTCTATTTTGGTAACTACAACACATACTTGGAATGAAACTGTGTTTTCCAGTACTGTGCAGTGTTGTATCAAATGTTTATTAGCTCAAGTTTGCTAACCATGTTATTCAAATCTTTTGTATCTTTACTATTTTGTTTTTGCCGAGTTATTTTAAAATCTACCATTGTGGTTGTCTACTACTTTTATTTCAGTAAATTGTTCTTTATTTATCAATTTAGACTTTTTATAACTTCCAAGTGAATTTTTTATCAATATTAAGTTGAAGTGTACCTCTTTAATTTAGTAATGGTTTTTACTTCAGTCTTCTTTATCTGATACTAATATAGCTATATCAGTTTTCTTTTGGTTTTGTTTGCATCATTTTTTAATTACAACTTTATTGTTTTAGGTGTTTTCCTTATAAATGGCACATATATTTTATGTGTCTGACACTCTTCATCTTTTAATCAGAACATTTAGTTCATTTCCATGTAATGAGCTTTCTAATATATTTGGATTTAAATCTATTATTTTACTACTTGCTTTTTATATTCTTACTTTTTTTATTTTTATTTTTTTGCCTCCTTTTGGATAGATTGTTTTGTAATACTCTATTATCCCCCTCTTATTGATACCAGAGGAGAGGGTCTGGTGAGGTTAGATGGCTGACATCAGCACACCCCATTTTCTACCAGATTCTTGACTCCACCACAGGAATGAATTCAAGAGCAGAGTTGGAATAGAAAGCAAAAACAGGTTTCATGTGAAAAATAAGAAATACGCACTTCACAGAAAGTGAAAGTGTGGGCTGGTTCCAAAGAGTGAGTGGCAGCTGCAGCAAGTTTAATAGAAAAGTAAGAAATACATGCTTCACAGAAAAAGTACAGGTCGGCTTCAGAAAGAGTGAGCCGCAGCCCTGACTTCTTCCTGGATTCTACTTTTATGTTTTGGCTATCTGTATATATTCATGCTATCTAATGAATATTTGATAAGGGAGTGGTTCCCAGTTATGTAACAGGTTATGTGACATAGCCTTGCACATGCTCAGTTGGTCTCTTTAGAACATGGTCATTGGTCAAATTCCACTGAGTACACTTAAAATATGCTAGGTGCTCTCTAGTGCCTCCAGTGTAAGATCATTTATAGGATAAACTTTCTACTGAGAATGATCAACCACTGGAATTACATAAGTCTGCCTCCTCCAGTTTCACTCTCCCCATTGGTGCCCAAAACAGGTGAAACAAGCAACATTAGTTCAGGACTCAGAGGAGGAGCTTGAGTCCTAGGGGAGTGGTTTGAGACCCAGGGGAGTGGCCTGAAACTTGACCCGAGAGAAACTGAGCATCTTTTATCTCATTATTAGGTTGGAAGTTACACATCCTTTTATTCTTCCTTAGTGATTACCCAGAGCTTACAACAGACATCCTTGATTTATCAAAATCTAATATAAATTAGTACTTTTATTTCCTCCTGGACAGCATAAGGACCTCAGAATATTGTCGCTATAATTGCGCTCCTTCTGACTCATATACAATACATTTGTTGTCATAGCTTTCAATTCTTCTGTTATTCGATCCCAACAAAACATTTTATTATTGCTCTATAAGGTCAATATGCATTTATATTTTCTATATACACCATTTTTGCTGCTCTTAATTTTATCCCTGCATCACTGATCTTCTATCTAGGATCATTCTCCTTGTGCCTGAAAACATCTTTTAGTTATTTTCTTTAGTGTGGCTCTTTTGGTAATGAATTGGCTCAGTTTTTGGTTATCTGAAAATATATTCATCATTCTTGAATATTGTCACTGGTTGCTTTTATTTTCTTTAGCACTTTGGAAATATCATTCTATTCTATTGTATAGTGTCTTCCATTGTTTTTGCTGCACAGTTAGGTATTTGTCTAATTGTTGCTTTTTTTTTGTAGTTGGTTTCTTTTCTGACTGCTTTTAAGATTATTTTTCTTTCTCGAATTTTTCCTCTGAAGCACCCACTCATGGATTTTTGTTTGGTTTTGGTTTTTGTTTTGTTTTGTTGGCATGGCGTTCTTAGTGGATCTTGAATCTATGGCTTGATTTTTTTAAAAAATTGATTTTTGAAAGTTTTCAGCTTTTATTTCTTCTAATACTTTTCCTGTATAATTTTCTTCTATCATTTGAAATTCAGAGTATGAATAACCGCACCCATGTTAAAAACACTTTTTTCTGTAGTTTTTCTAATTCTCTTTTTCTTTAGGTTTTATTATTTATGTAATTTATTTTTGTAAGGTAATGATCAATTCTTTTCTCCCATATGAATACCTCATATATCTCCCCTCCAATCTTTAAAACAACCTTATCAATATTATTTTTGCCATTTTTACAGATGTTATTCAGAGAGGTTAACTACCTTGCCCAAATTCACAAAGCTGCCAAGTAACCAGAGCTAAAATTTGAATCAAAGTCTAATTAATTCAGTATTTTTTGGCCTTCATTGTATGAGGTTATTATTATTATTATTATTATTATTTGTATCTGACTTTCTCACTTGAATTTTGGAGAATAGCTGTTATTCAAAATGGTGTGTATATTGATGGATTATATTAGTTTATCTTAAAGTGACCTCTGTCATTCCACCTGTATTTATTAGATAAACAGAAGTACATGAATTTATGAGCCAAATATTACCCCCCTTAAGTTTATTTTCTGTAAGGAAAGAATAATGTATGCAGCTTATTCTAATAGAGGAAAAGAATAGATAGTTCCTATGGATAGAAACAAATATGAAGGTAATGTAGTTAATGGAATTATGAAAGAATTCATTTAATAGGTAGAACTTACCATGGACAATATGGCAATGTGAGTTTTTTTTGTTTCTTTGTTATACTATACTCAAGGGTAACATCCATTACGTATTTGTTAATTCAAGTAAAGAAAATCAGCACCAGCATTTTGTGTTGTATTTTTTCCCCTACCAAATCTATTTGTACATACTTAGTCACTAATTATGCAAACTGAAATTTTGTACATCATGATACGTTATATACAGAGATTGAAAAAGCCTTTTTTTTCTAGGTTATTTCATTTCTGGCTGCAGTTTTGCATAAAAAGGGAACTCGTGAGGATATTGAAAATAACATGCCAGAATTTTTACTAAGAAGTATGAAAAAGGAAATTCCTTCTTCTACAGCAAAAAAGGTAAAGTATCTAGAAATATTTAACTCATGAAGCTCCTATTGCAAAACCATTTAGAAACATTTAAAATATTACACATTACAGAATAAATTTTAAAACATAACAATTTAAAGCTACTACTAAAATATTTGAAGGATTACCAGTTTTATCCTCAAATTAAGTTTGATTGAACTCAGAATGGCAAAATATAGTTTCAGCTTGAATTTGTTTCGGAGTTTCAATCTGTTGCTTGACTGGATTTACATGATTATACTTTGATTAATTTGTTAAACTTCCATGATTGTATGTGTAAAGTTAATTGAAGTCTTCATTATATTGTTATCGATTTATGTTAGAATGAAAAGGTGACCGTTCTAGACATTGGTAACAAATGTGCATCATTGATATTTAAAATTGCCTAGGAGATGAATTACATCCCCAAAATATGAAACAAATTCTGCTATTAAAGGACGTTGATATCAGAGATTTGTCTCTGCCTCTGCCCATGTGACTGTGAATACTACTACTGATGTCCATACTTTAGCTTTCTCCTTCATAAATGTATATTTATAAATATCTTATAAACAATTCTTATAAAAAATACCCTTACTTTATTTCTAATAAAATAATAAAATGCAAAAAAAAAGCATATTATACTTATTATTTGTGACAATTAGCAGAGGGGAGAGAGAAAAGAGAAGGAAAAGTAATATTTAAAATATTTAAAGATATTTAAAATATTTAAAGCTGAGAGAAATATATTAAATTTTCCTGCTATGACATTGGTTTTATTCATTTCTTCTTGTGTTTGAAGAAGGTAGAGAAGCAAAAACTGATACAATTCCTGTTTCGTAAATTTTGTGTGCTTGTATATTCTCATATTTGATTGACAGTTTATCTTCCTAAAGAATTCTAAGTTTAAAATTTTGTCTTATAACTTGACCAAAATCATTTTATTATCTTTCGTCACTCCATATTGCAGATGAGAGTCTAATGCTGAGCTCTTTTTCCTTGGAAAAGAAATTTTTTGTTTGGAAGTTTCCTTGAAATTCAAAAATTTTCCTCAGCCCTAACACTAACTGTGGAGTTCTTCCGGATAAGTTTTGCTTTAGAAAAATATATTCAGTGCTTTATATATCCATATATGTAATACATACAGGAAGTGGGGTACTGGTACCAGAATGAATTCCTTCTCAAAAAGACTAGACTGTTACTTTTTTTGACCCAGTCCTTCCAACGGCCTCAGCTGCTCTGTTGAGTTTTTTTGTTGTTTTGTTTTTCTTATTGTCGTTTTTAGGTTTCTTCTGGGAAAAATCACTTTCTTTAAATTTTCATAAGTGTTCCCTTTCATAGATGTGGGACGTAGCAGTCAGTTCTTCAAGTATGCCAGTTCTCATCTCCTCCTTCACTGTCTGGTCTGCTGTTGAGGCCTTCCAGGCATGCGAGCACTATTGTAGATTCATTTTCATATTTGTTCCTTTGTTTCTTTGGCACCAGTACATACATGCAATCAGTTAATCATCTGAACTGGAATTCAGCGTTTTTCATGAGATCACCAGTGACATCCTACAGTATTTTGCAGAAGTAAATCCAAACAAAAATTATAACTTTGATGAAATTTTCAAAAGATAAGTTTGTATTGGCCCATTTCAAATAATGTGCAATTTTAAAAGACAGTTTATGAAATAGAGAAGAAATAAATTCCTTTATATTTATTATGCTAATGCCAGAATTGCAATGGAATCCAGTAAAATTAATGTTGGAATTCCTTGGAAAAAAACCTTTAATGAATTGAATGTTACAAATTAAGGAGTGGTAGGTTTGAGGTATGTGTGTGTGATATGATACATTTCAAGTACATTTAAAAACTTTTGAAGTTTGAATAAATCATCTCAGAAGGCATGAAAAAGATGTTTTGTGCCAAGAATAAATTCCTAAAGGAAAAGACTAAGTACTCATTTCAAATACTGACTCTTGGAATGGTTCTGTAGATTTAGGTTGTTAAGTTTAGACTGGAATTCAGTCTTTATGAAAATGAATCATGGTAAATTCATTTTAAAATATTACTATTTTATATGATAAAACTTTAGAGATTCTAAGTAAAATTCATAAATAATGCCAAGGAGGAGGATTTTTCCAGTAGTCGCAACCAGAAGCAATTTTAATTGTTAATTAAACAAATATTTTTCAAATTATTTTACTTACTGTACACTATTTCTTTAATTCCTGATATGTACCAAGCAGATTATGTTGCAAATGATGCTACTGTGAACATCCTTATGCGTATATTTTGGCAACTTTTGCAATTATAACTATAGGATAAATTCTTGGTAGTGGAATTGTATAGTAGATGGTACTGGAATTGTTGGTATATGCATTGTTACATTTTGATAGTTGGAGTCAAATTGCCCTTTCAAGAGGTAGTGACAATTTTTATTCCTACCAATGGTGTGTAAGAGAGTCTGTTCCTACTTGTTTTTATCTGCCATAGGCATTAACAAACGTAAATGTATGTCTGTCTTGAGAGATTAATAAAATTTTATGTTGTTTTGATTTTCATTTCTTTAATTGAGTGAAGTTGAGTATCTTTTCAGTTGCTTAAAAGCCATTTTGATGGTTTTGCCGATTTTTAAGTCTAGTCCTTACTTTTAATCATAGTCCTTGATTAATAGTCTTTAATCATACATTTTGGATACCGGTCTTGTTCATTATATGCTTTGCAAATATTTCTTCCCCACTTTGTCAGTCAGATTTTTGCTTGTTTATTGATTTTTTTAATTTTTAGATAGTTAGATTTATCTGTCTTACAGCTTCTGGGTTTTACGTCTGCCTAGAAAAGCCTTTTGTACTCTAAAATTGCAAATAAATTCACCCATGATTCCTTTATAATGTGTGTGATTTTATTTTATGCCTTTACATCTTTATTTCAGCTAGAATTTATTTTGCTATAAGTGTCTAGTAATTCAGCTTTATTTTGCCAGATGTTTAGCCACTTATTTTAATGTCATTTGTTGAATAAGTTCTTTTTTCCACAGTGATTTGAAGGGTCACTTTTGTGTAAAATTAAGCTCATTTATACATTTGGGTCTATTTCTAGACATATCGTTCTGTAAATTTATTTGTTCATTTTTCTTCCAGTGCTAAACAGTTTTAGTTATTTCAGCTTTATAGTATATTTTAATATTTGGTCTGACTAGTTTCTCCTCAGATCTTCTCAACCTGTGAAAAATAAATTTCCTCCAATTTCTCCTAAATATCTATTGATATTTTAGTTGGTATTGCAGTGGATTTATAGGTTCATTTAGGGAGAATGAACCTCATTACAATATAGACAGCATATCGAACAGTCGTCACAGCATTTGCTTAAATTTTATTTCATGCCACTAAGAGTTCATTAAGTTTAACTAGGTATTCTATCTTTTTAGTTGCTATTATAAGTAGAATTTTTTTGTTTTATTTTCTAACTGGTCATATTTTTGTATATTATTAAAGATGTATATTTTGTAAATTTTACTTTTTAAATTCTTTTTCATTCAGAATATTTGATTTACTAATTCTTTAACTAGTTTACTTATATTTTCTGCAAATAATGATAATTTTATTTGTCATTTCCATTCTCATATCTCTTATTTACCTCTCTTTTTTAATTGTAAGATTTGATATTTATTGATTTGGTCTATAATTTTGTATTGATAGAATGTCAAGTTTTGTTACGCTGATACACTGTTTTTATAAAAAGGATTCGGAATGGATTCTGACTAACTTGGATTCTAAACTGAAATTCCTATTTATTAAACAGTCATAGTATATCAAAGGGAAATTTATCAACTGTGCACATCAGGGTATAAATTAATTAGATTGGGCATTTTTGAGAGAGTTAAGATGGTAGAGGTAGCCACAGGAAATATTTTTTTTAATGTTTTAGTTATGTAGCAAAAATTCCAATTTTATGATCTGCAATTTTTCTGTAAGGGTACCATTTATTTTTCACTTTGATATACCACTTCCTCACATGTGAAACATTTCTTCAGCTCTGTTGCTCTCTCACTGTCCTCTGAATATATATTGCTATTCCTCACTTAGCAATGATATGCATGGTTTCATTTATTAATTCATTCATCAGTTGAACACTTTCTATTTTCTAAGCACTGTACAAAGTACCAGAATTACAGTGGTAAATAAGAAAGTTATACATCTCAAGGGTATAGACTTTTTTATTTAAAGTACTAGCATGATGTGTCATGGTGATTAGGAGTTTTGGAATTAAACAGACCTGGGTTCAAATACTTTGCCACTTAATAGCAGTATGACCTTGGGCTTGTTATTTAACATCTCTATACCTTAGTTTCCTGATCTGTAAATGGAAATGCTAAATATTTCCACTTTATGGTGTTTCTTTGTAAAGTCTCTGAGTTAATGTTAAACTACTTTCCATAGTCGTTGGCACACAGTAAGTACTCAATAATGGTTGTGGTAGTTATTGTTAATACTATTACTACTTCTACCACAAAAATCATCACACATTAAATCTCTTTGAGTATCTCATCACAGTCCATATCCACATCATTTTTCTAATGCCATAGTGCATGAATTATCAGACTTTAATAACATACTCCTTAATAATTGAGCTAGATTTATTGAGAGATATAAAAATAATTCAGTATTTTCTGGTTGTACTATTTAATCTAGCCTCTGTTGACTTTAATAATATTTAAGTGAGCAAATTTTAACTTTATTTGTATTGTATTTTAGATCCAGTTTTCTAAAATTGTGTCTTAGCTTCAACATAAGAAATAGCCTTCTGAGTTCCGTATGTGTAGTGACTTAGTAATTGGACACTGCTTTCCCTTTTATTGTTTTGGCATCATTTGCTTCAGAAAGGCTTATTAAATGAAATATTATTTATAGCATGGTAGTAAACACCAATTTCTTTTTATGTACTTTCTCTGGACTTTGCATATAGCATAACTAAGTTCCTTGACCTCTTTTACTATCAAAATAAGTTGTCGAACCGTTTGATTTACCTTTCATGATTTTGAAGACTGATAATGTCTGTAAGAAATACCAAAGAATTGTGTTGCTAACTTAATTTGAAACCGCGCTGGAATTTTGGGGCTGATGCTAGGAGTTTTTAAATTCATTGGCACCTTTGATGAATGGCCTCTCTAGTGAAAAACTACTAAGAATGCCCAGATGGGATTTGGACCTAGCATTTTAACCTTGTATATCCTTGTACAAAAAATTCAAAGGGAGACACTAATTGGATTTAGTGCTTGGAGCCCTAATTTTATATTTGAAAGTATGGGGAAAAATGGAAGTCATAGGATAAACTCTGGCGAAAGGACAAAAGTATTTGAGATGAGTTAAGTATGATGAAAAAATACTCATATTTACTTGATAATGGGGTGGGAAAATGGAACTCTTTCAGTAGGTTAATCTCCTTTCTTTTTCACCTTTCTCTTTCCAAAATACAGTCACAGATTTGACTTCTTACAGCTGAGAAAGGGCCTAGATGAAATGTTTCACAGAAGATGGCAGGATTTAGCGTAGTAGTATGTTTTTTTTGTTAAACTGAAAATTGTCAGTATGTTTAATTGGTTTATCTTTATGAAGTAGGACAAGTATAAAACTTTTGAAAAGAAACTTATTGATAACCCTATTAAATATAACAGGTTAGGAATACTGGTAAGAGTGAGAAATAAAAACATTTAAAAATTAAAATGTTTGATGACAGGAGAATTCAAGGTTAGTATAGGAAAGATCAGTGGAACTCCAGAGCATTCATGTGATTAGTAGACAGAGATATGTTGGTAACCTTGACAAGGACTGTTTTGGTTGGAGGTATGAGGGCAGAAGTCCAATTTACATGAGTTCAAGAGAGAACAGGAGGAGAGTTAAGTAGAGCTACTAAGTACTGATAACTCTTGAGGATCGTTGCTATGAAGAGAGTAGAGTAATGGAGTAGTAGCTAAAGAGCAGTGTAGGGCTATATGAGAAATATAGGAAGAGGGTTTTGTTTGTTTGTTTTTTGAATTCTTTTGTTTTTTTAACCCTGGGAAATATTATAACATGTTTGCCTGTAGATGGATGTGGTGCGTTAAAAAGGGAAAATTTAGTCATGTAGGGCAAATTGGGGGAAATTTCTGCAGCAGCACTGACTTTAGGTTGGCAAGAAGGGATGGGCCACTGTATAATTTCAGGAGTTGTATTTAGAGAAGAGCACGGGCCTTTCATCTATTGTAATAGGTGGTAGGGCAGGATATATGGAAATAAATATGGGTAGGTCATTGATGTAATGGTAAGAGAGGTGGAAGTTTTCTTCTAATTGCTTCAGTTTTCCAGGGAATTTTCCAGGTCTTCAACTGAAGAGTATCTGAGAAAGGGGGAGAAGAAATGAACTAGAAAAATGAAAAAGGAAAGAGAGCTCTAGAAGACCGTGTATTTCAAGAAAAACACCTGACCTGCTTTGCATATTTATATTACCCACTTAGCCCTTAAAGTTATTATTGGGATCCCGATTTTACTCTTTTCTGTGTTTTGGAGAGTTACTTCTCTCTTATCTCTCAATGCCATTGAGTGGTGATGGTGTGGGGAGATTAAAAATAGTTGTTTTTTAAGCAAGTTAGGTAATATTTTGCCCTAATAACAAGCTAATTAAGCAACATAGTATTTTTTGAGGGTTTTCTATGTCCAATTACAGCCCATCACTCAGTTGTATTTATTTGTATTAGCAACAGTGTCAAAATTAAGTAATAGGACTATTGATATTCTAGATTTCACTTTGGTCTTCTTTTCATTTTTTAAAAAACATCAAAAATTTTTTTCTTCTTCCATTAGATGTTCTTAATAGTTGCTCCTCTTTCTGTCCTCTACAACTGGAAAGATGAACTGGATACATGGGGATATTTCAGAGTCACTATATTACATGGTAACAAAAAAGACAGTGAACTTATTCGTGTAAAGCAGAGGAAATGTGAAATTGCTCTGACAACTTATGAAACGCTACGCTTATGTTTGGATGAACTTAACAGGTAATGGAAATAATGGGAATGATTCATTAATATTCTGCTTACATCAATTATATTTATCCCTCTGTATTGTAGTTTTTTAAAATGCTGTAAATATTCTTTAGCTTGATTTAATTTCATTTCAGAATTATTGAAATATATAGTTTATAATAACTTACTCTCTGAGAAGGAAAAACTTCCATCAGGTTTTCTACAGTTTCTTCCTTTTTTCCTCTTAAACTCAATACAGGATACTTTTCCAAACAATGCCCACACAAGAATGATAAAACTTGTCCTGAATCTCATGTACAACCTTTTATGCATATGGTGCCTCTGGTCTAGGACAGTGATTTTCATGAATAATTTTAATTATGGTAGTCTGTTGTGAATGTGTGGTGGTAAAAAACACACACACTCACATTCACACACACATACATATGTTGAGAACTACTGTGACCTAGAGTGTAAGAGGGAAGTGGCTGGGAGACACCACCAGTGAGGTAAGCAGGGAACAGATCATGAAGAATATTGACAGCCACTTAGAGGATTATGGTCTTTATCCTCAGAGCAATAGAGTACCCCGAAGTGTTTTCAGCAGATATATGACAAAAATGATCAGATTTGCTTTTTATAAGTACCCTAGTTGCTATATGTGCAGACAAAGGAAAAACAGAATGGATGCAGAAAAAACCAATTAAGACTCTTGTCATGGGCTGAATTGTGGCCCCAAAATCCCCCAATTTACATGATCAGGTCCCAACCCCAGTACCTCAGAACATAACTGTATTTAGAGATAGGTCTTTAAATAGGTGATTTAAAGATGATATCATTTGAGTGGGGCCCTTGTCAATATCACTGGTAGCCTTATAAGAAGATAAAGAGACACCAAGGACATGCTCACATAGAGGAAAGGATATATGAGGACACTGCAAGAAGGCAGTCATCTGTAAGCCAAGGAGAAATGCCTCAGAAGAAACCAAACCTGCTGACTCCTTCATCTTGGAATTCTAGCTTCTAGGATTGTGAGAAAATAAGTTTCTGTTGTTTAAGCCATCCAGTTTGTGGTATTTTATTTTGGCAGTCCTGGCAAACTAATGGAAGGCTTTTATAACAGTCTGGTCAAGGGACCATAGTACTCAGGTCTAAACTCTTCATGGTTGTTCCAGCCATAGCTTGGACCCTGGTAAAGTCATTAACTTTGATCTACTTCTAGTTTAGATTTCTGCCTGTAAGGATACAATTTATACCTTCTAGGTGAGGATTAAAATGTGGCACAAGAAAAAGTTACCTAATAAGTCTTTAAAATGTTAAAATATAGTAATTATAGTCATTTGAACTATTGTTAATGGAGTTAATGGTATTCCTCCCAAAGTTGATAGGAGTTTAGAAAACCAAGTTATTTTTAAAAGTGATGTTTTCAAATTGGAATTAAAATGCTTTGGCATAAGATAAAAATGAAGTCAATAGTTGTCTCATAAATTTTATAAGCACGAAATATATTTAAGAGTAAAAAATGTCACAAATTAGCTATGTGGCTTTGAGTAAATAAGCTCATCTGGAAAATGACAGGATGAATTAGATCAGTCTTTGCCAATACTAGCTCTTCAAACCCATCTAGAGAGTTTTCATAAAACCAACTTTAATGAGGTTTAATTTGCGTACAATAATTTATACCCATTTTGAGTATATACTTTGATGAATCTTGACCAGGGGTTGGCAATAAAGAGCCAGGTAGTAAATATTTTAGGCTTTTGGGCCACATACAGTCTCTGTTGCTGCTGCTGCTTTTTTATTTTTACAACCCTTTAAAAATATAAAACTATTCTTAGCTTGCCGACCATTCAAAAGTGGCCACAGACTGGATTTAGCCCACGGGCTATATCTTGTTGACTCCTGGTTTTGACAAAAGGAAACAAGTGTAACCACCATTCCAAATAAAGTATAAAATATTTTTGTTATCCCAGAACTTCCCTCTTACCTCTTTACAGTCAGCCCTACCCCACCCCAGACAACTACTGGTTCTGATTTCTATCACTATAGATTAGTTTAAGCTATTCTAGAGTATCATGTAAATGGAATTATATAGAAGGTACTCTTTTTTGTGTCTGGCATCTTTTGATCAGCATATTTTTAGATTCGTTCATGTTATTGAATATTTCAGTGGCTGTTTAATGTTGAATTGTATTCTGTTTCATGAGTATACCACATTTTGTTACCCATTCATTTGAAGATGGATATTTGGGTTTTTCTAGTTTTGGGTTATTATAAATAAAACTTCAAGAAATATTTGTGTGTAAACCTCTTCTGGACATATATTTTCATTTCTCTTGGGTTAATACCTAGGAGTAGAATTTCTGGGTTATATGGTAAGAATAGGTTTAATTTTGGAAGAAACTGCCAAACCATTTTCCAGAGAGATCGTACGATCTACCACTCTTGAAAATTCCAACTAGCAATGTAGAGAATTCATTCAGTTGTTTCATACCCTCACCAACATTTGGCATTATCAGTCTTTTTTGTTTTTAGCTATTTTAGTAGGTATATAGTGGTATCTCATTGTAGTATGATTTGCATTTTTTGATCCATGTACACTTGAAAATGTTTATTCTACAGTTGTTGGGCGCAGTGTTCTGTAAATATCAGTAATACCAGGTTGGTTAAGATATTGTTCAAGTGTTCTTATCTTTACTGATATTTCTTTTTGGTTGGTTTACAATTTCAGAGAGAGGAGAGTTGAAATCTTCAGTTATAATTGTGGATTTGTTTATTTCTCCTCAGTTCAGTCAGTTTTCAATTCATGTATTTTGAAGCTCTTTTATTAGGTGTACATGATTTTATATTTTCTCCTGATGAACCGATCCTTTTATCTTTAAAAAAAAAGTCCCTTATCTTGACGCATAGCCAATGGAGTTTTCTTATGCTTACTGCATGTATACAGTTGTTCACCTTTTTATTTAAACATATCTGTTCTTTATGTTTGAAGTGAGTCTCCTGTAGTTAGCATATAGTCAAGTCTTGCTTTTTTATCTATTCCGGTAATTCTTGCCTTTTATATGGGGCATTTAGACCATTCACTTTTAATATAATTATTGGAAAAGTTGTATTTAGAGCTAACATTTTTGTCATTTCTGGGATTTGATTTTACCTCACTTTACAAGCTAATAAGTTAGCCTGTTACTGTTTCGTGGATGCTGGTAGAAGACAGAGTAATCTGAGGCACGGAGAGGTTAAGTAATTTGTCCAAGCCTACACCACTAAGTCAGTGGCAGACATGAGGTTTGAACCTTGACCACCTAACTCCAGACCTTGGGTTTTTAACCAAAGTACTATTCATCCCAAAAGATGTTCTGTAGTTAAAAAAAGGTAATGAGTTAGTTTACTATAGCACCAATCACATTTTAATTTTCTTTAATCAGGTTAAAAAGGAGATGGTGGGGACTTTGCCACCATTTAAGTGTTCTGTCCCCCAGTCCTTTTATTTAGGATTATTCTCATACACAAATTATTCTTGCCTGAATCAGTTATTTTATTGGTTTTGAAAAATAATGTTTTCCTACTTTTATCATTTCTTCTACATTTATTTTTTTTCTTCTATGCTTGTTAATCATATTATCCTATAAAGGAAAGCTTTCTTTCATTAATTAGGAATTAACTACAATTTTGACTTTGAAAAGCAAGATGAATGCTTGATTCTTTTGCTTTAATTACCAGTTTTCAGAGTAAGAAGCTAATACAATGGTCATCTAAAATGGTGACAAAATTGATCACCCCTCTCCCTCCTTTTTTTTTTAAGTACCATTATGGCTTTATATAATTGAGGTACAATTGACATACCATAAGATGTATTCATGTAAGTATAGAATGATTTTTAGCACATTTATAAAGTTGCACTGTTATCACAATCCAATTTTAGAACATTTTCATCACCTCACAAAGTTATTTGCTTATAGTCAATCCCTGCTCCCATCTCCAGCACCAGGCAACGACTGATCTGCTTTCTGTCTCTTCAGATTTGTCTTTACCAGAAATTTCATGTAAAGGGAACCAAACAATATGTAGTCTTTTGTGTCTGGCTTCTTTCGCTTAATGTAATGTTTTTGGAGTTTATCCATATTTAGCATATTTTAGTAGTTTGTTCCTTTTTATTGCTGAACAGTATGCCTTATTTTGTTTGTCCATTCACCAATTGATGGACATTTGGATTGTTTCCAGTTTTTGGCTATATGAATAATGCTGCTTTGAGCATTCACCTACAGGTCTTTGCACATAACTTTTTATTTCTCTTGGATAGATACCTAGGAATGGTATTGCTGAGTCTTATGGTAAATATATGTTAAACTTTTTAGGATATTGCCAAACTGTTTTTTAAAAATATTTATGCTTTCCCAAAAGCAGTATATGAGGATTCTAGTTTCTTCCCAGCCTTGCCAATTTTTTTTTTTTATTACAGGCATCCTGTAGTGGTATCTCATGGTTTTAATTTGTATTTCTCTAATAACTAATGATATTGAGAATCTTTTCATGTGCTTATTTATCTTCAAATAGACATTTGGTGCAATTTTATTAAAATCTTTTGCCCATCTTTTAATTGTGTTGTTTTAAATTGTGTTGAGTTGTAATTGGTTCTTTATATATTCTATATAAAAGTACTTTATCACATTATGATTTGCAAATATTTTCTCCCAGTCTTTCCATTATCTTGATGGTGATTTTAGAAGAGCAAAAGTTTTTAACTTTGATGAAGTCTAATTTATTAAATTTTTTTTGACTATGCTTTTGGTGTTATAGCTAAGCAACTTATGCCTTACCCAGAGTCATGAAGATTTTTTCCTATATTTTACAAATTTTATAGTTTTATCTCATTTTTAGGTCTATGATCTATTTTGAGTTAATATTTATGTATGGAGTGAGGTAAGGGTCTAAATTAATTTTTTTCATATAAATCCTGGGTTTTTATTTATTCAATTTTTTTAGACTCAATTATTGTCATTATTCATAATGATGCTCAAATAGTCCAATTAGGCTGGCTGCTATGCCCTTTGGACATGTCCCCATTTTATGTCTTTGGATACATGGGTGCTTTCTGGCTCTTCAGTATGTCCCCTGTTACATGCCTGAAATTAACCATTTCCCTATTTTTCTGTGGGGCTCTGATTCCTTTTACTGGATTGACCACTATGGATGCTCATTGCTACCTTTTTGGTAGACAGAGCTATGCAATACAACTTTTTAAAATCATGAGTTTATATTGATATTTTTTCATTTGGAGTTAACATTGCAAGTTTCTCTTCTTTGTATTTGTTTTGCTGTTTTGTTGCTTTTTTAAAAAAAAATTTTTTTTTGGTCCTTTTAGTGATGTTTAAGTGAGACTTTTCATTCCAACATCATTAAACAGATTTCTATATCCTTTCATCTTCTTCATACACATTTTATTTTTGTGGGCTGTCTAAACCTGTGACCATTTAACTAATTAGGTAAGAATCCAATGAAATCATCAAAGAGTAAAGAAAAAAAACTCCAAAACATTGGTAGAGAAAACTGCTTTCTAAAAATTCTACGGACTGAGAAAGGGAAGTTTTGTCAACCTTTCCCCCCTTTTTTCTTAATTTATAGTTTGGAATGGTCAGCTGTCATTGTGGATGAAGCTCACAGAATCAAGAATCCAAATGCTAGAGTAACAGAAGTTATGAAAGCTTTAAAATGTAATGTCCGCATTGGCCTCACTGGAACTATTCTTCAGAACAACATGAAAGAATTATGGTGTGTTATGGACTGGTGAGTGAAAACACTTTTAAAAGAAAATTATTTAATACTTCTTTAGCTTAATGTTACCTTGTTTGCTAATGGTTAGTTTCTGAAAAAAACAAAAGCAAAACCAAAATGATCATTTGTCTATTTACAGAAGTGTCTGATCCCAAACATGGTATATGGAGTAGAGAGTCTCATGAAAACCTACCTTTATATATATCACTCTTGCCCCCTGAAGTAATTATATGTACTAACTTACCAATTCCATCATCCTCTTATAGTAATAAACTGATATTGTCATAAAGAAAGAACATTCTGTTTTCTTGGCTTTTTGTTTTTGTTGTCATTAATAAACAAGTGACTTAGAATAATTCTTAGAAGCAAAAAGAAGTCAAAGGTTTTCTTTTTAGGTGATTTAAGAAAGCCCTCACATTTTTCTTATTTCCTTTATAAAGGGCTGTGCCAGGACTTTTAGGTAGCAGGATCCACTTCAAGAAGCAGTTTTCTGACCCAGTAGAACATGGTCAGAGACACACAGCAACGAAAAGAGAACTGGCTACTGGTCGAAAGGCCATGCAGAGGCTTGCAAAAAAGATGTCTAGCTGGTTTCTCAGGCGGACCAAGATTCTTATCAAGGATCAGCTGCCTAAAAAGGAAGACCGGGTGAGAACTGTATTTGTGTATATTATTAATTTCTTATATTTTTTTTTCCTGAAAAGAAAAAAAATCCTTTTTAACAGAAAGTCTCCTTTGGTACTTTGTGTATGTAGTTTTTTGCGTTTTACTCTGTGTGGAAAAGAAACCTGTTACATGCAGAATTTCAGAAAACATTAATTGAACCCAGTTGTTTTCCATAACTTTACTAACCTGTTAGCTAACAGGTTTATTTTTAGTATACGTTAAACTAATTTCTCATCAAGGCTTTTGGTACAGTTCTTCTTAATGAAGAAGGAGGAGCTTCTCTCCCTAATGTGTTTTCCATTCACACTTTGTCCTTCCTCTGCTGTCTACCGTCTACCACCCAGTATATTCTTTGGTACCTTAATTCTACCTATAGGACAGAAGTGGTTAAGAGCTTTTTTTTTTTCTTTAATAAATTTGTTTCTTACAGAATGCTATCTGCAGTTACTCAATTAACCTAATTTTTAGAATTTGTAGGAAAACTACATTGTTATTTGTTTAAGAAAATTTGAAGAGTTGACTAAGAATATTGTTTTTTAATATAGTGGTCTTCTTAAGTTTTTAATCTTGTGGTTCTTCTAACTTAGGCAATGGAATAAATTACTATGAATTCCATAAATTACTGTGAACTAAATCTAATCAATGTCTCGAATAAGGGCAATCCTATCAATTGCCCTGTGATCTTAGTATACCCTATTGATTATTACTTTAAAAAGATAGATTTGAAAGGAAAATATACTGATATGTAAGTTGGAGAAATTGATACAACATACGACTTTTGATATCTATTTAAAGCAAATATTATTACTAAATTCAGATACTTCATGAACTGCTACTTTTAAAAATGTCTTATGCAATTTTATGTATATCATTTAGTTATCTGTCTAGCAGGAACAACAAAAAAGCCAATATGTAAAGGAAGAATTGTGCATAGAGGTTTAGAGCTTGGGCTCTGGAATCAAGTACTATGGGACTGAATCCTGGCTCCCTACTTAGGAGTTTTGTGGCTTGGAGCAATTTGCTGAAGCTCTCAAACCTGGGTTTCTTCATCTGTCAAATGGAATGATGATAACGGTGCCTGCCTCACATGGTTGCTCTGAAATGCGTGTGCAAGAAATATTTAGTAAATGTTACTATTTAATAACAACTAAAAGTACCCTCCCTACTTTAATCATTGACCACCATCTTGCATATTCTTTTTGTTCTTATATGTACTTTCATTTCAAGGTTGGGGTCAAGGTGTACTTAATATTTTAGATACACTTTATTTAAAAATCTGGCAGTACTTTTAGAGACAACCCTGTATTTGCTTGGATACACATTTGTCTTTTTGTTGCAATAGTATTCTCTTGTAGTGATATACACATACAAATATTTATAAATCGATGGTTTTTCCCTCTTGCTCACATTCCTCAAAGTCCTGCTATGGGCATATTTAGTTTTATGCTTTTATATACAGCTATATGTAAAAGAATTTTACCAATTTCCAGTGCTACCAGAAATATAAGGTAAATTGTGTCCGTCATAACTTAGTGGCATTGTTTTATCATATTTTCTTCTTTTATTGAATTTGGGCATATAATAGCAACTTGTATTTGCTTTAATGTGCATGTAATTTATTCTTATCTTTATTAATCTTAGGAATTTATAGTAAGATATTAAATACAAATAGTGTATTTTCAGTTTTCAGTAGTATAAATTTTAAATTTTTTTCCTAAGTTTTCCAGAAAGTATTTCAGAAAGCATTAATTATTCATATCATTGTTCTGAAATTTTCCTTTTTTTCCTTGTTAAGTTTTTTGTTTGGCCTAAACTTTAATAAGTTATAGGCTAATATAGAACCCTGAAAAGACCCACAATATGTTGAAGGAAATCACATAACTTCTTTTTTCATATAATGATTCCTTTTAATTTAAAAAAACAATCTGTATGATGTTTATTTGAAAATAAAATTATGATTTGTATAGTCTAGGGTGGGGTGGGAAGCAAAGAATATAGGAGAATTGGAAGATTGGGAGAAATTGTCATAATGATGTAACTAGAGGAATAAAATTAGTTATGAGCAATTTTCACTGTTATAATCTATGAAATCCTATCGCTTCTCGGCCTTTTGGCTAAGATCAAGTATAATCTATGAAATCCGATGTGCATTGTGATTATTATTATTGCTATGAAAAAGATACTAGTAATTATCTTGTATTTTATCTTGGCAGATGGTGTATTGTTCTCTGACAGATTTCCAGAAAGCTGTCTATCGAACCGTGTTAGAAACAGAAGATGTGACTTTGATACTTCAGTCTTCTGAGCCTTGTACCTGTAGCAGTGGCCGGAAGAGGAGAAATTGTTGTTATAAGGCAAGCATTTTAGTATGGTGTTTTTACTCTCTTGCTTCTGATTATTTGGTACTCTCTTCTAGTGTCAAAGTAAGTAGCAGATAGTAAAATGACTTTTCCTCAGGCGGTTCTTAACTTTAGAAGCTATAAGTTTTTAAAAAAGGAATAGTTTTCAAAAATATTTTACAGTATCAAATAGTAATCACATACAAAATACAATATTCAGATATATTTTCAAAAAATTAATTTTTGAAAGTTAGTTGCAATTTCATATTCTTCCTCTCAGCTTTTATTGGGAAGTATCCTACTTTAATCTTGAAATTTCACTTAATTTTCAGGAAGTTTCTTATCCACTAAGAATAAATTAGCTTATTCTTTGATTGTAGGCTTAAAATATTCTGATGTTAGATTTAGGGTCAGTTTAATAGAAACCATTTATCAGTAGAATAAAGAAAGTATACTTTTTTAGAAACAAATTCATTTATACTTTTTTACCTTCCATCTATACTTCCTGCTCTTTTTTCACCTCTGCATTATTGTTTTCTGTCACATGTTCATGTACATAGAAGAATCCTAAGTCAAATTTATCTAGATTGATATTTACTCCACTTCCCTTTTTTCTAACAGCCCGGTTCTTAGGAAACCTTGGAGTGTAAATGAGAGGAGAGAGTAAAGGTGTCCATGTAGCACTGCTGCTGCACCACAGAGTTCTGTCATTAGGAAACTCTAATGGTAGCGTTTCTACCTCTGTCATGAGCATGAGTACTTTCTGGAATGAGGACTTTCTCCCCTCTTTTATTAAAAATAGCATTGTATTATGATGCCCTAAAAGTATGATTCCGCATTAGTGGTTCATGGATATTTTGTATAAATAGTTGAGCATCATATTCTTAGAATTTATTACGCCAAAAGTAATCAAATGATAAATATTATCATAAGTGATATATTTTATGATGTAAGCAGTTACATGTAATATATTCTCTATATTTTTGTGGTTACAGACCAATTCACATGGTGAAACAGTAAAAACCTTGTATCTCAGTTACCTTACAGTCCTTCAGAAGGTAGCTAACCATGTCGCACTACTGCAGGCTGCTAGCACCTCCAAACAGCAGGTTTGAGTTGGCTTTTTACATTTCTTTGTGATGCTATTGGCATAAATATTTTACATTTGGTGTAAAATTTCTTAGCTAAATATCCTTAAGGGTTTTTTTGTATGAAATTTAAGAGAAAATTGACTTGCCTGTTTTTTAAATTCAGATATCTAGGAATATATGCACTTAAGTTTTTAATCAATGTGAGAAAATTTAAGCTTAAATTAAAATAATAACTCTTTTTTTGGTGGATCGTTGGTGCAAGGATCCAAACCCTTGTCCTTGGTGTTTTAACACCAAGGTCTGACCAACTGAGCTAACCAATTAGTAAATCTTCTTTATGCCTCTAATAATGTTCATGTATTTATTTTCCCTAATATCCTTTGGTATAATTACTAAATAAAATATTTGATGTCAGTTCTATTCTACTCTAATAATGTGTCCAATTATGTTTATCTAATCTGGGTAAAATGAGGATTTATAACAAACTGTATATTAAATATTAAGGCTGTTTCCCAAACTGGCAAAACCCAGTAATTTCTAAGTTTAGGCATCTAAATGTAATCATTTAATTTGGTCATTTCAGTTGTGTTTTGTTCTAGAACACAGCATAAATAAAAAGCCTTTATGTAATTGTTTTATATTTTCTTTTTGTATTATAGTCGATGCTGTTTAAATATAATGTTGAAATCCGAAAAGAACTTAATTATTGTTATTTGAGAGTACTCTTTACTCTTTGGGCAGTATTTGGCTCCTGGTTTTAGAAATCTTAAAAATGATAAAGTTCATAGCCATATCATTAAGAATTCATCAAAGTCATATATATTTAACATATTATTTTAAGATTTTCTGATTAGTCTGACTTAAAGAAGGAAAATCTTCAAAATAGTAAATTCCTTCTAAATAGAATTTTTTAATAAACAATTTCAATTTATACAGGTTTAAGTATGTTAAGTTGAAATCCTTTTCTTCTACCTTTTCCCCTCAAGGAAACACTTATCAAAAGAATATGCGATCAGGTATTTTCCAGATTTCCAGATTTTATGCAGAAAAGCAAAGATGCAGCCTTTGAAACACTTTCTGACCCTACATACAGTGGAAAAATGAAGGTAAATGCTCTTCTTTCAGGTTGCATACAGATAGAGATAATATACAAGATATTTATCCAGTGTATGACAGGGACAGCAACTCAGAACAGGTACTCAATAATTCAGAAGCGGCTGTGGCTGTGGACAGCTGGTATAGTTGTATCAGCATTTACTAGCTCACTGTGAACCCTGTATACAAATGTGTGCACATGTGTGTTCTCAGTAGCAGTTGCATCAAATACACTTCAGACTTTTCTTATGGATCTATTGGACTTATGCCCTCTTAAAATGTATGCTGTTATTACATATATAACAGCTTAAACATAGCTCCTCAAATGTTTAAGGAGATACTTACTAGAAATGTTATTTACATTTGAGGAACTATGCTAATGCTAGACAGGAGGGCGAGGATAGGTATTAACTCGGAATTATAGAAAAGAGCTTCTTGAAGTGTTCAAGGTAGGCAAATGAGTTTTCTGCTTCTAGTTTTTACTTGCTGACCTAGATTGTAAGGTTGCAAGGGAATATTTGTTGCACACAGGGAAACTGACCTGTACCTATGCTGCTCGTTGTGATGTGTTACTGAGGGAGGGTGTGAAAAGGAAGGCTAGCTTCTCCAACCATGACCCAGGCCTCTGGGCATTGCCTGTAACAGCAGCATGACTTGCTGACAGTTTCCAGCCTCCTTGCAACAGAATTAGTTTGTTTAACCCTTTAATACCTATCAAGAATCTTTATGGATTCACAGACTTTTACAGAACAATTCCCAAACTTATGTTATAATTAAGAAAAAGGTAAGTTGTTTCTTTTGGCAAAAGTAATAAAAAAGAAGTAATTCAAAGTACTCAGTTTTTGTTTTTGTTTTTTAAATTCTGGAAATACTTTTAGCAGCTAATCTAGATAAGCTCATCATGGTTTAATTTGCTTGGGACCTCTGAATTCAATGAAATAAAATAGAAGTTAAGAATATAAATAGTACAGATGATTGCATTAAAAACTTGTGCATGTGTTTTTTTAAATAAATTTTAGTGAGAATACCATATGATTTATGATCCCAACTGTTGCTTTGCCTCCCATGGATTTGTCACCCATTTTCCCCTGGTGACGGAGCCGCCAAAGATTACTCAAAGCCCATCTCTTCTGAGCAGTGAGAAGCCCCGAAAAGGGATTAATCTCCTGGAACCCTCAAGAGAGAGGCATTCCTTCCATTTGGGAAATTAACCCCAAATTGGGGTTTTCTTCTCACATTTATTCTCCAGACCAGGAAGTTACAGGAAGAGAACATAGGTGGGGATTTTGCTAAGTATAGTTTAACAAGTTTAACAGTAGAAGCTGGTAACATTCAGTAAAACAATTTCCATAATACAATTTTCAAGAAGTTAAGTTGATCCACCAACAAAAGCTTAATTTTAGCAAGCATTCTCTTCTTACAGCAATTTCCCAGTATCTTTACATATCAATCAGTAGCCTATCTGTCCTTTGAGTCAGCAACCTTGCTGTACTACAATTCTTTATCTTACAACAGAGACTAGCCTGAGGAAAGTTTCCTGTCCCCTGTGAGGTCAACATTTTATATGTACTTTTAAGAAGCTAGGCCAAACTGGAAACTGCAGGGCTTTGGAAAACCAGGCCCTGTGAAATACATTTGCTTTATGTATACTCCACACACAACAAATAATTTAAATCTAATGACATTTCCTAACAATAGTAAATATATTTTTTGTCATCCACTTTATTGACTTTTATTTAATTATTTTTAAATTAAAAAATATAAAACACCCAATAAGTTTAAAACTGAGCACTTATTACCCCAAATTTAATCCAATAGACTATTTCCAGAAATCATACCCTCCTTTGGAAGTTACATTATCCATTGCTGTTTGTTTAAATTTTATTCCTTGTGACTATTCACTAAAAAATTACCAGTCTTGAAATTATTTTTATAACTTTGCTTTTTATATTTTTATATATCCATTAAAGATATGTTTTAAAACATATCTTTCATTAGAGTTATATATCTAGGAATAATAGTATCTGATTAAGGTAATTATTAAATTTAATTTTTCTTCTGATTTTTAGAAAGGAAAATGCAAGCATCTCATTTTTCTTGCTGGAGGCTAATTAGATATCTTTAAATGTGAAAGAAGCAGGTGATTTATTTGTTTTCTGAGACAGCACCAACAAAGCAGAGATTGAAAGTAATAAACTAGGGATATATTTTTAAGACTTTCATCATTTGATTAGCAACATTATCTGGCGATATATTAATTTTAGAGGTGCAAAACCTATAAGCTTATCATAGGTCTATGTCTATGGGGTTAAGAACTCCAAGTGACTGAGTTGCATGTACTTTTTGAGTTCAAGTGATAAAAGATCCTGCTTTGGTTTGTCTTATCATAGTCAGGCTGCAGCTGTAAGGACTCTGAACATAATGCCTTTGGTAGCCTTAGTAGCCTCAAAACTACATTCATGACCCTTTCTCATGATTGCCAAGGTCATTTGTTACCACAGCTACCATTCAAGGGGATGGTCCCAAGTTGCATTCATTCACCTGATAAGGATCCTCACTTTTCTTTCCCTTGGGGGAAGTGCCAGAGAGCCATTTACTTGGGGAGTGGGTGGGGGTTGGAGATGACTGGGAAACCCAGCTCAGTGCTGCTGGAATCACACAGGGTCATATGCATCTTTCTAGGTCTGTCTAAGTTGAGAAAAGTTAGATCCAAGATTCCTTTGCTAACATTCCCATACTTAGAATTCCTTTATGGGTAAATTGTCATGTTCTGTGGAGGACAAGTAAATGATAAAACATTGGGTCTGTATTGTTAAGACTCCAGCATATACTGACTACATTGTCATTTTTGAAATTTCTGGTAAGGATCTTAATTTATAGTTATTTATTTAGCTAGGTTGTTTCTTTAAACCAGCCTAACAAAGACCTCCAGTCTAAAAACATTCACTTTTCTTATTACTTTTTTTGTTTTTACTGTAAAATATTTGAAAATACCTAAAATTATAATAGATATGATGCCATTCCAAACAATGAGAATGGATTTCTGTACAATATAGTCTTGGTTTAAAATGTTAATGTCTTTAGGAAAATGAGAAGGGAAGCCATGGACTGGGAGAAAATATTTGCAAAACAATAAAGGACTGGTATCTAAAATACAGAGAGAACTCTTAAAACTCAACAATAAGAAAACAAACAACCCAACTTAAAAATGGGCAAAAGATCTGAGGAAATACCTCACCAAATAAAATGTACAGATGGCAAATAAGTATGTGAAAAGATGTTCACCACCACATGTTATTAAGGGATTGCAAATTAAAACAACAATGAGATACCACGGCACACCTGTTAGAATGGCCAAAATCCAGAATACTGATAGCACCAAGTGTTGGTGAGGATGTGGAACAACAGGAACTCTCTCTCATTCCTTGCTGGTGATAATGTGAATTGTACGGTCACTTTGAAAGACAGTTCAGTGGTTTCTTACAAAGCTCTTATCTTAAACACTTGTAAATATTAAATACTTACATATTAAATATTTCGTTTAAATATACAAAATATTACCCTAGATTCTCTTACCATACAGTCCAGCAATCACGCACCTTGGTATTTTACCCAAATGAATTAAAAAGAGTTAAAAAATTGTCCACACAAGAACTTCACATAAATTTATTCATAATTGCCAAAGCTTGGAAACAAGCAAGATGTCCTTCTATAGGTGAATGGATAAACACACTGTGGTACAGCCATACAATGGAATATTATTTAGCAATACAAAGAAATGAGCTATTAAGCTACAAAAAGACGAAAAGACATGGAGGAACCTTAAATGCATGTTGCTAAGTGAAGGAAGTGAGTCTGAAAAGCCTACAGACCATATGATTCCAACTATAAGACACTCTGGAAAAGGCAAAAGTATGGAGACAATGAAAAGATCAGTGGTCGCCAGGGGTTCTGGAGGAGAGAACAATGAATAGGTGAAGCACAGAGAGTTTTTAGGGTAGTGAATCTATTCTGTATAATACTGTAATGGTGAATACATGTCATTATACATCCATCAAAACCTGTGGAACTACGACACAATTAGTGAATCTTAATGTAAACTGTGGACTTTAGTTAGTTAACAGTAATATATCAATATTCATTTGGTTGTTGAAAATATACCACACTAACATTAATATTAATAATTATTATTAACGATAGTGATATATTTTCTAATATTAATATTATTAATATAGATATTAATAGGAGAAAGTGTGGGGGAGGAAAGGGAGTACATAGGAGTTTCCTGCATTCTTTCTCACATAATTGTTCTGTAAACCTAAAAAAAAGTCAATCAATTAAAAAAAAGTTAATGTCTTATGTGAAACTCAAATGCACATACTTCATAGAATCAGTTATTTTATTAAAAAATAAATCTAACTGTAAATAAAACTTACTTTATGTGTTCTCCCTATATTAAAATAATGTTTACCTGGTCTGTGACATTTTTATTCACCATTTGATTGGTTATCTGAGTAGATTTAACTCTGTAGCTTTTTTTTGAGGAATGGGGGTGTAGGGGTCGAAGTTAGCACAATGTCTGCTCTTGTTCAACTATAAAGAGAGTGTTATACTGGGTATAAATTTTTTTATTTAAAAGATTAAATGTTTATCATTGAATAAATAAAATTGCTTAAGTGTTTGTTTCATACATAGAGTCAGAAGAACTGTAGACTTAGTACAGAAAATTCCTTTTTCCCTCTGTGGATTACTTTTCCATGGTGTTCTGGAGCCGTCATTGCCAGATGTGAAAATGCCTGTTTAAAAATAACAGTATTACTATTATACACAGGCTTTGGACTGTTTGCATCTTCCCTAAAAGCCTCATGTGTGGGGACAAATTATTGGCATTTCGAGGTCAAAATCAAATCTGGAAGTCAGGGCTTACTGTAAATAGAGAAACACAGGGGTGAAAATGAGAACTGTATATCTGACTGATTATTCTAAGAAAATAAATATCAAGACTTTTAGAACCTAGATGTAATTGAACACATTTCATTACATCCATTTAGAGACAATTTAAATACTTCCTAAAAGGAATGCTACTCTATAATTTAGTTTCTTGACATATTGTAATATAAAGAAAGTATATTTTGGAAATTAAATTAACCCATTTAAATGCACGCCATAATCTAAAATGGTTCCTGTTTATTAAAACCAGAGTATCACCTACTCTGATAAAAGTCTTTGGGAACTTTACCTCGTTATTGACAGTATGATGATAAATAACATTTCACGTAATATCTAATACTTTATTTCTCTTACTTGGAAAAAAAAAAGGGAATTAGAAAAGATTGAGGTTAGTATTGTATAAAAACAATTTTAAAGAAATTCTCAAGTGATGTTTCTATGTATAAAGAGTACTTTTAGTTGGAATTGGTTCACTGATGTTATGTGGTTCATTTCCAGGTCCTTCAACAGCTTTTAAATCATTGCAGGAAAAACAGAGATAAAGTCCTTCTCTTCTCCTTTTCCACCAAGGTGAGTTTCATCTGGAGAGTATTCTTGATTGCCCGGCCCTAACTTTTGAGGCATAAAGCATAAGGGACGTAACAGCTTACAGCCACATTTTCTGTTTTATCCACACAGTAGGAAATAGTAATGAGGTAAGCACCTTGAAGTTTTCAAACAGGCACGTACATTTCAGTTATGTCAGGGTTACTGTCAAATAGCAGACTTCAAGATAGATTCTACTTTCTGTTGATATTCTTGTTAATTATTAAAGTTCTCTTTAAGACATTTAAAATATTTTAGAACTTAGAAAATAGCACAAATAATGAAACATATTTACATAAATGATTTGAACAATGATTTTCTTTTTATTTGGTTTCAGTTTTTTAAAAAAATGAAAGGTTGATTTTTTAAAACAAAGGTTGCTGAACACTAAAGCCAGTTTCAGGATAATGAGAAGAAATATATGGGTCAGAAGTGAGAAAAATATTCATTACATTTGGAATTATAAGAGAGAAATTGCAAGCACCAATAATTAATCCTTACGGAATCTAATCTCTATAAAGTTATGAATCTTGTTAAGCCAAACATTTGTGTTTGCCCATCTCCATACCTTTCCTCTAGTTGCTCGATGTGCTGCAGCAATACTGCATGGCGTCTGGGCTTGATTACCGACGACTTGATGGAAGTACAAAACCAGAGGAAAGACTCAAGATCGTGAAGGAGTTCAACAGTACACAAGATGTTAACGTTTGCCTTGTCTCTACAATGTAAGAAAATAAAATTTGAAAACTTGATTTTTATCTAATTTTTTTATGATTTAGAGTAATTATCAAAACTATTACTCGATTAATTTTCAGTAGTTATTCTTATATTACTTTGTTATGTTTGGCTTTAAGGAGAAGCAGCAAAAATGCTATTAGTTATGACTAAAATAACAATATCCTAAGTTTTACCTTTTTTTTTTATTTCCTTTATCTTCACTGAGTTCCCCTTATAAGTCTGTGTTTCTATATTTATAAAGGTAATGATTTAAAAAATGGATGTTTCCTTTTAGCAGTTTGCTGTCATAGTACTTTGACTCATGTCTTGTGGTCAGAACAATCAAACTTCTTATTAATTGGATAAACAAAAATCATAGTAGCAGCGTTTTTCCAGCTGTGCTCAGCGAGCCCTCGAGAGCCCACTGGGCCTAGTGGGCCAGGCATTTCCTTCTTTTGAGGTGTTTTCCCTCTACTTTGTCTCAACCAGAGAAGCTCCACAGTCAGAGATTTTACAAAAGGTAAACTGGTCCTAATACTTCATTATGAATCTCTAATTAAAACCTCTTAAAGAATATACACACTTTAGAGAAAGAATTAAATCAACATAAACACCTAAGTAAGATTAATCCCTTTTTGGAGAGTAACAAATTCTTAACTTTTGACATCTTATATAAGAATTTTATAGATTTACTCCCACTGTCTTTCAAAAAGAATTCCAGAGGACTTTAAAAATAAATATATGTACATATACTAAGTAAAAATTAAATTGGAATAAAAATTAACTTAAAATGAGGAATAAAATATGTTTATGAATGAGCTACTACTGCTGAGCACTGAAATTATTCCTGAATTTCTGCAACTAAGGCAAAAGGAAAGAAGCTTTGGATTCTCATTTTCCTGTGAATGAATTCAAGAAGTTACTTCTTGCATGAATCTTTACATACAGAGCATTAAATGACATAGAATACTGTCTTCAATACTGTCTTTACGTTTTGTAAAAAAATAAGTGTTCTTAATTTTTAAATAATGTGTTACAAAATAATAAATGCATTAGATAACATTTCAAATACTATAGAAGCTATCGTGACAATAGTCTCTCACTTCTCTTCTACTCACCTCAGACCAATTTGCTGAGATCTGCCCATAAAGCTCCTAATTATCTCTTCAACTATGTCTGTCAGAGATGCCATTTAACCCATCCATTGAATTTTTAATTTTTAAAGACTGTATTTTTTATTTTTAGAAGTTCTGTTTGGTTTTTTCCAAATCTGCCTGATGATTTTACTTGTATTTTTGTTCTTGCTAATTTCTAGCCTTTCTTTTATTTCTTTAGTAATTTTAATCATACTTTTTAAAAAAAAATATCTTTTTGAGTGGCGTTTTTGCTCTATTAACTGCTGTACTTGGGGGTGCTAATCTTTCTATTTCTTGTTTCCTTCAGCTCTTGCTTATGGTAGATGGTTTCTTTACATGTTTTGTAATTTTTTAATTTCTTAATTTTGAGCTTATTTTCAGTGGTGCTTGTTTTTCTGTGCAGAAATCCTTTGAAGACTGGTTATAGGAGTTTTCCATTTGTGTGGTTTTGCTTTGACTTTTGCTAGGCATCCTAACAAAGGCAAGGGAACAAGTTTTAGGTTCCTATTTTTCTGTGACTGAATTCAAGGAGTAATTTATTTTTCATGAATCATTACATAAACAACCTTACATCATACAGTAAGTACATTCTTCAGCTACATTTTGCAAAAGATATAAGCTCAGTTTTTGTTTTGTTTTTCTCATTTTGAATGATTTATATTTAATTTCTATTGTAGCAGAAGCATTTTCACATTGGCTTAGCCATTATTTTTATAGAATACTAGGTCTTCATTATCTTTTAGTTTGTCAGCTTTATACAACTTGGAATCTCTATTATGAAAGATGAAGACTTAGTCTACTTTCACTGTTCTCTCCCCCTTTTCCTCACAGTGTTTACTATTTATTATTATTATTAGTCAATAAACTACTTTTGGAACTTTTTTTTTATTCAGGGTATTTTAACATTGTACATACTGTGGGGATGCAGTGTGTTGTTTCAGACTCGCTGTATGTACTGCACAGTGATTCATTTAGGGTAGATAGCGTAGTTTTGTGCCCCGTGGCCCACCACCTCTCCTCCTCCCCACTCCCTTCCCAGCCTCTGGTAACCATTGTTTTACTGTCTACTTCTATGAGAATGTCTTGTTTTTTTCTTTAGATTCTACATGTGAGTGACATCATGCGGTACTTGTCTTTTTGTGCCTAAATTTGCTTAACACAGTGGTTTCCTGCTCTATCCATGTTGCTGTGAATGAATGATAGGATATCATTTTTTTTATAGCTAAATAGTAGTCCATTGTGTATGTATACCACGGTTTTGTTATTTTAAGGACAGGCATATTTATTTGTTCAAATAACAAATATATAAACTGAATAACAAAATACTCTGTAGAAAGTAGGGCTTCAAATTCTCACAAAAACTGGGGATGTAAAACATTAAAATTTACATATTTCACTTTATAGTCTCTACACTTACTTGAAATATCTCTCTAAAGTGTTCCAAAAGCATGCAAATATCAAATTAATTTCAACAGAAGATGAATAAACTTTTCAAAGGCAAATTAATTTCTAAGCAAATCAACAAGTCCACTTAATAAAAAGAAATCAAGAACAGAAATTAAATATCTAAGTTTAGTAACATAAATTACATAAAAAAATCAGTAAAACAGAATATAAATACAAGGGCACTTCAAAAAGTTTGTGGAAAAATAGAATTGAAAGATAGTGGAAATCTTTCCATGAACTTTGTTTAAATTTTTCCTTTTTTTTTTTTTTTTTAAAAAAAGACTAAGATCATAGAAAATATATTTTCTGACCACAATAACAGAAGGAAATGTAGAAAATTCACAAAGTGTGGAAATTAAACAACACTCTCCTAAATAAACAATGGGTAAAAAATATCACAGGGAAATTAGAGAGTACTTTGAGATAAAGATCAAAGCACAACATATCAAAATTTATAGGATGCAGGGTTCATGCATTGCTTAGAGGAAGATTTATATATGTAAACACCTGTTCTAAAAATAAGAAAAATCTCAAATCAGTAAGGTGAGCTTCTACCTTAAGAAAATTGAAAACATAGAGCAAACTGAAACAAAGGCAAATATCAGTAAGAAATAACAAAGATTACAACAGAAATACATGAAAGAGGGAATTTTTAAAAAATAGAGAAAAATCAACAAAACCAAAAGTTGTTTTTTTAAAAAGATCAACAAAATTTGCAAACCTTTGTCTAGACTGACCAAGAAAATAGAAGACCAAAATTACTAAAATTGGAAATAAAGTAGGGAAATTATTACACTGTCACTATGGCTTTTTGTGGTGGTAAGATTTAGTTTCTTTCTCTTTCTTGTCTATGTTTTTGTTCTACCAGTGGGTTTTGTTCTTTCTTGTGTGTTCATGGTAGTGATTATCATTTTTTGGATTCCAGAAGCAGGACTTCCTTAAGGATTTCTTGTAGGGCTGGTCATGTGGTAGGAGACTCCCACAGCTTTTGTTTGTCTGGAAAATATACTATTTTTCCCTCATTTCTGAAGGATAGCCTTGCTGGGTATAGTATTCTTGGCTGGTGTTTATTTCTTTTAGTATTTTGAATATATCATCCCATTTACTTCTGACATGTAGAGTTTCTGTTGACAACTCTGCTGTTAATCAGATAGGGTCTCCCTTGTAGGTGGCTTGGCACTTCTCTCTTGCTTCTTTTAAGATTCTCTCTTTGTCTTTGAGCTTTACCAGTTTGACCATGATGTGTCTTGAAGAGGACTTTTGGGGGTTGAATCTGTTTGGGGGTCTTTGAGCCTCATGGATCTGAAGGTCCGTGTCTCTGCCTATACCTGGGAAGTTTTCTGTGATTATTTCATTGAATAGGTTTTCTATGCCTTTTCCGTCCCTGTCCCCTTCTGGAACACCCATGATTCAAATGTTTGTGTGCTTAAGGTCATCTGCTAGCTCTCTTAGATTTTCTTCATTTTAAAAAAATTCTTTTTTCCCTTTTTTGTCTGCCTGGGTTATTTTGAAGACTGTCTTCAAGCTCAGAAATTCTTTCTTCTGCTTGTTCTAGCCTGCTGCTTAAGCTGTCAATTGTGTTTTTTATTTCATTGAGTGAATCTTTCAATTCCAGGAGTTCTGTTACATTCTTTTTTAAGGTATTAATCTCTTTGTGAATTTCCTTCTTCATATCCTGTATTTTTTTTCTCATTTCATTATGTTATCTGAGTCTTCTCATATCTGTTAGTTTCCTTAAGATTGTTGCTTGGAATTCCTTCTGCGTTATTTCCAGGATTTCCTGCTCTATAGGGTCTGGTATTTGACAATTAATGTATATTTTGGTGGTGTTATATTTTCTTGGGTTTTTGTATTTCTAGTATGTCTACATTGATGTCCGGTCATCTGGTAGAGCAGTTGTTTCTTCTGTTATTCTGGAGTGGGCTTTGAGGAGAGAGATGTCCTTTTCTTTTTCTGGTCTCTGCTGGTGATTCTCCTTGTGTCAAAACAGCCAAGTGTCTGGTGGGCTGTGTGGCTGCTGCTGTGGCATCGAGCCACTTTTTCAGCAGCCGTGGCTGTAGCAGTTCATGGAAGTGGTGCTTTCAGTGAGCCTGCTTCTGGGTGGAGAGGGCTGTGGTCTCAGTTCCTTGCTCCAGACCCTGGGCGTGCTCTCTTGCCTGTTTCCTGGTAGACGGGGGCTCACATCACAGGGTTTTTATTTGTTTTATCCATTCATCTGTTGATGGACATTTAGATTGATTCCATCTCTTGGCAATGAACATGGGAGTGCAGGTGTATTTTTGACATATTGATTTCATTTCCTTTGGGTATATACCCAGTAGTGGAGTAGCGGGGTTGTAAGGTAGATGCATTTTAGTTCTCTGAGGAACTTCCATACTGTTTTCTACAATGGCCATACTCAATTTACATTCCCACCAACAATGTAGGATTTCCTTTTTCTCTGCATCATCACCAGCATTTGTTAGTTTTTATCTTGTTGATAATAGCCATTCTAACTGGAGTGAGATGATATCACATTGTGGTTTTAATATGCATTTTCCTGATGATTAGTGATGTTCAGAGTTTTTCATGTGCCTGTTGGCCATTTATATGTCTTCTTCTGAGAAATGTCTGTTCGGGACCTTTCCCTGTTTTTTAATTGGGTGATTTGTTTTTTTAGTGTTGAGTTGTTTGAGTTCTTTATATATTCTTGATATCATCCCCTTGTCTGATGTGTAGTTTGCAAACACTTTCTTCCATTCTGAAGGCTCTCTCTTCACTTTGTTGATAGTGTCCCTTGCTGTGCAGAAGCTTTTTAGATTGATGTATCCCATTTGTCTATTTTTGCTTTAGTTGTCTGTGCCTTTGTAGTCTCATTCAAAAAAGTGCTTCCCAGAATTCCGGTCAAGATGGTGGAATAGATGGCCCCCAGCATCACTCCCTCCCACAAATCAACCAATTTACAACTATAAAAATGTAACATCAGCCAAGCTGGGGCTGCTGGAGCTTAGAGAAAGAGGTGGAAAGACCTATGGAGTTTGTGAAGGTAGGAGAAACCACAATGAGAGAAAGAAAAAACTGCTCGGAGTGTTTTGGGCTGTGGCTGCTTTAATGCTGGACCTGCTCAGCACTTGGAGCAGGAGCCGGCAGAAGCCACAGCTGTGCCCTTCAAATGGAGTTACTTGGAGGCAGCAGGGAAGAAGAGGGCCTTGGTGGCCCCTAGGACAGCAAGACCACTACTAGGATTCCCGTGGACCCACACAGGAGCAAAAAGCCAGAACAGCTGAAAAAGGGGAGCCATTCAGAAGCCAGTGAGTCAACGTAAGGGACTGAAGCAGGGCCCGTCCCATGGGAAGTGTTTGGAGTACAGGTGGTGGGGGAGACAGGCCCACTGAAAGAACGCTGGGACACAGCAAGGATAGCCGATCCGCCCCCAATCAGTGCAGGACCACTCAGGGGAGACTGGTTGGGAATGCATAATTGCATGGGGTGTAGTTTGATGAAAAAAAACCCAGGCCTTCTTTGTTTGTACACAACCCAGTTGCTCTAGGTCTCTGGAGAGCCAGAAATACCTGTAAGGTCAGCCATTCAACCCTGAGCTGCACAAAAAGCCTTCCCTAGGGAAACAGCAGCAAAGCAGCAATTTAGCTCAACAACACAGCTCAAGTACTGTTTCCCGCAGGAAGTTCCCTCATGTTAGAAGTAAGCAAAGAACAAAAAATTAGTTCTGGCACCTGCATACCACCAGTGCCTTGAGGCCCGCCAGGGAATATGAATATGGAGCTGGGGACAGGACCCCCGCCAACAACCACTCACACTGCCAGTGCCTTGGGGCCCACCCAGAGGCCCAGGATATGGAGCCAGGGACCGAATCCCCCTCCCACAACTAGGCACACCATACCAGTGCCTCAGGGCCCACCCAGGGACCTGAGGCACGAAGAAGAGGACCAGACACCCCCCACACAACCAGGCTCATGATGCCAGCACCTTGGGGCCCACCCAGGGACCTGACGTATGGATCTGGGGACCAGACCCCCCCCCCCCCAACCAGGCACACCACACCAGTGCCTCAGGGCCTGCCCGGAGACTCGAGGCATGAAGAAGAGGACTGGACCCCCCCCTCCCACAACCAACCACACCATGCCAGTGCCTTGGGGATCCGAGGCATGGAGCCAGGGACCAGACTGTGCACGAGCATTGCCTTCCTGGGGACCTCAGGTATGGAGCCGGGGGCCAGATCCCCCTCCCACAACCAGGCACACCATGCCAGTGCCTCAGGGCCCACCTGGGGACCTGAGTCATGAGAAGGGGACTGGACCCCCCTCCCATAACCAGGCACACTGCACCAGCACCTCAGGGCCCACCCTGGGACATGAGGCATGGATCCAGAGACTAGACCCTCTGCCCACAACCAGGCACACCACCAAGCACCAAAGAGCATGCCAAAAACATCACCTCCATGTGGGTGGCCCACCACAGCCACCACAAAAACCATGGCTGCCACAAAAGTGGCTAGACACCACAACCACCACACAGATGGTCCACCAGCCACTGGAGTGCATTGATAGAACAAGAGTCACCAGCAGAGATAAGGAAAAGAAGAGGATGTCTCTCTCCACAAAGCCCATTGCAGAGTGACAGAAGAAGCATCTGCTCTATGATAATATTGGGGACCTGATCACACCTCTCAGCATTGGACAGATCATCTAGGCAACAAATCAACAGAGTAACCATTATTCTTTCAGAAGGAGAGAAGAAATTGAGGGTAATTAGAGGGGGGAGGGGGAGAGAGAGGAAGATGGGGAGAAATTGGACAAGGGGCATAAAGAATAATTGTGATTTTCATATCAATATATGTGCTAGTAATATTGATTTGATCAACATATCTCAATGTTGAACCCCCAAAATATGTATAATCAATTTTGACTCAATAAAATTTTTTTTTAAAAAAAGTGCTTCCCACTCCCATTTCGTGTAGCATTTACCCTATGTTTTCTCCTAAAAGCTTCATAGTTTGGGGTCTTAAATTTAGGTCTTCAATCATTTTGACTTGATTTTTGTGTATGGTGAGAGATATAGGGGTCTAGTTTTAATCTTCTACATGTGGATATCCAGTTTTCTCAGCACCAATTATTGAAGAGTCTGTCCTTTCCCTATTGTATATTTTTGGCAACTTTGATGAAAATCATTTGGCTGTAAGTGTGTAGATTTATTTGGGGGCTCTCTATTCTATTCTGTTGGTCAATTTGTCTGTTTTTATGCCAGTACCATGCTGTTATGGGTATTATAGCTTTATAATATATTTTGAAACCAGGAAGTGTGATACTTCCAACTTTGCTGTTTTTTGTTCAAGATTGCTTTAGCTATGTAGGGTCTTTTGTGTTTCCATACAGATTTTAAGATCTTTTCTTCTTTTTCTAGAAGAATTCCATTGGTATTTTGATAGGGATTGTGTTGAATGTGTAGATTGCTTTGGATAATATGGAATTTTGATTATGTTAATTATTCTGACCCATGAACCTGGGGTATTTTGCCATTCATTTTTGTCCTCTTTAATTTTTTCACCAATGTTTTGTAGTTTACATTGTAGAGGTCTTTCATCTCCTTGGTTAAATTTACTCCTATTTCATTTTTTTGGTAGCTATTATGAATGAGATTACTTTCTTGACTTCTTCTTTGGATATTTTGTTATTGATATATGGGAAAGCTGCTGATTTTCATGTGTTGGTTTTGTATCCTGGCATTGCACTGAATTCACTTATTTTAGTAATTTTTTGGTGGAATCTTTAGGGTTTTCTATGCATTTGATCATGTCATCTGCAAACAGGGATAGTTTGACTTTTTCTTTTCTAAGTTGAATGCCCTTTATTGCTTTCTCTTGCCTTTTTGTGCCAGCTTGAACTTCCAGTACTGAGTTGAATAAGAGAGGGGAAAGTGGGCATCCTTGTCTTCTTCCAGATCTTAGAGGAAAAGCCTCCAATTTTTGTCCATGCAGTATGATAATAGCTGTTGGTTTGTCACATATGGCCTTTATTGTGTTGAGGTACATTCCTTCTAAACCTAATTTGTTGAGTGTATCATGAAGGGGTGTAGGATTTTATCATGCACTTTTTCTGTGTCTATTGAAATGATCATATGTTTTCTTCCCTTCATTCTGTTGATGTTATATATCACATTTATAGATTTGCATATGTTGAGCCACTTGAATCCCACTTGATGATGGTGAATGATCTTTTTAATATGTTTTTGGATTATTTTTGCTAGTATTTTGTTGAGGATCTTCACGTCTGTGCTCATTAGGGATACTGGTCTGTAGTGTTCTTTTATTGTGTCTTTTTCTCGTTTTGGTATGAGGGTAGTTCTGACCTTGTAGAATGAATTTGGAAATATTCCCTGCTTTTCAATTTTTTGGAAGAGTTTGAGAAGAATTGGTATTAGTTCTTCTTAAAATGTTTGGTAGAATTTAGTAGTGAAGCCACCTGGTCCTGGAGTTTTCATTGTTGGAAGACTTTTTATTACTGCCTCAATCTCATTATTCATTATTGGTCTGTTTAGATTTTCTTGTTCTTCATGATTAAACTTTGGTAAGTTGTATGTGTCCAGGAATTTATCCACTTTTTTTAGGTTGTCCAGTTTGTTCACTTACAGTTTTTTGTAGTAGTCTCTTATGATCCTTTGTATTTCTGTTATCGGTTGTAATGTCTCCTTTTTCGTTTCTGATTTTATTTACTCGAGTCTTCTCTTTTTTTATTTGTTAGTGTAGCAAAAGGTTTAACAATTTTGTTTACTGTTTCAGAAAATGAGATCTTTGTTTCATTGCTCTTTTGTTTTGTTTTTTAAATCTCTAATTCATTTATTTCAGCTCGATCTGTGTTATTTCTTTCTTTCTACTGATTTGGGGTTTGGTTTGCTCTTATTTTTCTAGCTCCTTGGATTGTAATGTTAAGTTGTTTATTTGAAGTCTTTCTTCTTTTTTAATGTAGGCATTTATTACTATAAATTTCCCTCTTAAGACTCCTTTTGCTGTATCCCATAGGTTCTAGTATGTTGTGTTTTCATTTTTATTTGTCTCTAGGAACTTTTTAATTTCCTTTTTGATTTCTTGTTTGACTCATTCATTGTTTAGGAGTATGTCGTTTCATTTCCATGTGTTTGAACAGTTTCCGGTGTCCCTTTTGTTGCTGTTTTCTAGTTTTATTACATTGTGGTCAGACAAGGTTGTTGATATGATTTCAGTTTTTAAAAATTTGTTGAAACTTGTTTTGCATCCTGACATATGGTCTGTTCTAGAGAATGTTTCATGTGCTGCTGAGAAGAATGTGTATTCTGCAGCTATTGGATGAAATGTTCTATACATGTCTGTTAGGTCCAGCTGGCCTGTAGTAGAGATTAATTCTGATGGTTCTCGGTTAATTTTCTGTCCGGATGATCTGTCCTTTGCTGAAAGTGGGGGTATTAAAGTAGGGAAACTTCCTGTGGGGACCAGACCTTGTGCTCTGTGCTTGCCCTAAATTGCTAATTTGCTACTTATTCTGTGGGGAAGGCTTTTTGTGTGGACCATTAGTCACTTCTGGGTCTGGATTGTGTGGAATTTCCAGCTGGGACTGAGTCTTTCCTGCAGATTATGCCTACTACAGTTCTATCATCCTGACCAATTTCCACTGAGACCAGCTGCACACACTGTGCCCAGTGTTTCCCCTGCAGACTAGCATTTCCTCTGCACTCCCACTGCTTCCTATGGGGCAGGCTTTGTACATGCTCCTCATGATAACTCACTGGCCTCTGGGTGGCTCCTTTCTCCAGTTGGCTGCAGCTGCTGACTCCTATGTAGGCCCAGTGGAACCCTGCCAGTGGTCTTTTTGGCCTATGGGCTGATATGGTGCACTCCAAAGCCCTCCTCTCCCTGCAGATTCCAAGCAAGTTAGCACGAAGGATGCTACTGTGGCTTTTGAAAGCTTCTGGAAGCTGATCCATGTGCTGCAGGTACTCTCTACCCTGTTGCAGGATGATTCAGAAGCCACTGGGGCTCAGAACAATTTGAGCCATCTCTACTCCCTCTTGCTGTGGCCTCTTGTGCCTTTATGAATTTCATGGGTCTCTCCTCTTCCCCCAGCCCTAGCAGTCACATGTTGGCAGCCTTTGCTTTTTAATAGTTGTAAATTGCTTGTGGGAGAGAGCAGTGCTGGGAATCATGTATTCTGCCATCTTGATCTACTTTTGGGACTTTAAATCTCTGCTCTTCTACACTGGATCCATTTTTCCTGGATTCCATGCCATCATCATTCTTGGTTTGCTTGTTTTACTGATAAAATTTCAATTTTTAATGTTTAGTTCAGCAACTTTCTAGTTGATTTTGTAAACATTGTCTAATACTTGGCCATGTAGTACTAAGATAACTTCTCTGAATGTTCATGATCTTTTGGCCAGTTCAAGGAGAATAGTCTTAACATCAATGTCAAATAAGTTCTCTTTCCTAACACTTCATCCATTGTTTTATGTTTGCACAGTTCAGTTCACTTCATATTTTAATTATGACTTCATTACTCACCTTTTCCCTTTGGTGTAATTTTTCCCTTTATAACAATCCTCAATATATTAGTAATTGTTACCCACACTTTCTCTTCCGTTGAGTCTTCTATTTCCTGAAGACCTTCCTCCTGAAACTTTTGATCCTCTGGTTTAAATCTGGATTAGCTGTTTTACAGGCTTGATAAGAATTATCATCTTGAAGCTTTCTTTGACTGCTTTTCTGTATTGGGGCTTTTTCCTGGATTCTATGTCATCTTCATTCTTGGTTTCTCCCTTGTTTTCTTGGAAAATATTCTCAAGAAACTTTGTAAGCCAGGATGTACAGAAAATAGACTTTCTGCATCCTTGAACATCAGAAATGTCTTTTATGTGCCCTCTCACTGAATTGATACTTTGGACAACTATAGGATTCTAGATTTTTAAAAATCATTTCCTCTCAGATCTTTGAAGGCATTGCGGTGTTGTTTTCTGGTATTTAGTATTGCTAAATAGATGTCCGAGGCCTATCCAATTCTCATTCCTCTTTGGGAACTCATAAGAGTTTTACTTCACCTTTGGTGTGTGAAATTTCAAGTTGATATTTGAGTCTTAGTGTGGGTCTTTGTTCATTTATTGTGCCAGGTACAGTCAGAAGAGGTGTATTCTTTTTAAACTCTGGAACATGAACTTTTATTTCTTTAACAAAGGCTTCCTTTTTTTCATTTTCTCTGGTCTCTCTCTCTTGCATGTCAGGTTGCCAGATTTTAGAACTCCTATACTGTTTCAATAAATCTTTGAACTTTTCTCTCATACTTCGCATATTGTCTTGTTCTATGTTTTGAAAAATATTTTCTAACCTTATTGATTATTTTACTTGAAATAATCACATTTTTATTTTTTTAAGTTGCAAACATGTATGTTTATTTAGAAAAAGAAATCACAACAAATTACAAATTTTTAAAAGCTGACAAATGCCACAAAAATAACAAAAACCACCAAACTACTGTTATTGTCATTGGTTTCTTTTTAAGTTATTAATTTTATTTTTTATTGAAACATAATTGATAGTACATATCTGTGGGGTACAGAGTTGAATATCAATATCTGTGCGCAAATTGTGATGCAAAAATAAAGATAATTAGTATATTCAATATTATACAATGTAATCATTTTTCATTGCCCTTTACCAATTCCTCCCTTACCCCACCCCCTTCCCACCTCTGGTAACCTCAGTTCTTTTGTCTCCTGTTGAAAGTTCAACATATTATTATAATTGTTCTTTCTTTCTTTTTTCTTTCTTTCTTTCTTTTGCTCTCAATTATGAGTGATGACATGATATTTCTTTTTCTGTGCTTGGCTTATTTCACTTAATATAATTTTCTCTAAGTTCATCCATGTTGCTGATAGTGTCAGAATTTCATTCCTTTTTATGGCAGAGTGTTATTACATTGAGCATATATACCACATTTTCCTTATTTGGTCATCCCTTGATGGACATTTAGGGTGGTTCCAACTCTCGGCAACTGTAAGTAGAGCTGCAATAAACATGGGAGTGCAAGTATCCCTTCAACTTGATTATTTCCATTCCTTTGGGTATATACCCAGCAGTGGGATTGATGGATCATATGGCAGTTCATATGTAGTTGTTTGAGGAACCTCCATACTGCTTTCCATGATGGCTGCAATAATTTACAGTCCCACCAACAGTGTAGGAGTAGTCCCCTTTCTCTGATCCTCGCCAGCATTTGTTATTATCTGTCTTTTTATCTAGGCAGTCTAAATAGGGTGAGATGATATCGCAGTGTGGTTTTGAATTGTGTTTCCCTGATGCTTAGTGATGTTGAATATTTTTTCAGTGTTCTGTTGGCCATTTGTATATCTTCCTTTGAGAAGTGACTATTGAGCTTTTGTCCATTTTTTAATTGGGTTACTTGGTTTTTTTTACTGTTAAGTTGTTTGAGTTCCTTGTATATTCTGGATATTAATCTCTTGTCAGATGCATAGTTTACAAATATTTTCTCCCATTCTGTAGGTTGTCTTTCAGCTCTGTTAATTGTTTTGTTTGTTTGTTTGTTTGTTTGTTTTTGCTGTGCAGAAGCTTTTTGGTTTGACATAATCCCGTTTGTTTATGTTTTCTTTTGTTGCATGGAGTCTTTTGGAATCTTCATAAAGTCTTTGCCTGGTCCTACTTCTGAAAGTGTTCTCCTATGTTTTCATTTAGGAATTTTATAGTTTCAAGTCTTATATTTAAGTTTTTAATCCACTTCGAGTTGATTTTGGTATATTGTAAGAGGTACAGGTCTAGTTTCATTTTTCTACATGTGGATGTCCAGTTTTCCCAGCACCATTTATTGAAGAGGCAATCTTTCCCCAATGTATGTTCTTGGTGCCTTTGTTGAAGATCACTTGGCTGTAAGTGGACTGATTTCTGGATCTCTATTCTGCTCCATTGGTCTGAGTGTCTGTTTTTATGCCAATACCATGCTGATTTGCTTACTATAGCTTTGTAGGATAATTTGAAGTCAGGTAGTGTAATGCCTCCACCTTTGGTTTTTTTTGCTCAGGAGTGCTTTGACTATTCAGATTCTTTTATTGATCCATATGAACGTTAGGATTTTTTTCTATTTCTGTGAAGATTGTCATCGGTATTTTGATGGGGATTGCGTTGAATCTGTAGATCTCTTTCAGGAGTATGGACATTTTCACGATGTTAAGTGTTCCAATCCAAGAGCATGGAATATCTTTTCATCTTTTCGTGTCCTCTTTAATTTCTTTAAGCAGTGATTTCTAGTTCTCATTGTAGAGATCTTTCACCTCCTTGTTTCAATTTATTCCTAGGGTTTTGTTTGTTTGTTTGTTTTGTTTTTGTTTTTAGTGACTATTGTTAATGGCCTGTCTTTCTTGATTTCTTATTCTGCTAGTTCATTACTGGAATATAAAAACACTTCTGCTTTTTGAATGTTGATTTTATATCCTGATATTTTACTGAAATTGTTTATCTATTCTAAGAGTTTTTTTGGTAGAGTCTTTAGGCTTTTCTGTATATAGTATCATGTCATCTGCAAGCAGGGAAGATTTGACTTCATCTTTCCAATCTGGATGCCCTTTATTTTTTTCTCTTGCCTGATTGCTCTGGTTAGTACTTCCAGTACTATGTTAACTAGGAGAAAAGATCTTTCATCTTTTCCCCATTCAGGATGATATTGGCAGTGAGTTTGTCATATATGGCTCCTACTATGTTGAGATACTTTCCTTCTTTACCTAATTTGCTGAGAGTCTTTATCATGAAGGGGTGTTGAATTTTGTCAAATGCTTTTTCTGTGTCTATTGAGGTAATCACATGGTTTTTGTTCCTGATTTTGTCAATATCATGTATCACATTTATTGACTTGCATATGTTGAACCATTCTTGCATCAGTGGGATAAATCCCACTTGATTGTGGTGTATAATTTTTTTGATGTATTGCTCTATTCTATTTGCTAATATTTTATTGAGATTTTTTGCTATGCTAAAGATATTGGCCTATAGTTTTCTTTTTTTGTTGTTGCTGTGTCTTTGTCTGGTTTTGCTATCAGGGTGATGCTGGCCTCATAGGATGAGTTTTGGAGAATATTCTCTGTTTCAATTTCAATTTTTTGGAATAGTTGAAGAGAATTGGCATTAATTCCTCTTGAAAGGTTTGGTAGAGTTTAGCAGTGAAGACATCCAGTCCTGGGCTTTTCTTAGTTGAGAGACTGCTGATTACTACTTCAATCTCGTTGCTTGTTATTGGTGTGTTCAGGTTTTCTATTTCTTCTTGGTTCAGTGTTGGTACATTGTATGTGTCCAGAAATTTATCTATTTCTTCCAGGTTTTCAAATTTGTTGGCAGATAGTTGTTTGTTATAGTATCTAATGATTCTTTGTATTTCTGTGTTATCAGTTGTAATGTCTCCTCTTTCTTTTCTAGTTTTTGTTATTTGGGTCTTCTCTCTTCCTTTTTTAGGTTGCCTAGCTAATTGTTTGTCTCTTTTGTTTATCTTCTCTAGATACCAACTTTTTGTTTCATTGATCTTTGGTATTGTGTTTTTGGGTCTCTATTTCATTTAGTTCTTCTCTGATCTTAATTATTCCTTTCTGTCTACTAATTTTTGGTTTGGATTATTCTTGTTTTTCTAGTTCTTTGAGATATAGCATTAGATTATTTATTTGAAATTTTTCTGTTTTTTTGATGTGAACATTTATTGTAATAAACTTTTCTCTTAGAACTGCTTTTGCAGTATTCCACAGGTTTGGGTGTGCTGTGTCTTTATTTTCATTCATTTCAGGAAATTTTTAAATTTCCTATTTCATTTGTTCTTGGATCCATAGGTCATTCAGGAGCATGCTGTTTTATTTCCATGTGTTTGTATAGTTTTCTGAGTTTCGCAGGTTTTGATTTCTAGTTTTAATCCATTGTGGTCTGAAAAGATACATGAAGCAGTTTCAATTTTAAAAAATTTGTTGAGGCTGGATTTGTGACCTAACATGTGGTCTATCCTGGAGAATTTTCCATGTGCTGATAAGAATATATATTCTGTGGTTGTTGGATGAAATGTTCTGTAGATTTCTGCCAAGTCCAGTTGGTCTAATGTGTGGTTTAAATCTTGTGTTTCTCTGTGGATTTGTTGCCTAGATTACCTGTCCAATGTTGAGAGAGGGGTGCTCATATCACCAACTGTTAACGTATTTGAATATATCTCCTTCTTCAGGTCCAATAGTATTTGCTTTATACATCTGGGTTCTCCAATATTGGGTGCATGTACATTTATGACTGTTATGTCTTCTTGCTGGATAAATACCTTCATCATTATATAGTGGCCTTCTTTATCTCTTTTTATGGTTTTTTGGTTTAAAATCTGTTTTATTTGATATAAAAATAGGTACTCCTGCTTGTTTTTGATTCCTATTTGCCTGGTATACCTTTTTCCATCCCTTCACTCTGTGTCTGTCTTTAGAGGTGAGGTGAATCTCTTGTACAGAGCATATAGTTGGGTCTAGCTTTTTAATCCAATCAGCTAGTCTGTGTCTTTTGAGTGGAGACTTTAATCCATTTATATTTAGGATTGTCACTGAAAGGTATTCTTGTATTTTATTGATTTTCATTTGGATGTTTTGAATATCTTTTGTTTCTTTCCCTATTATTGTTTGTCTTCAGGGTTTGTTGGTGTTTGGAGGTGGTAAGATAAACTATCTTTCTCTTTCTTGTTTGCATTTTTGTTTTACCAGTGGGTTTTATAGTTTTTTGTGTATTCATCATAGTGATTATCATTTTTTGGATTCCAGATGAAGGACTCCCTTGCTGATTTCTTATATGGCTGGTCATGTGGTGTCAAACTTCTGTAGTTTTTGTTTTTCTGGGAAATACAGAATTCCTCCTTTATTTCTAAAGGATAACCTTGCTGGCTATCGATTCCTGGCTGTCAGGTTTTTTTTCTTTTAGTATTATGAATATATCATCCTATTCTCTTCAGGCCTGCAGAATTTCTGCTGAGAAGTCTCCTGTTAGTCTGATGGTGACTCCCTTATAGGTGACTTGATGCTTTTCTCTTGCTGTTTTTAGGATTCTCTCATCTTTGAGCTTTGCCAGTTGGACTGTAATGTATCTCAGAGAGGACCTTTTTGGATTCAACATGTCTGGGGATCTTTGAGCCTCCTGAATCTGAAGGTCCATGTCTCTCCCTATACCTGGGAAGTTTTCTGCTATTATTTCATTGAATATGTTCTCAATGCCTTTTCCTTTCTCCTTCTCTGTAGGAACACCCATGATTTGGATGTTTGTGCACTGAAGGTTGTCTGTATCTCTCTTAAATTTTCTTCATTTTTTAATATTCTTGTTTCTTTTTCTTTTTTCCTAAGTTATTTCAAAAAGACTGTCTTCTAGATCAGAAATTCTTTCTTCTGCTTGCTCTAGCCTGCTGCTTAAGGTCTCAGTTGTGTTTTTTATTTTGTTGAATGACTCCTTCAGTTCCATGAGTTCTGCTACATTGTTTTTCAAAGTATTAATCTCTTTGTAAATTATCTCCTTCATATCCTGGATAATTTTGCTCAGTTCATTGTGTTGTCTAACTGCATCTTCTGTACCTCACTGAGATTCCTTGAGATTTTTACTCAGAATTCCTTTTCAGTCATCTCAAGGGTTTTGTGCTCTTTGGGGTCTAGTACTTGAAAGTTATTGTATTCTTTTGGTGGACTTTTATTTTCTTGTTTTTCATTTTTCTAATATCTCTACATTGATGTCTGGTCTTCTGGTAGAGCAGTTGATTCTTTGACTACTCTAGAGTGGACTTTGAGGAGAGAGAAACATGTAGATATGTGTTATATTTACCATTGAGTAGGGTGTTTTAGTATTGGTTCTGGGTAGATGCAACAGTGTATTCTTCATGTGGATACTTCAGCCGTAGTCAATGTTTGGGTTGCATGTGAGTGCCTCCATGGTCTAGGCACCTTGCTGACGTTATTGACACTGTATTGGGTCGTTTAGGATGTGGGTGTGATCTTCTGTTCTTGAGAGAAGCTCCTGAGTGCTCTTTCACTCCTTGGTTGAAGTGGTGACCTGGGCAGCCTTGTTCGCACCCCAGCTAGCATCCCATGACCCTGATATGTACACTGGGAGTTTTCTTCCTTACTCTGGCTATCCTGAGTTCTGCATGCTCCAGGAGTTCTGTGTGTGTCTCTTCCCAGATCAAGGCAGTTGTGTGGGCTGCCCAAGTAGCTCCCACCCCCAAGTGTGCTAACACAGTGGGCAGTGTAATTTCCTCTGTGGGTTGGGTCACTAGGTCACATGTCTGCTCCCGTTCACCTCCTTCTGTGGACTCTGCAAGTGACCCTCCTTGTGTCGATGTAGTTGAGTGCTGCAGCTGCTGCTGTGGTAGCAGGCCGCCCTTGTGGCAGTGGTAGCTTTGGCAGTGGCAGGTTGCTCACACAACGATGTTGGTTGACTGGCGGTGCCAGTGGCAGCAGCAACCGTAGCAGTGGTAGTTGCAGCAGCCACCCATATTGCTGTGGTGTCCACAGCAGCAGCCCACACAGCTCTGTGTCTACAGCGGCAGTGGGGTTAATTTGCAGGAGCAACATCAGTGTCTGTGGCTGCCACCGCCTCCATGGCAGCTATGGTGTCCATAGCAGCAGCAGGGTTACTTTGCAGTGATGATAATGGTGGTGGCAGCAGCAGCAGCATTTGCAACTGCCTCCTTCATGTGTGTAATGTCTGCAGCAGCCGCAGGGTTACCTCGTAGGGGTGACAGCAGCACCAGTGGCTGCAGCTTCCTCTCCCATGTCTGTGGTATCTGCAGTGGTGGTGGGGTTACCTCATGGGGGTAGCAACCGCACCAGCAGCTGCAGCTGCCTCCCTCATATCTGCGGTGTCCTTGGCAGAAGTGAGGTGACCTCGTGGTGGTGGCAGTGGTGGTGGTGGTTGCAGTCACCTCCCTCACATCTGTGGAGTCCATGCCACGGCGCTATGAAAGGGCCCCTCACAGGACTGCTGCTGTGTGGGAAGCTGCTGTATGGTGGGCAATGGTTCTGGGACCTGACTGTGTCTCCAGCAACTGTGGCAGCGGTGGTGCTGGGCCCATTTTGATCTTTTTCTGCAGGAGGAACACACCCTGGGCACCTCTAGTCTGCCGTCTTCCTGGAAGTTTCAAAATAATCACATTTTTAATCTAGAAATTTCTTTTCTTCTTTGAATTATCTTTATCTTAGAATATCAACACCTTAAATCTTAGCTTTCCATAATCATTTTATTCAATTTATTTAAAGGAGAGTCATCTGGCATTTTTCCTGATGTTGGATTTTTTTTATTAGAACCATTGAATTTATAAATGGCTTTGAGGAAAATTGTCATTTTTATGTTATTAAGCCATACTATTTATAAACATGGTATCTTTCTACATTTACTTAGGTTTTCTCAGAAGCATTGCTTAAATGGATACTTCATTTGACCATTTATATTACTGAAAACATAATATATAACATTAAAGACATTTTTATGGAACATTAAGCTATGGTTTATGTATGCTTTTTGGTTCACTTATTTGACACAATTATAGAATGTGGAGGATCTTAGGAATGAGCAGCCTCCATGTTCATTAGGTATCTCTCTCAAATACCAGTCCGCAGCTTGAAAGGGTCAACATTCAATTTTCTTGCCGCAGGAATTTGAATCCAGACACTTCATAAGAGACCTTGAACAAGTTAATTAATTTTTCTGATTCTCAATTTTCTCATCTGTAAAATGAGGATAATATTTAGTTCATAGAGCTATCTTGAGGATGGTTGAACTAGTATGTATGAAAATATCTTGCACAGTTCCTGGTATATAGTAATGCTAAATAAATGTTAATTTCTTTCCACTTTTGCTAGAAATTGTAGGGGAGAAAATTATTACCATTTTTCTCTCCCTGGATAATTAGCATGCAGTGTAAAGCATTATCTAAGTGTGAGTTGTGTTTTCTGAAGCAGTGTAGGCAGTTGAAAAGGGAAAATTGGCAATATAGAGCCTCAGAGAAAGGCTTGAAAGATAGTTGGGATAAGAAAAACGATTGAAGAAAAGAAAGAAAATCATTTTGTTCTTGGATTTTAGTTTTGCCTTTCCTTTTGAAAAATATAAACTTTTATCATTGTTATCTCATAAAGTATTTACTAAATATAGGGTGTGTAAACCAGAAAACTCAAAATATGGAAATATCACAAATGGTGTCGTATAAAGTCTAACATGCAGGAAGCCGGTATCTTCAATTCAGTAGACAAATATTATATATATTCGGTTTCCTAAAAGATACCTTTACTGTAAAAATAACTTTACTCCAAAAGGAATGAGTAGTATTTCAATGTGTTCACTGTTTGAATAATGAATCTAACAAAACCAATAAGTAATTTTACATTAATAAAAACTGTCAAAAGTATATCTTTAGTGGCTTCTGTTCACTGTGTACCTTAACCATGGTTCAAATTAAGTGAAGATAAAACTTTTGGCATCCATATTCATGGCAAAAAGACTATCTGTAGCAAATGTACTGGCACAACTTCATGCTTCGTGTTGACTTTCAGTATTGTGCTCTAGTTGACTAGAAATAAATATTTAAGAAAAATGTATAACTTGAACCATAATGCTTTCATAATTATTCACTTCTAAGGATTAAGTTAAGGATTTGAGGTACCGTACTCCAGAAGTCAATTTTTCCAAATGATATGTGTGCCTCTCAGTCCAACACCATGAATCATAAACTTTCAAAGCTCTGAAGAAAAGTCATTTTCTGTCTTTCTTAACTTTATTCCAAAAAACTATATCTTAAATTCCCCAGAAAGGTAAGGGCATTTCTTTTGTTCTACACTTCAAGAGACAGAGATTCAAAACCACTCTTTTCAAATAAATCATTAGAATCATATTATAACCCTGTTGTTGAAATTTGCCTCTACTGCTTTATTTTATCTCAAACCCATGCCCCTTTGTTCATTTCAGCTGTCTTCATTGACCTTTAATGTAGGTCAAGAAGAAGAATAACAGATTTTTTTTGCCTTTGAGGAGCAATATAATGCAATGAATGCTTTACTGGAGTTATGTGTGAAGTTCCATGAGCATTTAAGGACTAGGTAGATCAAAAGAGTACATAGAAGAATGATCATATTTAAACTGGCCCTTTGTAGATAAGATTTTATTAGAAAGAAAAGGAAAAACGGGTTTAGGTAAAGGGCATTTTAGGCACAGAAAACAGCATAAGCCCAAAAATCACTAGAAAACTTAAGTGACTAGAGCTTAGGATAAATGGAGGGAAGAGCTTTATATATGACTAAGTAGGATGAATCATGAGTTAATTTAACAAAGCTCAGCTTAACAACGAGATAGTGAATATCCACTCTGTGACAGGTCCTGGAGGAGGAAAGATGTAAAAGATTCCACCCCAGCTCTTTAAAGTTTGTAACTCAAAAAGTATGGGGATGGGGAAGAGTTGTTCAGAAATATGCGAAAGGATGGTGTCCCGCGCAACCGTCTCGCCAGCAAGAACGACGCGGCACACACAGGATCCTTCTGCAGTAAAGCTTTAATGCGTCTTGAGAGGCAGAGCACAAGCTTATCGGGGCGGAGACCCCAAGTACAGAAACCCGTTCCCTTTTATAGAAAACTGTCCCTCGCCTAGGACGTGTCCCTCTCTGACTGGCGGTCGTGCATCAGCCCAGATGACGCCACGGGAGAGGCAGAGACTAGAGGTGGGGAAATTCCCAGCACATGCGCTCTAGACTTGTTTTTGCCGATTGTCAGTGTCGGCCGGCGCCATCTTGTAATGGCGATTACGGTGTAACGTGGGCAGCTCCCCACAGCATGGCTTCAGTACAGTTTGGTAAATGCAGAGTAGAAGGAGCTTCACAAGTGATGCTTGAAGGACAAGTAGAAGTTAGCCACGCCAGGAAGAGAGCAAAGAGCAAAGAAAATTGTACGAAGGGAGTGTGGGAAGGCAACTTGAAGTATTTTGTATTTTGTATTTTAAGTATTTTGGTAGTTTGTAGGATAAAGTTCAAGAATGACTGGTGTGTGTCTAGCTGCAAAGGTTGTAGGCCTAGTCACTGAGGCTGAGCAGCTGACCTCTGATGGACGGAAACTGAGCAGTTTAAACAGAGGGGTGATATAGTTTATATGTTATTTTAAGGTAGGGGAGGACAGTTGGGAGGCCAATGAAGTGAGCTGTGCAAGTGGCTATATAATAACAGCTGGAAATAGGACAGTGGTAATAGGAGCGGAGATGGGACTCATAAGAAAAACATTTTGAGGTTAATTTGGCAGGACTTGATATTAGTTAGCTTTTAGTGGGAGGGAGAATAATGGAGAAGAAAAAGTCTATAGTTGTACATACCCAGGATGGCTTTTGGCTCTGATGGGTGAGTATGTGAGTGATATCATCAGCCAAGAGAGCAAATGTATGGAGAAAAGGACTCTGGGTCCAAAAGAGTATGAGATGCAGCCCAGTATAAAGCAGGCAACTGGTGCAAAGTAACTGAGGTTATTTTACCTTGTTCTGCTCTTAGTGCAGATGGAGACCATGTGACATCTTATTGCAGTACAACTCTTGGCTCTCTCTGTTTTCATTGTGACCGATCTGAAGCATACTTTGTAGAGTCCCAGCTGCCTGAAATGTGATCATGTGTCATTGTAGAAACAGTTTTTAATACCAGAAGGAGAATTTGGATTATGCTAAATCTATATGGATGTTATTGTTAGCCATATGTTTAAACTTTTTATTTTGAGATGTTTGTAGACTTACAAGTAGTTTTAAGAAATAATAAAGAATGATCCCATGTACCCTTTACCCAGTTTCCACCAACTTAACATCTTATAAACCTATAATATAATATCACAACCAGGATACTGATATTGATAACAGTCACAATACAGAACATTTCCATCGCCCCAGGATTCCTTTCTCCCCTTGTCCCTGACCCCTGGAAATTATTAACCTGTTCTCCATTTCTATAATTTTGTCATTTCAAGCATGTTATGTAAATGGAGTCACACAGTATGTAGTAACATTTTGAGATTTTTTTTTTCACTCAGCACAATTCTGTTGAAATTCATCCAAGTTGATGCATATATCAACAGTTCCTTCCTTTTATTGCTGAGTAGTATTCCATGATATGATGTACCATGGTTTGTTTGAACATTCACCTGACAAAGGACATCTTGGTTGTTTCCCATTTTCAGCTATTATAGATAAAGCTGTTAGGACATTTGTGTACAGGTTTTTGTTTGAACATAAATTTTCATTCCTTAGGGATAATTGCTAAATAATGCAACTGCTGGATTGTAAGGTACATGCATGTTTAGTTTTATAGGAAACTTCAAACTGTTTTCCAGAACGGCTGTATCATTTCACATTCCCAACAGCTCTGTAGGAGTGAACAGGTTCCTCTGCATCCTCATGCACCTTTGCTGTTGTCACTGTTTTTTGTTTTAGTCATTCTGATGGGTGTGTAGAGATATCTCATTGTCGTTCTAACTTGCATTTCCCTAATGTTTAATAATATTGAGCATCTCTTCGTGTGCTTATTTGCTATCTATAGACATCATCTTCGGTGAAATGTTTCTTCATGTTTCTTGTTTATTTTCTGGTTGGATTGTCTGTTGACCATTGAGTTTTGAAAGTTCTTTCTATATCTTAAATAGTAGTCCTTTGTGGTTTGTAGATTTTTCCTTTCAGTCCATAGCTATTTTTCATTGTTTAACAGGGTCTTTCCTATAGTAAAAGTTTTTAATTTTGCTGGAGAAAATTATTCTAAGTGACACAACCCAGGTACAGAAAGAGAAATACTGCATGTTTTCACTCGTAACCAGGAGCTGAATCCATAAATAAACAAATGAACAATAAAGAGAGAAAGAAAGAAAGAAAGAAAGAAACAATCACAGTAATATGCTAAACTTTTAGAAAACTAGAAGTGGAAAAGGGGAGGGGAGGGGCAGAGGGAGGGGGGCTAATGAGGAATTGGTTGATGGACACAAAGAATGATTGCGTATCGTAATGAGGAATAAGCTAACTATACTGATCTAAACACCACACATTGTACACATTTATTGAAAATCAACGTTGTACCCCACATGTATGTCTAATAAAGTAAATAAATAAATAAATAAAAATAAATAAATGAAGTCCAATTTATAAATATTTATTTTTATGGATCATCCTTTTGGCATCAAGTCTAAAACTCTTTGCCTAACCGTAGATCTTGAGGATTTTCTCCTATTTTTTCCCTAAATGTTTCATAGTTTTACATTTTCTATTTAAGTCTGTGATTGAGTTAATTTTTATGTACAGTGTGAGATTCACATTGAGATTCAGTTTTTTGTATCTGGATGTCCAATTGCTGCATTATTATTTGTTGAAAAGTCTATATTTCCTCCATCGAATTGCTTTTGTACCTTTGTCAAAAATCACTTGGCATATTTGTGTAGGTCTGTTTCTCGGATCACTGTTTTGTATCATTGATCTGTATCTCTCCCTCTGCTAGTACCACACTGTCTTGATCACTATAGCTATCTACATAGGTCAAGTGATTCCTCCAAGTTATTCTTTTTTTTTTTTTCAAGATTGTTTTAGCTATTCAAGGACCTGTGCCTTTTCATATAAATTTTAGAATAAGCTTGTCTATGTCTACAAAAAACCTTGCTGAGATTTTGATAGGAATTGCATTATAGCTCAATTTGGGAATAATTGACATCTTTACTATGTTGAGCATTCCAATCCATGAACATGGTAGATCTCTCCATTTATTTAGATCTTTGTCGATTTCTTTCATCAGCATTTTATAATTTGCAGCATACAAATCCTGTATGTGCTTCATTATATTTAAGCATTTCATTTTCCTTGAAGTGATTGTATATGGTATTATATTTTTTTATTTCAGTTTCCACACGTTGATTGTTAGGATATGGCAACACATTGCTTTTTGCATATTAATCTTGTACCCTGCAACTTTGCTGAACTTACTTATTAATTCTAGCAGTTTGTTTTTTTCATGGATTCCTTGAAATTTTCTACATAGATAATCGTGTCATCTGTAAATAAGGACAGTTTAATTTCTTCCTTTCCAATCTGTATATCTTCTCTTTTTTTACTTACTGGAAATACTATGTTGAAGAGTGGTGAGAGAGGAAATCATTGTTTTGTTCCCACTCTTAGAGAGGAAAGCGTTCAGCCTTTCATCGTTAAGTGTGATGTCAGCTGTGCTTCCTAGTAGGAGCTCTTTATTAAGTTGAAGAATTTTTCCTTGATTCCCAATTTCCTGAGAAATTCTCATGAATGGGTACTGGATTTTGTCAAATACTTTTTCTGTATTAATTGATATGGTCGTGTGATTTTTCTTCTTTAGCCTGAGTAGATTACATTGATTGATTTCAAATGCTGAAACTGCCTTGCATTCCTGGAATAAATCTCAGTTGGTAAAGATAGTTAGTTTTTTATACATTGCTGGATTTTATTTACTAATATTTTGTTAAGGATTTTTGCATCTAAGTTCGTGAGAGATATTGGTGTGTAATTTTCTTTTTTTCCACTGTCTTTGGCTTTGGTATCAGGGTAATACTAATCTTATACAATGAGTTGAGAAATGTTTCTTTCTCTTCTATTTTCTGGAATAGCTTCTGTAAAACTGGTGTTAATTCTTCTGTAAATGGTAAAATTCTCCAATGGAAACATCTGGGCCTGTAGATTTTTCTTTCCTAATAATTTTTTAAATATATATTCAATTTCTTTAATGGTTATAGGACTATTCAAGTTGTTTATTTCATTTAGTTGATGTTAGTAGTTTGTGGGTTTTGCGTAATTGGTTCATTTCTTCTAACTTGTTGAATTTATGAGTATGAAGTTGTTCAGAGTATTCACTTATCACTTTAATAGCTGCAGGATCTGTAGTGATATCCCGTTTCATTCCTGATGGTGGTAATTTGTGTATTTTCTCTTTGTCTTTGTCATTCTTACTAGAAGTTTATCAAAGAACCAGTTTTTTGTTTTATCAATTTTTCTCTATTGTTTTTCCGTGTTCAATTGTACTGATTTCTACTCTTATATGTATTATTTTCTTCCTTTTGCCTGCTCTGAGTTGTTCTCTTTTTTCCCCAGTTTTTTGGGAGTAGAACATCAGATTATTTGAGACCTTTATTCTATTCTAATGTATTTAGTAGTATAAATTTTCCTCTAAGCACTGCTTTAGTTGCATCCTGTGTAATTTGATATGTTGTATTTTCATTTTTATTAAATTCTTGTCATTCTATGTGTTTTTAATTTTTTTTTTTTTTTAAAGATTTCCTCTTTGACCTACAGGCTATTTAGATGTATGTTGTTTAATTTCCAAGTGTTTGGAAAATTTTCCTTTATCTTCCTGTTACGTATTTCTAGTTTGATTTCATTATGGTCAGAGAACATACTCAGTGTGACTTCAATTGTTTTAAATTTGTTGAGGTTTGTTTTATTTATCCTTACTTATTTTTCTCTATCAAGTCTATCAGTTGCTGAGTGTGTGATGTGGAAATCCTCAGCTATAATTGTGAATTTGTCTATTTCTCTTTTCAAGCTTTATTAATTTGACTTCATGTACCTTTCAGTTCTATTTTTTTTGTTGTTGTGTTCACCTGATAGATTGAGGGGTTTTTTTTATCATCATGTCCTGTTTTCTCTAGTAACTTTCTTTGCTTTGAGGTCTACATTATCTAATGTTAATATTGCCACTCCTGCTTCTTTCTAATGTTTGCATATATCTTTTACCATTTTATCCTTTCAGCCTACCTATGTCATCATATTTATAGTGTGATTTTGTAGGCAGCATATTGTTGGATTATGTTTTTTTTTTTTTTTATCCACTCTGCCAATCTCTGATTTTAAATGGTATATTTAGGTCATTACATTTAAGCTGATTATTGATATCTTTTCTTTAATTTTTTTTTTTTTTTTCTGTTTCTGGGTCCACTGTTTCTCTTATTTAAACATTTTTAGGATTCTATATTTATGTACTTACAGTGTTTTTGAGTTTATTGCTTTGTATAGTTTTCCTAGAGGCTGCTCTAGGTATTACAATACGCATGGTGTCTTCTCACTGTCTACTGGTGTACAGCTTTACCAGTCTGAATGGAGCATAGAAATCTTACTGGCATTTACGTCTCTTTACCTATTCCACTTTTAAAGTAATTGCTCTAGGTATTTCCTCTATGTGCATCGAGTAGCATGTCAGATGGTGTTATAATTTTCCTTTAATCATGAAATATGATTGATGAAACTCATCAGAAATAGAATGGTTTTTATATCCACCCTATTTTTATTCATGCTGACGTTCCTCTTTTCTTTCTGAAGTACCAAGCCTTGTGTTATCATCTTCTTTCTGTTTAAAGATCTTCCTTTAGTCAGTCTTTTAGATTAAGTATGCTGGTGACAAAGTCTCTTGGTTTTCCTTTATCTGAGAATGTCATGATTTCTCTTTTCTTTCTGAAGATATTGTCAGATATAGAATTCCGAGCTGATGGCTGTTTTCTTTCAGCACTTGAAAATGATTGTGTCACATGCTTCTGGCTTCCAAGGTTTCTGTTGAGAAATTCAGTCAGTTGAATTGGTGTTTTCCTAAAGATAATTCGTTGTGTTTCTTTGGCTGCTTTCAAGGTTCTTTTCTTTGTCTTTTGTTTTTAAAAGTTTAATAATGACATTGGCATGGATTTCTTTGGGTTTATCCTGTTTGGAGTTCACTTAGCTTCTTGAATCTTTAGGTTTATGTTTTTTTTGCCAAATGTGGGAGGTTTTCAGCCATATTTCTTTGAACATAGTAGTTCCCCCTTATCAACAGGGGATATGTCCCAAGACCCACAGTGGATGCCTGAAACCGTGGACAGTATTGAATCCTATGTATACTGTGTTTTTCTTATACATAACTACCTATGATAAAGTTTAATTTATAAATTAGGCACAGTATGATATTAACAACAACAATTAATAATAAAATAGAACAATTATAACAATATACTATGATAAAAGTTTGCACATTGGGGCTATTATTAAGTCAAATAAGGATTACTTGAACACAAGAACTGTGATACTGTGACAGTCAATCTGATAGCTAAAATGGCTACTAAGTGACTAGTAGGCCGGTAGTGTGTACAGTGAGGATAAGCTGGACAAAGGGATGATTTGTGTCCTGGGCAGCATGGAGTAGGAGGGTGTAAAATTTCTTCATACTACTTGGAACGTTGCACAATTTAAAACTTATGAATTCTTTATTTCTGGGATTTTCCAATTAATATTTTCAGACCACAGTTGACCACTGGTAATTCAAACTGCAGGAAGCAAAACTGTGGATAAGGATGGACAACTATACTTTTTCAGTCTCACTCTCTTTTCTTTCTGGTACTCCAATGATAATGAGTGTTAGCTCTTTGGTTATTGTCCCTCATGTCTCTAAGGCTATTGAGCCCATCTAGCAAGTTTTATATGTCAACTATATTTCCATGCTAAGATTTTCATTTGGTTCTTATTTATATTCTCTCTTTCTTTGCTGAGACTGTTTTTAGAGTTTGTTTCAAGCATTTTGTAATTGCTTGCCGAAACATTTTATGATGGCTGCATTAAAATCCTTGTAAGATAATTCCAACATCTGATTCATCTCAGTATTGTCATCTGTTGGTTGTCTTTTCTCAATCAAGCTGAGATTTTCCTGGTTTTTGGTATAAGTGATTTTTATTGTATCTAGACATTTTGAGTATTATGAGTATTATTACATCTTGAGATTCACTATCTTATTTAAGTCTTCCATTTTAAGTATGCCTCCTCTGACACCCTGCTGGCCAAGTAGGGGTGGAAATCCATGTTCCCTGTTGGGCCTCTACTGACACTCTGAGAGGGAGGTGCTTCATTACTGCTCCCACATGGCCTCCCCTGACATCATGGAGGGAAACCCTGTTATCACTGGGCAGAAAATGAAAGCTACAGCTCCTAACTCAGTCTTCTTCGGAGTCACCCCAGCAGGGATGAGTGGTGGGCGCCTCATTATAGCCAGGCAAGAATGAAAGTCTAGCATCTACACTCAGCCTTTGCTGACTAGGGTGGGGATGGAGCCACAGATTGTTCATTGGCGTTTGACAAGAGTAGGGTAGTGATTGTCTAACGTTTTTCTGTCTTGCAAACCTTTCCTGGTTCTAAAGGGAACTAGGCTAAAGGGAAAAGGCTTTTCTTGGGGCATTTTCTGTGACAACTTTTCCAGTTTGCTAGCTTCTCCAGAGCCCAGCCTGGGATATATTAAGCAACAAGAAAGCCAGGGAATTCACTGCCATGTTATTCCTTAGGTCTTGTAGTTCCTAGCCTGTCTGTCTTCTCTCCACCTTGTAGAGTCTTAAGTTTATTTTGAATATAATATCCAGGATTTTTAGCTGCACTTGGTGGGAGGAATGAAGAGTAGCGTGTTTATTCCTGGATTGAGTTTTTAAATGTATGTATTTCTTTATTTACCTGGAATATGCTAAAAGATTTTAAAATTACATTAGGAAAATCTTGCAGATATAGTATTTGAGTATAAAAGAGATGTAAAAACCAGCACAACCTATTTACGTGGGTTCTAATGGTCAATTTTTTAGGGATTTTCTGGAGTGGTAGAAAATATTATGCCATGGGTGTTTCATTTGCAGCATATTTGTGTTTTAATCATCTTACTTTCATGATGTTAATGCAATATTGTATTCTTTTAGCTACAGAAACCTGGTACAACAATGAGTTTTTGCTCTTTTATTGTGCTCTTTTCTGTTTCCTCCAGGGCTGGTGGACTAGGACTCAATTTTGTTGGTGCCAATGTTGTTATATTATTTGATCCTACTTGGAATCCAGCCAATGATCTTCAAGCCATTGACAGGTATAATGCTGAAAAAAATTTTAAATGACCTGCAAATACTTTTAATCTAAAAACATTCCTGAACTTTCTAGGTTGCTTATATTATGACTGTGATTAGAAAAGAAGGGAAAACTTGTGAAAACTTCTATTTAAGTTAACCCTGAACTTCTGAATTCAAATAGCAGGCCAATAATAGCCATTTATTTTACATCCATCTCAAAATTTCATTAACATGACAAATGACTTAAGGCAGAATACATCCATAATACTGCAGGAAAATAGGACAGTTCTACTGTAGATCATAAGTTTTGAGAAACTCCTGGAAGATAGAAAGAAAACAGAATTTGTGTAATCAATAAATCAGCAGGGAAAAACCACACTCAAAAGTCTGCAGGAGAGAACAGAGAAATTTCAAGCATAGGGTTAGCAACTATAGGATGTAGGAGTAGACCAGAATTTCCTTCTGGGAAATTAATTAATGTGCTGACTCTAAAACAAATTCTCCCACACGCCATATTTATAGAGGGATTGGCTGTAACAAGTGCTCCGTGATTAAAACTGAAAAATAATTTCATAAATTTTATAAATATGACTGTAGAAGGGTTCCTAGAATGGGTGTTGGAACCACATCATAAGGCAGAACCAAAACTGAAGTACTCCCAGATCTCCACAGAGCAGAAAAAGAGGAAATGATTAAATAGATCTGCTCAGTGTGTGGAAACCCAGACCAGCTTTCCAGTGCAATCCAACTAGTTCCTCATTTTAATTATGAATGGGAATTTAAGAATTACAATACATTTTAATAAAACTAGTCGCATGAAAGAAAAAGGCCAAGGTGAAAAACAGACACTGAAAAGAATAACATAAGAAAAGGACACCAAAAAATAAAGTTAAAACTATTGCCAAAATAAAATAACTCGATAGAAGTTCTTGATAATAAATGGAGACGGCTAAAGATAGAAATTAATATGGGAGATAAAAGGAATGTGTATTTTAAAACAAAAAGTCAAGAAACAAATAGATATGAAATATGAATAAAGACAAATTGAGGAAAAACATCCCAGAAACCATCATCAGCCTATTCCAGGAGTAAAGACCAGAGACACTGAGGAGTTGGGGAGATAACTGATGACATACATAATCAGAGAAAATTTTTGTTGATTTTGAAGGGCTACTGAGTACTAAGTAGGAATAATGACTGAGAGGGAGAGAAAACATATGTCATGGTGATATTTCTAAGTTCCAAAGATAAAGAGATGGGCTAAAAAATTCCAGAGCGAGAAAGAGGGAGAGAATGATTTATAAAACCAAAACAAAAAGAAAAAAATAAGTTATCAATAAAGAGATGAGAATCAGACTTATTTTTGCAGAACAGACTTTTCATCTATATTATAGGAGTCTGGATGACAGTAGAGTTGCAAGCATGACAAAATTCAAATGAGTATATGTGAAAGAAAATTATTTTGACTTGTAGTTGTAATCAATGGCTAAAATATCAATATATAAGGACAAAATAAAAGCAACTATCGACACCTAGGAAATTAGAAGATTTATTGCTCATGGTCTGAAAACATTGCTCAAGGATATAATCCAACAAATGAAATATTAATCTATATACTGAGAAGCCAAAATATTCAAAAATCAGTGGTAGTCAAAGAAAGTTCTGATATTTATAGTTAAGTCTAAAAAAAAGCTGTTGGTAATGTGGCTGTGAGGCTTAATGCAGTTACAAAGAAACAATTCCCAACAATATGAAGGGATAATACAAAAAAATTAGTAACAATCAAGAACTAAAACTCCATCTAATTTCACTAAAACATCAGGTTCTGGATGGAGAGGAGTAAAATTGTGTTAGAATTTTTCTTTCCTTAGGAAAGAATCAGGATATCCTGGTCAATTCTCAAAATTTATGCCAAAAAATGTTTTTAAATGCTAGCCAAAACTTTAGGGGCAAGAACTAAAACAGAGGGGCCTAGTAATCACCTGTTACATTTTTTTAAATGTTTTATTTTTACTTGACACGATATTTGTATGTATTTATGGGGTACAATGTGATATTTGCATACATGTATGAGTATGCAGTACGTAGTGATCAAATCAGGGTAATTAGCATAACATCATCTCAAACATTTATTGTTTTCCTGAGGTGAGAACATTCAAAATCCTCTCTTCTAGCTGTTTTGAAATATACAATACATCATTGTTAACTATCGTCACCCTACTCTTTAGTAGTATACCAGAACTTACTCGTCCTGTCTGACTGTTCACCTGGTACCCCTTTTACAAATACAGATGCTCCTACTCCACCCTCCAGGCATTCTGATTCTGTACGTCTAGAATGGGACTCTACAGTCTACACTTTAAAAAATGCCCCGGGTTGTGCATCAAAGAACATTATCAACAGAGTAGAAAGGCAACCCACAGAATGGGTGAAAATATTTGCAAATCACGTATCTGATAAAGTTTTAATATCTAGAATATATAAAGAACTCCTAAAACTCAATGTATTAGTCCGTTTCTATTGCTTATAACAAAATACTTGGAACTGGGTACTTTGTAATATAACAAAATTTATTGCTTAAAGTTTCAGAGTCTGGGAAGTCCAAAGTTCAGGGAACACTTACGGTGAGGGCCTTCTTTGGTGGTGATTTCAGCAATGCAGGGTCTCATGTGGTGAGAATGGTGCAGCAGAGAGAGAGAGAGAGACTCTCGTGTGCTCTCCTTTTAAAGGCCTCAGAACCATGCCCATGACCACCATTATTAATTCATTCATTAGGGCATGGTCCTGAGTTCTAATCACCTCTTCAGGACCCCACCTTTTAATTACTGTAATAGGATTTCCCACCATCTTAAACTGTCACAGTGTGGATCAAGCTTCTAATACATAAAACTTGGGGGATGCAATTCAATCTGTATCAATTAAAAACAACAAAAAACCCAATTCAAAAATAGGCAAAGGACTTGAATAGACATTTCTCCAAAGAAGATTTAAAAGATATGCAAATGGCCAACTAGCACATGAAAAGATACTCATCACTAATCACTAGGGAAATGCAAATTAAAGCCATAATCAGATGCCAGTTCACACACATTAGGATGACTATTATTAAAAATAAATAAATAAAAAGAAAGAAAGAAAACAAGAAGACTTGGTGAGTATGTGGAGAAATTACAACATTTGTGCACTGCTGGTAGAAATGTAAAATGGTGCAGCTACTGTGGAAAACAATATTGTGATTCCTCAAAATGTAAACATAGAATTACCATCTGATCCAGCAGTACCACTTCCACTCTGGGTATATACCCAAAAGAATTAAAAGCAGGGACTCAAACAGATATTTGCACACTCATGTTCATAGCATCTATATTCACAACAGCTAACATGTGGAAGCAACCCAAATGTCCAGTAAAGAATGAATGGGTAAATAAAATATGGTATATATGTACAATGGAATATGATTTAGCCTTTGAAAGGAATGGAATTCTGATACTTGCTACAAAACAGACAAATCTTGGAGACATTTTGTTGAGTGAAATAAGCCAGATATGACACAAAAGGACAAATATTGTATGATTCCACTTATAGGAGATACCTGGAATAGTCAAATTCATAGAGATAAAAAAAATAGAATGGTGGTTACCAAGGCCTAGGGGTAGGGAGGAATAAGGAATTATTGTGTAATGGGTACAGTTTTAGTTTGAGATGATGAAAAAGTTATAGAGATGGACAGTTAATGGACATGGTTACAAAACAATGTTAATTTACTTAATATCATAGGACTATACACTTAATAATACTTATAATGGTAAATCTTACGTATGTTTTATCACAATAAAAAAATTAAAACCAGCCAAGGTGATTGTGATACAATTGATCCTGGACTCCGTTTTGAGAAACATTGGAAATTAGATGTAAATTCTCCAGACAGAATTTTTAAAAGAAATAAAAAGAGCACCAAGAAAATGCAATTATTTCAGTAAATGATAGCAAATACAGAGTGTGTTGAGAGAGGTGGAGGAAACTCAGAAAGCATGACAAATACAAAACAGAACATAAAGTGTCAGAAATAAGTAAAAACCTAAATATGGATGGGTTAACACTCTCTTTTAAAAGAAAAAAAGGGAGGGTAGATGAAACAAAAAAGTTAGATTCGGGTTTATGCTTATTATGAAATATATATGTAAAATTAAAAAGACATAGAAGGTTGAAAATAAAAATATTTTTAAAATGTAACCAGGTAGATTGTAACGAAAATTAAGAATGAATGGCAAATTAATAAAAGCAAAAGTATTAATAAAAATTCAAAGCAAAAGGCATTAAGCAAAACAAAAAGGGGCACAATCTATCAGGAAGATGTAAGTAACAATATAACAAAGCCAAAACTCTTATAATATGATGAGAAATGGATGAATCCACACTCATGGTGGAAAAATTTGTATTATTCTCTCAAAAATTGATAGATCAACTGGGTAAAATAAGTATATATTATTTGAATAACACAGTACTCTAGCATAATTTAATAAGTATGTATAAATTTATAACAACAGACAATACCCAATATTTTCAAACATTTGTAGAGCATTTTAAAATTAGTTTATTTATTTATTTATTTATTTTTATTGGTTATGAATATTCACTAGATACAGAGCTGATTGTCACCTTTCATGCCCAAGATGTGAAGTCCAGATCCATACTGGCAGCATGCCCATTACCACAAATTGCAGTTATACCCCATGTCCCCCACCCAATTATCCCCAACCTCTTTCTCCCTCCCCGCAACTCCACTTTGTATCACAAGGTATGTTCTCTCCCTCTGCAAGTCCAACGCACCACTGTGGTCTTTCCTTCCTTCTTTCTCTCTTAGCTCCGACTTCTGAGTGAGCACATGCAGTATTTATCCCTCTGTGCTCTGCTTATTTCACTCAACATAAGTTTCTCCAAGCTCATCCATGTTGTTACATATGGGAGAATTTCATTCTTTTTCATGGCAGACTAGTATTCCATGGTGTATATATACCACAGTTTCCTTATCCAATCATCCATCAATGGACATTTAGGTTGTCTTGGCTATTGTAAACAGAGCTGCAATGAACATGGGAGTGCAGGCATCCCTTCAACATGATTTCCATTCCTCTGGATATATACCAAGAAGTGGGATTGCTGGATCATATGGAAGATCTATCTGTTGTTGTTTGAGAAACTTCCATACTGTTTTCCATAATGGTTGTACTAATTTACAGTCTCACCAACAGTGCAGGAGTGTTGCCTTCTCTCCACACCCTCACCAGAATTTGTTATTCACCATCTTTTTGATCATAGCCAGTCTAACTGGAGTGAGGTGGTACCTCAATGTGGTTTTAATCTGCATTTCCCTGATGACTAGTGATGTTGAGCATTTTTTCATGTATCTGTTGGCCATTTGTATGTCTTCCAGTGAAAAATGTCTATTCAGCTCCTTTGCCCATTTTTTAATTGGGTTATTTGATTTTTAACTGTGTAATTGCTTGAGTTCCTTGTATATTATGGATATTAACCCCTTGTCAGATGCATAGTTAGCATAAATATTCTCCCACTCTGTCGGTTGTCATTTCACTCTATTGATTCCTTTGTGGTGCAGAAGCTTTTGAGTTTGATATAGTCCCATTTTTTTTTTTCTTTTGTTGCTTGTGCTTTCAGGCTCATGTTCATAAAGTCTGTATCCAGATCTAATTCCTGAAGTGTTTCACCTATATTTTCCCTTAGTAATTTTTACAGTTTCATGTCTTATACTTAAGTCTTTAATCCATTTTGAGTTGATTTTAGTATGTGGTGAGAGGTGCATGTCTAGTTTCATTCTTCTGCATATGGATATCCAATTTTCCCAGCACTACTTATTGAAGAGGCAGTCTTTTCCCCAATGTAGGATTTTGTTGCCTTTGTTAAATATCAGATGGCTGTAAGCCTGAGAGGTGTTTTCTGGGTTCTCTATTCTGCTCCACTGGCCAAGTGTCTGTTTTTATGCCAGTACCATGCTGTTTTGATTACTGTAGCTTTGTAGTATAATTTGAAGTCAGATAGTGTTATGCCTCCAGCTTTATTTTTTTTTGTTCAAGAATTGCTTTGGCTATTCAGGGTATTTTGTTGTTCCATATGAAAGTTAAGATTGCTTTTTCCATTTCTGTGAAGGATGTCATTGGTATTTTGATGGGGATTGCATTGAATCTGTAGATCGTTTGGGTAGTATAGACATTTGCACAGTGTTAATTCTTCCAATCCAAGAGCATGGAATATCTTTCCATCTTTTTGTGTCTTCTTTAATTTCTTTCAGTAGTGGTTTGTAGTTCTCATTGTAGAGATCTTTCACCTCCTTGGTTCAATTGATCCCTAGGTGTTTTATTTTTCATGACAATTGTAAAGGGGCTTACTTTCTCTCTTTCTCTTTGTGTTAGATCATTATTTGAGTATATAAATTCAACTTATTTGGCGGCATTTATTTTGTATACTGCAATGTTACTGAGCTTATTAACCAGCTCTAGGAGTTTTTTGATAGACTCTTTAGGTTTTCCTATGTATAGTATCATGTCATCTGCAAATAGAGACAGTGTGACTTCATCTTTTCCGATCTGGATTCCCTTTATTTCTTTCTCTTGCCTGATTGCTCTGGCTAGTACCTCCAGTACTATGTTAAATAGAAGTGGTAAGAGTGGGCATCCTTGTCTTGTTCCTGTTCTTAAGGGAAAAACCCTCAGTTTTTCCCCATTCAGAATGATACCGGTGGTGGGTTTGTCATAGATGGCTTTTATTGTGTTGAGATACTTTCTATACCTAATTTGTTGAGAGTCTTTATCATGAAGGGATGTTGAACTTTGTCAAATGCTTTTTCAGCATCTATTGAGATAATCATATGGTCTTTGTCCTTGAGTTTGTTGATGTGGTGTATCACATTTATTGACTTTCGTATGTTGAACCATCCTTGCATCGCTGGGATCAAATCCCACTTGATCATGGTGTATAATTTTTTTAAAGTGTTGCTGTATTCTGATTGCTTATATTTTATAGAGGATTTTTGCATCTATGTTCATCAAGGATATCGGCCTGCAATTTTCTTTTTTCATTGTGTCTTTATCTGGTTTTGGTATCAGAGTCATGTTGGCCTCATAGAATGAGCTTGGGAGAATAGCTTCTGTTTCAATTGCTTGGAAGAGTTTGAGGACAATTGGTATTAACTCCTCTTTAAAAGTTTAATAGAATTCAGCTGTAAAACCATCCGGACCTGGACTTTTCTTTGTTGGAAGAAAAGAGGGGTGTTCAGATCACACACTATTAGTGTATTAGGGCCTATTTCTTTCTTTAGGTCTAAGAGTGTTTGCTTTATATATCTGGGTGCTCCGGTATTGGGTGCATACCTGTTTATGATTGTTATGTCTTCTAGCTGGATAGATCCTTTTATCATTATGGGTGCATACATTTTTATGATTGTTATGTCTTCTAGCTGGATAGATCCTTTTATCATTATGTAGTAGCCTTCTTTGTCTCTTTTTAGGTTTTTGGTTTAAAGTCTATTTTGTCCAATATAAGAATAGCTACCCCTGCTCATTTTTGGTTACCATTTTCATGGTATATCTTTTTCCATCCCTTCACTTTTAGTCTGTGTGTGTCTCTACAGGTGAGATGGGTCTCTTGAAGACAGCATATAATTGGGTCTAGCTTTTTAATCCAATTAGTCAGTCTGTGTTTTTTGGATGGGAAGTTTAGAGTAGTTATTGACAGGTAATGTTTAATTCCTGTCATTTAACTGCTTTTTGTTTAGATGATTAAAATATCTTTTGATCATTACTTCCCCTTTTATTTCTCTTCCTCAATGTTAGTTGGAAATTTAAGGTGGCATGATTTAGCTTCTTTCTCTTTCTCTCTGGCATTTTTGTTTTAAAAGTGGGTTTTGTTCTGTCTTGTGTATTTGTGATAGTGGTCATCGTTATTCAGATTTCAGATGAAGGACTCCCTTGAGAATTTCTTGCAGGGCTGGTTGTAGGGTGGTGAACTCCCACAGCTTTTGTTTGTCTGGGAAATACACTATTTCTTCCTCATTTCTGAAGAAGAGCCTTGCTGGGTAAAGAATTCTTGGCTGGCAATTTTTTTTCTTTTAGTATTTTGAATATATCATTCCACTGTCTTCTGGCCTGTGAGGTTTTGGTAGGGAAGTCTGCTGTTAGCCTGGTGGGGGTTCCCCTATAGGTGACTTGATGCTTTTCTCTTGCTACTTTTAGAATTCTCTCTGTCTTTGAGCTTTACAACTTTAACTATAATGTGTCTTGGGGAGGATCTTTTTGGATTGAATCTGTTTGGGGACCTTTAAGCTTCCTGGATCTAAAGGTCTGTATCTCTCCCTTTTCCTGGGAAGTTTTCCTTTACTATTTCCTTGATAGGTTTTCAATACATTTTCCTTTTCCCTTCCCTTCTGAAACCCCCACAATTTGGATGTTAGAGTGCTTGAGGTTGTCTGCTATCTCTCTTACATTTTCCTCATTATTTTAAATTCTTTTTTCCTTTTTTATTTTTTATTTTTTAGTCTGCCTGGGTTATTTCAAAGAGACTGTCTTCAAGATCTGAAATTCTGGGCCGGCCCGTGGCTCACTCGGGAGAGTGCGGTGCTAATAACACCAAGGCCCCGGGTTCGGATCCCATATACGGATGGCCGGTTCGCTCACTGGGTGAGCGTGGTGCTGACCACACCAAGTCAAGGGTTAAGATCCCCTTACCGGTCATCTTAAAAAAAAAAAAAAAAAAAAAAAAGATCTGAAATTCTTTCTTCTGCTTTCTCTACCCTGCTGCTCAAGCTCTCTGTTGTGTTTTCTATTTCATTGAGTGCATATTTCATTTCTAGGGGCTCTGCTACACTTTAAGGTATTAATCTCTTTGTAAATTTCCTCCTTCATATTCTGGAAATTTTTTTCTTGTTGTGTTCTCTAATTGAGTCTTCTTTTACCTCTTCAAGTTTTCTTAAGATCATTGCTTGGAATTCTTTTTCAGACATTTCAAGGATTTCCTGTTCCATGGAGTCTGAAATTTGAGCATTGCTGTATTCCTTCAGTGGTGTCACATCTTCTTGTTTATTTGTAGATGTTTGGTCATTTGGTAGAGTTTGCTTCTTCTATTACTCTGGGGTTGGCTATGAGGATAAAGATTTCTTCCTCTATTTGCCAGCTTCACTGGTGACTCTTCTTCTATTGGTGTAATCGAGTGAGCAGTAGATTACCTGTAGAATGGCCCTGGCTGCTTCTGTGGTAGTAAATTGTCCTTGTGTGACAGTTGGTGTGGTAGTGGCTATATTACACCACCTTAGGCCCTGTTCCAGAATCTGTGGCCATAGAATGAACCCCCAGCACCACATGGGTCCAAGCTCACCTTGGCAGGTCCTGCCACAGCTGCTGGCGCTTCCCTCCAGGTCCAAGGGGGGAGGGGCCGCTGGCACCGCGTGGGTCTCGGCTCACCTCCTAGAGCATTTTTTAAAATGACCGTATATTTTAAAAGAAATCACAATGACTCCAGTACAAAAAAAAAAAAAAAAAGAACCCTAGACAATAAAAAAAACATGTAGCTAATAAATTTTAGCCACATAGAAATTTTGATACATATTTTTAAATAACTCTTGCATTAAAGAGGAAATCAGAGTGATGTCAACAAGATAGTGGACTAGGAAGCTCCAGGTACTTGTTGTCCCATGGAAGCTTTAAAGAACAATTAGAAAACAACTGATGACTCTGTAAACTAGTCAAAGATCTACAGCAAGCAAGTGAACTCTCAATTAAGAAGATGCCACATTCAAAACCATAAGATATTTTACAGTGTTTTTACTCACCCTTGTACCACCGTCTCCCTGATGCATTACAGTTGTGAGGAAGCTGCCAATTCCTAGTTCCCTCCGTCAGGCTGGAAGGAGCATGTGGAACTCCTTTCCAACCTTCTACCCTGTCTTTGGGCTGCACAAGTGACTGGTTTTCTGTCTTGCCTGACTTGGCACTAAGATGGGGAATGGTGGCATAGCTTGTATCTCAGTCTAGTAGAAACTGTGGAAGGCAGTAGTGGGCTCTTGGTGCATGAAAATTGCAGTGGGAATGTAAACCTTTGGATGCCCAGGGCAAGAGATTATGGACAGAGGAAGATGATAGAATATGTAAGGCCTTGAGAAGAAGCTAGTGTGAGACTCTTTGGAAAATTAGAACATTTAAAAGCAGTCATGTATACAGGGGAAATCAGAAAACACACATACATACACATGCCCAGGCAGGATGTATACCCAGAAATAACCTGAGAAGATTTTAAACCTTCACCTTGAGCTACTCCCAAGGCTCAAGACACAACCTGCTAATTAGTGATGGTCTTCCACACCAATCTGCAAAGACTTGGAGAGGTGGCTGTTTTGCCAGATGGTGAATGTTCAACAAAATACCATAAGGCATAAAATGAAACAGGAAAAAAAGGCCAATTCAAAGAAACAAATCTTCAGAAACTGTCCCTGAAGAAACACAAGCATTGGACTTGCCAGACAACAAATTTGTTAAATACTCTAAGAGCTAAAGGAAAACATGGAGAAAGAATTAAAGGAAATCAGGAAAAGGATATATGAACAAAATGAGAATATCAACAAAGAGATAGAATTTTTTTTAAAAAATACACAAACAAATTCTGGACATGAAATTCAATTCTGGAGTTGAAAAATTCACTAGAGAGCAGATTCAAGCATGTAGAAGAAAAAATCAGCAAACTTGAAGACAGATTATTTGAAATTATTGAGTCTGAGGAACAAAAAGAAAAAAAGAAAAGAAAAGTGAACACAGCCTAAGGGACATATGGGACACCATCAAATGGACTGATGTACACGTTATGGAAGTCTCAGAAGAGAGAGAAAAGGACAAAAGTTTATTTGAAGAAATAAAGAATGAAAAGCTACCCAAATTTGGGGGAAAACTTGGATATACAAATACAAGAAGGTCAACAAACACCAGGTAGAGTAAATCCAAAGTGACCCATACTGAAACATATTATAATCAAACTGTGGAAAGTTAAAAACAAAGAGAATCTTGAAAGAAGCCAGAGAAAATCAACACATACATGTACAATAAGATTACCAGTAGATTTCTAACAGAAACCTTGCAGTACACAACACAGTAGGATGATATACTTAAAGTATTGAAAGGAAAGAAAAAATACTGCCAACAGAGAGACAATTTAAAAAATATGTTAAAAGAGAATTTTATAATAGGCAAAACTGTAATGTTTTCTCCAGTAAAGGTAAGTACATATAAATACCAGTATTCTTGTAATTTTGGCTTATAAATCTACTTCTTATTTTCTAAAGGATTTAAAAAAACAAATGCATAAAAATAATTTTAAATCTATGCCAATGTGAACACAATGTATAAATATGTAACTTGTAACATCAGTAATATAAAGGTGGAGGTGGAACTGTACTGGAATAGAGATTTTGAATGCAGTTGAGATTAAGTTAGTATCACTATAAGGTAGGTTGTTATAACTTTAGGATATTATGTGTAATTTCCATTGTAACCACAAAGAAAATATCTGTAGAGTATACAACAAAGGGAATGAGAAAGGAATCAAAATGTGTCACCAAAAAAAATCAACTAAACACAAAGGAAGGCAGAAATGGAGGAAATGAGGGACAAAATAGTTATAAGACTTACAGAAAACAAATAAGATAGCAAAAGTAAATCTTTCCTATCTATCCTTAATTTCTTTTAATGTAAATGGATGATACACCCCAATCATAAGACATAGATTGGAAGAATGAGTTTTAAAAACTCTGTTCAACTATATGCTATCTAAAGAAACTCACTTTGGATCTAAGGACACACATAGGTAGAAAGTGAAAGGATGGTAAAAGATATTCCATGTGAATAGTAATGAAAATAGACCAGGGGTGGCTGCATTAGTGTCTGGCAAAAAGACTTTAAGTCAGAATTGTTACAAGAGAAAAAGAAAGACATTATAGAAGGAAAAAAGTCAATTCTCCAAGGAGATATAACAATTATAAATATAAATGCACCAAACATCAGAGCTCCAAAATATATGAAGCAAACACTGACAGAATTGAAGGGAGAAACAGGTAGCTCTACCATAATAGTAAGAGATTTTAATACCCCACTTTCAATAATGGATAGACCATCTATATGGAAAATCAATAAGGAAAGAGAGGACTTGAATAACAGTGTACACAAATTGGACCTAACAGACATATACAGAACTCTCCTTCCAACAACAGCAGAATACATATTTTTCTCAAGTGCACATGGAACATTCTCCAGGATAGACCATGTGTTATACCACAAAACAAGTCTTAATGAAATTTAAAATATTGAAATTATGCGAAATTTCTTTTTTCAATCACAATAAACTGAAACTAGAAATTAACAGCACAGGAAAAACTGAAAAGTTTACAAACATGTGGAAATTAAACAACCCACTCTTAAACAATGGGTGAAAAGAAATGCAAGGGAAATTAGAAAATGTCTTCAGGCAAATGAAAACACAGCATAACAAAACTTATGGGATGCAGCAAAAGCAGCACTTAGAGGGAAATTTATAGCTGTAAATGCTTACATTAAAAAAGTCAAATCAACAATTTAACTTTCTACCTTAAGAAACTAGAAAAAGTACAAACTAGACACAAAGCTATCCAAAGGAAAGAAATAAAGATTAGAGCAGAAATAAGTAAAACAGAGAATAGAAAAACATGGAGAAAATCATAGGAAAAGTAGACTCCTTGAAAGAATCAAGAAAATTGATGAACGTTTAGCTAGATTGACTAAGAAAAAAGAGAAGATTCAACTAAACTCAGAAATGAAGGAGGGGATACTACACCAATTTTACAGAAATAAAAAAAAATTGCAAGAGAGTACTATGAACAATTATATTCCAACTAATTGAATACCATAGTTGAAATGGACAAATTCCTAGCAATATACAGCCTACCAACACTGAATTATGAAGAAGTAGAAAACCTGAATAGAACTGTAGCCATGTAAGGAGATTGAATTAGTAATCAAAAACCTTCCAACAAAGAAAAGCCCGGGACTTTACTGGTGAATACTACTGGCGAATTTACAGGTGGCTTTACTGGTGAATTCTACCAACATTTAAAGAAGAATTAACACCAATCTTTCTTCAACTCTTCCAAACAATCCAAGAGGAAGGAATACTTCTTAGATCATTCTATGAGGTCAGCATTACCGAAATCAGAGAAAGAAACTACAAGAAAAGAAAACTGCAGACCCATATCCTTTATAAATATTAATACAAAAATAATAAAATAGTGCCAGCAAACCAAATCCAGCAGCCTGTTAAAAGGATGATACAGAATGATACATCAATCAGCATTTGTTTCTGGAATGCAAGGATGGTTCCAACATTCTACAAAAATCAGTCAGTGTAATACATCACATTAACAGATGAAGGGAAAAACACATGATCATCTCAATTGATGCAGAAAAGCATTTGATGAAATTCAATACCCTTTCATGATTAAAAACACTGAAATTTAAACTTGAAGGAAAGTACCTCGATGAAAAACCCACAGCTAACATCATACTCAGTGATGAAAAGAATGGATGATTTTACTCTAATATCAGTGCTGTGGTTTGAATGTGTCCTCCCAAAATTATATGTTGGAAATAATTCCCAGTGCAACAGTGTTTTGAGGTGGGGGCCTAATAAGAGGTGATTGGGTCATGAGAGCAGAGCCCTTGTGAATGAAATAATGTAGTTCTCACTGGAGTGGGTCAGTTATCCCAAGAGTGAATTGTTATAAAAGGGAGTCCATGCCTCATGTTCTCTCTGTCTCACGTGCTTGCTTCTGCCTTCCATCTTCTGTCTTCTGCCATGATATCCCTTGCCAGATGCCGATGCCATGCTCTTGGTCTTCCCAGTCTCCAGAACTGTGTACCAAATAAACTTCTATTCTTTATTAATTACCCAGCCTATGATATTCTGATATAGCAACAGAAAATGGACTAAGACAATCAGCAACAAGAAAAGGATGCCTGTTTTTGCCAGAAAAGGACAAATATTGTATGATTTCCCTAATATGCTATACATAGAGTTATCATATTCATAGAGACAGAAAATAGAATGGTGGTTGCCAGTGGCTGGAGGACTAGGGAATGGGGAATTGTTGTTTAATAGGTGCAGAGTTTAAGTTCGGGAAGATGAAAATGTTCTGTAAATACATAGTCATGATGATTGCACATTAGTGGGAATGTACTTAGTGCCACGGAACTGTACACTTAAAAATGGTTAAGATGAATAAATATTATGTTATGCATATTTTACCACGATAAAAAACCCAGTAACAATGAAATCGCTATAGATTAATATTTACATTATGATGCTAGTTTAGATTTTCTTAGAAAAGAAAGATTAAAAGTAAACAAAAGGAGGTCATAACTTAGAAAACTAGAAAAACACAAGGTAAAGAAATTAGAGGGAATTGTATAATGATAAATTATTACATCATTAAAATAAAAACAAAAACATAAATTTTAAATCATTCATTGAAAAGAGTGAAATAGACAAACTTCAAAAGTCTAAACTGAGGGAAAAGGGCAAATATATAGAGAAGCTTAGGAAGTAGAAAGGCTAACTAACCACTAATAATATTTATTTATAATATTTAACATTTTACGTACAATTTTATACAAATACATTTGGAAGAGAAAGGACAAAGGAGTAACAACTACATTTATTGTGTGTGTGTTGTGAGGTAGGAACTGCTTTCTCAGTGCTCTCCATGGATTATCTCATTTAATACTTACAGTATCTTTATGTGATAGGCACTATCATCACACGCATTTTACATTTGAGGAAGCTGAGGCACAATGAACTTCATCACCTTGCTCAAGTTTACAGCTAGTAAGTGGCAGGATCAGGGTCTGAATCCATGCAGTCTGACTGCAGAGCTTACACTTTTAACCAGCCTTTTTGCTGGTTGTTAAGGAAAATGGTCAAATGAAAACCACAGAAAAATCTCTCTCAATTTTTTTCTTGTTGTTGTCCTATGACATTTGTTGTAACTTTATACTTTTTCATCTAGGTCATCAAGACCTATTATCTAATTTTTACTATTATTCCCTCAAAGCAAAGTGCACTGTGCTTTGGTACTCAATGAAAGTTAGTTGACAATAAAGCTAAATGAATAGCATTCCTCCTCTCTTCTCTCTCCTACTGACTCTAGCAGGAGAAACCAAGAAGAGAAATGAAGGTATTTTCCATACCTGGTGAAAGATCCATTACTTACAAATTGCTGCTTTATGCATAAAGAAATTGATGAGACATAGGTGCAAACTAACATGCATATAAAACATATAAAATGTTTGTGTGTAAAGATTAAAGGATATGCATTCTAATGGAATCTATCCCATTCACCAAACAATTGGCTAAACATACATCCAAAAGACTTTTTTTAGATCCATTTCAGATTTTCTTTAGAGTCCAAAAGCACTGTGGGAAAGGGATTATGCACCTCTCTTCCCTTACTCCAGGCTGCAGGATGGAAGTGAGAAGGCAGCCCCTTACCCTTGGCTATGCTGGATCACAGGAGCCTTCATTCATTTCGGGGGGTGGAAGATTTGTAGGACCCAAGGTGCCCTCTAGTAAAAGCCCCTCTCTGTGAAGAGGAATAGGTGAAGGAGAGAAAGAACACAAAATATAACAACATATAGAGTGACCTCCAAGTAGTTCAAAAATAAATTTCCCCCAAATTGTAACATTTTCAAGCATGTAGGCAGTAGGGCCTTGCCCCTGTTCCGCTCAGCAACTGTAACAGGCATTTAGGAATAGGTAACCTTATTCAGAGCATCCAGTAAGTTCTCCATATGGGAGGAGCTGCAGAGAATAGACCCATAGTTAACCATTGTGGTGAGTCAGGTTAGAGTTCTAATTAGCACTGTGATCCATATCAGAATACCTGGGGTACCAGTCAACTGAATGACTCAGTCATACTCACTGAATCAAAATCTCTATAGATGGGGACTGTAAATCTGCACTTCCATAGTCTTTCCAGTTGATTAACTACTTTCCCCCAAGTTTTTTTTTTTTTAATTTTATTTTATTTTGTCAATATACAATGTGGTTGATTATTGTGGCCAGTTACCGAAACCTCCCTCCCAACAAACTCCTATCTGTTCACTCGTATCAACTTCAAGGAATTGTAACTGTTGTGTCTTCTTCCCTCCCCTCCCCAGGTTGTTTGTGTATTTATTTATTTATTTTTAGCTCCCACAAATAAGTGAGAATATGTGGTATTTCTCTTTCTGTGCCTCACTTGTTTCACTTAATATAATTCTCTCTAGGTTCATCCATGTCGTTGCAAATGGCAGTATTTCATTCTTTTTTATAGCTGGGTAGTATTCCATTGGGTAAATATACCACAGTGTCCTTATCCACTCATCTGATGATGGACATTTGGGCTGGTTCCAACTCTTAGCTATTGTAAAGAGTGCTGCAATGAACATTGGAGAACAGGTATACCTTCGACTTGATGATTTCCATTTCTCTGGGTATATTCCCAGCAGTGGGATAGCTGGGTCATATGGTAGATCTATCTGCAATTGTTTGAGGAACCTCCATACCACTTTCCATAAAGGCTGCACCATTTTACAGTCCCACGAACAGCATATGAGATTTCCTTTTTCTCCGCAACCTCACCGGCATTTATGATTCAAAGTCTTTTAGATATTAGCCATCCTAACTGGGGTGAGATGGTATCTCAGTGTGGTTTTGATTTGCATTTCCTGAATGCTGAGTGATGTTGAGCATTTTTTCATGTGTCTGTTGGCCATTCATATATCTTCCTTTGAGAAATGCCTATTTAGCTCTTTTGCCCATTTTTTAATCGGGTTAATTGTTTTTTTGCTGTAAACTTGTTTCAGTTCCTTCTATATTCTGGATATTAATCCTGTCAGATATATATTTAGCAGATATTTTCTCCCACTCTGTTGGTTGTCTTTTAACTCTGTTAATTGTTTCTTTTGCTGTGCAGAAGCTTTTTAGTTTGATATAATCCCATTTGTTTATTTTTCCTTTGGTTGCTCATGCTTTTGGGGTCATATTCTTGAAGTCTGTGCCTTCAGTCCTACTTCCTGAAGTGTTTCTCCTATGTTTTCTTTAAGAAGTTTTATTGTTTCAGGGTGTATATTTAATTCTTTAATCCATTTTGAGTTGATTTTAGTATATGGTGAGAGGTATGAGTCTATTTTCATTGTCCTGTATATGAATATCCAGTTTTCCCAGCACCATTTGCTGAAGAAGCAGTCCCTTCCCCAGTGAATAGGCTTGGTGTCTTTGTCAAAGATCAGGTGACTATAGCTGTGTGGGTTGATTTCTGTATTCTATATTCTATTCCATTGATCAGTGTGTCTGTTTTTATGCCAGTACATGCTGTTTTGGTTATTATAGCTTTGTAATATAGTTTAAAGTCAGATAGTGTTATGCCTCCAGCTTTATTTTATTCACTCAGAATTGCTTTGGCTATGCATGGTCTTTTGTTATTCCATATAAATGTCTGGATAGTTTTTTTCCATTTCTGAGAAAAATGTCATTGGAATTTTGATGGGGATTGCATTGAATTTGTATATCACTTTGGGTAGTATGGACATTTTCACAATGTTGATTCTTCCAATCCACGAGCATGGGATATCTTTCCATCTTCTTGTGTCCTCTTTAATTTCTCTCAGCAGTGGTTTGTAGTTCTCATTATAGAGATTTTTCACATCCTTGGTTAACTCTATTCATAAGTATTTTATTTTTTTGGTGGCTGTTGTAAACAGGCAAGCTTTCTTGATTTCTCTTTCTGCATGTTCACTATTGGAGAAAAGAAATGCTACTGATTTTTGTGTGTTTATTTTGTATCCTGCTACTTTGCTGAAATCATTTATCAACTCCAAGAGTTTTTTTGTAGAGGCTTTAGGCTGTTCGATATATAGGATCATGTCATCTGCAAACAGGGACAGTTTGACTTCATCTTTTCCAATCTGGATGCCCTTTATTTCCTTCTCTTCTCTGATTGCTCTGGCTAGTACTTCCAACACTATGTTGAATAGGAGTGGTGAGAGTGGGCATCCTTGTCTAGTTCCTGTTCTTAAAGGAAAAGCTTTCAGCTTTTCCCCATTCAGGATGATATTGGCAGTGGGTTTATCATATATGGCTTTAATTATGTTGAGATACTTTCCATCTATACCTAACTTATAGAGGGTCTTTGTCATAAATGAGTGTTGAATTTTATCAAATGCTTTTTCAGCATCTATAGAGATGATCATATGGTCCTTGTGTTTGATTTTATTAATATGGTGTATCACATTTATTGATTTGTGTATGTTGAACCAACCTTGCATCCCTGGGATGAATCCCACTTGATTGTGGTGAATAATTTTACGTATGTGTTGCTGTATTCTGTTTGCTAGTATTTTAGTGAGGATTTTTGCATCTATATTCATCAAGAATATTGCCCTGTAGTTTTCTTTTTTAGTTGTATCTTCACCTGGTTTTGATATCAGGGTGATGTTTGCTTCATAGAATGAATTTGGGAGTATTGCCTCTGTTTCAATCTTTAGGAATAGTTTGTAGAGAATTGGTGTCAATTCCTCTTTGAATGTTTGGTAGAATTCTGCTGTGAATCCATCTGGGTCCTGGGCTTTTCTTTTATTGGTCTGTTCAGATTTTCTACATCTTCTTGGCTCAGTTTTGGTAGCTTGTATGTGTCCAGAAATTTATCCATTTCCTCCAGATTTTCAAATTTGTTGGCATATAGTTGTTTATAGTAGTCTCCAATGATTCCTTGTATTTCAGATGTTTGATTCATTGATCTTTTGTATCGTTTTTTGGGTTTCAATTTCGTTAAGTTCTGCTCTGATCTTAATGATTTCTTTCCGTCTGCTAACTTTGGGTTTGGATTGTTCTCATTTTTCTAGTTCTTTAAGGTGAAGTATTAGGTTGTTCACTTGCCATCTTTCCATTCTTCTGAAGTAAGCATTTAATGCGATGAATTTCCCCCTTAGTACAGCTTTTGCAGTATCCCACAGATTTTGGTATGATGTGTCATTGTTTTCATTAGTTTCAAGAAATTTTTTGATTTCCTGTTTGATTTCTTCTTGGACCCATGTGTCATTAAGTAGAATGCTGTTTAATTTCTATGTGTTTGTATAGTTTCCAGAATTTCTATTGTTATTGATTTTTAATTTTAATCCATTGAGGTCTGAAAAAATACATGTGCTAATTCAGCCCGCCCGACTGCACGCTGATCAGAGAGGTGCCCAGCCAGAGAGACCCAAGATCTGTGGAGACCACATGCCTTGGGGTGTCAGTGCATGACCCAGCAGGTAGGCCTTGCTGCTGCCGCCTGACCCCATCCCCAGCCCGGCTGAGTGCGCACTGACCAGAGAGGCACCTCCCCAGAGAGGCCCAAGACCCGAGGCGACCACACACCCAAGGCACCAGTGGTCAACCGAGTAGACACTGAGGGAGCTGTGCCAAACTGGCAACCCCAGCAGTATCCTAGCCAGACAAAAGTGTCAAACCAGTGGACTGTGAAATCCCCTGCCACAATGACTAAACATCAAAGGAAACATACCAGAAATATGAAAAATCAAGAAAGTACACCACCAAAGGGTAATAACTCTCAAGCTCTAGATCCTATAGAACAAGAAGCCCTTGAAATGTCTGACAAGGAATTTTGAGTGATAATTCTAAGGAAACTGAATGAGATACAAGAAAACTCAGCTAGACAACATGATGAAAGGAGGAAAAGTATACAGGACCTGAAAGAAGAAAGGTACAAGGAAATCAGTGCCCTGAAAAAGAATGTAGCAGAGCTTGCCAAACTGAAGAATTCATTCAATGAAATAAAAAACACAACAGAGAGTTTAATCAGCAGGCTTGCAGAAGTGGAAGAGAGAACTTCTGACCTTGAAGATGGGCTGTTTGAAATAACACAGGCAGACAAAAGAAAAGAAAAAATAATTTAAAACATTGAAGAAAATGTAAGAGAGATATCAGAAAACCTTAAGCACTCAAATATCTGAGTCATGGGTATTCCAGAAGGAGAGGAAAAAGGAAATTGCATTGAAAACTTATTCAACAAAATAGTGGCAGAAAACTTCCCAGGTATAGGGAAAGACACAGATCTTCAGATTCAGGAAGCTCAAAGATCCCCAAACGTATTGAACCCAAAAAGGTCTTCTCCAAGGCATGTTATAGTCAAATTGGCAAAACTCCAAGACAAAGAGAGAATCTTAAAAGCTGCAAAAGAGAAGCATCAAGTCACCTATAAGAGAGCTCCATCAGACTAACATCAAACTTTTCATTACAAACCCTAAAAGCCAGAAAGGAATGGTATGATATATTCAAAATACTAAAAGACAGAGATTGCCAACCAAGAATACTCTACCCTGCAAGGCTATCCTTCCAAAATGTAGGGCAAATAGTATATTTCTCAGACAAACAAAAACTGTGGGAGTTCACTACCACCTGACCACCCTTACAAGAAATTCTCAAGGGAGTTTCAGGTTTGGTACCTGAAAAAGAACTACCACTGCCATAAAAACTCAAGAAATATCAAAACCCACTAATAAAATAAAAATGCCAACAATGAAGAGAGAAAAAAAAAAAGTTTATCTACAACCTAAGGAACCAACAAATACAGAAAACAAACAGTAAATCAGAAGGAAAGGAACAAAAGACACTTAAGACATCCAAACAAAAATCAATAAAATGCTAGGAGTAAATCAACACTTTTCAGTAACAACTCTTAATGTAAAAAGATTAAATTCCCCAATCAAGACACAGACTGGCTGAGTGGATTAAAAAAGAGGACCCAACTATATGCTGCCTTCAAGAGACCAACCTCACCTATAAGGACTCATATAGACTAAGAGTGAAAGGATGGAAAAAGATTTACCATGCAAACAGAAATGAAAAATGAGCTGGAGTAGCTATTCTTATACCTGATAAAATAGACTTTAAATTAAAAACTATAAAAAGAGATAATGAGGGCCACTACATAATGATAAAACGATTGATGCATCAAGAAGACATAACAATCATAAATATATATGCACCCAATGTCAGAGCAGCCAGATTTATAAAGCAAACTCTATTAGACCTAAAGAAGGAAATAGACACTAATACCATAATAGCAGGGGACCTGAACACCCCACTGTCAATATTGGACAGATCATCTAGGCAAAGAATCAGCAGAGAAACACAAGATCTAAACAACCCTCTATACCAACTGGACTTGGCAGATATCTACAGAACATTCCATCCAACAACCTCAGAATATTCATTCTTCTCATCTGCATGTGGATCATTCTCCAGGTTAGATCACATATTAGGTCACAAATCAAGTCTCAACAAATTCCCCCAAGTTTAAAAAAAAAAAAACTTTTTAACAGGTTTATTAAGGTATAATTGGCATGCGATAAACGGAACATATTTTAAATGCACAATTGATGTTTTGACATATGTATGTACTTGTGAAACTGCAATCAGTATACTGAATATAATAGTCACTGCAGTCAATGTAATAAACATTCATTACCCCACAAATTTTCTTTGTGCCCCTTTGTAGTCCATCCCTCCCACCTCTCCCCACCCCCCATTCCCAAGCAAACATGGGTCTGCTGTATATCACTATGAAAGTACACTGTGTACTTTTTGCATTTTGGGGGGTTTTATATAAATCAAATCATTTGTGAGCAATTTATTCATAAGCTTAAGACTGCCATAAAGAAAAAACCTGAATTTAGGAAAAGTTTTTAGATAATGGAATGTGATGTTTGTAAAAGAAATGTAGTTGATATGTATATTTTTTCTGTAATTTTTTTCTCCTCAATAACCAGTCCTTTTATATGAATTTATCTTTTTGCATTATTACTAAATAATATAACACCTAAACATAACATGTTTCTTTTTAAATTAATTAAAATTTTAATAATGTTCCATTTTTATGTCCAAAGCTACCTCTTGAACCCAAAGTTATTTAACTTGATTTTTGTTTGTTTTTGTTTTTAATCTTTTTGCAGAGCGTATAGGATTGGACAATGCAGAGATGTCAAAGTGCTTAGGCTGATATCCTTGGGAACTGTGGAAGAGATCATGTATTTACGACAGGTATACAAGCAGGTAAATATGCTTCACTTTTTCTAATTAAGAAGTAAATATTTGTTTTCAAAAATTAGAAACAAATTTGTGTAAAAATAAGTTTTAAATTTTACCGTAACTATAATATAAAATCTAATAAGATTATGAAATATACTCTTGAATACACTTCTATTTCTTGAATTTCTTCTATTACTTTCTATTACTTCTATGAAACAGATTGATTCTTAGGTTCATTGAATTTTACAGCTAAAAGTTTCTTAGAGCAGTACTTTTTAAACTTTAATGTGTACGTGAATCACCTAGGGATCTTGTTTAAACACAGATTCTAATTTAGTAGGTCTGGGGTAGAGCCCAAGATTCTGCATTTTCACATAGTTCCCAGGAGTGCCAGTACTACTAGTCTGCAGACCACAATCTGAGTAGCAAGGTCACAACTCTTCCAAGCTTTGGGTCAAGACATACTGATATGCCACAGATGGGTTACAGGTGCACTGAGGTGTTGATTCCACAACTGTCTGGGCAGCAAGAGTGCCTAAGCCAGCTTCCAGCCTTGAGTAACCACCTCTGTAACTCCAGGTAGATGTTCATATGTTACCATTTTCTGTATGTGCCATGATATGACAGAGACTTGGGATCATTGCTCTAGAGATACTATACATAATGGAACTGGGACTCCAGAGACAACTCCATAATGGAATTATTGAAATAGAACTCAAGTGGGCTATCTTCTCTTCTGTTGCTTTTACTCTTCATCTAAAATTGCATTAGCTCTTTAATTTAATTAGGATATCAATTACTACTTCATTTATGCCTCTAAACAAATAACATTTATTTAGTTTATAACTGCTCACTTGAAAAGATCTGGAATGAGGTTTTGAGTTTAATTGTAAATGTTAAATTTGAATTGCTCCCTATATATTCAGTTGGCATCTATTTAAGAACAAACATCTGCCACATGTGGTGGTAGTTAACCTAAGAATGATCCAATCTTAAATTTATGCTATTTTCTTCATTCTAAAAACAGAATTGTACACAGCAGTTTTTGTTTTTTCTTAAAGCATTTAGCTCTAAGAAACAGTTCATCTTTTTGTTCTTTGGTATAGCACAACTACCTGAAAATAATTTTTTTTCCAGCCTATTTAAAATCTTGGGAAAAAGTATGATTTTTTTTTTTATCTTAGGAACTGTTCTTTAGAATATTGTCTTAGACTTGTCACAAGTAGGAGTCCTTTCTCAATCATGTAGTGATTTTTCTCATTCCATTACTATATTACATTTCCTTATAAATGATCTGTTACAGAATGTATATTATAATATATATTATAATATATAATAAAAAGGCTTGAAAATAAGGTAATTTAAGAACTTTGTATGACATAATAAAGATAAGATGATAATCGTGTAAGGAAAAGGCATTAAATATGTTTTAAAGATATTTTGGAGTTTGAAACAAAGGTGTACTTTAGCCTCCCACATGTTCCTCAAAACTCTTGGGGGGAAATATCTAAAAAACCTACAGAACTTGCAAAGCAAGAAGAGTTCTCTTAGTGGCCCAGAAATTGGAAGGAATCCTGAAACACAAAAGATATTTGGGAACAGATTGAAGGAATAAACCAACCTAAACTCAGTCAGGAGAAGACTACTGAAAAAAGTAGGTGCAACTTCTGGATATTCCGAGCTTAGAGTCAGCAGATGCTGAAAAAAGGAGGAGCCTTGGGGTAACTGTGGTGCCCTCCTTGGAGTGTCATTTGTGATGTAACAAAGTGGTTTAACCCTTACAATCTTACCCAGTTGTACCACATTGCAGCCAACAGAGGCCTACTTTCAAGTGGAAATAGTAAGTAGAAACACTGGAAGCAAAGTAAGAAAGAGCTCCAAATTTTTGCTGATATCCAGAAGAAAGTCCCTCCTGTTGCCCAGAAGACTAAATACTTGCACCCCTGCCCTCACTTCAAATAACCACTGCAGTAGGCTGAGGTAAGCATCTAAGGTATTCAAAGACATGAACACCGAGCCAAAAATAATTACTAAACAGTTTAGGAAAATAAACACTGTGAAAAAGGCACTATAGTGAGCTGAATAATGGCCCTCCAAAATATCAGGTCCTACTCCCTGCAACCTGTAAATGTTACTTTATATCGACAAAAAAGGCTTTGCAAATGTGATTAAATTAAGAATCCTGAGATTGAGATGGGGAGATTATCCTGGACTATCCACAAGTGTCCTTATGTGAGAGAGGCAGGGGAGATTTTGACACAGAAGAGGAGAAGACAATTTAGCCACAGAGGCAGAGATTGGAGTGACCAGAAGCTGGGAAGAAGCAAGAAGTGGATTCTCCCCTAGAGCCTCCAAAGGGAGTATGGCCCTGCCAATACCTTGATTTCAGCTCAGAGATACTGATTTCAGAGTTCTGGCTTCCAGAGCTGTGAGAGAATGAATTTCTGTTGTTTAAAGCCATCATGTTTATGATAATTTGTTACAGGAGCCATAGAACCTTATACAGGTACTCAAAAAAAGAATTAACATTAGAGAAAACAATGACTATAAGAGAGTGGAAGAGATTTTTAAAGAAATATAAATAATATCTTCAAATGATAAGTGAGGTGTAGGATCCCGGAAGCAAGGATAAACTGAAGAAAAGAATCCATCTTTGATTCAGAAAATGAAAAACTCTGCAGAGGCAGAGTAGCAGAGCCTCTTCTCATCTAAAAGGAAAAGCCAAGCAATTCTTCTAGATTGCAGAGCAAAACAACAGATAGATGTAAGAAAAGTTAGGACAAATGGAAGCTAGATCTAGAAGTCCCAATGTCAGCCTTATAGTTGAAAAAGGGAACAGAAGCAAGGGAGGGGAAGAAACATGTAAAAAATATAAATTAAGTGTCGTATTATATGGCCCACCTAGTGCTAAATAGGACAGATGAAAATAGATCCATACATCATCTTTCTGTAATTGTAAAACACCAAGGATAAAGTGAAAAATCCTTAAAATTTCTGGAGATAAATATTTCTGGAGAGAAGAATCATTACCTACAATAGTACTAGACATAGATAGAGATCTAAGTTATTAGCAATGCTGAATACCTAGGAGCAATAACTTCAAGTGATGGAAAATGATAGTCCTATATTGTTAAAGAAACTGAATTTTAAATTCAGGACCTTCCCACAAAGAAAGATCCTAGCCTAGATGACTATAGTGATGAATTCCATCAAACATTTAATATTTTTTGAAAACACAGGAGGAGGGAACACTTACAGTTTATTTTACAAAGACAAAAGATTCCTGATATCAAACTTGACAAAGACATTACACGAACAGAAAATTACAGACCAATATCTCTCATGAACATAAATGTAAAAATCTTTAATAAAGCCTCTGTTTTGAGTTCAGTTGTGTTTCGCCCCCCTCAAAAGATATGTTGAAGTCCTAACCCCTGGTACATGTGAATGTGATCTTATTTGTAAGTAGAGTTTTTGCAGATGAGGTTAAGGTGAAGTCGTACTGGATTAGTTTGGAGCCTAATCCAGTGACTGATGTCTTTATAAGAAAAGGGAAATGTGGATGGAGATAGACACAGAGGGAGGACAACATGTGACAGTGGAGGCAGCAATTGGAGTGATGCAGCTGCAGCCAGAGGCAGCCAAGGATGCCAGCAACCGCCACAAGCCCGGAAGAGGCAAGAAAGGATTATCTCCTAGAACCTGCAGAGAGAGTGTGGCCCCATGGACACCTTGGGTTCAACCTTTGAGCCTCCAGAACTGTGAGAGAATAAATTTCTGTTGTTTTAAGCCACCAAGTTTGTAGTTCATTACAGCAGCTTGAAACTAATACGGCTCTAAGGCAAATATTGTAACATTGACTACATTTTTATATGAAACTTCTGTATGACAGAGGAACTGCAGACCAAATTAAAAGAGCTAGGAGGAAATGTTTGCCATATATATAATAAAGGAGTAGCATTTACAAAATACAAAGAACTCCCAAAAACCAATGAAAAGACTAAGAGTAGGCATTTCACTGAAGAAAAAATACAAATAGTTAACCTATGTAAAAGATCTTTGACCACATTATAATCTACAGATACATAATAAAATAAGATCATGTTCTGTACATTCTGAAAACCTTTTTCTTTTTTTTTTTTGGTTTTGTTATGGGGTGTTTATTGGGGAGGTGGATATTATTGTTGGTAGGTCTTTTGTAAAACTGTTCTCATATACTATTTTTGAGAATACAACTGGTACAATTATTTTAGAGGCTAATTTAATCAGCTTAAAACACGTAGTACCTTCTCCATATCTACCTGACAGAAATACTGTCATATATGCACAATAACAAGGACTTATATTCAGTATTGTTAGTATTTGTTTAAAAAATAAAAAAGGAAACAGCCTAAATGTCCAACAGTAACAAAATAATAACACAAATTCTGATATGTCCATACGTAAGACAGCAAAAAAAAAAAAGTAGTCAGATCAAATATACTAATGTGGCAAGATCTCTAAGACACTTTTAAGTGGGTCAAAAAGCAACTTGCAGCACAATATCAATTGTGTTTGTTCATAAAACTATATCTATACGTATATATAAATAGCTCTAACTGCATTGCAAGAGATCTACAAGGATGCGCCTAAACGTTACAGCACTGGTTAGACTAGCAGGAGGTGATCTCTATTGCTCAAGGAGGACTTTCAGTTTGATGTGTTTTGTTTGCAACTAATATGAAATGCATTCAGATATTTTATTATTTAAAAAAATAAAGAGATCACTTATAGAGCAACTATACTTCTTCAGATTTAGAGCATTGTATGCAGTCTAAAATTTGGCTTTCAGAAATTCATCTCTCCTATATATATAATTTATTTAGAAGTAAGTGTTTTCAGAAGAATTTCAAGGATAGCACAAAGAACTCCCAGTTAACTTCACCCAAATTCCCTAGTTGTTAACATTTTATACATTTGCTTTCTCTTTCTCTCGTCGTTCTTTTTCTGAACCATGTAAGAGAAAGCTGCAGCTTTACCACCAGTGTGTATTTCCCCCAAACCAGGACGTTCTCCTATTTACCCGTACATGTAAAAATCGTTTTATGCATCACAAATAACTGAGTAGTACATATTGTTCTATTGTTCTGCAACTTGCTTCCCTCCCACTTCTCTCCAAAAGGCAGTTATCCAGATCAAGAAATTGGCATTGATACAACATTGCCTGTGATCCATAGGACTCGTTCATATTTCCCCAGCTCTCCTGACAGTTTCTCCTTTCTCCTCTCCAGTCCAGGATCCAGTCCAGGAACATAGCCACACATACTTGTGTCTCTTCAGTTTAGGCTTTCCGTGTCATTCATAAACTTGACAGTTTTAAAGAGTAACACCTTTTCTTGTGTAGGATGTCCTGTGACCTAGGTCCCCTTGATGTTCCCCATGCCCAGACTCAGGCCCAGCGGTGTTAGCAGGAACACCATGGACACAACGCTAGCTTTTCTCACTGCATCAGTCAGAAGTCACGTGATGGTGACCTTCCCCACCGCTGGGGACGTCGACCTTGCTCGTAGGTCAAGTTTGTGTCTGCCAAATGTTTCCACTACAGAGTTGCCATTTATTCCCTTTGTAATGGATAAGCAGTTTATAGGAGATCCTGTGAGACTATGTCAACATCCCATTCCTCATCAAACCTGAACTCATCACCTGCAGCATTCATTGATGATTTCTGCCTGAATCAGCTACCACTATGATGCTTGTCAAGTGGTGATTTTTCTATTTCCATTATTTCTTTTTTGCTATTGTTTTTATTTTTAATCTTTTAAATTTATTTTTTAATTGACATGTATTGATTATACATATTTATGGGTACAGAATTATGTTCCAATACATGTATACAATATATGATCACATCAGGGTAATTAGCATATTCATCATTGCAAAAATATATCATTTCTTTGTGATGAGAGAGCATTTGAGCTCCTCTCTTCTAGCCAGTTGAGAGCACACAAAAAATTCCTGTTAATTGTCGGTGCCTGGCACTGCCATACACTAGAACTAATTTGTTCTTTCTAGCGTGATTTTGTATCCATTAACCAACCTCTCCCTATCTCCCTGCCGGCTCCCCTTCCCAGCCTCTAGTAACCACAATTCTATTCTCTACTTCCAGAGCTCTTACATATAAGTGAAAACATGAGGTATTTATTTTTCTGTCCCTGACTTATTTCACTTAACATGTCTTCCTGGCTCCTCCATGTTGCCGCAAGTGACAGATTACATTTTTTTTTATGTCTGAGTGGTATTTCATTGTGTGTATATACTATATTTTCCTTATCTATCCATCTGTTCATTATTTCTTTGTTGTTTGTTGGCATTCTACCATGAAAAAAGAGCTTTCCCTTCTATTTATTTATTTATTTAATCTGTATGAACTCGTGGGTTCCTATTTTAGTAGCAGATTAGTAACCCATTGAATATCATCACTATTTGACTTTGATGTCCAGATTGTCTCGTGTTTGGCCAGTGGGAGCCCCTTCAGGGTGGCCTCTGTGTCATTTTGACGTGCCTTCATCATCCTTTTTGCACTTCTTTACTGTGGTAGGCTGAATAATGATTCCCCAAAGACATCCATCCATGTCCTAATCTCCAAGAGCACCTGGATTATCCAGGTGGGCCCAAGGTAACCATAAGGTCCTTGTAAGGGGGAGGCAGTAGGGTTAGAGAAGACAGAGATGCAGAAGATGTGAAGGCAGAAGCAGAGAGTCAGAGAAAGAGACATGAAGATGCCAGCTTGTGCAAGAAGGGGCTGTGAACTTCTTAACATGATGAATGTTCTACTTCCTTTTCTTGCATAGCTTGTCTGTTGTTATGATGAAATCCAAGCATTTTGTGGCATTGTATGGATTTTTGTTAAGCTAGAAACTAAATTACATTTTCTGATTATTAATTTTTCCTTATGCTCTTGAATTCTAACATGATTTTTTTTATAGTTAGCCTACAGATGGAAGCACCTAGTTTTCATTTCTACTGAAGCCACATTGGAAAAATTTGTTTTACAAAGTAATGCATTTTTAATAAATTTTGTGATAAATCTTTGCTAAGAAAATTATAAAGACTCCAATTAAGGCTTACAAATTATCTTGGTGATTATAGTTAGTAGTCCTGCAATCTGATAATATCAGTATTTAAGGAAGAGTAAATTACAAGAGTCAAATAGGCAAGTGAGCCATCAGTTGCCTTAACTGCTGTTGTGATTCTGTATTTCCAGGGTTTAGCCCATATTTCTGGGACATTGATTTCAAACAGATCAAGTTGGTATCTTGATCCATAATTTCTTCAAACTAAGGTCCCTAAGGGTCTTGTTTTAAGAGGGGCATCGTTGAGGTGATAAATTGAGTATAAATTTTGGATTCAACCTAACAAATTCTAAGAGTGACATTTCTTAGCTGGCAGCCTGTGGGCAAGTCACTTAATCTCTAAACTTAAGTTTCTTTATTTCTAAAATAAAGAAATTCCACTTTCATTATTTCTAAAATGAAGATAATATCTTTTTTTAAAGATAATACCTTATAAGGTTTTAGGAATTAAATGAGAGGTTGTAAATAAAATGCTACACATATAGTAAGTTTTCAATAAATGGCAGCTATTAGGAATAAGAATTTTAGTTGCCTAGAGTAACTTTTTACTGTGCAGATCAACTGTAATGATAATCATAAAACTTAAGTGTCACTTCTAACTAATCCCTCCATCAACAATAAACTGAAGTTATTTTCCACTCTGTGCGTTCTTTATTTCTTCCAAGAAATTTTAAAGTGCACATGGGTTAACCAGATTGTATTTTAATTTTACGTATTTATATTAGATTTAGTAAAATATCCAGCAAATAGAGAGTATACATTACTGTTGTTAGTAAAATGGTGTATGTCCATTTTGTGGACATTTAATGAATATCAAGTGTATTCAAAACGTATGTATGTTTTTATTATTAAACCTTATGTCAGGTGGATATATTATAGAGTATAATCTTAACTCAGTTGTTAGAAAACAGATAAAATAGGAAATATAAGATCTCAGCTTCAGTAAGACTAGCCAGATTATTATTATTTCACCATAATGGCAACATCTGCCAAGGAAATTAAAACAAAATTTCCTCCCTACAGTGATTCTGCTTGCTCCAGCTGAAGCTGTGTATATACAGGGAATGCCAGGAAACTCTGACATACTGTTGGAGCTAACACTTCACAAATATCTTGTGTTTTTTCCTTTTAGCAACTTCACTGTGTGGTGGTTGGAAGTGAAAATGCCAAGCGATATTTTGAAGCAGTTCAAGGATCAAAAGAGCATCAAGGAGAGCTGTTTGGGATCAATAACCTCTTCAAACTAAGGTCCCAAGGGTCTTGTCTTACGAGGGACATTCTGGAGGTGTGAAATTGTTCTGTGACCTTCTCAGTAATATTTTAAATATAGTTTTCTCCCTCAGGAAACTTGAAATACAATCTCTGGTGCCTTTTCAGAGAAATTTTTCATTTTATTTATCATAAATGCCTTATGTTTAGAATTTCTACTTTTAGAGAAATAGGAAGTGAATTATTGTACCTCTAAACTAAGGTTTTCCCGTGCATAATTACACACAATACACACACACCAATACAAATACTAAGATATACCAGATAGTGTGCCCTCCAAAGCTATTTTCAGACTGGCAAAGAGTCTATTATTTTGAAAACAGCTGTTGAAGAGATTTTCCTAAATAAACAAAAACATAAAATGTGTTTTGATGAAAAGTTACCAAATACTCCCTGAGATGCACTCTCATGTCTCATGGAGATTTTTGTTTTCTGTTCCCAATAAAAATTCCACACCAGCATTTCAAACTCTCTCAGTTGTATTCATCCTCAGCAAACAGATGTTTCTTATTCTCAAACAAAATATTTACATCCTTTTAAAAGTATCTTTAAGTTCTTTAATACACCAGAATACTAAGGATATTAATCTATTTTCTAATTAATATTAATATGGGTATCATAAAATCCTGGAATATCATCTTTATCAACCTCCTTGTCATTATAGATGGTGAAACCAAGTCTCAGAGAACTTTTTTTTGAGTCTCTTTAGAACTTTAGAACTTTTTGACTTTCAGGACCTTGTAAAACCTTAATGTGTTTCACTTATTCAGTAAGTACCGTTAAGACAGGTCAAGGAACAATTGGTTCCTGTCCTTGAGGAACTTAGACTATCTTGATGGAAGGTGGAAGAAAACATTATACATATAAACATGTAATGTCAGTAATCATATGCTAAGCAAGGTCAGTAGCAGTTCAAAATGACCACTGGTGGATGTGGAAGAGGAACATATATTTTATTTGTATCCTGCAACTATTATAACTGTTATACAAGGTCAGATTACACTGCCGAGTTTTTATTTTATAGTAACTGCATTTGATTCTGAATTGAGTGGCTCATTTAAAGTCTTCTTTCTGGTTTTTTTCTTGTTGTTGTTTTTAAGTATGCTGTTTTTTTAAAGGACCTGTTCTTTCTCATTTCTCTTCACTTATCAATAGTTTTGTCCGTCTTCTAGCTCTCCTCCCCCACCCCTAGATGCTAACTCTGTTGCAGAGTAGTACCTGACATGCCTGTGTTCATGTTTCTAATTTAAAATCAGTCTACAGAAATATTAACATTATGTTATTTATCCTGTTTTCTGCCATATATGACATAGTTTAATTGTCTATTTTATCAGAATAGCCACCTTTTTCTTTGTTAAACAAGTGTTACGTAAAACATATCAAGATGTCAAGTTATTAAGTGGAAAGTTATCTTGTTCACTGGTTGTCTAAGTATATCTTGTTTCTCCTTCAGGAGTGTTTATTGACGACAAGACCATCCATGTCTTACATTTGTGGTAAAATGTGCTTAACATTTTGCTAGGCATATTATTAGCACTTATTAAATTAAATTAAATTTTGAATTAAAATTGTTCATTTGTCATTAACTAGAACTTAAAATTATCCAGGCCTGATTAGAGTCATGCTGCTTTTGGCCAAAAGATATTTTAAAATATTATTATTCCAAGCCCTGTATAATGGAAGTACACATTATAAAGTAAAAGAAGTAGTTTACTTCATGTGATACATTTTTAATTTTTAAAGATTGTAGAAAACCCTTTTAAAATATTATAAGATGTAGAAATCCGAATTTATATAACACTTTTAATCGTATGATTTGAGGGTAATTTAGTTCTATTTTGCATTGACTATCTGTTATGTATGTTATATATGGTTTCCCTTTAGAGATAGATATTGAAAGTTCATTTCACAGATATTTTTTGAGCATCTGCTAAATGTCAGGTACTGTTCATAGAGCTAGGCATAAATAAAATAAATAAATAATAAAATTAATTAAATAAAATAGACAAAAAATTCTGTCTACAAGAAATGTACATTCTATCTGGGGGAAACAATTATAAACAAAATAAATAAGTGAAACATATAGTATGTTATGATAGTAGGTTGTAAGGATAAAAATAGAGCAGGGAAGGGAAATAGGGACTGCCAAGGAATGAGCATTGCAATTTTAGATGGGGAGGCCAAGGAAGTCTTCACTGTGAAGGTTGCATGTGAGTCTTGAAAGAGGTGAGGGAGGAAGGAATGTTTTAGACAGAGGGCACAAATGCAAAGGCCCTGCGGGAGGAGCATGCCCTGCATGGTTTCAAAATGGTAGGGAGACCAAAGTGGCTGGAGTAAACAAGAGAGCAAGAGATGGGGCAAGAAAGATGACAGAGAGCCAGGTCATGCAGGAACTTTGGCTCTTACACTGAGTGGGACAAACAGAAATTGAAGGGTTGTGAACAGAAGAATGATGTAGTCTGATTTCTAATAGCTTGACTAACTATTGCGAGTCAGGCAATAGAAGTACAAGGACAGAAGCAAGAAGCGAGTTAGGAGGATACTACGGTCATACAGCCGAGAGTTGATGGTAGCTTGGGCCAGGGTGATAGTGGTGGATGGCCTGAGAAGTGGCTGGATTCTGTATATATTATCCAGGTGGAGCTGGCAGTATTTGGTCATGGATCAGAGATATAGGGCATGAGAAAAAGAGAGGAATTAAGGATGGCTCCGAGGTGTTTGACCTAAGCAACTTAAGACTCGAGTGGCCATTTACCTGTGTAAAAGAGGTTCGACAGCTTGAGGATATCCAGGGCTGCCAGTTGTCTGTGTCGTAGCCATTTAGCTTCTGTTGCAGAGGTAAATGGCAGTGCTGAGGAGCAGGCTGTCCATCCCCTTCCAGTAGTGTCCTCCAGGCGTGGGGAGTGAAGGGCTCATGCCAATCAGAAACTGTTGGTCATTCTCTACAGTTCTGTAGGGGAGAGTCTCTCATTACCCCAGTTACCATGTGGCAGGAACCATGCCATCAGTATGTCTGTGTATTTATAAGTTGGGCATTTGTAACTCTGGCGATGGTAGTATTACTTCCCCTTGTTCTATCAACAAAAGTAGCCTTAGAAAGAGAAATAATTGATTTCCTTTATTTATTTATTTTTTATTGAAACATAACTTGTACATATGTGTGGGGTATAGCCAATATGTGATGCTCAAAACAGTATAAATAGTATATTCAACATTATACAATATAATCATATTTTTGTGGCCCTGTACCAATTTCTTGTTAAGTCCCACACCTCCCCACTTCCCATGTCTCATAACCTCAGTTCTGTTCTCTTTTTGAAATTTCGACGTATTGTTGTGATTGTTGTATCTTTTAAAAAATTTTTTTAAAATTTATTTATTTTTTTTGCTTCCACTTGTGAGTGAAGACATGCAGTATTTCTTTTTCTGATCCTGGCTTATTTAACTTTATTTTCTCTTAGTTCATCCATGTTGCTGAGAATGGCAGAATTTCATTCTTTTTTTATGGCATAGTAGTATTCCATTGTGTATATACACCACATTTTCTTTATCCAGTTGTCCATTGATGGATGTTTATGTTGGTTCCATATCTTGGCTATTGTAAATAGAGCTGTGATAAACATTGGACATTAGGTATCCCTTCGACATGATAATTTCCATTCCTGTGGGTATATACCAGGTCATAGGATTGCTGGATCACATGGCAGTTCTATCTGTAGTTGTTTGAGGAAACTCCATACTGTTTTCCATAAAGGCTGTACCAATTTACAGTCCCATCAGCAGTGTAGGAGGGTTCTCCTTTCTCCACATCCTCACTAGTATTTGTTATTCTCTTTCCGATAATAGCCAGTCTAACTGGAGTGAGATGGTTTCTCAGTGTGGTTTTGATTTGCATTTCCCCAATGCTGATTGATTTTTGAGCATTTTTTCATGTGTCTGTTGGCCATTTGTATATCTTCCTTTGAGAAATGCCTATTCAGCTTCTTTTCCCATTTTTTTAATTGTGTTACTTGTTTTTTTACTGTTGAGTTCCTTGTATATTCTGGATATTATTCCCTTGTCCAATGCATAGTTTGCAGATATTTTCTACCACTGTGTAGGTTGTCTTTTGGCTCTGTTAACTGTTTCTTTTGCTGTGTAGAAGCTTTTTAGTTTGATATAATCCCATTTGTTTATGTTTCCTTTTGTTGCCTGGGCTTTTGGGTCATATTCATAAAGTCTTTGCCCAGTCCTACTTCCTGAAGTGTTTCCCCTATGTTTTCTTTTAGGAGTTTTATAGTTTCAGGTCTTATATTTAAATCTTTCATCCATTTTGAGTTAATTTTGGTACATGGTGAGAAGTATGGGCCTATTTTCATTCTTCTACATATGGGTGTCCAGTTTTCCTAGCACCATTTATTGAAGAGGCAATCTTTTCCCAAACGTATGTTCTAGGTGCCTTTGTCAAAGATCAGTTGGCTGTAAGTAAGTGGGTTGATTTCTGTGTTCACTATCATTTTCCATTAGTCCAAGTATCTTTTTATGCCAGTACGATGCTGTTCTGGTTACTGTAGCTTTGTAGTATATTTTGAAGTCATGTAGTGTAGTGCCTCTGGCTTTGTTTTTTTGCTCAGGACTGCTTTGGCTATTTGGGGTCTTTTGTTGTTCCACATGAATGTTAGGATTGGCTTTTCTATTTCTGTGAAGAATGTCATTGGTATTTTGATGGGAATTGCCTTGAATCTGTAGATCGCTTTGGGTAGTATGGACATTTTCACAATGTTAATTATTCCAGTCCAAGAGCATGGAATGTCTTTCCATGTTTTTGTGTCCTCTTTCATTTCTTTCAGCAGTGATTCATAGTTCTCTCTGTAGAGGTCTTTCACCTCCTTCATTAAATTTATTCCTAGATATTTTATTTTTTGGTAACTATTGTAAATGGACTTGCTTTCTTGATTTCATTTTCTGCTAGTGTGCTAATGGAGTATAAAAACACTACTGATTTTTGCATATTGATTTTGTATCCTGCAACTTTACCAAAATCATTTTTCAACTCTAAGAGATTTTTTTTTGTGTGTGTAGAGTGTTTAGGCTTTTCCATATATAGAGAGAATCATGTCATCTGCAAATAGGGGCAGTTTGACTTCACCTTATCCAGTCTGGATGCCCTTTATTTCTTTCTTTTGCCTGATCGCTCTGGATAGTACTTCCAAATACTGTGTTGAATGGAAGTGGTGAGAGTGGGCGTCCTTGTCCTGTTCCTGAAAGCTCTTCCCCATTCAGGATGATATTAGCAGTGGGTTTGTTGCACACAGCTTTATTTTGTTGAGATACTTTCCTTCTATACCTAATTTGCTGACAGTCTCTATCAAGAAGTAATGTTGAATTTTGTCAAATGCTTTTTCTGGTTCTATTGAGATAATCACATGGTTTATGTTCTTGATTCTGTTGATGTGGTATATTACATTTATTGACTTGTGTCTATTGAACCATCCTTGCATCCCTGGGAAGAGTCCTGCTTGATTGTGGTGTATAATTTTTTTGATGTGTTGCTGTATTCTACTTGCTAATGTTTTATTGAGAATTTTTGCACCTGTGTTCAACAAAGATTTTGGCCTGCAGTTTTCTTTTTTAGTTGTTTCTTTGCCTGTTTTGGGTATTAAGCTGTTGCTGGCCTCATAGGATGAGTTTGGGAGAATGGCCTCTGTTTCAATTTTTTGGAATGGTTTGGAGAGAATTGGTATTAATTCCTCTTTAAAGGTTTGGTAGAATTCAGCAGTGAAGCCATCCAGTCCTGGGCTTTTCTTAGTTGGGAAACTGCTAATTACTGCTTCAATCTCATTGCTTATTATTTTTCTATTCAGGTTGTCTGTGTCTTCTTGGTTCAGTCTTCGTAGTTTGTATCCAGAAATGTATCCATTTTCTTCAGGTTTTCAAATTTGTGGGTGTAATAGTTGTTTATAATAGTCTCTAATGATTCTTTGTATTTCTGTGGTATTAATTGTAATGTTTCCTCTTTCATTTCTGGTTTTTGTTATTTGGGTCTTCTGTCTTCTTTTTTTAGTTAGTTTAGCTAATGGTTCATCTATTTTGTTTATCTTCTCTAAATACCAACTATTTGTTTCATTGATCTTTTGTATCACTTTTTGGGTTTCTATTTCATTTACTTCAGCTCTAATCTTAATTTTTTCTTCCCATCTACTAATTTGGGGGTGGATTGTTCTTGTTTTTCTTTGAAGTGTAGCATGATGCTGTTTATTTGAAATCTTTCTATTTTTTTGATGTATGCATTTATTGCATTAAAATTCCCTGCTAGTACTGCTTTTGCTGTATCCCACAGGTTTTGGTATGGTATGTCTTCATTTTCATTGGTTTCAGGAAATTTTTTGATTTGCTGTTTAATTTCTTCTTATACCTATAGGTCACATTTAATTTCTGTGTGTTTGCATAGTTTTCAGAGTTTCAGAGTAGACAGCATATATTTGGATCCAGCATTTTAATCCATTCAGTGAGTCTGTGTCTTTTAAGTAGAGAGTTTAATCCATTTACATTTAGGGTTGTTATTGAATGGTATTGTCTTTCTCCTGGCATTTACGTGCGTTTCTTATGGTAGATTTAAATATCTTTTCTTCCTTTCCTTCCCTTTTATTGTTTGTCTTAGGTCTCCTTTGGTTTTCTGAGGTGGTATGGTATAGTTTCTTTCTCTTTCTCATTTGTATATCTACTCTACCAGTGGTGTTTGTTCTTTCTCATCTCTTCATGGTGGTGATTATTATTTTGGGGGTTCCAGGTGCAAGACTCCCTTAAGGATTTCTTGTAGAGCTGGTTGTGTGATGGTGAACTCCCACAGCTTTTGTTAGTCTGAGAAATACACTATTTCCCCTTCATTTCTGAAGAATATCCTTGCTGGGTATAATATTTTTGGCTGGCAGTTTTCTTCTTTTAGTACTTTGAATATATCATCCCATTCTTTTCTGGCTTGTAGAGTTTCTTCTGAGAAGTCTGCTGTTAGTCTGATGGGGACTCCCTTATAGGTGACTTGATGCTTTTCTTTTGCTGTTTTTAGGATTCTGGTTTTGTTTGACTTTTGACAATTTGACTACAATGTGTCTTGCAGAGGGCCTTTTTGGATTGACTCTGCTTGGGGATCTGTGAGCCTTTTGGATCTGGAAGTCCATATCTCTACCAATACCTGTGAAGTTTTCCACTATTATTTCATTGCATATGATTTCAATGCCTTTTCCTTTCTCCTTCCCTTTCAGAACACCCATGATTTGGATGTTTGTGCACTTAAGGTTACCTGCTACCTCTCTTAGATTTTCTTCATTTTTTTAAAATTCTTTTTTCTCTTTTTGTTTTTTGTCTGCTTGGGTTGTTTTGAAAATACTGTCTTCATGATCAGAAATTCTTTCTTCCACTTATTCTAGCCTGCTGCCTACACTCTCGAGTGTAGTTTTTATTTTGTTGAATGAGTCTTTCAGTTCCAGGAGTTCTGCTACATTCTTTTTATGGTATTTATCTCTCTGTAAAAGTCCTAGATTGTTTTTCTCATTTTGTTCTGTTGTCTAACTGAGTCTTTTTGTGTCTCACTGAATTTCTTTAAGATTATTATCTGAATTCTGTTTCAGACATTTCAAGGGTTTCCTGTTGTTTGAGGTCTGATATTTGGGAATTATATTATTCCTTTGGTTGGGTCATATTTTCTTGTTTTCTCATATCTCTAGTATCCTTACATTGATGTCTAGTAATCTGGTGGAGTGGTTACTTCTTCTTTTACTCTGGGATGGCTTTTGAGGAGAGAGACTCCCACCTGTAGATTTGTTACATATCAACCATTGGATGGGGTGTTTTAGTTTTGGTTCCTGATAGACTCAGTAATTTCAGTAGTTCTTGGTTGACTTAGTAAGTCCGGGGGTGCTGACAGCTAAGTCTGTGGCTAGGGACACATGCACAGCTGGAGCCACATGTTGGCTGGACAGCTGGGCCCTTTCATGGGGGTGGGGCTCTGCAGGCAGCTGTGGCAGCTGGGACCATATGAGCAGATGGATGGCTGGGCCCACATGGGATGGGTGGAGCCAAACAGATGGTCAGGGCCACACGGGTCGCCAGACAGCAGGGCCTGCACAGGTGGGTGGGCCACATGGGCAGCTAGATTACTGGGTCCCTGCCAGTAGGTGGGGCCACGTGTGTGGCTGGAGTGGCTGTGGTGGCATGGGCAGCTAGATGGCTGGGTTCATGTGGGAAAGTGTAGCAATGCGAGCAGCCAGGCAGTTGGGGCTGTGTGGGTGGGAAGTCAGCTTGGCCTTTGTGGGTGGGGTGGTGTGGATGGCTGGGCCCAGGTGGGCAGGTGGAGCCATGTAGGCAGGCAGGTGGTAGGGGTCATGTGGACCACCAGGGTTGCACATTGGGGTGCACCGCACAGGATAAACTCCTGTGTGGGGAGAGGGCCACAGCTCCAGGACTACATAATGACATGGGTAACCACTGTGGTGGTGGGGGCAGGCTGGTGCAGGAGTGAGAGGAGGGTTACCACTGGGAAGTGCTTATGGCTGGCCGAACAGATTCTTCCCACCACAAGGGAGAATTTCTCCTGGCTGATTCTGGTTTGGGAGACATGGCAGCAGCTGGAGCCATATGCCTCTTTCTTCCCTACACCACTCTGCTTGGTTGTCATGCTGGACAAGGTCCTCACCAGGCTCCCACTGCCCTCCTATGCTCTCCCCCGTGCTTAGTTGTCCATTTCTTGCTCTGGTTCCTTTCTGTGGGAGGACCATATGTTGGACATCTCTAGTCTGCCTTCTTTACCCACCTCCCACTCTGATTTCCTTTAGAAAGAGAATTTAACATTCTAGAATCAAGGCTGCTAGATACCTCTCTTAAATGATATTCCAAGAGCTTTGAAGTGCAAATAGTTTCCAAAAGGATGTAGCAAACCTGTAATATAATTAAGATATTGTTTTTAGTTTCATATAGGGTGGATGTCTTATTTTGATGTCTACTACACCTAAAGAGTCAGTAAATATTTTTTAATGAATACGAGCAATAAATATACCAGCAATATAGACTAGCATGTCAAGTTCCCATTACTCAACTTTGTCTGTAGTGTTTGAAATGTTGCTAATATGCCCTTACTATAATTATTGTATAGGAATGATTATTATGGATATCATACTTGATAAACAAATATATAACATTTTTCACTCCCCCCTTTCCCTACTAGTGCATTTAATGGAGTTGGCTGGAAAGCATTATTAGTTTTCTACATCTGAAAAAGTAAATGTTGAGATAAGAATTAAGAGTATTTTTAAATGTTATGTGAAACTGTGTATGAGTTCCTTAATTAGCAAATTGAAAAATAACGTTAAGAATGCTCAACCAAGCTGCACTCAGTTTTCATTTCTTAACTCCTAGTTTTAGCATGTCATTGCTTTTGTTTGTCTGATTGTTTTTACCCCCCATTTGCACAGTTATTTCCATTCTTTCTTGCTGAAATTATAGAGAGAAGGCCAAGTGGAAGCAGGAATCATGACAGCCACAACATGGTTGAAAGAGGGACCTCCAGCATGCAAACTAGAGATGGTAATTAACATTTAAGTATGTAGCCCACAAAGCCTAGAAAACATGTATTGTGACGATTTTAGGTTTCTTGTCCTTTTTTCTCCATTTTTCAATGTATAAAGAAAAAGCCTCTCTTAAAAAAAAAAACAGAACTGTCAGTAAAATTTAAGCAGATTTAACGTTCATATCATAAGAACAAATTCAGGAGCAATCAGCAGACATTTACATCTAGGATGTAATTTTAATGAAAAATAGTCATCAATGAGTGTTTAAAACAATTAAATCCAAATATCAAAATTATTATCTAATTCAAAGCTGATATTTTGTTTTTGTGTCCTTGATCTTGTGATCTTTTCAGTAGTTTGTCATCTCACATACCACAAAATCTATCATAAGGTCTTCTTAAAGGTAAAAAATATGTGTGGAAAGTTTTCTGTTGTTGTTGCTGTTTTTTCTTGTTTGTTATTAGAAATTTAACATAAATTTATACCAGCCCAATTATTTTTAATTTGTGACATTTTTCTGAATTTAAAGAAATATGTGAATATCAAATGTTGGCAGTACTATAGATAATAATTTCTCAAAGTACTTCATTAATAAAGCCTCAGTTTTAAGAAACTAAAGAATATGTTTAACTCTGATTAATGTGAAAAAAATTAAATATTCAATTTAAATTTGTGGCAAATTTTACTTAAAAAATTTATTTATTTCTGGCAAGCAAGATTCTGTTGAACTTAATCAATTAGAACCATTTTCCAGTTGTGAATTCTTTACTTTAACTCCTGTAAATTTGTTTTGTTCTTAAAGCATGATTGGAAGTATCTGCTGGACTACAGTAAATCCCAATAATTCTTAAGCAATAAGTTGTGTGCTTTTCACTTTTGAGGCCAGAATTGTGGGTCCCTGTATCTTAGAAGCTGATCACTCCACTCTGTTTTCCTAGAAAATAATTTGATCACATAGTACTCTATTTTAAACTTATTTATTTTGGAAAGTTATTCAACTTAAAAAGAGAAAAGACTGTGCCAGACTGTGATATTAAATCTTGTACATTTGTTTATTAAATGTTATACTTTTAGGAAACACCAAGTGATATACTGTAAATTATCTGTCCAGAATTAATTTCCTTCTAATGTGATAGATTCGATGTAATTATCTTGACGTTTTCTAATGTTTCTGTCATTGCTTCATACATAGCCTAGAGAACCTGACGGTCAAGAACCCAGAGGTGCAGAACGATGTGCAGAGCCCCTGGCAAACGATACATGTGACCTCTGCGGTGACTTCAGTGATGATGAATCAGTGGGAGCCTCAGGAATAAAGGCTGCCAGACACAAAGTGTCTGAGTCAAGTAAAGCCGCAGGCTCTCCGGGACAGCTTACCTTACTCCAGTGTGGTTTCTCTAAATTGTTTGAGACAAAATATAAAGCAGTTGAGGATAGTGATGGAAATATTGCCTTTGATGATGAAAGTTCTGATGAGCAGCCCCTGTGTCTTTCAACAGAAGCCAAAGATGCTGGTTGTCAGAAAGATCAGGACTCTCTTGGTACTTCAGAACATCAGAGATTAGATAACATCCTAAATCTAAATGAAAAATGTAATTTTGAAAAAAGTGAGAAGATTTTAGAACAGAATGTTTCTTCTGAGTCTGACAATGAGGGAAATTTTAAAAATACAGCTAAACATCATTGCATTTTACAGAATGTCACAGAATCAGAAGATAGTGATGTCATCTTTCCCACAGAATACACAACTCAGAGATTCCCTGAGAATAGTACAAGGTTTAAGCCACTCCTGGATGCATCTGAAGATTCTGAAACAGAAAACCTTGTAAAAATAAGAAATAATGGTGATGGTAGAAAGACTGATGACAGAGGAAATGGACTAATTTCAAAAGAATTAAATCCTGAGAACACAACCCTGAAATCTATTATGAAAACAAAAGGCACTGATGATATTAGTGACGAATCTGATGATATTGAAATTTCCTCCAACTCAAGAGTAAGAAAGCAAAGAGCTACTAGTTCATTGAGGTTTAAAAGAAAAAAGAAAAGCAAAAGGGAACTTTACAACTTTCCTAAAACAATGAAGAAAACAAATGAACTGTATGCAGCAGATAAGGATTGTAACTCTGAGCTTATTGATGATTTTTCATCCTCAGATGACGATTTATCTGTCAGCCAATTCAGTTTCTCTAAACAGAGCCATAGAGCAAAAACTATAAATGACAGAATCAGTTTCTCTTCAAAACTGCCTAGACACAATACGAAAAATAGCACTTTTATGCCAGGAAAACCAATGAAATTTTCCAGTGAGAGAGCTGTCAATCAAGAGCACATGTATGAATCAATGGATAAATTTTTAGGTAACTACAGACACATTCTGAAAACTTTCTAAAAAACATTTGCTTTGTGCAATCAAATAGCTCTATAAGAAACTCCTCAATTCACTGTAAAACATCTCTAAAATTAAGATGCTACATTGAGGCACAAAAAAGGAAGAGAGTGGTAGCAGGATACAGAGAAGACCACATAGGTCAAGATAGAGAACTTTTCTGTCTACCCCAGGCCCATCCCCATGTACTCTATCTGAGTCACACCCTCTCTGCGACCATAAATGTTAATTATTCTGACTTCTATACTAATTATTTATATTTTATGGTTTTATCACACAAATGCACATCCATAGATATTACATTTTAGTTTCGTTCTTTTTTTTTTTTTTTTTCCTATTTAATTTTTTCGGCAGCTGGCCGGTATGGGGATCCAAACCCATGACCTTGGAGTCATAAGGCTGCGCTCTAACCAACGGAGCTAACCAGCCAACCCCATTCGTTCATTTTTTTAAAGTTGTATATAGTCTCTTTTAATCTATAGGGATCCTCCTGATCCTTTTCATTGCCTTACAATTGAACTGTTGAAGAACCTGAGCAATCTATAGAATTTTTCTCAACTTGCTTTTTGCTGCTTGTGTACTCTGGGTGCAGTTGAACATGTTCCTCTGTCCTCCATATTACCTGCAAATGAGCAGTTGGCTCTCAAGACTGGATCAAACTCATTGGAGAGCAGAAAGCCTTCCCAGACTCAGCTGCTGATCTCCTGTTGGCCCACTGTGCTTTTCAGTTAACGCCTGCTGGCTGTGCAGGCTCTCCTGTTCTGTGTCCGTCAGATACCACCCTGTTGCTTGCTTCCTCTTTCACACTGACCCTGATACCATGCAGAGTTTGTAGCTATTGGTGGGTCATCCCCACTCGCTTGTATTTTAGAGTTTAATGGGGCATCTTGTCATCTAATTTTGTTGTAAACGTGGTCCGTGGGCTTTTGGTTTTGCTATCTAGTTGCTGTCTATTTTCATGTAGGGATTCAGAGAGATTGAAAAACTGTTTCCCCTGCCACCACAACCTGCCCAGAACCCATTTAGTGATTTTAAGAGTTAGCATTGCTTTCACAAGTGCCTGGCTTATTCCCAAAAAAACTACGTAAAAGAAGTTGACATATCAGCAAGGATATTTTGCTGTAGAAAACTTAATTGTGTTTGATTTATTTACAAATGAGGCTTTCTTTGGTGGTTATTAGTAGTCTCATTTAAAAGTTCAATATGATATATATTTTGGTACCATTCTAAATAAGTACTGGATTATCTTTTGATTTGTGTGCCACAGCCAGATTTTAGGTTTGAGGAATTATCATATAAACTAATTTTTAAATAATCAGCTGAATTTTTATTTTACTGTGCAGAAGTTGTCAGTAGTTAATGTGGAATGACTATTATTTTAAATAATGCATACAATGTGTCATCCAAATTAGGAAAAATCTGAGTAAATTTTCTACCAGAAGAATCCTTTTGAAGATTTTGAAACTGTGTGCCATACATACTACATGGTGTTTGGAAATTTACAGAGAATATTATCCTACTTACTCTTTTAGTCATATTATTTAATGTCTTGTGTTTGCACCATTGGCAATTTCTGGTTGAGAGAGGTTTAGGACTGAAACAGCACAAGTGTTGAAGGTCATAATTGAGGTTCATTGCCAGAGCTGTTTTAGGGAGTTTTATAGGCCTCACTTCTAGCCTTCTCTTTTATGACCACAATTTAAAAATAAATTATAGGTGCCTAGAAGCAAAGCAATAAAAAATACAGCAATTTTTAAAACTCTTTAAGATTAAAGTCATGAGTTAATTTTTTTCATTTCCTAAAAAGCTCCCATCTTGACATTCTCTGGGCATATGTACAAAAAAGACAGAATGACAAACAATAAAACTGAGCAAAGCCAACAAAACGAAACTCCCAGGTCATAAACCCCATGCTCCCATTCTATCAAGTACGTGTTGAAAGGAATAGATAAGGTTAGTACCACTCTTTACATTAGTAAACAACTTATTGAAATTAACAAAGAAAGCAAATTCACAGAGAGGACCCTCAGCCACGACTTTTCTCTTGGCCAAACCCCGACTCCGGATTTATTTATTTATTTATTTATTTTAAAATTTTTATTTATTATTAGCATTTTCATTTTACAAATCATGGTATTTCTTTATGCCCTTTGCCCAACCTATCACTTCCCACCCCCCTCTCTCCCTCCCCGCCATCGCTACTAGCCTCAGGTTTGTTCTCTCCTTCTGAAAGTTCAGTGTACTGTTGTGATCTTTCTTTCTTTCCTTTCTTCCTTCGTTCTTCCCTCCTTCCCTCCTTCCCTCCCTCCTTTCCTTCCTAGCAGCCAGTTATGAGTGAAAGCATGCAGTATTTCTGTTTCTTTGTCTGTCTTACTTAACATAATTTTCTCCAGACTTATCCATGTTGTTGCAAATGGCAGAATTTCATTCTTTTTTATGGCTGAGTAGTATTGCATTGTGTGTATATACCACATTTTCTTTATTCAGTCGTCTATCGATGGACACTGGTTGGTTCCATATTTTGGCTGTTGTAAATAGAGCTGCATTGAACATGGTAGTGCAGGAATCCCTTCGACATGATGATTTCCATCCCTTCGGATATATACCTAGCAGTGGGATTGCTGAATCATATGGTAGCTCTATCTGTAGTTGTTTGAGAAGTCTCCATCCTGTTTTCCATCTAAAGATTATCACCTAATCTCAGCAGTTTTCATATTGATGTGAGGAAAAAGTCATTTCCAAGTTAACATAGACCAACAGATTTGAACTCTCTCTCTTTTCAATTTCTTTTTCAAAAGAATATTGTGATGTTAAAATACTAAATGATTTTTTGAGAATTAGAAATAAAGCAAGCATAATCTGTTTTTAGTTGTAATGCTGGTAGTTTTTAAAGTATATATATGCTAAACCATATTGCTTCGTAATGATATATCACTTAATAAACATCAATTACCTCCTAGATGGTGTTCAGGAAGTGGCTTACATTCACTCAAACCAGAATGTGATTGGATCGAGCAAAGCTGAAAATCATATGAGCCGATGGGCAGCACGTGATGTATTTGAGCTGAAGCAGTTTTCCCAGCTTCCTGCTAACATAGCTGTTTGCAGTTCTAAGGTAAGAAGAATATAGGGTAACATTATCTTTAGTTTTTATCACGTTTTTCAAAGTTACTCAATAGGATCTTCTCTAAGTACTCCTTCAAAAGTAACTACTAAAACTATAAGTGACATACAAATAAGTATAAAAAACAAAACCATTTAGAGAACTGTAGTCACTGAAGATGTTTCTGGATTAAACAACAAATCTATATCTGAATGCCTAATAATGTTGAGGTTGCTTAATAGTTTCTGTATTAGTTTTCTGTTGCTTATAACAGAATACCTGAAACTGGGTAATTTCTAAATAAATGAAGTTTATTTCTTACAGTTTTGGAGGCTGGGAAGTTCAAGGTCATATGGGCACATCTGGTGAGGGCCTTCTTGGTAGGAACTCTCTGCAGAAGTGGCACAGGGAATCACATAGCAAGGGCTGAGCAAGAGCACGTGTTAACACACTGACTTGCTGTCCTTATAAAACCACCAGTCCACATCCGTGATAACCCATCACTGCATTAACCCATTCATGAGGGCAGGGCCCTCACAATCCAATCACCTCTCAACATTGCCACATTGGGAATCAGGCTTCCACATGAGCTTTGGAGGGGACAGACATTCAGACAGAGCAGTTTCCCTCAATAAAAATTTGCCTATACCCCCAAAATGAAGAGGAATCTCAGGAAATCATATAGTTAAATCAGACCCCAAACCACTTCTGCTCATATAGAAAAAGGAAAGTGTGTGATTAGATTTTCTCCAAAAATATTCATCTAGAATGAAGACAAAGAGAACTAGCTTCATATGGAATTTATATTTTTATCAAAGGATGTTCATAATGTTAAAAGCAATAAATACTTCCTGTGGACTCTTATCACTTAACATTGCTGTTATATGGAAATAAACCTTTAACTTTTACATTTTTTATGTGGTTTTTTTTGTTTGTTTATATGTAATAACTTTCACCAAAGGTTTTAAAAAAATTTTTCTTTGCTTATTATTTTTTAATTTCTAAGAGCTAAGTGTCGGAGGAGTAGTTTTACTGTCACTTTATGGGTAAAAATTTTAAATGCATACTGTTATATGAGAGTGACATTTTGTTTCAACTCAGGACTACTTTTAAGAATGAAAGGAGGAAGTCTGAACTATCAAGCTGTCTTCACTGTTTGTACCTCACCTGGTTCAACAAAGGATTTGAATTGCCTTAACAGTAAAACCAGAGTACAAAATGAAATTCAGGACCAGAGAAAATATAAACTAAACCAGAAGTTCAAGACTAGGAGGGAGTTAGAATGCAGTTATCCAGATGTTTCATTAAAATGACAACTTTGAGTTTCCTGGTGGACAAAACAAAGTACACCATCTATTTAGTGATTTCTCAACTAGTGCATTCAGAAATGTGTATGGGCAGTTTGGGTAGTCACAATGACCCAGTGCCCAACTGGCATTAATTTCTGGAGGCCAGGGATACTAAATGGCCATCCTGGACAGGGAGCAGGGTGGGGATGGGAGGCAATCCCACATGCAAAGAACAGTTCTGCCCAAAATGCCCTATAACCCTGCTGAGAAACACTGAGTTAAATGGTTGTCCTTAAGGGAAAACAAAAAAACGAAAAACAGCAACAAAAAAGTGCTGCTAGGAGAAGCAAAGCTTTTTCTAGCATTTACTTTGATGGAAAACTTATTACCTGGGATTTTAAATGGAAACCACAGAATGATCCAGTGAATAGTATGTTGTCTTATAATAAATGGATTTTGAAAGGCTGTGCTTTTTAGCATTTTTTAATGTAATCTAAAGGCCCAGTGCCAAAATATAACTCATGAAAGCATTCTTTCATGACGTAAGTATGCTTTTTTTTGATATTCTCATTTGATCTAGGAATATACTTTCTCTCAACCAACACTGTAGGCAATGTTGTAAGGGCCTACCTCGTAGGGGCCATCTGAAAAAGGCAGGCAGAATATGTTGGGTTTTCCAGAAATTTGCTTGTTTAGGATAGAATATATCAGAATCTTTTAAATAGACAGTTAATTTTTTATCAGGGTTTTTGTTTTTAAACCATGGGTTTTTTTTAACTATGTCCTTTTCCAAACAAATTTTAATGTGAAAGTTCAGATAATTTGGCAAAGCCTTGTAGTGGATGTTAATGAAATAATTTAACTGGATATTGGTTGTTAGCCTACTTAAATATTGGTCGGAGAAGAAATTAATTCCTCCAAAAATAGACCTGAGAAGCAAGCCCTCAATGTAGAAGCAAATAAATGAAAATACTGGAAACACACTTTGTCTCTAACCTTGCTTCAACATTCTTGAGGTGCTCAAACCAACACAGTCTCATCAGAAACCTTGACTCCTCACAGTGATTTTCAGAGTGAGGGGCATCTCTTGCCAAGAAACAAATTGGAATATCTACTCCGTTGGGTTTCTAATATACCTTTTGAGGCCATATATTTCTCCCATCACACATATACCAACTTAGTAGACCCTTTTCAGGGAATGTGCAGAAATTTGTTGTTTAATGACTAAATCATGGTGGCATAAAATATTCAGGGAAAGTTTAAATCTACTAAGTAGGAGGTCCAATCCCATGCCACCAATGCTAGCAGGCCATGAACAGTCTGTGTAAACACACTCATTTCAGTGGCTGATTTCTTTAAGTTAATATGATACAGTAAAATTCCATTCTAACATTTCAAAGCCATCTTGCAGAATTTCTGAGGAAAGAATGTTCACAGTCACTGGTTTCATCATATCCAGTCAATATTACTTCAACACCTTTAATGAGGAAGTCATTGAAACACACCATCATCTTTGGTTAGAGATCTTTATGTCACTCACCAGGCAGTTTTACAGCTGGTGGTGTGCTGGTGGGTGGCAGTAGCAAATTTGCAGTTCTGAAAAAAATTTAAAATAGTGTGGGAAGAAAAGAGAATAAATGAGGGGAAGGGAAACAAAGCAAGAGCAAAAGAGACTCAGTCATTGTGTTAGAAAATACCTGCAAACCTCTTGCTCCTGCAGTCTATAACTCCAGACCTCCCACCTACAGTACAGTATCTTTCATCTGGGGCTCAAATCTAGAATCTTTTGGATTACTGAGAATTCTTTTGAGTGCTTTACGTCTGTCACCAAAGGTTTATTAAAGAATTTGTGTTTGAAAAGACTGTGTGTGTATGCATGGCATGCATGTGTATATGTCTGAAGCCAGAGCAGATGTGTTGCCTCACTTTCTAAGAAAACAAAACAAATTCTATTTATCTGTACGAAACCAATCCATGAGTAACAGTGACCACAATATGCCAGGAGCCTTTAACTAAATTGCACAGGAATATACTAAATGGAAAACTAGCAAAAGAGAAATCATGGATACCACAATTTTAGATAAAATTCTGTGGTCTTTCAGAGTTTCTCAATTCTTTTGATGTAATTTTTGATGACCCAAATGACAAAAACTATGAACGTACTTTTCAAATTCAACCATAGGTTAGGAAAAGGCCTAAAACATACTATATTTTCCATGTTTCCTTTCGTTTCTTATAGTTTGTACTTTTACAAATTAATATTTATTTGTAGAACATATTTTATCGATGTCCTAAATTAAAACCTACTTCTCCTAAAATAAATTTCTAATTATACCTTTGTTATTTGATAATGCAAACTATGCAAAATAAGAACACATTTTGTCTTAAATTGTACTTGTATTTTAGAACCATTTCTAAAAGCAGCTCAGTTTAAAAGATGACCTGTCTGATAGCAGGAGGGAAAACCTCTGTGACTTAGGTTTAGGCTTAGGCTCAGACCAAAAAGAAATATTTTAAGCATTTGAAGGAACTGATAATACTTTTATTAGAGTTAATTTTTTCTTTTAGTATATGGAAGTTGTCTCAGAACTAAAACTTAACTATACCTGTTTGTGGTGTGGTGCCACCTTTTTCAATCAATTGCATGTTTTCAACTTAAGTTTGCTTAAAGTTTTCTGAAAAGAAATGTACAAAGACAACATTCAATTAAGGATTAATCACTATGGCAACTGAGATGTGGTGACTGAGGGGGGGAGGATGTGTTCTCCCCTCAGTTTCCTGCCAGCTGTCATAGTCAACCTCTGCTGCCTGAATCCAAGCCAAGATATAGACTGTGACCACCTCTAAGAAACTATATCTGTATTTTTATAAATTGGTACAAGTATCAGACTATAAAAGAAGACTTAATCCCCTGAGTTGGATGACAGACACTTGGCACTCTTGCCAGTGTTTGACAGAGAAATAACGGGTCACTTTGTAGTAAGACCTGGATTAATAGTAAACCCTTCTTTATGTTATTGCATTGTGGTGTAAATGGGAGAACTAAGCGTGCTGTCAGCCTAGGGTGGGGCAGCACGGGAGAAGTGCCTTTTATATATCCAGCGCAGGTTTCAGCACTGTTCAGAATACTGTAAATACAAAGTGTTGTGTTAGGAAGGACTTCTCTTTCTTGTATTTGTATTAGACTGGCATTTTGTAGATTACTTAAAGAAGGGATTTCTGTGAGCTATAGTGGATTTGATTGCAGTATGTTTATACAGCTTTTGGAGTCAGCAAAGAGGGATGGACTGTTTACAGTGAACAGAGTCTGGAGAGATAGAGCATTCCATTATCCTATTTTTCAGGATAATGAATGGCATGATGGTTTAAAGTAATTGTTCACAAATGACTGGTTCATGAAGTAGTCCAGTAAGTAAGGTTTATGGTTTCAGCATGTAACATAATTAACTCTTACTGGGTGGGCTTTTTCATGGTCTTACCATTTTTCTTTCTATAGCTAGACATTAACTTTATGGTGTTTGTATCAGAAAGTTATTCAAGTAATTTTAGCAGAGATCAAGATTTTAAAAATCATGTGTGTATATGTATGAAATTATATGACTAGTATTGGCATGAAAAAGGTTTTTATGTTTCTATCCCCAGAACTAAGATTGATTGTAGATAGTGTTCACATTCAGAGTGTGTTATTTGACTGAAGAATACCTGTTGCCTCGTCAGAGGAAGGAGAATCCAGGGTAAATTATAAATATGTAAACCTATTCCCCTCCTAGCCAGAGACTGTGAGAAGGTTTGGCATCCTTCATCACAGAGGTGTTCCCAGGATTCATGGACTAAGGTAACTGATGAGCTGATGTGTGCAAAATACATTCAACTCCTTGCAAGAAAGGCATAGAAATTACTCAAAATATAATATGTTTTTATTATAATACGATTACTACTGATCAATAGGGGTTATGAGTAAAATTCCTTCTGTTTATCTGTCAATGATCTGTTATTATTTTTGTTGCTAATACCAGTAATAGAATATTTCAGAATATCTTAAAAGATATCTAGTCCAGTTCTTTATTTATAGATGAAGAATCTGCCTTGAACTGTGGCTGATTTCTGATTAAGAATGCTATAGGAAAAAAATTTATTTAAAAGGAATTATGAACTAATTTAACAATGGACTGGATTGTCAAAAATAATCTTTGCTTATTAGGATATAGCTTGATAATAATTCTTCTCATAGTTGGTCATTTTCCCCATTGCATGGAAGATAAATATGGCTTCTTTGAACAATTTCTCTGTTCAGAATAACTGGAAGATTCTAAATAGTTAAAAAATTCTATTTCTTCAAATAATGCTTTCTAGGTAACAATATAAGAGATTAGAGATAAAAGGCCTCATTGAACACTGATTGATTCCACCTAGTGACTTAAAGGATGTTAAGCACTTAACAGCCCTTTTAAAATTATATTTTATCCCTTCCTGAAAACCATGGTATCAATTGGACGTGGCCACTTAACGGAACACCTATTGCCTTGTTATTTGAGAATCCTGCCTCTGCACATAGGAATTCTGAGTTTTCACAGGATAAATAAAGCAAAATTATGAGGTCAGGGAATCATAAAGAAGTTGAAGGGTTCTTGAAGACTGCTTAACCCAAACATCTCATTTTACTGATTTTTAAAAATGAGAGGCTAAGTGACTTCCCAGAGGCCCCAGCAGAGCTCAGCAGTGTGCACCCCGGAGTCTTCCTGGCCTTCTGTCTTTTCTTGTGCTTTTTGCCTCAGTTCCTTTGGTCTCTGTTTTGTTTTGGAGATTTCAATCTTCCTTTCCCAGTAGACAAATTTTCCAGAATAACTTGTTTGGGAAGAATTACCTTCACTTTAGCAGTTAGACAAAGAACTCTGGTGGATTGAATGTATCCTTCTCTTTAAAAAAAATTTTTTTTTTAAATAGTTAAACTCTGTCTGGACTGAAGAAATACAAAGAGACTGTTGACAGTATCTACCCTACCAAAGATATTTTGACAAAGGCATGATTTTTTTACTTTTTTTTCTTTACTTCTGCTTTATCTCTACTTAGAATAACCTTCAGCCTTACATTTTTAATCCTCTAAATGTCCAAACTTCGCTACCTTTCAAGACCTGACTCAGATGTATTATCTCTCTCACGAAGTCTGCCCTATTTCCTTCCTCAGCAGGAAGTAAGCCGTCCCCCCTCTTACAGTCTTTCTGCTTCACCCAGTAGTACTTATATGGTCTGTTCCTTTTCTGAAGTATGACTTTCAAATTTCTATCATAGTTTTGTAAGCACAGTGGTCCCCACTTACCACAGGGGATATGTTCCAAGACCCCCAGTGGATGCCTGAAACCAAGGATGGTATCCAACCCTATATACACTGTTTTTTTCCTATTCATACAAAGCTGTGATAAAGTTTAATTTATAAATTAGGCACAGTAAGAGATTTATAGCAACAGCTTATAATAAAATGGAACAATGAAGTAAAATAAGGCTTACTTGAATACAGTCACTGCGATACCATGACTATCGATCTGATAACAGGGTGACTACTAAGTGACTCATGGGCAGTTACAGGGTGTCGTGTACAGTGTGTACATGCTGGATGAAGGGATTTCATCACTCTGCTCAGAACATCGCACAACTTAAAACTTACGGATTATTTACTTCTGGAATTTTCCTTTTAATCTTTTTGGACCACGGTTGACTGAAACTGCAGAAAGCAAAACTGTGGATAAGGGGGGACTATTGTACTATATCTTTCTCTTCTTTTCTATCATACTCCGTTCTGATTTACCTTCGATAACCTAAAATAATGTCTTACGTATAATTGATTCTTTCTGAATAAATACTTTTTCAATAAATTTAGGCTTTCAGTTGTTGTCAGGGTACAACGAACCCCACCATCATGTTCTGAGAATTTTTAAGTGTTTTAAGTTAACTTTTCCCTGAAGAACTTTCTTCATTTTCCTGGAAGTCCTCTAGAGATGACGTTGTATAGAGCAGCCACTGAATATATTTAATCAGCCGGGGGAAGTGAAGAAGTGTTATCTGAAGGAGAAGTGTTCTCAGGTTTGCCTGGCACTTGTGGTCTTTGATGGATTTACTTAGCTTGCACTTGCAACCAAATCATCTGCTTTCCACTTCTGCTTGAACTGGATCCAGCCTTCAGGGGTCACTTTATTCCAAACGTCTTTAGCACTCATTCTCTAGTTCTTTTCTCATGTATGTTACAAGGATTGGGACCATAGTGTACACTTCCATAAACACGACCACTTAGCAATGGGCAACACAAGTGTTTGTGATTGATAATTCCTACGTGAAAGACCTACGTAAGGCAGATCCCTGCAACCATTTTTATGAGTAAAGTCTCCTCAACTCTCAGCTCCATAAGTTGATGTTAAAGTAGGTATACTAGCAGGTAACGTAAAGATACTAGTCATGTTTGAGCAGCATAAAGGTATTGTTCATCTTCATTCACTATTTGTCATCTGTTGACCATAGTGCTGGTATAGGAAACCCACTCAGGAAGGGAGAACATGGAGGATGTTGTCAGACATGCACCTCATCTAGGGATAATAAATCTAAAGAGTCACTATGTGGCTTATTTTCCTGTCTTCCAAAGTTCTATGAAATGTCTCTTAGTGTCCTTTCCATGGCACACACAGTCTATCTCAGTTTGGTCCTACCTGCTTTTCTAGTCTCAGTCCAAGACATTTATTCAGCATTATTGACACTAATTATGTACCAGGCACTGTGCTGGACCCTGGGGATACAAAGATGAGCAGGCTCTTCCTAGATGGTCTTCAACTGATGAACTCTGCTCCAAACACACCATGGACCATTACCCTTTCATGCCTGTTCACCTGTGTCTGCCGATTGAACTCCTACCACTGTGTCATCTATGACAGCTCTCCGCCAAGTTTTCTCCAAAGCAATGTACATTTCTTCCCAATCTTTATTTTCATGAATGTGTGTGTACCTGCTGTAGCACTTATCACACTATATTATGCAATACTGTATGTATGTCTACAAGACACTTTCATCTGCAAGAAATAGAATAACCATCTATAAAAATGAGCTATGCAATAGGTCATTGAACTAATTCACATAGCATGAAGTCTGGAAAGAGGTATTTTCGGGGTTGGTGCTTCAACCAATGACATCATAAGGATTCAGGCTCTTTTATTTTCTGCACTGCTATCCTTACTAAATTAACTTTTAGTCCTTAGGCTTTTTGCCTGATGTTGTTGGATGACTCCTGCAACTCAAGAACTCTTTTCCTCTCACAAATGTATCCAAAGACAGGGAGGTGTGGTTATCTTCCTATATCTATCTCATTTTATCAAGGAGGAAAATCTTTCTGGAAGAACATGATTGTCCTGATTAATCTTAGTTTATCCTCTAGAACTGAGAGAGCAATCTACCTTCCCTGAGCACATTTCTAAGAGTACCCAAATTTTGGTTAGACAACAAAGAGAGAGGCTGTAGCTGTTGGATCAACCATCAACAATGTCTGCCCCTGTTTCCCAGGTTATACTGTGAATCCCTTTTGTATTAGAAACTGAACCTTAGTCTATCTTTTTATTCCCAGGACCTAGAAGAGTACCTGGTACATAGATAATCAATTAGAGCATACTTATTTTAAGTAAATTTACGGTGGATTCTAAATAAAGCCTTCTCAACAAGATTCTATAAATAAAAATGTGAAGAATTACTCTAATTTATTAGTATCAGCATAAATCTTGTGTGATGGGTTGGTGTAAGACAGCATAAATATGTGTGAACTGGAATTTATGATGTTTTTGCAAATTTTCTGACGAAGATAATACCTCCTTTAATGTAAACAGAATCAGCTCTCACAGCTTTTTTATAGCAAGACAAGATGTTAGTAAGTTAATGTATTATTTTAGCGGTGTCAGTCATCTTGTAGCCAAGTTACTATCAGAATCAAATTTCAATGAAACTATAAATAAGTCCCACGACTACTTAGCATTGACTGGAAAGCCACATCCCACTGTTTTGTTTGATACATAAGATCATCCTGTTGCAGGTGAAATAATGAATGCTTTAACAGCAAGAACTTTTTACCTTGTTTATAAAAAAATTGGGGTAAATGTCTGTTAGGAAAATATAGGAAAATGGTCAGGGCCCCTCAGATGTTCAGAATCTTACCGAGCATTTGATGGGAATAGACACATACGCTCAGGTGTTCCTTGGTTATTGTCTAATGTAATTGCGCATGTGCACCCAGGTGTCCTGGGTTATGGACTTAAGTATAAAGGATGAGTGGCTCTGATCCACACTGCCTCCCATCCCTAGGATGCCCCTGGGTGCGGGGCTCATGGGGAGGCCACTTCTGCTGCTGGAGGCTGTTGCTGCTGCTGCTGCTAGTGCCCCCAAAACCCTCCGCAAGGCCGCCACCGGCCCGTAAGCTGCTGCTGCTGCTGAGGACTGAGCTCCTGTCATTTGCCAACAGCTCCCAGAATCTTTCCCAATTACCTAGCATGGACCTGCGTGTGAGGGGTCTGGGAACCCAGCCTGGCATGTGAGGGGTCTGGGGACCCAGTCTGTACAATGCATTTGAAGGGTCTAAGCTTTAGCTCTGACAGTATAAATGGAAACTTAGTAAGGGTCTGAGCCCTAGCTCTGACAATATAAATGGGAAGGTAGTATAACTAAAATAATGAAAACATTTTGGCTTTAATTATGATTTGCCTTACTTTACAATGTCTTCCAATGGCGTATTGTTATTTTTAATGAATTAACGAATACTTGAAATTTTCAATATAACCCACAAAAACAAAAGCTCTTTGGAGCTCTCAGTAATTTTTAAAGTGTAAGGGGGTCCTAAGACCAAAAAGCTTCAGAACTGCTATGTAAGACCACGTGAAAAGGTCCACCTGATCATTAAATTTAGTTCTAGCAGGACATGCTTCCACTTGACCTTTCTCTTGTGTGAAAACATTACATCCTCTCCCACATATCTCAAGAAAGCATATCAGAAATAGGAGAGTGAAAATGATGTGGTTATAGGGAATCCACTCTAATTTACTAGAAAAGGTGAATCATTCACAGATTTCAGTACTTTATTATTAGTGATAACAAATGATTTATGTCAAATCTCACAAATAGTTGCAACATCTCAGTGTCATTTGTGGCATGGTGCTTGAAATGTTCGTCCCTAGACACTGGAGAGCCATTGGTGGCCTCATAAGCAAATGAGCCTGAGTGGCCCAGCTGGAGGCCGTGAGAGATGTGAGGAGCCTGAGCTGCTGGAGAACGCAGGCAGGAGTAGGCGCCTGCCAAGAAAGGCTTTCCTCAGTTAACTCTTTTTCACCAGCACCATCTTCTGTGATCTTTTTATATAACAGGTATTATTTCAGGTAGTCTTTAGAGAAAATATTATAGTAATATAAATAAAACTCAGTACTTATGAGGGGTCTTCAAAAAGTTCAGGAAAAGATTCATATTAGCTTTTAATTCCATTTTCCCACAAATTTTTTTTCAACTTCTAAGAAATAATTTTATAATGATCTTTATAAGTTTTTATAGCTGAATTAATCTTTATAATTTAGTTAATTTTGTTTAACTGCATATTATCTGAAAAATAATAAACATTTAATGAACCATGAGATTAAGTATGTGACTTCTTTCTAAAAATGAAATGCCAAGTACTTTTTGTAGCCATCTAAACTTTTTTTAAACTCAAGAAAAGATCTACATCTCATGTCTTCATGACAAAAACACTAAAGAGTTCCTTTCATTATTTTACTTGCTCCCCACAAATTTTTTAAAGCACCCTCATATAAAGATTTGAAAATGAGGTCAGAGCTAAATGCTATGGACCTATCCATTACTATTTACTGGAGATCTTATAAAGACTGATAGAACTGTGAATTTTATGTGAAAGAGACCTATAGGAGTCCCAGATCCAAATCTCTCATTCTCTAGAGTTCGATCCCCAAATCAATCTTTAATTATCCCCCAGATAATGAAGCTCAAAAAGGTACAAAACCTCTTCAAGTGTATCCACTTGAAGTGTCTGAGTAAGGCACGGACCCCAGGGCCTGCGGTGCTGAGTCCAGGGTTCAGACTGCTACCTGGAAAAGCCCCAAATCACATCCCAACCTTTGTTTGTAGGGGGTGTTAAAGAGAATTTACTCCCTGACGGCCCTCCCATGGAGGACAGAGGATATTGGCAAAGATTCCTCCTTGTGTGTCTGCAGGCTTTGGTGAAGGTAATTTCCATGATCTCACCTGGCCCTTTCCCACAAGTTGTCTGCTATGGCCATGAATGGCAGAGCCTTTGGGTTCACAGATCCCAGGGAGATGGATTTGATATGCTTCTCTTTGTAGCATGTGCCCTGTGGCATTTACCTGCTCTCCCGACACTGTCACTTTGCTCTACCTTTTAGATAGATGGGTTTCTCGGGCAGTGTCGCCCAATTCAGTGAGTCTGAATTTCCACAAGCTTCTTCTCTCAGATTTAATTTGATATGTGTTCATTTGAAGAGATACTTCCACTCTTGGGGATAAAAAATAGGCTCAGGATAGCCAGTATAAAGTTGTCCTTTTGTGGCTCACTCAGAAAAAAAAGTACTATTTAAAAAATAGTTTCCCTGAATTGTAACTGTTAACTCCTTCCAGGAGGAAAGCAGAACCATAGTTATAAGCTTTAATCTCCCTCTACCCCCAAAAGAGGTTTCAGATTTGAATCTAAGTGTTGGTTTTTGTAGATTTGAATGTTATTTTTAAACTTATGCAGAAAATTTGACTTTAATGGATATTTGTGGTGGGTCCTCCAACCGGCTGGATTTTCTCCAGATGGTGAGTTAAGACAATTCAGGGGTAGCCCATAGTTGCCTTAGGTTTTTCTCAAAAACTACATTTACAGTAATATTTTCTATCTCTAGGCAGAAACTTTGAATGATAACTTTGATGATTTTCACACTTGTGCAAAGATCCTTAAAAATTTTTGTCCTCTTAGACTCTCAGATGCCATTTGAATGAATTCACTTATAGTGTGCTACATGTTTTCATAGTACTTCTGGTTCCCTCCTTTGCAAAGACAAGCAAGTTTATTATTTATATGTTTACAGGATTTGGCCCTTACCCAAAAAGAGATTTCTTTTTTAATCTTTTGTTTGAACAGATGTGTAAACAAAAGCATTGCTGCCTCTCAGACTTCACTGTTTAAGGTCTAATGACGAAGGAAAATAAAAGAGCACTTGATTTTTCAGGCTCTGTGGCAAACTTGGCATGATCAGGCTAATGTGAGGGCTTGTGGCCACACAGTATGCCCACATGTGTTTTGTGAAGCTCTGTGCTGTTCTCCAGGTACAAGGTATAGACCAAAGAGCTTTCCTTTGATGGGCAGATCATTCAGTGATCTTTGAATCAGAATTTTTAATTAAGATTTCAACTCAGGCTTCTCTGTGGGTCAGAGCCATCAAGACCTTTTAATCCCTTTGAAAATCTCCTCCCTGTTTCCAATTTTCTCATGGACTAATCAAGCCTAATCATCTGGTTACAGAAAAAACAGTGTGGCTGTACATGTACACTGCTCTTCGTTATGGTGTGTTCTGGAGAAACCAGCTCAGTAGACAGATCCATTCTACACTTGCTTAGTAAAAGATTTCACTAATTCCTGGGAGCCTACTGTGGGCAGGCTGCCTGTCCTGTCAGGCTGTTCTGCGTCACTGTGCACCATCCTCTCTAAGCTTCCTCTGCAGTGTGGGGGGCACAGATGAGTAGGGGAGATGGAATCAGCATTATCTGCACCAGCTCTAGATGTGTCTCCAGGAATTAGCCTTAGGAGGTTTAGAAAAATGGCAGAGATTATTGATAGCATGGTATTTCTCCTGCCAAAAACCAGAGACTGTTGGTGATTGCTTTTTAAACTCACCCTCCTGGATTGTAATGTTTGTTACAGGTTGGTGGGTGTGGGAAAGATTCATCCCTATCAGTTTTTCCCATTTCCTGCTATTCCTACCTAGATAGGTAGATAAAGAACTACCTATAGTTCTTTAGTAATCTATCTCCAAAATTATTTTTTTCTTTGAAGAATATTGAGGGTTTTCTTTTCTTAAACATTCTCTGAACTATTCCGGTGCAGTTTCCTAGTATGTAAAGGTAGATTCCATATGTTGCAGAGTAAATAGAAGAAAGCTAATGTAACCAATCATATGGCTGTGAGGTAGGAGGAATCTTACCTTTTTGTATTGAAAATCTGTAACTCCTTTCAGTTGAGCCTTTCAATAAATAACTATTGTTTCAGTCAAAATAATGCAACTTGGCTTAATTAGATCTGATGTCTTGAAACAGAGAGCACTTTTTTGATTCAAAGGAAAAAGAAAGTATTATCAAAGTCCATTTGAATGTTTTATGCCAATGGGTCTAAATGAAGATAAGGAACTTTTTTGCCCTAACAAATATGTAAACCTAAAACTTTACAGGAAGAAGTAAGTGGACAAAATTATGGATAGTTATTAGGTCTAGTGTGGATTCATTTTGGCTACCCTGGAAGAAGAAATTTTTCTCCACCAAAGTTCCTTCTTAGTTATATAATCCTAATGTATGTCTTTTATAACTTAAAATAATTAAGCTGTCATATAACAGAATCTATACATTACACATTTTTAAAGAGTAATTTTTATGATATATTTTCAAACGGTTTTTACGGGTACATCAGAAAAATCAATAATGAGTTGATAACTTTATCAAAATTAAGTCAAAGCAGATATTCATGAAATCTTTGAAGTGAGCCATTTCCAAGTAAAATGTTTAATCATGTATAGGTGGGAAGACTATTTTGGCCAAAATATATTAGAACAATTGCCATTTCTAGAAATAATGTATATTTTACTATTTTAGTTGAATTAGACAATTTTTATATTGTTTTAATAACAATTATTTTTGTTAGTATGTTTGCTGAAAATTTTAATTATATAAGTCATAATTGGACTTACATAATTAGCCTTAGTCTATCTTTTTACCTTTTTAGACCTATTTAGCTGTGACCTGAAGGGGAAGGTTTTTTCCCCTACTTTTTCAATTCTTAACTGACTGCTCCATATAGAATGTATATGTATAAAGGAGGAAGAAGTGTTACTATTCATAAATTAGAATTATTACTTCAGTATTCTCTGATAAATTCAACTTCTTAAGTAGCCCATTTTAACTGAATTAATCTCATCATCAAATGTGTATTTTTAACTGTGTGTTTACATTATCTAGGAATGATTACTACATTTCTTACATATACTGAGTAGGTTTTATTTTCATTTTTTTATTTTTTTTTTAATTATTTTTTATTTTTATTTTTTATTTTTATTTTTTATTGAAACCTAATCAGTAATACATATTTGTGGGGTACAGAGTTTACTATCAATACTTGTATCCAATATGTGATGATCAAATCAGGATAATTAGCATATCATCATTACTACAAGTAATAATTCCTTGCGTCCATTAACCAAATTCTTGCTGACCCCTCTCTCCCTCTCCCTTTCCCATCTCTAGTAACCACAGTTCTGAGAGAGAGAGAGAGAGAAAACAACCACAGTAAAATTTGAACTTTCAGAAGGCTTCAAACTTATTTTTAAAAATTTCTAGCTTTCCTAGTTATTCTTTCTGGGACTATCAGTCTGATACAAGCTAGATTATTATAGCTTGAAGCAGCAGTCTCTCTGGGGACTTTTGTTTTTGGTTTTGGTTTGAGACACAGAAATGGAAAGACCAGTGGTGATTTCTAGGGAACCAATTCTGGGGCACCTACTGCTGAGATCTCTTTTAATGCCCTGGGTATGACATTTCTCTGGGACTGATTGCTCCTCCCTTCCTTGGGATCTATGACCCACTCAGTGTATTATTTTTAATTAAGATTCAAAATGTCGAATTTGGTTTTTTTCAGGTAAATACTACAGTAGAAGTACTTAACAGTGCCCAATAATTTATGGAAATAATCATGAACGTAGACATTACTAAGTTATAAATTATACTTTTAACAATGTGAAGCTTTCTAAAATAGAGTATTAGCGGAAATAGTTATACTATAATGAATACTGTACAAAGTTCTTTTCTTCACAATTCCTTCCTTATTGTTATAACCATAATCAGAATTACAGAATTTAGAGGTACCTCCTCAAGGCAAACCTTGACAGATATTTTTGAGGAAACTGTTTTAGAAAAAGTTAGGAACAATCAGGGACTCTTGCAGAAACTAGGAGTTTTGCTCTCTTTATGTTATGATTGCAAAATTTCCTATCAATTGGAGACGCCGTGATTCAGTTGTTGGCTGTTCTCTCTGGGGGAAAGTGGAGCGGCCTCATTCTGCTTTCTTGAGCAGCACAGGCAGCTTCACCTTCTATCCTAATGTTAAGGAAGACAGTATTATCTTTTAAATTCCTAATCCAGCTCGTTTCACTGCATTTTCATTACTTGAGCCTTCATTATTGTTGCTGCTTCATAGCGTCTGTTGCTGCTTCATAGTGTCTGTTGCCTCAGAGTCACGACGTCACAGCTTCAACACAGGTGGTAATGAATGAGTTTGAGTCCAGTACCCGCAGGAGTCTTTTCATCTCAGCCACGGGCCTTGTGCTTTTCTTTATGTCTGCACTTTGTTGTGTACTTGTGTCTGTACATGGCGTTATTTTCCTTGTGTCAGCTGTTGTGAAGGATTGACTATACTATTTTACTATAAAGTACTGAGACCAACTTTTCCAACAAGAGCACCAAACCATTTATAAGTTAAAATGGATGCTGTTTTTCAAAGAACAAGAATATTTGAAAACTATGCAAATAGTCCTGTCACTTAAAACAATGGGTTGTAACTCTTTCTGGTCACATACAACCTTTAAGAATATGATGAAAGCCATAGGCTCTTTGTCTGAAAAAGCAAATACCGCTTCAGGGGATTCTTAGACACCCCTTTCTGAAGTCTTTGAAACCCATCTACAGAACCTCTGGAGGATCAGAGGACCCATTTTAAGATCCCTGTACTCCCACCAGTGGGAAGCAGAATTAATACCCCCACCCAAAGATGTCCATAAACTAGTCCTTGGAACCTGTGAATATGGTACCTTACCTGGAAAAAGGGAATTAAGGTCATAAATGCAATTAAGGTTGAATCAGCTGACCTTGAGATAGGTCAGTTGGATGGATGCCATTAAGGATAATAATCAGCTGACTAGGATCCTTTGATCCTGGATTAATTGGACAGGCCCAATCTAATCACATTAGTTATTAAAAGCAGAGAGCCTTTCCTAGCTGTGGTCGGAGGGTGACATGACTTGCAGGCTGTTGATAAGGATTGTGGGCAGCCTCTAGGAACTGAAAAAGCAAGGAAATTGATTTTCCCCTAGAGCCTCTGAAAAGGAATGCAGCCTACCAACACCTTAATTTTAGCCCAGTGAGACTTGTGGCAGACTTCTGCCCTACAGATATGGAAGATAATAAACTTATGTTGTTTTAAGCCACTAATTTTATGGTTAGTTATGGCAGCAATAGGAAACTAATGCAGTACACAGCCCCCTAACCCATACATAGTTTATACATAGAACCTTTAGGGTTTTCATTCAGAATAAGCCTAGACAGGCACATTAATTTCTAAAGTCCTTTCAATATAAACAAACTAAATACAAAATTTCGTTTCACAGCCTTGTTTCAGTAAAGTGTTAAAGTCTCCTGCTAAAATGGAAATCTGAAATTAGATAGATTTTTTAAAAATAAAAGTATATTGGGCCTATGTGAGAGAAAAATGATTTTCCCATTTTATAATTGTGTAAAAGAATCAGGTTTTAAAATTTGGAATATTTGGCAAAAATTAAAGATCCACATGCCTGATAGCTGTGGTTGCAAAAGCTGAATTTTCCTGAGGAATTTATAAAATTGATTTAAGAAAAATGTATCTGTACAGAATGTGAGCTTTGTAATGCTGCCAGAGTCTGAAAGACCCAGAGTAATCATGTAAATAATTGAAAATTGCCATTGGTCTGGCAAGATTTCTCCATGGCTTCAGAAATTATGGTATATGAGGAGGGAGTGTTCTTGGTTGGCCCAGTTCCTTCTCTTTATGCTTACTCCCTTTACCTTCATGTGAGCGTTCCCTTCTCTCCTTACAATAATGACTAATTATGTCTTGGGAATCATCTCAGGTGATGAGCCTTTTTTTATTAGGATATTTAAATGTTCATCTTGTTTTGTGATGGAAAATAAATGCACCAAATCTCTTTTAAGCTTATCTTTAAGATTAACATTTTCCTCTCTTTATTAGTAATATTTTCATATACAGTTTTTAAAATGATGTGTTTAAGGAAAGTACTTTCAACATCAATGATTGATGCAAAGCCCAGGTTTAACTTGGCCACCTGGCATTTTTGTCTTTTTTTAACTGAGCCTCGGTAGCTTTTGAAGATGTCAATTTAGTTTCATTATAAATTGATTACTAGTAAAGAACATAAGGTTGTTTTTGTCTATTTCAATGAAATGAACCTGAATGTAAGTTAAATAGATAAATATCTTATAAGCAAAAGAAAAAAGCTAAATCAGCTATATTTTTTTTAAATGGACTTGTTACTTTTAAATTCCTTAAAGGAAGGGGTTTCTTTGTATAAGTAGCTTTGTATCTCAAATGCATAACGTGGTAGAAGGAATAAAATAGGTGCTTAGTGGAATGAAAAGCTATTCCCTGTCCACATTCATTGAACATACACCTTTTCAATCAGTCAAAAGAAAAACAATTGCAGTCATCTCTCACTGTCCATGGGAAAGTGGTTCCAGGACCCCTTTAGATACCAAACTCCATGGATGCTCAAGTCCTGCAGTTGGCCTTGTGGAACCTGCAGGTATGGAAAGTTAGCCCTCCATATAAACAGATTCTGCATCCACAGATATTTTCCATCTGTAGTTGGTTAAATCCACAATTGGAACCTTTAGATACAGAAGGCTGACTGTATTTATTGAAAAAAATCTGCATGTAAGTAGACCATGCAGTTCAAACCTGTGTTGTTCAAGGATCAACTGTATATCATCAGCAAGAGTCTGTATCTAATAAATTCTAGTAGTCTTTGTATGCCTGAAATATTTCTTAAATGATAGTTTAACTTGGTAAAGAATTCTAGGTTGACAGGTTTTCTATCTCTGCATGTTAAAGATATTATCCCATTATCTTCTGGTGGTGATGGTGTTAATGAGAAGTCTAATGATAGTTTGTCACTTATTTGTAGGATATCTTATCTTTTCTCTCTGGTAATTGTAAAGATATTCCCTTTATCTGTTATATAACAAAATACAGATTTATTTTCATTTTTCCCACTAGGGATTCTCTCTCCTTTTTCAGTTTGAGAATTCATACCTTCTTCACTTCTCTGCCATTATCTCTTTGGTATTATCTCTTCCATTTCCTGTGTTCTCACCTTCTACCATTTTGGAAATTTTGATATGTCTTATGCCATGTCTTCTGTCTCTTAATTTCTTTCTTCTTTTCTTTTCTTTCTTTCTTTCTTTTTTTTTAAAAATAATCTCTGCACTATATTTTGAGTAATTTTGTTCTTCCAGTTTATCAACTATCATTGTAGGACTGTTTAGTCTGCTGCTTAGCCAATATTTTGAGTTTGTTTCTGTCTCTGTTTTTTATTTCAAAACTATATTTTCTTTTTAATGTTAGCATTTCGTTCTTTCTTAAATCATCCTATATAACTCCCAGTTCTTGCTGGTTTATTCTATTCTTACCTTTATCTTTCTGGACATGCTAATGATTTCAAGTCTCTTTCAGATTGCTTTATTATCTACAATTTCTCAGATAGGAGTTCTCATATTTGTTGCATCTGTCCACTTTCATGGTGGTGGGTTTTATATGTTCTTCATAATTTTTGTCTAAACTCTTCTTTTTATTCCATTGGAATCACAAACATTCTCTGGATTATGGAAGTCTTCGAATGGTTTGTTTTTATATTCACCCCTCATTGAGATCTATGGTTTTCACTGTCTCTGGGCCAATTTTTTATGTTGATTTTCAGCTTAGACTTTCCATACCACCAGGTGGTACAAAATGGGATTCCACTAATGGCAAAGACTGGGTGTTCCATTTTGTCACCATTGATTCTATCTATAAAAATGTAGCCTGCTTCTAGCCTGTGTCCCCAATTTGGGCTTTCCTGCTTTAATTTGCAAAAATTAGCTATTCTTTTCATTCCTGTTGTGTTTTCTGTTTGTTTGTTTGTTTATTTGTTTGTTTGTTTGTTTTTTAATGTAGGGAGTTGAATCATTTTCATCTCCCCTCTACACATGGGGTCCTGCAGACTATAACTTATGATTCGACCCCTGGGGGCTGCTGTACTTCAGCTCCCACTCACCACTATGTTACGTCTTTGGTTTTGGCACCTGGAGATTTTGCCTTCTTACTTTTGTGCTCAAATATAATTTTGTTGTTGTTGTTTTTAACTTGTATTCAGTATTTTTCTTTTTGGAATTGGATGGGGACTTTCCACCTATTCACACTGTACCAATTTGTCAGGGAAATTGGAAGCATGTAGTTTGAAATTATTCTTTTCTTGACCCACATTGGTAACAATATGTGTTAGGCAGGCAACCCATAGTCTGTGAAATAAGTATGATTTTATCTGTAATACAACCAACTATAGTTAACAGCTTTAATTTGCTAAATATTCTTGCAACCCAGAGGTGATTAAAAAGTAGGATTTATGAAAATGGTTTCTTATCCATTTAATTATGACATAAAGATTTTTTATATAAGTTTATGTACTTATGTAAAATTAAATAACTGAAAGACTGCTTAATAATTTTGAGAGAAATTATTGAACTAAAAAATTTTGGGTATCTCATTTTTATGCCATCATTTATATAATTAATTTTTATTCTTATTTGGGATATAGATATCATCATGTGTATCAGTATGCCCACATTATTGACAAGAGAAATATCATATTATTGCCATTACTTTTGTAACTTTAGGAAAGATATAAAAGTAATTTTTCTCTATATCTTCTTTTTAAAGCTCTAGGTTAACATCTCCTGACAATGATTTCAGTTGGAGAATCTGACCTACTTCATTATAAAGAGTAGCAGGGGGAAAATAATAAGATATTCTCCTTGTGTGATCAAAATATAATTTTTTTTTAGACATATAAAGAAAAAGTGAATGCAGATACATTGACACATACAAAGAAAGGCCAACAACGAAGTGAAGGAGGCATTGCATTTCCTGTTTGCATTTCACACCCTGTAAGCCAGAAGAAGAAAAAAGCCTACCGTACAGACCAGACCACCTTCATAATAGGAGAAACACCAAAAGAAATCCGCAGGTATGTTGTGTGTGACAGCACTAGACTTTAAAAGTAATTCTCAAAATAAATATAGCTCCTTAGTAAAATATATGTTATTTTAATCATAACTATAGCTGGCATCTGAATATTTCAAAAAAATCTGAATTGTACACCTTAAAAAATAAATTCTAAATGTTTTAGATGTTTTTAGAAGAATTGATGACAAAAAAAGTCAAGAAAGGAAATCATTTTTTATAGAGAAATGAAGTACTTAAGTGTACTTTATTTATTCATTCACTGAATATTTATTAAGCACCTAATATACACCCAGACATTGTGCTGAGTGCTGAATATATAGTGTAAAATAAAAGACATAACGCTTACACTGCAGTGGGCTAGAGGTTAACATCAAACCATAAAATTTTAAAAATTAAAAAACATACAAATAAATAATTATAAAATGGTATGTTATAAGAAAGAAAGAGCAGGCTGCTTTGATAGAGAATAGTGGAAATGTGAGAGCTGTGTAACCACCTTTCTACTGGGTAGCATCTAAGCTGAGACCTGAAGGATAACCACGCAAAGACCAGAGAAAGCTCAGGCAGAGAGAAGATGACTTTAGCGGTGTTCCACCCTAGTTCCTCAAGAAAAGGGAGGGGAGGATTTTGAATTTTATTCATAAATACATAACCAGTTTTGATAGACTTGCTGAAAGATGTCTATCTTTGGTTTCCTTTTTTTCCCCTGTTCCCTAAGTGGCTTATGGAAGTTTACTTTAGTTTTCTAATTTTTTCTCATAAAGTGGCTGGCTTATACCCGCTGGTTATACCTTTCAGTTCCCTAAATTCTTAGAGAAAATTCTTTTCAAGACCCAAAATTAGGAAAGAGAGTTAGAAGGCAAAAATAAGATGAATGATAATGATACCTCATCCTGGGAGGGGCAACTGTGTGGCATAATTCAGTTGCAGAAACTAAGACAAAGTGGGGTTAGAAGCAGCGCTCCTCTCAGGTGACAGCCTGCAGGGGCACAGGTGAGGGCCTGGTTTCAGCGCAGTAGAGGTGAAGTTACTTTGGCAGCTGCTGAGACACCACCAACTCTTGGATAAATAAAAGACATCAGCGTATAATCTTGCCAATCACTTAATCTTTATAAGCACAAATATTTATTAGAAAGTCCATGAAAATGGATTTGGAGATGATTAATAAACAAAATAATAATCTTATTACTTCATGTGAAGTGAGAACTGGAACCTTTTAAGAACATGCTTGTTTCTTCCCAACAAGAACATTGGTAATTTGCAGGACAGAAATTTGGAAGCTCATATTTGTGTTGTTAAATATTCTGTTGGATATGAGAGTGGCTGTTGGTCAGGCATGTATTGTATCTGATTTGGGACAGTTAACCCGACAGTTAGTCTTGGTGAGTACGATAAGCCATGGTGCTCACCTGAAGCCACCAGAGAAAGTCGTGAGCACACATTATGAATGCCGCTGAAACCAAAGGGAACACCGACTTTACATGACCTGGTCTGGGTGGCAAAAATAAAAGTGGCATAAAAGCTCCTACTTACATACATTAAAAATAAATCATTATTTTACCTTAAGGATTCTCTGTTGTGCATGGGATAAAATTCAAACTTCTGAGCTTGAACTTGACATGCAGATCCCTGACAATTCTCAACGTCTTCCCCGGCAGTTTCTCCTGCCCTTCTGTGCACCAGGTCTTCTTGGAACTGGGCCTGTACACATTGTGCTCTCTCCCTGTAAGGCTTCCTCGCTCTTCTTTACCTGCCTGACTCGAGGTGAGAGCAGAGAAGCCTTCTCCACCCACCTTGCCCACCCCCAATCACTGACCCAGGTGCCCCTTCTGTGAGTGCCAGCAAGGCCCTATACCTGCCTCCATCATGGGATTTATCACCCTGTTCTTGTTTGGACTTCCACCCATTTGTCTCCGCCACCTAGACTAAAACTCCTCGAGATAGGGAGCTGGATCCTGGATCCTGTTCACTGCATATCCTTCCTGCGATAGTGCCTAGCATGTAATAGAGCTCTATACATATTTGCTGAATGAATAAATGAATGTTTTAAGGATCTACTGTATGAAATCTAAATATAAGTCTGAACTTTGGGACTTTGAATCCTGTGCTGCAACATCATCTATGGCTTTTATTTACAGTGTTTACAAACATTGGGCTCTCCTGACTCATGGTCCAAACTCAACATCAGCAAAGCAGTACTCTCTTTCTCAGTCTGCTCAGGCTGCCGTAAAATACTACACACTGAGTGGCTTAACAGAAATTTCTTTCTCACAGTTCTGGAGGCTGGGAAGTCCAAGATCAAGGTGCCAGCTGATTTGGTTTCTGGCAAGGGCCCTCTTCCTGGCTTGCAGATGGTTACCTGATTGCTGTGTCCCTGTGTGGCAAAGAAGAAAGGAGAGAGGAGGAGGGATGGAGGGACAGACTCTGCTAGCTCTCTGTGTCTCTTCTTATAAGGACACTACTCCTACTGGATTAGGGCCCTACCGTTATGACCTCATTTAACCTTAATTACCTCCTAAAGGTCGTATCTCCAAATACTGTCACCTTGGGGTTTAGGGCTTCAACATGATGTTGGCGTGGGCACAGTTCAGGGTTCCAGAGGGCTCATTTCTTCATACATGCATATAATAGCTTTTAATTAATATCTTATATGAAGAATGCAACTCACTTCTTCAAACAGCGTCTTACTTATTAGTTTAGCTGTACTGAAGTAGGACCAGTTGGGGGGGGAAAGAATCTCAATTTATACCTTTAGGCTCATTAAAAAGTCTTGTGAAATTTCTATGTTGTATTTGTGGAAGGGAAAAAAGAGAAGAAAAAACTTTTTTCTTAATTTTTTGGAATTTTCTCTTTTCTATTCATTAAGACCCTTCTTTGACAATTTTATTTCAGGGGACTTGAACGCAATATAGATTTTCAAATACACACTATATAAAGTATGATTCTCACGTCAGTCATAAATCGGCTCACTGGAGGAGTAGCATGCTGGGATCCCATAATTCCGAGGAAATACCTAATAGCATAAATCAGAATAACTTAAGAGGCTGGTGATTTCATGAGCTAAAATATTTTTTTCAGTAGCATAAGGAAAGAGACCACATTCTACCAGGACAAAATACATTTTCATTATCAAATTAAGTAGACATATGCTAGAGGAACAAGATTACATTGCTTTGCCTACACATGTCCTATCACTAATGAGTTCCTTGACAATAAGATGTAATAAAAATAACAACTGATTTTATTTATTAAATCTTTAGAAAACAATTTGAAGAAATGGCCTCTTACTTTAACTTCTCTTCTGTAAACGAATTGGCCAAACATATAACTAATGCCACATCAGAAGAACGACAGAAAATGCTAAGAGACTTTTATGCTTCTCAGTATCCAGAGGCAAAAGAATGTTTTGTGGATTCTGCTTCAGAATTCATCAAATCTGACTATGAGAAAGGAGAGAGGGTCAGGAATAAATCTGATAAAAGAGAATCTCTTATAAAAGAAAGGCTGTCCAATTCTAAAACTTTGTCACTTAAAGATTCTACCAACAAAATTGTTCACATTTGCAGCCCAAACATATATAAAGGAAAATCAATTAAGTTTCAAAATTATGGTTCCTGTAGAAGAGAAGCCCTTTGTAATGATGCAGAAACTAAGAAATTGCCTATTAGCTCTACCCAAGAGATTGACAGTGGAAACTGCAGCCAACCATCCAAAGACACTGCAGCAAAGCGTTCTCTGAACTGTAAGTCTGAAGCACATGAGAGAAAGTTAGAAAATACCATGGAAGACCGACAGGACCTCACAAGAATGGGCGTTTCAAGAGATGGATCCCTTTTTAAATTGGAAAACAGAAAGATAGAAAATCCAGTGTTGGAAAACACTTCTGTGGTAGGCTTACTCGGTGACACCTCTATTCTTGATGACCTTTTTAATAGTCACAGGAACGGTCCCACACAACTGCCAAAGAAAGTTCCTTCAGGGCCCATGGAAAGAGCAAAACAGAGACCAAAAGATTTCTGGGACATCTTGAACGAGCAGAATGACGACAGTCTCAGTAAACTCACCGATTTGGCAGTAATAGAGACTCTATGTGAAAAAGCACCCCTTGCTGCATTCTCCAAAAGGAAGGAAGAGCTAGGAACTTCTCTTTGGAAATCAAATGAGAAATTTTTGTGGAAGAAATTTAACGCAAGTGATACAGATGAAAACACAACCAATACACAGAGTAATACATAAACATCTAAATGAATTAGTACACCAGTGAACTGCTGCCATTGGTATTTTCAGCACTGTATTCCACACTAAGTATATTATCTTGAACATGTATTTTTATTAAATTCTTGCTTTAGGGATTTTTTAAAGTCCAAAATGTTATAATGGATTTGTTTTCCTGAATATCTGATTTGATCTTTTAAAAAATATGATTTATTATGGCGTAAACTCTGTTAGGAAATGGAAAAGATCCTGGATGTGTTGTGAGGAGACCTGGGGCACCTCTCCTATTACAGAATTGTGTGACCTTAGATATGTTACTTGCCATGGGGTGCATCCATTTCCTGATATAAAAAGATGAAGGGTTGGAGCTAGATCAGTATGTCTTTCCAGTTTAAAAAAGCTTTGGTTCACTCTCCCAGGTTCCATAAAGTCATAGGCCAAATCATGCCCATTCCCCAAATCATTGATTTGTTTCTTTCTTAATTTTCATTTGGAAAATTATTAAGTGTTTTCCTTTTCCCTCAGTATCATGTTCTATTATTAAGTTATTTTAGATAAAAGTCATAACTAATACTGAATGGACCATAAATAGTCCAGTGGTAATTTTATAACAACTAAAAATCAAAGGGTTAATGGTGTGTAACTTTACTTTGGCGTTATATCTCATATGGTAATATGATTATTATTGTCGGCCACGGATACCAATGCCTCAACTTTTTATACAACTATTATGCTTTAATCAGTATAAATAAAGCTTTTTATGGTACTTTTGTGTTTTTTAAGTATGAAGAAATGAGTAAACATTTTATTTTACTTGAAAATGTTAAATGAGTATTTTGTTGGATTTAATTTATATGTTTTATAACCAAACTAGACTGTGCTCATTGTTGAATTCATTTATTTAGAAATACTCATTCGGCCCCTGTGTTCTTTGCTAGGAGCTTGAGCTGTGCAGGTGAGGCATAGCTACAAGTAAAAAACAAAAAAAAAAGAAAGGAAATCATTTTTGTAAAGAATCATGTCTGTAAAGCCCAGATGCCTGTCGCCACTTTCCCTCAGTTAAGCCTGAGGGTCTCTGACAGGAGGAAGTGTCCCCCCAGGAGAGAGCAGGGAACCAGGAGATCATTATTATAGGGTTGAGGAGAGAGGCCTTTGGAGTACCTAGGATGTGGGGCCATTGCTCAGAAGTGAAAACAAAACAAAACAAAACAAGAGATATTTTTTCAAGGGACTGAATGGCCAGGTATGTTTTTCTTTAGAACAATGTTTTACCCTAGAGAACTATATCATGACCCAGTACATATGTGCTCATACATACATATGATTGAAAGAAAATGAGTATGAAATAATATTTACCCTAAGGCGTGCACAATACTTTGATATTTTTCTCTTCTAGTTCTGTGTGTGTGTGTGTGTGTGTGTGTGTGTTGATGCTTTCATAACCCACTGAATTGATTTCATGGCTCACTAATGAGTGGGAACCACGGTCTGGAAAACACTGCATTAGGCTGTATAGCATTAGTCATTTGCCTACTGCTTGCAGCTGAATTGCGTCCAGATGCATCATATGCTGCATTTCGCCACCGAGGGGCGTTCTACAGATTGAACACGGGACATGGCCTGTGGTCACCTTGACGTGTGCATGTTGCTCACCTGCTGGGTGACCAGCTGCAAGGAGCCCTGGTGAGTGAGAAGTTGCCACTTCATCTTAGTTCATGCACTAGACGCGTTTATAAAAGCACATCTTTCATAAAATGCCTTTTAAATTTTTACATAGGCATGCTCTTAGAATTATAAAATGATATTCATGTAAATATTAGCTCTATACTCTTCAAATATAAAGAAATACTGGTAAAGAGACTTTTGTCAGTGAGAGTCAAATGGGAGCACAAATGCAGATCTGGAGTTTAAAAATTAGTTTCCAACAATTGTCAGTGAAACATTTGTCATTATTGTCATGTAGGAAGAGTGTGCCAGGCAAAGTGCAGGGTCCAGGGTAAAAAGGAGCCAGCCAATGTTTCGTAAGGGAAACTGTCAGGGTTGACACCCACACAGAGGGGTAGAAAGATTTGGGTCAACCATTGATAAATCTGGGAACGGACACTATGAAGTTTCGACAGAAGAATTCTTCCTACCCACACCCCACTGGTGTTGTGTCACAAAGTTCTGACGACTGAATGAGTGGCTTCAGGCAAATCCCTTGGCTTCTTTCAGCCTCAGTTTCCCCTTTAAATTAGAGATGAACTGAATTGGTGGTGTTCAGACATTTTTTAAGCAACTGAACTGTATCTTAATCAGAAACTCAGTGATTAAAACAATTAAAACAGAGGTCTGTTGGCTCAAGCAACACTGCTGAGGCTCCGTGGAAAACCACAGGGATGAGATCATTGCTAAGAAACCTTCCAACTTCGAGTTTCCGTGATTCTACTTGCTACAGTCTGTCTTTTTCACTTCTTTTTAAAGCAATGATACAGTTTCTGGCTGCTAGCATTCACCACACAGCTATCAATATTGGAAACTGAGGAAAGATACCCAGAGCCTTTGCACCTGAATTCCTCAGGGTTCCTTAAAGCCCTGAAACCACCTCTTCAAGGAAATTCACAGCATCTGCAAGTGGTGCACTTGCCTTGATGTACTCAAAGCAAAGGAGCCTTAGTTTGCAGAGAAGAGTTAGTAATAAACTTTTCAGCAGTCCACAGAAAATGAGAAAGCTGTGGGCAATACAGGGTTGTTTTCTAATTAAAGCTCAATGTGTGCAGTTTTAAAGTCTGAAGTTACCCTTTTTGACGTTAAAATAACCTTTTTATGAAATTATACTGGATCATAATTTTTAGCCTTTTTCATTGTCCTTACTTGATAAAAAAGTTGGTAACTATGTCAGTCCCAAAAGTTTTATTTAACATTTACTACTCTATCACATCCACAAGAATGGGGATCACTGCCTGCCTTAAAGTCATTTTTCACCTGCGAGGAGATAGAGTTCCATAGGTCACCATATCACAGATTCAGTTAACAGTGGACAGTGGATCTGGGACTCACTAAGGATGTCATTGAACCGATAAGATCTGATGAGGTGCATACGTCTTCAAAGAGCCGAGAGTGCAGATCGATTTTCAGGCTCCTCACCTAGTCCTCATTTAATCATCATTGATGTGACCTTGTTCCCAGTTCCATCTCACACTGCTTTTGCAAAGCATCCTTCCCCGCACTCCTGGGAGGCCTCACAGGGATGGTTCACAAGCCACTTTCCCCTGGGTGACAGCCCCTGTACACTGGAGCCTGTGGGGCTGGCTCCACATGGTGTTTGTGGCAGGCCAGAAGAACATCTCACTTTTTCTTTGTTAATGGGCAATCCCAGGAGAGCTATCTTGCCTCATAGGATCCTGCAGCGTTTTATGTATGAGAACAGTATTTTTGTTGTCTACTCTCTGCTCCTAGAAGGAAAGACGCAGATATGCCCTTCCTTCCAAAGTCCAAAGCTGTGTGGTTCCCAGCCCCAACAAAAGCAAGTCAGAGCCTCCTGCAGAGCCTTTTAAACACACAGATGCCCAGGCCCCTCCCCTGGAGACTCCAATCAGGGGGCCTAGGGTTTGGCACAGGCACCCCTTTTGAGTTTCACCGTAATTCTGATGTGCTAGTCTGAAGTTTGTCACTGAGCAGGACTCACCTGCCTGATCTGTCCCCCGGGACACAGTGTTTCCAGAGAGGCCTTTCAGTTGCTTCCCCCAACACCACCTACACCTTGTGAAACCAGTGAGCATACAGCTGAGCTCATGATAGATCCCACTCTGGTTTTTTTAGGCCTCAAAATTGTTGTTATGTTCCTCTAAAACTATCCACACATATCTGTACACCCATGTTCATAGCAGCATTATTCACAACAGCTAAAACATGAAAGCAGTCCAGGTGTCCATTGGCGGCTGGATAGATAAGCAGAATATGGTGTGTACATACAATGGAATGGAATATCATTCAGCCTTACAAAGGAGGGGAATTCTGACTCGTGCTACAACGTGGAAGCAGCTTCAGGACATTATTCACGTTCACTTGTGCAGTGAAATAAGCCAAACACAGGAGGACAAATATTGTCTGATTCCACTTATATGAGGTACTCATATTAGTCAAATGCATGGAGACAAAGCAGAAAGGTGGCTGCCAGGTGCTAGGAGGAGGAGAGAATGGGGGTCTTGTTTAATGAGCACGGTGTTTCCGTTTTGCAATATTAAAGGGTTCTGGAGACAGATGGTGGTGAGGGTAGCACAACAGCGTGGATTTATTTAATAACACTAAACTGGATGCTTAAAAATGGTAAAGACGGTGAATTTTATGTCATATGCATTTTAACACAAAAAAGAGGGAGGGAAGTTATGACCAGAAACAGCACCTCACCAAAATGTGTTGTACACCAAATTTTTACATATATTAATTTCACTTATAAATTTGAAATAATAGTGTAAATTTCAGTTTTTATTTGGTTTTTATATTGTGGTTCTGTATAAGAATTTATTTTGAAAGATGGTTCCTCTGATTTTAAAAAAAGATTTTTTAAAAAACCCACACATAGGATTGTTTTTGTGATTGTACTTTGCCAGCATCTACTTTGTTCGCTTTTGCTTCATTTCACTGAAAGGAGTAACCGGACCTCGCTTCACGTTGTCCCCGTTACCCGGTGGGGGTGAGAAGCTGCGCCTCTGAGATTCTGACATGTCTCTGCGGAGACTCCAGCCAGTCGTCTGTCACGCTGCAGCATGAGTCGTTGCCCCTCACGCATCTTTCACTCTGGATATTATTTATTTTTTGTAAAGTGGGACATGCTTCTGGACTGAAAGACAGAAACTTCAAAAGTCTCATAATAGCTAATTCATGCTTTTTTCTTTCCAAAAACTATTCTAAACGCATTGGCAGGAACAAGATTAACTCTTCAAAACGCAGATGCCAGTGTGCGGTGCACGGGGATCCCTGACCTCGCGCGGTGAGGGCTGAGCCGGCTCTGCGACCCCGAGCCCGTCCCGACGCCCCACCCTGCAGCCCGGGCATCGCCCGCCAATCTCAGCGGAGCCTCAGTGCCCGGCCCAGCGACCCGCCAGCTTTCCCTCCTGGGCGGACTCTGCCACCGCCCCCAACACCGAGTACAGCAGCCCGGCGTCCTGCGGGCACCTCTGAAGTCCCCCAGCCCCCCGATTATCTCGCCTCCCGCCCCACCTCGGGGAAATGCCCTCCACAGAGCGCGAGGGCAGGCGCAGGTGGGACAAGCGCCGAGACACCCCCGGGGGAGCCCCGGGCAGCAGGCCGCTCACGGCCCACAGCCTGCCACTACCCTGGACGACACCTTGGAGCACGACAACGAGCTGGAGAGGGTCGGCTGGACAAGCAGTCTGTCCCCGAGCAGCGTGCCAGAGGGGACCCGGCAGGGGACCCAGTGGCCGAAACAAGGAAGGCTTCGGAGCTCAGGAGGAGACACGTGCTTCGGGCCGTGGTCGTCAGAAAAGGCCACCCCCAGGCTGTGGGAAGGGGAGAAGGGGACAGCCACCCGAGGGTCCCCGTGGGCTGACAAGGCCGGAAGCCCTGTGGACGGGCGCGGGCCATCGGGGTCCCCCGGCCAGGGCCACCGCGCGCGTGGCGTTGTCTCCAAGCCAAGCTCGTTTCAAGCGTTCTCTGTGAGCTTCCAGACGGCCACGGAGGCTGTTGGGGACCGTCGCTGGGGCCACAAAGCCCGAGCTAGGGATCGCCACCCCCGAGAGGGGGACAGTCCGTCCTCCGGATCTTTCCCCTTTGGGTGACGCTCTGGCTGACCTGGTGGGAAACACGAGAGCAAAGCGGGGGGCGCGTGGTCGCCGCCCGCCCCGAGCCGACGGGCACCCGCCCCCCGGGTCCCCTGAGTCCCGGTGTCCCCCGAGTCCCGCCTCCGCCAGGGCCCGCTCCGGGTCTGCTGCTCACCAGTGCAGCGCACTCGTGCGGGATGCCAGGGCCTTCCCAACAGGGACGGGATGACCCACGGCACCAGCTGGTCCTGGGGGCCGGGTCCGCTGGCGCCTGTCGATGGCGATCCGAAGGGCATCAGGCAGGCGGGTGTCAGGCCGTCGGATCTGGAGTGCCTCGGAGGCCCCGGCTCCTCCAGCTGCCTTTGCTGGGTTCGTGCTCTGCGTCTCTGGGGATGGGCAGGCTGCAGCAGTGTCTACACTGGGCTCCTCAAGCCTGGCCCCACTCAGCAGCCCCCTCCACTTCCCTGGATTGGCCTGTCCGAGGCAGACTCCTGACCTTCTCCCTGCTCTCATGCCCTCCCTGCCCTGGCTCCTGCCAGCCCAGTATCAACCTCTGGCCACCTCCTTTGCATGAAAATGAGTCCATGTCCCGGTGCCTTTGTCCTGGAACGGGGTGGGATTTCTATCATTAATTACTGTCTAGAAAATCAGGGGTCAGCAGTAGTCTCCTTTCCAGGACCCAGAAATGACACCACAAGGGTCCCTGGCCCCCATTTCCTGCCTAAGAATTAGTGTGATGCCACATCCCCCCGAACACCCCTTCCATGGCCTCGATTAGCGGACAGAGAGAGACTCACAGAAAACATTAAAGGGAACAAATGATTACATTTGCTCTGGTTTAATACCTGTTTCTGTTTCTGTGCATTTACCTATTATGTAATACTCACGCTTTTTTTCTTCCTGGAATACATATGTCCTACCATGGGGCTTTATTGCTTTTTTATACAATTGTAATTCATTTTCCTTCATAGATCCATAATATGAAATTGGAAGGGTCCCAAAGAGCATGCAGTCCCTCCAGCTCACCCTGTTCTCCACCCAGGAGCAAGCTCTGTCACCCCTCACTGTAGGCAGCTGCTTGGGGGACTTTCTCAGAAACAGTTGACACATTTCTAGACATGCTTCACTTCTTTTAACTGTGTTTTTAATGTCTTCTATATTACACCTATAAAGTATCTAAAAAGTCAGTGCTGTTCCAGAATGGCACCCTGGGATTCTCAGCACTGAGCTCGTGCCATGTCCAGGGTACTCGGTTTCTCTTCCTCAGTTGCTGCAGCACTAAAATGGGGCTGGCCAGTGAGGAAGGTGCATTCACCTCAGACAGAGACTTCAGATTCCCCGGTCTCCTCTGCGTACAGGCAAGAAATAGAGGAGGATGGGAAATATGCAGGATTTTGATAAGACTGAAAGCAGTCATGACGGTGGGAGCTGCTGGGTGCTGGGATCTGTGACGCCCCAGGTGGCTGTCAGATGAAAGAGCAACCAGAGAGTACAAGCAAGAGTCGCTTTCTCTGTCTCAAGATGTGTTTTTCTCTTTCTCTGGTGAGGGGTGTCTTCGTGTCAGCATCCGTGTGCTAGAGACTGTCTACATCTCAGGCACACTTAGTAACTTTACTTCTATTTTCTCAAGCACTAATTGCATCCCAAAGTGAACTGAAGTTACCACCTACAAAGTCGCTACTAACTAATTGCTCCAGAAACCAAAGTGGCTCTGCTCCTACGTCTGGCCATAGTCTAGATACTTGGCACACAGAGGCGGAGCAGCTTGTGCCATGCACCCCCAAAGCTTTCCTCTAACTGGTCCGAAGTCCCTTCCTTGAGATTTTCCCCCGACCCAGTGGAGAGGCGCTGGTAACCAGGGACAAGGAGCTAAGGAGCTGAGAGGATGAAGGTAGCCGCCGGGGACGCAGCTTCTTTAGATTCCGGCTAATCTGACCAGTGTATTTGGGAAGGACTTCATTTTGCTTTCCTAGATGGGACGAGGTAGCCCATGCCCTCGCACAGCACAGCACCACCACCTTTCCTGAAGGCTGTGCTCCTGGCTGCACTGTACCTCTGTCAACTTCTTTGTCTCCTTGGTGGGCTCCTACTTTTCAGCTTGTCCCTTAGGTTTCCTACGATGCTATTCCCAGTCTAGAGTTAGTGTCACACAACATAGCTTCTAGGGTCCCCTGCATTCATTTCTGGGCTTCTAACTAATCAGCGCGTGGGTGATGGCAGATCTCTCTCGCCAACCTGACCTCTCCTGAGTTTCAGACTCACACCCTGCTGCTTTGGTGTGACTTTATCCCTTTGGGTGATCCTCATACTCATACGGGCACCTCATACTCATCACGTCTTCTATGAACTCTTCTCCTGTATTAACTCCTGACGTAGTTAATGGCATTACCATGGGTCATTGACCTGGCCACCCAGATATGGGTACCATCTTTTTGATATGGATGCTTCCATTTCTCTCGCCCACTGTGTTTACTCAGTGACCAAGACTTGCAGACTTTATCTTAGATGTTTCCTTTATCCTATCTCCTCCTCTTCAGTTGTCTGCCCCTCTCCTAATGCTTGAGCTATTGCAGTAGATTCAGGCTTTCACTTCTTAAGGCTTCTACAGAAATCTGTTATATCTAGTAGAACTCCTTTGTTGCAAATGACACAAAGGGGCTGAAACAAAAAGGAATATTATTGGTGTGAGGCTGGCTTCAGGTGTGGCTTAGTGTAGAAGCTCAGCCCGAGAGCCAGTGTCTCCAACCCGCCACTTACTTCTGCTCTTCTCCAGCTTTCGTTGGCTTCGTTCTCAGCTGCATGCGGCAGCGCCAAAATGGTGGCAGGAGCCTCAGCTCACACGGGAAGGAGGCTGGCCCGAGTCCCGCGTAGCCCCAGAGCTGGGGAGGGCAGCCCCCTCGAATCTCCTGCCTGAAGCGGTGGAGAGGCGGAGCTGAGGCTACTGCCAGTAGTAGCATGAGCACGTACTGAGCAGCCGGGACCTCAGAAGCTCGCCACACAGCTGACCCTGTTGCTCCCCTGCACAAAATCCCCCAGGTCAAATTCGCCAATTGAAATTATGTCAAGATGATTTGATTCTTCTGTCAATACATAGTTTTAGTCATTGTTGAGCTTTTCCATTTTGTTTGCATTGATATTCCCATCAGTAATCTTCAATAAGAATTTATTTTAAAACCAATCACTTGGATTTCCTTCTCAGCTGTCAAGGAACTGTGCGCAATGTTGTAAGACTGAGCCACTGAGATCGCTGGCGAGAAGCAAGAGAGATGCAGGTCATACAGTTAGAGACGAGTCAGAAAGACAAGCCACAGCCCTTAGTTTAACAGAGAGAATTTAACATACTCAGTCGGTTGAGCGGGTATTGCAGGACTGAGAAGCAGCTACATCCCCAAGGAACAAAGAGAAATCATCAGGATTTGAGAACCCAGGTCCTAGAAGTGTAGAGAAAGGGCCCTGTGGAGTGGGGTCCAGACCTCAGCACCAAGCTGACACTGGGCCTCCCAGAAAGCCGCACTCAAATCTCCAAGGTGGATTTGCCAGCAGCCAGTGCTGTTGTCTCTGAGGGAAGTAGCCAGGCTGGCTCTGGGAGTGAAGGGCACAGACAAGAAAACCGGAAACCATGGCCACTGTCAGGGGCACGGGGGTTGCTGGGGAATGCTGACAGGAGCAGAATGCACCTGCTTCAGGCCTGTAGCCTGCCCCCACCACTGGCAGGGCACCAAGGGAGCTCATAGCCCAGGAGGTTCAGAGTCCTGGCCCCAACAGCAGAGTGCAGCGCAGAGCAGAGGGTGTGGATTTGGAACTTGTAATAGGCACCAGGAGACAGGGCAAGGTGGAGGGGGACTGTGAGGAAAGAGTCAAAGCGTAGGAGAGAGTCGGGGAGCACCCTGGGGGCTCAGCTGCCAGAGCCGGCATTGCTCACTGGTTGAAAGCACCCTCAGCAGCAAACACAGCCTCAACTCCTTCCACCACACACCCTGCGTGTATGCCACTGTGCCTTCAGCACACACCACACATGAAACACACAACACAGCCACACACCACACACAACATGCCCTCACACCACACATACCACGCACCCATACACACCACACATACACCACACACACCCATATACACCATATACCTCATACGCACCACACACACCACACACACCCCCATACACACCTATACCTCACACACACCACACTCACTACACACACACTCCATGCCTGTGCTCTTGAGGTTCCTTGGCCTAGGTCAGGTTCCCAGGAGCAGGCCCTGAGGCAAGGGTTTGCTTGCAAGTGCTATACTGAAGAGCTTCCAAGGAGACAGGAAGGAGGGCGGTCCTCCAACAGTGCCCTGACATGGAACGCAAAGGATGGCTGCAGTCATCATGGTTAAGAGCCACCATGCAGGATGAGGGTGGCAGGCATGGGACACACCGGGACCACCCAGGTGCAGGGGTGTGAAGCCCCAGCTCTCAGGCTCAGGGTAGGGTTGCTCCAGGCACAGCTTGCCCCCCAAGTCCCCTGTGGGTCAGGCCTGCAGCATTCCTCGCTCAGCACCCCTCCTGGTCCCCTACTCCCTTTCCTGTCTCCCTGGAGCACTGGGGTGTTTGTCAGGTCCTCCCAGAAGCAGATCCCAGCCACAGAGGCACAAGAGATTTATTGGGGTAATGCCTGTGAGAGATGAAGTGCAGAAAGAGAAGGTGACTTGGGGAGACCCCTCAGGCTGTGGGGCGGGCCTGATCCAGGTGACAGGAGCAAGAAAGGAGAGAGGAGGAGGCCGGCTGTGGCAGTTCGGAGGCAGCCCGACAGGTGGATGTGGCGCAGCGTTCACCCACACCAGCCAGGGACGGCAGGTCTCTCAGGCCACTGCTCCACCCCGTCACTGGCCGGGGGCTGACCTGGGTTAGAAAACCAGGGCAGAACCCAGGGGCATGACGGCTGGAGCTGCAGTGTCTTCCCTCCCTCCCGGGGCAGGTTTCTAGCGGGGAGAGCCGAGTGGCACATCTCCAGGCTGCCACAGCCACCGTGGCCACAGATGCCCACTCGCCTGACCTCTCTGAACACTGAGGCTGTTGACCTGTCCCTTATTCCCAGACATTGTCTTGCCTTGGCTTCTCTGTCTCAGCATTTTCCTGGTTTTCCTCAAATGTCTCTGGCTGTGCTTTCTCAGAATTCTTTGCAGGTTCGTTTTCGTCTATGTGACCTTTGTATGTCGGTCTCCTCCAAGCCCTGCTCCTGGCCTGCTTCTGCTCCTTCTGCTCCATGTTCTGTCCCAGGTGGCTTCATCCACACCTGCGACTTACCTTAGCAGGCCCAGTCCAGAACCGGGTCATAGCAGGTTGGCCAGCAGAGTCATGCACAGTTTGGTGCAGTTTTGCACACAGCCTGTATCTGAGTCTTCTCATTCCTGGATCCTCAGCAGTCTAAGGGCACACTGCATCCGTGATCGGTTCTGTCATCCGGGATAACAGCACCCACCCCCCAGAGGCATTGAGAGGAGGTACTTGAGGGTACTTTGTAAACTGTTAAACTCACTCAACAGTGTGTTACTATTGTGGCACTTGCCAGCCTGTTGTTCCTGAAGTGTAACACTGATCACCTAGTTTCTGAGTTTCCTATTTTCTAGAAAAAATACCCCAAATCCCTATCTTTGTATTAAAAACTCATCCCAAAGCTTATTTCTCCCTACTCCCCTTCATTCACACTCTGTTTTGGATCAGCGTTTTCCAAAGTTGTGTACCTTGGAACACCAGTGCGCTTGACATATGAATAGATGCTCCAGGAAAAAGTCAGTTTTAGGAAATATCCCCCTCCTGGAAAGTTAAAACATACACTCTCATGTTAAAGCTTCTGAGAAGTATAACCTTTTTTTTTTTTTTTTGACTGGTAAGGGGATCACAACCCTCGGCATGGTGTTGTCTGCACCACGCTCAGCCAGTGAGCGCACCGGCCATCCCTATATAGGATCTGAACCCGCGGCCTCGGCGCTATCAGTGCCACCCTCTCCTGAGTGAGCCATGGGGCTGGCCCAAAGTATAACCTTTTTAAACCAGTTTTCCCAACTGACTCAGCCACAGGTCTTTTTTTCCCATGCCACACTCTCTAATTCCTGTGGTCCACTAGCACTCCACACAACATACATAGAAAAGCTGCCCGAGGCCGAGAAAGCAACTTACTATTCCTTCTTAAACAGGTTGTCCACAAGTTCTTGCTATCAGGGCCCCTAGAATGGGGAACCCTGACTTCCGTTCCTTTCGAAGCCTAGCTGTCTCCTTCGTCCTTCAGTTCCATGAGCTGCTTATAATGGTTCCAGTGAATCCACCTCTTTGTATCAAGTTGTGCGGAGAAAGTTCTGTTGCTTGTAACTAAAATACTCTGACACAGACCGGGGGCAAAACATGAGTGAAGGGGTCGTAGTCCCAAACTAGAAATTTCCCAAATGCTCCTTAACATTTGAATGGATAAACAAATTGTGACGTCTTCACACAGTGGGATACCCTACAGCAATGAGGATAAACCATCTCCAACCTTACGCAGTAACGTGGATGAATTTCACAAGTACAGGTTGAACAAAATACGCTAGACCAATATGAGTTCATTTATATGAAGGTAAAAAACAGACAAAACTAACCTGTGCTATGAGAAGTCAGGATGGTGTTTTTCAGTGGAAATGGAGGAAGTACAAGGAGGCCCCAGCTGCTGGCAACGTTCTGTTTCTTGATCTGGCTGCTACTTTTTCTGGGTATATTCAATTTGTGAACATTCATGAGCTGTACCCTTACGATAGATGCAATTTTCTATATATATTTTATGCTCTGATAAAAAGTTTGGGAAGGGGGCACCAAAGGAAACCATTTCCCACCAAGGATTCCACTGACAAAACCAACGAAAAGAAACATTGATTTCAGGACCAACAGAAAAGACATGGTCCCCCAAGTTGTCTTAGTTCACTTCAAGTATGTTTGGTTTAGACATTTGTCTAAATGTTCACGCCCAAGACTTTTACATTTGTGCACATATCAAAGACTCGTTTTGTACTAGACAGGTCTTGTTTTGCAGATGTTGTGATTCTTTGACCTTGGAACCTGTGGACACAGGATTAGCTGATTCGTACAGGTAGCAAACAAGTTGCCTATGAGCGTGTCTTTCAAACTAACCAATCCAGAGCCCGTGTTCCAAACCACTTGCTCTATCTGGCTGTCACACTTCCAGGAGGCAGTATTTCTCTGCCCTGATCACCGGGTACTGGACAACTGGGACCACAGTACAGCCCAAAGCCCACCAAAATTACTGACACTATCCAGCCCTAAGCCTCCTGAGCCGCTTATCTTGCCTCGTCCATCCTTTCCCATGAAAACCATTTCGCCCACGCTTACCCTCCTCTTGTGCCTCCCGACAACCCTGGCACTTCCCCGCATGACCCAGTGTAGCGTGCTCTGCCTCCTGTGCTCAGGGATCTGTGAGTATAAATTCTTCTTTCATGGAAGTCATTTCCGTGTCTGCGTGTCTTACCATCCCTGATTAAAACAACTCCCAGGTGCACTTAAAGCACATTCACTCATTTCACAGTTTTTAAAGCACCTGGTGTATTTCGGGCACTGTTTTAGATGCTGGGGATAGAGCAGTGACCATGCAGACAAGGTCCCTGTGCTCAAGGAACCCGTGATCTGGTAGAGAGAGGTGATCAGCAAGCAAAGAAATAAATAAGGTATTTCCAGATAAAGTGGTATGAATAAAATAGTTAAGTGGTATGAGTTGTTTTGTGTATTTGTTTGGGGGTTGTTTGTCTTTTTTTAGGAAGAGTGGTCGGGGAAAGTCTGTCTAAGGAGGTGACACTTGAGTCAAGGTCTGAATTGTTCCTTGAGCCCCAAGGACACCCAGAGTTCTGTGCTGGGTGTCTAGAAGTATCCAAAGTAACCAAAATGATGTATCTGCTGCCGATGCTCAGTCAGAGTCAGAACAAACTCTGTCCCTTTCCCAACAAGCAAAGGAGGGCTTGAATCCAAGAGAAAATAGTTTCCCAGCATCAGCAAAGTCCACGCCTGCTCCAAACAGGTTGCTTTCCAAATGCTGTAAAGGCAAGGTGCCGAAGCACTGAGGCCTGGGGGCGGGTGGCTGCCTGCCAGCCCCGAGAGCGGTGGCCAGCATGCATCTGTGTTTACACACTGTTTGCAGATAGGAAGTCAGCGTGCAGGGACAGGAGCCCTCTTTGCTTCTCGTCCTCCCTGGGGACACACTGCTGACCCTGGTCACTGCAGACCTGACCAACCACCCCAGGCCTGGCTGGGAGCCCTTCAGCTGGGCCCATCCCAGGAGGTGCAGGCTGGCCAGCCTGAGTCCACAGACATTCCCACCTTTTTTTTTTTTTATTAGCTCCAACTTGCTTTTGACAACATTGGAATCAAATAAGGGTAGAAAAATTTAGATGAGAGGCACCCAACCTGTCAGGGGCATATCACAGGTCACCAATATACAGGGGTCTATCTCCAAGTCCTGCAGGTGAGGGATGCATATACCAGGAGGCAGGGGGCTGCTTCCTCACCCTGTTCCTCAAAGCTGTGGCTGGGTATCCCCACACCCCCCACTTCCACACACACCCTGAGCCCTGAGGCCAGCATCCAGCACAGCTCCCTTCCTCAGGGAAAGACCAGAGACCCCAGATCTCAAATGTCACTCCCTCATCTCCTACTGGAAACCTCCAGGAAGCAGCAGATCCATTTCACCTCGGAGCTGGGCCTCACGGGCCTGAGTGGCTGAAATGGAACCTACGCGTAGGCCTCGCTCCAGGCCCTTTCTGCAGCTTTTGTCTCATCATAGCATTTGTGCCCACGGCAGATCTTCAGAGGACATTTCTATCAAGTCCAGAGTTGATTTGGCTCTGTCGCTGCAACAGGCTCGTTTATCGCTGCCTCGGACCTGAGACTTCGTGTCCCACCACATGTCTCCCTGGTGGATTTGTCTGGGTGTCTATACAATCGCAGCCTTCTGCTTTCAGAGTTGTCCTGCAGGAGGCTTTTTTATCTGTCGGTATGTCATGCTCCAGAGCTTTGAAAACTCAAAAGACCACTTGTACCTGGTAGCAATTTAAAACCAGCCGATATCCTACCAAGAGCCAGGGGCTGGCAGAGCCAGAGAGAGCTCGTTTGTGGCCAGAATACAGTGTTGGTCATCTCAAAATGCCATTGTCCTCTGCAAACTCGCCAACACTTAATGGCCAGTGAAAGGCCCCTTCCCTTGTATGTAGGTCAAATCTCAAATCCTCAAGGCTTCCAGCCGGCTGAAATATGTCAACAATGCATCTTTCTCCTTATCAAGCATTGTATATCTCGCCATTTAACCAGGAGGGCTGCAGGGGGAGGGTCCAGCCTCCTGTTAATCTAAGAGCCAGGCTTCAGGGACAGTGTGTTGGAGAGTTAGCAACCTGTATGATTAGGCATGTCTTTGGATCAACCAAAACTTTCATGGAAGGTGCTTAAATCCTATAAAACGAATTTATATGCTTATCCACCAAATAATAATATTTATCTGTTTGTGTAAATTTGCCAGTCACTAGTCAGTATGAACCACAAGCAACTGTTTCGAGTAGGATTTAGGCCCACACATGGTTTCCAGTTTGGATCTGATGTATTATACCTGGGAGGATTGCAGGAAATGATAAATAATTCCTAATTCCTATGTTGAGTCTATGTATAACAAAGATTTTCCTGCTGTTTATAAAGCAAAACAAAAACACCACCACCAGGAAGCTGGGAACTGGGTACCCAGGGAGGAGGAGCTGGACCTTGGAAGGATGCCACCCTTCTTGTATCTATCACGAAGTAAAAGGAGATTGCAGTTATCACGTGGCAAATTTTAGAAAGCAACTTATTTGGGGGCTTAGGCACACAGTTTGAATTCAGACACCCAGTGCAGGGCTGGAAGCAAGCGGTGATATCAGCTGCAGGAGAAGAGAAGGGAACCAGGGTGCACGGGACACCAGCTGCAGAGGGAGGCCTGCTGCCTGTGCCAGGGAACTCCCATAAAAATCCTGGCCTGGGAAGCCTCCATTCTTTCAGATTGAAAGAGAACACAAATCTTCGCAACCTGAAGGCTGGGGAACAGGGTGGGGTCCCGGCTGCAGTCCCCAGAGGGTTCACCTGGGGCCCACCAGTCTGGTGCCACAGCTGCCTTGCAGGGCTTTCAAGGATGCCTGGATTGCTCTGGTTTGCAATCGTGGCTGGAGAAGGAAACAGTAGGTACACGTGGGAGACCCAGGCACAGGGCAAGAGGCCAGAGGACCTTGCAGGCGGCATTTGATACACGCCAAAGAGCCTGCTTGCCTAAAGCTTCCCTCTCAGTGCCCATCAAAGTGCCTGAACTCACTTCTACAGCTTCTTAAATTCGCCTTAATGCCAAGGAGGCTTATGCGGGAAGAGCTGTGGTAGTGGGGCTCAGACCTTCGGGGAGGCTTCCTGGAAGACACGGCCTCTGCAGACAAGCAAGAGCCTCGCAAGCAGAAGGGCAGCAAGTGCAGGGGCCAGGAGCTGCAGAGGCCGGGCTGCTTGGGGGGGTGGCGGGGACACCCACGAGGCTGGGGAGAGTGAAGGACCGGAGCAGAGCCCCTGTGGTGCCCTGCCGAGGAGGTTGAGGGTTTTCTTGAAGCAAGCAAAGGCTGAAAAACTTTGCACAAGACAGACACAAAGTTAGACTCACTCTTTAGAAAGATCACTGTGGCAGGAGAGTGGAGCCAGCAACCAGTGAGGAGCTGCGCAGAGCCTGACCCGGGTGGTGCTTCTGGAAGCGTCTGTGCTGTGCAGTGAAGGGCTCATTTTGTTTTGTCTTGTTTCAAATCCTTCTGGGACTGATACTTTTGTAAAATGAATTACCAGAAAAATGAAATTTAAAAAGACATACAAAATATAAGTCCCATTTATTTTTCTCAAAAACTTTTTAAAATTGGGGTAAAATTCATAGCATAAAATTTGCCTTCTTAACCATTTTTTTTTTTTTTTTGTCCTTTTTGTGACCGGTAAGGGGATCGCAACCTTTGGCTTGGTGTCACCTGTACCGCGCTCAGCCAGTGAGCGCACCGGCCATCCCTATGTAGGATACGAACCTGCACGGCGGGAGCGCCGCTGCGCTCCCAGCACCGCACTCTCCCGAGTGCGCCACGCGGTCGGCCCTTCTTAACCATTTTTAATTGTGCATTCAGGAAGTAAGTACATTCCCATGATTGAACAACCAATCTCCAGAACTGCTTCATTTGGCAAAACTGAAACTGCCCATTAAACACCTGCCCGTTCCCCCTGCCCCCCGCCCCCGGCGAACAACATTCTACTTTCTGTCTCTATGAATCTGACACCTCCGGGTATGTCATATAGTTGGGATTATACATTACCTGTCCTTGTCTGTCTGGCTTGCTCACGCAGCACGATGTCCTCAAGGCATGCCCATGTGGTTGCATGTGCTGGAGATTCCTTCCTGTTTAATGCTGGGTGATGCTCCGCATTCTGTCTGTCACCTCGTTCATGGGTGGCGGGGCCCGCTGCTTCCTCACCATGCTGTGGGTGACACTATGTCTTTACGTTCTTGCTTCCATTCCTTTAAACATGCTCAGCAGTGGAATTGCTGGGTCATATGCCAATCTGTTTTAAACTGTTTGAGGAACCGCCATACTGTATTTCTTCATGGCTGCACCATTGTACATTCCCACCAGCCGTGCACAAGGGTTCCAATCTACTCACATCCTTGCCACCATGAGAATAAGTTTGTGGTTTTCAATAGTAGCCATCCTAATGGGTGTGAGGTGAAGCCCAGTTTGTGTTCCTTTAACCAGGCTAACAAGTAGAAAGTCACCCTGCCACACTGGTACAGCAGCTGAAAACACTTGCTCTCACCTCCTGCACTTAACTCGCTGCAGGCCAGCAACAAACATGTCCCGACTGGACCCATCTGAGGACCAGCCTGCAGTAGCCCTGCCTGGGCAATGTCCTCCCCTACGGGTGAAGAGGTGTGGACACTCGGGGCCAGTGCCTGCAGAGCTCTTGCTCGCTGGCACCTGATGTTCTGATCATTTGATTAACCCATGAGTAGATGCTGTTTTTATCCCAAGCTAATGGATGGGGAAACAGGCACAGAGAGGTTTGGGTCTTGCCCTGAGTGAGCAGGGAGGTGGGGACAGGGCGGCCTCAGCCCTTTGTTACTGTTGTTGTTGGTTTTTGTTTTCCAAGACTAATGAACTGATTGGTCATATTTGGGGGAAAGATGCAAGCCTCCCAGGTCCTGGCTCGAGTGACCAGGTGGAAAGGGATGCCACCTGCCAAAGCGGGAAATACAGCTGGGGGAGGAAGTTTGGGAGGAAATGCTGTTGGTCTCATTCTGGGTGTGCTGAGGTTAAGGTTCATGTGTCTTCCGGGGGGCAGTGCCGGGGGCAGTTGGGCAGTGAGTTCTGAGCTCCTGAGCGAGGGCTGGCCAGGAGTGCAGCTGAGGAATGACAAAAGGGAAGGAGGTGTCTACGGGGCGTCACAGAGGCCACACAGCACAGGACAACCTTAAGGAGGGCAGAGGAGATGGTGTTGTGAGGCCACATGGTGGAGGCAAGGGTGCCATGAGTGGAGAGGCCAGCGGTGCTGCAAGGAGAGAAGAAGCGACCGAGCATGCAGACCACTCTCTAGAGGCTCAGCTGTGGCATAGAGGAGGTTCAGGACAGTCCCTGAAGGGCAGGTGTGGGTGCCTTGTTGGGCCAAGGATGGCTTATTATTTTGTTTTGTGCTAAAAAAAAATAAATAAATAAGCTGGAACAAATCGGAGTTTGTTCAGAGTCGGGGTGGGGGGCAGGTGGAGCCAGTGGCAAGGTGGAAGGTCCAGGAGGACCTGTGCCCACAGCTGGAAGGATGGGGACTGGATCCAGGATGATTAAGCCCAAGTAAGAGGAGCGAAGTCCCTGTCCCCGTGAGACGGGAGGGAGGGCGGAGGCGGCAGCCCAACGAGGCCTGCCCTGAGGAGGGCCGGGGCACACGGGGACCTTGGATGTGCTGCCGAGAGACAGCAGCGGAGCCCCTGGGCCGAGGTGATGTCCGATGTCCAGGAGCAGAAGGCACCCCCCGGCTGGGACAGCCCATCCCCATGGCCCCCTGGCCCATCGGGGCTTTCCCGCCCCAGTGCAGAAGCAGAGCCGGTGGGTGACAAGACTGCCGGGGCTGACAGTTCCTACAGCCGAGGGCAGGAAAGTGGAGCAGTCGCTGTCACCAGAGGAAGAGAATGGAGTCAGGCGTGGCGTGTTTGAAGCGTGTCCGCAGAGTCTCTGACCCTCCGTCCTGCAGAAAGTGGAATCTGCTGCTGTCCTCGGCAATGGCCGGGCCATGGCGCCCAGGCGGACCCTGCAGGCCCGGACTGGGGACATCGCCTCTGCCACCCCCTGAGGGACCCTGAGCCACAGCCACCCACTGAGCCACAGACCCAGCTGCAGCTGCTCGGCGCTGGGGCGGTTTGCTGCATGCAGCAGGTGACTCCAGGTGACCCGAGAGGACGGTCTGCCGGGCCATTGCTGTCCCAGGTCCAGCCCAGCCGGGCCTCCGGTTCAGGAGGGTCAGAGTCAGAAGGGGACGACGCGCGTTGCCAGGCAGCGGGGCAGAGCTCTGTGCCTTCCCCAGAACCCTAGTGCCCGTCTCTGTGTCACCGAGCTCACCGGGTACTGGGCCCAACGCTTTTGAAAGGGTGATGGCGACTCCCGGGTGGTCCCTTTCCCGCACGTGGTCCACAGCCACACCTGCTGGGAAGTGACACCAGGGCCAGCACTTGCAAACCAGCGAGCACTGCCGCGTGGCAAAGCCAGAAATGCGCGCACACACAGGCCTTCTGCAGGACGGGCACGTCCTGTCCCTGACGTCCTGCCCGTGACGTCCCTCTGCTCTTGCAGTTGGAGGATGTTGAAACCAGTGAGCCTGACGCAGTGTAATAAATGAATTCCAGCTTGAGTCTTGGCAGGAGTTGTTTTGCTTGAGGGAAGTTGTTTATGCTAATGGGTCCCCCTCTGCATAGCTCGATTTATATTATACAGAGTCTTGTCCATCATCTGCATGGTGCTGTAAACAAGATAATCTTTGTCTAGCAAGAATGAGCCCAATGCCAACAACTTTAAATAAACACAAGCACCAGTTTTGTATTTATGTTGTCAGAGGTAACCACTGGCGAGAGTTTTTAATGGCGCCGTGGCCCCTGCCTGGCTAAGGTAGTGTCTGTCGCCTTTTGGACCAGCCTTGTCTGTAGAAGACTCACTTGGGGAAAAGATTTCATGCTCAGCAGATGAGCGCCACACCGGGGCTGCCTTCTTTCGTGCGGTTTGGCATTTTTAATTCCATCAAGTTAGCGTGGCCTCCTTCTGTACTGGACCAAGTGAGGTCATAACCCCGAGCTATGGATGCCTTCGGTGGCAAGGCTGTGGCTGCAGGTGAGCTCCGAGTGTTACGTTAGTGACAGGGCTATGACTCAGCCCCACGGGAGGCACCGGCGTGCTGAACTGCACTCCATGCGGAGCATGAACGGAACTTTGCAGAAGCCTGAGTGTTTGTCGCAACTCCAAACCAGTCAATCACAGAAATATACAACTCTTCAAACAGTGGTAAATGATCTCTGCGAGGAGTGACAAGAAAAGCCATTTTTCCCTGCTGATCTCCCCTGGAAAGAAAGCAAGGACTGTGTAGTGCGTGAGAGCCACACTCCCACCTCTGCAGGAACACACTGAAAACATCCTTTTGCAGCAGCAGCTCTTTGGTTAATATTCCAGACTTCAAACTCGGGATAGGAGAAATGAGTTTCTAGAACTAATCAGGCTGCCTGTGGAATATCATTTTGATGAGGGATAGTGTGGGGGTGGGGGGAAAGAGTCTGAATATTCCCTGAGAAGAAACACAGTAAAAGCGAGGTCTTTGTGGCCCCTTGTTAAAGACTGTTAGGGGCTTGAAAATGTCTCAGGTCTGATTTATAAGCCCTCACATTGAGATGAACAAAAAGTAGTTTCATAATCAAAGAGTCAAAAAAAGCCCCACTTCATAACTGCGTATGTTATGGAGTTTGGGTAAATTCCAGGCAATAGAAACAAGCCATTAGCCCAACTCTGGGACGTGTCCTAGGCTGTAGGTGTGACCAGACAGGCAGTGAGGACTGCAGGCTCGGGGGCCAGGCTGCCTGGGACAAGCTTGGCTTTGCCCCTTTCTGATTAGTGACCTCAGGTGTGACTCGGTTTTCTCTTCTGTATGATGGGAGTGAGAATAGTACTTAGCTCACACGGCTATTGAGAGGATCAGGATAGTTTTTGGGGGCACAGAGCAAGGCTTCACTGTACCTCTTTGATGGGCCCTTCTTGCCTAGTACGATGTGGACTCATACCAAATGCTCAGAGTAGGCCTAATAGGACAGTGGTACCAGCGCAGGCCCAGTTGCAGAGAAGAGAATGCACTCTAGCTAGTTTAAGTGAGTTGGGCTTCATTAAGCAAAATTGTTTATATAGAAACAGTGGGAGGGCTGAAAAAAATCAACTCTGGGTTGAGCTCTCAGGCATGGTTCCCAAAACCACTGAAGGAGCTGCTGCTGCCTCTTCTGTAATCAAGAAATGGCCACCACTGCCACAGGCTCCAGAAATCGCACAGCGTCACCCCTGGCCACCCCAGCTAAACAGCGGCCCAGATGTCCCCTGATGTCCACAAGCTTGCCCAGAAACCACAGATGCTGACTCTGCCTCACTTCTGTCTTCCAGACCTGTCACAAAATATAGAAATACTGGAGGGTAGGTTTTTTTTTTTAATTATTAAAAAATCCCAGAAGGCCTTCTGTTGTCCAGCTAAAGTCAGTTGTCTGTGCTGGTAGGATTCTGTAAGACATCAGTAAGGTATGAAAATCACTTTATTCTTGCTGATTAAAAATGACACAACAGAAGGGAATGCAACAAAACATGACCGGTGTTTATTCTGGGTGATGAAATAAGAATGAGTACTATTTTTCTCCTTTCCATGTTTCTTTATATATCCATGTATTAATGTATCGATGAAAAAGCAGTTCATGTGATTTTTAAAGCCATTCAACCAAAAACCAAAACTTACTTTCTCCTTCCTTCCCTCCTCCCTTTCTTTCTTATCAATCATTTGCTGATATTTCAAAAAGACCTCACCAGCGGGTTAATATCCACCTGCGAAACTAATAGAGCATTAGTTATTTCCAAAGTATAATAGACACATGACTTTTAAACCAAATTTATCTGCTTGTCAGTGGCTGGATTTTACCCCATCTTTTGAGTGATTTTTGTCTATCACCATCTTGACTCACCATCTTGACACAGAAATGCAGACTTAGAAGCTTCTGGTTTAACTTGTTTCTCTAAAAACAATGACAACAGCAAGGCCAAGAAACAGATTGTATTAAACCCTCAGAAATACGAACAGGATTCTCCATAAGATAAGGTAAAGACATGTTTGGTTATATAGGATATACGTGTGTGGACTATAGAAAGTTCTCCGTGGATCTCATTCAGCCTCCTAAGACCCAGGAGGAAGGTGCTGTTCTCTTTATTTTGGTTGACGATGAGGAAACGGGCTTAGACAGGCAGAGTGGCTTATCCCAGGTCACGCAGCCCTCTGGCTCCATCCACGGAACCACAGCAGACTCAGGTGGGTGCGTGCGTGTGCATCTCCCTCCTGCCCCCGCCGTCCGCCCGGGCTGGTGACAGGTGCACCACCAGCTTGCCTCCTGCGGCCGTCCCACGGATGCTCACAGCCTGGGTTACCAGTGCCCAGCCCAGCACGGGGACACTGACCAGGGAGCCGGTCTGAATAGGATGAGGGGCCCTCACGTCTCTGAGGTCCCACCAGGGCAGAAGTCCTACGGGACACCCCCACGTCCCTTGGCGAGCACTCAAAGGTTGTCGTCCTCTGGGGCTGCTGCACCTGATGTTCTGGGGTGTGTGTGGATGCGACTGTCTGGGCCAAAGCACTGTTCCCACAGGCTGGACCTTCGAGGACCAGGAAAATTTCGAACGGTTTGCCAACATTTCAGTTTTCTTCTCAAAAGGACATTTCATCCTATTTGGCACTTCCCTCCCTAAAAGTTGAGAAGACACACATCCAGAATTATAATTTTAAAAACAAATTAGCTTCCTGGGAAAATCATTACAGAATCATTTTTCTTACTGCACTGCAGACCAGGGCAGTAGGCAGAGTAATGGCTACTCAGAGATGTCCTCCTAGTGCCTGGACCCTGTGAATATGTCACCTCACATGGCAAAAGGCAATTAGGGTAGCAGACAGAAGTAAGCTAGCTCAGCCACAGACCGTAGGAGAGGCAGAGTGTCCTGGATTATTCAGGTTGGCTCAAGGTAATCATAAGTCTCCAAAAGCAGAAGCAGGCAGGACAGGAAGGCGGAATGGTTGCGTGTGAGAGTCCTGCCCCCGTTGCTGGCTGTGGAGGTGCATGGTGTGAGCCAGGGAGAGTGGGCAGCTGCTAGAGGCTGGACAGGGCAGGGAGCAGCATCTCCCACAGCTGCCAGAGAGGGGCTCAGCCCTCAGAAAGCTTGATTTTAGCCCAGCGAGGCTGCTTCCTGCAGAAATGCACGGTGATACATTCGAGGTCATCGCTAAGTTTGGGGTAATGTGTTACAGCAGCATAGGAAAGGAGTGGGGGTGAAAACTCCCTCGTAGCCTTGCAGAGGCCTGGGCCCCCAACTTTAGGGACCCGTCCTGGGAAGAGCCCGTCAGAGTTTCTCTGAGCACGAGGATGCGCGCAGGTGCTCAGCCAGTACTGGCGTGGAAGGCCACTTGGGAGCTGGCAAAGCCCAGGCCCACCCATCCCTTGTTTCTGAGGTCACGGACCAAAGCCTGAGCGGCTGGTGAAGGGAGGCGCACCCGCGCCTGCCACTGGGCTCCCGCGGCGACTGGCAGGAGGCTGGTGCGGGCCGCGGGTGAGGGCTCAGCAGCTGGCTCCGTGTGACTCCCACAGAAGCCTCGGCTCTGTCGGAAAGGCCGTGACTGAGGGGCCTCACCTAAAGCCCAGAGAGGAGAAAAGCCTGGGCCAGGACGAAGCGACGCATGGCAGCCCCAGGCAGCCCGGGGCCCTCTCTCGGCACTGCTTGTTCTCCAACGCCCTGGCATGGTCCGAATCCCGTCGTCGCCAGAGAATCGAGCAAGGCCAAGAAGGGGAAAAGAAGGAAGGCGGATGAAGGGATCCCTTTGCTGGGAGAATAGCGTCACATACCTGCTGAGTTTCGCGAGCTGCTTGCAGTGAGAAGGGACACTGCCCCAAGTGCCACCATGGGGGGCCAGGGGATGGGGCTGCCTGGTGGAGCACAGAGCTCGAAGGTCGCGGGGAGAGCCATTTGGTGGCGCTGGGCTTGGCAATGCCAGGTCACCCAGGGTGCGGGTCCAAGGATGAGCTGGCCGGTGGTGGCCTCCACAGCCTGGGGAGGCGGGGACAGGCCAGCGAGTCCTGGGTGCTGCCTTTGGTGTGCGTCTGGTTCTCTTTCTGGGCTCCCTGCTGCTCTCTGGCCGCCCCCATGCCCGTCTTGTTGGCAGGTGAGGCCTTGCGGCCGTTGTAACACCACAGTGTGGCATCGTGTCTAAGTGTGCCCTCTCTCTTTACACTGTATTTATACTTGTTATTATGACAGGACAAGATGTCTCCAGTAAATGTCTGGAAACTGTCGAGTGTATGAAGTTATCTAATTGAACACACATAGGCTAGGGTTCGTCACTCTAGGCCTGCAGGTATCTTTCCCTGGAGGTGACCCCCAGGTAAAGCTGGTCTTCCCTACCTGAGGGTCCCCAAGCTGTTCACGCTGAGAATAACCCTTGTGACCTGGGGTCTCCTGTAGTCTCATTCTGGACTTTCATCATAAGTACGCCTTACCTGAGCATCTCAGCAGTGACACAGGATGTGAGCAGCAGCCACACCTGGGGAAACCCCGTCACCTCCATCTCGGGCCACCGGGCGCTCAGGACACTCTTGCTGCGCAAGCCCGGCCCCGGCCAGTACTAAATAAGCTTTGGACGAATGAATCAGTGAATTGTTGAATAAAGAAATGATCTGCAGTTGGGAGAGGAAGAAAACTTACGCACCTCCGCCCAGCGAGAGCTTTGACTTTGCTGGGGGAGCTCTCGGGGTCTTTTGAAGCCTGGTTGCAGGCAGCCCTGTCCCAACCCACTGGGGACGGGAACCGTATCTCAGTAGTTTGCAGTGTCATGTGATAAAAAGTGTGCAGGGGTGGTTCTGGAAATAGCCGGTGATTTGGGGGAGTGAGTGTCTCGGAGGTCTCAGCTTTACTGGGGTTATTTTAATGCTCGCCTTGCTCGAGTGCTGGGAGGGTCAGGTGTTCCGTCAGCAAAGTGCCTGTCACCCGCTGCATTGTGGGAAGAGCAGAGGGACAAAACACTAACACTCCTGAGAGGGAATCCCAGCTGTGCCTTCGCTGCCCTGCGACTTGGGGCAAGTCACTCAACTTCCCCGGGTATCAATTTCCTCATCCACTCAACTGGGTTAAGAATTCACACCTTAGTTAGTGGTTGGGAGAATTACGGAATGTCAGCAATGGGCCTCGGAACATGGTAGATGCTCCATAAATTATAGCTATCCTTATTAATAATATCATCACTACTGTCGATAGTTTTTAGCCAAGGCAACTAACTCATCTGGTCTGTTTTTAAGGAAGGTCGCTCTAGGGCAAAACAGAGAATAAAGTGAAAGCCAGGAGAGGTTGATCTCAAAGAGAACAATTAGGAGGTTATTGAACAAAGCCACCACGGCTGTGCTGTCCTAGATCAGACGACTCCCGGTCTCAGCATGCACAGAGTCCTCTGCAACTTCAGGTATGTGCACCTCACTTCCTAGCTCCCGGGTGAGGCTTAGAGAAGTCAAGTGACTCACTCAAACTCAGAGCTAGCAAGTGCTGAAGATGGGAGTGGATCCCAGGTTGTGCACAGACAGGAGGACGGGGCCGCAGTTTTGGACCAGAAACTAAAATAGCTTCATGGAAAAATCAGAGCACTTGTCAGTTCCCTTTGGAAATTGAATTTGGGTTAAAATCCCAGATCCCCCAATGTATCGCTAGTCAGGGTAAGGGTAAGCGACTGCAGTAACAAACGATCCCCAGGTGTCAGTGAGCTGACAATAGAGAAGTTGCACTGGATTCCATCAAAGTCCAGCGTGGACGAGTGAGGGGTCTGGTCTACACATAACACTGTTCGGGGACCAGACTCCTTTCATCTCGTGACATGTCCTTCCCTAGGTCCCCTGAGTATCTCCATTCATCCAGTGGGTGGGAGAAAAGGCAAAGATTATCTGTGGGAGGGTGACTGGGGGTACAGTAATAAACTCATTCTGAGACAGTTGTAGGTTTGCATGAAGTTGTAAGCAATAATACGGAGAGATCTCATGTATTCGTACCCAGTCCCCAACTGGTAGCATCTTTCAAAACTACAGTACAATATCGTGACAAATGTTGCTGTCCGTACAATGAGATGGGAAAGTTCCGGAACCACAGGGGTCTCTCGTGCCGCTCTCTGGTAGCCCACCCGCCTCCCTCCCGCCCCAGCGTCCTTCATCCCCTGCAACCACTCATCTGTGGTCAATTTCTGTAACTTGGTCATTTCAGCAATGTTTCATGTATATATGTGACATCATACGGTCCCTTTCAAGGTTTGATTTTCATTCATCACAGTTCTCTGCAGACTCTTCCAGGCCAACACACGTATCAATAGTTTGTTCTTTCTGCTGTGGGCGGTGCTCTGCAGTGTGGGGACACCACGCTTTATTTAACCGTTCACCCTTGAAGGACATATAGGTTGTGCCCAGTCTGGGGCTTTTATGAATTAGGCTCCTATAAACAGAGGGTTTTTTGTGTGAACATAGCCGTCATTTCTCTGGAAAAAATGCTTAGGAGTTTAATCGCTGGGTCAGAAGATGGTTGCACGTTCAGTTTTCTCTAAGAACCCGCCACACCGTTTTCCAGCTTGGCTGCACCCACAGAAACGTGTGAGAGGTCCAGTTTCTGCAGGTCCTCGTCGTTACTTAGTGTTGTCTTTATCTCTTATTCTGGCCAAGCTGACAGGTGTCTAGTGATGTCTGTTGTCACTTTGCTGTGCATTTTCCTGGTGGTCAATAGTGGTGAAGCACTTTTCACGTGCTTGTGTACTGCTGTGAGTCCCCTCTGGTGAAATGTCTCCTCGTTTCTTCTGCTCATTTTCTAACTGGATCGTTTGCTTTCTTGTCAATTGAGTTTTGAGAACTCTTTGTGCATTCTAGATACTAGCTCTTGGACAGATACATGGTTTGCAAGGATTTTCTCCTAGTCTATAGCTAATCTCATCCTCTGAACAGGGTCTTTCTCAGAAGAAAGGCTTTTAGTTTCGATAAATTCTAACTTATCAAAATTTTTCCTTTTATGGATCCTAATTTTGGTGTCAAGCCTAAAAATTCTTTGCCTAGCCCTAGATCCTGAAGATTTTCTCCCTTATCTTTTCCCAGAAGTTTTACAGTTTTACATGTTACACTTAAGCCTGTGACCCATTTGAAGTTAATTTTGTGTCAGTTGGGAGGGTTTCATGGGCTGGGCCCGGAGGTAGCCACCATGCCTGCCCACGTTCCATGAGCCAGAGCCCAGTCCCCTGCAAGGAAGGCTGTGCAATGTATTCCAGTGACGTGCTCAGGAGGAGAGGGACACAGATATTGGTGGGCACCAACAGTCTCAGCCACGCCTTCTCATAATTTTCTTACTCCTTTCTCTGCTATTGTTCCAGAATATTCATCAAATACCGGGGAACTGGCCATGTTTCTGGGCCTGTGACGTAAATAATTCTTTACCTAAGGGGGAATGTCACTTTACCTTCTGCACCCTGTCCTGCAAAATCAGAATCCTCGTCTCTGGCTTACTCCTTGGGGAAGCCGTGCTTTTCCACCCCTCCTGGGGGGCCAGTGGAGGAGGGTCGACCTGGCCGCAGCTCCAGGGGATCGTGAGAGGCTGGGTGTCCAGGAGGGCGCTGGTGTGCTGTTGCCCCGCTCAAGTTCACCCGGTGCCCAGAGCCGTGGGCAGCACCTACTGAATGGGCAGGCGGGAGGTGGCACCTGTTCTGTGAGGGGGGGAGCACGGGAGTCCCCGAGGCGAGAGCACAAAGGGGACGAAGAGCAGCTGTTGGGTGAGGATGAGTGAGTTTACTGTGGCGGTGCCATCATCAGAGGTAGCAAGTGGCTCCGTCAACCCAGGAAGAGGGAGCCTGGTGTGCAGTGTGCACCCAGCAAGAGCCTCTGAGCTGGCCCTTGCTCCGTCTTGTGGCCCGTGCTGTGGATGGGGGCGTGGGGTAAAGGTGGAGGCAGCTTCGGGAAGCCTGAGAAGGCGCAGGAGAGAGAAGCGGCTCTGTGCGGGGTGCCGGGAGATCGGCCTGCCCTGCTGGGGAGTCCTGGTGCCGCGTGGGTCTCCGTCCCAAGGCCGGCCAGAGCCCCCAAGCTCCCCACTTGGTGTGTGGGAAGCCGTCCCCTCATTTCCGAAAGCACGAGTGTGGGGAGAAAAGGCACACAGATCTTGTCCCCAGGCGGCTGTCCTGCAAGCCTCTGAGGGTGAGGCACCTGAGGACGGCCTGAGAAAGTGACTCCCTCGCAGCCTGGGCTGTGGATTTGGGGAATGTCCCTTCAGTAAGGAGCCGCCCCACAGCACCTAAACCCGGCCCGGAGGCGCAGGGGCCGGGAGCGGGGCCCCCCGCCACTCCCCACGTGTCCAGCCCGGCTGCCAGAGCCTAGGAGGGCCGTGCATTTTTCTTGAATTTAACTGCCTCATTCTCTCTGGATAGATGGGCGCCTACATTGAAATAAAAATGCAAAAGAAAAAAAAAAAAAGCCTAACATCATCCAAACTTCGGACAGGGCCCCCGTCAGATGTAGTTTGCTCCGTTTGAAGTTTGCAGTCAAGGACAGGTAATGGCAAGGAGAGAGTGAATACTTTTGCCCCAGTGTCTCCAAAAAGAAGCACACTCCTAACAATCTCATGTTTACACAGCCCTGCGCTCCTCCCGTGTCCTGCAGTGACTCACCTGAGACAAGCAAACGCTCCACCCGCCGGGCTGGCCCAGCTCCTCCACTGCTCTAGAGACGCGGGGACTGGGGACGTCCACGACACTTGGGCCCTTTGCCCCCAAAGCTGCTTTATTCTGGAGGAGTGTGTGTGTATTTTCCTGCCTCCCCACACAAAGGAGATTTCAACAATTCCATTTGGTTCCAACTTTTTCTTGTCTGAAAAGCTATGTTTTGGCAGCCTTGGCTCTTTTGTGAGCTGTCTTTAGTACGGGCCCACATGCTGCAGGAACCTGTTTTTTTCATCAGCTTGTTGCTGACAAAAGGCCCCCTGAGCCCTGGAACCCCGCCCTGACACCGATGATGAGCTTCCTGGTGTCAGTCATGGCCAGTGTGTCCGGGTGAGGATGAAGGAAACCATGTGTGTGTGTGTGTGTGCAAATGTGTGTGTGTATGTGTGCTGTGCGTGTGTGCTGTGCATATGTGTGCTGTGCCTGTGTGTATGCTGTGCGTGTGAATGTGTGTGTGCTGTGTGTGTGCTACACGTGCATGTGTTTGTGCTATGCATGTGTGCCGTGCATGTGTGTATGCTGTGCATGTGAAATGTGTGTGTGCTGTGTGCACGTGTGTGTGCTGTGCATGTGAGTGTGCATGCTGTACGTGTGTGTATGCTGTGCATGTGTGTGTGTGTGCTGTGTATGTGTGCTGTATGTGTTTGCTGTGTGTGTGTATGCTGTGCATGTGTGCTGTGTGCTGAGTGTGTTTGCTGTGTGTGTGTGCTGTGTGCATGTGCTGTGTGTATGCTGTGCACTGTGTGTCTGTGTGCTGTGTGTGTGCTGTGTGTGTGCTATGTGTGTGTGTGCTGTGCATATGCTGTATGTATGGGGTGTGTGTGTGCTGTGTGTGTGTGCTGTGTGCACTGTGTGGGTGTGTGCGTAGGGGGTGTGTGTGTGTGCTGTGTGTGTGCTGTATGTATGTGCTGTGTGTATGCTGTGTGTGTGTGCTGTGTGTACAGGGTGTGTGTATGCTGTGCGCTGTGTGTGTGTGTGCTGTGCGTATGCTGTGTGTATGGGGTGTGTGTTTGCTGTGTGTGTGTGCTGTGAGCGCTGTGTGTGTATGGGGTGTGTGTGTGTGCTGTGTGTGTGCTGTATGTATGTGCTGTGTGTATGCTGTGTGTGTATGCTGTGCGCTGTGTGTGTGTGTGCTGTGCGTATTCTGTGTGTATGGGGTGTGTGTGTGCTGTGTGTGTGTGTGTGTGTGTGTGTGTGTGTGTGTGTGTGTGTGTGTATGGTGTATGTGTGTGTGCTGTGTGCGTGGAGAGGGCAGGGGCCCGGGGCTGAGGCTCTCCGTGTGTGGTCCAGGCCCCTCCTTTCATGAGATACTTGCTTCGTTCCTGGCTGGGGCTGGATTGAGCGTCGCTGAATCAGAGCCTTATCCGCTTTCCAACACACTGAGGGGTTTGAAGGGCTCTCTCTGTGTGTGGACTGTCACTATCAGCAAAAGCAAACAAGCCAAGGTACACAGCTAAGCACTTTTTAGTATTTAAACATAATAACCTCAGCTGTTCCTGAACAGTTGCAGCCAACAAGGAAAGAAGGCGGGAGGGAGTGCAAAGCCGCAAGCACTCCTCAAGGTGGGTCTGCTGTCCCTCGGGGGCCCCGGTGGCAAGGTTTCTTCCTGTCTGCAGCGCTGGAAATGAGCATGTGTGACCTCCAAGGCTGGGCGTCCCCGGGGACAGCCTGGGTGGCAGCTCACTGTGGAAGTCACTCACAGCCTTTTCATAATCAGATGTAGTTGAACCCAGCTTAGTGTTTCCCGCCCTTTGAAAAATAGGTGGGGTGGCGGGATCTAGACCGCCCCTCCTTATAGAAAAAGAAAGTTCTCTGATGGCAGCATAATTAAAATGCTAAGCTGGGTAGCTGTGGGTGTCCTAAGCCGGGAATAGGTACAACAAATATTGTCCCTGTGTGCTCAGCCTGGGCTCTCCGCTCTGGTGACTGAGGACCTGTAAAATCAGCCTTGCTGGGGCTGGGACAGACCACAGTACCTCCACGCTGCAGGCAGACCCCTCCCTGCCCGGACAGGATGGCACCAGACACCCGCCCAGCAGACTTCAAACCACCAGCTGGAAGTGGCTTTCTGGTTTATGGAGCAAGACAGAACTGGAAAGTCAGTAATTCTCATCAGCCAGAATAAAGTCAGCGCCCCCACCCCCACCCGAGTGGAAGAGGCTTCTGGTGTCCCCTCCAGGGCCCCCTAAGCCAGCCAGAGCCCAGGGGGCCTCCCGGGCCAGACGCCCCCTGGTGCCACCCGCAGGTCTGAATGGGCTCCCTGTCTGCCAGAGCAAACAAGATCTCCCAGGCAAGGCTGCTCTGGGCACAGCCTGGCATGGAGCAGGCCGGAGGTTACGAGTGACGTGGGCGAGGACAGGGGACTTTTTCTCTCTGGAGGTTCCATTAGAGAAAGACTGCCAAGGGGGTTGCCAAGGAGCTCAATCTGCTCCAACATTATGGATACACCGATAAATAGCCCCATTGAAGGAAGACAAGGCCTGAAGGGCTTTGCTAATGCAGCTGCCCCGCCCCCAGCCGAGCCTCCTGCCACTGCAGGCCGCCCCCAGGTCTCCTCCCTGGCTCTGGCTCAGCGGCTAGCCTGACTGGTTTCTAAGGGTTCTGTCTTCTGGGATACACAGTTTCCTAGTTCAGGCTTCCATTTCCCTATCTGTAAACTGTGCTTGTGACATCTGGCTCGCGGGGCCGTGGTAGGGTCTAGCAGAGGGCCCAGCTTAGGCAGGGCCTGGCCTTCGTCACTCCTCAATAAGCGGCTGCCACTGCTGCCCTGGAGCCCGTTTCCCACTGGGACATTTCTGACTGCATAAACGTCCTCTTTCAGCCGCCCCCACTAGCCCCCGGCGTCCCTGGGGCTGTCCCCAGCTGCTCTCCTCTGCCCTGCCCACAGGAAACCTGAAGGTCCCCCCTCCCCACCGTGGCCCTGAGCTCTGCTGCAGCTGGTGCTGCTCCCGGAGGGGCCCTGTGCTAGCACGACAGGGGTGAAGGCCGGGAGGACACTTCACCACCAGCCTCTTCCCTTCAAACTAGTTGTCCCACGTGTCAGGAGGGTGGTCCTGTGCGGCACTGCTGGGTGCAGCCCCGCAGACCTCCCGGGCAGGCCATGAGAAGTGGGGTCTGTGATCTGTGGCCCAAGGGGAGACTGTGGCATGCCACAGACAACTTTTCCTACAAGACGAGGAGCAAAAGCAGTGTCTGCAGAGAGTCGGTGCTCAGTAAACACTTGCCAGCCTCACCTCCCTCACTCTGAAGGGCGTGGGCAGAAGAAATCAGGACAGAGCAGCTAAAGCACCGGCCGAGAGAGGGCAGGAGGGAGAGAATTTCAGACTCGGACTTTTCAGAGATGCGACCACAGCATGGGCCACCAGGACATGCATAGTGTTGACCCAGGGCGGGCGGCCGAGCAGCAGCACTTCGGCCCCTCCACCTGTGCAGGGGCTGGGGACAAGGCCGGAGTGTCACCAGAGTCACAGTGCAGTGAGGGCTTCATGCCAGGCCCGGCATTTCTTACCCTCTGCAGAGGCAGGACTAGAGCCTGCAACTTCAGACTCCAGAGGAGTGTCTGCCCACTCCCCCTGGACGCTCCTCTGGAACATTTGGCTCCTGGACCCCTCTCTGGGTGGGGCCTCGCTGCCAGGGGGACCATCTCCAGGCACAGCCCCTTGCTGGCCACTCCTTCAGCAGGAACAACATGCCAGGCAGACTGTCCCCCTGATGACACCAGGCCCCAAATTCCAGTCAGGGGACTCTTCTGCCTCTGAAGCTGCCAGGCACACCAGCCTCAGTGGAAGACTGCAGACCAGTGACATGGCCATGCCGTGGACTGAGTGTCTGTGTGCCCCAAATTCATATATGAAGCCCTAGTCCCCATTGCAGTGGTATCTGGAGGTGACCCTTTGGGAGGTGACAGGTGGTGAGGGTGGAGCCCTCATGATGGGATCAGTGCCCTCATTAGAACAATAAGAGAGCTGATCTCTCTCCACCACGTGAGGGCACAGTAAGAAGGCGCCACCTGCAACCAGGGAGCCACCCTCACCAGACAGCAGATCTGCCACACCTGATATTTCACTTCCAGCCTAAACTCCCAGAAATAAACTTCTGTTGTTGAAGCCACCCCGTTCACGGTAGTTTGTTATAGCAGCCGGAATAAACGGACAGACCAACAGTACAAAACTGGTTGAATAAATTACATGCAACCATATAATGGAATACAACACAGCCGTTAGAAAGAATGAACTAGAGCGGCCTGTGCTGATCTGAAATGATCCCTAATACGTAGCAAGTAAAATCAGCGAGGGCCAGAGGTGACGGTATAGACAAGTCCTTTTTAGCGAACGTTTTCCACCAGTGGACACCGTTAGAAGTGTCCTTGGGGAGGGGCCCCTAGGACTTCACTGGGCATCTCTCTGCACTGGTTGATTTTAACTCTGTGCAGTGGTGCTGTCGTTGGGACGGGAAGAGCTGACTGCACGTGCTGCTGCCTGGGGCGAGGGACACGTGGAGGGTGTTGTTAAAGTACAGAAGGGGTGGTAAGGAGGAGGAAGACCCCTCCCGAGCCCCAGCCCAGCACGTCTGTGACCATAGAGGCGTTTGAGCTCAAGCTGTTTCCGATTCACACCCCAGCCCCCCAGATGCATGGCCTACAAACGGCAGACCCACCAGAGGAGCCCGAGAAGGCGCCTCCTTCCGTCCGTCTGCCCGTCCGCTGTCTGCCCCACCCACACGGCTGTCCTGTCTCCGAGGGAAGGGAAAGCAAGAAAGCAGAAGCCAGGAAAGACCCTACGGCTGATAATCAAACATGCCGGGGCTCCATCGCCACATCCCTGCAGCTCCTTTCTCTCCTGGGCACTGCGGCTCAGCGGCCCAGAGGGACAGGCACAGGTGCAGCGGCCCATTGCCTACATGCCAGGAAGCCACGGCTGGCAGCCGAGGATCACCGCTCCTGGCACTCGAGCAGGACTTGTGCAGTGAGGCCTCTGGAAGCTGCTGGTGCAGGAAAGGCAAGACGGCCCCGCGAGGTGCCCTCCTGGAAGGAACGCCCCAGGCAGCACGGCCCTGCTCCTCCAGACAGCTCCTGCCCTGCTGGTTCCTCTGGCCTCTGCTTTGAAAGCAACTGCGAGTTCACGTCGGCGTACTTTCCTGAATGCTGGACACAAGCGTGGGCGCCCTGCATGTGCTTCGCGGGCACACCCGACTGGCCCTGCTGCAGTGTCCACACTGGTGCCTCGCTGGTGCCCCAGCCAACAGGCCAGTGCCCGGTCAGCAGCAGTTACTCGGGTCGGGATATTTGGTATCATTCCTGGGGATATGACCAGCTGGAGGCTAATTTAGGGCAAGAACGCACAGGAATTCCCCACGTGCAGACGATTCTTTAGCAAGGGGACTAGAAGGTGCAAGGGTTTGCCCAGCCTTAAGCTCTTGGGGGACTTAAAGCTGAACTTTTAAGGGCAGGGAAAACTGAACACCAATCAGAAGGCAAAACAGAGTCATTTCCAAGTTTACGTGGGAATGTGTGAGTTGACTCTTTAAACACGTAGTTGGCCCCAAACTCTTGGGAGCACATCTATGACAAAAGTGAGGCCAGCCCCCTGCTCTGATTCTGAAGCTTCTCTGAGCCCCACTGTGGACCCTAAGCTCAGAACCTGATTTATGACAACAATGCTATTATTGTTACCATAACAATTACAAAGCAGTTTCATACCTTACAGATCACCTTAAATGGACCATCACACTTAAGTGTTGTCTATTTCAGGGAAGCTTTCAATTTCGTTGGAGCCTACAGGAACCATCAGAAACAGGAGTTCTTGAACAGGATTCATTGTTAGCCCAGTGTGGGGTCACTGTCTTCCTTGGTTCTCCTGCTAGTCCTCTGTTTTGTTGAGGAAAGTTAGGAATTGCCTGTGGGAGCTAACAAAGCCCTGCTCCTGCTGTGCTTAGGAGAGGCACAAATGTGTCGCTCAGCTGATAACGATCCGTCTAATACACCATCCACCAGCAGGTGCTGATGCATTGTCCGTGGGATGGAACGCTAAGCAACACCAAAAGACGATGCTGTGAAAGACTTCGGTTGACAGGGGAAGATATTCATCGTAGATTATTGAGTGAAAAATCTTATTAAAAACTATTGTAGTGAGACCCCATTTTCTAAGAAATCGTGTGTGTGTGTGTGTGTGTGTGTGTGTGTGTGTGTGTGTGTGTGTGTGTGTGTGTGTGTGTGTGTGTATTTTTTAGTTGGGAAAAGTAAATATGAAAATGATATCACTAGTTATCTTATCAGGTGGGGTTCCAGGTAATTATCATCATCCTTTTGCTTGTTGGCATTTTTAAATCAACATGAACTTATCATGTAAAAAAAGTGTTAAGATATGAAAGAAAGTCCCTGCTTATAACACCTTGGAAATAAACTGAAGCCCCAGGGCTCCAGTGGAGCACAGCTGTAGGGGTCTTGATCATACTGTATTCTCTGAGCCTCGTGCAAAGGGGACCCCTCATGTCCACTCTTGGACTGCTCATTACACCCCTTGGCTCTCCTGGTTCTTACTAGAAATATGCACTGATAAAAGCAAAGAAAACTAAGACTGGCCCAGGCTCTCAGCAGAGAAGGCTGGAAACCCAAGATGAGCTGCCCTGGACATGACAGGTCAGTCTAAGCCAGACCTCTGTATTAAGACCTTTTCTCTATGGCTTTTATATTTTTCCTTCCTATGCTCTCTCCCTTATCTAAGGGCAGGACAAGTGGTGATGGCGCTGGTGCAGACTCCGGAATTCTGACCTGACAACTTAATCTGGCATTCGTCTCTGCCTTCTTTGTGTTTCATCTCCTACTTGCAAAGTGATGATGCTGTTTTCTAGTCTAGGAAACAAGGAAGCCCTGCAAGGTGTTCCTGGACTCCCCTCCTGCATTCCCACCGTTCCGGCTGGGCTCCGGATGAGAGAGATTCACCAGCACTTCCTCTGTGCACATCAGCACTGATGACCCTTTCATTAGACATCTCAGGATCAGGTAAGGTCTTTTCAATTCCCAGCAAAGTACCTGAGGTGACCTCATTCTGGAGATACACAATCCAAGCTCTCTGCACATCATCTATGTAAAAAACATTTTGGGGGGAGGCTTCCTTTCCCAGTATTTCTTTCCTGAAGATAAAAGTCTTCCCCCTTTTCATTTGCCTTTCTAGTCTCAGACTCCATTATGTTCCCCAGTGAGTCTGTGAAATTTCCCTTTTTGGAAATGTTTCAGATTGAAGAAGGGTTTTCCAGCCAGGATACTCCTGTGACTAATGGACTCGTGCCTGAGCATCTTTTTCTGGCCTCCCTTCCAAAGAGTGGAAGTCAGAGAATGTTCGACAGCTAACGGCCCACGTGTTGAGGAGTTGGGCCACAGCTTTCTTCTTCCAGGTATGATTTCCCTGCCTCCAGCGTGTGTTTTCCATGCCTCTTTAGGCTGTTTTATACCTTGGGTTCAACTTTGGTTTTCTCATACCAGAGCCAAAAACATGCAGTACAGTCCACCCCCCAGACCTGTGTCCACAGGAATTGGGGAGTGTGGGGGAAGCCCACCCTCTCTGGTGGACGTGAGACTGCTCGCTGTCCCCCACCAGATCTCTTCAGGTCATCACAAGCCACTGCCCATGGTCTGACGGAAATGTCCCTGAGTCATGAAAGGGCCAACAAAAGACCAAAGAACGGCTGGAGAGGAGGAGGAATGAGAGACATGGCCAGAGATAGAGCCAGGTCCAGTACCCAGGGGAGCAGCACCTTTCAAAGGCACCACAGCCCGGGCAGGGCCCGAGTGGGCAGTTCATTCGTGAGGGGAGTGAGTCACGTGAAAGGAGCAGCAGTACTCGAGGCTGGGTGCTCCCGCCACAGCATAAACTTATGAATGAATGAGGCAGAAACATACCCATGTGTCTATGCTCCACTGATTTTGAGCAAGAAGGCTCAGACAATAGGATGAGGAAAGAACTGTCCTTTCGACAAACGGTGCTGAGACAGTGGACAGCCACATGCAAAAGAACCTACACCATATACAGAAATTAACTCAAAGTGGATCAAAGCTCCAAACGTAAGAATGAAAACCTCAGAACTCTTAGAAGAAAACATAGGGGTAAATCTTCATGACCTTAAATTTGGCCATGAAGTTATAGTCTATATTAGATATAACACTGATGGCATAAGCAACAAAAGAAAAAAAAGATAAATTGGGCTCCATTAAAATTATAAATTCTTCTGTTCAAAGGACACCATCAAGAAAGTGGAAAGATAACCCACAGCAAAGGCAAAAATACTTGTGAAGCATATACCTGATAGAGACTTGTATTGAGAATACATAAGAATTTTTACAACTCAGCGATGAAAGGCCAATAGCCTAATTTGAAAATGAGCAAAGGATCCGAATAGATATTTCTCCAAGGAAAATATACAAATGTCTAATAGCACATGAAAAGATGCTTGACATGATTGATTAGTCATCAGGAAATACAAATCAAAACCATTTCCATCTGCTAAAATGGCTACAATCGAAAAGTCAGACAACAGCAAGTGCTGACAAGGAGGTGGAGTAATTGGAGCCTCATGCGTTGCTGGTGGGAATGCAGAATGCTGTGGGCACTTTGGAAAACAGTCTGGCAGTTCCTCAAAGTGTTAAACAAAGTTACTGTGTGCCCAGGAATTCTATGCCTAGGTCTACACCCAAGAGAAATGAAAATAAGAGTTCAAATAACACCTTGTGCACAAACGTTCACAGCAGCATTATTTATAATAGCCAAAAGCCAGAAACAACCCAAATGTACATCAGTAGATGAATGAATAAACAAAATATGGTATATTCACACAATGGAATGTTATTCAGCAATAAAAAGGGATTGCCGGAGCATGAGAGCCTTGGGGGCTGATCAAGGAGAAAGAGACAACCACAAGAGGCAGCGGCACACACGAGCTTCACTGGGTGGCCCTGGGGCATGGTGGCATGAGCAGAAAAGCTCCTCACAGTGGAGACTATCTGGGAAGCTATGGCAAGGGGCCACCTTCCAGAAGGAGAGGGGACAAGGGCACACTCGGGGAGGGGAGGCCAGGGATGGGCTGGCATGTCTAAGTGTTGTTGCTCAGCAGCACGGAGGGGAGTCTTTGGGTCAGAGAGCTCTGGAGGGTGCTGGCACCATAAGGTCTTATAATGCAAGGCGCCATCTTATCAATGGCCAGCAGGGGACGGGTGGGGTTTCATGGGGTATGCAAAGCAGGCAGGCCTAAATGGCCAAAAGTCTGCCTGTTTAGGCTGTTCTTATAAAAACTGGATGCGCAGTTTTGAGTTTGGTGCAAGTAGGCAGGTCTCAGCCTGCAGTGAAGAAATGGACAATCTAGAAGCCGGTACTCAGAGGCCGTCTTTGGCTCGGTACATAATAGGAATGGAGTGCGGTGGACAACCTTGAAAACCTTATACTGAGTGAGATAAGCCAGTATAGACTGCATGTGACATGATTCCCTATGAAATGTACGGTCTAAGCAATTCTACCGACAGATAGTAGATTAGTGGTTGCCAGGGCCAGCGGGGGTGGTGACAGCCAAGGTCCAGGGTTTCTTTTTGGAATGATGAAAGTATTCCAAAGTTGTTGCACAACTCTACAAATATTCTAAAAACCATTGAATTGTGCCCTTTAAATGTGTGAATTGCATAGTATTCAATTATAGCTATTCCAAAAAGAAAAAAAAGATTTTGGGGGGTAGAATTAAGATGGTGGAATAGATGGTCCCCAGCATCACTCTCTCCCACAATCAACCAATTTACAACTATTAAAAACAATGACTGCCAAGCTGGGGCTGCTGGAGCTCAGAGGAAGAGGAGGAAAGGCCTACAGAGTTCATGAAGGTGGGAGAAGCCACAATAAGAGAAAGAAAGGACCGCTCCAACTGTTTTGAGCCACAACCACTTCAAGGCTGGCCTGGGTGAGCACATTGAGCAGGAGCTGGCAAAAACCACAGCTGTGCCCTTCAGATGAAGTTGCTTGGAGGCGGCAGGGGAGAAGAGGGCCTTGGTGGCCCCCAGGCCAGCAAGACCACTAACAGGGTTCCCATGGACCCACATAGGAGCAAGGACAACTGAAAAAGGAGCCACTCAGAGGCTAGTGAGTCATCGCAAGTGACTGGCACACAGCCTGTCCCATGGGAAGTGTTTGGGGCACAGGCAGTGGGAGAGAGATGGGCCCATGGGAGGAACACTGGGGCACAGCAAGGACAGCTGATCTGCCCCCAATCAGCACAGGCCCACTCAGTGGAGACTGGTCAGGAATACAGAAATGCAGGAGGTGCAGTTTGCTGAATATACTCAGGCCCAGACTAGAGTTTCCACACAACCCACGTGTACCAGACCTCACAAGACCCAGAAGAGCCTACAAGGTCAACAATTAAAACCTGAGCTGAACAAAAAGCCTTCCCCAGGGAATCAGCAGCAAAGCAGCAATTTAGCTCAACCACAGAGCTCAAGTTCTGGTCCCCACAAGAAGTTCCCCCATTTTAGAAGTCAGCAAAGGACAACAGATTAGTTCCAGTGCAGAGTTTAAGTGGTTGGAACAGTAAATAATCCAATACAGAACCGAAAAAAAAAACGCAAAACACCCACGGATCAGAGACAAAGTTCTGATATTAACCAGCAAAGGTCCAACCACAAAGAACACCTATAAAACACAGAAGGACCGGAAGCCCCCCACCGCCCACATCTGCATCCAGCCCAGCGGCAACCACCGAACCGTTACCGGAAATGCCCCAGGCTCCCAAGCTGGTGTGGGGGTGCCGGGGGCTTCAGCCGTGACCCCTGATGTTTGCACGCCCCCAGTGATGACCACCGAGCTGCCACTGGAAGTGCCCAGGGCTCCCCTGCCGGAATGAGGGGGCTGCCCCAGGCCTCGACCACACCCCCATGCTCCTCCTCCCACCCCCCACCTGCTCCGCAACAACATCGTAGAAGGTAAAAAAGTAATAATAGTAAATAAATAAAAAATTTTTTAAAGGCTGCTTTCTCTAGCACTTATGTTTCAGTATTAAAAGAGCAGACTGACCCTTCTTGCAAGACAACATATTACCACAAAAACTGTTAAATGAGCCCCATGTTTAGAGAAGATTCACTCCTGTTCCCCAGCTTACGTCACTAGTTAAGCGACTTAACTAGTGGATTTTCCAGACACACGAACATTGTACCCAGGTTGGTGAGTAATAAATAATAAAGCACACATTTTTTTAAATAATCCAAACTTACAGAAAATTTGCCAGAATAGTACAAAGAACTCCAATGTGACCTTCACCCAGATGCACCAATTGTTAGTGTTTTGCCACATTTGCTACAGCAAATACGTTTGAGGGTATTTCAGAAAGTTCATGGAAAGATTGTTATTTTTTCCTTCTGTCTTTACACGAACTTTTGAAGTACCCTTTGTACACACACACGTACACGCACACACACGTACACGCACACGCACATGCACGCACATGCACACATGCACGCACGCACACATGCACGCACACGCACACATATGCACGCACGCACGCACGCGCAGGCACACGCACGCACACGCACACACACGCACACACTCGCACGCACACACACTCGCACACATGCACGCACGCACACACACGCACACACACACACGCGCGCAGGTAGGTTCCTGGACCTTGTTGGTTGCTGGGGAGGCTTTTATGAGAACCAGTCCCCCCACGCCTGAGCCGCCCACTCAGGCCCTGCCAGCCCTGCCCCCACCCGAAGGCCGTGGCTCCTTTTAAAGGTGCTGCTGTTCTGGGTGCTGGGCCTGGCTGTGTCTCCGGCCACGTCCTTTGTTCCTTCTCCTTCCAGCCTTTCAGTGGCCTTTCTGTTTTTACAGCTCCAGAGCGTTCCGTGGCATTGTCCTAGGGGTCTCCATGAGAGCGGATGGGTCCGAGCAGGAGGGGCTGTGTTATGGGTTGAATCGTGTCCCCCCACCTCTAAATTCACACGTGGAAGTGCTAAGTGCCAGGACCTCAGAATATGACTTCATTTGGACCTTCACAGAGGTGCTCAAGTTAAGGTGAGGCCATTTGGTTTTACAAAGCTCTCAGTCCTATTAGTGTTGCCAAAGATCGGACTGTATCTTCTCTAGTAGCTCTTCATAAGTTTCTTAAGTTGTTACGCCGCATCCCCCTCCCTTGGCCAGGAACATCTTCATCAGCTGAAGCTCAAGTTGTTGCCGGTGATCGCTGGGATGAGTTCACCCAAAACACGTTTGTCCAGGCGCAGAGGCTACGCTTCTGTGCCGGGTCTATCCCAAGCTGCTGCTCCTGCAAACTGCCCTCGTGAAGATCGTAGCCCTCGGTGCACAGTGTCTAAACTCTTAAACTCAGCTACGCAGTAGGTCAATTGTTGGCTCCAACACTTTCTTCTTGCAATGATATCTGTTCGGAATCATCTTAGAAATCGTCCTGGTGGAAAGAGCAGGGAGGACTCTACCTCTGGAACAAAGCTCGTGATGGAAATGTCACGACGAGTGGTGGCTCACAATACAACGTTATTTACAAAAACAGGCAGTGGCCAGACTTGGCCTACAAGCCTCTTGTTGATAAGTCACTTCACCTCTCTGAGCCCAAATGAGTTCATCTATAAATTATCCAAATATCCCCTGTCACCTTCTAGTTTATAGGTCCCAGGGAGAGTCACTGGAACAATTTCACTGGAATCCTCAGCTCCCCTGTGGTGGGTAACCAGCACTCTTACTGTGTCTCCTAGAATCCTGAGAGCGGATGTGTGTGTGTGTGTGCATGCGTGTGTGCCCATGTCCACAATATACATGTATGCGTGTGTGCATGTATTCAAATAAATAATGCCACCGTCCCTCCACTCTGTGCGCTCCCTCATTTGCCCACCAAGCCATGTGAGCTCACCCACTGGCCCACCATGAGGCCTGGGCCCTGCTGCTAAAGCTCTGCCCAACAGCTGTCGGCACCACGGCCCAATTTCTCCAGGCAGTTCCCACCCAGTGACCTCCATGCCCCAGCCAACTGCCCAGCCCAGAGAGCCCACTGCATCTCTTCCTGCCTCAGGTCACCGTCATGACCCACCTCCCAGCAGGCGTGACAGCGCCCACCTTCATCGCTGTGCTTATTCCCATGCCATCGTCCCTGAGGGTTTGTCTCCCAGCCACCGCAGGGGTGGGATCCATGACCAAGAGGCCATGGTGCACCCAGGGGACTGCGAGGGGGCTACTCATGCCTGGACGCTCACACCTGTCTCCCACAACACCCCACGTTCAGTCCGCCCAGCATGCTGAAGGCCTCCCCGCCTGGGGCCATTTTTCACTCAGAGCATTCTCTGCAATCTCCTTTCCCAAAGAGTCCCACGTCCTTCAGGCTATTTTGAATCTCACTTGTGGCTTAAGTTCTTTTAGTGGGATCCCAGGAAAATCAAGACAGATGACTGGACACTAGTTTATGTGACCCTGAGAAGTTGTTCACAATCGAGGCAGTTTTGTCTGCATACAAAAACATGTAACTACACACACCCCCCAGTCTGAGCCACGAGTCATGCCAGGTGCTCCCCACCTGAGAGAAATGGGGGGTTCTACTCAGTTATGCCCCGAGACCCAGCAGCCCTCCGCTCCCATGCTCTCCAGCGGTAACCAGGAGGAGAAACAGCAAACGGTCGGAAAGGCTCCTCCCTGGACCAACTGGAAGAGTTAGTTATTGAGAGAAATGCACAGAGCTCCTTAAATTTCTAAACATCCTGGCTGAGTCAAGAGCTCCAGATATGGAAGTTTAACACATTCCGTGTTTTGGCTATATTCAGTCATTCAACCTGGCTCTGTGTCACCTGAAGCAAGAGTCCTGTGGGGCCTGGAAGAGGGCCCACTGAGCCAACATGCAGAGCCCACCCAGAACCTTCCCTCCAGCAATGGGGCTCCACTGGAGCAGTGCTCAGACAACACCAGGGCTTAATTCACCATTCTCTCAGGCAGCAGCCATAACTGGGTGTATCGCTCATCTACTGCTATGGAAAAAAACACCCCAGAACTTAGCAGCTCAAAATAATGATGATTTATTATCTCTCTTGATTCTGAATGTTGGTTTGTCCACTGGTCCACCTGGGTTCACTCACGTGGCTGCGCTCAGCTGGAGGTCGGCTGGGCCGGAAGCTCCGAGGTCAACTCACGTATGTGTCTGGCCATTGCTACTGGCTCTGAGCCGGGTGCTTCTGTTCTCCTCTATGTGGCTTCTCATGCTCCAGCAGGACAGACTGGCTTCCTGACATGGTGACCCTAGAGCAGTGTTCTAGGGTGGCAAAATGAGAAGCTGCAAAGCTTTCCAAGGAGGTCACATAACCCCACCCCTGATGCAGCCTGTTGCTGAAAGCAAGCCCTGTGCCATGTCCAAATTTAGGGGAAAGAGATTCCACCTCTCGACAGAAGGAGTGGCAAGGTCACATTGCAAGGGGCCACGGGCTGCACCGTTGCAGCCATCCGTGACCACATTTGAAGAAGCAACGCAAGTCTGAGGTCTTCCTGACCAGTCCAGGTCCTGTGCGGAAGACCATGTGGGGCGGGAGAGGCCTACATCCCTCTCTAGACACAGGCCTTCTTTGCTAATAAAAAGGCAAAAAGAATCTGATGTCTTGGTTTAGGGCTCAGAATTGAGCTCTTGCCTCTAATTAGTTAGAACTTTCCAGGTTGCAAGTGACAGAAACCCCATTCAAACTAGCTTCAGCCAAAAGAGAAAATGATACGGAGATTATGGACCCCATTGGCGACTGGGGACCACTGCGAGAGGCAGGGGCTGGATGCTCCAGGTCTTTCTGTGCCTCCCTCCTCTCCTCTGAGGCTCTGGCTTCCCTCTTCTCTCTGGCACGGCCTGTTTTCTCCTTGTGGTGGCAAACATGGCTGCCCACAGAGAGAAAGAGACTCTGACTCCTTTCTGGTTCAAGTTCGAAAATACTGGGGAAAGAACTGATTAACCAAAAAGTTAGAGGCACATCTGAAGATCCATGAACTATGGGTGAGGGCAGAGCCAGGCGACACTGTGAAAGCTGCCACGGGAGCCATGTTGACGGAAGGGAGCTTCCAGCCTGGAAGAGCCATGGGTTTCAACTCAGTGACCCTCAGACTTGGTGTAGGGTAGTGGTGAGAGGAACGAGGTCCAGAGTCAGACTGCCTGGGCTGAGGTCCCAGTTCCACCACTCATTAGCTGAGTGTCCTTAGGCTACTAAACCCTCCATGCCTCCATTTCCTCATCTGTGAAATGGGCATGGCAGTTCTTATCCAACTATGAGGATAAAAATGGGTCAATGTATGCAAAGCTTCTTGAACAGTGTCTGATTCCATAGTATGTGCTCATAAAGTCTTAATTATTATTAATAGGAAGAACAGAATTTATTATGTTGATTATATTTATATGTTATGAGACAATATATAGAAGGCCAGAAAAGTTTTTTTGTTTCCTGAGACCCAAAATAATTAATTTGGGGGACAATGTGTATTAAGGGTCTTTTGCGTACTTCAGAAATGCTCCCTGGGAGTTCACAGGGCACACACTTACTCTTTCTGTCATTTGGCAAGTGCATTGGGAGGGGCGCACGCACCGCCACTGCTCTGCAGAGGCCTGGGAAGCAGGCACACGTGCTGCCACCTGGTGCCAGACCACATGCCTCGCGTCACACATGGAAGTGCTTTTCTAGAAAGCAAAGTTCCATCAGGCCAGAGAAGGTCGCGCCAAAGAGCAATGTCCAAAAATGTCGCAGGGGGTGGCCTGCACTAGATTCTGGGCTGCAGACCACAGCAAACCTTCACTTCTGGTCGATTCAGCAAATTACTTTTTCCAGTTTTTCCAAATCCCCTCAACTTCCACAACCAAACAACCACCTAAAACACCCAAAATTAATCCACTTCATCCCACACAGGTCAAAGGAAGGTGAAGAAAATTTCCTGAGTGATCCCTCAGGCAAGGACCACAGACTTCGATCCGCACTCAGGCACAAGTTTCCCAGGAAATTTGGCCCCTTGACTTCTTTTCACTACGTAGCTTGTCTCCTTCTCTCCCTCCATTTCCAAAATAAATTTTTCTTGAATCATCTTGGGGGAAAAAAATCTGTATCTGTGAAAAGGGATGTCTCTTTGAACAGCTACCATGTTTCGTCGTCCTCACTGGGTCACAAGGCCTCAGGAGGGCTCAGCCAGCGGTTCCAAAGCAAACAGGCCCCACGGCGAGCCCTGCGGGGCCCTCGGGAGACAGCTGAGTGAGGCTGGGTGTCCATCCCCGCAGGAAAGCATTTGAGCACAGCTGTTACCCTCCTTCCTGCCACCCATGTGGTTGTGTTTTTAAATATGCCTTGAACTTGAAGCCGTTTCCATTTATAAAAATTCCTTTGCAAAATGCTCTTTCCAATAACAATATTCCCATGTGTGCCTTTTGCTTCTGATATTTTTCTTATAAATTAATCTGCTAAAACAGAGTCCTCTTGTCCTTTGGCTTTTTGTGTCCACAAATGATCCCACCCCCTCCCTGCGGTTTGGAGACCTGCTTTGGCACGGGAACTCAGAAAGGGTAGGCTGCCTTCTTTTCATTGCTGGGAGCTTATCTTACTCGATTATGACCGTCTGTGCAGGGCTTCAGGCTGATGTGGGTGGCGGCCGCACAGCTGCAGAGACTGCTCGCAGGTCTCAGATGCTCTCTTGCCAAAAGATGCCCAGGCGGCAGTTTCCAGGGCACGCCCACATCCCTGTCCCGCTTCTCTCCAGACCTTCCACCTCTGGAAAAAGGGACAGAGAGAAGACAGGCTGCATTGGTAGTTTCTGTCCACATAGACCAAGTACCTTTAGGCCAATGGCCCCACTGCAGTGGTTCCCAGCCTGGGCTGAACTTTGGAATCACCTTTCAGGACCCTCGTGCCAAGGCCCACCCACACTAATCGGATGAGACTCTCTGCAGATGGGGCCTTGATGGAGACACTTTTGGAAACTCCTCAGGGGACCCCCATGTGCTGCTGAGGTTGAGAACCACTGCCCTGGAGGACACCCCCATAGCACTCAGCACTCCCCACAACCAGGTGCAGAGGGTCAGGGCAGGGCAGGGGTGGGATGGATATTTTGCCAACAGCTGCTTCCATAAAACTGAGCAGCCCTGTAGGTTTTGACTATCAGGATAGGTTTCTCCCTTTGCAGATGTTTTCTCTCTGCCACATGGGGTTTTGGGTCAAGTTGTGACCCACGTAGCCTTGTGACTAGAAAGGTATTACATCACTCATTCCCAAAGGGTCAGAAAGCCCTCCCAGGCTTAGAGATGAGGTGATTACAGTGTCACTCCTCTTTGAGTCATTACAAAATGCCTTGCATTCACTGCACTTGACATCAAGTGCCATAAAACAATTCATGTTTTAATTTCTTTGTCAATATTGCGTTTTTTTCTAGTATGAAGAAAAAAAGAGCCACTAAAAGAAATTTAAATATATGTGCATATGTGTGTATAATATACATGTACATGTACATATGTGAGTAAATATATAAATTTACATATGTACACATACTATGTGTATACTTACATACATATGTATGAATACATATGTGTGTATTCACACACACACCCCTGGAAATGATTCCAGAATGACATTGGGTTGGGTTAGAATTTTGGATCGGAAGGCTTTCCAGAAGCAACGGGAGTCCTTAGTTGGAATGCTGGGATTTTTATCCCAAGGACAACCGTTGTAAGGTAGGTTGAATCAAAGAAAATCATCTGCAAATGAACAGTGAGCAAAAAGCCTTTATTTTTTTAATCTAAGACATTTTATAATGGTGGGACTTGTTGTATTTGACACTGTAATTTCTGGGGTGGAAATTCCATCTGGAATGTAGGGGTGATGGTGGGGCATGTGTGGGTGCCCTGGGCACTAGCCCTGCTGTGTGGCATGGAGGCCACTGCGGGCTCTTTGCCAGGGACTGGGGAACCCCCGAGCCAGGGCCTCCTGCACATCTTGCTCTCTGCCCAGCAAGTGCCCAGCCTCCAGCCAGGTGCTCCTTCAGTATTAGTCAGAAAACTAAATGAATAAACCCAACACTTTCAAACTTTCATAACAAAAAGTATGAATTACGTTTTACGTTTAGGGTGAATTTCAAAATATTATTGGTGCTGCCCCCACCCTCACCCTGCGACACAAACACAGCTTCCCACGGTTCCTCCGACCAATTCAATTGACGCTTTTCCTCTTTGAGTCTTTCTTTCTAAAGCACTATTATGACAAAATCACTGAAACACCTCGATCCATATGGGCAAAAATAATTTGAAAAGAGAGTAAACATGGAATACCTTATTCTGGGCTCTAATATTAAGGGGTGGGAAGGTTTCTGTTTTGTTTTGTTTTGTTTTTGAGACATGAACCTCTCCATAAACAGTTGTCCAACTGGCTACTTCCTACCTACAAAGTGGGTATTGCAGCAAGACAGGGAAGCCACACACACAAGCATTTATGGAGGAAAGCTATTTTAAATATGTTCAACCAATAACAACGTAAAAATACCCAGGGGGCTTGTGATGTGGAGCCAGAGGAGTCTATGAGGTGAGGTTATGTCTGCTTAGTCGCCTTTGAAGCACTTAGAAATGTGGCAAATATAGACCCAATAATCTGGAAGGGGGGCACCGTACCCTCCGTAACGTGGGCTCGCCCGTCTTTTGAAGTGAAAGCAAAGTGTGCGTCTAAGTAAGGAACATTTTAGCATTTTAAGGCAGAGATTTGGAAGGCTGGAGAGATCTTAGATGGTTTTCAGTCATAACATTTCATAGCGCCATAGGAACACCAAAGACTTTGCATACTAGATTAATTAAACCAATTCCTATTTCTTACATTCTGAGAGAACTCTTCATCTCTTGAGAAAACTCGTGCGACCTGCTGCTGAGGGCTGTGTGGGCTTGATGGAAGCACTTGTGCCTTCTCTGAGTTGAGACTGAAAAACCAACAACCTGAACTGAAGAGGCCTTATTTCCTGGACGGCCATGCTTGGGTGTCTAAATGCCCTGTCCACATTTACAGACCCGCTCAAGCCACCCACAACTTGCAAGTGAGACATGCTCGTTCGTTCATGAATGGGTTGTTTGGAACTTGGAAAGCACACCGGGTCTTGTCTCCTTGGGTCCCAACCCACCCCGTGTGTTCTACACTTTGGGATCGGGCGTTTGCGTTCCCTTGACTGGCTTTGCCTCTGGCTCCTCCACATGGTCGCTGTGTTCTTGCTTCGCCCTGAATCTGCCTGCCCCCACTTCTCCACTGAGCAGACACGTGGTCTTCCTCCCAAACCCAGTGCCGCCTCTCCTGTGAAGCCTTCCTGGATCCCACAGCAGGTTTCACAGCTCCCGCTCCTGGGCCGCCTGTCGCTTCAGCTGCTGCAGCGCACGGGCACACGGAGGCCTCTTTACTCCTCTTTTGACGTGTCTGTCCCCCACTAGACTGTGAAACCCTCAGGACAGTTTCATTTTTCTCTGTTCTGTCTGGTGCTTAGATCAGCGCTTCTTTGATCGCTGGTCTAGGAGTAATCGAGCAGGAAAGTTCCAGCAAAATGAAGTTGCAGTAAATGAAGAAAGAAGACATGGAACCAGGAAACAACGCCTCCAACCCACAAGAGCAGTAGCGGCAAGTCCAAGGACAGCGACTGGGCGCAGACCCTGAGATCACCCGGCAGATGACGTGCCCCAGGACAAAGGGCTTTGTGAGGAAGGAGTGGGACCCGACCTGGTGGCAACTCGGGGGGGGGGGGGGGGGGCAGTGGGAGGCCGAAGCTGCAATAATGCCAGATGCTACCTTAAAAAAAATTAGTCAAAACTCTAGGAAAAACCAAAAACTCCATAAGAAATGTTCTCTACAAGAAAAGACACGGTTCATTTCCTGGAGCTGGACCAAACAACATTTATATAGTCAGAAAAACAGAAATTTTAATTGTTAGTTTAACTACAAGCACCGATGTATCTGGATCAAGATAGAGTTGGAAGAGAAGACATGTGGCTAAGTTAGGACCCATGAAATCCGAGCCCAAAGTGCTGGTAGGGCTCACGGAAAAGCTCCTTACAAGGTCAAGAGACACATGGGACACCCACTCCCTTTTTTCTTTCTTCTGTCTCTCTCTTGCCAGCTGTAGGGACTCCAGCGTTTCTATGGTGGGCCTATAATCATTTGGAATCCAAATTCCTTCTATCTTTCTGCTCCTTTTGCCTGGATTCTCTTATGTGAGAGATAAACAAATCTTTATCTTGTTTAAGCAACTTTCGCCAGACCTCGGCACTGGCAGCTCAACGCGATTCCTGTCTGATACAAGACGTACAGCATATCACATAGAGATACAGAGCCATCCACGCGAAGCAGCACGGCCCTCTCCAGCTGTGCAGGCGCCTGGCACACGCGCGGCGTGGGCACGGGAGGTGTCAGCGCGTCCAGGTCTGCATCCTCGCGGCGGTGGCTGTGCCTCCTTCCTAATAGGACGCACGTGTCTGGCCACTGACTTAAGCAGCAGCCTGGACTGTGGAGTCACTGTCTGGGTGAACCCGGGCCGGGGGCTGCTGATCCATCTCCAGAGCTGAGTCCCTTCCCGTCCCCCTTCCCTCCCTCCTGCGGGGCCAGCCTGGCATGAACGTCTACATGTTCACTAATCGGGTTTCTACTCAATTATCAAAGCCCTGCCAGGCCACCCTGACCGATATTGTCTCCCCTGGACACCATCCTGCCCCCCGTTTTCTTTTTCCTTCGTCACCCTTACGGACACCTGGCGTTTTCTTGTTTTTTCACTTGTCTGGTGTTTGCCTTCCCGTGAGTTTGTAAGCTCCGTGAGCAGGGGCTCTGCCCGTGGCAGGTTGGGTTGCAGGGAGCAGACTCTCTGAGGTGACTTTGGGGTTCACCAGAGAGACTCCGGGAGCCACCCCTCGGGAAGGGCAGGGAAGCGGGGGTGGGACGAGGAAGGAGCAGCCTGGCCACAGCCAGCTCAGCAGGAGCCTCGGCCAGCCCTGCGGGGAGCTCTAAAGACGGGACATCCCTGCAGAGTTGTCTCAAATCAGGGCATTTAGGGTGAACCCCGCAGCCCTCATCCACTGGATGTGGGCCGCTCTCCAGAGGGGCATGGTCTTGAGGGAAACAGCTCTCCGTAGCTCAGGCGTTCCCCAAAGGGGCTGAGAGCCGAGGGCCACCTGCCAGCAGCACCCCCACTGGCTGTGTCTCCTCGGGGTGGGGGGCACATCACAACATCCAGCACATCTGTCTTGTCCATCAGCACATCTCAAGTTCCCACAACAGCGCTTAGTCCACAGGAGGTTCTCCATGCGGTTCTGACTGATGGATGATTGAATTACGCACAGGTCTTGGTGGCTTCGGGTTCAGCTTGTGTCCTTCAAATAACCATTCCATATCAGCACTCCAGACCGTAATGCTTAAATCCTATACTTTAATCCCTAGGGGACAAGTTGTTACATTATTCTTGGAGCAGACTACCAGACAGGGGACACACATTCACGGTCCCCAGTACCTTGCCACCAGAACATACTCATTCTCAAGCCTGTGCAGTGCCGGGCCCGGGGCTGCTGCGTGTCCTGCTGCGTGTCCTGCTGCGTGTCCTGCTGCGTGTCCTGCTCTGCACAGCACGAGGCAAGGAGCTGCTGCTCAGGGAACTGCCTAGGTGAGTCTTCACTCAGCCACATCAGCCTCCGTCTCACTGCTCTGCCTCCCGAAGGATATTTAGTGACCGGGCCCTTCACTTAGAGTGGAAGATGACTCATCCCAGAATACAGCACAGGTCTTCTTCGCTTATTATACCTTCTCTGTTCACAGGAATTAACATTTATTCTGATGAAGATTAAACTGAAAAATGTACGGTGTTAAGCTTGAGAATTTGAAGTGTGTCTTATTATGAAATTCAAGTAAAAGGGGATGGTCAGAAAGTGTCCTGGGAGCAAGAGTCTCTGTTTGAGACAGTCACGAGAAGGTCAGCGCCTGGAGCTCCTGTGTGCCACGCCGGCCACTCCTCCCGCCTGGGCCCGGGCCCCTCTCCTGGGGACATGGTGGGTGTGAACTTCCTCACCCTCTTCGCAGTAGGCCTGACCATGAGATTTGTTCCAGAGAGTGACATGTAAGGGGAGAAACGTGAGTCGTTTCCTGGCGGAAGCTTCGAGGACCAGAGCAGAAGGTTGCTGAGTGCCCTCTGTCCCCTGGTCAGTGCGAGTGGCATGGATCGCAGTGGCTCCTGCTGGCCTGGGCTGCTGGTGACCATGACACTGTGGGCAGGAAGTGCTTTCATGGCGCCAGTGGTTCCTGAGGCATGACCTGGACACCCGACCAGTAGGCACTGTCCCACTCCTGCCTTTCCTTTCCCTCTCATCACCTCGGTCGATCCAAATCAACCTTGGACGCTGCTATCAGCGTGCCACACACGTATTTTGTCGCCTCTTCCGCTGGCCCTGGTGACTGTCCCAGACAGGCGGGCGGCCGCCTGTGCTGCTCCGAGACCCCACGCGTCTGCAGCCCTGGCCCAGCCTCTGGACACAGCTCCCGGGCCAGCTTCCACCGGTCCTCTCTGATCCCGCACACGCCACCTCCCCGCCCTGGTTAATCTCAGAGGTGGCACATTTCCCTAAGGGCAGGCAGAAAGAGGTGACTCTGTCGTGCTTTAAAATTCACGTTTGTGCCTAGATCATTCGTTTTCCCAGTTCCCTGTCCTTACTCCTAACTTCAGCGCACAGCCTTAACTTCCTTTAAATATGACTCAAAACTCACCTCCTTCAGGAGGCCCCTCAGGACGGAGCGCACACGATCCGCTTCATTCCTTCGCTCCGGCCCCGGAACTCAGCTGTCCAAGAGCCCGCGTTAAAGTCCCCTTGTCCATGAGCTCTTCTGTAAACTTGTCCTTTGGATTTCTATGCTTGCCTTTTCAGACTAGATTTTACATGTAGGATTAGCAAAAAGAGCTCTGAGTTGACATACAAGGGGATAAATTAATCTTTCGCTGAGAAATACTAAAATAGCTTATTTTAGAAACAATAAAAAAGTCATTTAATTGGAACCTTCTCAGAGGCCAAATTTATTTCTTCAGGAGGTTGCCAAACATACGAATCTGTACATCTGAAGCATCCAACACATATTTTTAGCCAGCTTAGAAGACATATTTTCTGAGGCAAATTTTCCAATTATTTTCACTGAGTTATTTTCAAAGAAAACATGTCAATGCAAGTGTTTTATTTTGCAACACGGCTGATGGTCGACGTTACATGCTCATCTGTTTGCTTGTTCATGCATTTATTCAAAAGCATTCAGTAAACACTGGGAACATGGCACTCTGGGTGTTATGTGAGGTGCACAAACAAAAAATAGAAGCCGTGATGCCTGCTGCTGTGGCACTTGATGTTTAGACACTCAAACAGGAGGGAAGAGGCCGGGTGGCTTGGAGGTGCCGATCGCCATGGGCCTGGCCAGCAGACCAGCCAGATTTGGATGCTGGATTTGCCGAGTGCAATGTGTGGCTTCCTAATTCTTTAAACCACCAGATAGAGAGTAGGGATCAAGGTGCAAGGCCAGGTGCAGAAATAATGAAGAAAAGGCGGCCCCTTCCTTCCCTGTGCTGTCCTCACTGCATCTCATTATTGCCGCTGCCACTCAAAGTTTCCACCGGTCGACGGTCAGAGACACACACTGGGGTGACTTCCTGGTCTACAATGATTTCCTCAGTGCCTCTGACCTTTTCTGGAAGGTGAGCATGTGACCCGGAGTAGGGTACTCGTGGGAGGTGCTCTCTCTGACCGCGGTGAGGAGCACGGAGGTGAAAACACGATTTAAACGGACTCATCAAAGACCTTCTCGGGGCTGCTGAGTTGGGGCCCGGGGAGAGAAGCTCCGTGTTCCTCTCTGTCTGCGAAACTGCTCAGACGCAAGTCTGGAGCTTCTGCTGGCCGTGGTGGCAGGTTTGTGGGGACAGTTGGAATTGGACAGGACAAATCCCACAAACCAAGGGACTCAGAGGGTCCTCACAGCTCTCGTACTCCACGCCACGCTTCTCTTGGCTTGGCTTCTCATTCATGCGAGATAATAGAGAGAGTCACTAGAGTAGGCCAGCTCCGTGCTGGCTTCTACGGACGCAGCAGTGAGCGCAACGCCTCATCTGCTCGGAGCCTCAAGTCCAGTAGGGCAGGACGACGACGAGGCCATCGCAGTCCTGGTTCCCATGAACTGGGGCGAAGGAAGCACATGGCACCTGGAAGCCCACAGTGGGGGCTGTACGTATTCCAGGACAGACCCTAACCACCATCTCAAGCGCTTCTGTCTCTTCATCCGCTCCTGTTTGTCTCATGCTGTTGTTTTGCATTATCTCTATTTCACGCAACATATGTCCTTCCTTGTCCCTGTTCACCCATTCACAGCCCTTAGACCCGAGTCATTTATTCAGTAGACTCCAACAAGCATGCACGGAGTATCTAGTAGGGGTTGGATACTGCTCAAGGGAGAAGTGGACGGAGGTCAAAGCTAAAAGGAGCATTTTAGTAGAGGATGGAACCTTCTGCTGCCCGTTGCCCGGGCTGCTGGGGGCCCTTCCTCTCCACGGTGCTGGCTCTGCGGCTTCGCTCCCCACTTTCCCGGACCCGTCCCCTGTTGCTTTTCCCATCTGACTCCCATCCCTGTGAACTCTTGTCATTCTCACACCTACAGAGCTACCTCTCCTCTCATTTCCTGATCCCTCCTTCAGATTTCAACTGAAGTGAGGTACATGAAAATAAGCAAAGTGATCGAATTTATCTTATTTTTTAGCAAGCATCAAAGACGCACTTAGGTCATGCCACAATATATTCATATTTCAGAACACCATGTTGTATGTGATAAATACATGCAATAAAGGAAAAAATGCACGACGGCCAACAAGAATCAAAAGGCATGAAACAGGCCACTGGCGATCGATTGTGCTGAGCTGGAAAAGCAACGTTTCCTTGTATAACTTCCCCGGTAGCTTCAGGCCTTAGACTCCTCCTGTATCTCCCCTTGTTCATTTCAGTCATGCTGTTGCTTTTATTTTTGATGTTCCGCCACCTCTAAATCTCTTGTGAAGGTGATGTCAGGATGGGGTGGCATGACTGAATGAATGAAGTTCTTGGTGTCTTTGGGGTAAGAAGGGATTAAGAGGGTATAAAATCAGCTTCACCCTCTTCATTCTACTGCTCATTTTTTCATTTGTTTTCCTCTGTCCTTGGTTTCTGTTAATTTTGCTCCTGTCGTGTCTCTGCTTGCACTGAGTTGCTCTGTCTGGTCGTTTCTGAGATGCGCGTCACTGACCCTTCCACTCTACAGTGTAACTGACAAGGGGGAAAGGACAGCGCACCTCCATGCAGTTCATGTGGTCACATAACCTTGGCTTCTCCAGCAAACTCCTCCTGGTATTTAAACATGTGATAGGTGACATAAGATTCTTAAGATATTAACATAATCCAGACCTCAACACAACACAATCCAAAGACAATACTATTCATAGCAACAGCACCCACCAGGGTTCACAAGCCACAGCTGAAATGTTATTATTATGCAGTGAAAATCTGCAGCCTCCCCACTATGGAATCAAAACATGAGCTTGAACTAAATCACAATCTGTTTTTCTTAAACCCTGAGGACAGCCTGACCCCACTGTAATACATAAGCAACTCGCTTTAGGTTTTTTATTTTACGGAAATGAAACTGTTGGCCTTAAACTCAAAGTATGACAACAAACAAACAAACAAACAAAAACCCACACTTGTTTTAAAAGTGAACCTTCTTCGGCAGAAGACCCTGGTCCTCACTGCGCTTTTCTGTGCACTGCCGGACTATTCAGTGTGAAGGTGACATTAAATCACACGCAACGCTCCTAAACCAGGCCATTTGCTTCGTAATTTATTGGAATTAAACTGTTGCAGAAATCTAAACAGGGAGTGGAGAAGAGAAGGTGCAGGCAGAGGCAGGAGCTGGAGAAGAGGAAGACTCGTGCTCCTGCCGCGGCGGGGACTGGGGCGCAGGGCGCTGCTGATCTGGAAACTTGAGGAACCTTTCACCTGAGGTCAGATGGAGCAGCTGCTGGACTGAGCAGAGGAAGTCCCGGTAGCTTGTTTGGGGTGACGCGCTGCTAGAATCGTGGGGTCTGAACTGGGACGGACGCTGGAGGCCAGCGAGCCCAACAGGCTGTCTCGTCCTCGAGTATCTCTGCCTCGCTTTTCATCACTTATCTTCCCAGTGTGTTCCAGGGTTTGTTCTTTGCTGGGTATTCATGAACACCATGTCCTTTGGAATCTAGGATATCTGGTATTATCTGTTTTTCCCGACTTCCACGCTTCCTGGATTTCCTCAAATGCCCTCTCACCTCCCAGGGTTGCCTTCTCTTCCTTAGGGCCGCCTGCTCCGAGCCCAGCGCCACGTCTCCAGCGTCCTGGAAAGCACAGTCATTCTTTCGTAATCACGGCAGTGACCTCCCAATAAAGGAACACCCCGGGATTCGCCCTGTGTCTGGAAGACAGTGCCAAGGTGAATCACTCCTAAGCAGTAACCTGAAGGCCCGGGATTGCCCCAGCCACGATGCCAGAGCGGTGCCTGGCATTGCCCCCGGGCTCGCCTGGCTGAAGCGTGATCTCGCCTCCCTCACCGCCCCTCCCAGACTCCAGCGGAAGCCAAGGCTTTTCTTGGGTGGCATCGCCAAGCATGCCAGAGTCGCTCCCTCTTAGGGAGAGCGCCCGGGACGCCGCACTGACCGTAGGACACGTGGGAATCGGGAGCAGAGTGAATGTGCTGGCCCGTCTGCGCCTGTCTAGCTCACGGGATAAGCCCTGAGAGGGTCTCCCTGACCCGCAGCAAGGCCACCTCAGGCTCCGAGCTCACATCCCCTGGGTTCAAACCCAGGTTCTGCTGCTGACCAGCGAGGTGACCGGGAAGGTTACTCAAAGTCCCCGAGTTTCCATTACTTCACAGGTCAAGTGCTTGAAAGAGTGTCTGGCACACAGCAGGCGATTAATAAATGCTTGCGTGTTTATCATTGCCGCGTTCACCCCCTTTGGGTCAGATTTTGAGCTTAGTTAAATGAATAATTAATTAAGCCGCACATTTGGTTCCACCAAATATCAGTTATTAAAATAACAACGAATTCACGTTTGTAGAGCGTGGCTACGCAGCCCATGTGCCAAGCACTGTGACAAGGACACAGTGGGAGTCACAGTGCTGGGGTGGAGACCAGGGTCACCCCCACTTCAACATGAAGGAAATCACAATTCGGAGACAGCCACGCCCTGCCCAAGGCCATTCCGCTGACGAGAAGAGAGGCCCCTTCTCACACCCAGCCCTCTGGCTCCAGGGCCCGAGTTCGAGCCGCCAGCAGATGCTGCTTCCTGGTAGGACAGCCGTGCACGCAGCGGAGCGCAGCACGTCGGCCGCGAGACGGAGTTCAGCAGGGAGCGAACGGTGCGCGTGCCTGTGCGCGTGCCTGTGCGCGTGCCTGTGCGCGTGCCTGTGCGCGTGCCTGTGCGCGTGCCTGTGCGCGTGCCTGTGCGCGTGCCTGTGCGCGTGCCTGTGCGCCTTTACTTGTTTGCTTGTATCAGATTTATCAGATAGAAAAAAGATCGTATAAGCCTTTCTCTCTCAGACACTGTCCCGGATCTGTAAGACAGAGGACACCCCGAGGGCCCTGTGCAAAGCACCCCGGTGCACAAAACCACCCCCAGAATGAGAGCGGACCCCCCACCCCGAGCTCCAGACTCTTCCTGCCTGTGGCCACCGCACGCGACACTCATCTGTGCCGACTGTGAGGGCAGCCGCTGACCCTGTTCCCCCTCCTCACCTGGGCTGTTCAGAACACGCCGGTGCCAAGTCTCGGGGGACCGAGAGCTCGCAGGAGGGAAAACAAACAGCGCCTGTGTGGGAAGTGGGTCTAGCACGTGCAAAGGCCCTTTCACGCCAGGCGTGTGCTGGTCTCCTGTGGCTGCGGTAACACCTGCTGAACATGCGGTGGGAGCACAACACGGGTTTATTTTCTGTGTTTCTGGACTTTCGAAGCCCAACATGGGTCTCAGTGCCTAAAGCCGAGGCATCGGTAGGACTGCGCTCCCCGGAGGCTCCAGCCGAGCACCACGTCCTCACCTCCCAGCCTGCGCGGCTGCCGCCCGCCTCGCTCCCGGCCCCCTCGAGCCTGGCCGGCTCCTCTCTGACCCCTGCTTCCATTGTCACGTCTCTCTCTGGACTCTCCTGCCTCCTCCTTTTCTTTAGAAGGACCCCTGTGCTTACTCTGGGACCACCGGGACAATCTCCCCGTCTGAAGATCCTTAACTCACTCTTGACATCTGCAAAGTCCCTTTTGGGGGTTAGGACACGGACACCCCCACCAGGGTCTTCTGACTCTGACTACGGTGCCTGCATTGGCACTGCCGCGTGGGACCTTCCTCGTGGTGGGGAGGGTCTTGCAGAGCGCGTGCCTCCGCATGTGTGCTATGGGCCAAACGTGGGGGCCTTCCTGAAAGCCACACAGTGGGAGGTGGGAGGGATCGGGACCTAGGCCTGGTGGGAGCAGTTGGAGTCAAGGAGGAGTGGCAGTTTCTGTCTCTTTCTGCATCCCCTCTGTGCGCTTAGGTGGGCCTGGAAGGAAGGAAGGAAGGGCGAAGGGCTGGGTCTCCCCCGATTTGTGCATTGTGAGTGATGGCCAATCTCGGGGGGTCTCAGAAGACCTTCCTGACTCTGAGAAAAGGGTAGCTTGAGAAAACTGCACGCCTGCCTACCTGCCGGCTGTGTCCGTCAGCAAGGTCTCACCTGAGGCCCGATCCCCTTGTCGGCAGCACCCGGGAACTGATCTGCACAGAGGCTGTGTGTCTGCCCTTTCTGGGAAACGTCTGAATGGCTGTTTCCCAGCCAGCCTGTCATGAACATGCCCTGTGTCTGGTGAATTGTCCGTGAGGCTATTTCAATAATTTCCTTTTTCGAATTGGCAAGACCTGTGGAGATTACGAGCGTTGTGGCTGTCAGGTCACCGGTTACAGCTGATCCTAAATGGGAATTGAACCGTGATCCACTTACACGTCTGTCATCAGACTCAGGACTTCAGAACTGGACATTTTCTATGGGCTGAGTCCTGCTGCAGGAAATAGTTACAGCAGGAGTCTCAACGTTTCTAAGCACTTGGAGAGTCCCCTGGAACTTTCCGGATGTGATTTCTTGGGTATCCTGCCCTGGGATTCCGTCACCCTCTCCTCTGGGCTTCTGTGGGCTCTGCTTGGTGTTGGTCACACACCCCTGCCCTGTGGCCAGCTCTGTTCTTGCTGGGAGGTTATGCCTGCTGGGGCAGGCTGCTGGACCACACAGGACTGTTAATCAACTGTTTACTCCACGCTGGTGTCCAGGCTGTCCCCCACGGTGGTCCTGCTCCACCTTAATGACCCCTAATCAGGCACCTCCCAACTGGCTGGAGTGTCACTCTGCCTGGCAAGCATTTCGCTTTTCATCTTTTACCCTCACCTCCTTCCTACCCATTCTTCCTGAATTTTCTGTCCATCTACTCTGAAAAAGCAGAAAACTGAAATGTTGGACCCACCAAGTAGTTCTAAGTAATTGCTTTTATTTCAGCATCAAAGGCATTTGGAACAACAAGCCCATGTTCTGAGAGTCTGGGACGTCACTCCAGCAGAAAGGGCCGGCTGTCATCTTTCGGGAGGGTCGTGATGCTAAGGGTCTGTGCACTATCAGCAAAGGAAAGCTGACGACCCTGTTCCTTTCTAGAAGGTGTTTGGTCATGTTTAGCTTTGCCACTCCCACACCCTAGGAAACTTCTTCAGAAACAGACCATAAGGCCGAGGCCCCGGCCCATGAGGAAGACAGAAGGACCTCTGTGGCTCGCCCTTGGGCAAAGAAAGCACCGAGCCAGAGCCCCCATCCCCACGTTCGTGCCCCCCTCAGCCATTCCAGGGATGCTGACAGCCATAAAAAATCAGGCCTGTTAGCAACAGGAAAGATCACAGGCCCTGATTCCTGTTGAGCTCCTCCAACAACAGCTGCCATCTGGCGCCCCATCACAGGCAAATGCAGGCCCTGATTTATGGGGAGGCCTGGGTCAGGGAGTGGCCGTGCGCATTGCCCTTTCCCCCATGGACACCCCATTGGGCCAGGGCCTGGGAGAGCACTATTGCAGGTCATCAGTAAGCCCCGGGGTGAGACGATTCAGAGGTTATTAAAGGGTGCCGGAGGGGACTCTATGCTTTGCAGGCGTGGTGATCTTCCTCTGTGCAGTTCAAAGTGTGTGCTCCCTAATGCATTTCAGCAGCTAATAAAAGTACTGTAGGGCTTCTTTTTTTTCTTGCTTCCTTTCTTTCTTTTTTTTTTTTTTTTTAAAACCAATACAGCTTATAAATTACAGGGTAGAGGGGTGTGAAAGACATATAGCAGCTCTGAAGCAGCATTGACAACCTCAAATGAATTGATCATAAAAGGAAGTCAGCTCAATAGATGATAAACCATTTATCTAACCAAACCTAGCTGACAGCTTCTCTATGGGGATGAGAATTTTTTTAAAGTAAAATTAGGGACGAGCCATGGGAAACAAAGGTAACATTTTGGGTGCTTCAGCTGCAGACTCTAAAACCAGAGGCATTGCAGATGGGACTGTGGCTTTGCAGCAGCAGCCAGAACAGGAGGGCCATTCCTGTAAACACAGAGGATGTCAGACCACCTCGGTCAGCCTACAGGCAAGAATGCTTCGAAGCTGATCAAAAGCTTTATCTTCTACATCTTTCCCCAGATGAAAATTTCACCAGGACCCTTAATTGCTGGCCATTAAGTCCCTTTAGCTTTTATTTTACAGAATTGGCTGGAGATTATAATTAAATTGCATTGGTATGGGCTAATGGGATGGGATGAGAGGAACCCAGACAAAGATTGAAGGAAATGACGGTGTTATACAATTTAGGTTAAATGATGTAGCCGTGTGGTCTTGTAGCTTTCAAACACAGCAGTACACATGCATGGGTCACACGGTGCTGCTGAGGAGAGGTTCTGGCCTAACCAGCTTTGATAAATAGGAAAAGTCCTTCTGTAATTCACCTGATGCTTTCACCCAAGATATTGATTGGTAAAGCCCTCAAAATCAGTTAGCTCTTTTAAATAAGTTAAGCACCTCCCAAGCCATCCTGTGCATGTGCTTAACGACAATCACTTTATATTTTCTTCATTTTTTAAGAGAAATACAACAAAAGGAAAGTTCTGGTCTGGTTTGCATTTCCATCACTAGTTACACACTATCAGTTTCCCTAGTGGTGGGTTTATATGAGGGCAGTTGGAAAAGAACCCAGAAGGGCACCTCCCTGGGCTTTCCAGCCCTTTCCATTCCTCTGTGCCCCCTTCTGTGCTCACATGCGGCCGCTGGAATCAACCTTATTCATAGAGCCACGCACCGTCCCAGTGCGAGGGTCCTGCAGCCTCCGGCTCCTCGTCCTCAGCAGGGCTGGCCACAGTCGCTGCCTGGGTACTCAAGGCTCCAGTTTCACTGTCCTGTGGCCGCCTTGCCTCCCCACGTCCAGTCCTGGAGAGATCTCCCACCTGCACCCTCCAGCTCGCCCTGGAGCCCGCACATCCCCTGGCTTGCTCTGCTGCTTGGAGCTGCAATCCTTTGCTCACCACCCCATGACCCCCTCAAGTGGTGCTCGCAGGATCATGGCCTCTGTGTCCCTCAAACCATGTAGGGTACCTCAGGCAGCCACCAGGTCTATGTTTGGTGGAGAAAGAGGCAGAGCGAAGGAGTGAGGAAGGATTTGGGGGGCATAGCTAGAAGCAGCTCAGCCACGGCCACCAGCTAACGGCGATGACACAGGGACTCGGGGCAGGCTTTTCTGACATCACAGCGAACTGTAATTCAGCATCTGATAGAGTTTGGATGTGCTGTCCCCGCCAAAACTCATGTGGAAATCTGACCCCCAATGTGGTAGTGTTGGAAGCTGTTAGTGTCATGGGGACAGATCCCTCATGAATGGATTAATGCTTTCCCTGGGGAGGAGGGGCTGAGTGAGTTCTCGCTCTATTAGTTCCCACCAGAGCTGGTTGTTTGAATGACCCTGGCACCTCCCCTCTCTCTCTCTTGCTTCCTCTCGCCATGTGACCTGCTTGTACCCGCCGGCTGCTGCCACTTTCCACCATTGAGCAGAAGCAGCCTGAGGCCCGTGCCAGATGCAGCTGTCCCAGAATCGTGAGCCAAATAAAACTCTGTTCTTTATAAATTACCCAGTCTCAGGCATTCTGTTACAGCAACACAAACGGACTAACACAGCATCTTTCCACCCGTGGATGGCCTGGTCCCATAACTCCCCCTGTGTGAGCAGCAGGAGCTCCGCCCAGAGGCAGGCCCTGCGTTTGACTGCAGGCTCTGCCAGGTATGAGCTGGGAACGTTTGCGAGGGTCTTCCCTCTGGGCCAATAAGAGCAGCCATCACAGACCGTGGCTGCAGGAATTAAGTGAGATCGTATATGCAGAGTTGTTGAGACACTATCTCGCTCAGAGTAAGAGCTCAAAAATTGCTAGCCACCATTAGTTATTAATTAGTTTTACTAATGTTCATATGCAAAATGAACTCCGTCTTCCTATCCAGCAATGAATATGCTGCTCTTTACTGCTATGTATGTCTTAAAGATGAGGACTCTGTCCCCAGAATCACAAGTCCCATACTTCATTTTTCTAGTGCTCTTCCCACACAGCAGGGATCTGTCACAGAAGCCTTCTCCACGCGTCCCGGCCAGCAGTCCTCATGGCCACCAAACATCTGGAAAACAACACATTTCCATCACCCACACTGCCTCTCTCAGGCTGCCTTGTTCACCTGGAAGTGGAGAAGGCGGGTATTTTTTAGTGTAGACTGTAGCTCTTTTTTACTTTTGGAAAATATGGCCATTGTACCTGTAAGGCCGTCCAGCTCACTGAGGTCAGAGGGACCAGAAGCCCCTTCCCCACCCACCCAGCAGTCAGCGAGCGGTGGATTGTCCCCACCTACAACCCCGTCCTCCTTGGCTCTAAGCCTGAGGTCCTGTGCACATCTCCAGGGCAGGGACTTTGTTTCCAGAGCCTGGAAAACACCTGGCTCCTTTTGGTACTCAATAAGCATTTGTTGAATGAATGAATGGACTCAGCAGCTGCACACACAGATACTCAATGGAAGGGAACGTGCTGGTGGGGAGCAATCCCAGGCCCCCACAGACCCCCCAGGAGGCCTGGGAGCAGGCCCTGGGGGAGTCTTGTCCCAGTGCAGCATCTGGCCCTCGAGGGTCCATCAGAAGGCAAAGTCACCCCACAGCTCCCACCCTGGGAACTGTTTGGCACGTGCAGCACTGAGATGCAGATTGCAACACTCTCTCCATCACCCCTCACAGCCCGTGTCTGGTTTTCCTGCTCTGCAACGCGGTGTCTCTTCCTTGTGCTGGGGGGCGGGGGGAGCTGCTTGGTTTCCACAGTGGGAAAAGGCCCCAGGCGGAAGCACGGGGCTGGGCAGGGGTAGAGCGACCTCCTGCCCAGGTGACAAATCAGTCCTCGGGTTGACGCGGCTCTGGGGGCTTCTCCAGGGGGGGCTGCCCTGGCCCGCCCCTTCCCTTCCACCCCGTCCCAGGCAGCCGGGGCCACTCTCCTCGGCCCCCTCCGTCGTCTTCCCTTCGCGTCTGTCCCTGTCTTCTCTGGAATCAGAAAGGAGCTGCGGGAAAGAATTGGAAACCAGCACTCCCAGGTGCTCCCCACATGAAAAGGAGCGCTCTGTCCGGCACAGCTGTCGCCCACCGTTGCTCCCGGCTGGCTGGGACTTCGATGTGTCGTGCTGCGAGTAAGCACTAGTAAGCGAAGGACAGGAATGCTTTCCTCCTGGCGGCTGCCCAGCCTCACGATGGTTGACGTGTGCTTTCTGCCTCCCTCTTCGCCAACCACGAAGCAGTGACATTCCGTGATAGATGAGCTGCCCGCGACTGTCCTGCCAACAGTGTTTCACACAGAAGACAAGCTGTCCCATGAAGAGTGAGGGAGGCGCTGAAAACCGGAAGCCCACAGGTCAGTGTGCCCCATGCAGAGTGCTCTGAAGGATGGAGCTCACGTTGAAAAAAGCAAAGGTTTCACGTGGAAATTCCTCCTCTAGGAAATCGGAAGGTCACCCGCACGTGGCGGGCTTTCGTTCCCCCAGCTGCGGTGGCCTGGGCGTGCCCGCCCGTGCATGCCACGGTCTGCACTTTTCCGTCTCTCTAATGCCAGCGCTGAGTGCCAGCTGCTGTCTGTCATTGGTGGCTCCGTTGTTTTTCTTACAGCAGAGACGTTGCTCTGTACCCTTATGCTGTGAATTGCTGTAAATTGAAGATGGCTGCAAGTTCTCTGTCACTTCTACCATTGAGAAGTGACGCTGGCTTCCCCCTCTTGAATCAGGGCTGGCCGGACACTTGCTTCACCCAGCAGAGTGTGGGAGGAGTGGTGCTGGGTAGCTCCCGAAACTGGGTGAGGACATCACAGCCTCTGCTCCACATGCCTGGAGCGCTCCCTCCTGGACCCCAGCCGGCACACTGGGAGAAGCCCACGCCTTCCGGAAAGAACTGGAACACTCCATCCCACAACCCCAGTTGAGCTCCCAGCCAACAGCCAGCCCAATATCAGCCACATAAGTGAGCCACCTGAACCCTGCCACCTGGTCGAGCGTCCTGATGACAGCAGCCCTGGCTGACAAACACCCAGCAGAGCCCAGTCAACCCACAGGATTGTGAGAGATAATATGTTTTATGCCTCTAAGTTTTGGGGAGGTTTCTTCTGCACTGGTCGCTAACCAAATACCCTATCTTTATCAAAGTCTGGGAGGGGGAAAAAGGTAGGTCAGAAGTGACAGGTTTCAAGAAAGTGGAAGAAAGTAACCTTTTTGGAAATGAAGGCTCTTCCTACTATGTTCATACTTAAATACCCAGCTTGCTTCACACACACACTCTGCTGGGGCTCTGAAGACTGAGGGCAAGGACTCTGGATCTCAGGGAAAGTGGCCACTGTTACAAGAACCAGGGCCTGTGTGCTGCACTCCCTTGGCTTTCCGTCCTCTGGCCTTCCGTTCTCCCATCTGTGAAAGTGGAACAACAGTCTCTACTCTGCCAGCCTTACATGGATGTTGTGGACTCACGTATCTGAGCTTGTTTTATAAATTGCAAAGAACTTTGTTAAATGTGAAGTATTGCTAATTGCATTATATGCCCAAGAATCTTTTTCAAATCCCTATCTATAGCTAAATCTCTACAACTCTTTGGGACCCCAAAAGTATAATATATTTTTATTTGATATTCTGAGAGCTATTTACATTGGAGTTCGTCTGTCCTACTGACCTCAAAGTCCATGTCTTTGCACCAGGGATGGCGAGGAGGTTCCAGCTCATGTGCCAGGTCCAGTTGTGTTTACCGCCTGGAGAACCGTGCTGAGAATGACTCTGAGGCCACACCTGGGGAGGGAAGGGTGGCGTGACAGCCATGGATTACCCTCCCAGCACCAGACAATCTTTATTTTCAAGGATTTTTGTTTTGTCTTGTTTTTAAAGGGACTTCAGAAGTAATAACAGAATACAAGTTGGAAGACATGGATCTGAGGCCTCACTCCTTTACCTGCCATCGGGCGACTGTGACTGTGGGCCACACGTAACTTCTCTGAACCACAGCACGATGATGACGGTGATGCATTTATCGAACGTTTACTCCATGGTTGACATGTACTGTTTCATTCAACCCTCACAAGAACCTCTTGGGAGGTCTGCTTTGGCACTTCCCCCATTTAACACAGGAGGAACAGAGGCACACACAGATACAGAAACTTGTTCAAGTCACACGCCTAGTAAGTAGGGAAACCAGGATTTGAACCCTTATAGTTCAGACTAAGCATGTGAAACGTTTTCAGTACAGAGCCAGGTGGCAGATATTTTAGACTTTGTGGGCCATATGGTCTCTGTGATAACTACTCATCTCTGCTGTGCAGCTCAAAAGCAGCCAGAGACAATATGTAAACAAATGGATGTGGCTGTGTTCAATAAAACTTTACTTACAAAAACAGGGGATCAGCTGGAGTTGGCCCAGGGGCTATCGTTTTCAGTCTCTTGTCCAGAGAAATGCTGTCCAGTAGAAACAATGCAAGCCACAAACGTGAGCCACAGGTGTAATTTAACATTTTCTAGCCACACTTTAAAAAGTACAAACAGGTGAAATAAATGTTAACATTATATTTTTAAGCATAATATATCCAAAATATTATTTCAATGTGCAATCAATCCTTTTAAAATTACTAATGCGATATTTTACTTTTATTTGAAATCCAGTATGTATTTTACACTTAGAGCCCATCACAACCCACACCAGCCACATTTCAAGTGCTTAAGAGCCATGCAGGGGACCTCGCCAGTCTGAACCCAGCTCTTTCTGTCTGCCTCAAAGGGGCTCCCCAGGACCACAGAGCATAAGAACCCACTATAGAAATGCAGTTATTGTTATTTGATTCAGTTGCGTCTCTTAGATGGGCCCCAACTCCCACCTTGTATTTCAGGAGTTTGATTTTTAATTTAGTGACCTGGAACTCAGAATGCATTTTTCCTTAGAAACAACACTGTAAATGACCATTAAAGCCTTGGGCCCTCCCACAGAGCCCTAACTGATGAGCACTGTACCTGTCAAACGTGGCGTGGCTTGAATTATCCCTAATGATCATTCCAAATGTTATTTTCTATTGGTTCTAACTAAGAATGCCAGGAAAGGCTCTCCCCTGGGCAGCAAGATGAAGCAGGTGCCCCCTGAGCTTGGGGGTGGGGGCGGGCTGCTCAGGGAATTCCGAATTATGGTCTAGGGCAAGTAGTGCCCCTTTTCAGCGAGAGTTCTAGATGCCTGTTTGCTTTCCTAGATTCGGGGAAGGCTTCACTGCCAAGCCAGAGGCTGCCAGCCCAAATGCCCCTCTTCATCACAGAGTTACATAGAGGTTCAAGTTTATGCTCTTCATGTTTCCTACAGGCACGAGCTCAGGCCTTCAGAAAGTGAGCAATATAGCATTTAGCAGTGATTCCCAGACTACGGAATTTCACAGACTAATAAAAATTTAAAAAGCAAAAGACAGAAAACTGGAGGACCCGTATACAGTGGCCAACTTGTATTTCTTCCAAGTAAACACATTAAGGAAAAAGAAAACTACCATCTACAGGCACCATCATTTTAATATTAAATGATGCTGGAATGGCATTTTAATGCCAGGAAAAAAAATCTCAGGATCAAGGACAGTTCTTTCAATTGAATGATTTGGCTTTGTGGGAAAAAACTCACCTCTTTGCCTTTATTTTTAACATTTTGCCAAAGACCGTGAAAACTTTGCCTCCAGGGCAGAGGCTCTGGGGCCAGTGTTCTGGAAAGCTCTGGCTCTGGGAATGGCCTGTGGAAGTTGCACAGGGTAGTGGGAGGTGCTGGATGGAACAGAGGGGAAGGAGGGTACAAGCAGCTGGCACCCTCGAAGGGTTCGGGGTGAAAAGAATTACCACATCAATCTTGTTCTTTGTTGGCGCAAATATCTTATGCTGCATCTCATGGTAGAGTTTATAAGATATCTGCACATTTATTTTACTTCTTTTGATTCTTCCACAAACACTACGAGTTGAGCAGAAAAGATCCTATGTGCATTTTACAGATTAAACAGTGACACATACAGAATTCCAAAGGCCACTGCTGTGGTTTGAATGTGCGTGTCTCTCCAAAATTCATATATTGCAACCTAATACCCAACGTGATGGTATTGAGAGGTGGGGCCATTGGGGAAGTGGTGAAAACGCGAGGGCTGCAGCTGGTGAATGGATCAGTGCCCTGATGAACGCGGTTGAAGGGAGCCCACGTACACTTTGCCCTTCCATCTCCTCCACCATGTGAGGACTCAGTGTTGTCCCCTTCAGCCCTTCTGCCACATGCGGCTGCAGCTAAAGGCACCCTCTTGGTGGCAAAGTGCTTCTCACACCAGACACTGAATCTTCGAGTGTCTTGATCTTGGACTTCCCAGCCTCCAGAATGTGAGAAATAAGTTTCCATTATTTACATATTACGCAGTCTAACGTATTTTGTTATAGCAGCATCAACAAACTAAGACAATCACCAAAAGAATTCTTTTTTTTTTTTTTCCTTCCTTTTTGGAGACTATTTACTACAGCCCATGTTTGACAATCCAAGCACTGCGTTTGGAGAAATCAGGGCTCTTGGGTTATATGGATTTCCATCACTCATTAATTAATCCATCTGTAGAATGGGAATGATAATATTCTGTGACAACGAGGACCTTTTCAATTTCTGTAAAAGGGTTTTCTCCTCAGGGGTTGGCAGGAAGTCCCCAGCCCCCTCCTCTCTGCAGCCCTGGCCCACCCCACCCACCAGGCTCCCCAGCCTCCGCTGCCTCGAAGCCTCAACTTCCATTCCTTCCCTAAAACTGGCCTCTTCTCTCCTGTTTGTGGTGACCCTGCCTCACCCAGCACCACCACAGCATTTTGTCACTGTCCCCAGATGTGCCAGATGTGGGCCTGGGTTTTGCCAAGTCGCTTTAGGACGTTCTCTACGTAAACCATCTTGGAAGGACTGCGTCGATGGTAATATATTCTCAGGCCCGCGTTTTCCGACTCTGAGCTGGAGAGTTTAGAACTTGTGTTTGAACAATTATCGAAGATGTAAAACACACACACACATGCACATGCACAAAGGATGTGAAATAAAGATGCCAAAACACCAGCTTCTTCTTGTGGACATTTCCAGCTCCTCAGATGAGGAGCTCATTGTGGATATTATGAGAACTACTGAAGTGGTCTGGGTTTCTCCCATCTCCCCACCTCTACCCTCACTTCCCCAGGCTTTTTTTTTAAACCATGCTTCTGTTACTAATTGTTCCTTCTCAACTCACCATCAGTGCTTTGAAGTAACTATATAAGGCAACAGACACACTGTAAGCAAATGGCAGGCACTGAATGCAAAGTTATTTTCAGCTTAATACTAGTCTATTTAGCCCTTCACAGTCTCTGGAATTTTGCTTCGACTGGGAATTGTTTGATGAAAAAGACTTGCCCTCTTATATTTGCATCTAGCAAATGTTATGTCTCAAGTGGCCGTCCCTTTTTTCCGCGTGACTCCACGTGCGAGCGCTCTGACGGCGGGAGTGAGCCTAGGGCCAGGGGGCAGCACTGCACGCCCGGCGCAGCCAGCCCAGCTCCGGCAGCACACGGGATGCTGAGGCCTCGGGCCCAGGCTTGCTCTCGGGTCACAGGTTCCCTGTGGGGCTTGATGGCCAGGCGACAGGAGGAGTCACCCGCTGCTGGTGGGCTTGTCCACATCCTTAACCATCTTCTTGCAGAGGTGCCTGCGCTAACCTTTCTCACTAAGGGAAACATATTTGCTGCCTTTGTGCGGCTCACGCCTGAGCTTGGACTTACATTACTGACTCTTCCCTGCTCTCCATTCCCCTTCCCACAAACGCAAACATTTCAGGTACTGGTGTGGGTCGCTCTGTCTCTCGTGGCTGCAGGAGGAGTGTGCTGTAGCGTCACGTGTCATGGACGGCGCGCCTCCAACTTGAAAATGCTCCCCCGGGCATCGTGTGAACACGTAGATTTGTTGCATTTCCAACAAATCCCAGGTGATGTGTGTCCCGCTGGTCCCCTCACTGCAGGTCCCCTCACTGCTGGTCCCCTCCCTGCTGGTCCCCTCACTGCTGGTCCCCTCACTGCTGGTCCCCTCGCTGCTGGTCCCCTCACTGCTGGTCTCCACGATGCTGGTCCCCTAACTGCTGGTCCCCTCGCTGCTGGTCCCCTCGCTGCTGGTCCCCTCACTGCTGGTCCCCACGATGCTGGCCCCCTCCCTGCTGGTCCCCTCCCTGCTGGTCCCCTCCCTGCTGGTCCCCTCACTGCAGGTCCCCTCACTGCTGGTCCCCACGATGCTGGCCCCCTCCCTGCTGGCCCCCTCACTGCAGGTCCCCTCCCTGCTGGTCCCCTCACTGCAGGTCCCCTCACTGCTGGTCCCCACGATGCTGGCCCCCTCCCTGCTGGCCCCCTCACTGCAGGTCCCCTCACTGCTGGTCCCCTCACTGCAGGTCCCCTCACTGCTGGTCCCGTCACTGCTGGTCCCCTCACTGCTGGTCCCCTCACTGAAGGTCCCCTCACTGCTGGTCCCATCACTGCTGGTCCCGTCACTGCTGGTCCCGTCACTGCTGGTACCCTCACTGCTGGTACCCTCACTGCTGGTCCCGTCACTGCTGGTCCCCTCACTGCTGGTCCCCATGATGCTGGTCCCCTCACTGCTGGTCCCCATGATACTGGTCCCCTCGCTGCTGGTCCCCTCACTGCTGGTCCCCGCACTGCTGGTCCCCACGATGCTGGCCCCCTCCCTGCTGGTCCCCTCACTGCTGGTCCCCTCACTGCTGGTCCCCACGATGCTGGCCCCCTCCCTGCTGGTCCCCTCCCAGCTGGTCCCCTCACTGCTGGTCCCCTCCCTGCTGGTCCCCTCACTGCAGGTCCCCTCACTGCTGGTCCCCACGATGCTGGCCCCCTCCCTGCTGGTCCCCTCACTGCAGGTCCCCTCACTGCTGGTCCCCTCACTGCAGGTCCCCTCACTGCTGGTCCCGTCACTGCTGGTCCCCTCACTGCTGGTACCCTCACTGCAGGTCCCCTCACTGCTGGTCCCCTCACTGCTGGTCCCCTCACTGCTGGTCCCGTCACTGCTGGTCCCCTCACTGCTGGTCCCCACGATGCTGGTCCCCTCACTGCTGGTCCCCACGATACTGGTCCCCTCACTGCTGGTCCCCTCACTGCTGGTCCCCACGATGCTTGTCCCCTCACTGCAGGTCCCCTCCCTGCTGGTCCCCTCACGGCTGGTCCCCTCACTGCTGGTCCCCTCACTGCAGGTCCCCTCACTGCTGGTCCCCTCACTGCTGGTCCCCTCGATGCTGGTCCCCACGATGCTGGTCCCCTCACCGCTGGTCCCCTCACCGCTGGTCCCCTCACCGCTGGTCCCCTCACTGCTGACCCCCTCACTGCAGGTCCCCTCACTGCTGGTCCCGTCACTGCTGGTCCCCTCACTGCTGGTACCCTCACTGCAGGTCCCCTCACTGCTGGTCCCCTCACTGCTGGTCCCCATGCTGCAAGTCCCCTCGCTGCTGGTCCCCTCGCTGCTGGTCCCCTCGCTGCTGGTCCCCATGCTGCAGGTCCCCTCGCTGCTGGCCCCCTCACTGCTGGTCCCCTCACTGCTGGTCCCCATGCTGCAGGTCCCCATGCTGCAGGTCCCCTCACTGCTGGTCCCCTCCCTGCTGGTTCCCTCGCTGCTGGTCCCCTCCCTGTAGGTCCCCTCACTGCTGGTCCCCTCACTGCTGGTCCCCTCGATGCTGGTCCCCACGATGCTGGTCCCCTCACCGCTGGTCCCCTCACCGCTGGTCCCCTCACCGCTGGTCCCCTCACTGCTGACCCCCTCACTGCAGGTCCCCTCACTGCTGGTCCCCTCACTGCTGGCCCCCTCACTGCTAGCCCCCTCACTGCTGGTCCCCTCGATGCTGGTCCCCACGATGCTGGTCCCCTCACCGCTGGTCCCCTCACCGCAGGTCCCCTCGCTACTGGTCCCCTCGCTGCTGGTCCCCATGCTGCAGGTCCCCATGCTGCTGGTCCCCATGCTGCAAGTCCCCTCGCTGCTGGTCCCCTCGCTGCTGGTCCCCTCCCTGCTGGTCCCCTCACTGCTGGCCCCCTCACCGCTGGTCCCCTCGCCGCTGGCCCCCTCACTGCTGGTCCCCTCGCCGCTGGTCCCCTCCCTGCTGGTCCCCATGCTGCAGGTCCCCTACCTGCTGGTCCCCATGCTGCAGGTCCCCTCGCCGCTGACCCCCTCACTGCTGGTCCCCTCGCCGCTGGTCCCCTCGCCGCTGGTCTCCTCGCTGCTGGTCCCCTCGCTGCTGGTCCCGCACTGCTAGTCCCCTCGCTGCTGGTCCCCTCGCTGCTGGTCCCCTCCCTGCTGGTCCCCTCACTGCTGGTCCCCATGCTGCTGGTCCCCTCACTGCTGGTCCCCTCCCTGTAGGTCCCCTCACTGCTGGTCCCCTCACTGCTGGTCCCCATGCTGCTGGTCCCCTCGCTGCTGGTCCCTCACTGCTGGTCCCCTCCCTGCTGGTCCGCTCACCGCTGGTCCCCTCACCGCTGGTCCCCTCACTGCAGGTACCCTCGCTACTGGTCCCCTCGCTGCTGGTCCCCTCACTGCTGGTCCCCATGCTGCAAGTCCCCTCGCTGCTGGTCCCCTCGCTGCTGGTCCCCTCGCTGCTGGTCCCCATGCTGCAGGTCCCCTCGCTGCTGGCCCCCTCACTGCTGGTCCCCTCACTGCTGGTCCCCATGCTGCAGGTCCCCTCACTGCTGGTCCCCTCCCTGCTGGTTCCCTCGCTGCTGGTCCCCTCGCCGCTGGTCCCCTCCCTGCTGGTCCCCATGCTGCAGGTCCCCTCCCTGCTGGTCCCCATGCTGCAGGTCCCCTCGCCGCTGGCCCCCTCACTGCTGGTCCCCTCGCCGCTGGTCCCCTCGCCGCTGGTCCCCTCGCCGCTGGTCCACTCGCCGCTGGTCCCCTCGCTGCTGGTCCCTCACTGCTAGTCCCCTCGCTGCTGGTCCCCTCGCTGCTGGTCCCCTCCCTGCTGGTCCCCTCACTGCTGGTCCCCATGCTGCTGGTCCCCTCACTGCTGGTCCCCTCGCTGCAGGTCCCCTCACTGCTGGTCCCCTCACTGCTGGTCCCCATGCTGCAGGTCCCCATGCTGCTGGTCCCCTCGCTGCTGGTCCCTCACTGCTGGTCCCCTCACTGCAGGTCCCCTCGCTGCAGGTCCCCTCACTGCTGGTTCCTTCGCTGCTGGTCCCCTCACTGCTGGTCCCCTCACTGCTGGTCCCCTCACTGCTGGTCCCCTCGCTGCTGGTCCCCATGCTGCAGGTCCCCTCGCTGCTGGCCCCCTCACTGCTGGTCCCCTCACTGCTGGTCCCCATGCTGCAGGTCCCCATGCTGCTGGTCCCCTCGCTGCTGGTCCCTCACTGCTGGTCCCCTCACTGCAGGTCCCCTCGCTGCAGGTCCCCTCACTGCTGGTTCCCTCGCTGCTGGTCCCCTCACTGCTGGTCCCCTCACTGCTGGTCCCCTCGCTGCAGGTCCCCTCGCTGCTGGCCCCCTCGCCGCTGGTCCCCTCGCCACTGGTCCCCTCCCTGCTGGTCCCCTCGCTGCTGGTCCCTGCGCTGCTGGTCCCCGCGCTGCTGGTCCCCTCACTGCTAGTCCCCTCACTGCTGGTCCCCTCACTGCTGGTCACTGCTGGTCCCCTCGCTGCTGGTCCCCTCGCTGCTGGTCCCCGCGCTGCAGGTCCCCTCGCTGCTGGTCCCCTCGCTGCTGGTCCCTGTGGTGCTGGTCCCCTCACTTCTGGTCCCCTCACTGCTGGTCCTCACGCTGCAGGTCCCCTCGCTGCTGGTCCCCTCGCTGCTGGTCCCCTCGCTGCTGGTCCCCTCGCTGCTGGTCCCCATGCTGCAGGTCCCCTCACTGCTGGTTCCCTCGCTGCTGGTCCCCTCACTGCTGGTCCCCTCACTGCTGGTCCCCTCACTGCTGGTCCCTCACTGCAGGTCCCCTCACTGCAGGTCCCCTCACTGCTGGTCCCCTCACTGCTGTTCCCCTCGCTGCAGGTCCCCATGCTGCTGGTCCCCTCACTGCTGGTCCCCTCACTGCTGGTCCTCACGCTGTAGGTCCCCTCACTGCTGGTCTCCTCACTGCTGGTCCCCTCACTGCTGGTCCCCTCACTGCTGGTCCCCTCACTGCTGGTCCCTGCGCTGCTGGTCCCCTCGCTGCTCGTCCCCTCACTGCTGGTCCCCTCGCTGCTGGTCCCTGCGCTGCTGGTCCCCGCGCTGCTGGTCCCCTCGCTTCTGGTCCCCTCACTGCTGGTCCCCTCACTGCTGGTCCCCATGCTGCAGGTCCCCACGATGCTGGTCCCCTCCCTGCAGGTCCCCTCACTGCTGGTCCCCTCACTGCTGGTCCCCTCACTGCTGGTCCCCTCACTGCTGGTCCCCACGATGCTGGTCCCCACGATGCTGGTCCCCTCCCTGCAGGTCCCCTCACTGCTGGTCCTCACGCTGCTGGTCCCCTCACTGCTGGTCCTCACGCTGCAGGTCCCCTCACTGCAGGTCCCCATGCCGCTGGTCCCCATGCCGCTGGTCCCCACGATGCTGGTCCCTGTGCCCCTTTCATCTCTCCGTCCTGGCAGCACTCAGTCTGGTGCTTGGCCTTAGCATCTCTCTCTCTCTCTCTCTCTCTCTCTCTCTCTCTCTCTCTCTCTCTCTCTCTCACTTTGTCTGTCCCCAGGCCGTACCATGAAGAGCCACACGGTTGGAGTGTGTGTGACTCCCGTGCCCCGTGAGCAAGCAGGAGCAGAATCGCGGGTGTGGGCTCCGGGGGTCCTTCACGGTGGTGCTGCCGGGTGGCTTTCAGGCAGCCCCCGTCCCCTCTCAGAACGGTGTTGCTAAGACTTGGCGCCATCATCACAAACTAAAACCTCCATGATAACAACAGTGATATCCAAGACAGGCCGACAAGAAGAGGGGGCTCACGCGGGGACGGCCTACGGGAAGCTTTCGGGAGAGGACAGAAACGCTGGTGAGGATCCCGCCTTGTGGCATGTGAAACCATGCTGTCCTGTCGCCGTGAAACCTCTGCTGCTTGGGACAGCCTTGTGGCTTTGGGTTTGCTTGAGGCCAGGCCTGTCCGGCACTATCTGTAAGCCACGTTCAGGTGGTTGCTGGCCTCATCCTAGCCTCCGGGTGTCAGCCACCGCTTGCACAGACCGACCCGGGTGACACGCGGGCTCTTGGGGCAGCGACGAGTGCAGAGTCCGGTTGTGGGGGCGCAACAATGAGCACAGACACTTCCAGGGAGGCCTGCCTCAGGGGAGGGAGGAGCTTAGGACCACACAGTGAGGAAACCGAGGCACACCAGGACAGAGTCACCAGCTCATGCCAGCTCACAGCAGCGCTTGGGCCCTTCGGGGTGTGGCCCGAGCCTCACGGTCCTCCAGCCGCCCCTCCCCCCACCCTGAGCTCGCCACTTTCAGGATCCAAAGAGTGTTCTCAGCACTGAAAGCACAAGGCCACTGTCCTGCTGGCTCACCCCGTGGCCCAGGGCCAGGGAGTCACCAGTGCCACCGCCTGGGAACTGGTTTCCCCAGGGAGGGTCCAGAGGGCGCCCTGCTGGGGAGAAGCTCGTGCGAGTGCATGACCTGATCACACAGCGATTCTCACTGCAGCCCACCCTGTGACACCTGAGAGCGTCCCCTCACATCCCAGAATGCCAGCAGGGGGGACACCGCTGCCGTCCCCACGAGGGCTCACCACGCCTCTGGAAAGGTCTGGCTGAGCCTTCCAGGGCACGAGGATCCTGGTGAGGAGAGGTGGCTTCTGCGAGCAGCACAAGCACACGCGTGCGGCCTGAGGTGCTGAAGCCGCCCTACGCCACTCTCGTGTGGCAGTCGCGCTCCACTCCTGCGGGAAGCTTCATGCCAAAGTCCCGTGCTGTCGGCCGGCGCCCTGCTCTCACCGGTCACCCGCGTCACGTTCGAGGTTTCTCCACACGCTAGTGGCCGTCATTTCCTCCCTCCTCCCCTACTCCTGTCTTCTCTTCCTCTTCACTAGAAATGCTTTTACTTATCTCCAAATGGAACAGAACAAACGCCCCGGCATCAACATCACGTGCGTCCAGTTCTTCCTCCTCTTCCTCAGAGATTGACAAGTGACCAAGCATAAGTGACTCTTTTCAACGCACTCACACTGTGAGGAACAGCACAGCAGAGCTTCTGCAACAGAGAATGTGACCGTCGTTAGAACCTGCTCCCAGCCCGGGGCGCTGGCGGGACGTGTGGAGACCAGGAACAGTTTCCTCTGTCGCCAGTCGCCCTGTGGCCTCCCTCCTTGGTCACTCCTGACCGTGTGAACAGAGCCAAGGCAGAGACCCGAGAATCAAATTCTTGGATTTCCAGTTCTTAGTAGGATCTCAAAACTTAAAGGCAACTGCCTTGAAGGCACAGACTCCAATCTGTAAACGCTGGGAACCCTGAGAGCAGGAAGGAGCCGCGTGTGCCCGCTGGCCACCGGGTCACCACCGGGCCACCACCGGGCCACCGCCGGGCCCTCCAAGGCTTCCTCTCTCATCGCATGGGGCGGCGATGTTTTCTTCTGAAAACAGAAAAGCGCCTCCTTCCTAGGCCCACACTCTTCCTCTGCCTCCTGTCCTTCCTCTGCTTCTTCCACCCAAAAGCATCACCAGCCACCAAGGCAAGAGCAGTCTCCAGCTGCAAAAGCTGAGGTCAAAGGTCATTCCACGAACAGTCAAATGTGTCCCATTTTTCTGGTGTAGGAGCAAGAAGAACACGATATGACACGAACAACCTCACAAGAGACGGGCTGATGTCAAACACGTCGAGGGATTGAGAACTTCATTGTGGGTCCCCTTCACGTAAAACACACACTGCAGATTCCAGGGCAGGAGGCCATGGAGTTCCCGGTGTGCTGAGAATTTCGTCCCCGTCTAGCATAAAACCCCACTGTAAATACTGATATCACTGGCCTTTGCATTTCTGGTTGATGAACTCTTTCATCGCACAGGTGTTATGAACACAAGACCGAAAACCCACATGAAATTAGGTACAACCCAGGGTGGCCCTTCTGCAGCTAGAACACGTCTTGCTGCTAACGAATTCTCAGAGGTGACCTCACAAGTTTGGAATCAATCCGGTGGAAGTTATGCTTTCAGAAGGCAGAAAGTTTCAAGAGGGTGCTCTGGGTTCTACAAGTTGCTGGGTCCAGAAGGACGCCTACCTCTCCTTAGGTGCTGCCCTATCTGCCCACTGGTCTGACAGTCTGAGAAATGATCACCGTTAATTAGGCAGACAGGACTGCCAGGATGCCAGTCCCAGAATACAAATGTCCATCACAGGGCTGCTGTACGGTTTACTCACGTCATACCTCCTGACCTCCCTCTGTCCCCAGGAACAGGCCAGACTTAAGAGGCCTTGACCTCTAGACGCTTGACTTGCAGTCAAAGATGTCTTAGTTGCTAAAGATCCTGTATCACGAGATGTGGGGAAATGGAGGGGATGGCCTGGAAGTCTGGTTTGCCAGCCAAGATCTGTGGACGAAACCTGAACCTTATGGAAAAAGAGGAAGGCATTCCTTTTATTTCTAAGATCACTATAGTGACTGGGTACTTGGACTGAGTGACTGATGCGGTGAGACTAATAGAGGCTGTTCTGAAACCTGGGCTGGGCTGAGCTGTCTTTCGTGTGATGGCCTTTACTGTTCAGGAGTCCAGGCCTTCGGGAATGTTCTGTCTGAGGATTACGTAGTGCTTATTGTGACCATGGATTAGTACCACATCCCATGGGTGGTGCCCTAGGGAACTGATGTTGTCACAGCCCTGGGAAGAGGGATGTTCTAGTGCAAGGAATAGGGGCTCTGGAAATGGATCTCAGAGGTGAGATCACATACAAGGGTGCTTCAAAAAGTGAGGAGAGGAGAATTAGAATTAAACAACAATATGAATCTTTCCATGAACTTTTTGAAATACCCTCATACTTCCTCATCCCCATAGTCTCAGGGTCATTTTTGCCCAGAGTTTGAAATATGGAGATGCTCAGAGAACTTCCAATGGCAGGAGGGTAGGAGCCCGATAAAGAATCCTGGAAGGGTCTGTGCGTTGACTGTGAGTCCCCTCCGTGTCACACTCCCACCCCACCCTTCTCAAACTTCAGCAAATTTTCATTAAGAGGTGGGGTCTGGTCTCTCCTGTGGCATGGAGAATGAAGGGGAAAGGCTGGTTGGTGGTGCAGAGAACAACGTGACTCACGGGGGACATCCATCACTGGGGACAGCGATACCCAGCCTTCAGAATTCTAGGACCATTGGCAGTGGCAGTGGCAGGGACAGCACAGGCTCCAGCTGTAAAAGAAACCCGCCGTCCACCCTGCGTGAGGAAGTTCCCAGTTCCTCGGTGGGCAGTGAGAACCCCGCATGGAGGTGCCTCTGGGTATCCAGACCCAGCAAGGCCCCCCCAGGAGCCTCTGCACTGCCTGCTAGTTTGGTCAGTGGGATGTGGGGTTATTTGACGTGAGCTCTCGTGTCTCCTAACACTCAACCTCCCCCTCTTTCTTTAAAGCAGAACCCTTGAAATTTAGCTGGGTGTTTTGCTGCCCAAAATAAATACTTTCTTTTCTGGCTTCCCCTGCAGCTCAGCGTGGAAGTGATGTGTGCTCCAGCCAGGCGGCCCTTTGGAGAAAGGAGCAAGTCTTGAGCCACCCCCTTCTCCCTCCTACTTGCAGGAAAGTTGCTCCAGTGCTCACTATGAATGCCACATGGTCGCCTAGACACTGAATGTGCCATGGACACCATGGACGCCATGTCCACCTGGATGCTATGGATGCCATGGTCACCTGGATGCTGTGTACACCATGGTCGCCATGGTCACCTGAACACTGTGGTCACCATGGTCATCTGGACACTGTGGTGACCTGGATGCCAGGGACATCATGGTTGCCATGATCGTCATGGATGCTGTGGATACTATGAACACTGTGGTTGCTGTGGTTGCCATGGACACTGTGGTTCCTGCAAATGCCATGGTTGCCTGGATGCTGCAGATGCCATGGATGCTGTGGACACCATGGTCATCTGGATACCGTGATCACCTGGATGCTGTGCACACCTGGACACCATGGATGCCTGGACACTGGATGCTGTACTTGCCCAGACACCATGGATGCTATGGTTGCCTGGTCGCCGAGATCACTGTGGTCACCTGGACACTGTGATCACCATGGTTGCCATGGTCACCTGGACACTGTGGTGTGCACCTTCAGCCATGCAGAGGAGGTATCATTCCAGGGCAGTGCTGTGTGCAGTGTGCTCTGTGTGCTCTGTGTACCCAGTGTGCTCAGTGGGCTGCTGTGTGTGCAAAGAGAAGGAAAGAAACTGAGTCGGCTTCCGTGAACTTGTATAACAACGTGATGCTGGCCTTGACATCCAAGCACATGACCTGTGGACCCGCCTTAACACGGCCCAGGTATGCACATGAGCCTGACATTACTGATGCACAATAAAGCCGCACACGGATCTGAGGCAGAATGGAAATTTAAATAATAATAATAATAATATGACTTCAGATCATTGAAAAAACCTTCTCTAGGGTATGGCAGAGCCACACAAAGAATCCCGAGCCTGGATACTGCGGAGCCTCCACGCCAGTCCACATCACTGATTTTCTACTGTGACATGTGTAGGGGCCAATGGGAACTTCCTCTTCACCCCTGAAGATTCATTAGTAAAAACCACTGACAAACTTAGATCCATATGAAGAAAAGGCAAAACCAGTTTTATTATTTAACGTGCTGGGAGAAAGCAAAGCATGGGGGAATCACAGGAGAGTAAAGTCCCAATGTCCCATTGGGGCCCAGAGCATAGGGAAAGGGAGGTGGGGGTGCTGGAGTCGGTGATCCTTAGGGGGATGCAATGGGCCTGGAGAACGTACAGTGACCTGTGACAAAGTCTATTTGACCCACAGAGTGGAAGACAAAGGTCTCTGAGGAATGTTGACAGACTCCAGTCTTCCTTCCTGTCATGTGAGTTAAGTTAATGAAGACTCAGGGAAAGGACCAGAGGGCATTGTCTTCTTCTCTGCTGGGTCTGGACTTTAGGCAGATAAGTGAACAGTGACAGAGGACTGAGAGACGGGGTTGGGGGTGGGCGGTGTCAGAAAGACCTTGAAGCTGCTGCTTTATTGCAGCATGTCCAAGTACTGGATTTGGGGGTAACAGCTTTCTGCACCCTGCACGTGACAGAGAAATACCCTTACCTGGTTTAAGTGGCCACGTTTTGGGGGCCCGTTTGTTACTCAGCCAAACCTGTATCCTAACTGTCAAGTATATCTGTGTATGGATGACATTTGGGCTCAGGGAACCAGACACTCCACATACTGGTGTATAATACCGTGACTCTGGCAAAGAAAGGCATAATTTTGAAACAGTGAAAAGTGCCTACTCCAAAGGCTCTGGAAGAGAGCGTCCTGAACACTGGAGGGGCACCAGGAGCCAGGCCACCGGGCACAGCAGAGGTCACTGGGGAGGAGGCGTGTGGTGCATGGGGGCTCCGATGGGGAATTTCCATGAGCACCTGTGAGCATCCCCTGGGCACTCCCAGAGACATATGGTGGCGGACTTTGCAAAGGGAAGGTTTTCTAATGTAAATAGGTTGAAGGGCATGGTCTAGGAGGAGAAAAGAATAGCCACCATAGGACTGTGAAGACTTTTAGCATCTGGGTCCCTGCCTCCTACGGAGACTGGAGTAAGGCAGAGAAGAGAAGGTTGGCAGGAGGTGAGGAAAGCCCTGGGAAGGTGGACCGGCCCAAACATTAACCAGCAACACAAGGGTTTATGTGGTGACTCTAGCGGCTGACCCAGGCCGGGAGTGTCCCAGGACCCCCAGGCAAGGAGTGAACTCCAGGGGCCAAGGCAGGTGCCGAGGTGAAAGGCAACCCTGCAGAGGTGCACACGAGGGCTGGCAGGGGTCCTCGGGGCGTCCTCCAGCCGCAGGCCCAGGGCGGGAGGCACCTCCCAGTCCACATGCGTTGAGCTTTGTGGATTGTTCAGCACAACGGTGGCTGCGCATTTGTTTGTTACGTGGAGCTTCTCGTGTTTGCTTCAAAAGCACACGAAAGAGCCTGTTGTAGAAAACCAGGCTCTATGATGACATCACTGTGCGGATGTAAAGCAAAAAGAAAGGTGTTAAAAGAACAAACCATGAAGCACATAATCACGGGAGAGACTGAGCGTATCGGAAGAGGGTCCAAGACGGCTCCTCAGTCCCTGCCTGGCCCGGCCCGAGTCTCTGGCACCAGGGCCAGCTCCTGCTCAGGACCCTCTTCAGCCAGACAGACGGGAGCTGGAACGCTGCTGCTGCTCCCAGTCCTCAGCCCCGTGGCTGTCCTAGTCCCATTTGATTCCCCACTTCAGGTCTCATGGAGCTGAGGCCAGGAAGAAGAACCCAACAGGAGGAAAACGGAGGAGAAAGTAGGTGGGACTACCCAAAGCATTTGCACGCAGTGAAAGGAAGTGGCCTTAAAACAGCCTCGTCTGCCATCTCAGGCAGTCCTGCAGCTCACAGGGGCCTCGCAGATGGTGGCCCTGTGTCGGTTTGCCTCTGCTGCCGGATGTTGTCTTAAATTGCTGGAGCTCTGGTGCTGGGCTAATCACGTCAAGCATCTTTTCATGTGCTATTAGCCATTTGTATATCTTCCTTGGAGAAATGCGTATACGGATTTTTGGCTCACTTTTTAATTGGGTTATTTGTTTTTTTATTATTGAGTTGAAAGCTTTCTTTACGTATTCTGGAAACAAGTCCTTTGTCAGATATATGATTTGCAAATATTTTCTCCAATACTATGGATTGGCCTTTCACTTTCCTGATACAGTACTTTGTAGCACAAAAAAATTGTAATTTTGATGAAGTTCAATATATCTATTTTTTCTTTTGTTGCTAGTGCTTTAAGTGTCATGCCTAAGAATCCTTTGACAAATTCAAGGTCATACTTCTGCTTTCTTTTAACAATTTTATTGTTTTACCCTTACATTTAGATCTTTGATCCATTTTCATTTTGAATCAATTTTTGTATATGAGTGAGGTAGGGGTCCTATTCCACACTTTTGCAAATTGCCTCAGCACCATTTGTTGAAAAGACTATTCTTTCTCCCATTGAATGGTCTTGCCACCCTTGTCACAAATCAGTTTACCATGCATGTATGAGTTTATTCTGGAGTTTATTTCATTTTTGGATTGTTCATTGCAAGTGTAGAGAAATACAGTCCATTACTGTATATTGATCTTGTATCCTGCAACCTTACTAAACTCGATCACTAGTTTTAATAGTTTTTTTAGTGGATTTTAAAGAATTTTTTATATACAATGTAGTGGATTGAATTATGTCCCCTCAAAACTCTTTGAAGCTTGAATTGTCTCTTCCAAGTTTTATGTATTAGAAACTTGTTCCCACTATGACTGTTATGAAGGTGGGAAACCCTATTATGTTAATTGGAAGGTGAAGCCTTGAAGAGATGATTGGATTGAGGACCGTACAGCAGTGAATGGATTAAAAATGGTGGCCAGGGGTGTGGTTCTGAGGGCTTTAAAAGAAGAGGAGAATCTGTCTCTCTTGTTCTCTCTCTGCTTCCACCATCTTGCAATGTGAGACTCCTGGGTCACTGTTGCCACAACCAGGTGGACTTTGGACTTCCCAGCCTCAGCAACTGTAAGCAATAAGTTTTGTTTTCTATATAAAATACCCAGTTCCGTATATTTTGTTGTAAGCAACAGAAACAGACTAATACATGCAAGATCATGTCATCTGAGAGTAGAGATAGTTTAATTTCTTTCTCTCCAATTTGCATTCCTTTTATTACTTTTTCTTGCCTAATTGCCCTGTCTAGAATTTTAAATACAATGTTGAGTAGAAATAGCAAGAGCAGACGTCCTTTTCCTGTCGCCTACCAGCATCCAGCCTTCCACCATCAGTTGTGGTGTTGGCTGTGGGTTTTCCAAAGACGCCCTTCATCAGTTAGAGGAAGTTCCCTTCTATTCCTAGTTTACTGAGTCTTTTTATCATAAATGTGTTGGATTTTGTCAAATGCTTGTCCTGCATGTATTAGATGATCATTTTTATTCTATAGATATGATGCTTTACATGAATTGATTATCAGATGTTAAACCAACCTTGCATCCCTGGGATGAATCCCACTTGGTCATGGTGTATAAATCTTTTTATATGTTGTTGGATTTGGTTTACTAATATTTAGTTGAGGATTTTTGTGTCCATATTCATAAAAGATATTGGTCTGTAATTTTCTTTTCTTATGATATCTTTGTCTGATTTTGGTGTCAGGGTAATATTGGCCTCATGAAATGGCTGGGAAACGATTCCTCCTCTTCTATTTAAAAAAATATATTGTGAAAAATTCGTATTAATTCTTCTTTAAAAGTTTGGTGGAGCCAAACTTTTAAAGACACAACTTTTCAGTGGTAAAGCCATTGGGCCTGGGTTTTTTGGGGGGTGCAGTTTTTTGATTGCTAATTCAGTTTCTTCATTTGTTATAGGTCTATTCTGATTGTCTATTTCTTTTTTTGAGTCAGATTCATTAGTGTCTAAGAATTTGCCCATTGTCTCTGTTATTTTATTTACTGGAGGACGATTGTTTATAGTATTCCTTTAGAATGCTTTTTTTTTTCATAAAAATCAGTAGTAATGTCACCTCTTCCATTTCTGATTTTAATAATTTGAGTTTTCTCTCTTTTTATCTTGGTCAATCTAGCTAAAGTTTTGTCAATTTTGTAGATCTTTTCAAAGAATCAGCTTTGGTTTCAATGATTTTCTCTATTTGTACTTCATTAATTTATGTTCTAGTCTTTATTATTTCCTTTTTCTGCTTGCTTCTGGTTTAGTTTGCTTTTCTTTTTATAATGTATTAAGGTGGAAGTTTAGGTTATCAGTTTAAAATCTGTCTTCTTTCTTAATATAACCATTTACAGCTGTAAATTTCCTCCTAAGCACTGCTTTAGCTGTATTCCATAAGTTATGGTATGTTGTGCCTTTCTTTTCATTTATCTCAGACTTCTTTCTGATGTCCCTTGTGATTTCTTCTTTGACCTACTGGTTACTTAGGTGCGTGTTGTTTAATTTCCACTTATTTACGAGTTTCCCAAGTTCTTTCCTGCTATTGATTTCTACTTTTCATTCTAACGTAGTCAGAGAACATACTTTGTATTATTTTTGCCTTTTGAACTTATTGAAGTTTGTTTTATAGCCTATCATATGGTCTATTATGGAGAATGTTTCCTAAGCACTTGAGAAGAAATTATATTCTGTTTTTGTTGGATGGAGTCTTCTACTGATGCTTGTTAGGTCTAATTGGTTTATAGTGTCGTTCAAGTCTTCTAATTCCTTTTTGATCTTCTGTCTAGTTGTTCTATCCATTATTAAAAGTGGGGTATTGAAGTCTACAACTATTATTGTTGAATTGTCTATTTCTGCCTTTATTTCTATCGGTTTTTGCTTTATATATTTGATATCCTATTATTAACTGAATATATTTTTATGCTTTATGTATTTTTGTACACTATTATTAGGTGAACATATGTTTATAATTGTTATATCTACCTGATGGGTTGATCTTTTTATCATTATAAAATGTCCCTTTTTATTTCTAGCAACAGTTTTTGTTTTAAAGTCTCTTTTGTCTGATATCAGTATAGTCACTCCAGCTTTCATGTTGTGGTTGTTTGCATGATAAATATATATATTTATTTTTAGCCTTTAACTTTTAATCTGTATCTTTAAATCTAAAGTGTGTCTCCTCTGAACAGCATACAGTTGGATCATGTTTTTTTATCCAGTCTGACAATCTCTGTCTTTTGATTAGATTGTTTAATCCATTCACATTTAATGTTATTATTGATATAGTTAGATTAATGTCTGCCATTTTGCTTTTTATTTTTTATGTGTCTCACATCATTTTTTGTTCCTCTGTTCCTCCTTTATTGTTCTTTTTCATTAAATCATTAAGTCATGTAGTATTTTAACTTCTTTACTGATTCTTTTCACAATATTCTTTTAGTTTTTTTTACTGGTTGCTCTAGGGTTTACCATATGTCTTATCTTATCAGAATCTACTTATTTATACTAGCTTAATTCCAGTGATATGTAGAAAGATTACTCCTATGTAGTTATATTCCCTTTTTTCATTCTTTGTTGTATTATTATTATTATACAATTAGCTCTGTTAATGCTACAAACACAACAATACATTGTTATAATTATTATTTTACCATCTATCTTTATTTCCTTTGTCCAATAAAGCTTTGCCCCCCACCTACTTCCTTTGTGCTATTATTGACAAATATTTTACATGTATCTTACATATATGTACATTGTAGACTCTATAGTATATTACATATATATTATTTTATACCAATTTTTAAAACCAATTAAGAGAAGAAAGGAGAAACACATGCACTTAAACTGTTTCTTATAATTACATAATTACGTTACCTCTTGGGTCACTTGCTCTCAGCCTGAAGTACTTTCTTTAGTAATTCCTGTAAGGTAGGTCTGCTAGCAGCAAATTCTCTCATATTTTGTTTATCTTGGAAAGCCTTTATTTCACCGTCATTTTTTAAAGCTGGCTTTGCTGGATATAGAATTTTTAGTGTACATGTTTGATTTCATTCAGTTTGGTTTTTTTCAATGAGAATTTTGAATATGTTATCCTGCTGCTTTCTGTCCTCCATTGTTTCTGCTTAGAAGTCAGTTGTTAATCTTATTAGGATTTTTTGGTAGGTAATGAGTCATTTTTCTCTTGCTGCTTTCAAGATTTTCTCCGTATTTTTAACTTTCCATATTTTATTATGACATGTCTGTTTGGGGATCTCTTTGATCTACTTGGAGTTTGTTGAGCTTCCTAGATGTCAGGTTACTATTTTTCAGCAAATTTGGGAATACTATGAACAATTATATACCCACAAATTTGATAACCTAGATGAAATAGACCAAGCAATTCTTTCAAAGACACATCTTCCAGAACTCACACAAGAAGAAATAGACTATCTGAATAGGGCTATATCTATTAAAGAAATTGAATCAATAATTAATAACCCTCCATAATAAAGCACCAGGCCCTAGATGGATTGACTGGTGAATTCTACCAAAAACTTATGATGAAATACCAACTCCCTGTAAGCTCTTTCAGAAGATAGATACAGAACGAATACTTCCTAACTCATTCTGTAAGGCCAGCATTATCCTAGTACAAAACTACACAAACATATTACAAGAAAAAAACTACAGACCAATATCTCTCAATAAATCTGGGAAGTTTTCATCCATTATTTCTTCAAATACTTTTTCTGCTCTTTTCTCTTTTCCTTCTGGTACTGTCATTACTTGTATGTTGATGTACTTAATTGTGTCCCACATTTCTCTAAGATGCTCTTCATTCTTCATGTTTTTCACTCTGTTCTTTAGCATGCATAGTCTCTATTGATCTATCTTCAACTTCACTTATTCTCTTTTCTACCAGTTCAAATATACTATTGAGTCCCTATAGTGAATATTTTATTTCAGTTATTATACTTTTTAATTCCAGAATTTCCATTTGGTTCTTATTTATCACTTTTATCTCTTTATCAGTATTCTCTATTCTATTCAACATGGTCTTCATCTTTTCCTTTACTTCTTTAATCATGCTTTCCTTTAGCTCTGTGAACATGCTTATAATGGATTTTTTGGTCTTTTTTCTGGTAAATGTGATATTTCGTCATTCTCTAAGGCAGTTTCTTTTTCTTCTTCTTTTTCCAAGTATATGGGTCATACTTTCCCATATGTTTGCATGCCTTATAATTTTTGTTGGAAACTGAACCTTTTAGATAATATATGGTAGTAACTCTGGGTATTGATCTTCCCTTCATCCAGGGCTTGCTTTTGTTATTTGCTTGTTTATTTATTTAGTGACTGGCTAGATTATCTTCATGAATTCTATTTCCCCTCCTACAGTGTTATACCTCTAATATTGCTCCTCAGAGAGGTAGCTTTAGATATGCCCAAAGTCATGCTGGGATGACAGTCATTTTTCTAGAGCTCTCTGCCACTTCCCTGACCACACCCAGCTCTTAACCTCCACTAATCAATTGATGGCTGATAGCTATATTGTTTTTAACAATGTCCGGGGGGCATAGATTACTCTATACACTAATCCAGTTGAATTGTGGCTCCTTTGAAGGAATAGTTTTTGAGGCTGGTGTTTGTTCTGATCCCAGGAGGATGACTCCCAAATGACTTATCCTAGATTCTTTGCTGTAAACTAGCAGGCCTACAGTTTAGCTTGTATCTTAGATCTTCTTCCAATTGCCTTTCACTATAACCTCCACTGTTTTTGAGAGCACCTTTAGGCTTGACATTTTCTAAGCTCTTTTGGAAATAAAGTCAGTTTCTTTGGTAAGGAGTTAGGAACTATCTTTTTTCCTGACCTGCTTCTTCTCCCCTATTTCCCAGCAAAATATCTGATCCAGGGTTCTGGAGCTGGGGGTAGAGAAAATGCAAAGCTTCTTCCAAGTGATCCTGCCACTCTCGAAGCTGAACTGGAGGAGCTGAGGGTAGCCAGAGGTCCTCCCAGCTTGCATCTTCTGGCATGGAACCACCACCCCAAGAGCCAGGCAAGAGTGACCAGGGACATAGTCTTCTCAACATGCCACACCCAAGGGAGAGTCTCCATTCCACAGGTGGGGGCCGTGGCAGCAGGGGTCCCCACGTCTCAACTGCACTCACGTGAGACAGCCTCAGCAACAGGTAGCTGGGGCAGGATGAGAAACACTGCCCCCCTGCTCCTCCTGGGAAGGAAGCCCTCCGTCTGTGTGCTGGGGGGAGAGGCAGCCCTGTGTGTTTGGCTCCAACAGCCTGGAATGGACTCTCCACCCTGCTGACCTGGGAGTGGGGAGGGAGGGAGGAAGAGGTCTTGGTTCAAGTATCACAAAATCTTACCCCTCTTACCAAATTTGTAAATGTTCTTGAATAGAGGTTTCTTCCTTTACTGTTTTTTCCTTAGGACTATTTCCAGAAACCTTAAGTGGTTGTTTTGTTTTTTTTTTCTGTCTAGTTTTCACCAGTTTCACTGGGATGTGGATTAGTGGCTCCTCACGCTGGGGTGCTGGGAGTTGACCTTCCGCTGGGTAGTTTTATCTTGAGTGTGCAGCTATTATTACTAATATTAATACCATTTTATATAAACATCAACAAACTTCTAGCATGGCTCTCTTTACGGTGATACGGTAGACTAGAAATCAGGTGTTGAGGGCCTAATCCCCAGTACCAGTGAATGTGGCCTTAATTAAAAATAGTCTTTGCAAAATATGATCAAGTTAGGATGAGATACTGGATTAGGGTGTGCCCTGTAAGAAGAGGGAGATGTAGGCACAGACAGACATACAGCGAGAATGCCACACGATGACAGAGACTGGAGGGATGTGGCTACAAGCCAAGGAATGCAGTCACCAGAGGCTGGGAGAGGCACAGGAGGAGCCGCCCCTAGAGGCTTCAGAGAGACCCTGGCATGGCTGGTGCCTTGGTTTCAGACTTCTTGGCTCCAGAACTGTGAAATAATAGAGTTGTATTGTTTTAAGCTACTCGGTTTGTGGTACTTGGTTATGGCAGCCCTAAAAGCTAATACACAGGCCACTTGGTAGCTTGTCTGGTGGGTGGCTGGCTTGAAAGGAGATTCAAAGAAACCCATCGGAAGAGTCACTCCTACTGTGTTTCTCATTTAACATCATCCCTTTCCCTTTTTTGTTTCATAATCTGGCTCCATGGGAAGCCTGAACTTCTGCAAACTACTCTTTCAATTACTCCTTGAATTTGGGAAGTACTTGGTTTCTGCAAACTCATTTTTAAAAGTACATTTTAACCGCCATGCCCCCAAATTCACAATCGCCCCATCTCGCTGTTTCACAAGGCGATAATTATCCCCAAGTTGGCGTGTCCTCCACAGCCTGCACTGGGATTCTCTTCTCTCTGGCCACTGGGTTACTGCCCCATAAAACATCACAGCAGAGCTGAGAGCTAAAGGGAGGGGTCAGCAGGAAGCTGATTAACCGACACCTTTTTTCCCCCACATTTGGCATATTTTTTTTCTTGGAAGCAGTATATAAAACACACTGTCTGCAACACTTATATTTTTCTAACACCTAGTAATTTACTCTTTTATGATGTCAAATCTGTTGCTACGGGCCTTTTTTCAATTTATTTCTCACGTCTTTGTGCCTCTCTACAATATGGCTAATCCCTAAACACAGTAAAACTTAGGAGCCCCCCACCAGTGCACATAATGGCACAGAGAAAGCTTCCAATCCAGGCCACATATGGAGCACCTTGACAGCTGGTGACTCCTTCTGCATCTTTGGATGGAGATATCTCCGAATGGCACTAGAAAGGGATGACAGTGCCTGTGACGCTGGGTGCCCAAAGGCTTCAGAACCATTGGATCATCGTGCACTGCTCAGGATGCTGGGCTGCAAGGAAGAGCGTAAGAAAAGAAGAGGTGGGAGTGTGGCCCACGCATGGCCTTCGAGGACCTTGAGCACTCCTACCATGACTGCTGCACTCCCCAGGAGGACGGGCAAGGTCCGCATGAGGAAAACGAGTCCAAAGAGCAAGGCCACCAGCAGTGAAATGATGGCTCTGGGAGTCTGAGAGCACTAACGAGGTGGGTGTATCGGGACTCGTCTGTGTGAGTCTGTGGCTAGTGTTCAGGCGTGGGCTGGACAGGACAGAGTCTGTCCATCGGCTTCCATCTCGGGGTCACCACCAGGCACTCCCCCATGCCTTCCTCTTCCACCTCCCCAGCTATGCCACACCATTTCTTAGTGACATACTGGACTGCCCCTCCCAGGCCATTCAGCCATTATTGTGGTCAGATGGCTTACAAATCTAAGGAAGAAAACCTGTTAGGATATGTCTCCATGGGACTGCATTTCTTTTAACTGTAAAAATTATCATTTGTGTTTCTTTGGACATCTGTCTAGAAACAAGACACCAGCCGGTGGCAGCTTCTCCAATCCCACTGCTCTGCCAGGACCTCACTTTTTCTCAACACCCGTTAGAATCCTGGAGGCTTAAAAACACAATTCATTAAAATTCTTCTCTCGTTCCTAAAGGACTAAGAAGGGCCGACATTGACTAAGATCTTGACTCTCAGGCTTGATGCTTTGTAGATAATGTGGAGGCCTGGATTTTTTTTATTATTAATCTGGCAATGGTGGACAGGCTGGGCTGAGCTGAGGACTAGAGACAGAAGGAGCCACAAGGAGCCAGTAGACATGACCAGAGCAAGAGGCAGCAAGAGCGTGAACAGAGTAGGGTCAGCGGGATTGAAAAGTGAGGGATCCTGGGCAGAGATGCCCATGGGGTCTGTGATTGACTTGGGGAGCAGAAAGCGACAGTGAGGAGCAAGCAAGGGCATGGAGACGTGAGCCTGGCTGGCAGGACGGTGGGTCGGAAGGTGGCATGGGCTGGCATTCAGAAAGCACCTCACAAAGCTAGACTGCTGTTTGTTGACTGTTTCTCCTCTAGAATGTAAAGTCCATGAGGTCAGCAACTTCAATTGTTTTGTTTACCACTGTATTTCTAGTGCCCAGAACACAGCTTGGCACACTATAGATACTCAATAAATATTTATTTATTTGAAAAATAAATGAAAAAGAAAAAAAAGAAAGCTAGACTGCCACAAGAGCTGAGTCCATCTCAAGCCCCACTTAGATTTACCAAGCACAGTCGGTTGACTCTGAAGTTAGTCCTGCAGGAATGTGAAAAGACGACTGCTTGTTTATTTCCATGGCTAATCACCACATTGGGGCCCTTTCCCCTCGCTTTACCATTCACAGTTTCTTGCCCCCTAAGCAGAGACTCAGTGCATCTGACTTTCCAGTGCAGAGCAAGGGCTGCGTCGCTTCCTCCAGACCATGTCTTGGGCAGGCAGGCAAGGCCCTGTGTTTCACAGAGTAGCTCGTCTCAGTGTTGCCATAGATAAAGAGCCTGATGATAATATTGTGCCATTTCCCAGACTGCAGTCCTGTGTTGCTTCATGTAACAATTTGTCCTCCGTTTTATACGTGCTTAATTCTTACTTAGAAGTTACAAGTTAATGGCAAATACCCCTTTCCTGACCACCTTATGCTTCTTCTCTAGATTCCAGGCCACCGGGAGCTGATTAAGGTCCCACTGAAAATAATCTGGGGGAAGGTGGGCAGTGACAGCGGACTGGCTAAAAAGATTGGCCACTGAAAGGTCGGGCGCAAGCTCTCCTCGGGGTCTCTAACTTGTTTTGGTTCCCCGCCCCACCCCCACCCTGCTCCATTGAACCGGCCCAGAAACCCTGTTGTCAGTCACGCCACGTCATCAAAAACCTGAAGGACAGCTAAGCTCTGCACCTGGGCCAGCAGAAGAGCCAGCGTGGAAGGTGCCTGCTCCGATGGCCGGCCTCAGCCACAGCGGACCGGACAGTGCCCTGAACAGCAGGATTCTATTTGATCCTAGAGATCAACTTCTCCACCGCCAGTTAAATGAAATGCTCGCTGCTTAATCTCATCTGTTTCCTTACCCTTTTCAAATGCAAGTGCCTTTAGGAAAATAACTACCTTATGCAAATCTTTCTCAACTTAGTGTGAAATAATTTTTTTTTTTTCTTTTCTGTGACCGGTAGGGGGATCGCAACCCTTGGCTTAGTGTCGCCCGCACCGCGCTCAGCCAGTGAACGCACCGGGTCATCCCTATGTAGGATCTGAACCCGCGGCGGGAGCGCCGCTGTGTTCCCAGTGCCACACTCTCCCGAGTGAGCCACGGGGTCGGCCCTGAAATAATTTTTTAGATAACTTTCCAATCGAATTGCCAGATGAGAAAAAGCCCCAAGAGAACAGAGAAAGAACAAGGAAACTGACTACAAGCAGGGACACAAACACAGACGTACCGATCAGAGCACTTGGTGGCAAACAACAGAGACCAATTCCAACTCGAGCAGAAAAGGAACCCATTGGAAGGATTTAAGACACAAATTATTGGAAGTCAGTATATGCAGTGAGTGGAGAGTCTGGAGGTCAGTATGCAGAATGAGTGGGCAGAAACCAAGAGGAGATGCCAGCCCAGAACACAGGAAGTTGCCCACAGGACTTGCTGCCTGCGATATGCCAGTGGCACCATCCAGTGGACACTCACCACCAGGTCGGTGGCCCCTGTTGCCACACCTCTGGGGTCTTATTTCTACTGTCACTTTCATGAGTTCTTTATGTCACTCCTTCAAGAGCCCAAGGCCTGGATGGGAGAGTCTGCCTGCCCCCACTCCAGCAGACAAATGGTTAGAAGATTTATTTGCCCCCAAATAAATAACATCCTAGGGGTCAGGGCATGCTCTGGTTTGAAGTCCCCTCCAGAACTCATGTGGAAATTTAACAGTGTTGGGAGGTGGGGCTTTTAAGAGGTGATTGGCTCGTGAGGGCTCTGCTCTCATTATTGTGTTAATGCTGTTATCTGGGAGTGGGTCAGTGATCGCAGGAGCAGGCTCCTGATAAAGGGATGGGGTTCAGCCCCATGTTTCTCTCTGTCTCTTGTGCTGGCTCGCCCTTCTACCATGATATGAGGCAAGAAGGCCCTCTCCAGATGCAGCCCCTTGATCCTGGACTTCCCAGCTTCCAGAACCACGAGACAAATAAGTTTCTATTCTTTATGAATTACCCATCTGTGGTGTTCTATCAGCAGAAAAGGACTAAGACAGGGCCCAATCTCCCATAGATCTTGGTATTTTCTCTGAAGAAACAGGCTGCCCAGTGTAGGCTGTAAATCATGGCAAATGTCCCTACAATACATAAAATTGGAGAATACATAAAATTGGTTGGGCCTCAGGTGTATTAAATCTTTTTATATATGTTAGTTCATTTAATTTGCATCATTCTGGGGAGACTTGATTGCCTCCAGTTTTGTGGATGACCAAGACTCAAAGAGGCTGAGAAACTTGTGCAAGGTGCCACAGTTAGATGGAATCTGACGTGCACCTGCTAGCTCCAAAGCCCATGCTCTTTTTCCATTCTGCCTCTCCTGGAGTCTGCCAGGCCAGGGGTGAGGAGGCTGGCGTGGGGTGGTCTGGGTATTGGGTGTCCATTTGTAGAGTGAGGGTTCTACTTGAAACACTAGTCTTGGAGAAGGTGTATTCATTTGCTAGGGCTGCAGTAACAAAGTACCACAGCCAAGGTGACTTAAACAACAGAAATTTGTTTTCTCACAGGCCTGGAATTTAGAAGACAGAGATCAAGGTGTTGACAGGGTTGGTTTCTTCTGAGGCCTCTCTTCCTGGCTTGTCGATGACCACCTGCTCCCTGCGTCTTCACAGGGTTTTTCCTCTGGACACGTCTGTGTTCTAATTTACTTTCTTATAAGGACACCAGTCATACTGGATTAGGGCTAGTGACCCAATTAACTTAATAGACTCTTGGTAGGTCCCATCTCTAAATACAGTCTTATTCTGAGGTTCTGAGGGTTAGAACATCAACACATGTGTATGCATTGGGGGGGCACGATTTAGCCCCAATAAGAGGGTAACTAGTCAGGGAATCCCTCTGACGGGAGAATCCAAGAAGAGGGAGGTAGTGGGGCCCAAACGAGTCACCCTTCAGCACCACCGTCACAGGACTGAAAAAAGGCCACCCACCTACCTTCACCCACCCAGACTGTCAGGGTAGTCTTCATTCTTTGAGCCTCGTCAAACCCAAGGCAACTGTGTCCCTCTTGGATTCTCAGTATAACCTCTCTCCTCCAGGTTAAGTTATCCGTCAATCAACAGTGTTTTTGCCTATTTCGTGCTGCGGGGGTCTGTTCAGTTGCAGCCACTAAACTGCTAGACCCACGCTGGGACATTTATGCAGGCGGTAGTGCTGTGGGCTGCATTTTGTCCCTCTTCCCCCAATTCATATGTTGAAGCCTTAACCCCCAAGGTGACGGTGTTTGGAGATGGAGCCTTTGGAAGATGGCTCGTAGCTCATGATGGGATTTGTGCCCTTCTAGGAAGAGACGCCAGAGCGCTTGCTCGTGCCCCTCCCTGCCCTGCGAGCACACCACAGAGGGTGGCTGTCTACAGCCAGGAAGAGAGCCCTCACCAGAAGCCGACCGTGTCAGCACCTAGATCTTTCACTTCTGGACTCCAGAACGGTGAGGAAATGTGTTTCTGCTGTTTAAGCCCTGCCAGTCTGCAGTGTTTTCTCATGGCAGCTGGAGCTGATGGGGACAGGGCAGGGCAGCTGTCGTGCCCTGCCCCGCCCCAGCCTCCAGGGCTACTCCTGCCCACCTCGTCATCTCCTACCCTCCCGCCTTGTTCCTTCCCAGGTCTCTCCTGCTCAATCTGTTTCCTAGGGCTGCCCTAACAAATTACCACAAACTCGGTGGCTTAGAACAACAGAAATTTGTTTTCTCACAGTTCTGGAGACCAGGAGTCCAAAGTCAAGGTGTTGGTAGGGCCACAATCTTCCTGAAGGTTCTGGGAGGACCCGTCGCTTGCCTCTTCCAGCTTATGGTGTCTCCTGGTCCCTCGGCTGAGGCAGCGTTACTCCCGTCTCTGCCTCCGACCCCACACGGCTTTCTCCCCCAAGTGTTCCTCATGTCCCAAATGTCCCTCTCCTTTCTCTTGCAAGGATGCCTACCAGTCATCGGATTAGGGCCACCCTAAATCCAGGATCGTCTCATCTTGAGGTCTTAACTTGATTACATCTGCAAAGACCCTATTTCCAAACAAGGTCACATTCACCAGGATGAGGACTTGGGCCTACCCTTGGGGGGCTACTTTTCTGCCCCCTGTGGCCACACACCTCCTCCCCGTGACACCTCATCTTCCCACCTCCACATCCGGGAGCTCACCCTGCTGTCCTGTCCTTTCCCTTTCAGGCCTTGACCACAGAACCGGGGGCTGGACTGGAGCCAGGGTGCTACGCTCAGACATCCCACCTTGTCCCCACGTCAAGACCCTCAGCGCCTAAGGAGCACGACTTTTTTAGTCTCCTCATAAGATGGCAAAGAGCTGCCTTATGACGCGCCTGCTCACGGGGAAGGAAAAGTTCACGTTACACGAGTGCGTTTAGGCAAAGAATATTTACCCAACTGGCAACACCACAGTCTGGAGACAAGTCCCAACAGCCAGTCGTGCCCTGTTATGGATTCACTGATTTTGGGTGGCCTGGATTCCATTGTCAACTCTGATATGATCTATGCAGGCCACGTTCCAAATGCCTTTGGCTGTGTTCGGAGCCGAGGAAGAGGGCAGAGTTAAATACCCCCCGAGTCTTTATTCGTCAGCCCAGCACTTCTCTCGCCCACGGAATAAAACATTCTGCACCCAGGAGTGAGCCCAGCCCCAGCTGGTACCATTAACAACGTCCCCAGGCCTCCTGGCAGCCTCTCAGCACAGAATCCTCCAGAACACTGTGCACAGGGTCTGCAAGGACCCAGCCCCAAGATGCAAACTCCACCCAAGAGCGAAGGGGGCCACTGTTCCTGCAGGGGTCCTCGGTGGCCGGGTGCACTCCCCAGCGCCGTTTGCTGCGTGACCTTTCCCTCGTGCAGCACGAGTGTAAACTGGGCGCTGTCGCTGTTTTCCTCCTGATCAAAGCCGGCGTGTTCGGTTCCTCGGACTGGAGCGGCGTCTAACAAATGCTCCGGGACCAGCAGGCCGGCCTCGTCCCCACCCCCGCCAGGCTCCGGTTTGCAGTGGGGGCTCCGGTCCTGCAGATCTGCTCAGGCTCTGCCCCAGGTCCCGGCGCAGGGCGCTGCCCTCCCTGGACATGGGAGCCCGGGCGGGAGGCTGCCACCTCGGGGGAGCGCAGGGACCGCGCACACTTGTCCCCACCCCCCGCCAGGCTCCGGTTTGCAGTGGGGGCTCCGGTCCTGCAGATCTGCCCCAGCTCCCGGCGCAGGGCGGGAGGCTGCCACCTCGGGGGAGCGCAGGGACCGCGCACACTTGTCCCCAGCCCCCGCCAGGCTCCGGTTTGCAGTGGGGGCTTCCCGGGGGAGGGGCCGGGGGGCGGGACACCGAGGAGTCACTGAAAATCTCTAAGAGAAGCTACAGACCCCCTGCCTACCCCACACAGCAATGGGACCACCGCTCCCTCCTGCAGAGGACCAAGGTGGGGACTGGGTTGTCACTCTAGAGAAGATGAAGGAGGGGGTCCAGGCTCAGGATCCAGCCGGGTGGACACAGCAGGATGACACCAGGCCAGGCCCTGCAGCGCTGCTGTCCCCACAGGCCTCCCCTCCCCTGACCACCCCAACCCGCAGCAGGAAATCAGAGAATTCCTCTCCGAGGAAACGGATCAGCCCCACAGACGTGACTTGCACATAATGACATTCGCAGGTTTCTCAGCAAAACAGCCAGTTACCATCTGGAAAGCCCCGCCACAAAATAAAGAATGAGAAACGCCTCTGGCACGCGGGGTTTGCAGCCACCTTCTCCCCCGGTCACTCAGTCTTAAACACGAGTGCACTCGGAATTGGCAGATGCTCGAGGAAAGCCTTGATGAAGAAACAGCAAAAAATTAACAGAATAAAGGAACCAGAGAGGATGCAGAAAACAAGACGCCTTTTTAAAATCTGTAATTCATGTTTTTAGTGAGAAAAAAGGAGTCATTGCATCCACAAAAGCAAGATGAAGGTGTCATATAAAGAGGAACACGTAGAAACGATAGTGTGAATGTTTAAGACCTCTTCATAAAAGGTGAGCGATAAAATCGAAGAAATAACATTTTTTAAATGGAGGACACATAAACAAGGGGTTAAAAAATGAGAAAAAATGTAAGAAAATCAGAATTCGTCTACCATGTTTCAGAGCTAACTTTCCTTCACTTCAAATGAAGAAAATTATCAAAGAAATAAAACAGAATTTCCCAGAATACAAGGCCAAAAGTCAGTCTCCTTACTGAAGAATCCCACTACGCACGTAGCACAAAAAACTAAACAAACAACAAGCAAAACACATCAAAGCAGATCACCTTCAAATTTCAGAACACTAGGAAAAGTGAGAAGATTCTGGTGTCTTCTAGAGGGAAAGCCAGGCACACACGAAGGAGCAATCAGGAATGAGCAAGGCCAGAAGCCCGACGAGTAAGGCCCTTCAGAACGATTTCCATAAACAAATTTTAAAAATTAAAATAAATGAATAGAATAATAAATAAATAAATAAGAAATAAAATAAATTTTTAATTTTAAAAAACGCAATCACCAGCCTAGAATCTGTAGCCCCCACCTCCTCCAGACCATCAGTCGAAGTGTGACAGTAACACATTTGCAGACACTCCAGTTTTGAAATCAATAATAAATAAATAAGTTGCTACTTCTTATCCCTTTTTTTTTTTTTTTTTGCTCTTCACCAAAACAAGGAAATACACCGAGAATGGGGAAGAAGGTGTGGGAGCCAGGAAATAGGACACCCAACACAAACAGGAGTCCAATACCGATGAATGAGACTCCCAGGTGACCGTGACAGCTCTACAGCCAGCCTGAGAGAGCACAGGTCCACACTGGAAGAGGAAAAGGAACCTGTGGGAAAAGAAGAACTGAGAATATATATACGGGTTCAAACAGAAATCTCTACACGAATCACACAGATCTCTGGATATGTTGGAACATTTTGAGAAATGCACACTCTGGCAGAGAATTTGAGGATGAATAAATGATAGATACATTACATAATTAGGAATGGGAAAAAAAGGAGGCAATTAACTCCCAGGGAGACAAAACAGTGATCGTGAGAGAAAATAATCATAGTACACTATGTGGCTCAGCTGTTTATGCAGTCATGATACTGCAAAAACAAAATTTTGGTAACCCAAAATTAAACTGTAGAGGTAACTATATTGGGAGAACGGGGGGAGGGGGTGAATATAAAAGGAGCCACACTTTATATTCCATAGTGAGAAGTTAATAGATGACATCCGAAACTGTAAAATCAAAACAAAGCAGTGCACGCTTATTGTTCCTGGTGTGGACATGAGCGCCAGAAGAAAGAACAGACTCCACGTGGTCACTGGAGGAGTGGAAACAGGGTGGGCGAGGTGGGCTGAGCAAAGACTTCTTGGTTTTTGTTGTTATTGCTGTTGTTATAAAACTATTTCACTTTTAAAAGTACACTCATGTATTGATAAAACATGAAAATTAAAATGATTGTTGGAAGTCTGTGGCTTTGACATTTAGAAAAACATCCTATTAGTATTTTTAAAAAGTACTTATTAAGAACTTGCTCATACATAGCAAGTTTTAGGCACCAGAAAAATAATTTGTACTGCATTTCTCTTTAGAAAACATGTTTTGATGTACATTATCAGTTTTGTTCAAAGAACAGTGACAGAGCTCCTACTGTGTTCCCGTCACTGCTGAGGGGCCTGGAGACACAAATGTGGATGAAGCTCTGTCTTCACTCCTGAAGACCCCCCTTGTCTGGTGGAGGTGAGCCCATGGCCAGCTGAGCTGCAGAGCAGCACCCAGCCTTGTGGGGCAGGATACAGGACACTCTGAGGCAGCCACTTTGACTCAAGTGCTCCATGTGTTTTTAAGTAACGCACATCACTAACGTCACCCTAATGAGACAGACTTTTTGCTGCCTGCTTTATTGATAATTTGTACACATTTTTATTCATGTGTAATGCCTATATAATCAAAGAAGTACCACAAAGGTTTTTTTATGACTTAGCCTCTAAAGGTGTCATCTGTCCCAAATTTTTATGATAAAGAGTTCAGTATAAATAGTACCAAATACAGAGAGAATCGTTAGACATGTGATTGCAGTCTGAAGCTGAGAATAAAGGATTCTATTATGACCTAGATATCTGTTACAACCACAGATGCTAACATGGTGTCTAATTCATTCAATCAAAACCGTAGCTCCTCTGGATTAAAAGAGAAGACAAATGGTAGTGGGTTGTCTGTAGTGTTATCTGCTCAGCATACATCCATTCTGCAATCACAGCTCCTCCTGGTTTCCTGATTTCTCAGGAAGGTTTGGGTGCAACTCTGGCCACAGCACCCTGCCACAGCGCCTTGGCACATGACCAGCCTGAGCCAAGAGGGTACCACACCCAAGCCAGGCCCATGGAATCCTGCCCTGAAATCAGAGGTGTTTTTAAGCAACGCATGGGAAGGAGCCCACTCTTTTCCCCAGCCATATGGATGTCACGGCTGTCACAGCAGAGCTGCCTCATTCACGTCAGGAAACCAGGGAGGGCCAGGAGCAGGAAATTTGAGGGATAACATTAATAACTATGGCTTATTGAGCTCTTAGCACAGGCCTGCCCTGTGCTAAAAAGATTTCCCATGTATTTACCTATTTAATCCTTAGAGCAGCCTTCTGACAGGTTTTAATATGATGCCTGTTTTACAGATGGAGAAACTGAGGCACAAAGACATTAAGTACTTCTCACAGCCTCACATGGCTAGTAAGTGCTGGAACCAGATTTCCAAATCCAAGCTCTCAATCAACATGCAGAGCAGAAGCAGGAGTGTGGACTTGAGCTTCTTGCCATGCAGAAAAACTCTCACTGGCTCACAAGCCCTGACTGGTTCACACATCCTGTCTGAGTCTCACACTGAGGACTTTTCCCCACCTCTGTGTTAACTGAGAGCAAATGGGCATTACTAATGTAACTTTGCAAGGGGAAAAACAACAGGGAATCTGAGGTGCAGACCGTTTGGAATCAAATGTGAAATAAGGAAATGGGTGCCCAAGGATGTCACCTGGCCACCTCCCTGCTCTGGACAAGGCTGAGACGCACCAGCCTGGGATGGTGCAGGCCAAGGACCGGGCTGACCTGCCGCGGGTGGCGAGCAGGGAAAACGAGCCTGGCTCCTAATGGTGTCACTGCAGCTGTGAGACTAAGCAGCCCTGAACCATCCCACCTCCACGTTTATGGTTATGTAAGATGACAAATTCCTCCTTATGTCACCTGGAGTTGGGGCTTTCTGCTAGCTCTGGACAAACACTATTGATACTCCTGGCATCTTGCCTCAGCCATGTATTAGCTGTACAGTAGATATGAGGTACTTCAAAAAGTTCATGGAAAGATTCATATTTGCTTTTAATTCTGTTTTTCCACAAACTTTTTGAAATACCCTCGTATGTAATAATACACCATCCTCCCAGATTGGTGTGACCCGTTGAAGCTAGTGTAGATGCACAGTGTAGATGGCGCAATGCACAGTAGATGCTAGTGTAGATGGCGCAATGCATTAAGCTCAAGGAAAGCTAGTCCTAGTGTATAGACTCTGTGACAGGGTCGGGGCATGAGGATTGGGGCAGACAGGACCCCTGCTGGTGTCCAACTCATTGCATCCCACGGTGGAGCCGCTCCACACCCATCCAGCTCTGCCTCAAAATGACACCCCTATCAAGGGAAAAAGAATATCCAGAAGATTTATGCCTGCAGAATTACTCAGTTATAAATTTGAGGTCTATCTACCATGAATCACTTGGTACACACAATGGTACACACACCATTTTTTCTTCTGGATGGGCTATGCAGTTAGAACCCAAATCAGAAAGGCCCCCCAAATTGCTATCCTCGGCCGGACCCAGGCCCTGGTGAAGATGCCTCGTAGGCAAAGTCTCCTGCACAAGCAGTAAATGTCAGAGAGCGGCCGCACCTGGTTCGTCTGTATTTATTCCATCAGACAGGCTGAAGTTTGGATAGGAAATGGAAACCAGACTTCCAGCTCAACCTCAGAGTGTTCTCTGGTTTCTGACCAAAGCAGATTCACTAGAGGAGGCTGGGGAAGTGTCCGTGCTACTTACGTCAGCCCAGTGTGCTAATCTGCGCCTTGAAGCTGCTCAAAAAAATAAGCGACTTTAACTTCTGAATGGGCTATTTTTTCTCTGATGATAATGGTCTATGGGACTATGGATTCATACAAGTGGCCCTACAGCAGCCCTAGGGTTTACTCCATCACTTCTCTTTTGGGCTCTTGCCATCCACACATCAGGTGCTCTTGGTGGGGCTGTCAATCACAGTCCTCCCCCACCAGGGAGCCCACCCAGGGTTCAACAGGCCCGAGCACCCCAGGCGCTTGTCTGCTGCACGGATGGGAGAGCCGCTGGAGCTGGTTCTCCAGGCTCCTCTGGAGAGCAGGGCTCCACACTGGTGACTCCAAGATGTATTTGTTAGGTCTGCATAGCGTTTTCAAAAGCAGAAACCTTTATAGGAAAAGTCCAGGTTTCTTGCTTTTCTTGATGATTGGAGGATCTGACAACACGGTCCCATCCCTGAAGTGGCGGTGGCTGGGTCTTGGCATCTCCCAGACTGTTGCAGCACCCAGGCTGCTACCTGCTCTGCAGGACTGATGGGGGCAAGGAGACTGTCCAGTGCAAGCTTCCAGCCACTGCTTTCTCTTCACAGGGAGGAAACCTGTGCCTACTAGGAGAGAATGGGACAAATTCAGAGGGTGGCCGATCCAAGAAACGGAAAGAGCAAGTCCTAAAAGCAGCAGGGGTGAGGCTGCATTGGGGAGTGCTTAGGGACTCAGCGCGGCTCTGCCATTTTCTGGCTGTGGGTCTTGCTCCTCAGCTACTGCATCTGCAATATGGGATGCCCTGAGGCAGTGTGAGGGTTGAATGGTGGGTGTGTGCGATCTGGGCCCCCTGCTCAGTGCATATTAGCTTTCACTGAGTCCCTGAGCTTACCTGGGAACTTCCCAGCTACAAAAGCCCGGAAGTTTGTTTCGCTGCTTAGCTGGTATAGGACCTTGTGTCACTCACAAGTTCAATAGCCATTATTAACACAACCTACAAATCTTTGTTCCCAAAGAATGCTGTTTTCAGGCTTTCTGGGTAAAGGGACAACTTGTAACTGCTCCACTGAAAAGACCCCAGGGCTCTGCCTTCACAGACGTGGCTAGGAGTTGAGGCTCCTAAAATCCCATAAATCTGTCCTTATCTCAGGAAGCCCTGACAGATCACCCATGTCATTTAAATTTGTTCCCACACATGCCACGAGCAGATACTGTATCTTCTTCTCTTACAAGGAGCCTGTAAGACAAAAGGGCTGGGGCAGCGCCGCCTGACAGGAGCAGCTGGACTCTCCCGGGCAGACCTGGCTCCACGTCCGGCACGACGGCCTGGTGGCCGGCAGGTCTCAGTGGTCCAGGGTGGGTGCGTGAAGGCGGCACTGCCAAGGAGCCGGGCCTTTGGCTTGGGATGTTTACAGGGACGTGGCCCCGTGTCCTCTCCCCTCGCCGGGAGGTCCCCCGACTGCTCATGACCTGTGTGCGTTGTCACGTGTGGCTGACCCATGGCCCGGCCCAGGCAGCAGGGTCCCCTCCACCTGCAGCGCAGCCCACAGGCCCTCCCACCCAGGACGCCGTCCCGCTCGTCAGACAGGGCTGGAAATAGACACTGCAGGACCTGGTTTGTGCAACCCCAGAGACTTCGGCCCAAAATGTCTTTGCTCCAATGAGCCACCTCTGTCTGGAACAAACCCTACGGGGGGGGGGGGGGGGGGGCGGTCCTTGAATAAGCATCGTGTTAAAATGCAGGTTTTGACTCAGAGGCCTAAGACTGCATTTCAAACGAAGTCCCCAGTGATGAGTGGGCAGCACTTGGGTTTGGGCTGCAAGGCGAGGCTAGCTTGCTGTGGGGCAGGAGGGCCCGGGAATCTGGAAGGCAACAAAATCCTGGAAAAGTTGCTTATTTCATTTAGAAACATTTCCCCATTCCCTGTCTCCAGGCCTCCACACCGGTCTCTTTCCCCCCGGGAGCAGCCGCCCTCCCCTCCACCAGGACTGCTAGAAACAGCCTGTCCCTCAGCTGCTGCTGGCTCTGGCCCGGTCTCCAGGCCTCCCGAGATGGAAATGACGTTTCCAAACTTTATTAGCTTTCCAAGGCCTTCCTAGACTCCTCTGTTGTTGATTTTTACAAAGAAAATAAAGAAACAACTGGAAGAAAGGGAGCCGATTTACATGGATAATTCTGTTCCGTCAGCTTTAAAATTGTGGTGGAATTTCTGCTTTAGCTCAAAATATCCGCTGACCTTGTTCTCCGGTTTCAGCATTTGAAGTGGACCCTCTGCCATGCAATCTCCCCACTTGATGAACGTGTAGAATTGTAAGCCAAGATGTTTGTGTTTATGTCCCAAACCCAGAATAAATAAATAGCTACATGGTATTGAAATCACCTGTCAAAACACCCACTGCAGTTCTGGGGCCCAAAGACAAGTTTCTTGGTGTGATTGGCTTACTTGCTTGAAGAATTCAAAGGCTGTTTATCTCATTTAGTTAAAAAAAAAAAAAAAAAAAAAAGACCCGTAATTACTGCATGTTGACCCCAAGGCAGCCAATTATTTCACAAAAGCCCTCTCCAGGAAACCAGACATTAGCCTGGCTAATTAGGCTGACATCACTCCCCAAGTTCTCTTATCACGATGCAGATGGACCCAGCAGAGAAGGGTCCTGCCAGTCAGAGGTGGCTGCGGGTGGCATCGCGTCCTGTGTTGTGTTGTTTTTTACCACTTACTTTTATGTGTTCCTTGAAGCACGATCCCTTTCCCAGAAATGGACTCCCATCAAAAGGAAGGGGCTCCCAGACAAACTGGTCGCCTTTATTGCACAAGGAGGAGGAAGCTAGAAAAAAAGGAAAAAGAAAGGAAAGCAGCCAAGGTTGTAAATTCTTTCTAATGTAGGAAATCATTCTTTGCCCTTTAGGAAAAGGGTTTGTTGTTTCAGCCGTTTAGGCCTGTAACCCAGCCTCCTTTTGTCCTTGCACATTTGGGGTGTTACTTCTGTTTGGGTTCTATGACGCTAATAAAAGGAAAAGGAAAATGAATGCCCCGAGCATGTAGAATTCTCTCCTTGTAAAGAATCAGACACCTCGGGGAGTTCTGTGCCGTGGGGACAACATCATCAGCTCCTCCATGCCTGGAGAAGGATAGGGGGACGGTGGGTGTGGTTCCGCTGCCCAGCACTCGACCAAGCCAGGCATCAGCCTGGAGGCCAAAGCAGCTTCTCCCCTGGTCTGTAATTCAAGACACTCCAGCAACTGCAGTGAGGGTCTGCACATTGAGAGGTTTTGGAGGACAGGATAGGAACGGGTGGTTCTTCTCCAGGGGTTCAGGCTAGAGGCATCCCCTTGGCAGTGCACAACAGGATGCCTTGGAAGACAGAGATTGCCATTTGTTTGAAAGAGTCTCAGAAAGCAGAACATGGTCCGAGAACGTTAAGCAGAACATTAGCTTGGGTCAGGTTTGCCAAGGTTCAGAATGGTCTAGGCCAGCCATCCCTTTGAGCTCAGGCCCTGGTGGTGTTAAAAAAAATTACTCTGATGCTTGTTAAAATGATAACGCTTTATTCGGGATGATTGCGCTAGGTATCAAGACTGTCCAAAGTAGAGGAAAAAGATGGGGCTCAACTGCAAATGCAACCAAGACAGCTGGGGATTGACAGCCAGGGGAGGAGTCGCGGGTTGGAAAAGCGCTGAGAGCAGACGTCAAGGGTCGGGGTGGCTGCTGCACTTAACAGGATGCTTGCTGGTGGCAGGCCAGGGTGGTCAGCACCAAGGGTGGGGGGACAATTAATGTGATCAGAGTTTATGAGTGACCAGGTATCAAGGGCGGTGGAATTCTCACTAAACCGACCTAGCAGAATCCTCGCAACAGCAACTGGACAAGGCCGGTAGAAGACAGACAGGGCGCAAGGACGAGGCCTGGTGGGAAGAGGGCTCAGAGGAGCCTCGTTCAAGTTTGGTCGGGGAAAGACTTTGTCTGCAGACAGTTTTGAGGCCAAGGCACAGGAAGCCCCTGGACCTTTTGCCTCATAGTTTTAAAACAAAGACCAGAAACAGAGTGAAGAGCCCGAGATGGGATCGGCATGCGTGGTGTGGGGCCGGTGAGCTGCTGGCCTCGGGAGGCAGAGTGGCACCAGCCCCTGCCCTCTAGAGCCAGGCGGAGACAGTCCAGGAGGAGGGAGGGCACAGTCCTGCAGCCTCTGGAGGCAGAAGGTCCTTGGCTCCCTACAGATGAAAGAGTCAAGACATTTTCTGACGAAGCTCGAAGCAGCCAGCAGCACTTGCTGCTGCAGTGGCGGTGGGAAGATCAAATGCTCTCAGCCCTACCTTGTGGGGCAGTTTGAGAATTCCAGAGGGAGTCCCCAGAGGCACACAGAAAAGGCTGAGAGCAGTGCGGCCTACGCACGCTTGCTCAGAGGCGCCATGGAGGGGTGAGTGATCATAAACTGGTGATTCCAGCACTACAAAGGACCACTTTTAAAGCAAATTACCTCATAAAGTTCCAGTTGCATGATTCGGCCTTTCAGCAGGCCCCGTTCTTTCTCACCAAACTAAACCATTCACTCAGGTAAAATGCTGAACCAAGTGGAGCCTGTGTGTGTGTGCCTACACGTGTGTGTGTGCCTACGCATGTGCATGTGTGTGTGCCTACACGTGTGCGTGTGTGCCTACACGTGTGTGTGTGCCTACGCGTGTGTGTGTGCCTACGCGTGTGTGCCTACACGTGTGTGTGTGTGCCTACACTTGTGTGTGTGCCTACACTTGTGTGTGTGCCTACACTTGTGCATGTGTGTGCCTACATGTGCACGTGTGTGCCTACACGTGCGCGTGTGTGCCTACACGTGTGTGTGTGCCTATGCATGTGTGTGTGTGTGCCTACACGTGTGTGTGTGTGCCTACACGTGTGTATGTGTGGAGGGCTAAGAATGTTTTGAAAGATAAAACTTTGACTCTCATAGAAACATAAAATGAAGTTGTGCCAGAGATTTTATTTAACTTATTAATTAATGAGAGAATAATTAAGATGTCAGATCTGGCTCAAAGGAAAATCCAAAGAGCAGATAAATGTTTGGGCCACAGACTCAAAGTGGCTCCTTCTACAGGGGGGAAGGAAATCAGTGGAAACTCCACCCGGATTCAGAGCTCGCTTGCGTTGCTACCAGTTGTCCACACTTTGCATTGCTACCAGTTGTCCACACTTTGCCGAGGTGTAAAAGCTCAAAGACAGTGAAAAGAGCAGAAACCTCGTAGAATCGAGCGATCCAGAGGAGTGGGCAGACCATGCCTAGTTTTCCACTGAAGACACCCAGTTGTCTTTTCGGTTCCTTCCAAAGTCCTTCGCCGTCTTCCCTGGCATGCAATACGCACGCACGTGTGGGCGCGCTCAGTGCGCTCCCCACCTCTGTGCCTTTCTGCACGTTGTTTACTTTTGAACGAACGCTTTCTCCCCTTGTTCCCCGCAAGGCCAAATACGACTTGCCCAACCTTCCCACCCCTACCAGGGCAGGCGCTGGGAGCAGGACCCAGGGCTCTCGCGCTCGGGCAGCCGCTCCCTGGGCGCATCTCCGGAGCACAGCGCTGGAAGCCCCGGCGGGCACCGCCCTCGTGCTGGAGGCGGGAGGAAGTGGTGCCCGCAGGAGGAGGCTCCCACCGGAACCGGAAGCCGGGGCGGGACGTGGAGAAGAGGCCGAAGGCGCTCAGGAGGCGGGCGGCCGTGGGCGGAGGCGGGCGGAGGGCTCCAGCCCGCAGCAGGAGGGAAGGGGGCGAGGGTGGCAGACGCGGCTCGCGGGCCCGACTCCGTGCCGGAGCCGTGCGCAGCTCCTCTCGCAGGGAATTAGGACGAGAAAAGCAGGGAGTTAAGGGAGGCTCGTGGGACACACCGAACCGCGCAGGACCTGCCGACACTCCGCTCCTGAACGTGCCCCTGCGGTTCCGGCTGCGCCTCGTGATGTACCAGAGGCCGGGTAAGGAGGGGACGCTTCTTCAGAGGACAAGTGTCGACGTCCTTCAGGACAACCCCTGAGAGGCCTAATGTGCAAACAGGCCATGACCAGAGACGGTATGGAAACCGGAGCTCCGACCCACGACCTGATCCACAGTAACCAGCCCGTCATCTGTTAAAAGAATAAACTTAGGCAAATTAAATTTAACAATTTTAATTGAGTGAGGAAAGAAAAAAAAATGATTCCTGAATCAGTCGGCCCCCAGAGCCGGAACAGATTCAGAAGGGCTCGGCTGCTCTCGGTGGTGGGCTCAGAGTTACAGACAGGAAACGGAAGTGGGGGCAGAAAACGGAAGTGACCTATACGGAAATGGAAGTGACGCACTTACAGGTGGCTGCCTGCAATTGGCTGAAACTCAGCTATCCTCGCACACTTGTAAGTTAGGTTTTCAATGTGTTTACACCCTAAATTGGTTGCAGTTTGTAAGAGCTCAAGGCCTTTTCAGGCCAACTTTTTTGGTTTGATTTAACATATCTATATGTTAGGTCAGACTTGGGGGACATTAGAGCACTTTCTGTAGCAACTAATCCAGGAAATCAAACACTAACCTCTGTAAAATTGGCCCCAAGTGTCCAGGATTTGATTAATAGCTGACTACTTCCCTAATTTTAGTCCCCTCTTCCAGCTTAGGGGCAACAAAAGAAAGCCACATAGGCACCCCAACCAACCACACAGGATGCCCCTTTCTAGTTAGCCACCTCTAGCTTCCCATGCCAACAGCCCCTAGTTAGGGCATCCCTGAAGCCTTCCCTTTCTTCCACTGTAAACCTTTCCCACTCCCCTGCCTGCCTTTGAGTCTCTGCCAAGTACAAGCGGTGGTGGCCGAATCTCTTGCTGTAGTGAGCTCTGAATAAACAGCCTCTGCTTGTTCTCGTTGGGTGGTCTTGGTTTATTTCCACATCACAGACTGTCATCTACATCTCCGCCCAACCAGCCTGAAAATGTTTACATCCACAGACCTGCTAATTTGAACATTCAAGGTTATTTTTACCATTAATTTAATGTGCTTCATCCACAGGTGGAAAATTATAATTGACACTTATCATTTCTACATACCATATATCCCACATGTAAGTAAAATAATTCCATCAAGCAGCTGTCTTAAGAAAAAAGAAAAAGTAAGACTTAGAAGAAGCCATGGGCTCTAACCCCGACTCTGCACCATCTGCGTATTCTTAGGTCAATGTCTTTGACTTTCTGTGCGTTACTTTCCTGTTCTGTGAAATATGGAAGTTGTAGTAGATGACGACTAAGGTTCCCTGTAGTTCTAGCAATGTGTGATTTTATAAACCATGAATCTCTCATTCCAGCATTTTATCACTACTCTCAGAACTCAGAAAGTTCTTATAGACATGAATTATTAAGATATTTCCATCTTTCATAGAGTAAGTTTTTATTCACTAAGTTCTATCGTTTATAATTTTTTCATGTTTCAGCATTGTTTAACAAAATGGATAAAAACTTCTTTTTGATTAGCTGCAAGACTCTACTAAGCACCTGCTCTGTGAAAATCACAGCGCCAAGTTATTTGGTGGATACAAAGAGATTAACAATTTGGTGTGTGCTTTGAGCATCTTAAGCACTAATTGGAGGAACAAAAAATTTACACTTGTAAATCTAACTAAAAAATGCAAATGACAAAACATGAATCCAGACAAAACATGGGCCCAGGTGAGTAGAGGAGGGAGAGAAATCACTGAACGGCTGCATCACAGGGAAGGTGGGATTTGAGCCAGGTCTGGAGGATGGGTACTATTTGGATGGATGGAGAAGAAAAAGAGCGACTAGAGGTCATTCTTGGAAGGACAAATGGTGTGAGTCAGGAAAGAGTAAGTTGCATGCAGAACACCACCAGTAGACTCATCAGACTGAGTTCCTTGAGCAAGAGGAGTAAATACACCAGGAATAGTGACTGTAAGTTGAAAGGCACAGGACTGCAAATACCAAGCTGAAAGTTTTAACTTTTCTAATTATTGCTTGGCACCATTTCAGTTTTTCATTAATCCATCTGTTTTTATTTTTCTTAAATTTGAGGCAAAACAGACTCTTCTTAGGAGTTGAAAGAAAGAATACATTGAATGAGAGAAAGTATTTGACAATGTTTGCCTTTTGTGTGTGTTTGTGTTACCCTATTTATCTCTAGTAACGCTTTGTTTTTTAATTGTGGTAAAATATACATAACATCAAGTTGGCCATTTTAACCATTTTTAAGTATACAGTTTAGTAGCATTGAGTGCGTTCACATTGTTGTGCAACCATCACCACCATCATCTCCAGTTTTATCTCAAACTGGAACTCTGCACCCATTAAATACTAACTCTCTATTCTCCCCAGCCCCCAGCCCCTGGTAACCACTGTTCTCCTTTTCGCCTCTGTGAATTTGACTATTCAAGATAGAATTATGCCGTATTTGTCCTTTTGTGTCTGGCTTATTTCCCTTAGCATAATGTCTTCAAGCTTCGTCCACATTGTAGCATGTGTCAGAGTTTCATTCCTTTTGAAGGTTGAATATTTCGTTGTATGTACTGTTATATACATATATGGACATTTAGGTTGTTTCACTTTTGGGTTATTGTGAATAATGCTGCTATGAACGGGAATGTACAAATGTCTGTTTGAATCCCTCTTTTCAGGTTTTTGGGATATATGCACAGAAGTGGAATTGCTGGGTCCTGTGGTAATTCCATGTTTAATTTTTTCAGGATCCATCATACTGTTTTCCACAATGCTGCACCATTTTACATTCCCCCCAGCAATGTACACGGGTTCCAGTTTCTCCACATCTTCATTAACACTTGTTACTTTCTGTTTTCTTTTTTCTTGAGTCCTCCTAAGGGGTGGAAAGTGGTATCTCATTGTGGTTTTGATTTGCATTTCCCTAATGATTAGTGATGTTGAACATCTTTTCATGTGCTTGTTGGCCATTTGTATATATCTCTTTTGGAGAAATGTCTGTTTAAATCCTTTGCTCATTTTTTAAGTGGGTTGTTCTTTGTTGTTGTTGAGTTATAAGAGTTCTTTGTATATTTTAAGCATTAATCCTTTGTCAGATATTTGATTTGTAAATATTTTCTCCTATTCTGTGCATTGCCTTTTTGCTCTGCAGATGTTGTCCTTGGATGGACAAAGTTTTTAATTTTGATGAAGTCCAGTTCATTTATTTTTCTTTTACTGCCTGTGCTTTTGGTGTCATATCAAGAAATCATTGCCAAATCCGATGTCATGAAGCTTTTCCCACTGTGTTTTCTTCTGAGTTTTATAGTTTCAGCTCTTACATTTAGGTCTTTGACCCATTTTCAGCTAATTTTTACATGTGGTGTAAGGTAAGCATCCAATGTCATTATTTTGTATGTGGATATCCGGTTTTTCCAGCATCATTTGTTGAAAAGGCCATCTTTTCCCCACTGGATGGTATTGGCACCCTGTAAGAAATCATTTGACCTTATATGTGAAGGCTGATTTCTGGGTTCTCCATTCTATGCAGTGTATGACTTTTAAGGTGACTAGTTAAGATGCTATACATGTCCAGCCAATGATATTTGTGTTGATGAAACCAACATGGTGCACTCAACTCCAAAAGAGAAAGAAATTGCTTTCCTTAATAATTACAGTGAACTCCCAGTGTGAATAAATGCATTTCTTTGAGTTATTTTTTTTCCAGGAACTTCATTTTACTCTTTATTTTTAAATAACTATACCTTCGTAGGAAGTTGCAAAAATAATACAGAAATCCCATGTACCCTTCACCCAATTTCCCCCATTGGCCACATCTTAACAATCTGTAGCACAATATTGAAATCAAGAAATTGACATTGGTACAATCCGCAGACCTTATTCAGATTTCATCAGTTTTGCATGCATTCATTTGTGTGCGCGTATATGTAGTTACATGCACATTTTCTCTCATGTGTAGATTCGTGCAACAACCACCGTAATCGACGTACAGAACAGTTCTGTCACAAGGATCCTCGTGCTACTTCTTTCCAGCCATGCCAGTGTCCTTCCCTGTTCTCCCCCTCTCTACCCACCGGCAACTACTGGTCTGTTCTCCATCTCTATGATTTTGTCATTTCAAATGTTACATACACAAAGTCATACAGTACAAAACCTTGTGAGGTTGCCTTTTTTCACTCAGTGTGATTCCTCTGAGATCCATCCAGTTTCTGTGTGTATCAATAGTGATTTTTTATTGTGAGCTGTGTTCCATGGTATGGATATCCCACAGTTTGTTTAGCAATTCATTTGCTGAATTACTTTTGGATTGCTTACCATTTTTGGTTATTACGAATATAGCCAATATGAACGTGTCTGTACATGTTTTTTTGTGGACATAGATTTTAATTTCTCTGGGATAAATGTCCAGGAGTGTGATTGCTGGGCCATATGACATGTTTAGCATTACAGGAAACCGCTGCACAATTTTTCAGAATGGCTGTACTGTTTTTACTCCGAACAGTAATTTATGAGAGAGACCCAGTTTCTTTACCTCCTCACCAGCATTCGGTATTGTCACTACTTTTCTTTCAGCTGCTCTAATAGGTGAGTCGTGGTGTGTCACTGTGATTCTCAGGATTGGTTTTTATTTACTATGTGGCACTTCCACTACTTTGCATTACTGTGTTCTTCCTCTTAGTCCCACTTTTAACAGAGAAAAGTCTTCCCACACTCCCTTCCCTTTCCTCCCTTCATTATTCCACGTGGGATTAAGGGCATGTAAAAAAGTGACCCATCTTTCTCTTGGGTTATATTGTCCTAAGGAAGCCTGGGTTACTGCTCCTCATCGCTTTTAGCAGGCCAGTGAAAGCCGGCCACAGCCGCCCAGATGGCTGGGAGGGGTGGGGTCTGTTCTTTGTGCGTGTTTATATCCATTTTCTAGTCACAGCTCCAGTTGTTTTGCTTTCTGCTGCTCAGCAGATGAGGGAAATGTAAACGTACTTGCAGTTGTTTGAGCCCCCTGGACAGTAAAAACAAAGGCAGCCGCACTGCCTTTTCCTATATAATGCCAGATAACCCCTTTGAGAGCTCTTCAAAGAGGATTTACACATTTCAAAGACTTTTAAAGTTAGAAGGGGTCCTAGGCGAGGCCCTCAGTAAACATCAATTATGTGCCTACTGTGTGCCTGGCTCCAGGAGGGTGCTGGGGGCTCTCTAGTCTGACCCCTTCCAGAGCGAAGTGGGCTAAGTGCTTATGCAGAAATGTGATGAGTGGCTGTGAGGAATCTGGGGGCCCCCACAGCTCACTCCCTGCCCAGGAATTGGGGAACTCAGCCACCAACCCACCCAGGGCTCCACAAGCTTAACTACGGGTTAGAATCACTGGGCACCTGCTAAAAATAGAAGTTTCTGGGTCCTGCCCAGACGGATTGAATCAGAATCTTGGGAGGAAGCTGTGTTTTAAAACAAGCTATCCATATGTGCTATGGACTGAATTGTGTCCCCTCCCCCAAATTCATAGGTCGAAGCCCTACCCCCCAATGTGATGGTATTTAGAGTGGGGTCTTTGGGAGGTAATTAGGTTTAGATGAGGTCATGAAGGTGGAGCCTTCATGATAGGATTGAGGTGACATGTGAACACACAGTGAGAAGGCAGCCATCTGCAAGCCAGAGAATGAGCCCTCACCAGAAACCAAATCCGCCAGCACCTTGATCTTGGAATTCCCAGTCTCCAGAACCGTAGGAAATAAATTCTTGTTTAACTGACCCATTTATGGTGTTTTGTTATGGCAGCCAGAGCAGACTAACACAATAGAATTCTTAGAATCATACCAATTAAGAAATACTGACCCAATCCAGCCTTCTCATCACAGACCAGGGAACTAAAGCACAGCAAGGTTAAAAATCACACCCTATATCCCTACACCTAGCTAACGGCCCAGTCATGGTTAAATCCAATTTCTCTGACTTTTAGACCAGTCCCCATTTCACCATCTCAGAGATGACAAGTGGGCTTCATCTGCATGGCAGCTACAGCTAATTGTGATGGCTGCAAGAGGACTGTGTCAGGAAGGGCTCTGAGGACCCCTGCAGGCTCAGCTGACATGGGTTCCATGCTGACAGGCAGAGCCCATAAGAAGCACTATGGCCCTGCTGGGAAACCAGGGCTTAGGACCTGGGTTGAGTAACATGACAGGAGTGTGGAGAACAGCACGACTCCAGGCATGGTCCCCAGCCGGCAGCATCCCATCATCTGGGAGCCTGTTAGGAATGTAATTCTTGGGTCCTACCCGGACCTTCTGAACCAGAGTCTCTGCACGCAGGGCCGGGGTCTGTCCTGGGGCTCAGCACCTACCGTCTGAGAAGCACTGCACTAGGAAGTAAGAACTAGGTCTGTGCCTGTGGCGGCCACGACAGAGAGGAGGTGAGGGACCGGTGGCACTTGGGCAACTGCGCCAGCTCGGTCCTGCCTGTGCGGGCTAGAGCTGCGGCTGCGGCCGTCGGAGTGTCCCCGGCTGCGAGTGGAACTGGACCCCCAAGTTTTCGTGTTGAGGACTATTGTGATAAATTGTCCTAAGAAATGAAATTAAACTATTCTACACAAGTCTGACACTTTCTTGTCCCGGTCCTGGGGGGTGGCCGCGCAGCACTGACGCAATGATTCAAGAGGACAAGCAGCACAGGACAAGCTTCCCGACCACAGCAGTCCAGGGTGGCAGTTCTGGGGCCGTGACCTGCGAGCCCACACCAGGCTTCTGAGACTTCTGTCCACAGCCTTTGCCACCGTGCCTCATTTTCTGCCCAGTGACATTCCTAGAGACAGGGCCATATGGAGAAAATCCCTTTCTTATTCCTCACTCAGTTGTACCCAGTTCAGACTGGGGCTCTGCTTGATTCGGGCCTTGCAGCACGTTGGGTTGTTGTGGGACATTACTTAGCTGAAGTCACAGGCGCCTCTAGGCTGTGGATATCTGGGTGGGCGCAGGGGCCAGAAGATGTGTCCTCATCTTTGAAGAGAGGGGAAGACGTAATATAAAGTCATCACGTTTATTTTTGCAGCTTCCAGCCTGGGTGCACAGAGAGGCTGTCGCCATCCTGGCTTGGCCATTTCCTGGTTTGGAAATATATGAACGACACTCTGTATTATAATAAAGCATGCCTCGAAGCTGCATGGTGTTTGTAGAAAAGGACTTTAGGGACCTTAAGAGATCATTGTGCCCACCACCCCCACCCGCTCCACTCTCACCTCTGGTCCTTTGAGGGCCAACTTTCAGCTTAGACTTTCACAGGACCTCTGATTTGATAAGACGTCCTAATGCATCACAATATTTCTAGAATATTGACACAAATAACTGCTGTTTATGGGACAGAAGTGATTGTTCACAACTGGACCATTCTGCCTTGGGTACACAACAGGAGAGGCACCAGGAGTTCATGGGCCAACACTACATACATGGCTACATAGGAATGGAACAATGTGCCACAAAACAAAGTGAGCTCCAGAATGGCATGAGAGACAAGAGACACACAAAGGAAAACAGAAGAAGCACCCCCAGGTCTGCGAGGGAAGCTCCAATTCCATCAAAGATAGGAAGGAGCCACGTCCCTGATGTCACAAAGGGTCAAGTAGTCCTAATTGGGATACTTACGTAGAAATGAAGCCCTAATGAAGTTCTTTTTAGAAATACTAACATCATTTTAAGGCTGTAAGTTTTCCTCACAGTACAGTTTTGACCATAACTTGTAGGTCTGGATATGAAGTAATTTTCTTCTCCTTAATTTCTAGGTAATTTATCATTTCACACTCGCCTTTTTTCATTTTAACAGGTACCACCAGATAGATCATTTCCCCGTGTGTTTGCCATTTCAGACCCCCACCGACATCAGGTGAGACAGCAGTCTTCCCACACCTTTACTGGCACTGAATGTTATCAATGTTATTATTTTTTGCCAACCTGATTGGCAAACCATTAGATTTCTTTATTCTTATAATTAACATTCTCCCAACCACAAGTGATGTTGGGCATATGTTCAAATGTTTAATATTTGTTTTCATTTCAACTTTGTTACCCTTTTAACTTTTACTTAATTATTTGTAAGAAGTTGTCGATATTAGAGATATTAATTCTCTATCATAGGTGTTTCTAATATTTTCTCTAGTCCCTTCATCTCTGTCTTTTGCCATGTGAAAGTATCTCATTTTTTATGCAGTCAGATATGTCAGACTTTTCCTCTAAACGTTTTGGTTTTCTGTCTTGTTTAAAAAGGCCTCCCCCTCAGAGCTTAAAAACATTACCCTAAATTCCCGATTACAATTCCTTTAAGTTAGATATTAATTTATGAAGTATTACACGTTTATGATATTGTCTTTTCTCTATAGCAGGGTCAGCAAGCTATGGCCCGTGGAACAACTCCAGCCCATTGCCAGTTTTTATAAATAAAGTTTTATTGGGACACAGCACACTCATTTGTTTATATACAGTCCATGGCTCCTTTTGCACTACAGTGGCAGAGTTCAGTAGTTGCCACAGAGACCTGATGGCCTGCATAGCCTAAAATATTTATTATCTAGCTCTTCACAGAAAATGTCTGGCAACCTTTGCTATGAAAATCTTTAAACGTCTCTCCATTTCTTCAGATCCTATTTTATTTCTTTCAATAAAGTTTTATAACTTTTCTCACCTTTAAAACAGTGATAATAATAGTATCTGTCTTGTTGTGAAGAGTAATTAGGATAATTAACATAAAATGCTTAGCACCGTGCCTGGCTCATGAAAAGCTCTCAGAAAATAACGTCCATTGTTCTACACCAGGACAAAGAGCTGCAGTACATGGACAGACATGATTCTCGCTGTGCTGAATGTCCTGCTCCCTGCAGATTTTCTTTCTTTGTGAGTCATCCACTGGCTTATTAGAATTACTTTGCCTGATTGTAAATTTAATACACATTTATTCTAGAGAGTTTGGAAAAGGAATAAAAGTAGGAAAGTTATAATTAAAATTTCCCCTGACCCCCTTCCCTGAGAAACCAGTGTTGCTCTGCTGATGTATATCTGGTGTAGTTTTCTTCCTGTAAGCACAGAAATACACACACATATCAGGTGTTAACAATTCAGTGGTTTTCAGGTACAAGAGACATCACCACATTTAATCTTCTAAATCTGACTGAGCCTGGTGAGAAGGCAGTGTTGGTCACTTAGGGGTTCCATTCTATGCCTTGTATTGCGTCAGTTAAGAACCTTGGGCTATTGTGCTTCAGGGGAAAGGGACAGACACGGCCCCTGCTGCAGGTGGTCACTGCTGTTACTATGACACTGCCAGCTACACACACTGCTGCCACTGGACAGCAGCCCTGTCCATCTGTACACACCGCTGCCCCAGGTGGCACGAGGATCCCCCTCACTGCGATCCTCCCTGCTAACCCTTAACTAAGCCCCCAAGACCTTTGCCGCTGTACCAAAGCCACAGGTTAGTGGCCTATCCCCGCAGACACACAGGCAGCCACCTACCTGGGGTCCTGCCTGCTCTCCACCCCGTCTGGCAGCAAGGCTTGCATTCTCTCCTGCAATCTCGGAGTATCTGCCAACCCGTTGTCTCCCATCCGGCACCCTGTCTCTCTCTCATCCTAGAAGCACAAAAGTTCCTTCTAACATTTTTATCATAAGACCGAGCCCTCCTAAACAGAGATCCACGTGGTCCCTGAAATTTCTTTTTAAGGCTGTTAAATTTTAATTCCCCCTCGGTAGGGGAGCTCCATCTCAAGAGGAAGAACGAAGATATTTGCATTTTTCCCTGATATGTTTACACGAACAAAGTAAAATTTAAAAGCTCTAGTTGATTTCCAATTTGAGATGATGCTCTAACACTGTCTTTCAACCTACTGTTATTTAATAAATATAATGTATGCATACTTCCACAGCCTTAAATAACCTTTAAATTATTCTACTAGAGATATACATATACACATACATGTGCGTGCACATACAAATGCCCCAAAATATAATTGTTTCCACTAAATCATAGGAATGCTCCAACATTTGGGCTCAACTTTGGATTTTTGCCCAAATCTACTATCCAGCTTTGGCCTCAGACTTTGAGGCCAGAGAACTGAATGCTGACTCTGACATCATTTCTGGAATCCCCACACTTGGGCAGGACTGATAATTGTGAGATCCCGTAGATTCTCATCAGATCTAATCAGAATAGCAATGGTAATAAGAAGAAGGCAAGAGCTGTCATTTAAATTGGTTATTAATATCTGATTATTTACTTTCAAGTCCAGGAAACTATTCTAAATATAACATGGAGTAAATCTTATGTGTTTTATATCTTAATTTCTATCAGCCAGTTGATATATAAATAAATAATTGCCATTTCAAGAGTAAAATGCAGAAATAAATTACATAGATTATGAAAACTATTCATTTCAGATGCAAGAACAATTATTAACAACTTCCCAATCATTAAATAGGGAAATAGATGGTTAATACAAATATTAAGAGAGGATAAGTAACGAAGGAAGTTAACTAAGCAGCTTAAGGAGGGACATTGTTTTCTTTTAGAGCCAATAATCGTTTACAAAAATTTCAATAATACAGGAGAAAATAATAACCATTAGATTATACTATAATTCTAATATTTATAGAATTGTTTGGAGTGGAAGCATTGATAATATGAAACAAAACAAACTTTAAGAACTATATTTAATTTTTGGTTATTTCATTCCACACAGGCCTTTTCACATAGGTCTTTCAAAGAAAAATCACCTGGGAATTGTTACTTATGAGGGTGGATTTTAAGCAGAAGGTCGTCTTTGTCACCTCAACATTTCATAAGGAGAAAATAAATCCAAAATAATGCATAAAAATATGCCTGAAAAATTATGATTGATCTAGATATAATAAAGAGTACAGAATGATTGACAAAGAGAAGAAACTGCTGTAGACAAACGAGGCACGCGGAGCACACGGTCTCACTAGCCAAGTTGCAAAACAACAGAATTCCCATGCCAGTTCCTTGGAGTATCAGATCTGTGGAGACTAAAAATGTGGACAAAAAGGGTCTCAGAACGTTGCTCTTCTGAAAGCTGTTTTCAGTAAATGAGACAAAGGACTTTTGTGATATATTCAAGGGATTAGGTACAAAGTTCCTTCCAGAAAACGTGTTGTTGAAGAGTTTTCTTCCCACACTGTCTGCTGCTGTGTGCACAACCTTAGTGGTGTTATTAAATGTGCCACTTCTGTGTTCTTCCATCCATGTGACAGTGCGGCGGACTAATGACGAAGCTGGGCGTGTCTCGTCTTTACTCTGTTGTCATGAGGCTGTAGTGATTTAGGACCCCACGCACCCACGGCTGCTGGCACTCTTCAGCCGGGTGGTGAGAAAGCGACCACAGCACAGAACCGCTGCGGTGACCCCAGCGCGTGGGCCCTTCCATCACTCATTTTCGTCCAGAGAAAAACTACACGACTTGGAAGAGATTTTGGAACTTCCCTGTCATGTAATTTTACAAAATGTTCCAACAAACTGGAACAGCAGCTATTTATTGCATGTTCAAAGACTGCCTGAAGAACACAGAGCCTGAAAACCACGCCAGGCAGGAGCGACTGATTTCGTGTGGCGTACTGCACGGCGTCCTGATGACCGAAGGTGGCTGGAGAGAAAGTAGCTCATCTGCTGGAAGGTGCTGAAGAAGTGACCTGCTCCATCGCTTTGGGAGGGCCAGAGTTTCATTCTTCATCCTGCTGGGAAGGTGCTGGGACTGGCCTGGATGCAAGGAACACTGAGGTGCAGAGGACATTCAGAGACACGGTGTGACCTCAAAAGCCAGTTCCAGGACTTCATTGCTACTTTTTTAGATGGAATGCTTAAGGACAAATTCTTTCTCAAGTGCATGCAAAAATATTAGAAATAAAGATGACCCAGTGAAGGCAACTATCTGAGGTCTCTTCAAGCAGCGCATAAAGCTTCTGTTTTGGGGACTGCCTCAGTCCTATCGACCAGATCTGCAAGGCCAGCAGGTAAAGGGGGGAGAACACTTGACTTCAGGCAGTTACTACGGCCTCCCCTTAACCCCAGGAGACATCCCCAGTACATGCCTGAAACCACAGACAGTACCGAACTGTACATTCACTAGTTTTTTCTATACGTACGTGCCTATGATAAAGTTTAATTTGTAAGTTAGGCACAGTAAGGGAGTAACAACAATAACTAAAAATAAAATAGAACAACTACAATAATATACTGCAACAAAAGTTATGTGAATGTGGTCTCTCTCTCTCTCAAAATGTCTGATTGTGCTATTCTCACCTATGTTTGGACTGAGGTTGACAGCGGGTAACTGAGACCACAGAAAGAGAAACCATCGATAAGGGGGGACTAGGGACTATCGTATTTCTGTTTAGAGCAGGGCTTCTCAACTACTGTTAACACTGTTGACATTTTGGACTGAAGGTTTTTGTTGTGAGAGGCTGACTGTGCTGTGTGTGACGATGTGTAGCAGCATCCCTGACCCCTACCCAATAGATGTAACAACCCTCCCCCAACCTCCAGACATTGTCTGATATCCCTGGGGGGCAAAATCATCCCCAAGAGCCACTAGCTTAGAGGAAGAAAAGCTTGATCGCATGGTGCAGGCATTTCTTACATGATAACCCACTGCAGCAGTGCTCCCACCGACCCCCTCCAGGCACCAGCATCTCCTGCAGAATCCAGTGCTGACATGCGGTGTTCCCCTGCTGCCTGCAGTTTAGAATGGGCTACTATTTCCATCTCGAATGTGAAAACAGTAACCACAGGACACTCTGCCAGGTGATGGAGCTGAGATGTCATTGTTACCACACTATAATATTAAGCTTTAAAAATTTAACTACTAAAGTTCTTAAATGAAAATTGAAATATTAATTAAATTTTTAAATAAAATTTCAGATGTATTTATATAACTCAGAAGTTCTAAGATGGCAATATTTGGCTTTGTTGGATATCAGTTGATAAACTTATGCATTCAACATTGGGTCAAACTGCATATTTGGAGCACATGTCTGAGGAGAACATTCTCAGAGCGGGGCAAGAGCCACTGGGCACCTTGGTAGGGTGCCCAGTAGTGTCTGCTGGACAAATGATTCAGTTAGCCAGTCTGATATTGTTGAGCTTTTAGGTTGTTTGCAACATTTTGGTCTTATATAGCACTTTGCAACAAACTTCCTTAATTAGAAATCAGTAAGGTCCTATTTAATTATCCCCTTCAAAAAAGTCTTGAAAAGTAGAACTGTAGCATCAAAAAGCTGAACATTTTTATGATTTTTTTATGCCTATCGCTGTGTCCTCCAGAAAGTCCTAGTTTTGCCATCAGTGTTTTCCCCCACATCTTGCCAGACCTTGGGTACTGCCATATTTTTAAAGATCTTTGCTAATATGATAGGGGAACTGTATCTTCTTTTTATGATTTCGCATTTCTTTGGTTTAAGAATAAACAACAAAAATTGCTTGGTGTCAAAACGATTGCTGATGGGTTTGTTTAGCTGAGTCCCTGGTGAAGTAGGTGCGCTGCAGTTAGGGCCCAACGTGTGACATACACACAGCCTACACTCTCAAGTCACACTCAGCATGGTGAGGTGCTCACGTCACCAGGGGTGTGGGAACCGAGGGCCATCAGGAAACAGCAGATGCTCACCCCCCAAATACAGGCTCGCTGAGTGGAAGATGAATAAACTCAGGAGACTTTCAACTTGCCTTGTTTGGACAAGACGTTTAAACAAGCTGGAACTACCCACATTTTTAACTCTGTCTTCCCCACCCTCCGCCTCCTTGCCAAGCATGCATAGTTGAATTTGCAAAACTGGAATGCGCATATGATGGAACTGCTCCGTGATACTGAGCTGCTGCTATGTCTCGCTGATATCCTGGTATCCCATTTATTCTTTGAAACAATATAAATAAATAAATAATAAGTTGAACTGTTAAAAGGAGAGAGAACTGTGATTACTAGAGACATGAGAAAGAGGAGGGGGGATGGTGAGAGGCTGGTTAATGGACACAAAATTTCAGCTAGATAGAAAAAACCAGTTCTTCTGGTGTACAGTCCACCCAAGGGTCTGTAATTCACAGTGATTAATTCATGTTACCAAATGACTAGAAGAGAAGAGATCAGATGTTCACGTCACAAAGAAATGGTTATGTTTTGCAATGGTGTATGTGCTAATCAGCCTGATTAGATTATCATATGGTACACATGTGTTGAAATATACCTGTGTACCCCCAAAATAGGTACAGCCAATATGTTTCTTTCTTTTTTTTTTTTTTTTTTTTTTTTGTCTTTTTCATGACTGGCACTCAGCCAGTGAGTGCACCAGCCAGTCCTATATAGGATCCGAACCCGCAGCAGGAGAGTTGCTGCGCTCCCAGCGCCGCACTCTCCCGAGTGCGCCACGGGCTCGGCCCCAATATGTTTCAATAAAAAATTAATTTAAAAAAAAAGATAGAAACCATCTTACCAGGTAGGCAATATCTCTATATACACATAAGGGACTTAAGGTTTGAAAAATGGGCCCGAGGTCTGAGGCTAGTGAGCGGCAGAGCTGGAATTTACATCCAGTTCTGCATGGTCCAAAATTTCCTATTCCAAATGGCACACCAGTATCACGCCTCAAGTGCCCGTGCCTCCTCTCACCGCTGCTGTCACATGCCACCCCCAGCCAGAATGTGAAGCCATGGTTCCCTCCAGCATGGGTTCTAGGCAAGCTGCAGAAACTACTTAATTTATTTTGAGGACTGTCATAGAACCTCTGGCTTTTCCTCCACCCTGCACCCCCCAGTTTTATGGCAGGGAAGAACAGGTGGGAGAACTAGATTTCCTAGTCCAAGCAATTACAGCATATTACCCAAGAGTCACTTACTCTCTCCAACTCCCCTTTGGTTTTCAGCTTCGTGACTCAGGCTCCCAGACACTGCTGGGAGAAGTGTCACCGTGGCGTAGTGTAGACAGCGCCTGGCCCCAGCTGTGTGTTCCCGTTCCCACCTGGAAGCATTTGAAGGCAGGAAGTCATTTGCTTCTCCCCCAGCAGGACTCTTCCTGGTGCAGGGACAGATGTGGCCTCCTGGGTCACTGTCCCTCTGGTGCCAGTCCTCCGTGGTCATTTTTGTCCAGCCCTCACTGGGCCTTTGCGACTAGAGTCTCTATCACTGAGTAACCCTGGTATTCGGATGGAAACACAGACTGCTCCCCCTGCACTGCACCCCCATTCCCAGTCTCCCGGGGGTTAGAACGTGAGCAGGTCTCGTGCGATCTCCACTGAGCACCGAACAGGGACGAGGAGCTTCCGTTGCTGTGCTAACTCCTTAATTAGTCAGACGGGGAAGGACACCCAGCCCCTGGTGACTTGCACTCTAATTCCAGAAAAGTCACTTTCAATCGGGTGACTCTGGGAAATTTCCTTAACATTCCAGGCCGTTTACTCCTGCGAGGGTCACACAGAGCACATGTGTCCCGGCCCGTGGGAGCTGTGAAGCCACACTCAGATGTAAGTTACACGACAGTCTTCCTCAGGACGGCACATCCCTCAGCTGACGTGCGGTGTGTCTGACTTGCTTGTTCTGACCCTTTTTCTAGCCCCACGTTCTCCCAACCCTTCCCACCCCCATAGAATAGAAGAACCATGAGAGCAGGACTTTGGTCACTTTATTGATTACTGCGTCCCCAGAGCTCAGAAAAAGGCTGGACACAGTCAGCATTCAATAAGCATTTGTCGAATGAATGAATATGTAACTGATGCAGCTCATAAAGCTTTATCCCCGGGGAACTTTTAGAGAAGGGCAGGTGGGACCCAGCCGAAGCAAGATCAGTGGTGACAGTGCCGGGAGGACAAGGGAGGAACCGGGCGGCTCTGAGGATTCCTCCGACTCCATGTCTGTGATGCTGTGGCTTCTCTACCCAGTGTCACTTCTACTGGGACAGGCCACTCACAGTGTTGAGGTCAGGGCTCAAAAGCTGACTATAACCCTCCCTTAAAAGGTGTAAAGCTCAGGTTCAAGCCATGTTAAATACTCGCTGTAGATAAGTCCTCACCTGTCCTGGGACAGAATTTGCCCTTATTAGTCACAGACTGAGCTACTGGCCACCCCGGTGTTCATGAGGCACCGAGTCTGCCCAGGACGTTCCTCAACAGCCTGCGGCAGACGGTGCCACCCAAGGCCTCGCCAGGACCCTGGTGACCAGCCGCCTGCGGAATCCAGGGCCGCACAGTTTAGTCAGCGCTCAGCTGGCACGTTCGGTGCCTCCTCCCCCCTCCAGGAAAACAGATGGTGAGAGCTGCTATTTTTGGAGAAAACCCTTAAGGGAAAACAAACTTTTCATCTTTTTTTTAAAGTTCCAGTAAACCCTTCTTAGTGGTTTCTGAGGAAATCTCTTTGGAGCTTCATTTTGCATTTCCCATCAGAGTCGTCACTTCTGTTACTGGAGAAAGTGCCACTGATGGGGGAGGCGGTGCCTCGAGTGCGGGTGCAAACCCGGCCCACAGTGCCCGCTGGTCGCTGCAGGCGCTGCTGAGGAACAGCCCGGCCACGTCCCAGCCTGGCCCGGCAGCGCCTTGAAGAAATGTCAGCCCTAGAAATGACAGTGTTGAGGCTCCCGCCCCCTCGGTGCCCCGAATGCTAAAAGGGCCTGCAAGTGCCTGGGCTGGGCAGAGGGTGCAGGGGAGGCGGGAGAAGCAAGGGCTGGCTCCCTGGGCCCTGCTTCCTTTGCTTCTCAGAACAAAGGCAGGAGGCAAGCGCCAGCGCCCAGCCGGGCAGCCACGGCCAGTCCCAAGTTAGTGCAAGTGCCACTTGTGCCGAAACCAAACAGCCAGCTCCCTTTCGTCCTGGCCATGTGGGTCACGTCACATAGGAAGGCCCTGTTTCTCTTTTCATCTGCAGTGTCTAGGGCAGGATTTTATGTTTCTCAAGAAGTGGGTGGAAGTTTAAATAACGCTATTTTCTTCTCCCCATCCCCAGATGCTTGTCGAACCAGTCCCACTGACAGAGGACATACTTTCTTGCACTTTTCTACAAGCCAAGGCTTTTCGTTACGCATCCAGGTGCACACACCTCTGAGAAACAGCCCGGGTTGTCATCCCTCAGTAACTGCCTAGTGGGGAGCTCGGCCCTGTTCTCTCCCGAACCCCCATCTCTTCAACAATGCAGCCCTTTCCTGCGGAAGGAGCCGGGGTGAGCACGTGGGGAGCACGCTGTGGGCTGCAGTCCCCAGGATCTGCAGAAAAACGACCACAGCCAGGGCTTAGCAACACGTCTGGTGCCTGCAGAGTGAGTACTCAGTCATCGCCATAACACATTAAACATCTCGGCCTTTAACATAGTTCCCCCCAAAATAAAAATGGTGCTTCTTCTCTAAATAAAAAAAGAACCAAAAGTCCAAGAGGGGAAAGCGTGTGCCCGCACTCAATGTGTATTCTTGATGGGGCTTTTGAGAAAGCCCAGCAATCTCTTCTGCCTTCAGGTAACACCAGGATGCCATTGGCTCCTCTGTCTCCTTGGCCAGAGAACATCAGTGGACCAAATTCACAGCCCTCATACCCTCCGCAGCACCTCAGTGGGAACAGGACGGGCACCCCGGCAGGCACGGGCCTCAGCAGAGCTCGCAGCTGCGTGCAGAGCAGACTGAGTTCCTGCACCCAGCCTTCGGTGGGGTTCTCTGTGCTGTGCCTACTCGCACAGTGGGGTAGGGCAGTGCTGACAGATTTGAGGTCGACCCTAAGGAAAGCTTTGCAATGCTGCCTGCCAGATATGGCCCCATTGTTGCATTTCAGAGAATTCCCAAAGCTGCTCAACTAATCTCTAGTGACCACCACAGCTGGGGCTTCTTCGGAGTTTGCTGGCTCAGGAATTGGAGTCCATCTGACTTTCTCTTTGCCTGCTATCTGTCGCATGTGACCAGTCTAACACTTAGCACAGTTCTGCTATACAAAGGGTGTTCAAGAAATGTTTGGAGCTGGATGAATGGCCTTGACGACCCAACACTCTCAGAGGACGAGCCTCTGTTGACACCTTTGTTTCAGAGGGTTGCATGCAGGGGCGGCTTTCTGAGAGGCAGCCTGGTTTTCATGAAAGTCCACAAATCACAACAGAAGAGGTCTTCACTCCACATACTTCACACAAGCCAGACCATCCACACAAGCAGCAGGGGGAGAAATCAAAGCAACAGGTCAGGAGCAATTCAAATTCATCCCACCTTGGCGAGTCTTCTTCAGATGGAGTTAGAAGAGAAATAAATGTCTGTAGGGCAAGAGGTCCTGGGGAGCACACACTGGCCCTGGAGGTGATCCGGCCACCACTGCACGAGATCCTGCCCCACCGCCCCTCATGATATCTGCCTCGAGAGCCTTCAGCACAAATGTGGTAGGTACTCTTAGTGGTTTCCTCTAGAAAAGAAAAATTCAGCTCAGATACGTGACGACTAACCCAGGAGGTGGTTGCTGGCGGTAGTGGGCCATTTTCTCTTCTGCTTAGAGCAACTTCTCTAATGATCAAATTGCTGATAGAAATCCCTTCAATAAGTGTGGCTTTTCAGACAAGGCTGATGCTGGGGAGGCAAGCACAGATACAGGACAGGAGGAGTTCCGGTCAAGATGGCAGAATAGACGGTCCCCAGCATCACTCTCTCCCAGAAATCAACCAATTTACAACTATATAAAAAACAACAACAGCCAAGCTGGGGCTGCTAGAGCTCAGGGGAAGAGGAGGAGAGACCTACAGAGTGCATGAAGGCAGGAGAAGCCACGATGAGAGAAAGAAAAAAATGCTCTGACCATTTCATGCCACAGCTGCTTTAAGACTGGAGCTGCCGAGCACACAGAGCAGGAGCCAGCAAAAGCTGCAGCTGTGCCCTTTCGATGGAGTTTCTTGGAGGTGGCAGGGGAGAAGAGGGCCTTGGTGGCCCCCAGGAAGTACCTATAAAGTCAACCATTATAACCTGTGCTGCACAAAAAGCCTTCCCTAGGGAAGCAGCAGCAAAGCAGCAATTTAGCTCAACCACAGGGCTCAAGTACTGGTCCCAACAGGAAGTTCCCCCACTTTACAAGTAAGCAAAGGACAAAAAAATTAGTACTGGCCCAGGCACACCGCCAGCGCCTCAGGTCCACCTGGGGACCTGAGGCATGAAGCCAGGGACTGGGCCACCCCCACAACCAGGCACACTGCCAGCACCAAGGAGCATGCCAAAAACATCACCTCCATGTGGGTGACCCACCACAGCCACCACAGTAACCACGGCTGCCATGAAAGCAGCTGGATGCCACAACCACCACACCAAGGTCTGCCAGACACTGGAGTGCATTGACACAAGGAGAGTCACCAGCAGAGACCAAAGAAAAGAAGACGACGTCTCTCTCCACCAGCCCATTCCAGAGTGACAGAAGAAGCATCTGCTCTATGATAATATTGGGGGACTTGAACACACCTCTCAGCATTAGACAGATCATCTAGGCAACAAATCAACAGAGTAACCATCACTCTTTCAGAAGGAGAGAAGAAATCTGGGTAACTAGAGGTGGGAGGTGGGAGGGAGAGGGGATAAGGAGAGATTGGACAAGGGGCATAAAGAATAAGTATGATTTGTAACGATATATATACTAGTAATATTGATTTGATCAACATATCTCAACACTGAACCCCAAAAATATGTATAATCAATTTTGATTCAATAAAAATAAAAATAAAAATAAAACAGATCCGGGACAGGCACCACATCAAGACTCTGGGCCCACTGCTGCCTGCAGCCTTGGGTAAGCCACGCTGAGATCTGGCTCATCGCCACCAGGATACGCAAGACAGGGGCCACCTGACACCACTGTGAGCGGAGAAGCAACAGTTCTGTCCTCCCCGTGGGAACCAACCCTTATTTTCATGGCACATTCGAGGCTTTAAGTGCTAAATATGTTGATGTCCTTCTTTAGAAAAAGTGGCTATTCCGGTAATTATCTCTCAATGCACGGTCAGGTCTCTCCCTAACCTGCCCTCCTCCTGTTGCTAGCATTGGCAGGTGCAGTGGTTCCCACTCACCAGTTACCCAAGGGGCTCTGGATTCGGGTCCCTTCGTGTCATCTGATATAGAAATCTCCCAGAAAAACACAACTGGGCCAACAACAGTGTTGTAAAGACCACTGCCGAGGCACGGGCAAGCACGTCTGGATGTGAGATTCTTCATCACAGGGAGCTGGAGAAGGGTAGGGCCGTGAGTGGTTTCCATTCCTAGAGCTCAGACGTGCCTCGGAGCAGAGGCAGGCACATGCTGGGATGTCCAGGACAAAGGGAAACAGGATGTGGGGAGGAAAGGGAGAGATGGGGCAGGGCGAGGAGGAAGGAAGGAAGGGAGAGAGAAAGGAGGAGAGAGAAAGGCTGGTTCACCCAAGGGTAGAATCAGCCTTGCTGCTGGCTCAGGAAGATGCCTCGGGCACACAGAATAAGCTGGAAAGGTCCAGGCCAGGGGACCTCACATCTAGGAGATATCTGTGAGGGGCAAAGGAGACCACTGGCAGGTCACGCAGGACCATGTGCAACCATGAATTCATTCCCAAGAGCCTGCTCTGTGCCAGGCCCAGGTCTAGGTGCCAGGGACACATCAGGGAACACAACGTGGGGTCCCTCCCTCATCAAGCTTGCATCCTGGGGTGCTCCAACAGTAGAAGAAAGATATAAAAGTGGCTTATCAGCCCAGGTGCTGAGAGTGCTGTGAAGAAGCTACAGAAGGGCAGGGGGAGGGGTGGGGGGCAGAAGAGGTGGCACATGGGTGACATCTGACAAAGGAGTCCCAGCACGGGGGCAGGGGAAGAGGCTCAGATTCCAGCCCCACAGCTGGCATTCACAAGGAGAACTCAAGGGCTGCCGTGCAGCCTTCCAGGAGGGGTGAAGGAGAGCCCAGCAGGCTCAGGGCTGGCAGCCTGCAGCTCAGGGAGCTTTGGCATCAAAAGGGCTGGGACTCTTAACCTCCCCTGGTCTCAAAGCCATGGTCCTAAGCTGTTTAGAAGAATCCCCCTGAAATGAGGCCACTAATCCCACCCAGGAGGGCTCCACCCTCATGACCTAATCACCTCCCAAAGGCCCACATCCAATACCATTGCTTTGGGATTAGGGTTTCGACATATGGATTTGGGGGACACAGACATTCAGTTCAGGCAGGGAACTCAAGCCCACCCCTGCCCCATCCAGCCCACTCTAATTTCAGGCAGCTGCAATGGAAGCATCGTTTTTCTTAAAGGAGCATAAGTTGACCTTCCTGCAATCCTGCCTTTGTTTCTAGCTTTGTCCCCGAAACTTCGAGAATAAGTGAAAGCCCTCTTCCACTCGAATGTCCTCCCACATTTGAACAGTGCTTCTGTTCCTCTCTCAGACACGGCCACGAGGTGAGAAACACTGGCACCTCGTTTACATCCCAGTGCACCCCTTCCTACCCCGAGACCAGAGTCACGATGCGTGACCTCTCGCGGCCTCCTCGCTGTGAACGCAAAGGAGATCGTCTACAAACGAGATCGTCTACAAACGAGATCGTCTACAAATGAAAGTGCCTGGCCCCGAGACCTGCACAAGGAGGAGCAAAGGAGATGGCAGCTCCCTTCCCCTGAGCCCGCTGAGCCCAAGCCAGCGCTGCTGGTTCCTTTAGCAACCCCTCTGTGATATGGTTGCAAGAGCTACCAGGTCTGTTGTCTGTGGATACTCTGCTGTAACTCAGATGTGCTTGGCCCACACAGCCCTGAGTAGCAAGAAGTAAACGGGAGGCAGGTGCGCACCCACTCGTGGGGCAGAGGCTGAGGCGCCAGCGCCAGCGTGTCAGCAGGACAAGCCGGGTCACCTGCAGGAGTGCACAGCACACATCTCTGTCTCTCTCACACACGCCCCACGACAATATTTGCCCATTTGTAGCTTTCTGTCTCCTGTCTGTTTTCTGTGATCCCACGATGATGTGCAATAATTACATCAATTTCATCTGCAGGTGACCGTCAGGACCCCCAACTGTGACTGTCCTGACCACAGTTGGGGGTCAGGACTTTGCGTTTTCTCTTCATGTCGGTTCCGCTCTTCCCATCTTAGACCCATTCTGGCTGGAGAGACAAACATGAAAGAGGAGAGGAATGCCACCTTCTCTTTCTCACATTGTCTGTCCACAAGCCGCCCCTCGAATGATGCTTTCTCTCTTTTTCATCTTGTTGTTGCTAATGGAGTTTAAAAATACACCTTATTTGTGGCTTTCTGCATTATGTAGTATAAGTTCCCACCTACACACAGAATTGGGCAGATCCATTTCCAAGACAAGAATCAGGAGAAATCCTGGAAAACATTTAAGAAGTCAAAGAAGAAGACATAGAAAAATAAATAAATAAATAGTCTTTGTTGCACACGATGGAGGCCAGAAGTGCTGAGCGGAGCTTTTATGGACTTCCTGAGAACATGCAATGCTCTCATTGTTTATTATTTTTGTTAATCCCTGTCCATTCCCTACAGTTACAAGCAGTAACAAATCTTAAAACAAAACAAACTGACAAAAGGTTTATGCGATTTGGTTTGGAGGCAAGAGAAATGTTCTTTGTCCCTTGCTCTTCTGTGCAACCAGGAGAGAGACAGGTGGGAGCTGTTTCTGGGGATTTGCCTTCAGGAAAGTCACTTCTTCCTGACATGAAGTCATAGAAACTTCCCGGTAGAGTCTGTGGATGCTGAGCCTACGCTGGCTCGTGCAGAGCTGGGCTGCGGTCGTCTTTCCACCGGAGTCAAGGCCCACAGTTCACTGGAGTAGCATCAGCTGTACCCTCGCTGCCCAAAACCAGAATGAAGTCCCAGTGGGTGTTTTTCAGTGGAAGCTGCAAACTTGTAACTGCTGCTGTTGACCCCCTGTCAGCATTGGCTTAATAATCTCTTGCAAGTTCCGTCCTCATTGGGTAACAATAATAACAGCAATAGCAATGATGCTAGCAACATTTACTGAGGATTTCGTACGTGCGAGGCACTGTTTCACTACGTATGTGAACCTGGCATGCCTCACATGCTCACCATTTTACAGAGGTGGAAACTGAGGCTGACAATCACACAGCTGGTAGCAGGGTAGCAGGCAGTGCTTGCAGGCGGTGGTTCTGGAGCGCCTAGCCTGGTGAACACACAAACACTTCAATCCTGAGCCTCTTTCATGACCACAGACTTCAGGCTGGGTCTGCTGCTTTCCTGGTTGAGTAGAAGGGGAAGAGGAAGGATTCCTTTGCCCCTCCTCCCCTTGTCAGCCCCCCGGCACCCCAGGAGGTCCTGCTTTCCTTAGGCCCTCTGTGGACACAGCTGGAAACCCCCGGAGCAGACTCTAGCTGGCCTCCGCCTACGAGTCAAGTTGCCAGCTTCAGAGTTTCTCTCCAACGTGCTTTCAAAACTCCAAGGTTTCCTCCTGCTTCCAGGATAAATTTGAAATTTGGCAAATTTCAATTCCCTGGAATTCCCTAAAATTGGGAATTCCAGGTTTTCCAAGTCCTGTCCATACCCCACCTGCTCAGGCTTTCCCTCTGTATCTCATTGCGTCTAGGTGGCCTGGCCTCCCTGCCGTCCCCAAGCAGGCACAATCTTCTGAGCCATTTGGAGTGACTGCTGCTTTCTCCTGATGGCCTCAGGAACCAGGTCAAGCCGAGCTCTTGTCCACCATTGCCTCCGAGCTCCGGCCCTGTTTGTCCGGGGGGGGGGGTTAGAGTTTTTTAGTCTAGGGGTGTTTTAGGGCTCCTCCTGCCCTGCCACGGCATGCAGTGATTAGCACATAGGTTTCACAGCCAAAAAAGAGACCGAGACAATGGCTTCAATAAGACACACATTTCCTCCTCTTGCAGGAATCGTCCGAGCACGTGCCCCAGGCTGAGAGGCAGCCCCGCAGTGTGGGGCCCGGCTCTTCCCTCATCGCTGCTCTGCTCAGCCTACTCTAGGCCCCGTCCTCTCGGGGACCACGGCTCACCCCCGCCGCATCTGAGGGCCACCAGCTAAAAGGGAAGCAAAGGGGAGGACACAACCTTTCCTTTGGAAGAACGCCGTCCTGCACTTCCAGTCGTGTCCCACTGGCAACATGCGGATGGGCGTTCAGAGAACCAGCAGCAATCTCTCTCACATTCAACTATTTCAAGGAGAAAAGGACAGGGGCATTGCCTTTCATCTCTTAAACTCTGGGCGTCAGGCCTTAAAAACTAACGCCACCTTAAGTGACATTACAAGCGGCGCCATTATGGGCCCACAAGGGCATGTTAATGTGGCAGCCTAAGACGGTGCCAGGAGGAAGTAGGGTGGGGGTGTCTGCAGGAACCTTGCCTTAGCCCTTATTGGCCAAATACCAGCTTCCGTGCTCATGACCACTGCGTGGTTGCAATAGCTAGGCACTGAGACAGGATGCATGCTCTGGTAACCTTTAAGCTGATTGGATTATGTTAAAACCTCCCCTCGCCATCCACCTTTAAAAGCAAGTGCTTGTGTGATAATAAACGGAACTGCTCGACAGAACCCCCCGCGTCTGAGTGTCCTTTAACGGGCTGGTTGGGGCCAGCGGCTGTGCTCACCTCTGTTCATGGCTCTCTTCCCCCCGGCTCCTCTCAATGGGGATGGGGAAAGAGGAATCTGGGCAATCCGCCTGCCCACCAGAAGGGACACCAAGGGAGAGACTGATAGCAAGGCAAGGACTGTTCGGGTCAGCCAGTGGCGGACCTGACATCTGGGGAAGAAAAGGACCCATCCTGGTCTCTGGACTCCCTCAGTGCCTGCCTACACACCTGGAATGTACTCAACACATATTAAAGAATAAATTTATGGGTATAGGGATTAATGAACAACAAAGCAGATACATGAAATTTTTGGAAACAGAAGATAGTGTTGAATTTCTTTATATTGCTGCTGAATTTAAAGTTTCCAACTACTGCGCCCTAGATCTAAAAGGGTTTTTATAGAGAGTACACACTTTTAGAAAAGTTACCTTAAGAGAACATAGGAATGGGTGAGACTTTTCCAAATACACACTCGTGTGCATGCACACACAGCTCCAACTTATTCAAATACTGCATTTGGGAAACTGCTTCATTTCTACTCTTACTTCTTTCCTAAGACAGCTAATACAAAATTAATAAAAGACTTTAAAAGTGAACATAAAAGCATAATGACAAAACTCCCTTCTCCGGTCCTGATTACAGCAATAACATCTCAGGTAATGCACTGAGTGCATTATCAAATGATGAAAACTTTCACGAAGTTTTGATCCAAGGGGTGTAACCATATTTAGGAGTATGCTTTAGTCTACTTCAAAAGAGAATTTTCAAAGAGAATTTATTTTCAAATATGTATTAAAGAAACTATATTATATCCTGTTCTTATGCAATACCTGGATTTATGTGCTGGTTAACTCCTCTCTACACAAATTAGATATCACAAATACTACCAAAAGTTTTAAGAAGCTTTACAGAGCTTTAGTTAAGGAACAGTAACCACACGTACTCTACTTGCCAGTTGCAAAATATTTCTCAGTTCACATTTCCCCGGCCTTGAAGGAAGCCTGAGAAAGAGAAGAAACACTGACAGTAATAACGAAAGCAGCATCTCTATTGTATCTGCTCTGGCCAGACAGTCAGTGCACAAACTGTTCCACACAGATTGTTTCAACCCTTTAGCAGTTCTATAGATGAGGGAGCCAAGGCTCAGAGAAATGAAGTCGTCGTTAAAAGTCATACAAAACTGGGTTCACATTGAGCCCATTTATTTCCAAAGACCTCTGCTTTGTCGAATACAGAGAAATCGAGTTAGTAGTTGTCACCACTCTGTGCATACGTGCTCGGTGTGGAGTTCTACGCAGCTGTTTACAGGACGGCTTTGCACCAACATGAGCCACGTTTCTTTGCATTCACATCTCAAAGCACGACTACAGGGGTTACAAAGGGTGTGCCCACAGGTCCCCGAGGATCAGCTCGCACAGAAAGATGCCCTGTCGAGTGGGAGTCTTAGCAAACTCTTAGCACCAAGAAGGGCACTTGCTCATCTCCCAAGACCTCAGACAGGGTGGGGCAAGGCAGTATGAAGATGCTGTCTGGACTGATGGACTGAATGTCTGCGTCCCCCAAAACTCATACGTTTAATCCTAACCCCAACGTGATGGAACTGGGAGGTGGGGCCTTTGGGAGGTGATTAGGTCATGAGGGTGGAGTCCTCATGCATGGGATGAAGTCCTTATAAAAGGGACCCCAGAGAGTTTTCTGCCACTTCCTCCATGTGAGGATGCAGTGAGAAGACGGCTGTCCATGAACGAGGAAGTGGGTCCTCACCAGACACTAACGTGCCATGCCTTGACCTTGGACTTCCAGCTTCCAGAACTGAGAGAAACTATAAGCCACCCTATCGGTGGAGTTCTGTCACAGCAGCCCAAACAGCCTAAGACAGATGCTGGCCCAGGCTAGACCTCCAAGGAGGAGCCTCCCTCAGAAGGGTCCGCTCTGTCCTCCCACGTCCAGCGTGCTGGTCTCCTCAGCCAGGCCGCCCTGCCCCAAGCAGGCACCTCCCGTCTGCCCTTCGCTGCCCTGAACACGGTTCCTGTGCTGGCGTTGGGGCGGCAGCGCAGCCTGAGTGGAGGTCAGCGGCTGTGTCCCTGCCACACACTTCCCACGGGGAGCACGGGCAGAGCTCTTTCCTGTCATCTGAAGTGGGTGCTCTGGCAGAGGGAGTACAGTCCTCGGGGTCTGCGTACCTGTGTCCGGCCATGCTGGGCAGAAGGCGGACAGCACGCCAGCTCGTGTACATCCTTCCAGGTCCCTCAGGTGAAAAGTGAAGGATCCCGCTTCCTCCCACTTCAGAGAGCAGCCCAACTCCCCTTCGGAGGACCTGGCTGGGAGGAAGACACTGGCTCAAAGTCGCTCTGGCATGAAAACCTGGGAGTTAGCTCTCCCGATGCTAACTGCACAGGGTGGAGACCAGGCCCGCGCATCCTCATCACACGGTAGCTCCTGTCCGCAGCGCTTTCCTTAGTGGCACGAGGTCCGCCACCACGCTGGGGCTCCACAGGAGCTCTGAGTCTTTCTAAACTTCCCTCTCTCTCTGTTCTAGCCAGGGTTGCTCAACGGTGGCACTATTGACACCTTAACGCCAGACCATTCTGTGTTGCAGGGGCTGTCCTGTGTGTGGCAGGATACCTGGCAACCTCCCTGGCTTCCGTCCAGCAGATGCCTCCCTGGACGTCACCATGTGCCCCCTGGGAGCAACCCCCCGTGTGAGAGCCGCTGGTCTGGCCGTTCCGAGAGGCTGCAGCCTTTCCCCAGGGCCGCAGATCCAGATTGGGGTCTCCCAAAGCCATCTTCAGATACTAAAAACCTCGCAGGTTTGAAAACACCTGCAGCACAGACGGCCCTGAGTTTTCTAGCTGTTGGCGGTTGCCCTTCCCCACTAGTAGGTAAGCTGCTGCCGTCCGAGTGGCCTTCCTGAGGAACTGCAAGAATATTGCTTCCTGGCCGTTTCTGGAGTTCTCAGGTTGGGGTGAGGGGCTGCAGGGTTTTCCCTGAGCTGTCGTGGAAGCAGATGGTCATGTGTAACAGTCTTTACTAGCAGCCTTGAGGAAGAACAGGGAAAAAGGGAAAGTAGACATTCCATATTCATCCTCACGGCTCCTAAGCAGCACTGGCCATGCCTCTGTGGGGGGAGTCTCCTCCCGCCTGCCTCTCTCCTGTGTCCCTGTGTCCCTC